>NC_064861.1:23498272-24808272 GCF_024139225.1 Suncus etruscus
ACAAAACAAATAATGATGATAACAAAATGTTTTTTATTTAAACACCATGGTTTTAAAATTGTTCATAATACAGTTTTTACCCCCACAGATAAAGTTGTTCATAATTGAGTTAAAGTCATACAATGTGCAACAACCTTCACCAGTATGCATTTTCCACCACCAATATCCCCAGTTTTTCTCTCATCCTCCCTGATGCCCTTCTTCCTCCCACCCACCCTCCCCCACCTGCCTCTGGGGCAGGCATTTTACTTCTCTCTCTTTCTCTCCCCCCTTTTTTGACACTGTGGTTTGTTTACATTACTGTTAATAAAGGGTGCCATGCTGTTGCTTTAACCCCTTTCAGCACCCAGTTTTGGTCCAGAGTGATCAGTTATCAACTGTCACTGTCATAGTCGATCCTTCTCTATTCTAACTGTATATTTTGCTCTTTGTGACAAGCTTCCTACTATGGACTGGTCCTCCTAGCATCATCTCCATTTTCTCTGAATATAATCCCAACATTCTATTTTTTAATATAATACAGATGAGATTATTCAGTTTATCCCTCTCTCTCTGACTCATTTCACTCAGCATAATAATCTCCATGTCCATCCATAGCAAATTACATGACTTTATTTTTCTTAATGGCTGCCTAGTATACCATTGTGTAGATCTACCACAGTTTCTTTAGCCTAGCCACTCATCTATTGTTGAGCACCTAGGTTATTTATAAATGCTGGCTATTGTAAATAACGGTGCACTGAATACAAGAATGCAAAGGAAATTTTTGTATTATGTTTTTGTTATATCCCTAGAAGTGGTATTACTGGGTCATATGGAAACTCAATTTCTGCTTTTGGGGGAATGCCTGTATTGTTTTCCAAATATGTTGGACCAGCCTGCATTCCCACCAGCAGTGAATGAGAGTTCCTTTCTCTCCACATCCTCCCCAGCATAGGTTGTTCTTGGGTTGTTGATGTTGTGTGTCTATGCTGTGTGCTAGTCTCTGTAGTTTGAGACGATATCTCATTGTTGTTTTGATTTGCATCTCCCTGATGACTAGTGATAGAAGCATGTCTACCATTCTTTAATATTTGTGTTTCTCCTCCTCCACTCAATCTCTTTCCTTCTCCTCACTATATTCTAAGATGTAGAGTGTTCTCAACAACCCCCATTTCTTCATGCAGTTATTTTAAATACCACATATAAGTGATATCAATTATTTTTTATCCTTCTTCTTCTTCTTCTTCTTCTTCTTCTGGCTTATTTCCTTTAACATGTTCTATTAACATTAATAGCTATCTTCATTAACAGTTTTATCTGTGTTGCAATAAATTGCATGATTGATTCATTCCTTACAGCTATGTAGTATTCCATTGTATATATGTACCACATCTTCATAATCCAGTCATCTGTTATTGGACATATAGGTTGATTCCAACTCTTATCTATTGTGCTGAATGCTGTGATAAACAGCAGTGTGCATACATTCTTTTGGATCAATATTTTTCCTAGAGATAGATACCCCAAATTAGGATTGCTGGGTCATATGACAGAGATGATAATAAAATTTTAAAAGCACTCCTAGAGACCAGTCACAGGAGTAGACATTCACAGACTTGTGAGCGTACAGAAATGCATAAACTGTAAAGGAAACAGAAAATGGGAATGTAAAAAAAAACCAACTGTGTTGTGAAATGAGGGCTGCCTTTCACCCTCCTGAGACCCACTAGCCCTGCCATGCTCTCTCTGCTGCTCTGTGCCTGGGTGCAATCTATCTGCTCCCCATGACCAAATCTTAACCCTCCCTCCTTCTTGTGGGCAGATCCCTGCTTAGCCTAGAAAACCACAATATTGAGGGTGTCCTAGGGCTGCCTTTAAAAGTATCAAAAAATGCTGGATCAGTGGTACAGGTAGGGAGCTTGCTTTGCACAAGGCTAATCTGGATTCGGTCCCTGGCAGCCTATGTGGTCCCCCGAGTACTGTTTAAATATGGTCCCCTGAGCACTGCTCAGGAATATTCCCTGAGCATCATCATAACCCCCAAACAAAGCAAACAAAAAAAGACACCACAAAATAGGTAGCTTAAAAGAACAGAAAAGTTTCCCCTCCAATTTTGGGCCCCTGATGTCAAAATCAAGGTGTTGGTAGTCTGGGTTCCTGCTTTGGGAGCTGAGAGAACTAATGTGAATGCTGATCTCTGAGTCCCATGTCCTGTTGGTGATTCTTGGGATCCCTTGGTTTATAGGCCCTTAAGCCCAGTTTCTCATAGGCACACAGCATCTGTCCCCCATCTGCACCCCTATATCTTCTCTGAGAACATATTATGGAATGAGGGCCACCCCTATCCAGTACTACCTGTAACTATACAGCATCTCCAAAGACACTAATTCTAAATAAGTTCATATTCATAGCAACTGGGGTTGGGGTTTGTGTAAATATATATAAGGCATGAGGTACAAAGACATAGTTAAATGCTCAATAAACTTCAAGAATGAGGTAAATTTTTTTTCCTTACCTTTTCCAGACTCAGTAGGCCCATGTACTCTGCCAGGTGCCTCCCATCATGGCACTCGTCTTACCCTGTGTTAGTGCTGATGTTGCCCCCACTTTTTTTTTTTTTTTGCTTTTTATTTTTTACTTTTGTTTTTGAGTCACACCTGGTTGCATACTTACTCCTGGCTCCGCATTTAGGGACCACCCCTGACAGAGCTCAGGGTATAATATGCAGTCCTGGGGATCAAATCTTGATCAACCTCATGCAAGGCAAGCACCCTACCTGCTGTGTTATCTCTCTGGCCCCTGCTTATTTTTAATAGGGGCACCTCCAGTAGAGTTCTTGGGGGCCAAAGTTCCTATGAACTATTTCCAATGGTGCTGGAGATCACCAGGGCTACACTTGGTGGTGATGCAGGAGGAGTGTAGAGGTGTGTGATGCCAGAGATCATGAATCCACCATGCCTGGCCCGTGCTCTCTAGTTGTGGGCCTGTGAGCAAGCCATTAATAGTGTCTCACATGCTCGCTCACTTGCTCCCTCTCGCTCTCACTCACACTCTTGCTTTTACTCTATCTCTCTCTCCAGCTCAAGGGGATGGGCAGTCTCATCCCTTTCCCACCGTTGTATCAGTGCCCAGTTATGTAAAGTCACCCTAAATGCTTGTTGAATAAACAAAATGAATAATACATACGATACCAATATGAGAACCACACTCACTTGTGTGAACACACACCTTCCCTATGCACATACAGGCACAGAGAAATTACACACACACATACAGCTTGTGCATGTGCGAACACAACCACGCACACAACCACACACACACGCGCACACACACACACACACACACAACGCACACTCCGGATCTTGAACACAGTCCAGCAGGTTCCAGTTAGCTCCCAGCAGTGGCTGACTTCCAAAGAAGCACAACACTTTTAAGTGCACTGGGAGAGGCAAAAAGGGGTCACCTGTGGTCTCCTGTTCTCAAGGGACTGGCAGGCTAATTGGAAAAACAAGATGAGTAGATGATGAAAAAAACGAGAGAGCTAAGTTCTCTTCTGTGAGCTGCAGGGGCTCAGAGGAAAGAGTTCTTGTGGTCTGGAGTAATCATGGAAGGCTCCCCAAGGGAGGTTAAGCTGGACTTGGATTTAGATGGATAGAAGAGGCGAGGGGATGGTTGAGGAGGTTCGAGCCATCAGGTGGCCCAGGGCCTGTCTAAGAGGCAGGATGGTGGAGGATGTAGGGGAGGACTGTGGAGGATAAAGAAAGGATTGTGGAGGGGAGGATGGTGGAGGATGAAGGGAAGTACAGTGGAGGATAGAGAGGAGGACAAGGAGAATGGAGGGGAGGACGATGGAGGATGGAGGGGAGAACAGTGAAGGATGGAGGGAAGGATAGTGGTGGATGGAGAGGAGGTGGTGAAAGATGAAAGGAAGGATGGTGGATGGTGGAGGAAGGACAGTGGAAGATGGAGGGGAGGAGGATGAAGAGCAGAATGGTGGAGAATGGAGGGGAGGATAGTGGAGGAAGGAGAGAAGGATGGTGGAGGATGGAGTGGAGGATGAAGAACATCAGCTACCTAACCTGTGTCCAAGCCTTGTCTCTTCCTGTGAAATGCAGGAGAACCATCTCTAAAGCTTTGAAATCCTGGCTCCAAGACTCTGTGGTGTCTTCCTCTGGCTGTGGGCCCTCTAGGCAGCCCCAATGGGGTCCCTCTCAGAAGCTGAGGGGAGAAACAGCACCTACAGCAGGACGAGAGTCAGACCTGGGAGAGGTCAGGAAAACTTCATTGACCCCTTGGCTAGTCAAGCAGCCCTGTCAGTCTCCAGTGGGTCATGACATCACTTGGGGCCACCTAACAGATGGGGGGGCCACAGTGAAATGTTTCAGAACATGAACCAACCAACCAAACTGACTCAAAATTACCCACATGGCAAAGCTGGTGTTTCTGGTTCTCTCTTGTTGCATTTCTCAGGGGCAAAGGGGTCTTAAGTGGAGAAATTTTGAGGACTGGAGTAAGATGCTCACTCCTAGAAGTCGCCAGACTCTCTATAATCCCAAGAATGTTAGAGACTATTCTCTGCCCTCTCTCATAGGGGAAAATCTCCTCACTAGCTGCCCAGACCTAAGACTCAGAGATTGGGGAATGGAGGAAGGACACAGCCCTAAATGCTGTGTTCTCTCCTTGTCCTCTTTGGCCCCCGAATGCCCTGTGCTGGCAGCTGCTGGTCCCACAGCCACTGTGAAACTTCCTTCACTGGCATGATCCTTCCCTCAGTCTTTGACTTCCGCCCCACATCCCAGGCCTTTCTAGGCCAGAACCTCCAGCTACCAGGATCACAGAAGCTCACCGCCCACAGCTCCAAGCAGTCAGGGACGCTAATTGGCATTAACAGAGACCAGGCCAGCAGCTCACAAAAGAGTTTCTCTTCCTGACCAGAGCTATGCCTGGGGCTCCGCCAGCTGCTGGTGTCTGCTAGAGGAGGGGAGCTGCTGAGGGGAAGGATATGCTGGGGGAATCTCTGCAGAAGGCAGCTCTCAGAACTATCCTTCAGCACAAGTCCTCAACTAGTGTTGAGACCAAGAGACCACATGGAACTTGGTTCCTAGAAATTTGCCTTACACGTTTATATATATTTTTTTGTTTTTGTTTTGGGGCCACATCAGCTCAGAGCTTACTCTTGGCTCTGCTTTAAATAATTACTCCTGGCAGTCCTCAGAGACCATTTAGGATGATGCCAGGGATCAAACCCAGGATGGCTGTATGCAAGGCAAGTGCCCTTCCCACTGTATATTTTTCTGGCTCCTACATATTCATTTTGATCTGATCTCAAATGAATCAAAGTCTTCTTTGAGGTCAGACTGTCTTCATTATAGTTCTTAGAGCTCAATTCATATGTTTGACCTGAGACCGAAAAAAAATTTGCCTTGGTTTTCTTGACTGCGACCTGGGAATAATTTTTGTGTGTGTGATGCTGGGAATGGACTGCAATTTAGGGGCTCTGCTGCTGAACTAGACCCACTAAGTCAAAAAGGGAATGATGGGTCATTTCTATTTGCCTCCCTGGATTGTCATGAAATTAGATTCTCCATCCCTAATCAGCTCCTAGCACAGTCCCCAACATGGAGCAAGTGTCTCTCAGAAAAAGGTCTGATAGCACAGTGGGTAGGGCATTAGCCTTGCACACAACTAATCTAAGTCCAATCTCTGGCACTGACTATGGTCCCCTGAGCTCCACCAGAAGTAATCCCTGAGTACCTTAAGCACTGTCAGACTTTGCCAAAAACACAACAAAAAAGATAAAATAATATAATAAAGGATCACATAACCATGTTTTTATCTCATACTTACTCGGTTCTTTGTAGGAAGTTCCCATTTCAGAGTTCAATCCTGAGTAAGAACACAGGAACAGAACAGGTACCTCAGAGAAGAGTGGTTTTTGGTTTTATTTATATTATTGTTAAGGGCGAAGGTTGCCTCACCCTGACGCAGGGGTAACTCCTAACAGTGCTCAGGAGACCATATGTGTGGTGGGAATTGACCCAGAATCGTCTGAAAGCAAATCAAGCACCTTAAACCCCCCCCCTGCACTATTTTCCTGAACCTAGAGAAGAGTGTGGACTAAATCGAAGAGTGGGAGGGCCAGAGGGCTGGAAACAAAAGTGCAAGTTTTTCTTCACAGGTAAAATCAACATTAAGGATAGACAACATAGATTCCCCCCTTCAACCTTTCATGTGATAGATTGTCTCAGCCCAGAATTCCTCTAATGTTCATCATTCCTCTGAGTAAAGTGTACCCCCAAATCCATTGATCTTCTTTAAGAGGCAAACAGTCACACTTTAGTTTGAAAGAGTTAGAAGAATGATGGATGAGATGGGGGGCTTTGAAAGCATTATAGCCTCTGCAGGGAGGAAGGAAATCTGGACGTGCAAACTGCCAAAGAGATCATACAATTTTGCAGGAGGCTGGCTCTAAGAAATTGAGTGCAGGACACTGCAATTTCCTTAGTAACAGTTCAGATGTGACTGAACCTCATATTCAAGAATGCCATCTTTGTCTGAACCCTAAATCCTTCATGCTTTGGATTATGAAACAAAATCACCATCTATTTCCCCACGTTCTGAGCCCAGGACAGACTGCATTTGTTCCTGAAAAATTTTTCCTTTCTTTTCCTCACCCCACCCCCACCAGTGGTACAAGCTATCCATAGGCAATCTCAATCCTAAAGTGATTTTCATTTGCCAGGGAAATTTGAAGACTATCTCTTGCCAGTCTGAGGTTAAACACAGAGGGAAATCTAAATGCAATTTTCTTGTTTGAGAAGCAGTTACAATATTTTTAAGCAATTGAAGCTTCAAAATCTCAAATCTAACATGCAGTGAGGCCTCTACCAGAGGAACTGGAGATTTTGCAAAGTTTACAAACAGTGGACTGTCTCCGCGGCTCTTCCCTCAATGCTGGGGCTTTAAATGTTTCACAAATGACACTGTTCTGAGAGATTGGGTGCCATTTTATTGGTGTTTTGGCTTTGGGCTGGGGCCTTTTAATGTAAATGCTACATGGGGAAAAAGTAAGAGGAAAGCTGTTACAGCAAAGCACCAGAGCAAAAGCACATTTTTAAACAGCATTATTTATCAACATTTATTGGTGTCTGGAGTTAACAAACACTCTACTCTATGGCCATTGAGTGTTTGCAGTAAATTTAAAGGACTTGTCTTGCCTTTGGCACAGAGAAGATGACTCAAGTAGGTGTCATCTGTGTGTCAGTTGACAAGTGATGGCACGTCGGATGCCAGGAAGTCAGCACAGAAGGCGAACCCACAGCCTGGTCCCAGTTCTTCCCAGTTTTCCAAAGGCCTGGATGGCCCCAGCTGCCTCCTGAGACCTTTTTGGCTTCATCTTGAACCTGAAACACTGTAGCAAGTGGACAGGGGATCCTAAAATTCCTGTGAGTGACCCTGTCACTGAGGCCACAAGCCTACCAAAGGGGCAGTCGATGCCACCTAATGCCAGAACCACAGATGACTAGCATGGAAGGAGATTCTCAGGCCCATGTGCTGTGCCCTGGTGGAAAGAGTTGGGTGACTCAGACTTCTTCATCTGAGAGCAAGGACTATGATGGACATATACAGTTTATGCCCACCCCTCAATCACTTCACTTATATTTTTTTAGTTTATTTATTTGTTTGTTGGTTGGTTGGTTTTTGGGCTATAACTGGCAATGTTCAGAGGTTACTTCTAGCTCTGTGCTCAGAAATTGCTCCTGGCAAGCTCGGTGGTCCATATGAGATGCCAGGAATTAAACTGGGTCTGTCCAGGGTCAGACTCATGCAAGGCAAATAAATGCCTTACCGCTGTGCTATCTCTCTGGCCCCAGACTTCACATATTTCTGGTGATAGTAGCCCACTATCATATCCCTCCAGCCCCAGATCCAATCATTATAAAACTGAGTAAGTTTATGACTTAAAACTTATATTTAAAAATTTTACAGAATTCCTATAAAGTAAAGCATAAATGTATCATGTAGATGATGACTTTTCAAAAGTAAAAGATGTTTTAGGTTAGAGTACACATTGTTCTGGTTATGATGATGATGATAAAAACAGAAACTTCTGCAGCTCCTTTATATTTCCAAAATCTGTTACATATTTGCATGCTTTAAATTTATGCTAGCTGGGGCCAGAGTGATAGCATAGTAGGTAGGGTGTTCACTTGTCAACCGAAGTTCCATTCCTGGCACCCTATATGGTCCCCTGAACCTGCAGGAGAAATTTCTGAGTACAGAGCCAGGAATAACCCCTAAGCACAACTGGGTGTGGTCAAAAAATTTATACTAGCCTGAGACTGGAGCAATGTTACAGTGGATAGGGTTCTTGCCTTGCGCACAACTAACCTAGGTTTGAACCCTAGTATCCCATATAGTCCTCCGAGCCTGCAAAGAGCAATTCTTGAGTTAGCAGAGCTAGGAATAATAACTGCTGAGCACTGCCAGTATGACTGAAAAACAACAACAAAAATTCATGTAGCCTGAAAATTATCTCCATTTTACACATAGGCAAACCAAGGAAAAGGAAGTAGAAGAAACTCCACACACTTGGGATCTGACACCGTATCTCCTGACTCCTTGTCCTGACTCTCCTTTTCCACCCACTTTGTTAGTTGAAGACTAACATAGGTATATAGGTTTGAGCAGACCCAATAGCTGAGAGCACCTACCTCTGGGAACAGAAATTGGGAAGTCACTCAGGGCCCTTCTGATTTGAATAACTAAGTGAATGCATGACGATATGACAATGAGCAGATGGGTGAATGCAATGATGGGCAGATGAATAGAGGGCTGAGTGGGTGGATGATGGATCTCTTCATATGAATGGATGTGAGATGGATGGGCAGGATTTCTGGGAGGAGAAGGGAAAGGCAATGCTACAGTTGAAACCCGGCAGAGGACACAAACACTACTCTGCCATCCAGAATGCCCTATGCTTGATCCTAATCCTAATCCTGCCTATATGTTTTTGTGGGGGGGGTACAGAAATACAGTTTTCCATGTATTCAAGGGCCCTGGGCCTGGAGTCACTCTCAGCAATATTCATTTGGTGCTACACTTATCCAGTAGTTCTGAGGATTACCAGGGCCTTCCAGCTGGGCTCAGGGAACAGGAATCATATGAAACCCAGAATTGCTCCCTGGACCTCACATACAGGGCATATGCTTCAGCCCTTTGAACTATCTTTCTGGCCTAAAAATATTTTAATTTTCTTCCACAGGTAAGAAAACAGAAGATGTTTTTCCTCAGGCTATTCCACGACTATCCTATAATTAATAAGCCAAATATACTTTACCTCTCTATGCCTCAGTTTCTTCCTTTATAAAATGGGAATAAAAACAATGACTTCTTCATAGGTTTGTTGTGGGAATTCGTGATACATCTATAGATCATTTGGTTAAGTTGCTGACACGCTGTATATTCTCAATAAATAATAACTGTGGTTATTAGTATTCCCTAAAGTTTAGGATGGTTGCCTGTGGAAATCAAGGTAAGTCCCCACTACGTATTCTATATTGTGATTACAGTCTTTAGCCCTTTTTCATTAGTGGTTGAATCTGTAATAATACAATAACCTTTATTTTATTACACAGCCCTTGGAAATTGAGGGTTTCATCCATGTCAATTAATTCCTTCGCAGCCCACGTTGGCAGTGACAATCAGAATGTCAAAATGTCTCGGAGGATTCTGAGGAAATCGGCGGCACTTCACGGCGCCTGCCTGCCCGGGTGAGGGACCAGCCAGAGTGAATCTTTAATGTGCACACAGGCTGGGGGAACTCTCCTGAAATGCTAATCCAATCAGCAGCCTGAAAGGCAGTCTTCAAGCTTCTTGCTCAGGGATCAGAGAGGCTCTCACAGAATCAGACAAGCAAGCCTGGGTTCCACTTTCTTCCTCACCCATTTGCCAGTGCAAGCATCGGCCTGGTCTCAGCAAGTTATAGCTGCCTCATACAGGATGTACAGGGACTTCCTGTCCCATCACGGCCAGCCAGGGACAGGCCCAGACCGACTCTGACCATGTAGATCCAGATCTGTGCTCAGGAAATAGCCTATTGCTAAGGGAAGCTTAGCCAAGAAACCAAAAAATAAGAAAAGCAAAAGAAAAACTGCTGTATTTGCTGCAGAGACCCAGCCTGTAGCGTCCTCTGGAGCCAAACTAAGTTCAAACCCTCACCGCCCCCCCTTCTTTGCTAGACAGCCTTGGGTACGAGACTTAACCTTGCGAGCTTTGCATTTTTCATTTGTAAAATGCATAGGACAATCCCTACCTTCTAGGGTTGTATGAGGCTTTAATGATTTCATAAATATAAAGCCCTTGCAACAATGCCTGGTGCATGAAAAGCACTATAGACACATTGGCTGTCATTATTCATTCTTTCTTGTAGTCCTTCATCCATGTGTACATCAATTCTTCCACCCATCAATTTATTCCTGCGTTCATGCACGAATCCAGCCAACACTTCTATCTGCCCCGCTGCTGAAATCACATTAAAAGAGAATAACCAACATTAAGGTTAGAGTGGAGAAACAAAGAGCTCCCAGTCGTGGCCAGGGAAGGTAGACTCGGCCGACACATCATGTTAGCCATTGCTTTGCACATCTCCAAGCCCTGCCTTCATTTCTATTTCCTTTTTTTCCCCGCAGAGAGCTCTGACTCACCCTCAAAGGTCCTGGCGTTCATGGTCACCTCCTGGGTGAAAGTCTCCTAACAGCAAGGCATAGCTCTTCTCCTTCTCCTCAATCAATGCTTGCTTTAATGAATAAGTGATTGATGGAATGAAAAAAGGCTCCCAATGCTCTCTGTTCATTCGACAATTACCGCCTGACTCACCTTGTCTTATAATGGGGCGCTTGTGCATTTCCTTCCACCTAGAAGTTCTTTACCCACAAGTGGGCCATTTCTAGTTCTTATTTGGATCTTAGAATGATCTCAGCAGTTACTTCTTTCCCAAAACTTTCTTGGACTTACCATATCTTGGGTTCTCTTCTATGAGTGCCTCTTCTTGCCCCCCAGTACCTGCACCTCCTCTTTTACTTGGCTACAATTTAAGGAATTTCGAACTCATTTGACTGTCTGTCACCACAGCAGGAAATTCTCTTTTATAAGGTTAGGGTCCATCTTGCGTACCATAAGACAAGGGTTGAGGGGTAGGTGTATGTGTGCGGACATGGTATTCACAGCGCCCCCTTCAGGTAGGATACTGTAGGTAGGTTCAGAAGTGCCTGACCCCAGAGAGCACTGTCAGGATTTTGTGGACTCTTGACAACGACATCCCAGCTATTATCATCCTGGACTCTATACATCTCCCCCACGTGGCTCCGGGATCATTCAAGAGGAGAGCAAATGTGTTGGTAGTGTCTCTCCTGCCTCCTGTCCTGTAGGTGGGCTTGTCCGAGAAGCTCTACAATCTCCTGGAGTTAAGTGGGCAGATGAAGAGAGGTAGTGATAGATCCTGGATCCTGAAAGAAAGACGTATTCCCTCTCACCTGGACACCAGAGGCAGTGTGCTGGGATGCTAAAACAGACCCAGCCTCTGACAAAGGGCTGAAGGACTGAAGGACTCTTCTTTGAGAGCTGGTTGGCATTGTAGACTGACCCCACAGAATACAAAGAGGGTAGAGGTGGGGAAAGCAGGTTACAAATCTCAGCCTCACCTCTTTGTTTTAGTTTCTGTTTTTGTGCTACTTTTGGTGGTAATCAGGGCCACTCCTGGTTGTGCTGGATGTAAGGGATCTGCAGTGCCCAAGGTTATAGCTGGGCCTCTTTTGGCCAAAGCATGTGCTCCAGTCCATTGAGGCTCTTGGTGAACCTCAGCCTCACCTCTTAATAGCAGTGTGGCTTTAAATAGGTTTCTTGAAGGCTTTCGAGATAGTACAGGAGTTAAGCCACTTTCCTTTCATTCCATTGATGGTCAAATCCTGGCACCACAAGTGGTTCCCTGAGTACTGCCAAAGGTTACTCCTGAGCACAAGGCCAAAAATAGCCCCTAAGCACTGCCAGGGATAGCCCCAAACTATCTCTCCTCTTCCCCTCCACCAAATAATCCCAATAGGTTGCTTAGCCTTTTTTTTTTTTTTTCAATGCTAGGGATCAAACCTTGTACTTCATATATCCAAGGCAAGTGTCCTACTGCTGGGCTATAATACCCAGCCTCACTCAGCCCTTCTAAGGCTCCATTCTCTCATCTGTTTCAGGACAATGCCTCATCCAGGAAGATGTGAGAACTAAGCCAAACGGTGCATGCAACCCACCTCGCAGAGAGTAAATGTTCCATGAAGGTTTGCTAATAGACTGTTCGTGTTGTTGTCAATCAGTCGGATGGAAGCTCAGAGTGAATTTGATCCACCCCCACCCCAATTCAGCCCCCACATTGAAGCCCAGAGGAGAGAGAATTTTTGTTGGAAACAAAACTCAGACTTCCAAGGTCTCTCCTCAGTGACTCAATGATCTGTACCTTCCCCCACCTCACCACCTCACTATCAACACACACACACACACACACACACACACACACACACACAGCATTGTTAACAAAGGGCATGGGGGGTGCAGGAATTTACCCCACTCAGTTTTAGCTGTGGAGGAGAGGAGGGAAAGCTTGATCTCTGGATTGAGATCCCGAAGGTTTGACCCTTACCAGTCTGCTGAATTTGACATTTGGCCTGGCTCTGAGTTTCAGTTTCCTCCTTAATGCAAATAATCATACTAGTTCCTGCCTTAAAGGATAGAATCAGTAAGATAATCAGTAAATGCAAGAGCGTTTAGTACAGCCTGGCTCAGAAAAACAGAGTAATAGCTGTTCATTATTATTATCTTATTTGATTAGCTAATCTGAGGCCTTGGGGGGAGGGACATCTCAACTGTGTCCTTGATGGAGGATTTTACTCTTCCTGGAAGTCCTGGTGCTCCTGAATGGGCACCCCCCACTCTTGTCTCAGGCCTGGGCCCACCCCTTGCACACAGGATGGGATTTCTCTTCACTTTTCCTTCCTGGCAAGCTCAGGCCTGCCTCTCCCTTCTCCCTACCCAAGAGACACCATCTCAGAGAGTCTCTCCCATCTTCCAGGGCTCAGAAAATGCTGCTGATCTTAAATGCTCCCACAGGCTGGATCAGCTATTGAGCTCCTGATGTCCATGGATGTACAGAAACCGACTATGACCTTTGTGCTCTGCACTTCCTGTCTATGCCTAGAGCTGGGGGCTGGTTCCTGGGATATCCAACTGGCTTTCTTTGTTTCCAAGTTGGCCCCTTTGTTATCCAAAGATGCTTGCTCCCCTCAGACTCAGAGCAACCTGGATGTGGGGGAAGACAGTCAACTCCGGCATGCCCGAGAAATGGTCTAGTGAGCTGGAGAAGTAAAGAGGAAGGGAAGAGCCAGAGAGATAGTACTTGAGTTAAGTGTAAGGCCTTGCATACAGCCAACCCAGATGTGTCCCCTGAGCTCTGTCAAGAGTAATCTCTGAGGGGCTAGAGCGTTAGCACAGCAGGTAGGGTGCTAGTCTTGCAAGTGGCAGACCTGGGTTAAATCTCTGGCACCTCATATGGTCCTCTGAGCCTTCAAGGAGTGATCCCTGAGTGTAGCAAAAAAATAAATAAATAAATAAATAAAAATAAAAAATAAAAAGTGATCTCTGAGCACAGAGCCAGGATTAACCCTCAGCACATCCAGGTGTGGCCCAACCCTTCCCCAATTAAATAAAGGGGAGAGAAGAGCCCCAGCTGCACCTCAGGTCCTCACTTCTCCACCACCTTTTTTTTTTTTCAGGCAGATCTGGGGCTCCCACCTCCAGTGCCCAGAGGCCTGAGGAGTTGTCGAAACCACTGAAGCTGATGTGTCTAACTGTAAGAGACGCCGCTGTCTCTGCCAGATGCAGCTAAAAATACAGAAGAACAGGGGCCGCGGTAATGGAGACTTTAAGAGCCTGTGACATGCGGGCGACGGCTGTGCGGCCCCTAATGAGCTCCAAGAGGGTCGATGCCCAAGCCCTAGTGAACATGTGGGCTGGGAGCAGGCACGGGGGTGTCACTCAGCATTTGTCCCTGCTGCCTCACATATCTGGGATGTTGCTGTGAGCCAGGTATTTGGGGACCAGCTTGAGTGACCTCTTGGCAGCCAGGGGGACACTGAGGCCGAGTGAGTGTCAGGAGATGGGAGAGTGTCTAGACATGTCTATCAGAGGCAGAAACCTCAGAGACCCAGATGAAACTCGCCTCTCTGCCCCCACCACTGTGACCCCAAGGCCAACCCAGAGCCTGCCAGCAGGAGTCCCTTCAAATGGGTGATCATCAGCCAATTAATAAATAAATAAGTGAGGGTGTGAATCAGGATCTTTATCATGTGGGCCAAAGAGATAGTACAGTGGGAGTTCATTTGCCTTGCTCATAGCAAACCCAGATTTGATCCCTGGCATCCCATATGGCTCCCTGAGCTCACCAGAAGCAATTCTTATCTTAAGTGCAGAGCCAGGAATAAGTCCTGAGAATCAGAGTGTGATCCCCCCAAAAAGTATCTTTATCATGTAATCAGCTCTCTCTAACCTAGTGTGGTCCCACCTTCCCCAGGAATCACAGTAAACTGAACTCGGTAGGTGCATGTTTCTGCGTAAATGCTGAGCATAGACCAGCTCTCCAAGTCCTTTGCTACTCCTGTGTGAAAGCTGAAAGTATCCCCATTTTTCAGAGAGGAAGTGCAGGGCTTCCAGAGGTGTGAGTGACTCTGGGGTCTCCTCAAGGGAGAAACATGGGACCCAGATTCTTTCCCAGACCTATTCCAGATTCTATGCCTCCCTCCTTATCCACCTGCTTCCCTACCCACTCAGAGCAGAGGAGCAGAGAATTGTGGGCCAGAGAAAGCCCTGCAGAATGGCAGCCTCCCCCCCCCCCAAATACCTCCAGGGCCCATAAAATGTTTGATAAATTCCAGGAGAAGAATAGGAAGAAATAATGAGCATTTGTCAGCGCCTTTTATAGCATATAAGACGTTTTCCCCTGCATTCTTTCATTTGATCTTTGCCACAGGCCCGGGAGGAAGGTATTATCATTATCTCCATTTTGTTGGGAGGAAAGTCAGATTCCCTCATTTCCCAGCTTGGGGTTGGGCAGTCTGCATGCACAGTTGGAATGGGGGGACCTGGGAAGTGGGTACATGATGGGAGGGTCCTCTACCAGAGCTGTCAAAAGGCTGTCACTGTCAAAGGCTGGAGGGGATGATGCAGACCAAGGTTCAGGTGGCATTTCTGAGCTCCCAGTAATTGCAGTAATTGCTCCCAGAGGGCAGAAGGCAGACTCAGTGTGCCTCTTCCTAGTAGTCTGCCAGGCCTGCTTCCTGCCCTCAGGAAGCTCATTCTCCTTCTACTGCTTGTTGCTTCCCTTCCTGGAGCAATTTCTCCAGAACATCCCCAAAAGAAGGAGCCAGTTCTGAGGGACTCCTCAATAGGGAAGAAAACACAGAACTAGGGTTGCTTACATTTAGTGGATGAGGAATGAGTCCAGACCCCATCTATTCCCGGGGCCCCTCTAACTCCTCAGAGTCTCTTCTAGCAACTAGGGCTAAGATTGGGTGTGGCAATGAGGAGTACAGTGGTATGTTTTCTCTTGTTCTCCGGTAGAGACACTGATGTAACTAGCATGAGCCAGATGGCATGGGGATTCTGTGTCATGCCCAATCCATCCAGGTTCTTAAAAGCCAAAAAGGGGTGTAGAGTGATAATAGCATAGGGGGTAGAGCACTTGCCTTGTGTACAGCCAACCCAGTATAATATCCCCAGCATCCCATATGGTCCTCTGAGCCTGCCAGGAGTGATTCATATATATATATATATTGGTTTTTGGGTCATACTCGGCAGCTCTCAGGGGTTACTCCTAGCTCTATGCTCAAAAATTACTCCTGGCAGGCTCAGGGGACCATATGGGATGCTGGGATTTGAACCACCTTCCTTCTACATGTGAGGCAAATGCCCTACCTCCATGCTATCTCTCCAGCCCCATGATTCTTGAGAACAGAGTCAGGAATAATCCCTGAGCACTGGCCCCCCCAAAAAAACCAACCAACCAACCAACCAACAAGCCAGCCAAGCCAAGGAGAGTTGAGGAGAAAAAGTACAGCAGGGGAGGCCCATGCCTTATGTGCGACAAACCTGGGTTTGGTCCCTGGCACCCACGTGGTCCTCTGAGAACAATCAGGAGTGATCTCTGATCACAGAGCCAGGAGTAAGCCTGAGTACAGTCAGGTATGGCTCCCAAATGAAAAGGCTTTTTTTTTTAAGTTAGTGAGGTTGTCAGGAATCACCCCCAGTGCTTATTTGGAACTCTCAAGGCAGTAATGGGTCAACTGGTTTGTGTGTGTGTGTGTGTGTGTGTGTGTGTGTGTGTGTGTGTGTGTGTGTGTACAACCAACAACAAACAATCAAATGCATGCCTGCCCTACACCAGCAGGTGTTCCTCTAGTGAGCCACATCCCTGCCCATTGTTACTTTGGATGCCAATGCCAATATGAGTGGGTGGAAAAATATTGTGTTTCACAGGCCCTTGAAAAACTAGAGCCCACTTGGACCTGGTGATGGAAAATGTGGGACTCACTCTGTGTGCATACCCAGGCCTTACCTGTGGGCACTAAAGGGGAGCATGCAGAGTGGCCTATCAGGTCAATCCCCATAGGTACTCAGCCTGAGCAAGAGGGGACCCAGCTGAGCACCCCTAAAGCCACTAGCTTCTAGTGCAGACACTTGAGCCAACTACCCAGGAGAGAGGGGCAGGGCTGCTGGTTGCATAGGCCATAAAAATCCAGAACAAGCTCCTACTCTACCCTGAAGGACAGAGGGGATCCCTGGGTAGATGTAACCCCACCCCCTACCCCCTCTGAGTACTAAAAGATGTAGGGGTGGCAGACTGGAGAATCCTAATAAATCCCCCAAAGACCCTGCCACTTCTTGCTTGTTGCAAGCTTGAGCAAGTCATCTGACGTCTTACCTCTGTTTTCTTCTATAGATATAGGGATAAGAAGAGCAGCTTAGTACATGGACCTTTGAGATATCAAGGAATTTAGTGGTGGAACCTCTGAGACCCATGACAGGCGCCCACACCACCATTTTCACCTTGTTGGTTGTGTGACTCAAATAAGAGAACATAAGAGGCACACCGAGCACAGAGTCAGGGCTCAGTGAATGGAAGTTGCTATGCCTGAGTTAATCTACAGGCATTTGCCAAGACTGGCCAGGTGGAGGGGAAGGCTCAGAGGAGAGGTGGCCCCAGCACAGAGACAACAGCATATGCAAAGGCCTGGAGGCCCGAGCCAGCCCGGTGCATTTGGCAAAGTTAGGAAGTTCAATTAGACTAGCACATAGTCTGGGTGTCAGGAGCCATGCTGGATGAGCCAGGGGATGCAAGCAGGCACTGGGACAGGAGGTTTGGGGAATGATATGTTGAGTGCCAGCTAGAATATCTGCCTGTGACTGTCTGATGAGGGCTGATGACAGTCTGGGGAAGCGGGGGGAGGAGGGGAAAGAGGTAGAGGAGGAAGAGAAGGGCTCTGGTCCATCCCCCACCCTCCTAGTGCCACTCAGCCTGCAGCCACCGGCTGTCAATTAGGCAGTCTCAGTGCAAGAGGCTCTCTTTCCTCATGCGATACATGTCACATCCGGGAACGATCAAAACAGCTTTGCTTTGGCAAAACGTCTTGTGCTGCATGTTTGTTCTTTGGTGTCTGAGTGTAGCTCTTGTTGTTCCAGAGACACCTGTGATTTGCGGGTTCCTGACAGCCATTACCTGCTCAAAGTCCCTGCCTGACATAGACTCCCCCCAGGTGGCACCCCCATTCCCTTCTCCATGATTCCCTGGCCATGGGATTTGAGGCTGGCACTCAATCCAACAGAAGGATGGCCAATTTTAGTAAGCACCTCCACCATCTGGAAAATCATCCGTGTGCCAAGGTCTCTGAATCTCTTAATAATCTGCCCACCAACCCACCAATGGGATCTTATAATCAGTATAGACACAGCCATGAGACTAGAGAATTGGCCCAAGTCTACCAAGCTGCTAAGTGTCAGAGAGGGGAATAGAACTCTGGTATCAGCTGTCACAATCTACATGCTGGCCGACACCCCAGGCTGCCTCTCCCTAGCTACATGTGCTTCACATCAGACTATTTCTGCCATCAAACCCTCTGTCCCTGAGCTTGTGGTCCAATAATCATCATATTCTGAAGGAAAAGACTTTGGGATGTCGAGATTTGATGTAGGCCTGTGCAATGATGAATAACTGGACTACAGTGTGCAGGTCCCCGAAGAAACACCCCCTGCCATTGTGCTTTGAGTGCAGACCCTAACCAGACTTTTCACTTCTCCCCCCTTGGTCCCCAGATATCACTGAGTTCATACAGGTCAGGCCTTTAACCAAGCTTAATGTTGTTATTGTTATAAGAGGCAAAATCATCACTATATGACAGGACCTCCCATCCTCTGTGCCACTTTGCCACTTCTGAGACCAGTGAGAATACCAAGCAGCAAAGGAGATCAGTCTCCATTCTGTGAGGAGGAACAGCCCAAGGGTAGTGCCCATCTTCTTTCTAGGTTTCTCCAGAATTCTGAGTCTACAGCTGGTTCTAGAAAAAGTCTGTTGAATAGCCACAACTGTTTTTTGAGCCACACAACAGTCTCTATTCACTGGTGAGAGTGACTGGAAAAGCAGATATTTTCCTTGCAGATAAGGAAACAGAAAGATAGAGCAACATGCCAGAGAACATGCTGTATAAGGGGTGGGCTGAGAGTCAAATCTTAGGACTGCCAGCCTGCCTCCAATCCCATGATCCTTAACTTATATAGAGGCAATCTGTCAGTGGAAAATCCATCCATTCACTTATCCACCCACCCATCTCTCCATTCCTTCATCCCTCCATCCATCCATCTACTATCTATCTATCTATCCACTTTCTTACCCACCCCTATCCATACATCTATCCCTTCACCCATCCATCCACTCATCAATCTCTCCATCCACCCACCATCTATCCCTTCACCCATCCATCCACCTCCTCAATCATCATCCCTCCATTCTTCTACCATTGATCAATCACAGAGAAGTCTACTTGCTCTCCACACCCAATCTGCCCCTCCTGCACTTCTTTAACACCCAATAGTCTTTAGTCCACCTCCTGCCTCCTCTGACCATGGACTTGGAGAAAAACCTCTTCCAACAAAGCTTATTATTTCTAATCTCAGGAGAGAAACCTGACTTTAAAGGTATTTCAGTTCCACTCTAGTCAAGGAAGAGTTCTCACTGTGCCTCTCTGACCCTCTACCACCCCCACCTCCTCCTCTAACTGGCGCCAACAACGCAAGATAAATCTTTCCCCCAGAAATATAATAGTTGTTCTTCCTCTTCCTGTTGAAGCCTCTGCCAGGTAATTAGCATATGCTGACACCTTGATAGACGAAAAGAAAGGCATGAGATAATTCCCTTTTTCTTTAACCATTATAGTATGAAGCAGCCTTTCAATTTGCCAGTTACCCAATCCAGCATTCCTGAAGGCGGCCCACCGTGTGACATGTTATTCTAGCTGATCCTACCATCTCTGGTATTCATCACCAACTCTGGGTCACACTTAATGGAGCAAATTCTCCCTCTTCTCACAGACACCTCCCTAGTAGGAGGGGCAGCGGATTGGCTTGGTCGGAGACTGTGGGTCCCATTGGGTTGGGCGCCCCCGCTGGCAGCATGAGGCCTTGCAAAACCTTGCATACTTCAGGCAACTGTTTAGAATCCCAAGCCCCTCCTCTTTCCTGCTCCTTTAAACTGGCTAGACCTGGCCTGAGTTCTGGAAGCTTCTCAGGCAGGAAGTTCAGTGTGCAACTGGTGATGTTCTCTCTTCTCAACAACAACAGCAACGAACACACACACACACACACACACACACACACACATTCTGGACTCTAGGTGGCATCTTGGGACTGTGTCCAGCTTCTTTGGAGGGACTTTACCTCCAAGATCACATATATATTTACAGGCTTGATTTGGTTTTGGAGCCATGCCCAGCTGTTTTCAGGGCTTACTCCACCACTGTTCAGGGATCACTCCTGGAGGGACTAAGGGAAAAAAATGAGGTGTTTGGGTTCAAACCTGGGTTGCTGTGGGCAAGGTAAGTGCCCTACCACTGTGATCCGGTTCTAGCACCTCCTCATCTCTTTGAGGGTGAGTGTTAGGGAACGTAGAAACAGAATTCTTTTATTTTATAAATAATTTACATAGTGCCTGCTATGTGCCTGAATTAGGTATGGAAGAAACAGAGAAAAACAAGACAGGCCAGGAGCCCTGCACATGGAGTCTATAATTCATCCAAGGAAGCATGCAGGGAATTATTAATAAGCTACTGAATGAGTCAAGCATGTAAGCTGATGTGGGGTGTAAGAGGTGGCCAGGGAGGGCCTGAGTTTGAAGAATTGGATGGGGCAAACCAGGCAGCTGAGGGGACATTCCAGGCTGTGAGCACAGCAGTCTCTCATGACTAACATACACCCAGGTTTGTGAGCAATCTTCCACTGGGTTGTATCCTTGGACTGGCCTGTCCCTCTTGCCCAGGAACCTCTGAGCAGGAAATAGGATAGGCAGTTTGTTCCTGATAAGGATGACTTTACCAATCAACCTAACTGCCTCCAACGTGAACAGAACCCAAACTCCAGATTAGTATGAAGAACTCTCTTTATGGAGGGTCAGAAGAATAGTACAGTTGGGCAGGCACGTAAGTGTGGCCAGCCCAAGCTCAATCTCCAGCACACCATATGGTCCCCAGAGCACCACCAGGAGTGATTCTTGCATGAAGAGTCAGGAGTAACCCCTGAGTACCTCAAGGTATGCCCCAAAACTCTCTCTCAAAAAAAAAAAAAAATAAAATAAAATAAAAAAGAAAAAGAAAAGAAAGAAAAAAAGAAAGAAAAGAAATCTCACTTAGCCAACTCACTTGCCCTTCTGGGACTTTCTGAACCCTGGAGTAGGATTGAGGGTGCAGAGTGGGGATCTGCATACTTGCACCAGTATGAACACCACTTCCTTCACTGTTTAGTTCAGTTAAAGTTAATGTGTTCATGTGTATGTACATGTGCGTGTCCGTGTGTATTTTCACTTAGGAAACATCTAGCAAGCATTATGGAAAAGAAAAGAAAAAAAATAGGAGGGCAAAAATGAGAAACTGGGGCCAGGAATGTGGGTCAATGTTAGAAATGCCTTGAGGGGGCTAGACAAACAGTCTAATGGGTAGAGCACTGGTCTTGTATGCAGTCGACCTGAGTTCAATCTCCAGCATTCCATATGGTCCCCTGAGTACCTCCGGGTGTGGCCCCAACACAAAACCAAAAGAACAACAAACATGACTTGCACATGTAAGGAACTTGTTTAATTCCCAGCCCTACAAAAATAAATAAACAATTTTTTTGTTGTTGTTTTTTGGGTCACACCCGGCGGTGCTCAGGGGTTACTCCTGGCTGTCTGCTCAGAAATAGCTCCTGGCAGGCACGGGGGACCATATGGGACACCGGGATTCGAACCAACCACCTTTGATCCTGGATCGGCTGCTTGCAAGGCAAATGCCGCTGTGCTATCTCTCTGTAAATAAACAAATTTTGAAGTAAAAATCAATCAATACAGAGGTTGGGGTAGAAGCAGGCTCCCCATCAGAATCCCACCAGGAATCCCAGTCTGGGGTACAGTTCTAGGCCTTGGCAGTCCTAAGCCCAGGAACAGCACCAGGATTGGGGATGCTGAGATGAGTGATGACTGCACAGCACTTGGCACTCTTCTGTTGGGGAGAACCCAGGCCCAGAGACTGACTGAGTCTCCCCGACATCCCTAGCTGCAGTGACTTTGAGGGTGCCTCCCTATCTCTATCTGCCTCCAACTATTCTCCACACTTGAAAGCCAGTGGTTTAAAAATTATACATAAATCAGATGCTATCATTTATGGTTAAAATTCTCCACTTAGATGGGCAAAAAGAAAAGGACTTGAGCACAGGGTGAACAGATGAGCTGCCAACTAGGCACCCCAGGGAAGGCTGGTTGCCAGGTGCTGGAGAGCAGCGGGGAGACAGGGTCCAGCTCTAGCCTCTCAGGGATGCTCTATCCAGGGTCATCCCTGCTGCTAAAGTTTTTGCATCCCAGAACTGGCTGAGGTGAAACATTGGGGACTTGTGTGGGCCACCTTTGAAGGGGTGTGAGATCCACAGTGCTCCCTCTTGGGCTGGCCTGACCTGGATTCAGTTCAACATTTGCCCAGAACTGCCTCCTTTCTTTTCCTCAGGGAACATTGCAATGAAACCCTGTGAAAACAAAGCACTGAGTTACTCATGGGCTGCCATAATATTTTCTTTTGTCTTTTCCTCTCTTCCTGTTTGCAGTGCCTAGAGTCAAACCCAAGACCTAACAAAGGCAAGGCAAATGTTCTAATGCTAAATCATAGTCAGACCCCAGAACATTCCTTCCTTCCTTCCTCCCTTCCTTCCTTCCTTCCTTCCTTCCTTCCTTCCTTCCTTTCTTCCTTCCTTCCTTCCTTCCTCCCTTCCTTCCTTCCTTCCTTCCTTCCTTTCTTCCTTCCTTCCTTCCTTCTTTTCTTCCTTCCTTCCTACCTTCCTTCCTTCATGCCCTCCCTCCCTTCAGCTTTCTTCTTCCCTCCCTCCCTTCCTTCTCCCTTCTTGCTCTCATCCCTCCGTTCTTCTTTCCTCTTTCTCTCTTCCTTCTTGCCTTCTTTCTTCCTCCCTTCTTCCTTTTTTCTTCCTTTCTCCATCCTTCCTCCTTTCCTCCTAGAAGGTTTATGGAATCCACCATTATCTAGACCTAGATGCAGATTCTGATTCTGCCACTTACTATGTGGGTAATTTTGTCATATGCAAAAATTGAGACTGCTAGAACCTCCCTTGTGGGGTTCTGAAATGTACCCACCGAATGCTTGTTTCCCTCATAGCCCCACACTGCTCCAAGAGCAAAGTTTAAGCCTACAGTTCAGAACAATGATACAGCCATGCAGAGCCAAGTCTCACAGTGGCATCCAGAATGTGCAAGAGCAAAGTTGGTCTAACTTTGCTTTGCACTCCCAATTCCCAGCCACACTCTGGGGGTTCCTGTCTCATCATCTAAACTTTGCTTCCTTTCCTGGCAGAAGGGCCACAGCAATTCTCTCATGAAACAGGTGAGGGTGGCAGCAGGAAGCCCAATCAGTGTCCATCCAGAGACCAGGGTCCCTACTTACTCACAGGTCTCTAAGCTACCCAGAATCCCCAAATCTTTCTGCTTTCTTCCCCTCTCTCCTTCCAGGAACCAGTCAAGTCTCCTCTCCAGCTGCTCAGGCCACACTGTTCCCTCCCTGTCCTAACCACCCACCGCACGGACCCACTGAATCACACTTTCTGGTATTTGCTTCCACCTAGGCTGGCATTTCATTAGGACACACACAAGTTCTCATCTCACTTGCCTGTCAGATCTCTCCAAATCGACTTTAATAATCATCGTCATGTTCCCGCAGCATCTGGGAATCCACTGGGCAGTCAGACAAAAGGCTCCCATTGCTTTTATTTCTGGTTCAGTTTCCAAAAGCACCCCCAGAAAGTAGAGAGAGGGGCTCTGGACTCCTGCTTATTTTATAAAGCAGCCAAGGCTCAAATGTGATCACATCAAACACTCTTTACCGCAACCCACTGCCTTTGCACCGGCTCTGCCGCTGGCATCATAATTCATCAAAATACCCAAGTCAGAAACAGGGCAACAACCCCATGGCAGGCTAAGGTTGGTGATGATCCATATCAGGGTCTTATTAGAATGAGATCTATCACAAAGCCAAGCTTCCCACACTACAAGGGTTGTCCAAGTGTCTCTTCACACAGCTTATTCTTTCTGTCTCTCTGTTCTTGGTGTGTGTGAGTTGTTGCCAGTTTTCTCTGCCTCTACTGATGCCCCCCTCATCTAAGCTCTGCATGTGAAACTGCAGTGTACCTTGTCATGGATCCGTATGGTCATTCATTCACCCAACAATTACGAGCTGCTTAACTGTTTATGTGTGAACTGGTCTAGATTGTGGGAGTTGCAGCAATGAACCAAGCAAAGCCCTTGCCCTCAGCGAGCTTAACTTCCACTTGGGAGGACCAGTTGAAGCAACCAAATACAAAAGAGCTAAATTTAACAAAGGTCATGGAAAGGAGGGGCTAAGCCATAGCAACTCAAGTTGGGTATTTGCTTTGCAAGCGGTCAACCCAGGTTCAATCTCCAGCATCCCATGTGATCCCACAAGCAATGCCAGGAGTGAATTCCTGAATGCAGAGCCAGGAATAACCCCTGAGCATTGCCAGGTGTGGCCAAAATAAACAAAGGTCATGGAAAGGAAAGTGAAAAAGGAATCCAAGGCCCAGTTCAGGCAGGATAGAGGCTCATTCGTATACTAGGGAGGAAGGAAAGCCCCCATATCCCAAAGAAGTGAAGAACTGAGCCTCCATGGTACTAGAAGGCTTGAGGAACTTCTGGAGTAGAAGAGGGAAAGTTGTGATAGGAAAGGCCTCTGCAGGATTTGGAGATTTGCAGTTCATTTAAAATACATTAATGGGGGCCAGGCCCCATAGACCATGGGTAGGACATTTGCCTTGCACACTGCCAACCCAGATTTGATCCCTTGTACCTATATGGACCCTGTGCCTACCAGGAGTAATTTCTCATCTCAGAATCAGGAATAACCCCTGGCTTGGCCCCCAAAACAAACAGACAGAAAAAGACTTTGACTCCCAATAGAGATTTAGGGTTAGGGTCAGGGTTAGGGTTATGTTAAGGTTAGGGCTAGTGTTAAAGTTGAAGTTATGGTTAGGATTAAGCTTACAATTAGGGCTAGCTTTAGCATTAGGTTTAGGATTAGGATTAGAGTTAGGGTTAGGGTTATTGATTAGGTTTAGGGTTTTGTTTAGGTTAGAGTTAGGGTTAGTATTAGGGAGTTAGGGTTAGTTAGGGATATGGTTAGGGATAGGGTAATGGGTAAAGTTAGGGTCAGGGTTGGGTTAGGTTTAGGTTAGGATTAGGGTTCGGTTTAGGAGTTCTGGTTAGCAGAGGAGCCTGAGGTTTGACTAATGTTTTTACAAGGTTCCTTAGCTTCTGGAGGGCAGGAGCTCGGGCTGTATCAGGCCTAGTGCAGGAAGGTCCTGTGAGGTACCACAGCGACACTTGCAGCAGGTGGTGGCTGTGGAAGGATAAGCAGCTGCCAGAGGCTGGTGACTTATGAGGGTAGGGCTGACAACATTTCCTAATGAACTGGATGTGCTGCGTGAAGAAGAGGAGTCAGGAATGAGGCCAACGATGACGGCAGATGCAATCTTGTCACTCCACAGTACCCACTACTCTAAGGTTTGTCCAAGTCCCTGAACAGATTTATAAGGTCCTCATGACCTGAATCCCCCACTCACCTTCTTGGGCTGTGGGCAAATCTTCAGCAACGGGGATTTAAGATACTATTTAAGAATTATCAAATATGTATCCCATGCTAGGCATGAGCTAAGCATTTGACAGAATGTCATCTCATTCATTCTCCACAATCCATTGAAATGGGGACCTTTATTAAGTCCTTACTGTGAATATGCCCGTTTCACAGAAGGAGAAATTAAGGCACAGAGAGGTTCCCTAACGTGGCCAAGGTTACACACCCAGTTCTGTTTTCTCCCTTTTTGGAGGGAGCACACCCAGTGGTGCTCAGGGCTTACTTGTAGTGCTGGGCTCAGGGATCACTCCTGGCAGTCTGAGGGACCTTATGCAATGCTAGAGATTGTCAGCTGATTGTCAGCTGCATGTAAGGTAAGCCCCCTCCCCACTGTACTATCCCTCTGCCCCAGACACACCCAGTGAACAGCAGATCCAGGATTTGAATCCAGGCATCCATTTTCGAAGTCCTTGCTGTGGTTTTTCATTTTTAACCACCATGAGAGGCAGAATTTCATTTTCACAACCAGTCATGAGCTCATTCTCCGAATCTTTGTGCCTCCCAAAGGGCAATCCCACATACCTGGAACATTCTTTCTCCTTTTTTTCCACAGCCCTCACCATCACCCTCTATACCTTTGCCCAAATAGCTTCCTCGGGGAGTTGGTCAGGTAGAGGTGCTCTCTCTCCAATCTCCTCTCCCAGCTGTCTGGCTTGTTTTGCTACAGCTCTGCCCATTTCTGGTCAGAGGCCCTCTTCCTCCTGACCTCCCTGAGTACTCGAAGCAGAGACCAGGCCTCCTGACTCCAGCTGTCACCCCAGAACAGAGCAGAGGTCAGAGGCACTCAGCAGTTATCTGGGGGCGGCCGGTGGGACAGAGCCTGGCCCTAGGAAGGCCGCTTTCCACCCAGTCTGCTAATGCACTCAGGCGGCCTCCTCCCTGCTCCCAGCAGAGGTGACGCTATTTACTGACTGCTCTGTGCCAGGCACAGAACTGCGCCCTTTACCGGCCCCATCTCCTCCCAGCCCTTCCGGAGATAAGCACTGTTGATTAACTCCTCTTTACAGGGGATGAAACTAGGGCTCTCTGAGGTTAAGTAAATTCCCCGGAGTCAAAATATGGAGCAGGCATGCCTAGCGAATAGTCGATAAATTGGACCATGGCCTTGCCCACATTCCCAGATGCCTGTTGCCTCCGTCCTGGGCTCTCTCGGCAAGGGATTGCAAGGGATTACAAACCCGCAGTCCAGCCCAGCAGCCACGGCCTCCCTCCCCTGTCCCTGCTTCTCCTGCAGCTCCCCCTTTACAGCCTTAATCAAAGCCCCGAGGACCGATTGAAGGGTGTGATTTCCTCGGGAGAGGAGCATCATTTACATGGGAACATTCAAACAGGAACAGAATTCTTCTGCGAGGGCATAGACTTCAGAAGACAGCTGTGGATAGGGGAGAGTGGAGATGGGGTGCGCGCCGAGGGCTGGGGAACGATCCTTTATTTATTTATTTATTTATTTATTTATTTATTTCCCTCTCGGAGCCATCACCTTTCATTAAAACAGCCTTGGGAGGTAGGGTGCAATCAAACATTCATTAGACAAGCAAGATACATTAAAAAGAAAGAAAGAGAAAATTCTACACCCAAACACACACACACACACACACAGAGAAAGAAAATCCTACACCCAAACACACACACACACACACACACACACACACACACACACACACACACACACACACACAGCGCAATAATCAATCTGCAAAATGAAGCCGGCCCTGCAGGCAAGCATAGCAGGCTGTTGCATTCCTGCACCCCGCTCTCCCAGGACCCCCAGACAGACAGTCAGTGCCTGGTGACCCACCATGCCACCAGCTCTGGCCCCTGCTAGGTGCAGGGCCTGGGTGCGGCAGGCTGGGCTTCCCACTACCTGGTTCACACGAGGCCCAGCCAGCTCCCAGCTTCACAGGGGTTGCCCAGCGGTGGAAGCACCAGATGTGCCCCTTGCATCTGTTCTGAATTTCCCCAGCTCAAGTTTGACCTGTGTGTGTGTGTGGGGGGGGGGGGTAATACAGGGTGTAGGGGTGCATCTGCAAGAAGCCGCGGCCCTTTCCCCAAATGCGGTGGCTGGAGGGGGCGCAGGGGGTCCAAGAAAGGTAAGTGCCTTGCCCGCGGCAGGCCCCCTCCCTGGCTCCCCTCAATCCGGACGGGCTTCCCGGAGGAGCCGCCCGGAATGGGGGCAAGGAAGTGGCTCGACAGATGGGGAGTGGGCGGCTCTTCCCAGCATATGGGGCCGCGTGGGCGGGAGGAGTCTGGGCCGGGAGGGGGGCGGGAGGGAGAGGGCCCGGGCTGCCGAGACGGTCGGTCCCTGGCGCGGGCAAGCGCGCCCGATGGGGTGGGCGTGTGATCGGACCGGAGCGAGGAGGCGGCCACCCCCCAACGGCGCGGGGGCGGCCTTGCCGGTGCTCACCCCGGGAGCCTGCGGGGGACGCAGCAGGCGCCGCGCCCGGCACAAGGTCGCCCCCTGCCGGCGCTTCTCCGTCGACTCGGGTTCCATTTTCTCCTAAATTCCGCTTCAGAGAATCCTTAATGGGGCTTTTGCGGGGAGCCGGGCCCTGTCTGGGGGCTCAGAGCTGCTGCCGGGCCTATTTTCCAACGAGGGCTAGGGAGGCTCCGCGACACCCCAAGGGAGACCAGGCTCGTGCTGGGGCTCCCACCTTGCACGGTGCAGCGGTGCAGCGAGCCCTACTGGGTGCTGGGGTCTGAGCCTACTGCATGGGCCAGGCTTCTGCTGGGACTTATTCTCAGCAAGGAAACAGACAGCACATCAGTGAGCGAATAAATGAGCAAAATTATGTCAGCGCCGTGGAGGGAAATAAACCAGCGTGTGGAACGAGGCGGCAACTGTGCTCGGCTTCCCCTGGTCTGTCTACCTCCCCCTCACGGCTCCAGGGAGACCAGGAATTGTCAGCCTTGGCTTCGAGGCAAGCCGCCAAGAAAGGTGGCTCTGGGGGTGGCAGGCAGGTGGGTAGGAGTGCAAATGACCAAGACCGGGCACCCCCTCCAGCATACAGTGTCCCCCCACCAGCACCTGCAGCCTTGAGCTTTCCCACTGTGACCAACAGGCTGAATTATTTCTCATCTCTACCCAATGAGTTTTTAATCTGTCTTTATACAAAAGCCTGGTTGCCCGTACTGCGATTATTACTGAATTTTCTGCACATCCATCCTGCCTGCCTCCCTAACTGTTCGGTCCAAGCGAAGCTTTTCTGTGGAGGCAGGAGGGGGGCTTTGCTTTAGAAAGATTTCATGGAGCCCAGTGCTTGCTCTAGTCTAGGCAAAGGCCTATCGCCTTGAGGCATCAGAGGCTCAGAATTTCAAAGGCAAGAGCCACAAGGCTGGGTACCATTGGGGTTGAAAGGCTCAGGAGCTAAGTGTCCCTTCTGAGCTCCAGAAAAGGAGCTATCGCAGAAGTACCAGGCTACTAGCTGGTTTTTGTTTTGGGCCACACCTGGCAGTGCTCACACATTGCTTCTGGCCATACTCATATGGAATGCCAGGGACTGAATCCAGGTCGACTGAGTGCAGGCAAACACTTTACCCACTGGGACATTCCGTCTTCTGATTGAACCCCTTCAAAACCAGGATTTTGCCTGAATTCTGGGAAGCAAATAATAAGATATTTGTATGAAATAAGTTGCTTGGTTCAAGGACAATTGCACTTACTTTTTTGGTTTTTGTTTTTTAAATTTCAGGCCACTCCTGGCAGTGCTCAGTGGTTACTCCTGGCTCTATGCTCAGAAATTACTCCTGGCAGCCATGTGGGATGTCAAGGATCCAACCCGGGTTGGCCACGTGCAAGGCAAACATCCTACCTTCTGTGTTATGGTTCCAACCCCAAGTGCACTTACTTTTTATGCAGAAAGTCTATGTTCCAAGCACTGCACTGCTTGGTCCCCCAAATACTGCTAGGAGTGAGCGTGAGCCCTGAGCTAGGAATAGCTCCTGAGCACCACTGAATGGTCCCAAGACTAAACAAACCAAAACTAGAGGGATGACCATGGGCCTCAAGCTCTCCTGTGTTAACCCCTTCCATGGAATGTTCTCTCATCGTCAAAGGTGGGGACTCCTGTCATCTCAGGAGTCTTTCCTCTCCAAGCCCCCTTCCTCCACCCATTTGCCCACAGCACCCTCACTCCTGGAGGAATCCCCTCTTGGTTCTCCCCTCTGAAAAGTAGGGCTGGCTCTGACTTCCTGAGGGCAGCTCTAGCCTGGGCACCCCCACCCACCTCCTTCACCCCTCCCCTCTAGAACCAGCCCTGGTCCTGCAAATCTCCCTGCTCTCTCCCCCTAGTGGCTGGTGCAAATGCCGAGTCATTGCTGGCTGGTGCCCAGCTTCTGCTCTTCCAGCCTCAGGAGCCAGAGATGGCAGGAGCAAGCCCAGAAGAGGTAGGTGCCAGTGATTAAAACTCTTCACACCTAAAGCCAGGAAGTAAGTGCCACTACCCCTTGCCCCTTCCTACAGACACCTGCCCCAGCAATGGTGGGTGGGGAGCCCAAGAACTGGGCCTCAGGACCTCAGGGTTAGCATGATGCTCCCTACCCCAGCTCCCTCTGTCAGGCACCTTTAGATGCATGTTGGCAGCCCAGCCTCAGTTTCTCCCCAGGATACTTCCTAATATGGGACTACGCAGGGAATATGAATAGAGTTAACTGAAAGCTCCAGTGCCTGTGAAAGCTAAGAATTCTACTCCTACAACGTGCCTACAGATAAGCATAAACTCTCACATTTATATAGCCCTGAATATTTCAAAATATTTTCACATATATTGTCTCAAATGATCTCCCACAATAATCCTATTGGATAGTTACCGGAGAGAAAACAAAAGTCCTTATGTTGTTGTAGAGGGAAAGTGAGCCTTCCTTAGTGAGCAAAGGATCTTTTCTGAGGCCCCACACCAGTAGGGGCCAGGATTGGGCCTAGTCCCCGGTACCGACAATTGCATCACAGCATACAGCCTCACAGCTCTTCTGCCCATCCCAGTTTCTCAGCAACAGCAGCAACAGCTAGTGGTTAAACACATGTGCATGTCTTGAATGATGTCATCTGCTTCAGTCCCTACACAGCCTGCTGAAAATGGTAAGATCTTGGGCCACACTGTTACCAAGGTGGCACCCCGAGCTCAGTGAAGCTAAGTAATTTTGCCTGGGAGTCACATAGGCCTTTCAGCCCCCAAACCAAGTCTGATCATTGTGGACAATCTGATTTGGTCTTACCTTGAGGCAGTCCTTTCTCTCTCTCTCTCTCTCTCTCTCTCTCTCTCTCTCTCTCTCTCTCTCTCTCTCTCTCTCTCTCTCTCTCTCTCTCTCTCTCTCCATCCAAGCCTTTAGAACCTCTTTTGCTTGTTTGTTTTTTTTGGGTCACATCAGTGGCACTCAGGGGTTACTCCTGGCTCTGCACTCAGAAATTACTCCTGGCAGACTCTGGAGGCCAGATGGCCCCCAGATGACCTGGGTTGGCTGGCTGTGTGCAATGCAAATGCCCTACCCACTGTGCTATTGCTCCATGCCCCTTGACGACCTCATGCTTGGAACCTGGAACCATCTCTTTTTGATGACTCCCTGCTCTTCCAAGCTGCTTGCTCATTCGGGCATTCATTTGGCAGATGCCCTGAGGCCTTCCTTGCTGCCCATCTCCTGCACTAGAGGACGAGCCCAAGCTATGGAAATCTCCAGGTTTTCTGGAGAAAGGGCTTCCAAGATACAGTAAGAAGGATGAGTAAGGGGCTTTTTTTAAAAAAGTAAAAAAAGATTTTATTTTGGAGGTACTGAGGAAGAGGAAGAAGAGGATGAGAGAGAGAAGAGAGTGAGAGAAAGAGAGAGAGTAATGAGTAACATGCTCAAGAGAAAGTGTGGGTTTCTTCAAAGGCAGAGGAGCTCTGGTACACAGCCCAGCAAGAACACAGGAAAGTCCACATGTAAAGAGGGGGTGTTGTGGGCCACATGTGTTTGGACACCATGTACCCAGGCAACATATGTGCTGCGTAAGGGGCATTTTAACAGAGAAAAGAATTTTCCAAGTGGAAAGAGCCAGGGGCAAGTGAGAACAGTGTGGGTTCAGAGACCCCCAAAGTGAAACAATTAGATTAGAGGAGAAAGGGTGGAGAGGCTTATGCCATGGGGAGGGACAAGTGGCAGGGGAGAACCAGGCAAGGGTGTCTATGGACAGTGGGAGTGTCACTGGGGGTGCTGGCTGTGCATCCTCAAGCACTTCTATTTGGGTTTTGTTGGGGGGACACACCCAGCAGTACTGAGAGACTACCTCTGGCTCTACATTTGGGGTCAGTCCTAGCAGTGCTCAGGACTCCCAACAGGGATCAGACGCAGTGCCAGGATTCGATCAGGAGTTGCTGTATGCCTTAACCCTGTCAAGATTTCCTCCTGCTCTTGCACCTTTATCTTGGGGTCCTGGAGGTGGTGGGGTCACAGAAGGGCAGACTTCAAAAGCACTTTATTTATTTTTGTTTGTTTTTGTTTGTTTGTTTGGTTGGTTGGTTGGTTTTTGGACTATGCCTGGCTGTGCTCAGGGGTTGCTCCTGGCTATCTGCTCAGAAATAGCTCCCGGCAGGCATGGGGGACCATATGGGATACCAGGATTCGAACCAACCACCTTAGGTCCTGCATCGACTGCTTGCAGGGCAAACACCGCTGTGCTATATCTCCGGCCCCTATTTATTTTTGTTTTGTTTTATTTTGGCCACACCCGGTGCACTCAGGGGTTACTCTTGGCTCTGTGCTCAGAAACTGCTTCTGACTCAGGAAACTATATGGGATGCCGGGGATCAAACCCGTGTCTGTCCTAGGTTAGCCGTGTGCAAGGCAAATGCCCTACCACTGTGCTACCACTCTGGTCCCTGACTTCAGAAGCACATTAAGCTGAGTTTGGAAAAACCTTGGGAGGACTGGGGGTGAAGGTGCAATTTTTTTTTTTTTTTGCTTGTTTACTTGTTTTAGAGCCACACTGACAAATACTCAGGGCTTGCGTAAGGTCTGTGCTCAGGGATTACTCCTAGAAGTGCTTGTGGGCCCCTATTCAGTGCCGGAGAATGAAACTGGTTCGGTTACATGCAAGGAAAGCTCCTTACCCACTGTACTCTCTCTTCCCCTCATTCAGATTAGGATGCAATTTAAGGAGGAGGAAAGAGGTAGAGCTAACACATTGCACAGTCCTTCATCAGATGCTTCATGAGAACAGGCTGGAGGAAGAACAAAGGCCCAAAGGTGAAGAAACAAAACAATCTGTGGTACAAGAGTAGCTCACGGGCTAGAAGCAAGGCCCTGGACTAGGGAGCTTCTGCCACAAGGGTGTCAGTCACCAGAGGTCTAGAGTCTTGGGACTAGATGGATAATACAGAGGTTAAGGCTCTGGCCTTGTATGTGGTCAACTCTGGCTCAATCCCTAGCATTGCATACAATTCCCTGAGTACCACCAGAGATCCCTCATGAGCACAGAACCAGGAGTAACTTCTGAGTACCACAAGGTATAATCCTCCTCCCACAAATAAAGATGTCTAGGGACACAGCTAGGTTCAAATTCCAGAACTGACTAGCTGGACTATCCTGGATAAGTGACTTAATTTCTTTGGGTCTCAGTTTTTTTCCATCTGTAAAATGGGGGTTACTGGGAAGATGATATAAAAAGTATACCCCAAGCACTTGGTGTCTCATAAACATTCCACAAATGCCTCCTACGTTATGATGCTCACGACTGACTGATAATAACATCATCTTTATTAACAGTTTCGCAGTGGGAAATCTAAGGTGAAGTGCCACTTCGTAAGGGAGGAATCTTGTTTTAAAAAATAAAACAAGTTGCAACATGTGCTTATCTGTAATCTCCACATACCCAGATACGTGTGAAATTTCATCTGCAACTGTTGTCTCACGGTGTCAGCCCATCCCAAATCAAATAAGGATGTTGGCTGGTGCAGAAATGCCAGGGGTGGTAGAGCCCCAGCACAGGCTGGGCAAGGGGATGGGACTTCACTTCCTGAAAGGGTGACAGACACCTTTACTGAGCTGACAGGGGAGTGGGCACCTTGGGGGTTGGGATGTTTCTGCAGGTTCCAATTCAAAGGAGACTTAGAAGAGCTGGAAAAATAGTACAGCGGTTACAGCACTTACTTTGCACACAGCCCACTCGAGCTAGATCCTTAGCGCTACCAGACATGACCTCTGAGTGTGGATCCAAGAGAGATCCCCTGAATACTGCAGCGTGTGGCCCCCAAACCAAAGCAAAATAGAAAGCAGACAGGAGTTAGAATCAGCCGTGAGTTTTATGAACCGAGTCCTGAGACCAGCCCCGAATCTCCAGCCATTTACACTTTTTTTTTATTGAATTACCTTGAATTACAAAGTTATTCATGATTGGGATTTAGGTGTACAATGTTCCAACACCAATGTTCATTTCCTTCCACCAATAACTCCAGTTTCCCTCCCAGACCCTGTGTGCCCCTATGACAAGCACATTTTTTCTTTTCTTCTTTTAGGCACTGTGGTTTGCAATGCTGTTGCTAATCAGATCTCAGGCATGCCACTCTCCCTCCTTTCAGCACCCTGTCCTCACCCAGAGTGACCACTTCCCTCTATCATTGTCTTAGCAGTCCTTTCCTTGACCTAGCCCTAACCTAACCTATCCCTATAACCTAACCCTATCCCACCTTACCACCAGTGGCCAGATTCCTGCTAAAGACTACTTCTCCTGCTCTTTGTTCTTATTGTCTTTCAGCATTAGTTATTCCCTTACTATGGTTCTTGGTATCCCACATGTGAGTGCAATCATTCTGTGTCCGTCCCTCTCCCTCTGACTCATTTCATTCAGCATGATGCTCTCCAGATCCATCCATGTATACACACATTGCATGATTCCATCTTTTTTTTTGGGGGGGGGGTCACACCCGGCAGTGCTCAGGGGTTACTCCTGGCTGTTTGCTCAGAAATAGCTCCTGGCAGGCACGGGGGACCATATGGGACACCGGGATTCGAACTAACCACCTTTGGTCCTGGATCGGCTGCTTGCAAGGCAAATGCCGCTGTGCTATCTCTCCGGGCCCGCATGATTCCATCTTTTCAAATGACCAAGTAGTACTATTGTGTAGCTGTACCATAACACCTTTACCTAATCATTCATTCTTGAGCATGTTTAGGTTCTAGAGTCATGAGATAATAACTTCTTGACTTAAACCTGGAAGTGAAGGTTTTCAGGGATTCCCCATGAGGCAAAAGCTTCACGTGGTCAGGCAGGAAAGCTGTGCTCCAGAGCTCTGCCAGGTTCATTGTCACCTGTCACCATGGGCTTATATGAACTACCGTATTTTCTGGCATATAAGAAGACTTTTGAAACAAAAAAAAGTCAACCAAAAATTGGGGGTCATCTTATACGCCGAGTATATCCCTAAAAATGTTTCAATATACCACTAAACGAAACAAACAAACAAAAAAGAAATCAGGCTGCAGAGTTTCCAAATCTCTTTCTTGGGGGCTCCCAAATAGTACTCAGGTGATCTGGAGGCCACTTCTGGCAAAACTCAGCTAACAGTGTTGGTGGTTCAGTGCTAGGGTCCGAGGATGGGGTGTTGTTTGGTTCATGTAGTGGGGGAGATTAACTGACGCCACCAGGGAATTGCCAGAAAAGGTGCCTATGATAAGTGGCCAATCACTGCAAGGCTGCTCGGACTGCCTCTCTAACTCAGCCAATACAAGCAGGCTTTTTATGCATGCAAATTAGACAATGTTTTGGACCCGAATCTACACTGTAAAAAGCCTGCTCAGATTGGCCAGAGTCAGAGAGGAAGTCTATTCCAGTATAACCTTTGAACCTTTGCTTACTGTGGTACACACAGTTGCAGCACAGGAACGTTCTGTCTGATACAGCAAATATAGGCCTAAACCTATGTTTTAACTGCAAAATTAGGGGGTCGTCTTATACGCCGGAAAATATGGTACTTCTATGTATTTGGGCCTTTTCCCCTATACAATGGGACCAATACTAGACCTTCCTCAAGGGTTGTGTTAAGATTTGAGAAGACCAGACAGACAGTACAGGAAGTAAGACACCTGAGCCCTGTTAGATACTTAATGATATCTAACAATGGCACCACACATTGTCCCCTAAGCACAGGTAGGAGTGGTCAGCCCCTGAGCACCCAGCTATGGCCCCCAAATCAAAAAAGATTTGCTGAATAGAGAGATAAAGCTCATGCTTTACATGTGGGAGGTCTATGTTCAATGTCCAGTTTCACCTGGTCCCTCTCCTCCACCACTAGGAATAAGCACTGAGTTGAGAGTAGCCAGTAAATATCTCTTTGAGTGGCCCCAAACCAAAACAGACAAATAAGCAAAAGAAAGAAAAGGAGTCAGTGTGATGCTCCACATGTAGGCAGAGTCGAATATAGAGCCTGGCACTGGCTTGAGGAGTTGATTGCGAAAATAATGGGCTCTTCTTGTAGGAAACATGGTGAACAGTCTCACGGCTAGGTGGGATGCCCAAAGAAAGGGGTAGAAAACAGAGGTTTCCATTGAGGGGGTGACAAAGAGCTCCCCAGGCAGTCGCAAGAGGAAACAGACCCGGAAAGAATTCTGATTTCCAGGAGGGGTCAGGAACCCCTTCCTATAATGGGACCAGGAAAAGACAATGAGGACAAATTGGAGCTTGGTTCATATAAGGGGTGCAGAGCTGGAATGAAGGTAGGGGGGCATCTGCCCTGAGAACTGGTGCAGTCTTGGTGGAGACACCTAGCAAGGCCATTTTCCAGGCCTTCTGAAATTGAGAAACATAAAATTTTAGAGATAGAGAGAGAGGGATATATATATATATATATATATATATATATATATATATATATATAGAGAGAGAGAGAGAGAGAGAGAGAGAGAGAGAGAGACAGAGAGAGACAGAGAGAGACAAAAAGAGACAGAGATATGTGGGTTTTTTGCAGTTATTTTGGCATTTTGGGAGTAATTTACCAACTTCAAGTTCAACTTAATGAAGTTGGGGGCGGCAGCTTCCATGGGGGCTTCTGCTTCTCAGCAATCAGTGGTTGCCCAGCTGCCAGCAAGGGCCAAGCGGGTGGTCGACAGGGAGCATTAACAGTAACATGTTGTGTATTTGTCACAACAAATGGAGCCCCCGGGCACAGGGGTAGTGCCCATGGTTACTCAATGGCGTATTTGTCATGTGGCCACTGACACAATCAATTGACCCCCTTACACACCGGTGTTTATTAGCCATTGTATAAATATTTCACCCCTCCCCGGCTGACACAAAATCTCTTTTTTGCTGCCTCTGACAAATGAACATTTCTCTGTAGACTCTTAAATGAGTATGTGTCACAGCTATGTCACTGATTAATTTTTTTTCCCACCACGAACAACGATGCATAGAAATGTAACTTATATTCATTTCCCGGCTTGAGCCCAGCTGTCTAAAAAAATTCCACCAGCAGCTCCGCCTGACAGACAGCTATCCCGGCACTTGGGCCTGCTGACATGTGGTCGTGTGAGTGCCAGCTTGTTAATTAAGGGCTTTCTCTTCCGGCCTGGCTGCCGAGTAACCAGCCACAAGGACCTTAATCACTGTCGGCAGGGCAGGGCCTGCTTCAGTGGGCTCCAGGGCCCAGCTCCCAACCCAGTCTAACCACACACATTTTTTTTATTTCCCCATGTCCAGGCACTGGCCCCTTTCCCTCTGGACTTTGGTTTGGGAATGACCCTGAAGTCATCCCAGGAACACTCACTGCCACCTTAGATACTTCTTGACTCACTGATCTCTGAGATCATGAGAGTCGGGATGAGGTCTTATTTGCTTAGCACGGTCTAGAGGCGCCAGAAATATTTGCTGACATGAAGTCAGCTAAGGTGCAATTATTGAACAATGTACCAGCCGCTTGACATGAATTGCTCATTTCATCTTTTCAATGACTATTCTTGGGTCTCCAAGTAGACAGGCCTATAGAGCTGACAACAGAGGAAAAGATGACCATTGCTTGGGGAAAAACACAAATGAGTATGAGGTTTAACTAGATGACTGCTGTCCCCTTGGTCCCAAAGCTGGTCCTTCTCTGTCTCTCTCTGTCTCTGTCTCTCTGTCTCTCTATCTGTCTCTCTCTGTCTTTCTGTCTCTCTCTCTTTTCTTGCTTGTTCCTTTGATTTTAGCAGGCTACACTCAGCAGTGCACAGGGCTTACTCCTGGATCTGTGCTTAGGGATCACTCCTGATAGGGTTTGGGGAACATATATGGTGCTGGGAATTAAACTCCAGTCAGCTGCATGCAAGATAAATGCCCTAGTTCCTGCATTCTCCATCAGCTCCAAAGCTGGTCCTTCTGGGACACAATTATTACTAAGTTTCTGTGGTTGGTTACTTGCCAGCGAGGCCCAAATGGAGTAGGGCCTAATGGAAAGGACTACTAGAGGCTCTAGGGGTGGGTAATATTTGTGCTCTGTAGGAAGCTGAGAAAACTTATGGATTAGGGGTCCATGGAGGGTTGTAGGACCATACAAGAGACTACTCCTGGCTTTATGGATGGACGTAGCTCCTGGCAGAATTCTGGAGCTGCAGAAATGCAATTTCAGTGCCTGTGAAGGGAAGTACCTTCTCCCCCGAACTATCCCCCTCAAGCCCCGAAGTTTTTCCACTGAGTTGGGCTAAGAGCCGGTGACAGTTGACCCCAAAACCTATGTCACCTGAGCCCAGAGCCTGCATCCCTGACCGCTCTGTCAACTGTCCTCTCTCCTCCGTGACTCAGTTTCTTTTCCCTCATGGCTCTCCTCTTCCTTTCCTGTTTTTCCCACACTTGCCTCTTCCAGGCAAACTACAGAGTCACCTTGGGCTCCAGAGCCAACTCAGCATCCCCACCCCCACCCAGCCCTGCCCATCTGCTGCCTCCCCCTCACTGGACCGAACAGGTGTTTCAGCTGCCCTGTTCTGCCCCCAGCCCCCACGCACCTGTGTCCCATGCACCTGTGCTCCCTCTCCGATGTCATCAGGCCATTGGCTAGAAGCCAAGTGCATGACACCTGGGGATGCTTCCGGGGATGAGCCAGCTCTCGCTGGTCCTGCCATTGCTCACAGACTCTAAGGGGAGAGAAACAAAGACTCATCCTCCCACACACTCACCCCTGCACATCCCAGGAACTCAGTTCCCAGTGCCTGGTCCGTCTCTATACAAAGCAGTCAAAAGTGCTGATGTACAAAGTAGATCACAAATGGGAGCGGATCTGTACAGTTTCTCTACTTCCCAGCTGTGTGTCCTTGGACAGGTCTCCTCCCCCCCCCCCCCCCCCCCCGTTTCTTCTATTTGTTTTTTTTCTTTGAGCTTGGCTTTTGAGCTACACTGTGTTTGTTGCTCAGGTTACTCCTGGCTGTTCTCAGTGTACATTGGGGGTCAGAGATGGAAATAGGGCCAGCCACATGTAAGCAGCTTACCCCCTGTGCTTTCTCTCTGGCCCCTCACTTTCTTCTTGTCTTGCACGCTGAAGGTGCTAGAGCTCTTTTTACAGGAGGGCAAGGACTTCCATGATGAGGCCCAGCAAAGGCAGCGTGACTGACCCTCTTGTCAGAGAAGGAAGACCATTGAATGTCTCCTGAGAGGCACACGTGTGTCTGAGGTTGTCTCTGCCCACATCGACCAAGGAGATGCTCTCTGAGACCCCAAATACCAGGACATCTGGTTCCCTTCTCCCCTCCTGGCCCGAGAGTGGGTAGGGATGTGCTCGACAATAATAAAAATGCTGAAGAGGGCAGGGAATGAGCTGTCCTCTTTTCTTCTGTTGTTCATGGGCCACATTCTGGGCCACACTCAGCAGTGTTCAGAGTTTACTTCCAGTTTTGTGCTCAGGAATCCTGTCAGGGCTCAGGGAACACTTTGAAGTGCTGAGGATTGAAGCTTTGAAGTGCTTTGGTTGGCCGTGTGCAAGGCAAATATCCACTGTACTGTCCCGTCTCTCCTGCCCCTCTTTCTTTGCTCTATGAGTTACTCCTTCCCTATCCTTAAAACACTAGTTCAGAAAATCTCCCCTCCTCCAGGAAGCCCTCAAAGCCAAGACCTGTGTGCTGAGGTTAGCTGTATACAAGATAGGTGCCATACCCACTGTGCTCTCTCTGCATTACAGAATCCCTCAGAACAGCCAAAGAACCCCTGAGGTATGGCATCTCACTCCTGGAGAAAGTTACAGAAACTGCTACCCATAGAGCTTAAGGAAAAAGCCAATGGTCACCTAGGATTAGAGTTTCCTTAAAGTTGGGTCTTTCCTTCTTGATAGAGGCACCATCTGCACCCTCTGAGACTTTCTTCCACATTAGCTTCACTCAGCTCATCTCCCAGAGAGCAGTTCCCACTTGCTCTATGATGTCACTGAGGGCCTCTGCTATGATGTCAAGGCCCTGTGGGCCCCACCCTGCCCTACAGGGCCACCGTGATGCTGTGGGCAAGGGCAGAGGATAAAGCCTGGACGATGCACCTTGGCTGGAACCTGGCTAGCAAGGCCTCACCACTGGCCATTCTGTTCAGCTGGCGGCGTGGTTGTGCCACCCCCCAAGCATTTCCGTCTTTGAAATGGAGCTCAGAGCCCGGAAACCAGGACAAAAGCACCACCCACAGTTCTGGTCTCGATGACTCAGATTCCACCTCCCACAGGCTCCTCCTGTGTGTTTTTTGAATGTGTGTGTACCGGAGGAGCACGCGCCCTACCAATGCGTGAGGCTGTCAGCTGTGTGCGCGCGTGCGTCTGCGTGTGCACATACATGCGCATGTATGCACGGGGGCAGGCACCCAAACTTGGTCCATCTGCACTGGTGTTCCCCAAACCTGAGCCCTCAGCATGCAATGACCGAGAGGGCCAATAGAATAAGCATCATGTTAGCTGACGTGCTTCCTCGGTTCAAAGGCACCATGGAAAGCCCTTTGCAGACCGCATCTGTAGGATTTTCACAGCGGCCTATGGGCTAAGTTGTGATGCTTCACATTCCGCTGTGTTGAAACTGAGGCTCAGAGAAAATCAGCTGCTCTTCCAAGGCCAAGCATGTTCAGAGGCCAGATTCTATGCCCAATATGCTTCCCTCCTTTCTCCTAAGGTGTTTGCAGAGCAGACCCCAAGAGCCCTTTATATCCAGAAGCCAGCCCCAAGTCCCTGAAGAAAAGGGGGCTAGGAGCCAGCCTAGGGGGGACACGTTGCTGATAGAAGCCTGAGCAGGAGGGGGCAGGGCAGCTGTCTCTCAGAACAGGTGTCAGAGAAGCTGTGACAGCCACTTAGAACCACAGTGGCAAGCCTCCTTTACATGGCGATTTACATATATTTGCATGCATTTGCATCGCCAAATCTGTGGAATCGGCCTTAATGGTCCCTGTCTCAAAAGACTGGCAGAAACCGAGAGGATGGGAGTGACAGGGAGGGCTTGGGGAATTGAGTCAGTGCCCGCGGAGGCGCTGGGAGGCGCTGGAAAGGGCGGGAGGCAGTTGCTAGGCTAGGGGAAAGCAGGAGGGCTCGGCCCTGGGAAGCCTCCTCACCCCAGCCCATTCCAACTAAGAGAAGAGGGAGGGGAATGCAGAAATTAGGGGCGCGCTGAGCAGGGCTCAGGAGCTGGGCTGCACTGGCCTGGAATCCCAGGCTCAAGCCTGGCTGCTCCGCCTCGCCCTAGGGAGGGGCAAGGCTGGCCGGAGGAGAGGGAAGGCTTTGGACTGCGGCTCTCAGCCCGGGGCCGCCTACTCGGCCGCCGGAGCTCGGTGATTCGGTGTTGGGGCGCCATCTAGTGAACAGTCGCGGAAAAGCCCTCCTTCCTCCCTGGCCAGCTCTTGCAGTCCTTGGTCTAAGCAGGGGCCCTTGGGAGGAGAGGTGCCATTTCACCAACGGCGCTTTACTCAGCTAAATGGGGGGACCTTGCTGAGTGGTGAAAAGCTTAGACTTTGGAGTCAGACAAACATGACCCTAGGAACTGTGAATTTTGCAAATTCACCTCTGAATCAGTTTCCCCATCTGTAAAATGAGATAACATTCAGAGCTGAGAAGGAAAGGAGGACAAAGATGTGAAGAGTAGAGAGTACAGTGGGTAGGGTGCCTGCCTTGCATTCAGCCAACCTGGATCTTATCCCGAGCACCAGCTATCCCCTAAGCACCACCAGGAATGGTCCCTGAGCACAAAGGAAGGAGGGAGCCCAGAGCACATCCGGGTGTGATCTCTCCCCACCCCCAGTATCCCTAATAAAAGACAATGTAAAAGAAAAGAAAATAAAGGTTAATGTATTAGTAGATGAAAGTGGGTGGGGTGGAGCTAGTGGAGCACTCAACTTGCATGTGCAAGAGCCTGGGCTCTATCCTTTGATGACACACAAACATACATACAACACATACCCCAAGAGCTTATTAGTAGGATCAGGACTAGGGAAAAGCAAATAAGGTGCCTAGGGTGCAAAAATGACAGAAACGGGATTTGCACAGCACAAGGATCTTAAAATCTGTGACCTCAGAGCCACATTATTTCCCCCTAGTCCTGATCCTACTCATATAGTCAGTCCTGTAACATCCATGGGCGCCCTTCACCAGCAGGGCTCTGATGTTGCTGCTGTGGTTATATGTTACTGCTCTAGGGGACTCAGAGTTTGGGAAGGGAGCACCTCACCTATCCAACTTCCATCTCTCTTTGCCCACAAGTGTCTGAGGCAAGTTGAAGGCCACAGGGATAAGGGGCTACTTCCCATGGAGTGAGGGGGCCAGGCCACAGTATCGGGGTCACATACACTGGGACCAAATGCGAGAAAAGACAGGGCCTCCAGCTGGTGCACAGATGGTCACGGTTATACAGAGGTGTGAGCTGCAAGTAGACCTGCCATCTCGGAAGGCCACTTGGTGCGATCTTGCAGGGCGGAGATGCAGGTTGAGGCCTATCCAGTGTGCAAGGCTAGGCACCTTGGCCAACAGTGGGTTTAGAGCAGTGCTTCTCAATCATTTTCTGTCATGCCCCCCAGGAAGAAAACATTTTTCGCGCCCATGAAACTGTAAATTGTATTTTTTTTGTTTGTTTGTTTTTGGGTTACACCCGGCAGCACTCAAGGGTCACTCCTGGCTCTACGCTCAGAAATTGGCCCCGGCAGGCTCGGGGGACCATATGGGATGCTGGGATTCGAACCACCGTCCTCATGCATGTGACGCCTTACCTCCATGGTAAATCGTATCTTTATTCAATAAAAACTTTAACCTGAAAAACAAAAATATATTAAATAATTTGAGCTGCTTTTTTAATCAGAGGTGATGTCTGGATGAATGGCTACAATGAGCACGTTTTGCAATGCATAGCTTTTCGAAGCGGGGTTTGAAGCAGGACACAGCAACTCTTGGCTCCAGAGACATACAGAGACATAAACACAGGGCTCAGCTTGTATGACAGTGTTTGCCGAGGTCAAACATGCCCCCCTTTTACGGAGCCTCTTGCTCCCCTGAGGGGAGCACCCCACTATTTGAGAACCACTGGTTTAGAGGGCGAGGTAGTTGGGTAGGGGCCAGAGTTCTAAGGGCTGAGCTCAGGTTCTGCATACAGGAGGTCCAAATTCCATCACTCACACAGCATGGTCCTCCAAGATCTATCAGAAGTGACCTCAAAGCACAAAGCTACCAGTTGTGGTGCTCCCAATTTCCCAAATTAGAAGTATTCTTTACTGGGAGGTAACGAATAGCTTGATCTGACCAAGATCAATAACAGTAACTTGGGAATGTAGCCAGACAGATGTCTGGGTACCAAGTGTGCCCATGAAGTGGCTAAAATGATTCATCTAGTGCATGGACCACCCCCTTCTCCTCGTCACCTGCACAGAGTCCATGAAATGGGCATCACAGTGGCAAGGCTGGAAGTGATGCAGGAGGCGAGGACAGGTGCCCTCACTACAGTTGAGCCAGTTCTGTCACACTGAGTCCTCAAACTTCCTCTAGAGAAACCTGAGCTGAGTGCTACTTGGCTCTGCCCAGTGGCAGGTGGATTGCTCTGAGACCCTTCTTCTTCCCTCCCTTGTGGGGACAGTGATTCATCCTCACTAGAACCAATGTGGACCGGGACTTTGGGCTAGTCTACCTGGTCCACAGCTTCACCATGAGAAAGGAAAAATAATGGGGTCATCTAGGACTGTCGCACTTTTGGGTCTTTGATCTGAGTTCATTTTCTTATAGCGTTTTTCCCCTTAACTGCAGGAGATATGTTCTAAGACATTCCCCCACCCAGTGTATGTGTAAAACTGAGCTTGATATTTTACATACTTTTTTCTCTGCATCTATATCTGTGATGATGCTGGATTTATAAACGAGGAACAGTAAGCCGTATCAGCAATACTGTAATAAAACTATGTGAATCTGGTTTTTCACCTAAACTATCTTTTTAGGGGACAGGTGGGAGCTTGCTTAGGGCTTCCTCTGGGCCATGCTCAGGAATCACTCCTGATTCCAAGGAGGCACCTAGGATCGAAACCAGAGTCAGCTGCAAGCTTCAAGGCAAGCCTTACTTTTTTTTTCACCATCTCTTTCCCCACCTTTCTCTCTCTCTAAAATCTTTCTAATCAAAAATTGGATAAGACTTTGTTTTAGTTTCTCTTTTGATTTGTTTTTATTGAATCACCATGAATTACAAAGTTAGTTGTTACTGAGTTTTGGAACATGAAATAGTTTATTGTCCTTCATATTTTCAGATAGTGTGTAACTGACACCCTGAAAAGTGAAACTGAGGCTAAGGAGGAAACCATTGTATGTAAATACCATGAATTGTGAATCAATGACCACAATGATATTAATGAGTACATTAGCTCACAGTTACCAGGTGAAAGAGAGAGAGAGAGAAAAAGAGAGAGAGAGAGAGAAGAGAGAGAAATGATAAAGAAGAATGCTTAAGATTTTTCTCTCAGCAAACTTCAGGTATTTAATACAGCATTGATTTCCACATAATTCCTTGCATTTCTGAACAGTAGCATGATGCATATGAAAACCAGCACTTAAAGAGGGGGTGATTGGGTTGGGTGTGAAGAGATAGTACAGGGGTTAAGGCACTTACCTTGCATGGGACTGACCCAGGTTCTGCCACCCTTCCCAGCACCGTATCTAGTCTTCCAAGCATTACCAGGATTCCTGAGCACAGAGCCAGCCATAAGCCCTAAGCACCATCAAGTGTGCTCCCCAAAAAGGAGGGGTGACCTAAGTCCCCAGGGGGAATCAGGACAGTATGAGATCCTTCCTTTTCAAAAACTCGTAGGATAATTCCCTTAAAGCAACTCCTGATGGGGCCAGAGAGATAGCATGGAGGTAAGGCGTTTGCCTTTCATGCAGAAGAACGATGGTTCAAACCCCAGCATCCCATATGGTCCCCCTTGCCTGCCAGGGGCTATTTCTGAGCGTAGAGCCAGGAGTAACCCCTGAGCACTGCCGGGTGTGACCCAAAAACAAAACAAACAAAAAAAGCAACTCTTGACAGAAACCATTCACATAAACAGCCTGTAGGGAGATAAGGTGGGGTGAGTGGAGCACAGGAAGGGGCACAGGTTTCTATTTGTGCCTCCTGCTCTTCTTAGGGTTGCCTCAGAACTATAGCATAAAGGCAGCTTAGAGGCCTGGAAAGCCTACCCAGGATAGCTTCATACTCACAAACATATGAGCAGGGCAAGGGGAGGAGCTACTACTAGCAGGGAAAGAGGAGGTGGTGGGAGTGTGGGGGGAGTGAGATGTTCCTGCCCAGAGAATCTGGGGCTCAAGGGCACTGTGCTCATCCTAACTCCATGCAGCCATTATTTATTTATTTATTTATTTTTGAGTCCATTTACTTTTGGTCAGTTTTGCTGTTTGGGTCACAACTGGCTATGCTCAGAGTTACTCTTGGCTCTGCATTCAAGAATCACTCCTCCTCTTATATAGTGACAATTTTGCCCACTGATATTTTATTTGTTTTTTTGCTTTTTCCCCTTTGAGATCTGTTTTATAAGCAATACTGGTAGAAGAGTATCCCTGTATAGAATTCACGTTTGAACAAGTTACGGGGAATGTTGGACTTGATCCGTTGGCCCCCAAATGCACCAACAATATCTTGTGGCATTGTTTCTCTTTTGCATATGCACGTTAAAATGGGGAAATAATACATATATAAACAAGTTCTTATCTAATAAAGGAATAAAAATTTGGTAATGCAGTTAGGCCTTATACCCTGAACATTGGCATAATGATTTGGTTTAGGCCGAAGAATGGGCATTGCCCATATACCCCTGAACAATGGATACCATCTATGGGAACAACCACAATTGTCTATAACATTACCAGGATCCAAACCTTTACCAGGGAAGACCTACCACTGCTCTGGCATTGACTTACTCCAAAGAGTGCTCTCAACACCCAGATGACTCAGCAACAGCCTGTTTGCAGGGCAGATCGCTCAGCATCTAAAGGTGTGCTAAACTAGAGGATGCTCCATATCAACCTGACTTCGATGAAAGAAATGTATAAAATCCAGAATTTTTAAATATAGGAACCTGATACCAACAACAGCGAAAGTGTGAAAGTTTCACTGGGATCATGGAGAATGACTTGGGTTGGACAGACTGGTATGTATGCCTGGAGCCCAGAGTCGGTCTTATGCCAATAAACTTCTGGGGTGAGGCCTTCTTGTAATCAGGCCAAGGATTTTTTCCCGTTTTCCCCATATTTTTCTAGGCCTATGCAAACAATGGCGATTGCCACTGTCACACCTTTTTAACACTTATCCTTTATGGAAATTAAACAGTTTACTGAACTTAAAAACAAATAACTGTAGTAAAATGCCTGTCTCGAATACAGACAGGGGATAGGAAGGGGGGAGGGAGTGTTGTGAGGGAGGAATTTTACACTGGTGAAGGGGGATGTTCTATTTGTGACTGTAACCCAACTATAATCATGTTTGTAATCATGGTACTTAAATAAAAATAAATAAATAAATAAAATCTGAAAAAAAATAAGAATCACTCCTGGTGGACTCCTGAGAACCATATGGGATTCTGGGGATTGGATCCAAGTCAGCTACATGCAAGTGCCCTACTAGCTGTATTGTTACTTAGACCATCTTTAAAAAAATATATATCTATATTGAAGCACCATAATTACAAACATGTTTGTAGTTGGGTTTCAGTCATAAAAAAAGAACACCCCCCCCCCTTCACCAGTGCAACATTCCCACTTCCAATGCCTCCCTTTCATCTTTCTAAAATGCTGGTGTTGAGAGATCGAACAGAGATTATGATATGTGCCTTACATGGGGCTAAACCTAGTTCAAATTCCAGGCACCACATATGGTCACCACAAAGCCTTGGCTTTGTCGCACAGCTACACGTGTAGCTAGCTATCACAGCTAGATATGATCTAAGCCCCCACATACACACACACTAGTGGAGACCTGTCATCCCAAGCTTAAGGCCTTCTTAAGATGGAGTGGTCCCTGAAACCCTTCCTTTCAGCAGATCCCCAATCTCCCCATCTTTTTGTTCTGTGTTACCAACCAGATTTATTCCAACATTTGCACTGTGGTTTCTCTACATAACCCTGCTGCAGACGTGATAGCGTCCCTAAGTAAAACCTTAGTGGGTTGATTTTCACTAGAAATAAGTGGGAAACACAAAGTGGATGAATATGAAATAATGAAATAAATGAGACCACACAAAATGCATTGTATGGGGGACCCTCCCTTGGATGAGAGACAAATTTACTTTTCAGCTGATGGCATTTATAAGCACAAACTCTGGTATGCAAGGTGCCCTCAGGGAGAACAAAGAGCAGGAGAGCAGTACAATGGGAAAACAGGCCTAGAATCTACATATCCAAACGACTATCCTATAGGTGAGAAAGACCCCTGTTGGAGGGCAGTGAAACAAGAGCTAAGGATGTTTTTGGTTTAGCAAAAAGCAGGTTTTTCAAGAAACCAGGAGGAGAGAGACAGAGATATTTATGATGTTTATGTAGTAGCCGGAAAATAGATTTTAGGGGGGACGGAAATAATTGTTTACCATCATAGAGCTAGACTCAGAAAAACAAGCTGCTGGTGCCAGGTTATACGAACTAGCCAGCAGGGAACTTTTGGTGGGTTTTTGGTACTGACATTTCTTTGTCTGTAGGAAAGCTGAGGCTGGATTTCTATAGTGTCCAAATAAAGAGAAAATGTAATGTTACAGACATGTTGGAATTACCGCCAATAATCCACGCAAAGGGTCAAATGATTGACTTCACTAAGCGGGCCTTTTGGCAAATAATTCTTTTGGAGGAAGGCACTGCACCAGGGAAGAAAAAAACCACATCTGGTGCGTGCTTTCCTTAAATGGGAGGTAACATAACCCCATGAATGCTCATCCATTTTTTAAATTAGTAATTTTTTTTCATTGGATCACTGAGACAGTTACAAAGTTGCTCATGATTAAGTACAATGTTCTACACCTGTCCCTTTACCAATGTGTATATCCCACTACCAATGTCCCTGGTTTCCCTCCCACCCACCATCCACCCACTGCCTCTATGGCAGATATTCCCCCCACTCCTTATCCCCCTTTTTCCTCCTTTCCATGCTTTAAAATTCTCACAGTGCTTTCTTTCAGGATTTTGTGTTTGTGATTATATATTTATTTGGAAGTCCTTTGATAAATGTCTCACTTCCCTAGCAGCCCATATCCCCTAGAGCCTTGATGAGTGTTTGGTACAAAGTAAACAATGTGAAAAATAGCTGAATGTGGGAACTAGGAGCTGTCAATGAATGGCCCAAAGAGGGTTTTCCTTCCTGCAGGAAACTTGCTCCTCTGAACCCACCCCACCCTGGCTGGTCCATCTCCTTAGAACCAAATGTAGGTGTTTTATGCCCCAGAATCTGCCTGGATGCCCCAAGAGACAAACAAGGTGATTGAAAAAGGAAGGGATGGAGAGAAATTGACTGAGGGGGTGAGGAAAGTGGGGGAACCAACACATGACAGCTGGGGACCTTGGGGGTAAACACAGTGAGCATAGTATGACCTAATTTGACAACAGAATGTCATGGGATGATTGATTAAAACAAGATAATGGATGTACCAGGGCAACAGGGATGTAGGCAAGCTAGTTATACTCAGAGTCACTTCAGAAGTGACTGATAAAAATAGTAACAGGTAATGAAGACATTTATTGAGTGCTCTTTTGCTTGGTTTTGTTTTGTTTTTTGGGTCACACCTAGTAGCTGTGGTCAGGGTTTACTCCTGGCTCTGAGCTCAGGGATCACTTCTGACTGTGCTCCAGGATGATATGGGTGCAGGGGATCAAACTCTGGTTGGCTACATGCAAAGCAAAGCACCCTACTGGCTGTACTAACTAGTGATTATTGTGAATACTATCCATGTATTTCTATGGATTTATCTCTACAATAACCCTGCAAGGTGTGCACTATTATCTCCTTTTTGCAGAAAAGGATACTGAGACACAGAGAAAATGTTGAGGTTACACAGCCTGTGCTAGGGAGCTTGTGCTATGATGTTAGAGGCTCAGTTGCTCTATCTGCCATTTGCTTCTATGGATTAAGGAGTCTCATCAGTGGTTGTGGCTATCATCTCTGGTTTGGGGCATTGGTGTGGGGTATAAAGAGAAGGAGGGTGCAAATTCCCTTCCACATATCTCTTGATTCTACCCCTGGTCCCCTCTGTTCCTGTTACCATTTACCAGTGTCACATTTTTCTTACCCCTCCCTCCCTGCAAAATACCAGAGAAGATCCATCATACTTCCTGATAGATAAAAAACACAGGCAAAGAAAGACTTGCTGACTGAAGGAAGAATTTGAGAACATGGACTGATGAGAAGTATCAGACTTCCCTAGATGTCCAGAGCAGGTCTCCCCAAGATGTATCACATTGGCACAAGGGTTTATTTTGAATTAAAGCCAATCAAAGCATTGGCAGACCCAAGAGAAAAGTTTACCACTTCTTTTTTTTATATTTATTTGTTGGTGTGGGGGCTACATCTGGCAGTGTTCAGGGTTTATTCCTGGCTCTGTGCTCAGTGATGCTATGATACTCAGGATACCATGTGGGATGTTGGGGATCAAACACAAATCCATTGATTTCAAGGCAAGTACCTCATCTCTGTTCTAGATACCCCATTTCCTGCCTTCATTCTCACTCATCCTTTTCTCAACCTGATTTTGCCCATTCTCTAGGAGAAGAGATGTTATAGATAAAATGCCAGAGTGTCTCTCACCAGACCCTTCTTCTAGATTCCCTCTCTTCTAGCTCCCACTGATGCAAGAAATAATGCTCTTTGCCCTCCAGATTCAGACTATAATTATCCCCCTGGGTCTACACTATATGTCCTCAACCACTGGACTATGAAGAAAGAAACAGACACAGAGCAGGGAGCCAGAGCAGATTCAGAGCTCTTCTAGTTCCCACTGATGCAAGAAATGATGCTCTTTGCCCTCCAGATTCAGACTACAACGATCCCCCTGGGTCTACACTATATGTCCTCAACCACTGGACTATGAAGAAAGAAACAGATACAGAGCAGGGAGCCAGAGCCAAAGAGACACAGAGTTTTAGAGTGAAAAGAGATTGGTTAGAGATTATACAGCAAATGGGTGCTTCCCTTGCATATGGCCAATCTGGGTTTGATCCCCTGCACGAGAACTGGCCCCCTGAGAACTATCAGAAGTAATCCCTGAGCAGAGCCAACAGTAAGCCCTGAGCACTGTTGGGTGTGCTTTCTCCCACAACTATCACCCAGAAAAGAATAGAGTGAAGAAAGAGATAAAAAAAATAGAAGATATGGCATCATTCCTTTCTGCATAGGAATACTAAAATGTAAAATTTTATGTATAGAAACGAGCTCATTTCCTAGGGATAAAAACATAAATTTTATAATACAGAGGCACCTCACACCCTAAACACTTGTCATGGAGACTCAACTTATACCGCATGAGATTGGATATTGACCATCCAACCCTGAAGCCCGGATCTCAACCTTAGAACTGACACAGTTCCCTGCACCAGCACTAGGAATCAAACTCCCCTAGTAGAGTCCCTAACACTACTCTGGCACCAATTTGAGCCAGGATAGGTGCCTATGACATCCTGAGGAAACAGCAACAACTTGATCTAAGGGCAGGTTTCCCAACCTCATCACCTAAGGGTGAAATGAAATCAGAAAACAATCTATTCTTTGACCTGTACAAAATCTAAGATCACTAATTACAGAAGACTAACTATGACAGCTGTGACTGAACACAACTTCTGGAACCATAAAGACTATCTTAGACTTCGTCCTAGGACCTGTGCAAAAACCAAGATCTCTAATTACAGAAGACTGACTTTGACAACCACAACTGAGCAGAATATTTCATGGCACTATACAAAGACCCAGGGGTTCAACAATGAACATGGCCGTTGATCCCATGACAGTATGCTTCAAGGGTCGAAAAACCCTGTATCTCTTAGGCCAAGGGAATTTTCTAATTTCCCCCAATAATTACTGTGCCTATGCAAAAAAAAAAAAAAAAAAGTAAGAAAAGAACAAGACACTTGCCACACCAGCCCCTCCTATTTTTTTTTTAATTTGCTTTGTTTTGCCTTTTCTTTTTCTTTCTTCTTTTAAATTTATATTTATTGCTTCTAGACAGGGGCTCTCACCAGCTTTTCTTTTTCCTTTTTTTTAATAGAACCATGAAACATGAATCATCTTGTTCTGTTTCTTTTGTTGTTGTTGTTGTTGTTTGTTTTGGAGGCCACACCTGATGGTGCTCAGGTGTTACTCCTGGCTCTGCACTCAGAAGTCACTCCTGGCAGGCTCGGAGGACCAGATGGGATGCTGGGAATCGAGCCGGAGTCTGTCTGGGGTTGGCCGCATGCAAGGCAGGACTGTTCTATCGCTCCAGCCCCCTCTGCTTCATATTTCTATTGGCTTCCTACAAATTAAGAAAATAAAACAGTGATTGGTACCAGGGGCAAAGCGGTCTCAAGAGCATTGAGTGAAAATAAAAAGTGATCAGACCAAAGTATCTAACCCAAAGTCAAAGACAATAGAATCAAGAGACCCAAACTTAGATAGCACAGCGGTAGGGCGTTTGCCTTGCATGCAGAAGAACGGTGGTTCTAATCCCGGCATCCCATATTGTCCCCTGAGTCTGCGGGAGGCGATTTCTGAACATAGAGCCAGGAGTAGCCTTTGAGTGCTGCTGGGTGTGACCCCAAAACAAAACAAAACAAAACAAAAAAAAACAAAAAAAAACCCTAACAAACAAAAAAAAGAGAAACCCAAACTACAACAAGCTATACACAAAAGAAATCTGTTACACTAGCAGTCCAGGGGGTTAAGGGTAGAGAAAGGGAAAGCATGTTGGGAACAGGAGCAGAGGGAGGTCAACACTGGTGGTGGAAATTGCCCCAATTCATTGACACTATGTACCTTAAATATAACTGTGAAAGAGGGCCCGGAGAGATAGCACAGCGGCGTTTGCCTTGCAAGCAGCCGATCCAGGACCAAAGGTGGTTGGTTCGAATCCCGGTGTCCCATATGGTCCCCCGTGCCTGCCAGGAGCTATTTCTGAGCAGACAGCCAGGAGTAACCCCTGAGCACCGCTGGGTGTGACCCCACCCCCCAAAAAAAAAACCCAAAAAAATATATATATAACTGTGAAAGACTTGTCATTCACATTGGTCTCAATAAAAATTATTAAAAAATAGAAGAAATAGAAATGATGGTAGGGCGAGAGAGAGAGACAAAGACAGAGAAAGAGAGATACAGATGAGAGAAACAAAGATAAAAAGCCAAGCAAACAGAGAGAAGAAACCTAGAAGCCTTGATCAAAGGATAGAGGCAGAGAAAACAGAAGTAGGTCTTCCGCAGGGGCCCACAGCATTGTGGCTCAGAACTTCACCCTCCAGCCCAGGCAATCTCAACTCATGGATGTGAATGGGGAAGATAGATTACTTGCAGGGGTCTCAAACTCAATTTACCTGCGGGTTGCAGGAGGCAAAGTCGGGGTGATCCTTGAGTGCAAAGTCAGTAGTAAGCCTTGAACATTGGGAGTGTGACCTAAACAACTAAAACAATACAAAACAAAAAAAGATTCCTCTAGGGCAGGGCCACAAAATGTTATACAGAGGGCCTTTTGTGGCGCAAGTTTGAGACCCCTACATGGGCTGTAGCTCAGTGGTCAGAAGCACAAGCTTTGCATGTGCCACAATGTAGTTCAAGCTCCTGCATTCTCAGGTCTTGGAGTCCCCCAACCCAAACTCCTATGGTAGCATCAACCCAAGAAGCCTTATATTCTGGGACCCTAGCACTCCTGAGATTATATTATATTATTATTAATAATAATAATAATAGTATTTATTTCTCTAATCTATAGGTCAAATTTATCACTTCCTTCAGTTATGACAGTAGCGACAAACCAGTCATATTGCCCATAAGTAAAAGGGTTATCACCAGTACATATCACATAAATTTTCACACTATATTTCAACTGTGAAGATATTTTGGACATTATTTATGATCATCACTGCTTTAAAATTATGTGAGGTAGAACCCTACTGCTAGATTTTATTTAAGGCATTAATAAAAGAACTCATATATTACTATATTGTATTAAAATAGTTTCATAACTATATTGTAATAATTGTTTTTTTTGTAATACAATCTATTTTATTTTATGCATTTTAAAACATCACCTGGAGATTAGGTTCATGGGCTTTTCCAGATTGCCAGAGGGGAACATGACATAATAATGACTCAGACCTCCTGTATCTTGCCTCTGATCAGGAGTCCGGAGCCCCTGCCAGCTCCTGTGCCCTGTACACTTATCCAACTCCACTGTCTTCTGGACTGCTCTCCTCTAAGATGCTGCTCAAACAGGATGAGCTGTGGCTGGAGCAATAGTACAGTGGGTTAGCATTTGCCTTGCATGCTACCAACCCAGGTTCAATGCCTCACATCCCATATGCTCCCTTGAGCACCACCAGGAATAATTCTTTTTTTTGTGTGTGTGTGTGTGGTTTTTGGGTCGCACCCGGCAGTGCTCAGGGGTTTTTCCTGGCTCTGTGCTCAGAAATTGCTCCTGGCAGGCACGGGGGACCATATGGGACGCCGGGATTCGAACCGATGACCTTCTGCATGAAGGGTAAACGCCTTACCTCCATGCTATCTCTCCGGCCCCAGGAATAATTCTTGAGAGAGCCTGGAGTAAATCCTGAGCATTACTGAGTGTGCCCCAAACCCCAAAACAAACAACAACAACAAAAAGACAAGATGAACTGTGTAAGGTTTTGCTTGAGGGAAATGACTGTTGTAGATGAGAATCTGGGCTAAGAGGAGGGCTTGGGAGGAGGCTCTCTTCTTCATTGTCCCAAGAAATGCAACATGGGAGAACATTGGCAGAAATACCTCAGATACATAAGTCAGTTGATGTTTTGTCACTGTGCCTTCAGGAATCTTTGATGCTCCCAGCCTTTTTTTTAGGGGATGGGAGACACACACCCATGCTCAGCTGTGCTTGGCTCTATGCTCAGTAGTGATCCCTGGTGGTGCTCAGAGAATTGTATGTAATACCAGGATTTGAACCACTGTCGAGCAGATGTAGCCCTATGTACATGAGACAAATTTATTCCTATACTATCTCTCCAATTACTGCTTTTTTTTTTTTTTTTTGGCATCACCACAGTAATTCAGCTGAAGGGTTACTACTGGCTCTGCATTCAGGAATTACTCCTGGCAGTGCTCTGGGGACCGTATCAGCTGCTGGGAATCAAGCCTGAGTTGGCAGCATGCATGGCAAGTACCTTATCTGCTGTATTATTACTCCAATCCCCTGTTGTTAACTTCACAGGTAAGTTGCTCTATGTCACTGTGTAGCAGAAGACAAGTTCTCCAGGATCCTGACGTCAAATTTTGAGACCACAGTTAGAGGGGTCCCCTGTTTTCCAGAAGTAGTTTACCTTAGGAGTGGATGAATTTCAGACAAAGACAACCTGGATATACCTAGGCTTCGTTTTACTTCTTGTAGTTGGAGGTCTGTGAGGGGCCTACTTCGTGCCCACCTGGCCATCTGGGGGGAAAAATGTCTCCCTGCCTGTAAACTAGAGAAGATCCAAGTTCCTCTCTTAGAGAGCAGGGGATAAGCAGAGTTTGCAAAGCAAGGTTTTAACTGGTCCTGGAATCTGCTCAGCGTCAGTCAGGTCCTGGGGAGGCAGTACAGTTCCTTTATTCTTTTCTCTTTCTCAAACATGGCTGCAGGTAGATGAGATGGGCGGAGTCTCCCAGTTGGGGTTGCAGTTGGGGGACCTCTTCTCTGCACTCCTCTCATCTTCCCAGAGACCCAGGGTCTTCCCTGGGCTACTGACGGTTAGTTCCTCTGTTGTTGACTCACGGCCAACTTCCTCTGGTACAAACAGGAAAGCACAGCAGGCCAGGTCAGCAGACGAACAACCCCCCTCACCCAACACCTCACAGTTAAACTCTGGCCCTCTAGGAGGGGGAAGTGCTCAGATCTCCTCCACCAGTTGATGGCTGGGTTCCCTGCAAGATCCGGAAAGGAAACGGAGCCGTTTCTCCTTTCTCCGGGTACACCCCAGCTGCCGGCCCTCCTCCCTGCTCATCACTCCGTTGCAAAGAGAACCAGGAGAAAAAAATGAGTGTGAACGGGAATGTCGCCCAAAGCTGAAAGGGGTCTTGACGGATGGAGCACTGAGCTCGCAGCACACCAGCTTCATCCTCAGAAAGGCAGCCTGGAGAAGCACCGTCGTGGAGACCTTCGTGCCTTAGAGAGAAAGCGAGGTCAGCCCTGGGGAGGGCCCGCTGGCGATCCCCCAAGTCGATCCGGGAGCCCCCAGTGGGCTCTGCGCGCTCTCTCTGGGGTCCAGCCCCTGCTGGGCCCTGCCCAAAGCCCTTGAGGCCTCTCGCACAAGCCCCTTCCCCAGTGCTTTCCGCTGGACGGGGTGGGCGCAACGGAGGGGTGCAATGCGTCCCGGTGCAGAGCCCCTCTCCTCCTCCGGGCCCCGTCTGACCCGCGCGCTCTCTGCGCCTTCCTGCAGCCTTGGCCTCTTGTGTCTCTTTCGTCCGCGGTCTCAGCCCTCGGCTCCCTCGAGGGCAGCGCGGTCAAGGCTCGAGATAAGCGGCGTTGGGTAAGGTCCCTTTCGAAGACCGGCGCTTGCTCAAGGAGGGGTCGGGGCCGGGGAACGGGCGGTGGCGGGGCGGGGCGAGGTGGCCGTCGGGGGAGGGCGCGGGGAGGCGCCCGCGGGTCCCCAGCTCGGACTGCGCAAGTGGACCCTTGCAGCGCTGGGCGGCAGAGTGGTGAGGTGAGGACCCCCGCGTCTCCGCGACCCCGCTTCTCAGACTCCTCCCTACCCCCCTCCTGCAGGCTTTTGTGGGTCCCCGGAGCCAGGTCCCAGCCCGCCTTCTGCCCCATTACCCAACCCTCCCTCGCTGGCCGTCCCCACTCCCCCGCTTGCACACCTAGCCCTCCCCCTGCACACCCTCTGAGGTCAGGTGCGTGCGCTAGGCCTGACTCAGACCATTGGGCTTTGAGTCAGGATGGGAGGTGCAGCAAACCCCACTCTCAGCCTGAAGCTTGGGGCCCTGTGGAAGAGAACCTAGAAAGACAGCTGGACGAAGGGTACCCTGATTCAGGATCCTGGCCTGGAGTGGGGGGGTTATGGAATCTTGGGGTCACAAGCTTGAGGCACAGAAGCACCAAAATTGGATAAAGTTAAAGACTGAGGAGTAGATAGACTTAGAGGTGGCTGTAGAGATGTAGGGGGGGGCTAGAGAGAGGCCAGGACTGAGAAACCTCCTGGAAGCAGGATTAGAGAGAGAGGGCCCAAACAGGAGGGGCACCCTGGGCGGCTGGAGCTGAACCCCAGAACTGAACCCTGTGGACTTAGAGGTGTGTGTGCTTGTGTGTGCTGGCCTAGAGTGACACACCAAGCCGAGGTGTCCCTGCAGGGTGTGTGCACATTTGCCATCTTGTGTGGACATGCCAGGTAGGATGTGAGGATCCCTGAGTCCACCCACCTCTGGTCCTCATCTCCCTGGCCCAGATCTCCCCATGTCAGCCCTGCCCGGACTGGAGTGCTGGAACTAGTCGAGGCTCTGCCCAAGGCAGGCAGGATGTGGGGGCAGCTGGCGGGAGGACAGGAAGGAAATGTGAGTGGAGACAATAGGTGGAAGGGGAGGGGGAACTGGGAATGGTCGGGATTAGGGTGGCCAAGCCTGGACCTCAGCTCTGGAAACTAGTGGGAGCAGGATTTGCACTTCCCCTCACCCCTATGCCAGAAACCCTCCCTGTTTGGCCTATAGCAGGATCAGGTCACATAGTGGGGCCCAGTGGAGATCTGGAATAGATCCTGGCCACCTTTATGGTTAGTGAAGTGGCACTAACTGACCTGCTCTAGTAACACAGAGGCAGCACTTTCACCCTGACCCAGGGCAGGCCCACACACCCAATGACCTATGGTGAGACCAAAAGTCTCATGTCTTCATTGGGCTTCAGTTTCCTCATCTGCAAATGAAGGGCCACTCTAGTCGTGAAAAAATTCTTTCCACTCTTCCCATGTGTCTCTGCCTCCCCATAGCAGGTCTCTCTGGAGTGGGAGACTGGAACCCTTGGCCAGGCCTTCCATTTTGAGACAGGGAGGGGGGATCTCAGCCTGAGCCCTCCCTTCACCCTGCCCCTCCCCCCAGCAATGGCCTGAGCCCCCATGGCTGCCCCTCAGGACACGGACATCACCCAGTGGCTGGCCACAGTGCACCTGGAGCAGTACGCAACCACGTTCCAGAGGCACGGCCTGGTTACAGCAGCAGCGGCCCGGGGCCTGGGTCATGAGGAGCTGAGGCAGTTGGGCATCAGCGCTACCGGGCACCGGAAACGCATTCTGCGCCTTCTGCAGGCGAGTGCTGCGAAGGGCGTCCCAGATCCCCAGTTGGATAATACCATGGAGCCGGCCACTCCCAGCTCTGCCCCCCCAGCCCAGACTGCCAAACCAGTGCCCAGGCCCAGGACAGTGTTCACTGGGCTCAGTGGCCCTACCACCTCCCAGAGGCCTGGCTGGAACTCAGCCTTCTGGAGACCAGAAGCTTCCAGAAGCCTCGAGTCCAGCCTGGGATCCACACCCAACTCCTCCACATCTGAGCTGCCTTCAACCCCCAAAACTATGGAGATGCTGCCCAACACCCTCTACTTTGGCCTGGACTCAAGAGCAAGGACACAGACACCTCAGGACACGTGAGTGGGGTCAGCCTTGGCACCTAAGGCTGAGCGGACAGACGGAGCAGAGCATAGGGATTGGTCCTTTGCTCCATCACTCTTCCTGACAGTAGGTCTGTCCCCACAGTGTCCCAGACAGTTCCCAGACAGCTGCCCCCACCCCTGCTCTCAGGCCCACGGCAGGCACAGGTAAGTAGGTTATCATTGGGAGAAGGGAATCCTGGTACATGCTGTCCCCCAATGCCTCTTCACTGATACCCCTTTCTTCCCCTTGCCAGTACATATCATGGATCCTGGTTGCCTATACTATGGTGTCCAGCCTGTGGGGGTCCCAGGGACCCCCGACAGAAGAGAAGGACGAGGACTCTGTCAAGACAGGGCTGAACACGGGTGAGTTCTGAGAAGGGTGGAGATGCAGGAGGGAGGCAGCTTGAGGAGCAGTGGGTATAATTGCCTGAGGGTTGGCGAGTGCTGCCAGGCACTAGAGGGGCAGGAGGCCTAAACAGACCCACTCCCACCCTCAAGCACCTTGTGACCAGGAGGCAGGCAGGAAATAAAATAAGCAGACAAGCAAATGGATGCATAATTAAAAATTGCAAGATGTGTTCTTCAGTCGTTCATTGAAGTCTTTGTTTGTTTTTCTGAGCCTGTACTGTACACGGGATATTGTTGTAAATGCTTGGGATCAATCAGAAATCCCCACGGTGGGGAGAGCTTCAATTCACAATGTTAATATGTAAATAAGTTATGTCATGTGTTAAAAGATGCTAAATGTCACGGGGGAAAACTAGGGCAGAGTGAGAGGAGGGCTGGGATGAAGTGACAGGAGGATAGACTGCGATTATTCATTAGAGTTACCAAAGCATTAAGAAGATGACATTTGAGGGGCCAGGGAGACAGAGCTGGCTCCTCAAGCTGGAGCACATGTTCTGTTTTGCATGCAGGACACAGGGGTCATCCTCTGGTGCTGTTATCTTCTCCAAGCTTCACCAAGAGCAACCCCTACATCACTAGGTCCCTGCTCCCTCAAAAGAAATAAATCTGGGATGCTATTTGATGCCCAGGAGAAAGCTCAAAGGCCGGAGCACACACTTCACATGTTTGAGTCCCATAGTTTGATCCTGGGACTATACCAGTGTGGTTCCAGTGGCCCCCTAGCACCATGGGACCCAAGCACTTCATTGTTAGCCCCTCACTACTGGCTCAAGACTTTCTGGGGACTCCCATCACCCCATCATCCAAATTACATTTGAATAAAATCTAAGAGAGTGAGGGAGTTTAGTTACAATATATGGGAGATGAATGTTCTGGGCTGCAGGAGTGAGCAGAGTGGAGATTTCAGTGGGGTGGCACTGTGGAAGACCTGTGAAGATCAGGATACCTGTGAAGATGGGGGCACACTGGGAGAACTGGGAAGAGATCAGTCAGGAAAAGAGACTCAGATGTATTCAGACCTTTGCGGAACTCTGTCTCTGAGTCAAGTGGAAAGTCATGGGAAGGTGGAGTTTTACTTACTCAAGCCTCTTGTTGGTGCTTGGGAATGTCAATAAGGGCAAAATGCACAAGTTAGGTAACAGCAGGAATCCAGGTGGGAGATGAAATAAGGTGAGGGTCATGGATATGGTGAGAAATAGATGGACTTTGTTATACTTTAAAGCCAAGCTAGGCTTGTCCACTGGAGTGTGGGAACAAAGATCGGTTAAAAACAACTTGGAAGAGACACTAGAACAATAGTACAGCAAGTAGGGTACTTGCCTTGCCTTTGACCAACCCAGGTTCAATCCCCAAGGTCCCATATGGTTCTCAGATCCCACCAGGAGAGACCCCTGAACTCAGAGTCAGGAGTAATCCCTGAGCACTACTGAGTGTGGCAAAAGGAAAAACAGCTTACTTGGAAGGTTATATCTATGCAAAGTGGCTAATGTCCCAGCTGCTGATTACCTAGGACACAGGATATGTGGCTTGTCAGAAATGAAGTGCACTATAACCAAACCACAGACCCAGCTTTAAGAGACCTAGTGTGCCCAAGGATGACTGTGTCCCAGACAAGTAGGAATAATCAAAAAATTTTTTCTATCAGGTATATGCTCAAATGTCCATATTTGGGGATATGTTGGATGAAAATATATTATTAAAATTAATTTGGCCTTTTTCTTTTTACTACTAATTAATCTGGGTACTAAGAACTTTAGAGGAAATATATATGACTTTCATATTGACTTCTGTTGGGCAGCACTGTTGGGTTGGGTTTTTGTTTTGTTTTGTTTTGTTTTGGGCTATGCCCAGTTGTGCTCAGTGCTCTGCACTCAGAGATCATTCCTGGTGTGTTCAGGAGACCAAATGGGGATCCTTATATGGTCAGAGATATAGGCCAGCAAGTGATCAAATCCAATTGGCTTCATGCAACGCAAAGCAATGCAAAGTGCCTTCCCACTTTAGTATCACTCGGGCCCCAAGGACAGCACTGCTATGAGCAGGGTTGGGGCTAGCCAGGAGTTGAATTTGAAACATATCAGATGTACCCAAGAAAAAATGACAGAGGCCATTTACAAGTCCAGGTTTTGGGGGCCAGGGATCTGAGTAGAGAGCTACATTTGAGTGTTGTTGGCCTGCTAGAAGGGTGTATGTAGCACAAAGTGTGTGTCAACAGAGAGTGTAACCAAGATCAGGAGCCCTGGTGGCCGGGGAGATAGCATGGAGGTAAGGCGTTTGCCTTGCATGCAGAAGGTCAGTGGCTCAAATCCTAGCATCCCATATGGTCCCCTGAGCACTGCTGGGTGTGACCCTAAAACCACAAAAAAAAAAAAAAAAAAAAAAAAAAAAGTCCTGGCATATTACAAAGGCCAAGGGTTCTGGAGAAGAGAAAGAATTGGCAAATTAGATCAGAAAGATCTTAGGAGAAGGGAACCAAGGAGAGAGTGGGGCTCACGGGAGCCAAGCAGAAAGTATTTGAGAGTGAATGACTGAAGGGCTGTTGTGAGCACCCTCAGATTACCACTGCAAACTGATTCTGAAATAGGGAACCCTGAGGTCATTTTGGAACTGGAAAGGGGCAGGGATACATCACCAGAGGGCCCTGGAGAGAGAGCAGGCGAGGAAATGCATAGACATAGTGTTTGAGGAGATTTTCTGCAAAAAAGGTCTGGGAGCTGGAGTGGTTATTATTGGGGCCACACTTGGCAGATCTCAAGGCTTCTGGCTCTGTGCTCAAGCATCACTCCAAGTGGTGGCTAGGCATTCCAACATGTAGTGCCAGGGATCAAACCAGGGTCGGCTGCATATAATAAGTAAGTGTCTAAATCCCCTTACTATGTCTCTGGCCCCACGAAAGGTATTTTTTTGTTATTTTTTGTTTTGTTTTGTTTTTTTTTTTGTGTTTTGCACCACATCTGGTGATTCTCAGGGGTTACTCCTGGCTCTGCACTTGGAAATTACTCCTGGGAGGCTCTGGAGACCATATGGAAAGCTGGGGAATCGAGCCTGGTTCAGTCATGTACAAGGCAAACACCCTAATCTCTATGCTATCGTTCGGGCCCCAAGAAAGTGTTTTTATAGGGTGGAATGTTCTTTGTTCATAGGCATAAGTACAGGAGTAACCTGGGGGAGGGGAAGGCTTAGTTGATGCAGGGGAGATAAAGGAGTCTGTAGCAGTGTCGTTTGTGGGTGAAGACTGTGGCTCCAGATGGTAGAGGAAGGACTAGTTCTAGTGAGAGTATTTCTTACTCTGACAGGAGGAAGTTTGAGTCTCTGTGAGTTTGGGTAGCTGAGATGCTGGGAATCTGGGGGTGAAGGTGGTTGTTGTCTGGTTGTTCAGTATTTCCAGCAGAGCTGCACTACCACCTGTGAGCTTTTTGTCTGGTTTAGAGCATCTTTGGGCAAATGTTCTGGAGCTACATCTAGTTTAATGCTCTGGGGTTGCTTTTGGTCTTCTCAAGGGACCATGAGTTGCCTGACATCCAGACCTCCTCCTTGCAGAACACACACACAGCCCATTGAATGCTCTCTCTAACTCACCCTGGGGAACTTTAAAACCTGAAGATAACTGGGCCCCATCATTAAAGACATAGACTTATGTGTCTGGGGGAGATTCGGGCCATAGATAGTGGTGCTCAGGGGAACCTGAACTGGAGATCAAAGTCGGAGCTGCCTTGTGCAGAACATGCAGTTCATGTGCAGAATATGAAGAATATTTCTCTTTTACTATTTCCCCAGACCTATATCCATCCATATTTATGTATCCATATTTGGAGGGGCAGTTCATATGCAGAATATTTCTCTTTTACTATTTCCCCAAACCTATATCTATATCTATTTATGTATCCATATTTGGAGGGGCATATGGGGTAAAACTTGGGGCCTGCTCCCAGCTCTTTACTCAGGGGGTCCTCCCTTTGGTTTTCAGAGGGCCATGTGGTGCTGGGTCTTCAACCCAGGTTTCATGTGTGCAGTGCAAGCACTCAACCCACTGAGCTCTTTCTTTCTCTCATAGATTTTCAGTGTCCCACGTTGATTCAGTGCTGCAGAATTTAAGAACACTGGAGTATGATAGAGAATAATAGAGGCCTTTCTGAGAAGATAGTATAAGAAAGACTGTGGCCAGAGAGATAGTACAGCATGCAGGACACTTGCCTTGTATGTGGCCTACCTGGGTTTGATCCCCAGTATCCGATATGGTTTCCTGGATGTACTAGGAGTGATCCCTGAGAACAGAGTCATGAGTAATCCCTGAGTACTTTCGGGTGTGCCCCATCTCCCTCCCCAAAAAAGAAAGAGCTGAAGGTTAAGGAAAACCTTGGGAAGCATGGTGTAGGCAGTGCAGCCAACATAAAGTATGAAAGGGGACAAGGATGTGGCCAGACTGCAACAGCAAGGGTGAGATACAGAGGCTGGGACCAGGCAATAGCTTGTGTTCTCTTTGTATTGGGTCCTACAGCCCTTGGAAAGGAATTGGGATGTATCAGTGGTGCAAATGGGACATTACTGCAGGATTCTGTGTGTGTGTGTGTGTGTGTGTGTGTGTGTGTGAGAGAGAGAGAGAGAGAGAGAGAGAGAGAGAGAGAGAGAGAGAGAGAGAGAATATCTGTGTGTGTAACATACCATTGCTGACATGGGAGCAGGTCTTATACATGGAAGAACTTTTTGGAGACAGAACCAGTAATACTGATTAGATACTGAAAAGCAGAGCAGGCAGTCTTGTACCCAGCCCTTCCCCAAGTCCTCAGGATAACAGAGGTGGGGCAGATCCCCTCCCAATGAGACATCAGTACCCTAGGCCAGGAACTCCTTGGCCTCCCCTTGGGTCCCACCTGCCTGTTCCTGTTTGAAAGCAGACCCAGCACCTACAGGCTGTCTGCCAGGTGCTATGAGGTGCCATGGGAAAAATGTCCAGGGAACTGGCTCTAATGTGTGTGCCTCTTGTGTCTTGACCCCCTCAAGGCTCAACAGGCATGACCGGGAGGATGCTGGCTATGCCAGTCTGGAGCTGCCTGGGGAGGCCACCCTCTCACTGGCCACCCTGGACATAGAGGAGACCAGCGATGACCTCATTTCTCCTTACGCCAGCTTCTCATCCACGGCCGACCGTCCTACACCCCTACTCAGTGGCTGGCTAGACAAGCTCTCCCCTCAGGGGTTGGTTCTGGGCAGAGGAGAGGACAGGGATTTGGAGGGGAGGGATGGGGAGGGAGCTCCAGATCTTACAAGCCAGTGGGCACAGCCTTTATCACTTCCCTGACCTGGTTCCTCCCTGGCCCCTGGCAGAAACTACGTCTTCCAGAGGCGCTTTGTGCAGTTCAACGGGAGAAGTTTGATGTACTTTGGCAGTGACAAGGTGGGGGTACTGAGGTGCAAAGAGGGAAGGAAGGGGTTTCTATTGGGTGGTGGGCACTGCTCTGAGGTGGTCTGGTTAGCAGCTGTCTTCTGCTGCTTGAGGATTGAGTGCTGAACCCCTGGAAGTTGGTGCAACCTTCCTTCAACCCTGGGGCCAGCACACATCACTGCATGCCCCATCCACATGGCTGTTCTGGCTCTCCAGGACCCCTTTCCCAAGGGCGTGATCCCTCTGACTGCCATAGAGATGACCCGCAGTAGCAAGGACAACAAATTCCAGGTCATCACCGGCCAGAGGGTGTTCGTATTTCGCACAGAGAATGAGGGTGAGGCCTGGGGCTGAGCAGGAGCAAGGGGAATGCTTGACTGTGTCTACCAACCCACCTGCCTCCCTGTCCCCCACCAGCTCAGCGGGATACATGGTGCACCACCCTGCAGTCCTGCCTGAAGGAGCAGCGCCTCCTAGGCAACCCCCGGCCCCCCCAGCCGCCACGCCCACTCCGAGTGGGCACTCTGGAGCTACGGGGACACAAGGCCAAGGTGTTTGCCACCTTGAACCCTGGAGAGCTAGCACTGTACAAGAGCGAGCAGGTGAGGAGGGCCGGTGGGGTGAGGGACCTGGCCCAGCCTGCTCAGGCCTCTCACTGTGCTTGTCCTCCAACCCCCTAGGCTGCCTCCCTGGGCATCGGCATCTGTTTCATTGACCTGCAAGGCTGCAGCGTCCGTGAAATCAAGAGCCGAAGCTTTGACCTTCTTACACCAAATCGCTGCTTCAGGTGGGGCCCAGACAGGCATGAGCGGGCTTGGGGGAGATTGGTTTGGTTTGATTTGGGGGGTTACATCAGGTAGTACTCAGGTTTTACTCTTGGGTCTGCACCCAGGGATCACTCATTGCAATGGTGGGGGTGGGATCTAAAAAGCAGTGCTGGGGTGCCAGGATGGAACCCACTTGGCTATGCCAAGGAAAGCACCTTTATATGCTGTACTATCGCTTGTGTTGTTGTTTTTCTGTTTGTTTGATTGTTGTTTTTTGGGCCACACCCGGCAGCACTCGAGTTACTCCTGGCTCTGCGCTCAGAAATTACTCCTGCAGGCTCGGGGAACCACATGGGATGCTAGGTATCAAACCGGGTCAGCTGCATGCAAAGCAAACGTTCTTCCAACTGTACAATCACTTTGACCCTGGTCCCTTGTGTTGTTTTAATTTGGAAGTCACACCTGGCAGTGCTTAGGACCTATTCCTGGTCCTGTGCTTAACGGTGACTTCCAGCAGTCAGGAGACCAGAGCGTGCTGCAGACTGAACCCAGATCTCCACATGCAAAATACAGCTCCATCCATTGAGCTGTCTCTACAGCCCTGTGGGGGAGATATTTGAGGGACACATATATGGGACTGGTTACCCCATTAGTGGGTACCAGTGGGGATACATGATGGATATCAGGGAGAAGGGCCCAGAAAGTCAGGTGGGCTGGGCTGTGATGGCCAGTGGGACGGGACAGGTGGGAGGTGTCCATGGCCATGGACCAGTCGGCTGTCTACCCCTCAGCTTCACAGCCGAATCTGGGGATGCTCGGCAGAACTGGGCGGCCGCTCTGCAGGAAGCAGTAACAGAGACCCTGTCTGACTATGAGGTGGCTGAGAAGATCTGGTCGAATAGGGCAAACCGACACTGTGCAGATTGCGGGGCCTCACGTCCAGACTGGGCCGCTGTCAACCTGGGTGTAGTCATCTGCAAGCAGTGCGCGGGTGAGGGGGGATGCCAGCTGGCCAGGGACAATGGGGGGCCACATAGGTGCACTTGAGTGCCCATGCCATGTGTCCTTGTCCCACTCACAGGGCAGCACCGGGCCCTGGGATCAGGGATCTCCAAGGTGCAGAGCCTGAAGCTGGACACTAGTGTGTGGAGTAACGAGATTGTGCAGGTGAGGCAGAGGGTGGGGGTTGGGGTGGAAGGAGCACATCCACCAAAGAAAAACTAGGGGTGTGGTATGGGGACACGCTTCAATGTGGGAAGCCACTGAGTTCCTGCCATGTGCCATGGCCCCCTGTCATCCTGCAGTTGTTCATTGTCCTGGGAAATGATCGTGCCAACCGCTTCTGGGCAGGGGCTCTGCAAGCAGGTGAGGGCCTGCTTCCAGATGCCAGCCCTGGATCCCGAGGAGACTTCATTTCCCGGAAGTACCGGCTGGGTCTCTTTCGGAGGCCCCATCCTCAGTATCCAGATCATAGTCAGCTTCTCCAGGTAGGAGGGGCAAGTTGTGACTGATGGGGAGGGGAAGAAGTGGTGGTTATTGAGAAGACAGTGCTGGGATAGAGCACTTGCCTGGCATGTATGAGGTCTGGGTTGCATCTCTCATTACTGGAAAGCTTAATTAAGCCAGAGAGATAGTATGGTAGGACTTAAGGTACTTGCCTTGCATGTGGCCAATGCCCATTCTATTTTAGCACTGCATTTTACCCTGAGCCCCAGTATGAGTGATCCTGAGCACAGAGCTGGGAGTGAGCCCTGAGACTGCCAGGTGCAGCTTTTCAACCAAAATAATAATAAAAATAATTAATGGGGGCCGGAGATATAGCATGGAGGTAGAGCATTTGCCTTGTCTGCAAAAGGACAGTGGTTCGAATCCCGGCATCCCTTGTGGTCTCCCGAGCCTGCTAGGAGTGATTTCTGAGCGCTGCCGAGTGTGACCCAAAAACCAAAACAAAAAATATTAATGGGCCATAGTGATAGTACAGTGAACACCTCTGGAAATCACTGTTAAGCACAGGGCCAGGGATAGGTCCCAAGCGTGGTTAGGTGTGGCCTCCACATTTAAAAAACACAAGGTGGGGGGCTGGCGAGGTGGCACTAGAGGTAAGGTGTCTGCCTTGCAAGCACTAGCCAAGGAAGGACCGAGGTTCTATCCCCTGGTGTCCCATATGGTCCCCCTAAGCCAGGGGCTTAGGTGGTCCGGAAAAAAAATAAAAACAAAAGGTGGGGCTAGAGCTCTAGCACAGGGGGGAGGACATTTTCTTTACATATGGTCTACCCAAGTTTGATACCAGGCATCCCATATCATTTTGTTAGGGTCTGAGTTGACCACCTGAGTCGGCACTGAGAGTCAGACACCACCTCCAATAATGCAAGATGCAAAAGGGAGTTTATTGACTAGTAGAGGTCCAAGTCTCATCTGACCAAGGGAGTCTTGACAAGGAACCTGAAGCAAAATCTTAGCCAGTTTATATAGACATCACAAACATTAACAGCATAAGCATTTCATTGATTAATACAAACAGTTCAGCCTTTACAGCATACATGATTGGCCTATAACTTCCATCACATATATGATTGGTTTCTATCAATGTGCACACAAAGCTCATTATTTCTTAGCATTGATGTTTCATCTTATCTCTGGCTCATCTGACTCAATTTTGGTTGTCAAGGGGGCCTTATCATGTGGAACATTCCAGACCCACCTAGTTCCTCTATCCTAGCAGAATTGGGAGGGTCTTGACATTTTTTTCTGTGGTTTTTCTAAGTTAACTCCCTCCAGCTTGGCTCAGAGTGGAAACTTTAGCTAAGAGTGGAAATGTATCTAACCTTTTTTTTTTTTTTTTTGGTTTTTGGGTCACACCCGGCGGTGCTCAGGGGCTACTCCTGGCTGTCTGCTCAGAAATAGCTCCTGGCAGGCACGGGGGACCATATGGGACACCAGGATTCGAACCAACCACCTTTGGTCCTGGATCGGCTGCTTGCAAGGCAAACGCCGCTGTGCTATCTCTCCGGGCCCTGTATCTAACCTTTTAACCTGCCTGAAGAACTGCTTTTAACCTGTCTCAGGAAAAACTGCTTTTACTAAAGTTTGGGCTCGTCTTAGTCTAGGACCCTTACTTTGGTCCCAGGGTTCTCATAATTCCTCTTGCATGCAGCTAACCCGAGTTCGATCCCGAGCATTTTATATGGTTCCCTGAACACCTTCAGGAGTATCTCTGCATGCAGAGGCAGTAGTATCTCTGCATGCAGAGGCAGTAGTAACCCCAAGCATCACTTGGTGTGGCCCCCGAATCAAACCAAAATGAATGAATGAATGAATTATAATGGAGTTGGTGTGCCAGAGCCAGGGTTGGGCTGTTCCCAGTGTCTGGGGGCTAAGTGTGGCCTCTCATTCCATTCTATAGGCGCTATGCTCTGCTGTTGCAGGCCCCAACCTGCTGAAGACCATGACGAAGCTCCTCTGTGCTGAGATCCCTGAGGGAGATGAGCCCTGGTCCCCCTCGACCCTTGAAGGTGGCTTTCCTGGTATCCTGCCTCCAGGTAATCCCACAGGTGCTTCCTCTCTCTCACCCCACGAATGCTCAGTCCCAGCCTGATATACTTAGGTCTTGGAGGGGAAGCCTCAGCTTTCCCATCACCAGGAGGCCAGACCCCAACTAGGGGCTAGACAGTGGCTCTACTGGGGTGGAGCTGGATTCAGGACTCATTCAACCCATTCAGTCAATGAGTTGAATGAATTCAACTCATTCGGGGCTCATTGCTGGTCTCTGATTAGGTCAGTCCAGAGGCCTCCCTGCAAGTAGCTAGTCACAACAGTGAGGCTCACACTGGATCAGGCCAAAGATGAGACTTCCAAGATGGCCCCACCTAGAGCACTGCAGGCTGGTAGGGAGGCAGTGAGAAGATAAGCCAGAGGCCTCCTCACTCTATCACCTCCTCACTGACCTCGGAAGCAAAGGGTCTAGAACCACTGCTCTCTCCCTGATCTGATCCTGCTGCCCACGGGGTAGGGTCTCCTGAGCTGGTCCTTCCACTCCTTCCCCCAAGACCATCACTTACTTGCACAGCTGCCCTGCCTGCTTCTTTTCCTTGCAGATCTCTCCCCAGGCGTGTACAACGAGGTGGTGGTACCTGCCACTTACAGTGGCTTCCTGTACTGTGGCCCCATCAGTCACAAATCTGGGCCCCCACCGCCTCGAAAGGGCCGAAATGGTGAGGGGATCCCAGGATGGGAGGAAACAAGCAGGAAACAGGATGGGTGAGAGTGTGGGAAGGAGAAGGCTGGGCTAGGATATTTGGCCCACTCAGGAATTGTTTGCGGGTAGGGCTTGGGGACCCTGGTTGGTTTTGGGGAGTTGTTTGGGTTGGGGAGAGCCTGGTTAGGTTTGGGGGAGCTGGGTTGAGTTGGGTTGGTTTGGGGAAGCCAAGCTGGGTTTGGGAGAGCCTGGCTGGATTTTAGAAAAGCCTGCTGGGTTTGAGGGAGCTGGGTTGGGTTTAGAGAAGCCAGACGGGCAGCAGTACTATATGACCCTGCTTGCAACTCAGCCTATGGGTATGCGGGTTGTGAGAAATCACAGGCAGGCAGCACTACCATAGCAGATGGCTTGTAAATGGGACTCTGGTCGTCATCGGCCTCCAGCTCACCTCAGTGTCCCCCAGCTCCTCCCCGGCTGTGGTGTGTGCTGGGAGCATCCCTGGAGATGTTTGTGTCAGAAAACAGCACTGAAACCCTTGGCCTAATCCAGTCCCAGGACGTTGTATGTTTAGGTGTGAGCCCCCCTCCGACCAACTCAGGAGACCTTGACAGGTAGGAGCCACACTACCTCCTAAAATCCCCCTTCCCTCTGGTCCAGAGCCTGCCAGGCACATCTCTATCCCCCTTCTCTCCTCTCCAGGTTCCCTTTTTCCTTTGAGCTCATCCTCACTGGGGGGCGGATCCAGCACTTTGGCACAGATGGTGCTGACAGTCTGGAGGCCTGGACCAGCGCAGTGGGCAAGGTGAGGGCTGACACTTCATTCCACTGCCTGACCTCTCTCTGTCCCCCTGACACTCTGTCCCCAGCCCCTCCTCTGTAGCCTTTTCCACCTTCCATGAAGAGCTCAGTTGACCCACCAATTATTCTGTGCCAGACTGGGTTAAGTCTTGCCCAGTTTACAGAATATTCATGCTGAGTTTCTGGGTCAGAGAGAGCTCAGGGAACTGAACACAGGCTTTGATGCAGGATGCTCAGGGTTTTTTGTTTATGCTTTGTTTGGTTTTTGGACCAGACCCAACAATGCTCAGGGCTGTCCCCTGGCTCTGCCTCTCAGGGATCACTCCTGGCAGGACTCGGGACCATGGGGTGCTGGGCCTGGAACCTACCTAGGTCAGCCACATGTAAGATGTCCGGGACATCTCTAGCTCCATGGCTCAGATCTGATTCCTGGTACCCCATGTTCCCTTGAGCATCACCAGGAGTGAGAGTGTGTGTGTGTGTGTGTGTGTGTGTGTTTGTGAGAGAGAGAGAGAGAGAAAGAGATAGAGAGAGAAGAGAATGTTAAGTCTCACAGCATTCAAAGGGCTGAAAAAGGGCTGAAACAGGCTTGCATGCCTTGCATGCATAAGGCCTTAAGTTTTTTCTTTTTCATGTAATTACAACAAAAGGCCTTAAGTTCTATCTTCAGCACAACCACAGCCCCACTCCCAGCACTGTGAAGTGTGGCCCTATAGGTTCCCAGCACTGCTACAATCATAGCCAGATAGATATCATCAAAGTGTCACCTGTTATATAGTTACTTGGTCTCAGCACTCTGAGGTAGCAGGCACGGTAGCAGGAACCAGGCCTCTCACTGCAGAGTTCAAGATCTAGTCACAGTGCCCAGACTCGCCTAAGAAAGGCTACCTCTCCTTCTGCTGCCCCTGCTGCCCCCCCCCCCCCAGTTCTCAGAGGCCAAGTTCCTATGCCCCTCCTTCCCCAATCCTGTTCTGCACCCTCCTCTCAGAATCAGAAGTTCAAGCCCTTGAAATCCTGGGATTTGAGTCCTCCAGCTCCCAACCTTGTGGATAGAGCTCGGGCTGAGGCAGAAGTGAGCCATAAGGCCACACAGCCAGGCCCTGGGCAAGTTTCCATCTATGGTGCTAAATCAGTCATAGTGAGGGTGAAGTGATTCTTGGCCCCAGCCAGAAGCAGCTTTGCCATCAGCCCTGCTTCACTGCTAGATCCTTAACCTGGTGCCTTCTGGCAACCTCTCCGAAAGATGTGTGTCCTGGCAGTTCCCCCCTCAGACCCTGCCACTGCCCTCTAAACCTTACTCCTCGGGCTTACCTTCTGGCAGTGGCCCTAGGCAGCCATAGCCAAGTCTGAAGGCCTCACCAGGTCTCCATTGTATCCACATGCCATTACTCTTGGCTCTCCTGGAATTCCTTCCACTAGAGGGTTGCCTCCAGGGGTCCAGAGGGAGAGCTCAATGGACTGAGTATATGCTTTGCGCAGGGGAAGCCTGACTTCAATTCCCAGCAACCCCCCAGTACCCAGCTGACAGCAGCCCCTAAGGCCCTACCACGCAGTAAACAAAAACCAAAAATAGAAAGAGAAAATATCACCATATTGCTGAAGGGCTCTGTGGCCCTCCCAGCTCATCCATGTCTCCCATGGTATTACCTAGAGGTGAGAATCTTGGCCCAGCCCAAAGACAGCCTTGGTCTCTGCAGGGGGACTGGACAAGCCCAGAATTTGTGAGTCAATGTTTAGAATTCCTCAGAGCAGTTGACAGAGTGGATTTATGTGGGAAATCTAATTCTCAGAATTGAGGGTTTAGCTTTCTGTATTGTTTTTTTTCATTTCACTTTTCTAGTCATTTGTCTTCATTTTTTATGAAAGTATGGATTACTGACAACTAATTGGGAAATAAAAAAAAAAAACACTATAAATTTGGATCTAGAGAGCTAGAACATTTACTTTACATGTGACCAAATTGGGTTAGATACCCTGTATCCCATATGCTCCCCTGAGCACTGACAAAAGTAATTCTTGAGGGCAGAACTAGTAGTAAACCCTAAACATTGCAGGAAAAAAAAAGTTCCTCAAACCTTTAAAAAAAAAAAAAAAGAATTCTGTGTTTCTGACAAGGACCAAAGCATTCAAATTTTCAAGCTGCCATAGCTGCCATTTTTCTTCCGGCCATGTGCTTGATTACTTTTAAAAATAAAAAGAGAAGAGGCTGGAGCAATAGCATAGTGATAGAGCATTTGCTTTGCATGCGGCCCACCTGGGATGGACCCAGGTTTGACCTCTTGCATCAATATGGTCCCCTGAGCCTACCAGGAACAATTTCTTAGTGCAGAGCTAGGACTAACCCCTGAGTACTGCCGGTGTGGCCCAAAAACCAAACACACACACACACATGCATGCACACACATACACACACACACACACACACACACACACACACACCAAACAAAGAGAACACCTGGAGAGATAGTATGGCAGGCAGGGCACTTTGCCTTGTGTACAGTTGGCCTGAATTCAATCCCTGGCATGCCATCTGGCCCCCAGAAAACCACCAGGAGTCATTCCTGAGTGCAGAAGGAGAGTAATCTCTGAGCATTGCTAGGTGTGGTCCCAAAATAAAAACAAAATTAAAAAACCCCAAAAACCCAAAAGTCAACCAACCAATCTTGTTCCCTGTAAATCACCAGAGAAGTGGGACTCTGAGTGTTCCCACAGATTCTTCTTTGTTCGTGAAAGCCCTGGGATGGGAAGAGTTTTCTGGGTACCCACATCCCGCAGTTGTGGCATATAAATGAAGCACAGAAGACTTCTACAGAGCTCTTCTCTGTTGACTGAAGCAAACCAAATCGAATTGAATTCTTGTCTTCCTTCATCCATCTCTGGCCTGCTCCCTGGCCTGCCTCCACTCACTCCTGTCCTCTTCATGCCTCAGTCTCTTACTCTCCCTCACTGTCCTTTTCTGTTCTCTTATTCTTGCTTCTCTCCCATCATTCCTTCCTCTTCCCTCTGCTCCTGTCTCCACAGTGGTTCTCCCCGCTGAGCTGTCACCAACTCTTGGGCCCTGGGTTGCTGCGGCTGGGCCGTCTGTGGCTTCGCTCCCCCTCCCATACAGCCCTGGATCCTGACCTCTGGCTGTCAGGGTTCGGCCTTCTTCGTGGGGACCACCTTTTCTTGTGTCCGGGACCAGGACCTGAACCCCAAGCCCCTGAGGACATGGTGCATCTGAGGAGGCTCCAGGAAATCAGTGAGTATAGGGGCAAAGGGGTCCTGTCCGGGAGATAATGGACCTTCTCTTTGGGGTTCCCTATGGGAAACAACAAAGCATGTGGATTCAGGCATAAGCTGTGGAGTCAAACTAGCAAGATTTAGGTCCCTGACCCAATCATTTCCCAACTGTGTGACAATACAAGCTACTTAGCCCTTCTGTTTTTAAGTTTTCTCATCTTTATATAATAATAGGACACTAGTGAGTTTTAGCTAATGTAGGGCCAGAGCAATAGGCAATAGCAATAGTGGTAGGACACTTCTCTGGCATTGAGACCAAGCCAGGTTCAATCCCCCCCCCCCCCCCATCCCATATGGTCCCCCGAGCACCATTAATAGTTCCTGAGTTCAGAAGCAGGACTAAGACCTGAGCACTGCTAGGTGTGGCTAGTTATAGGCTATAGTTATAGTTATAGGTGGTAATTATAGGCTAGCAGAGGAGATGGTGCACTCACTTCTTCCTAAAAGAAGTGAAGTGTAAGGTAAAAGAGGAACAGAGAAGGGTAATATTTTGGGGCTTTGGAGATAAGAGATCTGAGTTCAAGCTCACCTTTGATATTTTAGAGCAACCTACTCAACCACTTCTGAGCTTCTATGTGTCACCTGTACCATGGGGGTGTATGTATATAACTCATAGGCTTTAAGGCAGCATTGTCTGTAAGGCTTCGAGAGTAGCCACTCACACACCTGAAAAAAAATATATATTAGTAAATATTACTCAAGTTAAAGACAGTAACAACCATGTCACTGATTCTCCTCGCAGGTGTGGTCTCTGCAGCTGACACCCCAGACAAGAAGGAACATTTGGTTCTGGTGGAGACAGGAAGGTAAATATTGATCCAGCCTTGAGCTTGAGTCCCTCTTTTCTGGAGCTCAGCCATCCTCACCCCTGCCCCCCTTGTTGGACCTGTTTATACTCACTTCTTCAAGAGTCACTTCCCAAATTTAAGGGCCCCTGGTTGGGAATTCCTGCCCCCTGCTGGTAGTTCTGGGAAGCCCTGGGCCTCTGCTGGAGACCTCTGGAGCTGGCTCTGATTCAGGCCTCTGGGGTCTCAGGACCCTGTACCTACAGGGTGAGGGTCGGCTGGACTTCTCAGCATGGAACGCTGCCATTGGGGGTGCAGCAGGAGGGGGCGGAACCAGTCTGCAGGAGCAGCAGATGAGCCGGGGTGATATCCCCATCATCGTAGACGCCTGCATAAGCTTTGTCACCCAGTATGGTGAGTGTTTGCTGAGCTAGTGGAGATTGGAGTCCAAGGGAACCATCGGTGTGTGTGTGTGTGTGTGTGTGTGTGTGTGTGTGTGTGTGTGTGTGTGTGTGTGTGTGTGTGTGTGTGACAGAGAGAGGATTATTTGTCTGTAGTAACTTTGCCTGCAGAGATTGTGCCAACAACCACTGGCTCTGTGGCCCTTGGCAAAGTTACCTTGCAAGCTTTAGTCCTCTCATGCATAGAATGGGGCTACTAACCATCCTCACTTACTTTTTTTTTTTTTGGTGGGGGGAGCCACTCCTGTCTATGCTCGGGGGTTACTCCTGATTCTGCACTCATGGAATATATGGGAGTTGAACCTAGGTCTGTCACATGCAAAGCAAGTATCCCACTTGTTATCCTATTAAACCAAGATAGCTATTTTGGCATCTGGGCATGTAGAGTGAAGGGTTCTGAGAGTGACTGGGTGGGAAATTCATGATGCACAAGGATGGTGCAGTTATCGGGCAAGAGCCAAATAGTACAGCAGAAGGCATGAAGAAGGGCTGAGCAGAATTTCATATGGGAGATTTGCAAGGCATAAAGGGGCCAGCTTGGCCAGCAGCTCCCAGAATTCTAGGTGAGCTTTTGGCCTCAGCTTTATTCTTCAGCCTCAGCAAAGACCTGGTAGAATCTTATCTCCCTATTGACCCTCCTCCAGAGGGCAAACCGTAGGAAACTGAGAAAAATAAAGAGGAGAAAAGGCACCTCCAAGAACCTATGAAGAGTTGTGCTTGCTACACAGACAGTGAGTAGCACATAATATTCTGCAAACCTCTTGCAGAGACTTATTTCTTCCACTCCATCCTTCTGAGCTGCTGCCCAGCCTTCCTGTGTTCAAAAGAGCAGTTAAGTCAGAGACCCCATGAAAAAGCCCTGGAGAAAATGTGGGCGATCTTATCCATCCTTCTGCATTACTGACACTCCTAACTCAAGAGCAAGCTACTGACTGACTCCCATGTGCCAGACCATGGGGATGGCTGGTGGACAGGACAGGAAAGTTCTTAGCACTCAGAGACTAGTAGGAGAGCTGGTAAGGAAACAAAGACAGCCACCTCTTGGTCTTCACAGAGGTTCTATTCTTGAAAGCTGCTACATTACTGGATTAGTGAACTCTGAGTCTTTGTTCCAATGGAAAGGCAGGTTTAGGTTTCTGAGAATCTCAGGCTATATTTTCATCATCCCATCAATAAGTGCCTTGTTTTATAAGTGTTTCTGCTTAAAGACTCCTTATTCAATATACATTGCTGATTCGTTAACATTGAACACACAACTAACTGCACGGTGACTCATGTTTGAATAAAGCTTGTCTAACACATATTTTGTTCCATGGGCACATCACAGCCTTCTCGTGCTTAGGAATGCTAGGCAGCACTTCGGCACTTGAGAGGCATTTTAAATGGCAAAATCTCCGATGAGAAACACAAGAAGACAAGAGCCCACAAGTGCACAGGCCCTGTAAACAACACTTGTTTACAGTCACAACATGAGGAGCTGGCAGATTTCTAGTTCTCTCCTCTGCCCAGGCTCACCAAAAGTTGTAGAAGTACTATATGTATTAATTTGAGGGTTACAAATAATTCTTAGTAAATTTGAAAGCTGCCAAATAGACAGGGTCAACTGTACTATAGTCTTCCCCCACCTTATTCTCTAGGATTATGTTCCCTTTTTTTTTTTTTTTGGTTTTTGGTTTTGGGGTCACACCCAGCAGCGCTCTATGCTCAGAAATTGCCCCTGGCAGGCACGGGGGCCATATGGGATGCTGGCATTTGTACCACTGTCCTTCTGCATGCAAGGCAAATGCCTTAGCTCGTGCTATCTCCTTGGCCCAGGATTATGTTCCAAGACACCCCTGAAGTGGATGCCTGAAGGCTTGGATGCTGCAGAACCTAAATTTATACACTGTTGTTTTTTTCCCCTTATATCGACATGACACATTTTAAATTAGGCACAGTAAGAGATGAACACTAATAATAAATGGAGCAATTATACCAATGTACTGGGATAAAAATTTTGTAAATGTAGTCTCTGTCCAGAGGTCTTTATAAATCTTTTCCAATTGCAGTTGACCAAGGGTTACTGAAAGCACAGAAAGTGAAACCTGGGCTAAAGATGTAGGGGTGGGTGTTGACTGTAGATGATTATTTAGAGTGCTGTTTAAAAATAAAAGAGGGGAGGAGATGTTGTGTTAGGGAGGAAACATTTAAAGATGAGGACTTATGGGGCCGGAGAGATAGCATGGAGGTAGGGTGTTTGCCTTGCATGCAGAAGGATGGGGGTTCATCTCATATGGTCCCCTAAGCCTGCCAGGAGCAATTTCTGAGCATAGAACAAGGAGTAATCCCTGAGTGCTGCCAGGCGTGAAACCCCCCCCCCCCCACCACCACCAAATGATGAGGACTTGGTCAGGGTTGATAGTACAACAGTTAAGGCTCTTGCCTTGTATGCAGTCAGCCTCATTTTGATCTCTGGCATCCTATATGGTTACCTGAGCCAGGGGTAAGCCCTGAGCACAACCAGGTATGACCCACTCATAAGAAAAAAAAATAAATAAAGGACTCAGGAAGACTATTTCCCTGGATTGCCACCTCTCAAGAGCCATATGCTTTGTAGGGGGTTCACGGAGTGGCTACTGGTGTGTGGTGGTGGTGAGATTCTGGGCACTGGTGAGCCCAGGGATGTTGGCTATTCTCAGGACTCCAGCTGGAGGGCGTCTATCGGAAAGGGGGCGCCCGAGTACGCAGCCTGCGGCTCCTGGCTGAGTTCCGGCGGGACGCCCGCTCAGTGAAGCTGCATCCCGGGAAGCACTTCGTGGAAGATGTCACTGACACCCTCAAACGCTTCTTCCGGGAGCTCGATGACCCCGTGACTTCTGCACGGATGCTACCGCGCTGGAGGGAGGCTGCCGGTACTACACTAAGTACTCCTCCAATGGGGACACCCCCTTTCTCTTCTCTAGCTCTCCCCTCCCCAGGGGATCACCCCAGAACTGAGCCTAGGACATGGAGGGAGGGACAGACACATCCCTGCTGGTGTGTTTCCTTAAGAACCCCCTTTGTTGCCAACATAAGATGGACCTTGGTTTGAATCCCAGCATCCCATATGGTCCCCTAAGCCTGCCAGGAGTAACCACTGAATGCCACCAGGTGTGACCCCAAAACAAAAGAACCCCCTTTGCTTTGGGGAGGCCAAACCTAGCGATGTTCAGGAGTTACTCCGGGCTCTGCACTCAGGAATTACTCCTGGGGGAGCAGATGGGATGCTGGGGTTTAAGTCTGGGCTGGCCGTGTGCAAGGCACAGGCACTACCTACTGTGCTAATCGCACAGGCCCTATAACCTCCCTATTTTTTGTGCTTTGTCCTGGTTCTCTGCAACCCTTCCTTATGTTTTTACCAGAACTTCCCCAGAAGAATCAGCGCTTAGAAAAATACAAAGAAGTGATAGGCTGCCTGCCTTGGGTCAACCGCCGCACACTGGCCACCCTCATCGGCCATCTATATCGGTGAGTCTGGAGGGAGTTCCGGGAGACCCCTCTTCAACCTTTGTCCCTCTGCCCAGTCCCCTACTGTCATCCATTCATTTCTCTCACAAACAGGGACTGACTGTTCAGGAAACAACAGAGCAGTCTGAAGGGTTCTGAAGAACAGGAAGTTTATAATCAGATAGATCAAGACCTTAATCTGGCCCCAACCTTCTAGCCTGTGACTTTTTTTTTTTTTTTTTTTTTTGGTTTTTGGGCCACACCCGTTTGACACTCAGGGGTTACTCCTGGCTATGTGCTCAGAAATCGCCCCTGGCTTGGGGGGACCATATGGGACGCCGGGGGATCGAACCGCGGTCCTTCCTTGGCTAGCGCTTGCAAGGCAGACACCTTACCTCCAGCGCCACCTACCCGGCCCCTAGCCTGTGACTTTATTTGCTCTCTCAGGACCTCAATTTCTTTTTGTTTTGTTGTTTTTTTTGGGCCACACCTGGTGATGCTTAGGGATTATTCCTGGCTATGTGCTCAGAAATTGCTCCTGGCTTGGGGGATCATTTGGGATGCCAGGGGATGGAACTGCAGTGTGTCCTAAGATAACGCTTGCAAGGCAAATGCCCTATCGCTTGCACCACTTCTCCGGCCCCAGAACCTCAATTTCTTCATCTGAAGAAGGAAAATAGGGGGCCAGAGAGAGGTATAGTGGGTAGAACGCTTGCCTTGCACATGTCCAACCTCTGACATCCCTGAGCCTGCCAGGAGTGGTCCCTCAGTGCAGAACCAGGAGTAAGCCATGAGTACGGTATGGTCCCAAAACAAAAAAATATAATTCAGAACCGGTGTATGACTTCTATTTTTTTTTTTTTTTGGTTTTTGGGTCACACCCAGCAGTGCTCAGGGGTTACTCCTGGCTCTATGCTCAGAAATCGCTCCTGGCAGGCTCAGGGGAACATATGGGATGCCGGGGTTCAAACCATCGACCACCGACCTTCTTCATGCAAGGCAGACGCCTTATCTACATGTTATCTCTCTGGCCCCGACTTTTTTTTTTTTTTTCTCGTTTTTTTTGGGCCACACCTGTATGATGCTCAGGGATTACTTTTGGCTATGTGCTCAGAAATCGCCCCTGGCTTGGGGGGACCATATTGGACGTCGGGGGATTGAACCACGGTCTGTTCCTTGGTTAGCTCTTGCAAGGCAGACACCTTACCTCTAGAGCCATCTCGCCAGCCCCTCAGACTTTTTTTTCTATTTTTTTTAAGTCACTCCTTGCCAGGAGAAGGGTTAATATATAGAAGATATAAACACAGAGATAATGTAGGTTTACTTCTATTATTGGGGAGGCTTAGAAAATAGGTCCTTCCCCAGGGATATTTGGGGGACCCAGAAACCATTATCAGAGATGCCTGGGGTTCAGTAGGACTAGAGTTGTTTAGAGGCCATAGTAAGGATTGAACTCACAGTCTCACACTTCCTAAGCATGTGGTCCACCTCTTTATGCCACCAGGGAGATAGGGTTTTTGAACCTGGGTGAACCCTGCCCACATTGTATTGTTTCCACTCTGTCAAGAGAACTGTCGATGATGGCCTGTGACCAAATCTAGCTCATTGACTATGTTTCTAAATAAAATTGTAAGCAAAGTATAAAAAGCCACTGCCCCCTCACTTTTTTCTTGCTGGTGGCTCCTTTTGGAGTTGCAACCAGCCCTGTATGGCTTATCATCCTGCAGTACCATTGTTCTCTTACCTAAAGTTTTTGAAAATCCTGGCTTGACTTGATTCACCCATTTCTTGTCTGTCTTCTCTGAACTGGGTCCTCCTGAAGATCAGTGTTGTCTTTGTTACTGATCTATCCTGAGTGCTAGTTGAGCCTAGACCTGGCATAGCTTAATAAGTGCTTTTATTTGTTTGAGGAGCTCCCCAATCACATTGGGGCAACCTGGCTACCCCGGCTTGCCATGTGTTATTAGATATCAAGTCCAGCAGGCCCTGTGCATGCCAAACACTCACTCAAGCCCCCTGAGCTCTCTTGCCAGCCCTCTGGCAGTATTTGCTGATGAGTAGGTGAGCAAAGACTGTCCTTATCCCTTTGTAGGGTGCAAAAGTGTGCAGCTCTCAACCACATGTGCACACGGAACCTGGCCCTGCTGTTTGCGCCCAGTGTGTTCCAGACTGATGGGCGCGGGGAGCATGAGGTGCGGGTGCTCCAAGAGCTCATTGACAGCTACGTCTCTGTTTTTGACGTGAGTGTTCCAGCCCCAATTCACCCCTTTCCTTCTGGACTCTGTACCCTGCTCTCCTCTAGTGAACCCTCAGCCCAATCCCAAGAATATTTCTATCACAAGCCTCCTCCCCGAGCCCAGGGCCCTTGCCTCATAGTTCTTTGCCCCCTGGTCTTGACATTGTTCTCCGTGTTTCACCCAGCCTCCCCTCACTTACTCCTCCTTACCCCCTTTGGCTTTTCCACAGATCGATTCTGATCAGGTAGCTCAGATTGACCTGGAGGTCAGTCTAATCACCACCTGGAAGGATGTGCAGGTAACTTGTCCTGAGTGGGACAGTGGGATTCCCAGGAGAGGAAGCTAACCTTGTGCTTCTGATACTCCTCAGCTCTCAGGGACACTGGTGAACCCTAAGATGGGAGTGCTGGGGGAAAGGGTTTGGGGATTTTCTCCATTCTACTATAGAGAGTATTTGTTTAAAAATGGTGGTAGAAGGGCCAAAGCGGTAGCGCAATGGTAGGGCGCTTGCCTTGCATGAGGCTGACCCAGAATGGACCTTGGTTCAATCCCTGGCATCCTTTATGGTCTCCCAAGCCAGGAGTGATTTCTGAGCGCATAGCCAGGAGTAAACCCTGAGCATCACCGGGTGTGGCCAAAAAAAATCAACAACAACAACAACAATAATAATGCTGGTGGTGAACCAAAGTGATTGCACAGCCGGCAGGGCTTTTGCCTTGCACATCCCTGACCTGGATTTGATCCCCGGTATCACATAAGGTTCCCTGAACCCACAAGGAATGATTCCTGAGTGCAGAGCCATGAGTAACCCCAGAATTGCTGGGTAAGACCCCCCAAAATATGGTGGCAGGGGGCCAGAGTAATAGTACTATGGGTAGATTTGCCTAGTGCACATCCGACCCAAGTTTGATCCATGGTATCTCTTATGGATCCCAAACCTTGATAGGAGTGATCCTTGGAAGTAGAGCCAGGCGTAACCCCACACAGGAAAGGAAGTGGAGGCCTGGAAGGTCATTTTTTCAAGGTCATACTACATTGATGACAAAGTTGAAACACATAGACTAGCTCTGGTACTTGGCCACTCTGCCAGGAAAGCATTTACTTGACCTGAGAGTGTACTTTCGCCACTTGGGGTTCTTCCTTCTGTGGGCCTGATGTGGTTGGGGTGGTTATTTTTGTGGGGGGAAGCACTCCTGAGGCACCACATGGAGCTCTTGGCCTTGAACCTTCACACACTTTGTGCTCCCAACTTCTCTGGCCTTCCTGCAGCTGTCCCAGGCTGGAGACCTCATCATGGAAGTTTATATAGAGCAGCAGCTCCCAGACAACTGTGTCACCCTGAAGGTGAGTCTTGCAGGGATTAGGGAGGAACAAGAGCATGAGGGGGGCAGGGCAATCATTTGACCAGCCCGGCCCTCGGCTTTGGTCCTGACTCCAGGTGTCCCCAACCCTGACTGCGGAGGAGCTGACGAATCAGGTACTAGAGATGCGGGCGACAGCAGCTGGAACAGACTTGTGGGTGACATTTGAGATTCGAGAGTACGGGGAACTTGGTGAGTACGACCAGGTGTGTGTTCATGTATGCAGGGGAGGGGGCAGAGTCACCCATGACTTCTGTGTTGTCACATATAGTGGGCCGACCCTGCTCTTATGAGGTAAGGAGACAGGCCCCATAGTCCATTTCCCCTTTCTCAGTATTCACCCCACCCATTCCTCAGGGCTCATGGCCACACACAGGATCTTTTCCCCCTCAATTAAACTGCTCAGAACTCCTCCATTGTCCAGATTCCAAATATTAGAGAGTCTCAGGGTTTATTCCAGGGCTAATTAAAATCATGGACTTGAATGTCATTAATAAGCTGGCCCCAAAATCTGTATTTCAACCTTCCACTCAGTGTCTTCACTTTGGGATCAAAGAGCTAGTATAGTGGGTAGGGTGCTTGCTTTGCATGAGACTGATGTAAGTTTGTTCCTCAGTACTTCATATGGTTCCTGAACATCTTCAGAAGGAGTGATCCTGAGCACAGAGCCAGGAGTTAGCCCTAAGCATAGCTAGCATAGGAGTGTTGGGGTGTGGAAAACACTCCTTCACTTGTCAATCTTGTAAGCAGCCCCAGCTTATTTATTTATTTTTTTTATTTTGGGCCATAGTGGGCAGTGCTCAAGGATTATTCCTGGCTCTGTCCAGGAATGACTCTGACAGGGCTTGGAGGACCATATGTGGTGATAGAGATTGAACCCCAGTTGACAAGGTTCAAGGCAAGTGTTTTATTTGCTGTACTATTTCTAACCCATAAGCACCCCCATTTCAAACTGTTAGACCAAATTCAGTCCCCAGCTTCCTTTCATCCTGAAAATCCAAGATTATTTTCTGAGTTTTCCTAACTTAGAAATACCCCAATTCACTGAGTTAAGGTAAAAAAAAATGGGAGTTTTCTGGGACAACTCCCTTTTACTTCATCATTATACCATCCAGTCCAGCCAACTCATCCTATTACCTACCTCTCTTGAAGTCACTCATGCTGTGAGCCAATTCTGTTGCAGCCTGCAACAGATTCTTCGTGGAGTTCGGGAATACCCCATGGGGAGAGAGTGGGTACACGGAATGGCGAATAGACGGAACAATATTGTAAAAATGAACGAGACCACACAGATTGCATGGGGACTTGCGTCTAGAAAGACGAAGACAAATTTATTTTTTGAGCTGAGTGACTTTTAAAGGTTGGGGTTTGGAATGCAGGGTGCAAATTCTTGACATCAAAGAAAATGGGAAAAGAATGGAGGACCCTGGCTAAAATTAGCATATAAAAGAACCGATACTGAAGGTGAAAAGAAGTTTTGTTTTGGGTTCGCTTTGTTTTGGGTAAGCAGAAGAAACCAGGTAATTTTCAGGGAAGTGGGAGAAAACTGAAAATTGTTTTACTATGAGCTAAGTTTTGGGAAAAACCTGATCTTGGCGCCAAAGTAGCAAAAATTACAGGGAGCTGTTTTGTGGGAGACTTTTGGCGGGATTTGTACTGTCCTCCTTTGTTAGAAAGAATTTACTAAGGCTTGATTTTAATATTGGTTAAAAATAAAGAGAGAGATAGTTACAGCCACTTTTGGAATTATGGCCAAACAATCCACGCAAAGGGTCAACTGATTTTGACTGCTCTAAGCGGGCCTTTTTGGCAAATAATTCCTTTTCAGGAGAGCACTACACCTTCTGGTGTGTGCCCCTCCTGAGTGGGATGTGACACACTCATATCTCTATATCTAGCTCTTTTTTGGGGAAGGAAGTGTGACCAGCCATACCCAGCATGCTCAGGCATTGTTTTTGGCTTTATGCTCAGTAATTTCTCCTGGAATGGCTGGAGAGATAGTAAAAGTGGTTCCCTGAGCATCACTGGGAGTAATTATTGAGACACACACACACACACACAAACAAACATGACAAAAATTATTTTTTCCTGGTGGGCACAGAGGGCCGTGTAGAATGCCAGGGATAGATCCCAGATTATCTGCTGCAAAGCAAGCGCCCTACCAGTTTACTATTGCTCCAATTATGTTTCTATCCAGCATTGAGGCCACCATATTTTCTTACACCCCAATGTTGGCCAAAAAGTGACCAATTGACCAAAGTTCCATTTTCATATTCCTACAACCCATTGTCCGTATAGAAGCCCAGTGAGCAAGTCAACATCAGTATCATTCTCAGGGTATAATCCTTTTAGTGACTTTTCACTAAATTTAAAATTCAGATAACATAGTGGGTAGGGTATTTGCCTTGCCTATGGTTGATCCTGATTTGATTCCTGGCACACCATATGGTTTCCCAAGCCTGCCAGCAGTAATTTCTAAGTGCAGAGCCAGGAGTAACCCCTGAGTGCCAGTGGATGTGGCCCAAGAACCCCCATCCCAAAATTGAGATTCTTGTTACAGCCTACAAGACTCAGACTGTCTGGCACTTGTTTACTTCTCAGACCTCCAATCATATAACTCATTCCTTTTTCTTTTCCTTCCAGCCATTTCACTGAGTTTCTCAGACATCTTTCCTTACTCCAAATTTTGCTCTTGCATTTTATCCTTCCTGACATCTTCTTGCCTTCCTATTAGCATGAATGAATTGTTCTTTTTAGTTCATCAATTCTAGTCTTCAAATTCTCCCTCTGGAAGACCTTGCTTAATCACCCACTTCCAGCATCTGCCCTACCACTTTCATCGACATCTTTCTCTCCCTCCCCCGACACCCCAAACAGTATCTAGCAGTTCTGTTTTATTCCTGGCTCTGTGCTCAGGGGTCACTCTATGGTTTATGGGGACCATATAGAACGCCAGGGATCAAATCTAGGTTGGTTGCATGCAAGCAAGTGCCTCTGTACTAACTCTCTACTCCCTAACTCTCAGCTTCTTGTTTTTTCAAAGCAATGATTTCTCTACAGTTATGTCATTTACTTGTCTGTTTTCTGTCTATACCCTCACCAGATTTGTGAGGGCTTTACTTTGTGCCATTGGCATTTTTGCCACAGCCAATTCTCTTTGTAAACAGTTTTGCCACAAGCTAATTTGCTTAAAGGCAATTTTGTCACTAAAGGAAATGATAAAATTGGGTGGCAAGATAACTCAAAGGACTGGAGTGCATGTTTCTATGCAGGAGGCTAGGTTTCCATCCCCCAGCTCCATGTGATCCCCAGAGCACTCCCAGGAATATGAACAACAGTCTCAGATAAACTCTGAGCAACCCTGGGTATGACATAACCCTCACTATTCAGCACTCCACTGATTTTTTTTTATTTAAACAACTTTATTACATACATGATTGTGTTTGGGTTTCAGTCATGTAAATAACACCACCCATCACCAGTGCAACATTCCCATTACCAATGTCCCAAGTCTCCCTCCTCTCCACCCAACCCCTGCCTGTATTCTAGACAGGCTTTCTATTTCCCTGGTACATTCTCATTATTAGGATAGTTCAAAACATAGTTATTTCTCTAACTAAACTCATCCCTGTTTGTGGTGAGCTTCATGAGGTGAGCTGTAACTTCCAGCTCTTTTCTCTTTTGTGTCTGAAAAGCACCCCACTAATTAAGATAAAAAATATCTGTTGACAATTTGGTTTCAGGTTTAGTCTTAAATAACACAGTGGTCCTATTTTTATATTCTATAAATCTTAGGCTCTTATACAGTACAGTAGATGCTGAGGTCTATTTTTTTGGAGGGAGGCCAATTTTGGCAGTACTCAGGTGTTGCTCCTCTCTCTGTACTCATAAATCACTCCTGGCAGGCTCGGGGGACCATATGGGATTCTGGGGATTGAATCCAGGTCACCAGCATACAAGACAAACACCCTACCTGCTTTATTATCACTCTGACCCCCAAGATGTGGAGGTCTTAAACTAATAAACGATAGGGTTGGGGAGATAGCTCCAAGCACTGGAGCTCATGGTTTACATGTAGAACATGACCCCCAAACCCTATCTAAAATTGAGCTTCCAACTCCAAAGAAAGTGTGGGATGATAACTGTGTAAATCAACTTAATAGGAAAAGACAGTGATAACTGTAGTAAAAGTGTGGAGTCATAGTGTAAAGCTATACTGAATACTATTTTGAAAAATGATAACATATTGGTACTTCAATGAATGGCCAGGCCTTCAGCCAACAAAAACTGCTTACCAAGCTCCAACCATAGTACAGTGGGAAGGGCTTTTTTCTTGTACATTAAGCAACCTGGTTTCAGTCCCTGGCATCCAATATGGTCTTCTGAGCCCTTTCAGGAATGATCCCTAAGTGCAGAGCCAGGAAATAAAACATGACTATAGGCTCAAAAATCAAAACCATAAAACCAAAATAAAAAACACTAAAAAGTTTACCAAGTTCTGGCATATGTATAAGAGAAAGCTAGTGCTCAAGAAGAGGCTTTGGATCCAAAAAGAGAGTACAGGAGTTAAGGCACTTGTCCTGCCTGTTGCTGACATGGCATATGGCCCTCACAAGAACTACCAGGAGTAACCCCTGAGCACAGAGCCAGGAGTAAGCCCTGAGCATCACTAGATGTGATCCAGAAAGCAAAATTATTGTTTTGTTTTTGTTTTTGATTTTTCGGGCCACACCCGTTTGATTCTCAGAAATTGCCCCTGGCTTGGGGGGACCATATGGGACGCCGGGGGATCGAACCGAACCGAGGTCGCAGTCCTTCCTTGGTTAGCGCTTGCAAGGCAGACACCTTACCTCTAGCGCCACCTCACCGGCCCCCAGAAAGCAAAATTAAACAAAGAACAGGCTTTGATTACATGTGTAATTATCTCTTTCCTATTGTTTGTTGTTGTTGTTGTTGTTTTGGGGCCACAGTTTACAGTACTCAGGACCTACTCTGGGCTGATGCTTGGGGATCTCTCATACTGTTGCTTGGGGGGACCATGTATGCCAGGGACCAAACTGGAGCTTCTTCACTGAGCAAGTGTATTGAGTCACCCATCTCTCTTGCCCTCATAAAAATGTTTTTAAAAGTTTTGTTATTAATTTTTTCATGTTTTAGTATATACCTTTGAATTAATGTTCTTCTTTTATTTTTCATGATTTATCTCTTATAGCATGAAATGCCTAATGGCCACTTAGTTTTGTGGTGAAAATCTCTACAGCAACAAACTTAGGTCAAAATCTCCCAGAACCATTCATAACCATCTCTCGTACCTATCAACGCTGAGATAAATGTCTGGGGGAGGGGCACGGAAAAAATAGTACAGTAGATAGGACACTTACCATGCAAGTGGCCTGCATGGGTTCAAACCCTGTACCCTGTATCCTGGCAACCACTTGGCCAGGAGTGATTCCTGAGCACAAGGAGAAGACCTGAGCATAGCCTGATGTGACCCCAAAATAAAAATGCCCATGACTGGCTGGAGTCAGGAACCAATGTGTGCAGGGATAAGTGAACTCTGGGGGTTGAGTTGGAAGCTCCAGGATGTGGATGGATGTTCTGGTTGATTTTTCACCTCTTTTGTCCCACAGAGCGCCCCTGCACCCTAAGGAAGAGAGTCCTAGAGGCAGGGCACAACTATGGTGCAAACCTTCCAGAGCCTTGCTCAGCCCTCCTTGATCTTGAAAAAAGTCTCCCTGGCCCAGGCTGTCTGCCTCGTCACCGGTTGAGTCTCCATCTTTTGGCCCACATCCCAAGGCCTCAACTCAGGCCCCACTGCCCAGCATTGGCTCTGTGTGTGTAGGCATCCGGCGGGAGAACCCTCGGATGGGGTTGCTGCGCTGTCGGGAGGAGCCATCCCGCTTGCTAGGAAACCGCTTCCAGGAGAGGTTTTTTCTGCTGCGGGACCGCTGCCTGCTGCTGCTCAAGGAGAAGAAAGTGAGCCTGGGTGTGGGAAGGGGGAGCTGTGTGAACCCCCCATTGCTGCCCTGACCCTCTGACCCCAGGGATGAGGTTTCTTCTCCCTTCTCACCAGCCCACCTTTCTTCCCTTCTTAGAGCTCTAAACCAGAACGGGAGTGGTCCTTGGAAGGAGCCAAGGTGTACCTGGGGATCCGTAAAAAGTTAAAGCCTCCAACACAGTAAGCTTGTCCCCCAGCCCTCCCTCCCACTTGGAGCACCTCGAAGGCCTTTCTGCTCCTCATCACTGCTTTCCTTTTGTCTCCTAGGTGGGGCTTCACACTACTACTGGAGAAGATGCACCTGTGAGTCCTCCCAGCCTGCCTCCCCCAACACCCTGGGTCCCTTCTTTCTCCTCCTATCAACCCCCCCCTTGTACTGATTGCCCTTCGCCCCCCACCCCACGACCCTCTCTTCCAGCTATCTGGCCTGCACTGATGAGGATGAGATGTGGGACTGGACCACTAGCATCCTCAAAGCCCAGGTAAGGGGAAGGAGAAGCTAAGAGCAGGATATGTGGGCACTGCTCCCACATGCCCCTGTGCCCACCCCTCTCCTTCTCTCCAGCATGATGACCAACAACCAGTGGTCCGGCGCCGCCGTTCTTCCTCAGATCTTGCCCGGCAGAAGTTTGGCACGATGCCCTTACTGCCCATCCGTGGGGATGACACCAGCGCCAGCCTCCTATCCGCCAATCAGACCCTGGTGAGGTCCTTGGCCTGCCCTAGCGCATCCCTGTCTGTGCCCTTGCGACGCTGTAGGAGGGAATGTTGTGCCCCTTTCTGCCTGCTTTGAGCCCCCTGCATTCCTCTGCCACGTCTTGGTGCCAGGCTTCACCTTGTCTCTGTCTCTCTGTGTCTCTCCACCCCGTCCTGTTCGTGCTCAGCGGCGACTTCACAACCGAAGGACACTGTCCATGTTCTTTGTGAGTACTGGGTGCTTGCCCCTGGATTTGTCCCAATTCATGCTCTGTGTGTGTAGCTAGGAGGGAGCGGACTGAGGGAGGGGACTGAGGAGTGTTGGGATATGGTGGGGAAGGGGTCAGGTGGTCATTGGATATGAGAAGTAGAAAGGAAGGACCTTCAGTTTGGAGAACAGGTGTGGGTCCAAGGGTCAGTGTTCTGTTCCCTTGGAGTGTGATCTCAGGCAATGTTCCCAAGCCTCTGCTTTCATTCATCTTCCTGCAGTGATGTTCTGACATCACAAAGGACAAGGGTTGTTCCCTGCCCTCTCAGAGGAAAAGCTTGGTCTCGTTGACCGCTCCTCGAATGACTCTTAATTTTAGAATGTCTCCTGCCACCCTGCTCCCTTCCAGCCCATGAAGTCATCTCAGGGGTCTGTGGAGGAGCAAGAGGAACTAGAAGAACCTGTGTATGAGGAGCCAGTGTACGAGGAAGTGGGGGCCTTCCCCGAGCTGACCAAGGATACATCTGCCACCTTCTCCATGTCACAGTCAGAGGCCCTCCCTGCCACTCCGAAGCCCTTTGATCCATTGCTTCTCTCCAAGGCAAGCACCCTGGGCCTGGAAGAGAAGCTCCCTGAGCCTCCTCTGAGCCCCCCTTCAAGGAGAAGCCCCCCGGCACAGGGATCCCTGGAGGAGCAGCTGCTCCATGAGCTCAATCTCATCCTGAGGAAGGGAGATACCCTGGGTAGCTCCTCCCAGGCCTCCAGCCCCGATGCCACAAACCCTAATTGCCTTCCAACACACAAATCTGGCTTCCTTGCTCAGCCCCCCTGTAACTCCAGTCCTCCTTCCAGCCAACCCCTTACCTGAGTGTAGGGACACCGAACTAAGGGGTAGGTAATGGAGATCCAAGCTCTCACTGTGCCAGACACTACTGGGGGCTTCCTCTGCTCTGGCTGGGGGACTCCAGAGTCCAGAGTGGCTCTGTTCTTTGGAAGGAGCACAGGACTGAGGGCTCCAGGGACTGGGTCCTGTCTGGAGAAGGGCAGGTCACAGCCCCTCTGGGCCTCAGTTCACTTACCTGTACCCTGAGGTAGTGGACAAGGAGAGCAGTGAACGCCAAATCTTGGCTCAGAGCTCGAAGTCCCACTTACTTTTCACAGTGAACTTTAGTCCTGCTTTATATATCTGATCTGAAAGGTGTCTGTCAGAGATTTGGGGTTTTAAAAGATTGTTTTTATATATAGTACTACAGAGATAATGCCTTACACACAGACAACCTGGATTTAATTCCTGGCATCCTATATGGTCCCTGAATCCTGCAAGGAATGTACCCTGAGCACAGAGCCAGAAGTCAGCTCTGACAATGACCAGATGTGGCCCCCAAATCAAGAGTCTTTTTTATTAAGGAAAAAATTGGGGTGGAGAGACAATTCAGTGTTTGAAGAGCTCGCCTTGCATGAGTTAGACACTGGTTTGGTTCCTGGCACCACATGATTCCCTAAGTGGTGTGTGGTTCAACCTGCCTCCGGACCAGAAAAAGCATCTGAAGGTCAGAACTGCTGAGCTTCATATCTACTCTACTGCACCCCTGACATGTGAGAGCAATGTTGAAGCTCTCTAGAGGATGGGGTCAATGAGTGTTGGAAGTTGGGCCAAAGAGTTGTCAGAAAACGACGGATCACTGTTAATAAACCCTGAAATTCCAGACGACTGTTCTTTAGTTAGTTTATTCTTTCATTCATTTGTTTGTTCGTTCATTTGTTCATCTGTTCATTCAGTCAACACATAGCTACTGTCTGTTCAGTGCCAGATGCTGGGGATACTTTTGAACAAAGTGGATGGGGGCCCTGTTCCAATGATACTTCACTATAGTAGGTGAACAAGAAACCCAAAGTCAGTGTACAGAAAACAGAACAGTGTCCAGAGAACAGAAAACAGAACTACACAAAAAAGAACCTAAACCAAAGTGATGATGTGCTTGAAAGTGCTCTGTGGTGGAGGCTTTTTGTCTCTGAAGATAAGGCAGGGCTGAAGGGCTGAAAAGTAAAGAGCTGAAATATGTCTGTGAGAAACCACACTTGAGTGCTGAACTTGTGGAGAGGGAAAGAGCTGGGGGGGACAGCAACATGAAGGCTCTGGAGTGGGAAGTGAAGTGTCTGCTGGGGGACCAGCAAGTGGCTGAGAGTGACTTTATACAGTGAGGTGAGGAACAACCCCGGGATAAAGAAGGTTTGAAGTGGGAAAGATGAACAGGAGCCCAAACTTGCCCAGCTGAATGCTGTTAGGGCATTAGAATTTTATTGGGAAGCAACGGGAGAGGGTTTGGGGGGAAGTATGGAGGGCATTGGTCAAACCCGTAATATTCATGGGCTATTTCTGGTAGTGTGCTCAGTGTGACCCTGGTCATGCTCAGGAGATCATATCAGGTGCTGAGAATTGAATTGTGTATTCCGGTTGCGCTCCTTTTCCCCTCCTTGTACCACATCTCCTTCTGTAACAGAGGTTTGCTATCAATTATTTCTTTTTTGGCCCACAACAGGTGGAACTCGGGGATCATTTCCAGTGCGTGGGGGACCCTATGCAGAGCTCATGATTGAACTGGGTCAACTGTGTGGCAAGGCAAGCACCTTAAACCTCTATGGGCATCTCTTCAGCCCAAACAGGAATATTAAGGAAGAAAATGATAACACCTTGTGTTATTTATTTGTTCATGTTGTTTTTTTTGTAACAATGAACAATACTTGGAGATGACTCTTGACTAAGTGCTCAGGTGACCATGTGGTACCAAGCTCAAACCCACTTATTTTCTTTCTTTTTTTAGTGGGGAGAAACACACCCAGCTTTTCTTCAGAGATCACTCCTGGATCTATTATTCCCAAGGGATTATTCCTGACAGGATTCAAGGACCCCCAGTAGGGGGGAGAGATAGCATTGTGGTAAGGCATTTGCCTTGCATGTAGCTGGACACCAGGACAGATGGTGGTTCGAATCTGGAATCCCATCTGGTCCCTCGAGCCTGCCAGGAGCAATTTCTGAGCCCAGAGCCAGGGAGGTAACCCTGAGCAATGCCAGGTGTGGGTCCATAAACCAAAAACAATAAAAAATTAAAATAAAGAAAAAAAGGACCACCATGAGCCTGTGGATCAAAGATTGCACACTTTTATTTTATGTTTTTATGTACAATGACTTGTTCAGGAGAGGGGAAGAATGCAAGCAAGGTGACCAGAAAATAGACTGATAATGTATGCTGGGACTAGGTTGGTGGTTTTGGAGACTGAGGGTGGAGGATCACTAAGAGATTTTTTTAGAAATGGATCTAAAATATTTGCAGGTTGATGGAATGTGGGGGCAGGAGGAAGGCCACAGAACCTGACTTTTCTTAAATGGATTGCTGAGTGGTGTCATTTTTGTTACTTAGGAGGTGCTGGAAAAGTTCTTGGTAGCCATTAGATAGGATCCCAGAGGTGTTGGCAGGCTGTCAGAGAAGTGGGACTGAGAAGTTTGGGGTCACAGCTTAACTGCTATTTCAAGCGGGTATGGGCCGGGTGTGGGGTGGATCCTAGAAAGGATCTTGGGTGGAGGAGGAGATGTGCAGTAGCCTGGGCTGGAGTCTGGGAGAATGGGGTGACTGCAAAACCTAAGAGCGGGCCCAAATGTGGCAGGGGGGCTTTCTGGGCCACCACTAGACTCCTCAGGGGCCTCCCAGCTCGCTCCCCTCTCAGGAAGTTTTTGTCTTGGCTTTCACTGCTTTCCTGCCCGGCTCCAGGCTCCTCGAGCACTCCCGCTCACGCAGGGCTTTTTCCAGTCGAGTGGGAATTGGGAAACGGCCTGGGACCGGCCCTGTTTGTCTTCGTCAGACAACCTCCGTCCAGGCATAGCAATGACTCAGTTTCCCTTGGTCTGGGATTGAGGCCCTTCGCGCAGGTACAGGCGATCAGCATATGTAAATGAAACCAGCCCCTAATTACGGGCCGAGTCAACAGCTCCACTAGAAACAGAGCGGGCGTCAGAGGACGCGGCGTCCAGCTGGCGGCCTAGACCCCTTCAGGGTGTCCACCACCACAGGCCGGCCCAGGTTCAAGGGCTTCGCGGCGCCGCGCTGGCCCGTCATGGGGGCGTGGCTTGGGCGCGGAGGGGCGTGGCCCGATCAGGTGTGGGCGTGGCCTGGCCGGGGCGGGGGCTTCCTCGAGTTCCGAGTCGCGTCGCTGCCCGGGCCGGGAGCTGAGATGCAGGCCGTCCGCCCCGGAAAGTAAGCTTGGCGTGGGAATGGGGGCGCCTAGGCGGGAGGGGGAATCGTGGGGCGCCAAGAGGGACATCGGACCCGTGGTTGGGGGGGCGAGAACTGATTAAGGGTCAGGGTCCAGTCCTGAGGAAACAGTTTAGCCCCGCCCTGGCCCCGCCCCTCTTGCTCCCGGGACCCAAGTGCTTTTCTGATCCTTGGCGCGGGGCTTTTTGGGGGTCCCCGCCCCCGGGTACCCGTGTAGGTGAAGCCGGCCCAGGAGGTGAAGCTTTCGCTTCCTGGAGCAGCTCCAGCACCCTTCAGACCCGGCAGCAGAAGAGGCAGATCTGTTGGAAGACATCAGGTAGCCTCTCCCCCCATCGCAGTTGCTCTCCCCTGGACTCCCCAATGTGGCAATGCTGGAGGGCCAGCCAGGTCGGAGGTCTGGGTGTTATCGTAGGGATAGCTGCGCTCTGCTCTCCCGCGTTGCAGTCCAGGCCCAGACCGACTCTAGGTCTGCCTCTCCAGATACTGGGTAGTGATTAGCCCTCCTCAACTCGTGCCAGGACTCACAGGGACCCCTCCCAACCCGCCCCTTTAGCCCTGGAGGGTCCACGCCACTTCTTGTACCCTCACAATCCAGCTCAGGGCAGAGCTCCCCCACCTCTTCCAGACCTGTTGGAAGGGCGGCTGGATACCGTACCTGGCTCCCCCTTTTGTCCCTCATTTCCAATCTGGAGGAGTGGGCGGGGTGTGGGGTTGTTTAGGATCCTGCCAAGACTGAGCTATAAAGTTGACAAGCTCGATGTGACCTCAGAGACTCGCTCTTGTCTCTCTCTCCCTCCAGGTGGAGACATGAGACATACTTAGAGTCCTGTCTGGAGGGTGGGAGGGAGCGCCGGGCAACCTAACTCCAATCCCCACCCCCCTATTTCCACAGATCCTACAGCAAGCAGAGGGCAATCATTGAACGGGAGTATGGGCAGGTATGGGACTCTTCTGCATCTCTCTCTCCTTTTCTAATCACACAGTCTGGTCAAGAGCGGATGCCTTGAGTCTGGTGGAATTGTGTCACATCCCTATTACTTAACCTTTCTGAACTTCTGTTGCTTTCTCAGTAAATAAGGAATGCTAATTGTAACTTCCTGTAGGGTCAATGTAAGCATGGAATAAATGAATGCTTATAAAGCCCCTAGCACAGAGGCTGGCAGACAATACGAATCCAGGTGGGATGGCAGTGTTTCAACCTGTGGCCCCACATTCTTCCAGTTGGGAAGAGTCTTTGAAAGGAAGCTTGCTCTGGGCTGGGCCCATCACATGCTTTGCATGCTGGAGGCCAAGGTTCAATCCCCTGTACTCATGGTCCCCTGTGCATTGAGCCTCCGCATAGTAGTTCAGACTACGGCCAGATGTGACCCCCTTGCCCAAAAGGAGAAAAAGAAAGGGGGCTTGGTCTGTGATGATTTTCTTTTTTCTTTTTTTGGTTTTGGTTTTTGGGCCACACCCGGTGGCGCTCAGGGATTACTCCTGGCTCTGAGTCAGAATCGTTCCTGACTCAGGGGACCATATGGAATGCTGGGGCAAGAACCCAGGTCCGTCCTGAGTCAGCTGTGTGTAAGGCAAATGCCCTACCACTGTGCTACCATTCCAGCCCTTGTGATAATTTTCCCTCCAGGCACTCCAGAAGCTGGCAGGACCTTTCTTGAAGAGAGAAGGGCACCGGAGTGGGGAGTTGGATACCAGGTGAGTCCCTGGAGGAGTGAGGAGCTCAGCCCTGAGAAGCTGCAGGCAGGCCCAGGAGCTGCAGGTAGAGCTGACACAGCAGCCAAGGAGCTGACCCTGCAAGGACACTGGTTGGGGGTGGAGGGCAGGAGCCATCCTTGTGGCTAAGCTAATGGGCTGATCGATTGATGGGCTCCCAGACGCTGCGGGGATGGGAAAAGGCACTCGTCTCCCTGATGTTGGGGGTGGTGGGTGCTCTGAAGCTTTGAGTGCTCCCCTCCCAACACTGGCTTTCTCTGGGGGGAGGCAGGATAGTGTTTGGTTCCTGGCGTTGCCTGCTGGATGCCACTGTGGCTAGAGGCCTGGCCCGGCTCCAGGTGTCCCGACAAATACCGTGACCTGGCAGGGGCACAGGGCGGAGTGCCAAGGAGCAGGTGCTTAGGAAGGTATGGCTGAGTGTGGGGGCTGGGGTGAAGGAAGGGCTGGCTGGCTGACTGGTGCTCCAGTGGGCTGGCTCAGCCTTTGTGTGTCCCTGGCCTCAGGGAACGGAGACCCTCCAAAGGGCCCAGGCTGAGGTGATGCAGTCTGTCCGGGAGCTGGGCCGGAGTCGGAAGCTGTATTGGGCAGCGGGAACGAGTATGGGCTGTGGCCCAGGAAAAAGCAGCTGATGTCCAGGCCAGGTGGGATGATGGGGAGACAGAAAGCTTGGGCTGGGGACGGAGAGAGAGTTCCAGTGGGACCTGACCTCATGACTTTCCTGCAACAGGCTGAACCGAAGTGAACATGGGCTCTTCCACACTCGGACAAGCCTCCTGAAACTCAGGCTCCAAGGTTTGGGGGGTTGGGGAGAGGTGGGCAGAGTAATTGAGTGGTTTGTGATTCCAGGCGTGTAAGTCTGAGAGACTGGCTTCTGTCACCTCTAGCTGGGTGATCTTGGGTTAACTACATTTTCCTGAACCTTATTTTTCTCTGTTCCATTACATGGAGGTGATACTGTTCTTTTTCATTTCCATTAATAGGCATCTTTGAGGAAGGTACCAGGCACTGTCTGAATCTGAGGGTTTAAGGGAGAGACTTCTCTCATAGCCTGCTCAGGGAGACGTGATAAATCATTAGATTAAATGAAAATAAATCTGGGTTCTCTGAAAAAGGACAGTGGGGATGTCACTGAGCAGGAAAGTCTCTCTGAACAGGGTGGTCTGTGGGTCACAGAGGAATCAGTCAATCAGAGATCTAGGTGAGGAGCATCTTACAGAGAGGAAAGAGGGATCCTGAAGGCTGTGACAGGATTACTTTGTACACTCAAGGCACCGGAAGGAGGCCGTGGAGGCTAGAGGGCCCATCTCACCCTGGGCCTGATAGACTGTGGGGAGGAGCAGCAAGGGCTTTTATTTTAAATGCATGAAGACATACCTGGGAAGGCTTTGAAGGGAATTCTGGGAACATTTGAATATCAATATTTGAGTATCAGATACACAGGACACCCTCAATCTGAAAAGCCAGGCTGGCTCTGGGTTGACTTTGAAAGGATTCCAAGGGTCCTGGGCTCTCTGTTGACACCTCTGTTCCTCTTCTAGCTGTCAGCTCAGTCAGCCCAGTACTCCCAGCAGCTGCACGAAGCCCGAAATGAGTACCTGCTCAACTTGGTGGCCACCAATGCCCATCTGGACCACTACTACCAGGAGGAATTGCCGGCCCTGCTCAAGGCCAGTCACATCCCAGATGCCCTGACTCTGGTCTGGGGTGGTAGTGGTGCTTGGGTGTGGTTGGGGGAGCTCTCCAGACTTGCCAGCACCATCGGGCTGTTGCAGAAATGGGAGATCCAGTTGGACTTGGCAGAGGGCATGGAAGATACAGTTTAAAGGTTCTGCTGCTGCTAGCCTGACACACAGCAGGTCATTTAACCCCTCTGAACTCTATTCCTGATCAAGAATAACCTCTGCTCTAATGGGTCTCGAGGGAGAGAGGATCTGAAAATGCTTTTAAGCAGTTAAATGCTGTGCACATGAGGGCCTAGTGCCTGAAACAATAATAATGTCTTCGTTTGCTGTTTCCCATACCTCCTGCTCATAAGTACCTGGTTACAAAGCCAGCTTCGCAGGAGAAGCCTGAGAAAGGGTGGTTGTCATCATCATGCACTTCTCTACAGGACCTGTTTAAAGAGCTGTGGGACCACTTGAGGGATCCCCTGAACTCCCTGAGCCGCACCGAGCTGGAAGATGCAGAGATGGCTCTGGACCACGCACGCCACGGGGTGCAAGCCACTTCTCAGGTGAGGCTTGTGCCCTGGAAGAGCTCCACTAAGATCCTCTCTCCAAACAGACCATCCCACTGATGCCTGCTTCTGTCCCCCAGCTCTTTTGTTTTTTAGTTTTTTGAGCCATCCCTGGCATTTCTCAGGAACCCCTCTCAACTTGGAGGTGCTTGGGGGTCACTCCTGGTGAAGCTTGGGGGTACTGGGTGTTGGGGCTCCCACATACTCCACCCCAGGCCACTCCTGCCTTCTTAGCCTGTAATCTTTCTCCTTAGAGTGTCTGGGGATAACCTGGGTGAGGGGGCTGATGTGACCGCCTATCCCCACTCCCCCAGGTAAGCTGGGAGCATGAGCTGCAGTGCTTTCTTCAGGAACCTGGAATCTTCTGTGCCACTCCACCTCAGAAGTTCCAGCCTGCAGGAACGGATCAGGTGAGCCCTCCTGCTCCAGGACCAGAGTGATGTGCAGGCAGCTGTGCTTTAGGCTTCTTACACCTGCTCCATGTCCTGGAGTTCACTTTGCTGCGACTCAGCCACATGAGAGAGTTTCAGAACTCTGGCTGACCCTCTCCCACCAGGCCACAAATCAGCAGCCCTCATTGGGGCTTTCTATGCCCTCACAGCTCAGTCCTTTTTGTCCATCTGGATCCCATTTTTGGAACTCTCTGTCTCTGTGTCTGCAGTCGTACACACAAATGCCTGTGGTCATCAAATGTGCTCTGTCTCTTTGCTATTGTTTCTGGAGGTGGGGACAGACTGAGGGAAATAAAAGGAGGGAAGCCATGGGAAGGAAGAAGGGGAGCAGTATCTAGGCCCTCTCATGGCATGCCCCCCTTCATCCAGGTGTGTGTCCTGGAGCTGCAAAGGGACACAGAAAATGTGGTGGGGGACAGTTCCTTGGAGAAAGAGATTCAGCACTGGACAAACCGGGCTGCCCGTGACTACAAGATCCAGGACCATGGATGTCGGGTAAGGTGGTGGCGCAAGTGTGCTGCTGGGTGGGTAAGGAGAGCTGGGGTTCCTACAGATGCTAGGGGCTGTAGGCAAGAGGGAGAGACTGATTCTAGTCAACAGTAAAACATCTTTAGAACATTTTTAGAACATCTTTAAAAATAAAATTTGTGGGCTTTTTGTTTGGTTTTGAGTCACATTCAGCAGCGCTTAAGGCTTCCTCCTGGCTCTGGGCTCAGGGATCACTCCTGCTGGTGCTTAGGGGACCATATAGTTTGCTGTTGCCTGTGTGCAAAGCAACACCTTCCCCTCTGTATTGTCTCTCCAGATTTTCTGACCTCTATTTAGAAATAGATCCCTATGTGCTCAAATCCCGCCCTGTTACTTCCTACTTATAGAACCCTGAGGAAGGGATTGGCTACATCTTCCTTCCTTCCTTCCTTCCTTCCTTCCTTCCTTCCTTCCTTCCTCCTTCCTTTCCTTTCCTTCCTTCCTTCCTTCCTTCCTTCCTTCCTTCCTTCTTCCTTCCTTCCTTCCTTCCTTCCTTCCACTTCTTTCTTCCTTCCTTCTACTTTCTCTCTTTTTCTCTTTCTCTCTTTTTTTCTTTCTCTCTTTCTTTCTTTCTTTCTTTCTTTCTTTCTTTCTTACTCTTTCTCCTTTCTTTTTCTTTCGTTCTTTCTTTTTCTTTCGTTCTTTCTTTCTGTTTCTTCTTTCTTTCTTCCTTTCTTTCTTTCTTTCTTTCTTTCTTTCTCTCTTCTCTCTCTCTCTCTCTCCTCTCTTCTCTTCTCTCTCCCTCCCTCCTCCCTTCCCTCCCTCCCTCCCTCCTCCCTCCTCCCTCCCTCCCTCCCTCTCTCTCTCTCTCTCTCTCTCTCTCTTTCTTTCTTTCTTTCTTTCTTTCTTTCTTTCTTTCTTTCTTTCTTTCTTTCTTTCTTTCTCTCTCCTCCTCTTCCTCCCTCCCTTCCTCCCTTCCTCTCTTCCTCCCTCCCTTCCTCCCTTCCTCCCTTCCTCCCTCCCTTCCTCCCTCCCTTCCTCTTTCTTTCTTTCATTCTTTCTCTCTCTTTCTCTCTCTCTCTCTTTCTTTCTTTCTTTCTTTCTTTCTTTCTTTCTTTCTTTCTTTCTTTCTTTCTTTCTTTCTTTCTTTCTCTCTCTCTCTTTCTCTTTCTATCTCTTTCTTTCTTTTTTTCTCTCTTTCTCTCTCTTTCTTTCTTTCTTTCTTTCTTTCTTTCTTTCTTTCTTTCTTTCTTTCTTTCTTTCTTTCTTTCTTTCTTTCTTTCTTTCTTTCTACACTTCTTTCTAGTCCTTCCTTTTTCTTTCTACTCCTTCCTTCCTTCCTTCTTTCCTTTCTCTTTCTACTCCTTCCTTCCTTCCTTCCTTCCTTCCTTCCTTCCTTCCTTCCTTCCTTCCTTCCTTCCTTCCTTCCTTCCTTCCTTCCTTCCTTCCTTCCTTCCTTCCTTCCTTCCCTCCTTTCTTCCTTCCTTCCTTCTTCTTTCTTTGTCATACCCAGTGACACTCAGGGGTTACTCCTAGCTGTTTGCTCAGAAATTGCTTCTGGCTTGGGGGACCATATGGGATGCTGGAGATTGAACCACAGTCCATCCTGGGTCAGCCACTTACAAGGAAAATCCTACCGATGTGCCATCGCTCTGGCCTCTAGCTAAATCTTTCAGGACTTGAGTTTCTTCACCTTAAAAGAGGGGCACATGATCCCACCCCCCTATCTTGAGGAAGAATAGTTGACATGATGCCTGTGAAGCAGTGAGCACAGAGCCAGATGCCTAATGAGCCATGCCCCTGACAGCTCTGCCCCGTCCTGTCCTGTCATCCCAACCAGGTGCTTAAGCGGTTAGAGCAGCGGCGACGGCAGGCTCCAGAGCAGGAGATTCTGGGCATAGAAAAGCGGCTGCAAGAAGTGAAGGAGAACATCCGGCGGGCACAGGTAGGGAAGCCAGGCCCCCAAGAGCTCTCTTCAGCAGCAGCCTTTCTGGTCTTCTGACAGAATGGAGTGAGGAAGGAGGTAGGAGGAAGGAGGTCGCTTCTGTCTTTTGGAGGAGGTTGTTGCGTGGTTGGGCCACACCCTGTGATGCTCAGGAGCTATACCTGCCTGGCTCCTCAGGGAGTGACACTTGAACTCTTCAGGGACCCTGTGTGGTTCTGGGCATCCAATGGGGGATTAACTGGCTGTAAGGCAAGAGCCTAAGTGCTATACTATGTCTCTGGCAGTTGGAAGGACATACTTGGGGCAGTACCCACTGTAGCATCAGTTAACTGATCCTTCTGACTGTCCATGCCAGGTGGGCCAGGTGAAGGGGGCTGCCCGTCTGGCCCTGCTGCAGGAGGCTGGCTTGGATGTGCAGCACTGGCTGAAGCCCGCCATGACCCAGGCTCAGGAAGAGATGGAGCTGGAGCGCCGGCTCAGCGAGGCCCGGCTCTCCCAGAGGGACCCATCTTCCACGGTCAGCTTCCCTGTCTGCTGCCTGCACACATCCAGGGGTCAAATACCAATCTCTGAGGGCAGAGCCCATAAATTGGGGTTCATAATTGTGGGTTAAAAGTGAACTCAGGGTCATTGTGAGGCTTCAGTGAAATAAATCACTTAAATATTGTTTTGGGCGTAGTTTTAGCACAGAGAATCCTCAATCAATTTGTGTGTGTATGTGTGTGGGAGTTGTTGGGCAACCCCCAGTGGTACTTAGGGATTACTCCTGGCTCTGCATTCAGGAATTACTCCTGGTGGTCTTGGGGGACTCTATAAGACGCCAGGGATTAGGGATGCTGAGGATGAACCTGGGTTGGCCATATGCAAGGCAAATGCCCTACTCGCTGTACTATTGCTCTGGCCCTACTCAACCAACTTTTATGGGTCTTAGTGGTTATGAACTAAAATTCCAGGGCTTAAGGCATAAGTGGTTCCAGTAGCAGCCACCCCCTTGCTACAGGAGTGATCTGGGAAAGTGACTTAACCTATTAGAGAGCCCCGGTTACCACGTATCCAAGATGAGGGAGTTTTTATTATGAAGAGGGAAAGAGATGACCATCATATGATACTCAGCTGGGTGCTGGCACACAGGCAGGGCACAGTACTGTCATTCTGAATTATTGTTGATTTTATCCTGCTTTGTGCTGATCCTGCTTGTCGGCTCATGGTGAACCTTGGTATGCTGGAAAGGACGGGTGGAAGCATGGGAAGAACAAGTGGTACTTTAATGTGGGTCCCCTCGACCATCTAATCTCTGTCTCCCTAGGCTGAGGATGCTGAGCTCTCTGACTTTGAGGAATGTGAGGAGACAGGGGAGCTCTTTGACGAACCAGCACCCCCAGCCCTGGCCACCAGGCCTCTCCCGAGCTCTGCATATGTGGTGTTTGGTTATCAGGTGTGAGTGGCGGTGGGGACATCGGAGGGGCAGGCATGGGGCACTGCCCAGTTTTCAGTCCTTCCTTGTGTTCAGGCAGGGCATGAGGATGAGCTGACCATCTCAGAGGGCGAGTGGCTGGAGGTGATTGAGGAGGGAGATGCTGATGAATGGATCAAGGTAGGTACTGGCCCTGGTATCCTACCAGGCAGCAGGGTAACAGGAGGGATGTTCTGTCTTGGGGGTCTTCTATGGACCCAGCCCAGCCAAGCCAGGAGCTTGGGAGGAGGAGTGCCAAGGCTCTGGACTACTGTTGCAGGTCTGTCTTCTGTTTGCAGGCTCGGAACCAGGAAGGAAAGGTGGGTTTTGTCCCAGAGCGCTACCTCAATTTTCCAGACCGCTCCTTCCCCGAGAGCAGCCAGGGCAGCGACCATCCCTTAGAAACAGAGCGGCCAGGTATGAAGGGTGTGGAGATGTCCTGGTGTGGAGAAGAGTGACAGTGACAGTGCGGCTATGGGGTCTCATGGGCTTGGGGTACCACTCCCTCTCTCCTGGACCTGTGCAGTGTTCCTGGCCCGCGCTCTATATACCTACACGGGACAGAGTGTGGAGGAGCTGAGCTTCCCTGAAGGTGCCTTCATCCGCTTGCTGCCTCGTACCCAGGGCGGAGTGGACGACGGCTTCTGGAGAGGAGAATATGGGGGCCGTGTTGGGGTCTTCCCCTCCTTGCTGGTGGAGGAGCTACTTGAGTCCCCAGCGCCACCGGAACACTCAGACTCTGAAGAGGTGAGGCCCTCCCACCTGGGGAGACCCCAGATTCTTTCTGTTTTTGTGCTGGGATTGTTTAGGCAAGACAAGTGTTCTTGTTCTCTCTACATTCCCTCCATTATCATAAGCCCCCTCACTGATCCAGATTTACGTCCTATAGTGGTTTAGGGTATCCCATCTTTTTTGGCTGTTCAGAGAAAGGAAACCAAGGCAGCTCTTGGAGAATTCCATGTTCTCTACTTTAGTGTGAGATTGAGCTGTGCTGAGTGCCGTCATGTTACCTGCCATAGTGATTTGGCTGAACTGAGTTTGTTGTCTTTTAAAATCATCCTAAGGATGCTACTCTGCAGGGCTGCAGCTCAGGACTGCAGGTACTGGGGTGGCCCTGGACACAGGCGCCCCCAGGAGGTATACTGCTAGAACAACAGGCTCTCATTCCAACCCAGCAGGAAGAGCACAAGTGTGGGAGCCAGGGCTTGGCTACCAAGTGGCCCCCTGCTTTTCAGAGCCATAACCTGAGTCTCACCTCAACAAAGGAATCATGAGAATCCCCACTTCATGGGGAAAAGTGCATAAATTAGCACACAAGGATGCTGTGCCATGCCTGGCACACAGCCTAGTACCTGCAGCCTGACATACTCAGTACATACTGGTGTCAGTACAAGCTGTTGAAATGTTCATCAGTTTCAGCCCCCATCAGGCTGCAAACATTTGATGGCTCTCTGTGTTGAGGATTGATGGGCAAGGATTGAGGACGGGTTCAGAGGCAAAGCTGGTGAAACCTTCCATGTGCCAAGAATAATGCTGTACCCGTCCCTCCCCCATCCCCAGATGCTGCCATCCCCTTCTCCTCCCAGCTTCTCCCCACCTGTTCCCACCTCTGCCTCAGATGGGCCCCCTGCACCTGTTCTGCCTGAGGGTGAGTAGTGTGTGCTGGGGTCCCGCAGGGGGCAGAGCTGAGAAAGAGGAGGAAGTTTGATTGTGGGGCACCTCACTATAGCATGGCTTGTTGGCTAGGAGCTTTCTGGAGCTAAGAGCACAGTTCACACCCTTTTCTTGGACTTTAGAGTGTGTTTATTTTTTTAATTTTGGGACAGTCTGGAGGCCATATGCAGCAGTGCTCAAGACTTACTCCTGGCAGTGTTTGAGGGACCATATATGATGCCAGGGATTGAGCCTAGATCAGTTAGGTGCAAGAAAAGTGCCTTCATTGTGCTATCACCTGATCCTGCTAGTGTGAGATTTGGGATGAGATATCTAACCTGACCAGGCCTTTTGAGGTTGAGGGAAAAGGTGACAAGTTATTGAGAATTAAGATGTCTAGAGCAGCAGGCATCATGCGTAACATAGAACAAGTATGCAGGCAGTGGCTGTGTTTGCACTGTCATGATTTAAGTTAGCCAACCTCTCCCAGAGTTGTCTGGATATGCATCCTCCACTCTTGGTGTTATTGAATCCTGCCAATACCTGTTTTGTATCATCAGTTTATTAGTCCACCTTTTCTGAGATCATAGCTTTTTTCTTCAGTGCCTCTCTTTCTGACCCTTGGAATCCCTTTAAGCATTCTGTGCACCCATCTTCTCCAGCATCCACAGTTCACTTTGAAAGATTTGGTACTTATTAACTGTATTTGTGTTACATTTGGGGATTCCTAGCAGTGGACTATGGATATAGATCCCACCTCCCATTCCTGGTTCCTTGGATAGGCCTGGTTATATAGCAAGTACCCTGTTAGTGTTATGGAGGATGAATGAATTTTGAGCGGTGGGTGTCTTAAGCCACACCGACAAGGCTCAGGACTTACTCCTAGCTTAGTGATCACTCTTGGTGGTGCTCTAGGGGCCATATGCAATGCTGGGGATAGAACAGGGGGTAGCCACTTGCAAGGCAATTAAGTGCCTTAACTCCTGCACTATATCTCCAGCCATGTGATGGATTTTTATGGCCCAGGTTGGTGACTATTCCATAAGTACTTGCATAGTCTAATTATCAGTGCTGAAAACAGAGCAGTGAGCACAACAAAGTCCTGACGACTGATTTGTGGTTCTTGTTTTCAGATCAAGATCTGGACTTTCCTGGACCCCTGAACATGATAGCACCTCGACTCAGGCCGGTACGGGCCCTTCCCTGGGAAATGCTATGGAGAGGGGTGTGGAGAGAGATCACTGGGGGTGGGTGGGGGGATTGAGGGAATGACAGGGACTGGAGCACTGACTGTATATTCCCTACAGATGCGTCCACCACCTCCCCCACCAGCTAAAGCCCCAGATCCTGATAACCCAGCTTCTCTCACCTGATACTTGGAGGCACCTCTGCCACACCACCCCATGATGCTGCTGCCCTGAGTCCATGCTGTCTGAGACCGTCCCTCACTGATCCAGAGCGACACAGCCAAAAGCTGGACTCTGCCCATTTCTTCTCTTAGCTCCAGGGTAGACACACCTCTCCATGAGTCCTCCCCTTTGGTTTTGCCCTGCATCTCTGTTGGGCTATCACCCTTAAATCTCTGGGGCTCAAACCCATCACTCCTCCACAAAGCCTGGAGCAGCTCTGGCCCAGTTGTGTCTCCACCAGGCTATGATACCCCACTCCAAATGCCAGGGTGACTAGCTGTGGGGAGTGGATAGGGGGAGCCTGTCAGAAGGATCTGGAGCCAATATGCAAAGTAGCTGTAATGGTCTGAACAGATTTATTGATAGTGAATAAAGGGCACAAAGCCTAAGCCAGGGCCTGGGCCTTTTGTGCCAAGAGGGTGGGGAGCCTAGGGTGCTATTGCTTTAGGAGCCCACCTATGGCAGGGGCCCGTTCTCAGCTGCCACCCTCTAGCATATGGAGTGACAGGAAGGCAGGTCAGACAGTCTGTGGGCAGGTGGAGGATGAGAAGATGAAGGTCAGGGAGGACTTCTTCAGAGGTCCCCCAGCCTGAGACCATGCACCTCCAGGTGGGCGTAGGGCTTGTCCTTCAACTGGGTCAGTGCTGTCCATGGAGAGGAGGGGCTTCATGCCTACCCTCCCCTGCCCTGCTGCCTGGTAGTCTGTCATTCAGCGCAATGAAGAATGAGGCTTTAGGAGAGGAAGGGAATGAGGTTGATTTCTATTCAAGCCCTTCCCTCTGGCTGTAAACCCCCCTGGAACCCAGGCCCTCTCCCATTCTCCCGGGAATTGGCAGTAAAGGTGCATGCAGTCTGCACACTTTTGGTGTCACTAGATTTGGTTCACTGGAGAAGGAGGTGAGAGGAGGGGATTGTCTACCAGGGGGCCCAATAGACTCACCTCACACATCACCTGCTCCCCGAGGTGGGGAAACCTGAGAGAGAGGGGTCAACCATGAGATAACAGGAGGTGGTTGTACTGGTGCCCCCAGAGTTGGGGGCAATAAGAGCTGAGCCCTTCACGACCCGTCCCATGGCTTCATACCTGGTGATCTGAGGTGTCCAAATTGTTCTGTTGTCTACTTGCCTCCTGACTGGCTGGCCTTGGGCTTGGTTCCCTCCCTCTGGCTCCCAGGGCCGGCTCTGCAGGGCCTCCAGGGTTCCCTTCATTTACACAAGGGACTAGGTTGCCGTCCCTGGGCCCCCCATTCTGCACTGGGGAGCTGGCAGGAATAAGGAGCTGTGGCCTCTCTGGGGGTAGGCTCTCAATGGCAGGAGTTCCGACCTGGGGCTGCCCTCCCCCGGGCCCCAGGCCTCCCCCAGGATCCTGCCCCCCACTGGATCCCCAGCTCCTGTCTGTGGGGGAGCCATCTCGATGCTCATGCAGTCCATAGCGCTTCTCGATGTGCGTCACCCGGAATCTGAAGAGGAAGGAATTCGGCTCATCATCTCCCTCCCACAAGGATGTCCTGGGGCTCCCCCCAGACATGTGTGCAGCATGTGGGCCATGGCATGGAGCCCTGCTCCTGCTGTACATCACTCACAGCTCAGGAGAAGGGGCCTCCAGTGGAGTGGGACCCCAGTCTTGGCTCTCCTATCCCCAGGTCACTGTCCCCACCTGCCCACAGAGAACACGGTGGTCTCCCCAGGCCTGGGCCGGCCCTTTCCTTCCTTGGAGCGGCCCTGACGGACGAGAGGCGGCCTCTTGTTGCGGCTGCAGTGGATACAGGGGGCCGCGGAGCCCAGGTGCACAGTGTGGTGGTGAGAGGGGGCGCCATCCTGCAGGCTGGAGGTGGCATCCACGCTGGACACAAGGGAGGAAGCGGGAGGAGCTGACAATCCCATTTCCCTCCCTGGCCAGTTCCCTCCTGTTCCTCCAGAGATGTGCTGCCCTCCCCCACAACTCCTTCCCATTCTTCTTTAATAAACTTGATATTAAGATGCTGGTGATCAGCTGTTCTCTCTCCCAGGGCAGTTTACAAAAAGGAGGATAATGTTTATCCCAAAGAGTGGCACTGTGTGAGGCTAGATGAGAGATCAGCTTTGAAGGACTTGACTCCAGACTTTTACAAGACATTTTCCAATGAGTTCTGGCTGTGCCCTCCCGCCCCACCCCAAACATACAAGCCCGGGAGATGTTTGTGCTGGAGGAGAGGTAACTCTCCAAGGCAAGCCAAGTCATGCTGGCCCCATTTCCAGCTCACCTGGACAGCTGCACTGTCCCTTCTCCTTCACTGTCTCCCAGCATCTCCTTCAAGGCCTCAGCATTGGCTGAGGGAAGAAGGGAAAGAGGGAGTCAGTGGAGGTGAAGGTCAGGGCCAGAGAGAACCAAGGGTGTGGGAAGCAAGAGGGTTGTCTACACCTACCTTCATTTTGGATGATGCAGCGAACGATCCTTTCTACTGTGTCCTCATTCATGTCATCGTCCTCAGCTGGAGGAGGAAAGAGGTTGGCAAGGAAGTGGGAAATGAGTAAGCTTTGGGAACATGCCCAGTCACTTTGGTGGCTCATCATTCAAGATACACCTTTCTACCTATATGCCATCAGGCGGGATATTAATCATGGGGGTGTGTATGAGTGTGCGCATGCGGGGATGAGGTTGCAGGGCAGGAAGATAGGGAAGTCAGTGGAAACCCAAGACAACCATCTATGGGCTGTTTGGACCCTTTGGATTCTATCTGCTTTCTCTCACCTTGCTTTTCAGGGTAGTGTTACCCCCTATTTACTGGTCAAGAAAGCATCAGCAGACTTTCTGGGTCTGCTGGCTAAGAAGGCAATCAAAGGTTCAGAGAGAGAGAGAGAGAGAGAGAGAGAGTAAGGGAGAAAGGGACCAGATTCTGGGCTCCTCACTCACGGGGTTGCAGCTGGGCGTCGTCGGGTTCGGAGCCCCTGGAGGTTCGGCAGCGGTACCCCTTCTTTTTGAGCACATGGCAGATCATGAAGCCCACGAGGCCCATGAGGAAGAAGACCAGCACAAGCAGGAAGAGCATGTACAGCCCATGCTGGGGCGGCTCCAGGTCAGGCTGTGGTTCCGACATGAGGCCCTGGGGGGCGAGCGCGGGCCGGGGCCGGGCCTCCTCCTGGAGTTCGGGGCTGCAGCTAAGGATCGGGGAGGGATGCGGTCCTGAAAATCGGGGCTGGCCAGTCTGGGAGGTCCCGTGCCACCTTCAACCCAACCGGGGGAGCTGCCCGGTCCAGGGGTGCTAAGTCAGGGCCAGAGTCGCCGGACGGCGGCTCCCCAAGACCCATCATCTCCTTCTTCCCCGACGCCCGGAGCTTCCCCCCCTCCCGGGCTGCTTCTGCGCCCCCGTTCCTCCCAAGGACACTGCAGCGCGAGGTGGGACGGAATCCGCAGGCGCCCGAGCCAGTGTCCGCAGCCCCCGAGCGCCGCCGGCCCATACATAGCTAGGCGTCTGCAGCCCCTCCCCGGCCCGGACGCCCGCAGCCCTCCCGTGCCAACACCTGGCCCACCCGGTACCGGTGCTTGGGCTCGGGCTCCGGCTCCGGCTCCGGGTTCCGGCTTCAGGGGCGTCCTAGTGCGGCTCAGGACCCCCGACGCCTGCCCGGTGCTCATCCCTTGCCTCCTCCCCCGTCCCCCCTGGGCCGCCGCACCGGCTGCGGGCTGCGGATGCGGGGGAGGAGGAGGGAAGGACGGAGAGGGCCGAGGGCCGATGGGCACGAGAGGAGAGGGGATGAGGGGCGCCGCCGCAGCCTCCCTCCCGGGCTTCCCCCCCAAAAAGCCTCTGCCCAGTGGGTGAGGGGGCCCCTGCCTGGACCAACAAGGGGCGGAGCGCAGGTGTGCGGGGCGGAGAAGAGCGACAGCCGTGCGCGCGTGACAGCGCCCCACTCCGCCGCCGCGGGAGTGCGGGTGCGCGGCTCCGAGTCCGGGTCCGAGTGGGAGATGAGAGGCCAGGCAGGCAGGCAGGTAGGCGCGGGGGCTCGCCTAGCTCGCAGCCTGCCCTCGGGTGGGCATCACCGGCAGCCTTCCCAGCCGGCCGGGGGAAGCGGGCTTTCGGCACCCAGCGGGGACGGAGGTGTGGCCGGTTCTCCCGAGCCTCCGGGAGTGCTGACCTCCCAGTCGGCCTGCTCCCAATCTGGGGCGGAAGGCTGCCTCGGCGGGCTCGGCTTCCCGAGGACCGGATCCCCGCCCGCAAGGAACAGGGCCCGGCATCCTAGCACCGCCGCTCGCATGCCCCGTCCGAGCGCAGACGCTCAGCGTCCCGAACTGTCAGAGCGGCGCCGCACGGCGCGGGGCGTGGCCAGGCCCCGCAGGGGGTGTGGCCTAACACAGCATGGCGTGGCCTGGGCGTGGCCACGCCGGTCCCGACTCTCTCCGGCCGGCCCCGCAGAGGCGTGTTGCGTGATGACGTAAGCGCGCAGGCCGGGGGTGGGGCTGGCGGGCGGCGGTGGCGGTGGCGCTGGGCCTGGTCCCCCCGGCACCATGGCCAAGACCGTGGCCTATTTCTACGACCCCGACGTGGGCAATTTCCACTACGGTGAGGAAATGGGGAGGGGTCCCCAGCGAACGTTTGGGCTGGGGGAGGCGGAAGTTGCGGAATTTTCTAAACGCGAGGGAACCACTCCACTCCTCCGGGTCGGGCTCGCGTGGGTCCTGACCGTCTCGTCTCGCATCTCGCCTCCTTTCCTTCCGCAGGGGCCGGGCACCCGATGAAGCCGCATCGCTTGGCTTTGACCCACAGTTTGGTGCTGCACTACGGCCTCTATAAGAAGATGATTGTGAGTCTCCGGCGGCTTTTGCCGAGGGTTGAGAGGGGAAGCAGACTGAGGAGGCCTGGGGGCTGAGTGCCCCTGTGCTGTGTGGCCCTGGAGTGGAGGAGGACAGAGAGAGCGAGAGAGAGCGAGCGAGCTAGAAGCACACCAGAAGCAATGTGGCCGAGAGCGTCCACAATTGGAGTTTGCACCAGAAGGTCCTTAATGGGACCTGTTAGAGACAGGCTTTCCGGCGCACCTCTTTGTGATCCAGCCAAGTGTCCCCCCAGCTCCGTGTATTCGTTCAGTGGTCCTCAAACTATGGCCCGCGGGCCACATATTGTATTTGTATCTGGTTTGTTTCTTCATTGCAAACTAAGATATATGCAGTGTGCATAAGAATTCGTTCCTAAGTTTTGTTTTTACTCTAGTCAGACCCTCCAGTGGTCTGAGGGACAGTGAACTGGCCCCCTGTTTAAAAAGTTTGAGGACCCCTGATTGTGTAGGGGACCAGGTACTGTCTGAGGATTCCCCCTCTTCACCCTGCAACACCTCTGTCCATTTCTGCTTCATCCATGCATGCGTGTCCTGGATGTACTGTACTCTTGCTGCATGCTCCCAGTATGGACTTTTCGTAGTGGTGGTATGTGATTGTACCAGTTAAGCTCAGCCCTTACTGTTGCAATAGGAATTTGCCCGCAACAGGAATGATCGTCCGCTGCTTGTGCTGAGGTGAACGGATGATAAAAAATAAAAAAAGTTAAGTGAATGGGTAATAGAAAAAGATTGAGATGATAAAAGTGCACGCACACGAAATCTCTGGAAATTGTTTCTTGGTGTGTAGCCGTGTGTCTTTCTTTTCTGGGGACCACAAGCTTTTGGTTTCTTGCCCAATTTATAAGTAAGTGTGTGAATCCCTCAAAGAGAATTCTCTGGTTCGGTGCCTTGGAACTTTGGTTTGTTTTCTTTCTTTTTTTCTTCACTCCTTCCCCCCCACCCCCCCAGCAGTGTTCTGAGCCCTGGAACCACTCCCATCATACTTGACCTGTTGGTTATTGACTATATGCTGGGGACACTAAGGCTGCACCTTGTGTTGTTGGGGGTATTGGAGGGACCATGTTGCAGGCACTATGAACTCCAGCCATTTGAACTATCTCTCTGGCCCTGGCACTTTGGATTTTAATTAGAATCTTGTCATAGGCCCCATATTATTTAACTATAAGAAAAGAACTCAGAAGAAGACAGATAGAGCTCAAGGAGGAGACAGGCAGGAGAAGCAGGAGCCCAAGGACAGATGGGGAAGTTCAAACTTCAAGATGAGAGTAAGAATGGATGGGGCCGGGCGGTGGCGCTAAAGGTAAGGTGCCTGCCTTGCCTGCGCTAGCCTTGGACGGACCGCGGTTCGATCCCCCGGTGTCCCATATGGTCCCCCAAGCCAGGAGCAACTTCTGAGCACATAGCCAGGAGTAACCCCTGAGCGTTACCAGGTGTGGCCCAAAAACCAAAAAAAAAAAAAAAAAAAAAAAAAGAGAGTAAGAAAGTAAGAATGGCTGGGCGGGAGATGGGAAGAAGCAAACATTGGTCTGTAGGGAGGTAGTCACACTAGCCCCGTTGGCAAATGTATTGTCTCTTCACTTACCATTGCCACACCGAAGGGCAAGGTTTGGAAGGTGGGGATTGCCTGAATGATCTGATCAGTGATTGTGGTAGTTTCAGCCCCCTAAGCAGAACTGGCATTACTTGGGCTCAATTTATGTTTCCATTTCAAGGTCTTCAAGCCGTACCAGGCTTCTCAGCATGACATGTGCCGCTTCCACTCCGAGGACTACATCGACTTCCTGCAGAGAGTCAGTCCCACCAACATGCAAGGCTTCACCAAGAGCCTTAATGCCTTCAACGTGGGTGATGACTGGTGAGGAAGAAAGTCTGAGGCTTTTGTGCTCAGCTGTGGGGATATTTGAAGAGCAGCTTGTGGCAGCAGTGGGAAGACAGGAAGGGAGACCAGTTTATTAGGGAATTGTTATTTACGCCAGTGGTTAGTCAAAGTTGTATGTTGACCATTGCTCTAAGCTAGGCCCTGTGCTAAGTGCTAGGTGTAACTGGTAGAGTAACTAGAATAATACCAGTAATAAGTGGTACTTGTTTTGGGACCATACCCTGCATTATTCCTAGCTTTGCTCAGAGATCACTCCTGGGAGGGGATCCTCAGAGTGCTGTGGGTTGAATTGGGTGGACCTTGTGCAAGAAGTAAGCACCTTTATCCCTGTAAGAACTCTCTAGCTCTGAATTTTCTGACTTCATTGATTGATTGATTGATTGGTTTTTGGGCCACATCCAGCATCACTCGGGTCACTCCTGGCTCTGCATTCAGAAATTGCCCCTGGCAGGCTGGGAGACCATATGGGATGCCAGGAGTCGGACTGGGTCCCTCCTAGGTCAGCCGCATGCAAGGCAAGTGCCCTACTGCTCTGCTAGCTCTCTGGTCTCCTACTTTATTTATTGACTTATTTCAATTTCCCTCAGGTTTGTCTTGGGTGCTTCCTAAACCGCTAAGCCCTTTCTCCCTGGGGAATCCCTAACAGTAGACCTCTCTAAATTGCTTCTTCACTTGCAGACATGGCATTGTGGTTTGAGGTTTCACAGACTTACACTTGCTTTTCACTGAGGCATCTTGCATGTTTGCCTTTTTTAGGATTCCTTTCTTGCTGGGGAATCACCAGCAACTCAGCACATGTGGTGTGGTAGCACTATGGTTTGAACTCCTATTCTTTTTTTTTTTTTTGCTTGCTTGTTTGTTTGTTTTTGGGCCGCACCCAGTGGCGCTCAGGGGTTACTCCTGGCTATGTGCTCAGCCATGGGACACCCAGGATTGAACCGTAGTCTGCCCTAGGCTTGGGTGGGCAAGGCAGACTAAGGCTCTTGGGCCCCTGAACTCCTATTCTTTTTGTTTTGTTTTGTTTTTTTTTTTTTGGGCCATACCTGGTAACCCTCATTGGGTTACTCCTGGCTATGTGCTCAAAAGTCGCTCCTGACTTGGGGGACCATATGGGACCCAGGGGATCGAACTGCCCATCCTAGTCTAGTGCTGGCAAGGAAGACACCTTACCTCTAGCGCCACCATGCTGGGCCTTTTTTTTTTTTTAAAGCCAGTCAAATTGAGCAGTGGTAGGGAGTTAATGAACTCTATTCTTTTTTTTTTTTATATATATTTTATTTAAACACCTTGATTACATACATGATTGTGTTTGGATTTCAGTCATGTAAAGAACACCACCCATCACCAGTGCAACGTTCCCATCACCAATGTCCCAAATCTCCCTCCTCCCCACCCGACCCCCGCCTGTACTCTAGACAGGCTTTCCATTTCCCTCATACATTCTCATTATTAGGACATGAACTCTATTCTTTCTTTCTTTTTTTTTTTTTTTTTTTGGTTTTTGGGTCACACCTGGCGGTGCTCAAGGGTTACTCCTGGCTGTCTGCTCAGAAATAGCTCCTGGCAGGCACGGGGGACCATATGGGACACCGGGATTTGAACCAACCACCTTTGGTCCTGGATCGGCTGCTTGCAAGGCAAACGCCGCTGTGCTATCTCTCCCTGCCCGAATTCTATTCTTAATCCTGCTGAGCAGGTGCTTTAAGCCATGCACCATCTTACAGGCTCCACCCAGTTAATTTGAATTTTATAATGAATCTATTTGAATTATATAGTTCAGTTATAACATCATATTATAACATCAGTCCTGTGAAGGAGAGGATACATGGCGAGCTATGAGGTCTGGGGGAGAATAAACTAGCTTGGGAACAGACCAATTAGTGGAGGCTTCCTAGAGCTGAGTTCTGAAGGAATAGGAGGAAATTAAGTGAAAGGTGGTAGGGACGATGGAGAATGAGAGGAGGAATGTAATGGGCAGTAAGGACAACATATACTCAGGCTTTGTAGTAGGATAGAGAATGATTCATTCAGTGAACAAAGAGGCTGACTGCTGATTGTGGAAGGAAGCTAAAGAGATAGGCAGTGATTTTTATTTGCTTTTTGGGCCACACCTTGTGACGCTATGGGGATACTCCTGGCTATGTGCTCAGAAATTGCTACTGGCTCGGGGGATCATTTGGGACTTCGGGGATTGAACCAAGGTCTGTGTGTAAGGCAAACGCCCTACCGCTGTGCTATCGCTCAGGCCCATAGGCAGTGATTTTTAAAAGTGAGCAGTTTACTGCCAGAGTAGAGGCAAGTCATTTGGCACAATCAGGTTTATATTGAGCATATACCCTATTTATTTATTTATTTATTTTGGTTTTTGGGCAACACCTGGTGGTGCCCAGGGCTTACTCCTGGCTCTGCGCTCAGAAATCGCTCCTGGCAGGTTTTTCCGGGGACAAATGGGATGATGAGGATTGAAACTGGATCTGTCCTGAGTCCTCCAAAGACAAGGCAAATGCCCTATCACTGTGCTATGAGCTTATATCATATTAAAAAAATTTGGAGTTAGGCCGTTTGGGGAGAAAATAGACAAATACAACATAATCTTTTTTTGTTTGTTTGTTTCTCAGCAGCACTCCTCTATGCTCAGAGCTTGCTTCTGGCTTTTTACTCAGGAATCACTCCTGACTGGGCTCAGGGGACCAGATGGGATGCTGATGATTGAACCTGAGTTGACTGAGTGCAGGGCAAAGGCCTTACCTCCTGTACTATCTCTCTGCCCTCCCAGTACTCTTTGCTTTACACTTCTGGTGTGCATCCATGGAAATACAGTGACTATAACATATGTTATTTCTTGTGTGTGTGTGTGTGTGTGTGTGTGTGTGTGTGTGTGTGTGTGTGTGTGTGTGTGTGGTGGGGAGTGGCTGCCTCTGGAGTGTTACTCCTGGCTCATCACTCAGGGAATACTGCTGGCAATGCTTAGGAAACCTCTGCAGTGTCAGGGATCAAACCTAGGTGAACCTTGTTTAAGGCAAGTACCCAACCCGTCCACTGTATTGGTCCAACCCTTTACTTAGTTTTTTTTTTTGGAGGGGGGGTGGACATGGGGAAGGCCCACACCTAGCTATGCTCAGGATGTACTCCTGGCTCTGGACTCAGGGATCACTCATGGCAAGCGCTTTACTCTGTACTATTTGTCCAACCCTTCCCCTTATTCAGTTTTGTTTTTTAAAGCTTTTATTAAGTGAAATTGAACTTTATTGTGGAATTGAATTTAGTGCCCCCACTTGCAAAGTATGCTCCCAGCTCTTTGAACCATCACCCCATGACCCATTCATTATTAACCTTCTTATTGGGAAAGCCTGTGTCTTTCTGTATAATAGCACAGTAGAACCCTCAGTACACACTTTAGCCAGCTGTGGCACTGAGAGCAAATGACCAGTCCTCTGTCTCCCTTCTCGTTAGGCTATTTTAGAGCCAATCCCAGATGTCACATCACATCCTTTATCTATACATGTTTTATTATGTAGCTTCAAAATAATGTCATTTGAAAAGAAAAACACAGTATCATTGCATTAGTAAATAGTCAATTAATCATCTGATTAATTGACTAATCAATTGATTACCCCTCGTTCTGTGTTCAGGGATCTCTTCTGATGGGACTTCTTTGACCAAATGGAATGCCAGGGGTTGAACCTGGGTCAGCCACATGTAAGACATACCCCGTACTTGCTATACTATATCTCCAGCACCCTAAAAATGAATAGGAATTTTTTTTTTTTTTTTTTTTTTTTTGTGGTTTTTGGGTCACACCCGGCAGTGCTCAGGGGTTACTCCTGGCTCCATGCTCAGAAATTGCTCCTAGCAGGCACGGGGGACCATATGGGACGCTGGGATTCGAACTGATGACCTCTTGCATGAAAGGCAAACGCCTTACCTCCATGCTATCTCTCCAGCCCCAAATAGGAATTTTTTATGTTAGAAAATATGTAGTCATGTAGTCAGTATTGAAGTTTATTCAGTTGTCTCACATTCAAAAGTAATTCGTGTACTTGATTTATTTAAACATGAACCTAAACAAGGTCCAAACATTGATTTGGTTGATACATAGTTTTATTTTTTGAGGTGGCCACATCTAGCAGTGTATAAGGGGCCATATGGTGCTGGGACTCCTGCTTACAAAGCATGTGCTCAAATTCTGGTTGTGATAGTTTTTTTAGGGGTCACACCTGGCAGTTATCAGGGATTACTCTTGCCTTTGTGCTAGGAGGTCGCTTCTGGCAATGCTTGGGACCTATATGCACAGTACTGGAGTAAGTATTGAATTGAACTGGAGTAAGCTGCATGCAAAACAAATGCCTTAACCCTTTGTACTATTTCTTCAGGGCGATATATTTCTTGAATTTTAGTTATTTATTTTTGGTTTTTGGGTCAAACCCTGTGATGCTTGGGTTACTCCTGGCTTGGGTTATTCAGGAATTACTCTTGACATTGCTCAGGTGACCATATGGGACCCTGGGGATTCAAGCCTGGTTGGCTGCATACAAGGCAAGTGCCTTCCCTACTAAACTATCTCTTCCTCCTTTTTCTTGACTAATCTGGAGCATTTTCTCTTCTTTGAATTAATTTCTTGGAGAGAACAGCTTATGGATCCTGTTTTTGTATGTTGAGGATTGTTGGTAAATTCATTTAATTCTTGTACCAAAACTTAGATATGATAATATTTTTCTGGATATAAGAGTTTAGTAAACTAAAGATAATAGAGATGTTAGTAACTTGGGGATTCACATCCAGGAGCCAGGTCTTACATTTTTTTGGCTACTGGGAATTGAACATAGGTACTTTTGTATGCTACTGAGGTTTCAAAATTTTATACCAGTCTCTTACTCTGAAAGGTTGTACCAAGAGAGGTGCCAGGGCTGGAGTTCTGTACCCTCTCCTTTAGGCTGGCATCAAGCACTTTCCCAACCTACCTTGTTGCCCCGGAGGCCCAGGGTGTCTTCTGTAAATACTCTAGGTTTAGCCTCCTAGGCCTTTCCTCCTCCTTGAGGCCTTTCTTGACCTCCCCAGCTGCAAGCGTCTGTCCTGACAGACTGTTCTGCCAGTTAGGTGTTTGATCACATGCTGTCTTGGGAGGTGCCTTGATGTTTTGTTATTGCTGCTGCTGCTATTTCAGAGTTCATTTTATAGACCTGGGAATGCCAAGTCAGCCTTCAGGCCACAGCTGGAGCCCTGTAAATGCTCTTCCTGCAGCCAGTGACTTTGCACAGTCCCATTCCTGCTGTCAGACATAATCTGTGTTCCGGAATAGAGCCAGAAATTCTCTTTCTTTTTTGTTCCTTCTCTAAATTAATTTCTCATGGTTTTCAAGGTAATCTGTAACCGAACTATACGACAAGGCTTTCAATGAGGGCATGTGGGAGGAAATGGCTCAGCAATTAAAAGCATTTGCCTTGTAAGCTCCCACTTACCATTTGTTAAATCCCTGGTGCCACCCATTGAGAGTGGACCCAATGGTCCTGCTTTCTGAGACCCACAGTACCACCACATAGCATCACACCTCTGCCAGTTCACAGGTGTCTATGAGCATCACCACAAAAATATGGCCTGGTGAGCACTACAACTAAAATGGTTGTGCACAGGGAGTGCAGCCTGTAGCATGCAGGTGTGTGGACGAATACTCCACTGACCCCTTTAGTGATCACTACAGCCAGAATTTGTGTGAGCACCACAGAAAAGGTGACTTCTGGTGAGCACATGTATAGCTGCAGTGGAAGACCTCTGGGGAGCACTGGAGCCAATGTTAACCCCTGCACCCAGATGTGCCATTGCCTGTTATCACAGCAGCAGGAGGGAAGTGGGGAACCTGCAGAAAAGAGAGGTAGTCTCAGACTGTCCCTTTTGCTTACTGATTTCTAACCCCCTGGAACTATTTCTTTTTATCTTTGGGGTTTCAAAATAACTATTTGTTATGAATACTCTGTAGCTACTTAAGATAATGCCTACTATATATTCAGTGCTGTTATATTAAAAAATCTACTTTGGGGACTTAGGGGTCATATCCAGCAGTATTCAGTGCTTACTCCTGGTTCTGTGCTCAGAAATCACTCCTGATAGGGCTCAGGGGGTTGTTGCTGGGGATTGAACTTGGGTCAGCAAAAGCAGGTGCCCTGTCCACTAATTTGTCTGGTTGTATTGATTTATTCTTGTTTTGGGGTCATATGCAGAGTTGTTCCCAGGCTACTCCTGGCTCAATGCTTAGGAGTTATTCCTGGTAGTCCTTGGGGATCAAGCCAGGTTTCCTATGCATTCCAGTCTTTTGAGCTATCTCTCTGGCTCAAAAGACCAGAAATCTGTTTTTGGTTTGTTTGCTTTATTTTTTTGGGGTGTTGGGTATTTTATAAAATATTGAATTGAATATGCATTGTTAAAAATTTTTGGTTACATTGTTAAATTTTTTATATGCATTATTTCATTAGCTTTACTATTTCATGTATAAAGGGCTACAGCTCTTACAAAAAATGAATGGTTTAGGGTCTGGAGTTACAGCATAGCTGATAGGGTGTTTGCCTTGCACATGGCTGACTGGGTTCGATCCCTAGCATACCATATGGTGTCTAGTACCTGCCAGAAGTAATTTCTGAGCAGAGAACCAGGAGTATTTCCTGAGCACTGCTGGGTATAGCCTCAAAACAAAACAAAACAAATATATGGTTTAAAGAACATTATTGAACATTGTATAGCACATATATGTAATACACATAGAAGAGTCTTTTAAAAAAAAAAGGAGCTGGAGAGATAGTACAGTGGGTAGGGTGGTTGCCTTGCATGCTGCTGCTGACCTAGGTTTGAGAATCAGCACTATTTAAGCCTCTGAGCCTGTCAGTATTCACACACACACACACACACTATCAGAGTACATGTAGGGCTTTGCACACACACACACACACACACACACACACACACACACACACACACACACACACACAATCAGAGTACATGTAGGGCTTTGCACCCTGGCTCCTCGTTCCTCTAGCACCACCACAAGTGACCCCTTGAACACTGCCAGGCACCCCAAAAGAAAGAAATAAAAACCAAAGCTCATGTTCTCTAAGTATACTTCCTTTTGGCAGGTTTACTTAAGTACAAAGAAGCTGCCTGCTTCTCTCCTCAGCTAGGTGCAAGCTCTAGAAGTTAAATCTTTACTTTTCACCCAGTGGCTCACCAGGTCCTGGTACATGGCTTGGATCAGAATATTTGCTGAATTACTTGTAGATCCTGTCATATGTGGGAAGGGGACATCTAGGGGCAGGGAGTGGGGGAGCTGTAAGAAAGTGAAGGGGGGGGCACGCCGGAGAGCATGGAGGTTTGCCTTGCATGCAAAAGGATGGTGGTTTGAATCCCAGCATCCCATATGGTCCCCCAAGCCTGCCAGGAGCGATTTCTGAGTGTAGAGCCAGGAGTAACCCCTGAGCGCTGCAGGGTGTGACCCAAAAAAACAAAAAAGAAAAAAGAAAGTGAAGGACCCCAACTTGTTTTTCTGTCCCACAGCCCTGTATTCCCTGGACTCTTTGAATTTTGCTCCCGTTACACAGGTGCATCTCTGCAAGGAGCAACACAGCTGAACAATAAGGTGACCACAGCCCAAAGGTCCTTTTCCCCTTAGCCCCTTCCTGGGGAGACTCTGGCCTCAGGGCCTGACTCTTGACCTCAAGCTCCTGTTTTGGGGGATGGGCAGGGAGGGATGGACTATGAAGTGGGTATTTGTCTTCCAGATCTGTGATATTGCCATTAATTGGGCTGGTGGGCTGCACCATGCCAAAAAATTTGAGGTGAGTGCTAAGATGGTTGGGGAGGCGATGGTCAGGATGCTTGTCAGGGCAGGGGCGGAGGAGTGTCTCACTGTAAGAAGTCCTGTCTTGCCATAGGCCTCTGGCTTCTGCTATGTTAACGACATTGTGATTGGCATCCTGGAGCTGCTCAAGTAAGTAGCCCTTGTGGAGATGGGGGTGGATTTCTAAGTCAAAACTGCTTTCATTGTCCTGACCCCAGGATGTACCCCACCCCCATACCCCAGCTTGTCCTGCCTTCTGGATGCTTTTTCTGGCTTCCTCTGCCTGCTCACATTTCAGCCTTCACTGCACTTCCCTCTCCTCTCTGGCCTCTGGCTGGAGCCTCAGGGCAACCCTTAGGGACTGGTGGTATCAGATGTCTGGGTCTCCTGGCTGAGCGGAGCCTCCCTTGCAGTAGGGAGGAGTGGCCAGGGCAGTATCCTTGGTGGCTTCACCTCTGCCCTCACCCCAGGTACCACCCTCGGGTGCTCTACATTGATATCGACATCCACCATGGCGATGGGGTCCAGGAAGCCTTTTACCTCACGGACCGGGTCATGACAGTGTCTTTCCACAAATATGGAAACTACTTTTTCCCTGGCACAGGTAGGGCTCAGGGGGCCTGTTCCCTTTGCATTCCTCAGCTCCTTACTCAAGAGGGCCCCTCTCCTGACTTGCCACTGCCATCACCTTCCTTGTTCCTCTCCCAGGCTCGCTCTCTCTGTCTCTTGTTACATCTTATCTATTGTTTCTCTTCTCATACCCAACCCCACAAATTTCAGTTTTATTCATTAAATAAATGAACACAGACAATGTTGACGTATTTATTTAGTTCTTATAGTGGTGGGTCCCCAGTGTTGAGAACATAGTATGGCCCCAAAAAGCATTGTTGAATGAGCATATCCTGGCAGCGGGCCATAGATGGAACCAGAATCTCCCCTGGAGCTGAAGTAGCTATGTGTGGCTTCCCCCTTGCATGACTTCACCTGCATCCCCACTTCTCTCTAGGTGACATGTATGAAGTTGGAGCAGAGAGTGGCCGGTACTATTGTCTCAACGTGCCCCTACGGGATGGCATTGATGACCAGAGTAAGTGCTTAAGTCTTCCTTCCTACTCATGTGGGCTCTTCCCTCTGTCCATGACTTCTTCTGCCTAGTATTGTCTACTCTTGGACCAGGTGAATGAAGTGAAGGACCGTGAGTCCTCCCTGTGTATGCACATTTTTATGGGAAAGTGGTCGACAGTAGCTTTCATCAGCCCCTCACAAAGAGGCTTGAGAGGTTCAGAGATGGTGATTTCTGGGTTGCCCCTTTCCTTGACTACATGCTCTCTCAACCCCTTTTTTTTCTTTTGTTCCCTGTCTCCCCATCCCCTTGGGGTGCCAGGTGCCCACATTTGGCCCTCTCCCAGGTTACAAGCACCTTTTCCAGCCAGTTATCAACCAGGTGGTAGACTTCTACCAACCCACATGCATTGTACTGCAGGTAATCCTGATGCTACCTCCTCTAGGCTGGGATGGGAGTGGGTACAGTGAACCCTTAGGATGAAGGGTGGTTGGCAGGGGGAAGGGGGTTAGTTGGCAGAGGGAGGGGGTGGTCTGGCCTCTGTCTCACTGTGGCCACTGGGCTTTTGCCTTTGGCAGTGTGGAGCTGACTCTCTGGGCTGTGATCGGTTGGGCTGCTTCAACCTCAGCATCCGAGGACATGGGTGAGACTTGGCCTCTTAGACATCCCAAGGTTTGCTGGGGGCTGTAGGCCCCACTCAGTACACAGATTGGGTATTGTTGGGAGTGGACCTTATCTCTTACTTGAAACCAAACTGAGCTATGAAAAAGTCACCAAAGAGAGGGGTACAAATAAATTCTTTTTTTTTTTTTTTTTTTTTTTGGTTTTTGGGCCACACCCGGTAACGCTCAGGGGTTACTCCTGGCTATGTGCTCAGAAGTTGCTCCTGGCTTGGGGGACCATATGGGACACCGGGGGATCGAACCTCGGTCCGTCCAAGGCTAGCGCAGGCAAGGTAGGCACCTTACCTTTAGCGCCACCGCCCGGCCCACAAATAAATTCTTAGCTATATAAAGTAGGTATAAATTGTACTTGAACTGGATCTGTCACCTTGAATAGGGTTCCCTGGCTGGACATTTATTCACATGAGGTTTTATTTTTGTTTTTTTGTTTTTTCATTCACATGAGGTTTTGTTATTTTTATTTATTTTGGTTTTGGGGCTATACGCAGCTGTGCTTAGGGCTTACTGCTGGTTCTATACTCAAGGATCAGTCCTGGCAGGCGGGGATGGGGGGCCCATATAGAATGCTAGGGATTGAACTCAGGTAAGCTGCATGCAGGGCAAGAGCCCACTGTACCTTTAGCCCCCTAGATGTTTTTTTTTATTAATTACTTGTATGTTCCAGGCACTGTACTAATATTGGGGAGGCCCTAGGGAAACTCCATGGAGTGTGCCAGTCATGGAGTGTGGAAAATAAACCCCAAATGAGCTAACTGACAGAGAAGGGTAATTCATATGAAGCTTCTGAAGAAAAAGGAGAGAAAGGGTCCAGAAAGATAGCATGGAGGTGCTGTGTTTGCCTTGCTTGCAGAAGGACGGTGGTTCAAATCCCGACATCCCATATGGGTTCCCAAGCCTGCCAAGAGTGATTTCTTTTTCTTTTCTTTTTTTTTTTTTTTTTGGTTTTTGGGCCACACCCGGTGGTGCTCAGGGGTTACTCCTGACTGTCTGCTCAGAAATAGCTCCTGGCAGGCACGGGGGACCATATGGGACACCGGGATTCGAACCAACCACTTTTGGTCCTGGATCGGCTGCTTGCAAGGCAAACACCGCTGTGCTATCTCTCCGGGCCCTCTTTTTCTTTTTCCTTTTTTTTTTTTCTTTTTTATTTTTTTGGGTCACACCTGGCAGTGCTTAGGGGTTATTCCTGGCTCTATGCTCAGAAATCGCTCCTGGCAGGCTCGGGGGACCATATGGGATGCTAGGATTCGAATCACTGTCCTTCTGCATGCAAGGTAAACGCCCTACTCCATACTATCTCTCCAGCCCCAGCCAGGAGTGATTTATGAGCATAGAACCAGGAGTAACCCCTGGTTACAGGTTAACAGGGCAAACTTGACTTTGGAAGGAATTTTCTGGGGGTGAAATCTGAGTGGAGCTCCTGGAGATACAAAGACCTGAGCCATAAGGAGAGCAAAACCAAGGCTCTCCTGAGTTGCAGAAGGCTTCAAGGCAGGGAGAGCAGGTGCGGAGCTGGAGGTAATGAGGTGGAGCCAGAGAGGCACAAGCTGGGGAGGGTTGGGTGGAGGGTTGAGGGCTGCCGCTAGGCAGAAACCATGGTCTCTGGTGGGAAGGTGGGGTTCTGTTGCAGATGTAGTAGGAAGCCACTGGGAGATAATGTTTGTTTGTTTGGGGGCCACACCCCACAGTGATCAGGGTTTACTCCTGGCTCTGTGCTCAGGGTTCATTCCTCGTGGGCTTGGGGGACCCTATAGGATACCAGGGATTGAATCTGGGTTAGCCACATGCAAGGCAAACTCATTCTCTGCTGTCCTCTAACTTTGGCCCACCACAAAGAGATTTTAAGCAGGGATCTGACATGATCCAGCTCATGGGTTAAAGTACCTGCTCTGGGGGCCGGGCGGTGGCGCTAAAGGTAAGGTGCCTGCCTTGCCTGCGCTAGCTTGGATGGACCGCAGTTCGATCCCCCGGTGTCCCATATGGTCCCCCAAGCCAGGAGCAACTTCTGAGCACATAGCCAGGAGTAACCCCTGAGCGTTACTGGGTGTGGCCCAAAAACCAAAAAAAAAAAAAAAAAAGTACCTGCTCTGACTGCTAAAAGGAGAAAGGTTTGAGGTAGGTGGTAGATAGGATGGAAGTGAGATCAGGAAACAACTGCTGTTGTAGAGGGAGAAGATGTGGTGCCCAAGCTTAGGTGAAAGAGGATGGCATGGAGAGAAGTGGATGACTTGAATTCTGTTTCCGAGGCTGGCACTAACCAGAATTACTGGTGCAGGGATGACAGTAGTTGATTAATGGATGAAGTGTCAGGCATGGTGCACAGTAAGAGAAAGGGAAGATGTACTTTATTTAAGAATGCTGTTGAGGGGGCTGGAGCAATAGCACAGCAGTAGGGCATTTGCCTTGCAAGCAGCCAACCCAGGACAGACCCAGATTAGATCCAGCATCCCATATGGTCTTCCAAGCTTGCCAGGGGTGACTTCTGAGCGCAGAGCCAGGAGTAATCCCGAGTGCTTCTGAGTGTGGTCCAAAAACCAAAAAAAAAAAAAAAAAGTTATTGAATGGAAGTATATAGTACAAAAACTCAATGAAATTAAGCCAGAGAGATAGTGCAGCAGTAGGGCGTTTGCCTTGCAAGTGGCTGACCCAGGACCAAAGGTGGTTCGAATCCTGGCATCCCATATGGTCCCCTGTGCCTGCCAGGAGCGATTTCTGAGCACAGAGCCAGGAGTAACCCCTGAGCTCTGCCGGATGTGATCCAAAAAACTCCACCCCCCAAATGAAATGAACACCTCACCAAGAATACTCTATCCAACTAGGTTATCATTCATATTTAGAATCATAGGTTAGATTGTGCATACATCATTCTCAAAACAATCAGTTTTTATTCTTATCCTTTTCTTATACATATCACAACTTTTTTCATAGACTTCTCTGAACATAAACATTAGAACCTGTCTGCAGATAGACTTAATTTGAAAATAAGTTACTAAAACATTCTTATAGTGAGCACTGTAATCGAAGTCCACAGCATCCAAATTCCTTTTCCATAGACTTTTCTAAACAAAATTATTAGAACATTTTTTTTTTTTTTTTGGTTTTTGGGCCACACCCAGTTGTGCCAATTAGTCGTTACTCCTGATTCTGCACTTAGAAATTACTCCTGGCATCTATGGTCATACCAACCTGAACACGTCCTATCTCATCTAATCTTGGAAGCTAAGCAGGGTCGGGCCTGGTTAGTACTTGGATGGGAGACCACCTGGGAATACTAGGTGCTGTAGGCTTTAAAAAAAAAAAGAAAGGGGCCGGTGTTTGCCTTGCAAGCAACCTATCCAGGACCTAAGGTGGTTGGTTCAAATCCCGGCATCCCATATGGCCCCCCATGTGCCTGCCAGGAGCTGTTTCTGAGCAGATAGCCAGGAGTAACCCCTGAGTGCTGCCAGGTGTGGCCCAAAAACAAAAAACCAAAATAAATAAATAAATAAATAAATTACTCCTGGCAGGCTTGGAGGACCATATTGGATGCTAGGGATTGAACCTGGTTGGCTGCATGTAAGGCAAACGCTCTACTCACTATGTTATCACTCTGACTCCTTAGAACAGTTTTGCAGAAATACTTTGAGAATAAGTTGCTAAATGATAGACACAATCAAACATCATAGCAGTTGGGAAACATTCACTTAGATAATCAAGAACAATTAAAAATCTAACAACATTATTGCATTTTTCTGGAACTGTGCAAACTAATATTAAGTGACTAGAGTTGGATACATAATTATGTTTGCAATGGGGCATGAAACAAAAAAATAGCTATTAAAAAAAAAGAGTAGCTATTAAGAGCTGTACAGGTAGACCACACAGTTTAACCAGCCATATAGTGACTGATGCAGATAGGATCGAGAGAGTAACTTAGAGGAAAGTTAATTTTTGGTGGTGCCCAGGACTTGGATTGCCAGCACTGACTTGTCTGCTTGACTCAGGGCTTGGGGTGTGAGGGTATCTCAGGCTGAGCCATTTTCTGACTCTTGAGTTTGAAGAGACAGTATCCTGCTTATTATCCTTGGGAGATGGGGATCCCTCTGGTTTGACATGAATAATAAATGATAAATTATCGGCCTTGGGAAGGCTTTTAGATTGAAAATTTATCACCACTGAAAAGAGTGGTTCCCATCTTGGGGCTTGTGTGTGTGAGAATCTCTAGGGAGCCTGGCATGTACAGTTAACAGCAAGAAATACAGGTATATGGACCAGAGCAATATGAAACAGTTCCGGGGAAAGCATGCACACTGATGTTCTAGTGAAGAGCATGGCATATTCAGGCCAACTTGAGGCGTCTGTCATGATGATGATCACCAAAAGGTCATGTCAATACCATAGTTGAGGTCTTAGTTCTTAAGTTCCAGTTCTGGGTACCAGATGTAAATTACCCACAGGACATATTTCCAACCCCAGGTGATTGGGTCTAAAGCAGGGTCATTGCACAAATTAAAAAATCTAAGAGGCGGGGCCGGAGAGAGAGCATGGAGGTAAGGCGTTTGCCTTTCATGCTGGAGGTCATCGGTTCAAATCCCGGCGTCCCATATGGTCCCCCGTGCCTGCCAGGAGCAATTTCTGAGCCTGGATCCAGGAATAACCCCTGAGCACTGCTGGGTGTGACCCAAAAACCACAAAAAGAAAAAAAAAATCTAAGAGGCTGGTGCAATAGCACAGCAGTAGAGTATTTGCCTTGCACATGGCCAACCCTGGACGGACTCCAGTTTGATTCTCAGTATCCCCTATGATCCCTGAGCCTGCCAGGAGCGACTGTAACCCCTGAGCGCTGCTGGATGTGACCCGAAAACCGAAAAAAAAAAAAAAATTAAGACAGTCTTGAAGGAGAAAAGCATGGAGTCAGGTGGTTTCTAGCCTCATGGTCTCTGGGCCTGCCAAACCAAAACCTCTCTTTATTCACCAGCTAAATCCTAACTGGGAGGGTCTAGTGAGAGACAAAGTGCCTATCAAGCTAATCTAGTCTAGATGGGCTTTTACATGCCAAAAGGGGTAGGTGAAAAGGAAAGAGGAAGCTGGGGACTGCCTTTATTTTTGGTGAAAACAAGGTGCTCCAAATCCCCAAATGTGGCATTGAGTATGGCACTCACTAATGGTACATATGGTTGCTCCTCTACTAGATTAAGAACAGCTTGTTTATGAGTGCTAAAGACTTAATATAGTTTCAATAATAAATTAACATCTTATTTATTTTGGTTAAAATCACTTAGTAATCAGTCATAAATTGACTTATTGATTTATGATAATTCCATTTGCCATTCCTTTGAGTTTTGTTGGAGCAAGAAATATGAAATAAATCTATTAAATGCCTGCCAAGTGGATAGCTAGAGGGTGGGAGAGAACATGGAAATATTGGTGGAAGGAGGATGAAACTATTGGTGGAATTGATATTAGACCATTGCATGCTTGAAACAACTCTATTATGAACAACTTTGTTAACCACAGTGTCTTAATAAAAATTAAAAGGAACAAAAGCATGTTATTGAGGGGCTGATACAAGAGTTGAGGCCCTTCTTTATATGCCTTTTATTGACTCCTTTCAATCCTTGGTATCACAAATGGTTCCCCCACCACCTCCAGGAATGATGCCTGAGCATAGCTGGGTATGGCTCCAAAACAAAACAGAGAAAAAAAAAAAATTTTTTTTTCTGAGATACAACATCTGTAATCAAGTCTGCAGATCTCTGCAGCTCTCACTTCATGATGCAGTTCAGGTTTCCCTGTGGCCCTTTCCAGGTATACTGAGAGGCATCTGCTTTGGCTTTGGGTCACTTCCTTTCTCACCCCTCTGTTCTTGTTAACAGGGAATGTGTTGAATATGTGAAGAGCTTCAATATCCCTCTACTGGTGCTCGGTGGCGGTGGCTATACTGTCCGAAATGTCGCCCGTTGCTGGTGAGGGGAACCCTGACTTCCTCCCCTTCTGGTGGGAAATTGGGGATCCCTGAGATAAAGCCCCACAGGCCCTCTAACCCTCCTTCTCATCCTGTTCCCCCTCCTGGATGTTTTTAGGACATACGAGACATCGCTGCTGGTAGAAGAGGCCATTAGTGAAGAGCTCCCCTATAGTGGTAAGTCCCACCCTGTGTGCCTTTTGGCCTGAACCCCCTTCTCACAAGACCAGCCAGTGATTGATTTGATTTGAAGCCAAAGCTTCTTCTCACACCCTCAAAGCAAACCCTGGGCCCAGAGTAGGGAAAAGGTTGGGGTGGCTGTTACATATTGGGTGGGGGGTCGCCGAGTTGGTAAAGAAAGAGACAGAAATCTTGGAACCTGCTCCTTGCCTGAGTCCTGCCTTCTATCTCCCTGAAGAATACTTCGAGTACTTCGCCCCAGATTTCACGCTCCATCCAGATGTCAGCACCCGCATCGAGAATCAGAACTCGCGCCAGGTCAGCAGCAGCAGCATGGAGAAACTGGGCACCTGTCTTGGGGAGCCCAGGAGAGACCTTGGATGTGGTGGGGAAATGGAGAAACCAGGGGAAAGAAGAAAATTCTTGGCCACCACTCTCAGCTTCATTAGCTGGGAGGCAGTCCAGGTTACAGAACAGTTTATTGGGGTGCAAGGGGAGGGCATTCTCATTCCATGTGCGTGGGGATGACAAGCAGCTAGAGTGGGTGCCCTGGGGATCCCAGAACCCATGCACTCTCGCTCTCTCATCCCACTCAGTATCTGGACCAGATCCGCCAGACAATCTTTGAAAACCTGAAGATGCTGAACCATGCGCCTAGTGTCCAGATTCACGATGTGCCTGCAGACCTCTTGACCTACGAAAGGACCGATGAGGCGGACGCAGAGGAAAGGGGTCCTGAGGAGAACTACAGCAGGTCTGGGGGAGTGGCTTGAGAGCAGGGGTTTTTGTCCAGGGAGCTTAACATAAGGACTGGGGCAAGCTCAACAGTTGAGCACATTCTTGCCTGTAGGAGGCTTTGGGTTTGGGTCCCGCACAACAAAAGAAAAGAAAGAGGAAGTTGGAAGGTATTAGTTCCATTCCCCCTCACCTCCTTAAGCATGCCAGGTAGGCCATAATTCTCTGGCCCTGATATACACAGATTTTTTATTTTATTTACGGGGTGGAGGTGGGGGTTAAGGAAATGCCCCGTGGTGCTCAGGGTCATTTTCATTAATGCTCAGGAATTCATGTGGTGCCCAGGATAGAACCTAGATGTAGAACCTGTTCCCCAGGCTGTTTCTCTCTTCTCTAGATCTGATTTTTGTTCTCTCTCTCTCTCTCTCTCTCTCTCTCTCTCTCTCTCTCTCTCTCTCTCTCTCTCTCTGTGTGTGTGTCTCTTTCTCCTCTCTCTTTCTCCTCTCTCCTCTCTCTCTTTCCTCCTCTCTCTCTTTCTCTCCTCTCTCTCTCTCCCTCCCTCCCTCTCCCTCTCCTTCTCCCTCTCCTCCCCTCTCCTCTCTCTCTCCTCTCTCCTCTTTCTTTCTCATTTTGGAGCTGCCCAGTGGTGCTCAGAGCTGACTCCTGGTTCTCACTGAGTTTTCCTCCAGCTGTGTTGTCTCTCTGCCAGAGTAGCCCAGCAGTTTTTAATGATGTCACATTTATTATAAACAATTCAAACAGAACCAAACTATGTTGTTAGCTTTCACATAGTCTCTTTTCCCGTTCCACATAGTAGTCATAGTGTAATTTGTATCTTTTCAAATACAGATTTATCTGTATGTGATTACAAGTATGTTATTCAACATGTATATCTAAACATGAACTCAGATAAGCTCATTCTTAGTGTTGGTTGTGTGACTTTTTGTTTTCTTTTTAAAGTACAGAGGGGCCGGGGCCGGAGAGATAGCATGGAGGTAAGGCGTTTGCCTTTCATGCAGAAGGTCATTGGTTCGAATCCCGGCGTCCCATATGGTCCCCCGTGCCTGCCAGGAGCAATTTCTGAGCATGGAGCCAGGAGTAACCCCTGAGCACTGCCGGGTGTGACCCAAAAACCACAAAAAAAAAAAAAAAAAAAAAAAGTACAGAGGGGCCAAGTGATTAAATAGCCTGTAGGGTATTTGCCTTGCACATGCCGACCCTGCATGGACCCGGGTTCAATTCCTGGCATCCCATATGGTCTTTTGACCCTGCCAGGAGCATTTCTGAGTGCAGACATTCCCAAGCTTATCTCACCTTTTATTTTTTTTTAACAAAAAAGAAAAATCTCTCAGCCAGGGCTTATCTAAATGCTGCCTTTATTATTATTATTTTTCTTTTCTGCCTTTAAAGGAGCAAAGTGCTCTCTTCACAGTTGCATTTGGGGCTACTCCTACCCACCCCCATCTGTCCAGCACCCACCAGGGGCTAATATTGCCCACTTGGGAAATATCATTCTGTGTATGTTGTTGTACAACTTTCCATTGATTTTTGTTGTTATAAAATAGTGTATTGGGGCTGGAGAGATAGCATAGTGGTAGGGCATTTACCTTGCATGCTGCTGATCCAGGACGGATGGTGGTTCAAATCCCAGCATCCCATATGGTCCCCCGAGCCTGTCAGGAGCAGTTTCTGAGTGCAGAGCCAGGAATAACTCCTGAGTACTGCAGGCTGTGATCAAAACAAACAAACAAACAAACAACCCCCCCCCCCCAAACAGCATATCTTTTCATGTCAATATATAGATCTGTTTTCTTTGTTCATCATCTAGTTAAGATCCCTTGTGTTCCTGTGGGTTCTTAGGAAAGTTATTTACCTCCTTGAGTCTCTGGTTCCTCCTCTGGTAATTTAAGAATCACCATTTACATCATTCCCCTTTCCCCCGCTAATTACAGAGAATGTGGTAATGCACTTACACAGATGTTTTTGCATGTTCATTTGAGTTGGATTAAATTCCTAGAATCGTTTCTGCTAGGTCAAAGGCTGAGCATTTTGAAGTTTGTAAAATTTGCTCCTAAATTGCTTTGTATGATGTATACCTACATATGTACATTATACATACTGGCTAGCATTTCACTCCTTCCTGGTCATAAACTGAACAGATCACTGCTCAAAAGCTTTTCAATTTTTTGTTTCCTGGGGCCATACCTCGTGCTATACCTCGTGCTCAGGGCTTACTCATGGCTCTGCCCTCAGTTTCAAGAGATCAACTGGGATGCTGAGGATCAAACCTGGGATGACCATGAGCAAGGCAAAAGCCTTACCCGCTGTAGTGTTGCTCAGGCCCTGGCTTTTTGACATTGTTGTTAATTTTTTTGGCTGATCTAGTTATTGTATTGCAGTTATTTTTTTTTTTTTTGGCTATATACCAAAATATGTACAAGCGCAGTGAATTAGGGCAGAAAAGATTTAAGTTCCCAAACAGGCTTTTTAGAAAAATGGAGGAAAAGAATGACCCAGAAGTGCAGGGGCAGGCACACTTGGTGAAGACCAGTTCTCCTTTGGGGTTCAGGCACCAGTCCAGCTGCACTTCAGACTCCTGTTCCTGCTCTCCTGCCTCTTGGTGGAGCTGACCTAACTATAGGCTGCAGGACTTCTTCCTCTCCAGAATCTGCTCCTATGACTAGATCAGACCTAGGCTTTGCTGCAGGACCTATGGCACCCTGCAGGCCCACTCCTTTAGAAGCACTTCCTCCTTCTCACTCCTAGTTGGGGGCATTTCTTAACATCTGGCCCCAGGGATTCTTCTTCTTTTCTGTTTTGGGCCACACCCAGGAGTGCTCCGGATTTGTAGTTGCCTGCCCTCCCAGGTCGGTGCTCTCTGGTGCTACTGGGGATCCGGCCCTTTGAGGCATCTCTGTAAGCCAGAGATAACTTTGTGAAAATTTTCAGGACTGGAGAAATGGGTAGGATGCATGCATAGCATGTAGCCAACCTGGGTTTGATCTCTGGCATTCCGTATGATGATCTGAGCCCTACCAGGAGTGATTTCTGAGCTCTGAGCCAGGAGTAAGCCCTGGAGCACAATTGGATGTGGCCTCAAACTAACAACAACAACAAAAAATTCTTTTTTGTTTTGTTTTATTTTGTTTTGTTTGGGAGTCATTCCATAGGCTCAGGGGATCCTGTGGGGGTACCAGGATTCTAACATGAGTTGAACATGTGCAAGGCTAATACCCACCTGCTATACAGTCTCCCTGGCCCCAGAATTTCTTTTTGACTCATCCTGTTCTGCAGGTCTCTGAGGCTTGATTACTGCAAACTGACTTTTGTTTTGTTGTTCCTTCTTAGCACAGTGGTTCAAGCCTGGCACTTAGCTCTGCCTTCTACCTTCTTTTTTTTTTTTTTTGGGTTTTTGGGCCACACCCGGTGGTGCTCAGGAGTTACTCCTGGCTGTCTGCTCAGAAATAGCTCCTGGCAGGCATGGGGGACCATATGGGACACCGGGATTCAAACCAACCACCTTTGGTCCTGGATCGGCTGCTTGCAAGGCAAACGCCGCTGTGCTATCTCTCCGGGCCCTGCCTTCTACCTTCTGTGGTTACCTTTCAGCAGCCAGCAGCCCCTGTCCACATCTTACTGTCAGACCACCTGAGTTCCTGTCGTTTGATGTCTAGCTTCAGTTTGCCTATCATTTGCAGAGTAGTAATAAGTTAACCACTTTTTGCGGGTTTGCTGAATTTGCTGAGCTTCCTTTGCTAAGTGTATCCTCAGGCCATCGTTCAGTTGCCATCAGGTCAGCCTAGTGAGGTGGCTTTTAGTTAGGAGAGGGCCACGGCGTTAACACAGCAGTAGGCATTTGCCTTGCATGTGGCTGACCCAGGATGGACCTGTGCTCAATCCCTGGCGTCCCATATGGTCCCCCAAACCAGCGATTTCTGAGCGCATAGCCAGGAGTAACCCCTGAGCGTCACCGGGTGTGGTCCAAAACAAAACAAAAAAAAGTTACTGGAGGAGGAATCTGAGCCTCAGAGAGGTTAAATAACATTCCAAAGGATACACAGCAAGGCATTATTGAGACTGAGTGTCCCATATACATCTCTGTATACATCTTTAACCCTGTATTCCCAAAGAAGACATTACTCCCCAGACACAACCACGGGCATGGAAGTTCCTTGCTTTATTACTGAGCCCTGTCCCCACCTTCTTAGCCGACTTTCTCCATTCTACCCCAGTGAGCATGAATTTAGTTAGAAATTTATTGTGTTCTTTCCAAAAAGACAGAAGTCTTTTAAGTTTTGTTTTGGGGCCACACTCAGCAATACTCGGGTTTTACTCACGCCTCTGCTCAGGAATCACTCCTGGCAGGTTCAGAGAACCTTATGGGATACTATGGATACTGGGTTAGCTGTGTGCAAGGCAACCTCCCTATCTGCTGTACTATGTATCATTCTGGCCCCAAAGAAACTAGTCTTGAGTACTGAACAGACCCTGTGTTACTTCATATCCCTCCAGTCACTATAGTTTTATACTTTTTTACAGTTTATATATAGTTTACAGTTTTGTCCTACTGCTAAAACTCTCCTCTCTGGTGCACTGAGAAGAAAGTCTGTTTTTCTCCGTGGTTTTAAAAGGCTCTGCACTTTTATATGAAATCCCTGATTTTATTTCTATTTGCTCTTCCCCATGTACCACTCTTCCAGACAGCCTGGTGCTTCCATATACTCACTGGAATAGAAAGCACCAATCTCAAGGGCAGTACAACGGAGAGGTTGCTTGCTTTGCACACGGCCAACTCAGCTTTAGTTCTTAGTACCCCATATGGTCTCTTAGTACTAGGAGTGATTTCTGAACACAGAACCAGGAATAAGCCCTCAGCACTGCCAGGTATGGCTTCCACCCCTTTCCCACTCAAAATAAATAATAAATAAATAAATAAATAAATAAATAAATAAAATAAAAAAAATATTAGTCTTCCATTTTTTAACCTCTTTAATTGGGTTTTTGTTTTTTTATTTTTGTTTTTGCAGCTTTCTGAGATCTTTGCAAGATTCTTCTTAGACTTAAGCTTTTGTTTTTAAACTTAATTCATTACAACTACCTCTGTAATAGCCCTGCCTGAAATATTACCCCTTTCTTCCATCCTAACTCAGTACCTTTGCTTCATTGTATTCATAGCACTAATGCTCATCTAGATCACCATATTTATTCACTTCATTTAATTATAGTCAATGTCTTTTACTGGGGACATTTTGAATATAGGCAGAAATATTACCTCATTTATTCTCTGGTGTATTGCTAAAGCTCATGCCGATGTCAGCCTGGGGAAATCTCTTAAGTCTGTGTGTACTTGATTGGATGAATGAATGGTGACCTGTGTCTATCAATAAGTGATGGGTGGATCCTTGCCTAAGAGGCCCTGAGAAGAGGCTCCAGGAAAGACTCCCGTGTGGATGAAGATTGGAATTTGGAGGAGGGGGACTTTGACCTTTCTGCTTTTGCTTTGCAGGCCAGAACCACCCAATGAATTCTATGATGGAGACCATGACAATGACAAGGAAAGCGATGTGGAGATTTAAGAGTAACTGGTTTTGGCTGTGTCCCAAGGAATTCCTTGTACCTCCTGGACCAGAAGGAAAGGAGGTGGCTCTGCCAGTCCTTGACCATTCATCCCTAGGGGTTTTAGCAAAGAGGAAGTGTTTGGAGACCACACCTGGGTTTAGACACAATTATCCTTGTCCTCCTCTCCCAAGGCCTGACCATGGTATCTACTAGAGATTGGCTGAAGACAAGGATGAGCTGTCTCTAAAATATCTTGGACAACAGGTTCTAGAAACTAGTCTCCAACCCCCCTGACCCTCTTATTCTTTCCCTGCTTTCCTCCAACCCTAGACATTTAGGGTTGGGAGGAGAGGCAGGACTGAGGTTACCTCCTCCTGGGCTCTCCTGCTGCATGCCTTGTTCAGTGCAGGTGAAGAGTGAGGGATCTTAGGGAACGCTGGCTCTTCAATACCTTAGCCCTTGATGATGGAAAGTGCAGTTAAGACTTGGAGGAGGATGTGAGTACGTCCTTTCCTAACATGACTTTGTGTTCATTTTACCACTGTTTTTAATCCAATAAACCAAGTTGGTATTTTTTGTAATCTTTTGCCTTTGGGAAAATAATTTTCTTCCTAGCCGCCTGTATTCAAAGGAAGAGGAAAAGAAAATGGGCATAATAGACATAATGAAATTGATGGTCGGTATTCACACAGCATTTAAATCTCATATTAGTCCTTCTGTATGCTACATAGATCATATTACTCATGCATACAGAGCTTATAGAGCATTCCAAGAGGCAGAGTGGTGCAGATTATTTGCTAAAGAGGAGTGGAAAATGACCTCAGGTTTCTACTGACCTTAGTCTGGTGTTTGGAATTTTGTTTGGTAAAGTATGGCAAGTGTAAGTCATTGCTCACTATTCAGGTTGTCAGTGTTAAGGCTGCTTGGTAATGGTCATGTAACTAGCCACAAACGTGGATTCTTCACTTGAGCTTACAGTTTGGTTAGGAGACATGGAGACAGCAGTACAGGCAGGACGAATTAATAGATGGGCAAGATCTTCCATGCTTTGATCCTGTTGATTTTCAGCACTACAGCTTTTGAACTGTTTGGACGAACTGAGTTTGAAGCATCAGCTGGAGAGCTCTATGCAGCTTTCCACCAGACAATCAGACGGTAGAACACAGGAGATGTGGGCCAGATTGGGAGAGTTTTTGTCACAAAGATGCCTACTGAGCACTGAAGGTTCGCAGGAAATGAATTGCTGACTCTAGCCTTAAGAAACATACATTTGAAATCTTTGCAGCTGTGGGCAATTTAATTCAGTCCATAGTCTGAGAATTTTCTGGGTGCCTACAAATTTAAAACTAGGGACAAATACAGGTGGAAGAATGAGTGAAGTTATTGAGGGGGAAATCAAACTAGTAGAGCAAAAGATCAGTTGTTTTGGGGGTCGCCCATACCTGGCAATGCTCAGGGGTTATCCCTGGCTCTGTATTCAGGAGTCATTCAAGCAGGTGTCCAGGGACCATATGAGATGCTGGGGATTGTTGGCTGGGAGCAAGGCAGGAGCCCTGCCCACTGTTCTATCTCTGGCTCCGAAGAACGTAGAATGTATTCCTGTTTTTTCTCTCATGTTTTGTCTTATGTCAGTAGGGAATTCTAGTTAAATGGATTGATAATAAGACTAACCTGGATTGGGGGGGCAGGGTTGGGCTCTCTGCTTAGGGATCACACTAGACGGACTCAGAATCACACGTGTTACAGAGGGTTAAATCCGAGTCAGCTGAGTACAACATAAGCGTCTTACCTGCTGTACTATTTCTGGCCCTAATTTGAAAAAAAAAAATCCATTTGTGTCCTTGGGCAAGTCACTTCCACTCTCAAAGTCCAAATTATCTATTTACGAAATGGTGAGAATTTAGAAATCCACAAAATAGAACTGATAGTGTTTGGCACAGTGCAAGTGAATGGTAAGGAAGTGGCCTAAACTCGTGCTCCAGGTTAGATATAACATAAAGTAGCTGTCCTGTGATGCAGGCTAATTGATTAACTTGTGTTGGTTGAGTTCCTGTCTAGCACTTGCCTGGGTCAAGCCCTGTTCTGGTAGCTTTCGAAAGATCGTCACCAGACATCATTGTCGTACGCTCTATGGGTACTGCACACATAAAAATAGTCCTTGGAGGGGCTGGAGAGGGGGTCGTCCAGGGGGTTAAAAGTTCTTGCCCTTGGATGCCTGGATATCCTGGTTGGATTCCCCCCCAAGCGCAGAACCAGGGCTAACTAAGCCCGCAGAGCAGCTTTGGCCCCAAAACAACAGCAACAGAGGATTCTTCTTGGAAAGCCCAGCGGGACATTTTCCGCCAAGATATAACGGGATCTCTCTCTCGATCTCCCGATTTTTGGCTTCCTTCACAAACTGCATCTGGAGTGGGAGAGAGGGGTCAAGTAGGCCCCGCGTGGGGGCGCAGGAGGCCCGAAGCTCCCGCCGCCAGGGGGCGCTCCTTCCGAGCTGCGGCGGAGCAGAGCCGCGCCGCCCACTTCCCCCTCCCGTCGCCTCGCCTCGCCTCGCCTCGCCTCCCACGTGGGTGCGGATGGGCCGAGGCCCTCCCGGCAGGTAGCGCGCTTCCGCAATGCCCCTCCGCCCCCGTCCCGCGCGCTCATTGGCGGGGCTGCGGGCCTGGGCGGAAGTGGGGCGGGTGGGCGGGCACTCGGCGTCGTTCTTGTATATTCATGAGGCGCGCGCAGCCGGCATGCTAATGAGGCGGGGCGCGGCGGCGGGCTGAGGCTGAAGCTGAAGCTGAAGCTGGGAAGCTGCTTGCTGGGCGGCGGCGGCGGCGGGTTCCGAGAGAGCCGCGTCGCGCCCACCGGGACATGGAGCCGCCCGGCGGGGGCCCGGGCCCGGGCCGCGGGGGCCGGGACAAGAAGAAGGGCCGGAGCCCCGACGAGCTGTCTGCGGCGGGCGGCGACGGCGGCAAATCCAAGAAATTCGTGAGTGTCCCTCCCACCCGGCCGGGAGCCCGGCTGCTGCCCCGCCGCCCCGAGCGCGTCCGTGGGGCCCGCGGGCCGCCGCCTGGACGCCCCGGCCCGGCCAGGCGCCCGCCCAGCGCAGCCCGGCCGACGCGCGCCCTCGCCGGCCCGGCAGCACCCTCCTCCCCAGCCGGGCTTGGGCGCTCGCGTTTCCTTCTAAAGGTCACTTCCTCCACCCGGGCCCCTCACCTGCGGGCTGCCCCCGCCCCGTCCCGCCCGGTGTCACCCGATACTCCTTCCCCGCAGGAATGGTACCTGGCCCGTCCGCCCGCCTGCCCCCGGACGCTGCGGGATTGGATCAGGCTGGTGCCGCTGCCAGTCCCAGGTCCGCCGGCTGGGCCCCCGAGACGGATGGGTCCCTTTCTTTGACCCAAGCCCGGGATCGCTCCATCCCGACGGAGACCACCTTCCCTGCTTGCACCCCCGGGGGCCCGATCGCTCCCCAGGCGGAGGCATTTTTTACAACTTCTGCTTCTGTCTTGCCCCCCCCCCCCCCTTCTTGGGCTACCAAGGGGGTGACACACGGCCGCCCCGCCCGGCGGGAAGCTGGCTTGCACGTTGGTTCCAGTTGGGAACTGACCCGCTCTCGATACGTTTCCCACGGTTGTCATCTAGGGCTCTTCTGCCACCTGCCATGCCCCCCGGCCACTGGCATCCCTTCTACCTGTCGAGGAGTCTGGCTCCTCCACTCCTTTGAGGCTGGAGAAACATGAAATATTGCCGTTCCCGGAGGTCTTCACGTTTCTGTTACCTCTGGCCCGCACTCAATCTGTCTTGCTCCCTTCTGGGAGCTGTTTCTTGGCTCTTCTGCTGTCAAAAGTTTTGAAAGAGGCAGCACCTTGCAAGCGAGGGAAAGAGCTTTGGCTCTTACTAACCATGTACTTGTTGCAGCCGTCCTTTGAACTTGTCCCCTCTTCCACGGGGTTCTTCCTCCCCTTTCTGCTTATCCGATGGCTTCCAAGTATTTCTATTACTTTCTTTTCACCTATCCTCTCTCCTCAGGGTTCTGACCCTGACCTCACAGGTTTAGAAGGAAAACTGGTCAATTGATGCATCAGGGAGAAAGTGTTACTTAGCTACCTAGAGGTTTAAGATGGAGAGAGGAGCTAGCAGTTAAAACAGATCAGTCCCTTCCGATTTCTAGCCAGGCAGGTGCTCATGGACTGACCTTTCTAGTGATTTAGATATCGTCTGTCATCGTCAGATTTTATCTATTTCTTTTTTTCTAGAAATGTGGGGTTAGTTGGGTGAAAATGAATAACATTTTCATATATTCCTTTAGGATAAGATTCAACCCTCTCCTTCTAAGAACTTAGTTCCTATGTTGGTAACGGTCTGTTTTTGTTTGGTTTCCATGAGGACGGTTTGATCTTTCTTACCCTAATTTCTGCTTTTCCTGCTCCTTTTTGGTGACCACTGTGACTCATCACAGGTTTGTCAAGTCCTTACTAGAATTGTACAGAGGCTTTTATGTAACACTTAATATGTGTCACAAATTTATGAACTAGCTCTACTTAAGTGAGTGGTGCAGTAAGGTGAGATACCTGAGGGAACTCAACTTCCTATCACCTGATTTCTGGCGTGTCTACCTTATATACCTTGAGTGGATTTGGCTACTGTTGCCGGTATTTGCTTTAGAAAGGGTGGAGCTAAACCAGTTCTTTTCTTTCAGAGGTGCTGTATTTTTCAGAGCTGCTGTATTTGAACAAATTCTGTAGCAGAGATAGGGTACAGAGTTAAGGCATAGCAGGTAGGGAGTTTGCCTTGCTTGCAGCCAACTGGGTTCATTCCCTGGCATATCCCGTATGGTTTCCCAAGCCTGCCAGGAGTGATTTCTGAGCGCAGAGCCAAGAGTAATCCCTGAGCACCACTGGGTGCATAGGTAGTAGGTAGTAGGTAGTGAGGACTTTTGCTTTGGTAGATAAGGAACTGAAAAATTTCCAGAAAAGCATTGCACCTAAATTCCTTTATTGCAAACCTGTAACATAACTAAAGACTACTAGAATAGTCTGTCATTTTACTGTGTTTTTTTTTTTTTTTTTTTTTTTTTTTTGAGGAGGGGGGTTGTTTGTTTTGGGGCCACACCCAGCAGTGTTCAGGGGTTACTCTTGGCTCTACACTGAGGAAACACTCTTGGCTGTGCTCAGGGAATCATATGGAATCCCAAACCTGGGTCTGCTGTGTGCAAGGCAAGCAATGTACCTGCTGTGCTACCGCTCTGGCCCTTTACTTTTTTTTAATTTTATTTTTCCCCATTTAACTTGCTTTCTAAAATAAGAACTCCAGAAATGTGAGCTTAGGAGGAGCATTGAAATCCATTTCTCTTTGTATTTGTTTTTACACATAGGTAGGTGGAGTGGGCTAGATTGTTGGTGGCTTTTGTTACTCAAGGCTTGGTTTTCTGGAACTGCAGGCTAATAGTGAACACAAAACAGTTTCTCTGCACCTTTTCTAGTCTTCTCTGGAATTCTATTAAGAACCTACTTTATAAGATTACATTGGGAGGGGCAGAGCCATAGTAGAGCAGGTAAGGGCATTTTCCTTGCATGAGGCCAACCGGGATTTGATCCCTGGTACCCCCAACCACTACCAGGAGTGACCCCTGAGCACCACCAGGTGTGGCTCCAAAACAAAACCAAAAAATATATTACATTGGTTGGATTTTGGTTTTCCCAAAGAACCTTGTTTTAGTCTGAGGCCTTAGTAATCCTGTTAGCTGCTAGTTACCTTTCCAGGTTTCTGCAGATTCTAAGTATAGATCAACTAATGAGAACACAGAGCTCTCAAATTGCCTGAGATCATTCTGCTCTTATTTACTCTCTAAAGTATGTTGTGTGGAAAGAAGATGAAAGCTAAGTTTGAGAAGTGGTTGGATATCCTTTTTTAAACATGTGATTGTTACATATGCTGACAGGACTGACTAGAGCCAAACTCCCTGGTGTTCCCCCTGTGTTCTTTGTGAGTCAGTCTTCTCTTGAGCCACGATTCCAGTTTTTTTTTCCCCAGAAGTCATTAAGATGAAAGAAAATGAAAATTCTTAATGAACAGAATGTTTCTCTGACTTTTCAGCAGTGATGAATGTGGGTTGCAGGTAGACTGATTTTTGAAGGCATGTATCAGGGAAATTACGTATTTAGGAGTGATTGCAGAGTATTCTTGTATTTTATAGACTTCAAGTATTTTCTTGCAATCAAGAAATTGATGCAGGGGCCGGAGAGATAGCATGGAGGTAAGGCGTTTGCCTTTCATGCAGGAGGTCATCAGTTCAAATCCCGGCGTCCCATATGGTCCCCTGTGCCTGCCAGGAGCAATTTCTGAGCCTGGAGCCAGGAATAACCCCTGAGCACTGCCGGGTGTGACCCCCCCCAAAAAAAAAAATTGATGCAGTCTGAGAAAGAATATTGCTCCTAAGTGCATATTTTCATCAAACATGAATTTAGTGTCAAATTTGAAAGAATCAAGGATGTATTATTTTTTAAATCTTGTTTAATTTTTGATGCCTATGTAGAATTACCATGTTGCCCTTTTATACCCTTTTTGAAACAAAGTAATAGTGGAAGTATAAATGTTTAGCTCTAGACCCCTAGCTGTTAAAAATAAGAACAGTCAAAGTTGAAGAATGCCAGGCAGAATTTGAAACACAATATTGAGAAAGGTTTGAGAGTATGAAATAAGTGGACTTGTTCATGTAAATATCTGCTTCTCTCCTCTTAAAGAAGAAAAGAAGAAATAATTTCTTTTTCCCTTTTTGGGCCACACTTTGGCTCTGTTCAGGGGTTATTCCTAGTGGAACTCAGGTGACCATATGGCGTGCCAGAGCTTGAACACCAGTTGGCTACATGCAAGGCAAGCACCTAATGCTTTATTCTTTCTCTTCAACCTTCAAGAAGACATTAACTTTGATCTGTAAGGTTCCAGAAAACCAACGCATATACATCACAGAGGAAGTCGTGCCATTTTTTATTTTTTAATATGATAAACAATGGAAAATGACTACTTTTGGAAAGAGGGAAGGGAATCTACTGGAATGTTGTGATGTTTGAAGTGACAGATGGTACCTTTTCTTTGCTGCCTTTCTTACTGTCCTGTTCTGTCTTTGGGGAGAAAGCCAAAGATCCACAGAGTAATGCTATATATATGTTTTTGTCTTGAAGTCAGCCCTGCCTTAAAGGAGGGAATCTGAAGGAATGCCTCAGAATGAAATTCTCTGCTTTGGAAGAATTGGTAATTATTGGCATACTTCTATAAAAGCAGAAACTTTTATGACCTATAAATTATATTTATTATAAAAGCTAAGAAAACAGTTAATACATGTGAAGTGATTTAACTTTGTTGATGGTTATATGGGTCAGAATAGACTGACTTTATTTTCTGTATGATTGAATAATCTTGTCTTCTCCCCTAGGGCCTTCAGTGTATTTTATAAATGGATTGCCAAGTTATTCTTGGATAGTGTTACATTTTCAGTGAAATGTAATAGAAGCTTAGAGGATAAGGTTATGCCACAAATGATTTGGAAGAACAGGTTATAATTATATTAACAAGAAATACTGGGTAGGGCCAGGGATATGACTCAAATTGTGGAGGCCTTGAGTTCAATGAATGGCCTTATATGCTAGGTGTCTACCTCTGGTGGCACCCAAGAAACCAGGTTTGACTGAAATATAGTTAGTTCCTATTGAAATGTTGGAAGTTGGCTGTAGGTATAAAGTAAACACTGGATTTTTAAAACTTTAGGCATGAAATACATGTGTAAACTATGTAACAATCTTGATATTTTTATATATTGATTAAAGAAATAGTTTGGCTATTTGGATTAGTAAAATTATTGTTTTATTGTGGGGAAAGGGATTGAGCTACACTCAAGGCTTACTCCTGGCTCCAGAGTGAGGGCCAGAGATGTAACTCAGCAATAGAATTCTTACTGGGGCTGAAGTGATAGCACAGTGGGTAGGGCATTTGCCTTGCATGTGGCCAACCTTAGTTTGATCCCTGGCATCCCATATGGTCCCTGAACCTGCCAGGAGCGATTTCTGAGTGCAGAGCCAGGAGACTTGAGCGCTGCCAGATGTGGCCCAAAATCCAAAAAAAAAAAAAAAAAAAAAGAAATAGAACTCTTACTTTGCATGTATGAGGCTCTGGGTTCAATCTCTAGTACCACAAAACCCAAATGCTTTGAAAATAAAATTGACCCTCACCACCAGACCACCACCACCACCACCACCACCACCACCACCACCACCACCACCACCACCACCACCACCACCCCCGCCCCCCACCCCCCCCAACACCACCATCAGAAAGAAAAAAAAAATAAAAGAAAATTGAAAAGTAAGGAATATTTTAATCAGGAATCAGTACAAAAGGTGGCTTTGCATCTAATGCTAGTTATGCCTGTGCTTAGATTGGGTTCAGTCCCTAGTACTACCAGTAGTGTTTCCCGAGTGCAGAGCATGGACAGAAAGCCCTGAGCACTACCACATGTAGCCCCCAAACAGGAAAACTAACGAATTTTTAATCACTTGACCATATTTTGCTTTTTCCTTTTGTGTTGGGAATTGAACTCAGTGTCATCCATTGGCGACTTGTGCCTAACATTGAGATACATCCTTGGCCTCTTCTATTTTATCTTCTTTTTTTGAGGTTAAAGAGATTTAGACCATATCCATCTGTGCTCAGGACTTAGTCTAAACTCTGTGCTCAGGGATCACTCCTGTGGGCTCTGGGAACCACATGTGATATTGGGGATTAAACTTGTATCAGCTGCGTGCAAGGCAAGGGTAAAGGTTTTATCCCTCTGGCCCCTCCTTTATAAAGAGACAGGCCATTGCTGATAGTCTCTATTTTTATTTATTTATTTATTTATTTATTTATTTATTTATTTATTTATTTATTTATTGGTTTTTGGGCCACACCTGTTTGACGCTCAGGGGTTACTCCTGGCTATGCGCTCAGAAATTGCTCCTGGCTTGGGGGGACCATATGGGACGCTGGGGGATCGAACCGCAGTCCGTCCTACGCTTGCAAGGCAGACACCTTACCTCTAGCGCCACCTCTCCGGCCCTTCTATTTTATTTTTTTATGTTTTTTTATTTTTTTTTTTTTTGAGGGGGGCCACACCCAGCGGCTCTCAGGAGTTACTCTTGGTTCTGCACTCAGAAATCGCTCCTGGCAGGCACAGGGGACCATATGGGATGCTGGGATTCTAACCACTGTCCATCCTGGATCTGCTGTGTGCAAGGCAAATGCCCTACCGCTGTGCTATCTCTCCGGCCCCAATAGTCTCTATTTTAGAAAATAAAGTTGGTTATTAGACAAAAACAAAGACTGTGTATATGCTGGTCATGTTTTCTTTCATGCTGAACTAACTCATGGCTACAAAAATCTTTAACATGGTTGGGAGTATAGCTCAGTTGTAGAATATATGCCCCTCACATTTGAGTTTTACTCCACACTGCAAAAAAAAAAAAAAAAAAAGGATGTTTGTTGGTGCCTGAAAGCTAGTACAGAAAGTAAGGCATTTGCTGTGCATACAGGTGACCTAGATTTGATCGCCTGTATCATATATGGTACCATGAATACCACTGGGTATGGCCCAAACACCAAAAAAAAAAAAAAAAAAAAAATCCCTGGTTTTTTTCAGGGGAGGTGTATGGGGAAGGACTCAAGTAGTGTGCAAATATCAACATTGTGCAAGGCAAGTACCCTAACTATATCTTTAGCCCCTATTTACTTCCTTTTTTTTTTTCTTCTTTTTTTTTGTTTTTGGGCCATACCCAGCAGTGCTCAGGTCTGACTCCCGAGCATTCAGGGATCACTCCCGATCCAGGCAGGCTCTGCGAACCAAATAGGATGTCAGGAATTGAACCCAGGTCTGCTGCTTGGAAGCCAAGTACCCTGCCCCAGGTACTTTCTTTGTCCCTTCCCCATTATACTTTTTCTTCCAACTTTTTTTTCTTTCTTTTTTTTTTTTTAAAGACAGAAACAGTTTTAGAATCCAGGAATTTTGGTGAAGGGGCAAACCTAGTGATTGATGTTCAAGAACTACTCTGGCTCTGTGCTTACAGATATCTCCTGGTGTTTCTTAGGGGACCATGTTTGTAGTACTAGAGATCAAACTGGGGTTGGTTACATGTAAGGCAAATACTTTAAACTGCTATATTATCTCTGGCTCTAGAATCAAGGAATTTCTTTTTGGGGAGGAGTTGGGTCACACTGGCAGCCCTTGGTAGTTAATCCTGGCTCTGCTCAGAAATTACTCCTGGTGTACTTGGGACTATATGGGATGCTAGAGATTGAACCTTAATTGACCTCATCAAGGCCAGCTCCCTATCTGATGTACTATCTCTCTAGAATCAAGGAATTTTTTTTGTTTGTTTTTTTGGGCCACACCCGGATGACGTTCAGGGGTTAGTTATTCCTGGCTATGTGCTCAGAAATCGCTCCTGGCTTGGGGGACCATATGGGATGCCGGGGGATCAAACCGTGGTCTGTCCTAGTCTAGTGCACGCAAGGCATATGCCTTACTGCTTGCACCACAGCTCCAGCCCCTAGAATCAAGGAATTTATTACAAAGAAGTATAAGAACTATTGAAGGAACAGAATATTGAGATCAATATTTTACCTAGTTTTATCACTAGATACAGTATAGCTGGGTGAATCTTTAAGTTTTGAGAGTCTTTCTTTTTTTTTTTTTTTGTTTTTTTTTTTTTGAGTCTTTCATTTTTAAAGTTAGCTATGAATGTCTTAAAATGTTAGATTTTGGTCTGTACTTCTGGAGGCCCTGGCAGTCACAGCCATGCCCCACAGCTGTTTCCATATCCACTCATTGACCAGCACCATAGACTCACTTTATTCTTAAAAGAGATATAAACCAAGCCACAAAAAATCATGGTACACTGTTACTACAGCTGAAAACTGGGCACTCTTGAGAGGAGGGGCAGGCCAAGTCTGAAGGCTGAAGCTCGGCATTTGCACCACAATCAGAATTGCTACACACCAGTGGCCCAACTTCTCTGCTTTATCACTGATCTCTGCAGAGACACCTAATTGGCCGAAACTCCAAATATGATGGTATTTGGGGTGAGATCTCAAGGGTTTTGTCAGAGTGAATGCTGAAGCCTCCCCACAACCCTTTAGGTTTTCCAGAAGTTCTGGCAACCCACAGCTACAATCCACAGCCACCACCATGTCAGCCATTGAATTTAGAATTTCTAGACCATTCAGCTGCATAACACCTCCAAAATTTTCAACACAGACACTTTAGTATGAACATACCAGATTAGATGTCAAATTATCATAGGTGCCACTTAAGTTAACAAATAAACCAATGACAATGATCAGCTAACAACAAGCAGCTTAGTAAACCTTCAAACAATGACTTAATGACTCCTGAGAGACTATAACTTTCACAAGCTTTCTTTTGCTTGTTACATTTTTTTTTTTATAATTTTACCACTTAGTTGTAAACAAACATATAAAGTAAATTATTTCCTGTCTGCCAAGGGAGCGGGCTCTTTGGGAGTGTGCAAGGGGGGGAGGGAATCCCGGGACAAAGGTAGAGGAATTTTACACTGGTGGTAAGATTGGTGTTGGGGGGCTGGGTAGGTGGCGCTGGAGGTAAGGTGTCTGCCTTGCAAGCGCTAGCCAAGGAAGGACCGCGGTTCGATCCCCCGGTGTCCCATATGGTCCCCCCAAGCCAGGGGCGATTTCTGAGCACATAGCCAGGAGTAACCCCTGAGCGTCAAACGGGTGTGGCCCAAAAACCAAAAAAAAAAAAAAAAAAAAAAAAAAAAAGGTATCTACCTAAGTATAATTTTAGGGGCCGGGCGGTGGCGCTGGAGGTAAGGTGCCTGCACTACCTGCGCTAGCCTAGGAGACGGACCGCGGTTCAATCCCCCGGTGTCCCATATGGTCCCCCAAGCCAGGAGCGACTTCTGAGCGCATAGCCAGGAGTAACCCCTGAGCGTCACCGGGTGTGGCCCAAAAACCAAAAAAAAAAAAAAAAAAAAGATTGGTGTTGGAACATAGAATGGTAGAAACAAATATATTATGAGCAGCTTTGTAAACCGTGGTGTTTGAAATAAAATAATAAAAATTAAAAAAAAACCTTGGATTTCAAGGGACTTTAATTGTCTTTAAGTCCAAACATCCACTTACTACAGGAACCTCTCCTTAAAGTTGTAGTTTGTAAACATCAAAGCACTGAAGGATAGACTGTGGCTAAATAGCAGAAAAGTTTGCATTAGACATTTCTTTCAGCAAATTTCAGGATTTTGGAATAGTAAAAAGTGATTATAAGGAAGGAAGCTATGACTTGATGACTTAGAGGGGAAAGATTGAAAAGCTAGCTCTCTGTTTTGGTGGTTTTGCTTGTTTTTCCTGTCTTGGGGCCATACCTGGCTATGTTAAGGGTTTACACCTGACTGAGCTCAGGAACTACTCCTGAGGACCTTGGGGGTGGGAGGTGGGACGGACCATATGTGGTATCAAGAATCAAGCCCTGATCAACTATGTTGAGCACAAGCCTCTTGCCCTTCTGTACTCTCTCCTAACTGCAAAGCCAGCTTTCTGTTGCCAGACTCCTTGGCAATTAGTGTCAATATGTCCTTTAAATATTTGCTTAAATTTCTTTCTCCAAGAAGGGGCAAAGAATAGGTAAGGGGACACTTAGGAATATAAAAATTATGAAATGGAATCAAAGACCTTATTTTTGTTTGTTTTGGGGCCACACTTGCCAGAGGCTCTGCACTCAGAAGTTACTCTTGGCAGGCTCAGGGGACTGTATGGGATGCTGCAGATCAGAAGTGAGTTGGCCTTGTGCAAGGCAAACGCCCTACTGCTGTGCTATCACTCCTGCCGCAGAAAGACCTTTTTTTCTTATGTTTGTTTTTGTGTTTGGGTCTCGCTTAGCTGTTCTGGGTGAGTTGCTTGGATGTAGCATCTAGCAGTGCTTGGGGTACTATGTAATGTTGGGAATGAAACCTGGGAAGTTCTATAAGTGGTAGTTATAAGTTGATGCCCTTATGCAGTAATTTCTTTGGCATTTTTCCCCACTAGGGGGAGGGATCTCCCAAGTGGTGCTCAGGAGGCCTGGAGGACCCTGACTCCAGATTCACACTGCGTGAATTCACACTGAGATTCCAGAATCTCACTGGAGATTCTCAATGTGAGGGCCCAGGAATGCAGTGCTGCTTGGTCCCTGCAGTGCTGAGGATTATTTGGGCCTCCCTGAAGGTACTCAGAGCCTTATGGGTTACACCTGGTTATGGTAGGGGCTCTTGGCTTTCTAGTACTGCATCTGGTGATTCTGGGGTGAAGGGGGGGGTGTTTGTCATGTAGTTCTAGGGATTGAGTTGTGAGGCATAACACCCTAATTGCTATAGTGTCTCCCAGCCCCTTTGACATTTTTTTTTTTTTGCCACACCCAGCAGTGCTCAGGGGTTACTCCTGGTTCTGCACTCAGAAATCACTCCTGACAGGCTTGGGGGTTGGGGGGATGGACCATATGTGATTCCTGGAATCAAATCCAGGTCTGCCCCAGGTTTGCCACATGCAAGGCAAATGCCTTTCTGCTGTGCTATATCTTTGCCTCCACTCCCTTGACATTTTTTCAAAAGTGGTAATATAGGTAGAATTTAGGATGTTCTGGATTATTTTTCTGAATTTTTGATTATCTGACCTACTGAAAGCATCAATTTGTATTTTCTTTTAAGGTTTAACATACTTTTTTGGTTTTGTTTTGGAAGCATAGCTGGAGGTGCTTAAGGGACTTCTCCTGACTTATTGCTCTTAGGGTCCCTCCTGGTGATATGTGCATAGTCCTAAGAGCTTTGTCTCTGACTCCAAATAACATTCTTTTATGTAAGATAGGAAATTCTACCCGTGGTGGTTATAAGTGGATGCCCTTGGGGGATCATGTGGTGTTAGAATCTGAGCCTTTCACATGATTTAGCATATGTAAGGAGCCAATAAAGGATGATTTCTAAAACATCTTTGTCCTAAACATCACAGAAAAGCAAGCAGTGTACCTTGGTAGTAGACTTTCTCAGATATAGAATGTCCCATTTCGTCTCTCTTTTAAATACCATAGTTTTAGGATCAAGTGAAAAAGATGATTTTTTACTTCCCTTTTATTTTTCCCAGATAATTCACACTTTATTACATAAATCTTCATTGTTATTTTTTTTTGTTGTTGTTGTTTTTGGGCCACACCCTGTGACGCTCAGGGGTTACTCCTGGCTACGCGCTCAGAAGTTGCTCCTGGCTTCTTGGGGGACCATATGGGACGCCGGGGGATCGAACCGCGGTCCGTCCTAGGCTAGCGCAGGCAAGGCAGGCACCTTACCTCCAGCGCCACCGCCCGGCCCCTATTTTTTTTTTTTTAAAGAAGCTGTTTTTGGGAGCCAGGGAGATAGCATGGAGATAGGGCATTTGCCTTGCATGCATGCAGAAGGATGGTGGTTCAAATCCCAGCATCTTATATGGTCCCCTGAGCCTCCAAGGAGCAATTTCTGAGGGTAGAGCCAGGAGTACTACCCCTGAGCACTTCGGGTGTGACCCAAAAATAAACAAAACAAAACAAACAAAAAAGAAGCTGTTTCCTTCCTTCCTTCCTTCCTTCCTTCCTTCCTTCCTTCCTTCCTTCCTTCCTTCCTTCCTTCCTTCCTTCCTTCCTTCCTTCCTTCCTTCCTTCCTTCCTTCCTTCCTTCACTATTTATTTATTGATTGATTGGTGTTTGGGCCACTTCTGGCTCTGCACTCAGAAATTTTCCTGGCCGGCCGGGGGACCATATGGGATGCTGGGAATCGAACCAGGTCTCTTCTGGGTTGGTCGCATGGAAGGCAAACTGCTGCCAAGCCCTATCGCTATGCTATCTCTTCGGCCCCCATTGTTAATTTTTTAATATTATTTTTGGGAGGCACAACTGGTGGTGCTTAGCAGTTACTTCTGGCTTTATACTTAGAAATTACTCCTGTTAGGCTTGAGGGACCATATAGGATGCTGGGGATCAAACCCAGGCCAGCCACATGCAAGGCATATGCACTATCCACTGTGTTATTGCTTTGGTCCCAATTTGTTTTTTTTTGGGGGGGAGAGGCCCATACCCAGTTGCACTCAGGGATTACTCCTTGCTCTGTGCTCAGAAATTGCTCACGGTATGCCCAAAGGACCATATATGATACCAGAGATTGAACCTGGGTCCTTTACAGGTCGGCTGCATGCAAGGCAAAAGCCCTATGGCTGTGCTATCACTCCATCCCCAATTTACTGTCATTTTTTTTGGGTGAGGGGGTGCACACCTGGCTCTCGGATTAATTCTAGCTCTGCACTCAGAAATTGCTCAGAGACCATGTGGGATGCCGGGGATTCGAACCTGGGATGGTCCCGTATCAGCTGAGTGCAAGGCAAATGCCCTACCCACTGTGCTATCACTCCAGCTCCCAGTTTGCTATTATTTTTAGAACAAATGGTTTCACACCATGTAGAGTGAGAGTGAATGTGTGAGTGGAGTCTGTGTGTGTGTGTGTGTGTGTGTGTGTGTGTGTGTGTGTGGTCATTTGGAGGGGGGCTTGTGCTGGGAATTGAACCCAGGGTCTCTTATTGAACTGCATTCCTAGCCAACACCACCTCTTAGAAAACTTTGTTGAGGGACTGGGGGGGGGTGGAGAGAGAGAGAGAGAGAGAGAAAGAGAGAGAGAGAGAGAGAGAGAGAGAGAGAGAGAGAGAGAGAGAGAGAGAGAGAGAGAGAGAGGGAGGGTGGGAGGGGAGGGGAGGGGAGGGGAGGGGAGGGGAGGGGAGGGGAGGGGAGGGAGCTGGCTGGCAGGTGTGGCCTCCCAAACCCTACCGGAGAGAGGAGGGAGGGAGGGAGGGGGAGAGAGAGGGGGGGGGAGAGAGAGAGAAGGGAGAAGAGAGAAGAGAGAAGGGAGGGGAGGGGAGTTGTGCCCCCCCAAATAATATTATTTCTCTTACTATAATCTAAATACAGGGTCTTGCATATTATATGCAAATTTTTATGCCTTCTGTGACTTGCCTTAATCTTTATTTTGGAAAATCCCAGCAATACTCTGGCTTTGCACTCAGGAATTATTCCTGGCGGTGCTTGGAGGGCCATTTGGAGTGCAGGGGATCTAACTCAGGTCAGCTGCATGCAAGGCTGTGCTATCACTTCTACCCTCTGTGCTATTACTCCAGTCCCTACAGAGTGTTTGATTTTGGTGAAGTCCTAATAAACAATTACTTTCTATTTGCTTTAGTGACATATTTCAAAAATCTTTGCTAAAATGACAGTCACTAAAATTTTTCTCCTTTGTTTTCTTCAAGCTTTATAGATTTAGCTCTTAAATTTCTTTCTTTCCACGGAGAATATATGAGTTATATTCTGCATGTTCTCTTGGGACGTGAATTTCTAGTGTTTTTAGGATGGAGTGTGGGGGCTTTTGAGATTTCTATTATTATTTTGAGATTCCTATTATTATGTCAACATTATCCTGGGTCTGGATATACTGAGCTTAGTGGCAAATATCTGAGAGCTTTGTATTTTATTTTATTTTATTGTAGCATATGAAAAAGTTTCCATAAGATGATTCTTGGAATTGTATATAAAAGTGTTTCCTTAGGATTGTTCTGTGACTTTTACCCCACCTAACCCTTCCAGGTGGGGCGCTGTGGAGTTGGGAATAAATAGCTGGAGGGACAGGAGTTAAGGGTCCTTCTGTGAAAAGCTGCTGGCTGCAGGAGGATTCTTTGGCTCTCCTTGCCCGATCTTTTAAACCCTATCGTTCTGGTCTGTGTGGATTATTATTTGCTGCGGATAAATATTTCCAAGGTCTTCCCCCGAAAGGGGACATGGGGATGGGAAGTAATTTTTCATTCTGGGGACTGTTCTTGGATTCACAAATACCCAGCCAAGATAACAGCGAAGATATCTTGCATTTTATTATTATTTTTTTTTTTGTGGGGATTCATACCCGCCGGCACTCAAGGGTTATTCCTGGCTTATAGCTGAGAAATCCCTCCTGGCTGGCTTGGGGAACCATATGAGATGGCAACACCGTTTGTTTGTTCTGGGTCGGCAACATGCAAGGCAAACACGCTATAGCTGTGCTCTCCAGCCCCTGTTTCTTATTTATTTTTTTAATTAATTAATTTTATTTTTGGGCCACATTCGGTGGTGCTCAGAAGTTACTCCTGGCTCTGCACTCAGAAATCTCTCCTGGCAGGCTCAGGAGACCTATGGGATGTCGGGGATAGAACCCGGGTCCGTCCCAGGTTATCTGTGTGCAAGGCAAACACCCTACCACTGTGCTATCATTATGGCCCCTAGTTATTTAAACTTTGAAACCATTGCAAGATTTTTTTTTCATTGCAAGAGTCTTAATTAAACCCTTGTTAGGTATGAGAAAGTAGCTGTTAGAATTCATGCCAAACCTATCTTTAGGCTCAAAGATTGTTTAAGAAGTTTTCAAAATGATTATCTTGTATTACTGTTTTAGGGGCATACCCAGTAGTGCTCAGGGACTATTTCTAGCAGTGTTCGAGGGACCGTGCAATGCAAGGAAACAAATCTGAGCTTCCTACATGCAAAACATGTGCTCCAGCTTATTGAGCCATCTCCCAGTGCCCCCACTCCCACATAGTTTCATTAAATGTAGCCTTATCTCTTTGGTAAGTAGAACAGTTTTAATAGACTCCTTTGTCAGGCATTTTTGTTGTTAAAATTACTGAGAGCATCAATTAGTGATGACAGATGGAGAGGAGGAAGCTGGAACCATCTACATAGCTATCTCTTTCATATTTTAGAATTGGCATAAGATATTCTTAAAGAACTCTACTTGTGGCCCTGAAATTTGACCACAAGGGTTTACAAATAGTTAATGGCTGTGGGGTCTCTTCTGAGTCTGGGGACAATTGAAGGTTGTTCTTTAGACTTGGCAGTTATGCGTCTGTGGTTAATCATTAAGACATTTCCTCACAGATCCAGGTGCCTAGAGTAGTTTCTGTGGCAAAAGGTACAGAATAGATATTTTTCTTGTTTGTCTGAATCTACTTAGATCTATTCTGGGTCCAAAAGGCTGAAGAAGACTGTGGTTACAGTAAAAGATTGTTGTCTCAGCCCTTTCTTTCTTTTTTTTTTGTTTTTTGGGTCACACCTGGCAGCACTCAGGTCACTCCTGGCTCTATGCTCAGGAATCACTCCTCGCATGCTCGGGGGACCGTATGGGATGTTGGGATTTGAACCACCGTCCTTCTGGTTGCAAGGCAAACGCTTTACCTTCATGCTATCTCTCTGGCCCCTGTCTCGGCCCTTTCTACAGAATACATAGAAAAGATTTTCAGGCCTGAGCACAGACTTTAAAATTTGTCAAATTAAGTGAAGTTTGGTATTAGTGAAAAGATTACTGGACTGAGAGTTAGAAGGCTTAGGTTTCAGAGTTAGAAGGCTGGAGATGAAGGGGTCTTGGAAAATATTTAACCCCTTTATTTTATGTATAGATTTAAAAATGTCAGATTAGTGTTTACATTTGCATTAGACTTGCACACCTAGCTCCCATTACTCCTTCATGCTTTAGTAGGTTTTCTTTCTGTATGTTGTTGCTTAGTCTAACTTTACTCCAAATAGACCCTATGAACTCTGGGCATGTCATTACATTTTTATTGTAAAATTAGACGACAAACATGAATGGTTTGAAGGTCTGTGCTAGTGGCCCGAATTCTGTAATTTAGAATATAATTGTAGGTAATTAATTTGGGGACTAGAGTAGGCCTTAGAAAGAAATCCAGTGATTAGTAGAGGAATGGAGGGTAGATTGATTACTTGAGGGGCAGGAGCACTGTGACCACAGGCTCAGATGTGCAATGGAATCTGTGACTGTAGTAAAGAGAAATGGCCCAGCTCTAATAGTCAAGAGGATTAATAAGTGGGGGAGAATCATTTAGGTCAGGGGTCTCAAAGTCAATTTACCTGGGGACCGCAGGAGGCAAAGTCGGGGTGAGGCAGGGCTGCATAAGGGATTTTGCTTACCGAATATTCGCAATAAAAATCGCATTAGTAAGAAAAAAATATCGCAAAAAATCGCATTAAACATTTGCATACCTCGAACGGAACTGCTCGGGGTATGCGAATGTTTAATGCGATTTTTTTCTTACTAATGCGATTTTTATTGCGATTATTCGGTAAGCGAATAATCACGAATACTGCGATATTTGAAGGCTGGCCGCGGGCCACAAAATGTTGTACGGAGGGCCACAAATGGCCTGCGGGCCGCGAGTTTGAGACCCCTGATTTAGGTGAACATACTTCATAATGATTCAGAGATTTCTGAGAAGGTTGGGTTCTCTTATTCTGTAGAAAGCAAGGCTGAAAATTATATTTCATAACTGACAAATATATTTCATACATGACAATGCAGTTTTTGATCATGTGAGTGTGTTGTGACTGAACATATAAGGGTATTCAGAATAGAAGTAGAGGGGCCGGAGCGGTGGTGCATGTGGTTGCATGCGCGAACCTAGGATGGACCTTGGTTTGATCGTCCAGCGTCCCATATGGTCCCCCAAGCCAGGAGCGATTTCTGAATGCATGGCTAGGAGTATCCCCTGAGTGTCATCGGGTGTGGCCCAAAACCCAAAACCAAACAAACAAAAAAACAGAACAGAAGTAGATTAACGTGTTTATGACAGATCATCTTTGCCAGCTCAGTATAGTGTATTCTCTATATTTAAAAGGTATGACTCTTTCAAGTGGATCTCAGCCCTGTGGTCAAAAATGGTTTATAGGAAATGCTATTATCAGAACATTCTGAGCCTCTTTGGACTTTTTTTGGGGGGTGTGGGTTTTTGGTTCACACCCCTTTGTGCTTAAGGCTTACTCCCTAGCTCTAAAGTTTTCACTCCTAGCAGGGCATGTGGGGTGTGGAGGGGAGGGGTACCATAGGGGTTTCCAGGTATCAACCCTGGGTCTGCTGCGTGTGTGTGACAGACATGCAGTTTTCCTCTACGATCTCTCTGACTTCTGGCCTCTCTATAGTACAGTGGCTTATAGGTCTCTGTGTGCATGTTTATTTGAAGTGTTCTTTAGTTCTAGTTGTTGTTGTTTCTTTTACCTTTTGGTTTTAATGTTTGTCATAAATCTTGAAATTCTTTTCTTTCTTTTTTTTTTTAATGGCTTTTGGGCCACACCCAGCAGTGCTCAGGAGTTACTCCTGGCTATCTACTCAGAAATAGCTCCTGGCAGGCATGGGGGACCATACCACCTTAGGTCCTGGGTTGGCTGCTTGCTAGGCAAACGCCGCTGTGCTCTCTCTCCGGCCCTTGAGATTATTTTCAAGGTTCTCAATTTCTGTAGTCTAACATACGAGAATGACAGTTTTGAAAACATTAGTTCTCTCACCAAGGTAACTGAAGCAGAGAAAATCTCAAAAACTCTGTTGAGAAAAGATTATTGCTTTTGTTTAAATTATTTATTTCTAGAGATAGCATCTTACAGATCTATCTTGTGTTTAATAAAGTAACATGTATGGGATTTAAAAATCTCTGCTTTATGTTACATTGTACAAGACTGAAAACTTTTTTTTTTTTTTTTTTTTTTTTTTTTTTTTGGTTTTTGGGCCACACCTGGCACCTGGTTGCTCCAGGCTATTTGCTCAGAAATTGCTCCTGGCAGGCTCTGGGGACCATATGGGATGCTGGGAATTGAACCCTGGTCCTTCCTGAGTCATCTGCATGCCAGGCAAACACCCTGCAGCTGTGCTATCTCTCTGGTCCCCAAGACTGAAAACTTTTATTTTTATTTTTCCCCCCTTTCCTAGGACTGAAACCATTTATCGTTATAAATGAGACCAGTATTCTTTCAGTTCTCTAGGAAGGTAAAAATTGCTATGTCTCCATATTTTGGTTTTTAGGGTTGGGAAGTCCATACCTGGCATACTTAGGGCTTACTCCTGATCAGGAATGCCACTGCTGGTGGGACTTGGGGCAATCTGTGGTTCTAGGGATTGAACCCTGGTCAGCTGCATACAAGGTAAGCTCCTTAACCCTCTGCACTATACATTTTGACTATTATTATCATTGTTTTTCATGCCTATGGAAGGTTTGCATAGAATTTATTTATTTATTTATTTATTTATTTATTTATTTATCCCCAGGCCCAGGCCACCCCTGCATAGAATTTTAAATAAAGACAACAGGGATGAGTCTTCAGGTTCTCAGACTATGTCTGGATCTCCACAAAACTAGGAATGCCCTATTTTTTCTTAAGCATGTATACTCCTACCCACAGTTATAGAATTCCTTCAGTTTCTTCATTTGGCCAACAGAACAGTTTGGACTATTCTAAAATTATTTTTTTCTTGCTTGCATGGGGCTACAAGAGATATTTTTAATTTTGTTAGTTTTTGTAAAATTGTGTGTGGTAGACTTCCCAAGCATAGAGGACTCTCTAATGGGTTCTTGATTTTTGTATTTAAAATAAATGGGAGGGCTGGAGTGATAGCACAGCGGGAGGGCGTTTGCCTTGCAGGAGGCCAACCCCAAAGGGACTCTGGTTCCTCCCCAGCATCCCATATGGTCCCTGAGCCTGCCAGGGGGGACTTCTGAGCACAGAGCCAGGAAGTAACCCCTGAGCACCGCCGGGTGTGACCCAAAAACCAAAAAAAAAAAAAAAAAAAAAGGGAGTTGGCTTTAGTTGGTAAGTCTTTGCATCCGCTGGGGCCCGCTCATTTCTTACTTTTAGGCCCATGGGTGACGTCTGTTTCCTGTGATTGAAACCACAAGAAGAAGTGGTGAGAAGTCTTTGTAGGATATGAACTATCAGACAAGAAACAGGCATTTCACTGTCTTAAAAAAAAGCAGAGGTAACTAAGTGGTCTTTTAGGTCCTCAGGTGACCTTGGAAATGATATATCTCAGTCTCTTCATATTAAATAAAGAAGACATTAGGACTAAAGGTCTTGTAATTACATGCCCAAGTTCATGTAAATAGGTGAGCTAGCTTTTTTTCTCCACTAACTGCTCATTATTCTTTCTCACATTGCACTGTCACCCTTAAATTTTGTTACTGTGCTCTGCTATTGTTTCTTAAGTAAATTACTACTGAAGAAATGTAAATACTGGTGGGAATTTTGAATATAGGAATTGAACAGTGTTGTTTTCCTTTCAGGTACTATTCTTTTTATTGTTGTTTTTTGTGCTACACTTGGTGGCATTCAGGGGTTGCTTCTGACTCTGTGCTTAGAAATTGTTCCTGGCTTGGGGGACCATATGGGATGCCAGAGATCGAACTTGCATCCGTCCTGGGTCAGCTATGTGCAACGCAAAAACGCCCCACTGCTGTGCTACCACTCCAGCCCCATGGTGCTATTCTAATGTGTGTGGGGGTGGGGCAGTGGTACTGGAAATCAAACCCAGGGCCTCTTACATGCAAGGTAAATGCAGTTGTTACTGAACTACATTCTTGGTCTCTAGATGTGATCATTTTTGCTTTGTTTTGTTTTTGGGTTCAAACCTCTCAGTGCTCAGAATCTACTGCTTCTAGCTCTGTGCTGGGTGGTCACACCCAGTAGTTCTCGACACATGCAGTTTGAACCTGGTCCTCCTGCATGCAAGGTATGTACTCAGTTCATTGAGTTAACTCTAGTTCCTGATATTGATTTGTCTCTGTTTTGTTTTTGGGCCACACCCAGCAGTGCTCAGGAGTTACTCCTGGTTCTGAGCTCAGATATCATTCCTGGCAGGCTTGGTGTACCATCTGGTATGCTGGGGATTGAACCTGGGCTGGCCACTTCCAAGGTAAATGACCTACCTGCTGTGCTATTGCTCCAGTCCCTGATTCCTGATCATTTTTATTGTCTTTTTTGTTTTGTTTTGAGGCCACATTCGGTGGCTTTCAGGGATTACTCCTGGCTCTGCACTCAGAAATTGCTCCTGGCAGTGCAGGAGACCATATGAGATGTCAGGGAATCGAACTCGGGTTGGTCCTGGGTTGGTTCTGGTTTGGCCAGGTGCAGGACAAATGCCCTAAGCTGTACTATCATTCCAGACCCCTATATGTTAATTTGTTTTGAGGCCATAACCTGCAGTGCTCAGAAGAGGGACTATTTCCTGAATTGTTCTCAGGGGTTGTTCCTATTGGTGCTTGGGGGAACCATATAATGCTAGGGATCAAACTTGGGCCCCCTGCACACCATACACTCAACGTATTAAGCCATTTTTCTGACTCATTGCTTTATTTTTTTTTTAAACAGGCATGCTTACATTTTAAAAATTAGTAGTGTCTAATAACTCAAGTTTCTGTTTCTCATTTTTTTTTTGTTTGTTTTTTGTGTTATACCCGTCAGCACTCGGGTTATTCCTGGCGCTATGCTCAGAAATCACTCCTGGCAGGCTTGGGGACCATATGGGATACTGGAATTTGAACCACCGTCCTTCTGCATGCAAGGCAAATATGCCCTACCTTCATGCTATCTCTCCAGACCTCATTTTTTTTATTTTACTTTATATTTGAATATTTTAGCTAACTGCACAGATGTTTTTATATTGCAATTATAGTTTGTGTTTTCTGGTTTTTTTTTTTTTTTTTTTTTTTTTTGGGGCCACACCCGGCGATGCTCAGGGGTTACTCCTGGCTGTCTGCTCAGAAATAGCTCCTGGCAGGCACGGGGGACCATATGGACACCGGAATTCGAATCAATCACCTTAGGTCCTGGATCTGCCGCTTGCAAGGCAAACACCGCTGTGCTATCTCTCCGGCCCGTGTTTTCTGTTTTTTTAACCAGCATATCACAAATATCTTTTCAGCTTTTTAATCATTTAAAATTGTGACATTTATTTGAAATAGAAATACATTTCTAGGGGTCAAAGGGATAGTGCAGCAGATAGGGCATTTGCCTTGCATGTGATTGGCCCAGGTTCCATCCCCAGCATTCTTTATGGTCTCATGAGCACTGCCATGAGTAATTTCTGAGCCTAGAAGCAGGAGTAATTCCTGAGCATCATTAGGCATGGCAAGTACAAACAAACAAAACCAAAAATACCAAACAAAACCTACATTTTAACAAAAGTGACATTTTTTGAAAAGTGTTTATATGTTTCTTTTCTATTTTGAGGGGGAGGGCGCATACTCTGGAGCAGCACTCAGATTACTCCTGGCTCTGTGTTCAGGAATTACTCCCAATTCAGAGGCTCAGAGGACCATATGGGATATTAGGGATTGAACTTGGGTTGGCCACGTGCAAGTGCAAGGCAAAAGCCTTCCCTACTGTGCTATTGTTCCGACACTATGGATGTTTTTTAGATAGACTAAGGTGATAGTTTTAAATTGTTTCTACCAAGGGAAAAAGACAAATGCACATTTAAGACTCTAAAGTATAAATGCTTTTCCTTAAAATTTTTTGTTTTAGATGTGTGTGTGTGTGTGTGTATGTGTGTGTGTGTGTGTGAACTCAAGGCCTTACTTCCATATATTAGGCATGTATGCTATGCCGCTGAGCCACATCCCTGACCCTATACTGAAATTCTGTTTGTAGTATAACATACTTTTACACAAGCAGGACTGCTAGAAGTAATCTTAACTTTTGCTTGTATTTCTGGTATTGATAGAGCAACTGTGAGTTTTCAAACTATGCTCTACATCCCTCTAGGATTTTCTCAAAATCTCATTCTCAAGTTATAACAGGCCAAAATATGATTACTGTGTTTTTATAAGATCAAGTCTGACTTTTGGGGAAGTATTATACTTTTTGGATTAATAAAGCTATTTTTAGTAGGTTGTAATTAATTCTAGTCATTCAGGAATTGTTTGAAGGTGGGGGGGAAAGGCTGTGACCATTTATGAAAGGACTTTAAGACTGGGATTCAAGGCTCCCTCTACTTGGTGCCTGTCTGTGAAAGCCCTATCAGCTGCAGAGACTTCCTGCCTGCCATGCCCTGGGTGTGTCACGACTCTGACCCTTGAGGAAGAGTAGATGTCCAGAGACTCACATCACAACATAGGAGGAGACTACTGTTGCTACGGAGGAGATTGGGAAACAGCATTCCTGAGTCACTGACTATTTCCAAATGAAAGACTGACCAACTCTTTTTTTTTTTTTAAAGGAGTAATCACAGTTTTCTTTCAGCTTAAGTGAAAAGACTAGTTAAGAACAAGTATTAGTAGTTGGAGCTGGAGAAATAGGTTGAAACTTTGGAAAGTAGGTTAACATTATTTAATCTTTATATCTGTGTTCAGAAGTTCTTCAATCACAGCCCTCAGCTATTGCCAGCTATTTCATCAAATAATCAAAAAAAATTATGTGTTCTTACAGCAAAGTTTATAGGCATGTTAGCTGTATCTTGTGAGACTTGATGGGGACTTCCATATCTGAGCACTTTCTCTTTGAGTAGCTTGTTTTCCTAGCCCCTGAATGTTTCTAGTTCCAGGGGATGAGTGGATGGGCTTGGAGAAGGAATACAATGTTCCTGGCCTGGTTTCCACCTGCTCTGCTGATGAAACCTGAGAGTTGATTCATTCATTCTGCCCTGTAGGCTATCAGCTGTCTAGGATGCAGGTTGTGCCAGTCCCAGGGCATCCAGCTCAGATGTAGTCAGAAAGTTACTTCCCTTAAAATTTAGTATTACTTTGTAACAGTAAACTAGCTATATAATTCATATTTTTAAATTCCTTGTTACTTTGTTCTTCTCTTTTATATGTTATTTTTATTTATTTATATTTTTGCTTTTTGGGCCACACCCGGTGACGCTCAAGAGTTATTCCTGGCTATGCACTCAGAAATCGTCCCTGGCTTGAGGGAACATATGGAATGCCGGGGGATCGAACCACGGTCCGTCCTAGTTTAGTGTATGCAATGCAAAAGCCCTACCGCCTATGCCACTGCTCTGGCCCCTTTTTAATATGTTATTTTGTTCTTTTTTATACATCTCTTTCGCTCACCCTTTTCTCTTATTTTCTTTTTCATGAAGTGGTCCAGTGCTGCACAACTCTTGTTTAGTTTGTTGGCACAGATAAATATTAATATCTAGATTTAATTTGTTTATCTGTATCTTAACTCATGTGATGCCATCCTTGGGCCATTCCTTGAAAATGGAATGGAAAGGTCTTCTCTACATTTGGAGGTATTCATTTTCTTTACTGCAGTTCTAATTGGCTTCTGTGCAAGGAGTGGAATTTAAAAGGGAGACTAGCAGTCATTATTGGTCCCATCATCAGACATTATTCAGATTTTACAATGCTGTGTCCACTGTTAATTTTCAAATCAGTCCTGAAAGATTAACATAAAGTCCTAAAGATAGGAAGGCTGAAATTGTGGTAGGTAAAAGAACCTCTGACCTTTTGTGGAAATTTGGAAAATTTAGTGGCAGGGCTGGAATAGGCTTCATTCAAATCCTTGTTTGAAAATTTGGAAAATTTAGTGGTATACCTGGAAGGGGAGTCGTTTGAATCTTTATATTGACCCTCGCTATCATAAGAAACCGAATGTCGGACCTGTAATAGAATAAAATTAATTAGGGACTGCAGAGAGTACAAGGGTTAAGGTGTTTGCCTTGCATGCTGTTGATCCTGGTTCAGTCCCCAACACCCCTAAGTCCCCTGAGCACTTCTTAAAGGAATCCCCAACTGCAGAGCCAGGAGTAGCCCCAGAACATTGTTGGGTGTTGCTCAAAACTTGAAAACAATAATAGTAACATAAATTAATGTGCATCAGATTGTTCTCTGTTTTGCATGATTCTGAATGAGAAATACTTTGCCTGATAGAAAAATACTCATTTCCCATTTGTCTGTAGGTAGCCTTTTTACCTAGGACTTACTGCTTTTCAAAGAATATGAAAGACTCACTAGGTGATGTCTCATAATTGGATTTTTCTCCAAGGACAGCTCACAAATAATGTCCTGGGGATGGAAGTACCAATTTATTAAATATTGAGATATCAAATGGATAAATACAGGGTAAATAAATAATACAGGAGTCCTATAATCCCCTAAGCAATTTGCAGTCTGGTCCACTGAAAATGTTACAGTAAACAGTTTGAAATAAGATTGAATATTAAAATATTTAGTGCAGGGGCCAGAGCTGAAGTACAGTGAGTAGAGCACTTGTATTGCAAGCAGCTGAGCTGGGTTCAATCCTTGGCATACTATATAGTCCCCCGAGCTTCACCAGAAGTGATCCCTGAACATAGATCCAGGAGTAAGCTCTGAGTCATCCCAAAGTGAGAGATACCACCTCAGCCCCAGCTATAGCCTTAGCTATAGTAGTCTCAGATCTAATTAGGTGGGCTTTGTTTGCTTAAAGATGGTAGATTGCTAGGGAGCACTAAATGATTTCTGAAAAGTGAGTGGTGGGTAAAGTAAATTAGGGAACCTCTGATTATGTCTAGCTTGTGAAAGAAACTCTTTGTTTCTTTTTGCTGAAGACTGAGTCTGGAGGGATGTGTAACTTACTGATGAGGATAGCGTTTCTCCTGGCTATATTGGAGTGCACTGTCAGCTAGTACAGTTATCAGGTGTGTGAAGTAACAGCTTTCTGTAGTAACATGTGTGTGTGGTCATGCTTTCTGTAGTAACAGCACAGTTACCTTTACAGAATGGCTGCTTACTGCTCCCTTTGACCATCTCAGTAGTGTCAAGAGGTGTATGCAGCACCCTCTTACAACACACATCTGCACTCAGGCATAAATAGGGGAAATAAAATCATACCTTTTTTTTTTAGGATGCCAGCAAATTTTAAGTCAGGACTCATAATCTTTTTTTCTAGTTGTGTTCCATATTAAATTCTAGATATTGTCAGTTTGCTTAATATACTTTACTTTGGGGGAGAGACTGGCCACACTTAGAGGTGCTCATTGGCTATTCCTGGCTTTCTGCTCAGTGTATATTACTGTTAGTGTTTGGTGGTGGTGGTAGTGGTGTGGGAATGACCATAATGCAGTTATGGGGATTGAACGGGGGGTCCACCCCCTGGAAGCCCCTTAACCCCTGTCCTCTCTCTCTCTGGCCCATTTTTTTTTTTTTTTTTTTTTTTTTTTTTTTTTTTTTTGGTTTTTGGGCCACACCCGGCAGCGCTCAGGGGTTACTCCTGGCTGTCTGCTCTGAAATAGCTCCTGGCAGGCACGGGGGACCATATGGGACACCGGGATTCGAACCAACCACCTTTGGTCCTGGATCGGCTGCTTGCAAGGCAAACACCGATGTGCTATCTCTCCGGGCCCAACCAGTATTGATTTCTTACTGCTGTGTAACAAACTGAACAATTCCAAACAATACCCATTTAGCAATTCACAGTTTCAGTGGTAAGATGTGCAGCATGAATAGTGTGGCTGCATCCTGAGAGTGTTCTGACATCAAAGTCTCCATCATCTGGACTCGTTTGTGTGTATGGGTTCTTGGGAAAACCTGTTTCCAAGCTCATTCAAGTTGTTGGCAGAATTGAGTTCTTTGCAGTTATACAGTTGAAATCCCTGAGATTTTTTGCTGGTTCTTAGCTCCTCAAAGCTGCCTTTGATCCTAGCCTTTTGGCCTCTCCATACTCATGCCAGAAATCCTTGTCACTTTGATCTCTAACCCCAAATTTAAAAGGATCATGTAATTGGGTCGGGCCCATGTAGATTATTTCGCTTATTTAGAAAGTTCCCGCATCCAGCACCCTTCAGTGTGGCCCTGGTGATACCCTGAGGATTGCAGAGCCCAAGCACCATTGGGACTGACCACCTTTGGAGTCACCCTGTTTTATAAAAAGACCCTATAGAAAAAGAACTTTTTATCCCCTATTTTATTTTTTTAATTTCATTTGCTTTTTGGTTTGAGGGCTATATCCTGTGGTCATCTACATTTTTTTTTTTAAATACAACATTTTATGGTCTGGGGTCCAGAGAGCTAGTACAGTAGGTAAGGAATTTGCCTTGCTTGCAGCTGATATAAATTTGATTGTTGGCACCACATAGGGTCCTAGCCAGGAGTGATTCCTTAGGTGAAGAGTAGAAGCACCCTGAGCATCTCTAGGTGTGGCCTAGAAATCCTTGCAGTGCTCAGGGGTTGCTTCTGGGTCTGCACTCAGAAATCGCTCCTGGCAGGCTCTGGGAACAATATAGGATCCTGGGATTCAAACCACTGTCTATCCAGGATCGGCTGCGTGCAAGGCAAACGCCCTACCGCTGTGCTATCTCTCCGGCCCCTATATGTACTTTTTAAATATGTGTGTGTATATATATATATATATACACATATATACGTATATATGTACACTTGTATTTTATGCTGTCAATGTTGGCCAAAAAAAAAAAAAGGATTATAAAAATTGAGCCACACAGAGAAATTGAGATGTGGCAATAGTTTGCCATAGCTAGATGGAAATGCCTTGGAGTCAGTTCACCTTCAGACGCTCTTAGTATTTATGGGGTCTTTAGGAGGATGTCAGTGATATACCAAGAATGAACGAGTCTCAGAGAACATAGAGCTCGCTTCTCTTGAGCATCTGAAAAAACGCAGCAAGGGCTCATACTTAGTGGACGCCCAGCAGGAACATGGCTGGAAGAGTACACTGGACTGGGTTTTCTGCTTCTAAACTCACCAGGCCAACCTTTCTGCTCTTGTGAATAAATCAGAACAGAAAAAATTCTGTGGCATGGAATGAATGTCGTTGCATTGTTTTTATATGATGCCCTTTCCCCAAGGCCCCATATCTCATATTAATAGCTTTCCTTAGATGTATGATAGTTCTCAGCTGTTCGTGTTTACAACTGAGGGACTGGAAAACTGATGAGAAACTTTGGATGTCTCCATGGGTTTGTTTTTTTGGTGATGTTCGGTGATGTTCAGGACTTATTCCTGGCTCTTAACTCAGGAATCACTTCTGGTGAGACTTGGGGTCCTTATCTAGTTCTTAGAATCATATACAGATCGACCATGTGCAAGGCAAGCAACCTATCCGCTGTGCTATCCCTCTAGTGCCTGTCTCTGTGGGTTTATTAAGTTGTGTGCTATACTATAAGACAATCCTAGCCAGCAAAAATATAATTTGAGTAGCATATAATTTTGGTTATATTTCTATTAGTTTTATTAAAAGAGGCAAAAAGACCCATGTGAAATTAATTTTAATAATATAATTTATTGGGACTGGAGTGATAGTGCAGCAGTAAGGCATTTGCCTTGCATGCAGCTGATCGAAGACAGACCTCGGTTCTATCCCCAGTGTCCCATATGGTCCCCAGAACCAGGAGCAATTTCTGAGCGCATAACTAGGAGTAACCTTTGAGCATCATCAGGTGTGGCCCCCCAAACAAAAAAAAGTATATAATTTATTTAATTCAGCATCTCATATACTCTAATATGCAATAAATATGAAAGTTAAGATAGTTTGTTATCTTCATTGTTATCTTCATATTACTTACTGAACTCCAGTGTGTATTTTACATTTATACATGTGTGCATATTCAGATGCTAAATTCTCTCATAAAGTGCAATTTTATAAAATGTAAAGTGAATAAAGATTCACTCATGCATATTGTTTCAAGCATACTACCGTATTTTCCAGTGTATAAGACTACCGGGCATATAAGACGACCCCCTAATTTTATAGTTAAAACAGGTTTAGGCCTATATTCGCTGTATCAGACAGAACGTTCCTGTGCTGCAACTGTATGTATCACAGTGAGCCAATCACAACAAGCAAATGTTCAAAGGTTACACTGTAATAGACGTCCTCTCTGACTCTGGCTTTTGACAGTGTAGCTTCGGGTACAGAACATTGTCTAATTTGCGTGCATACAAAGCCTGCTTGGATTGGCTGAGTTAGAGAGGCGGTCCCAGCAGCCTTACGGTGATTGGTGCAGAATCAAGTTGGAAAATTTGTTTCATGGCAATATCCAGACGATTTTCATTTAGCGGCATATACTCGGGATATACTCAGTGTATAAGACGACCCCAATTTTCGATTGTCTTTTTTTCCTTTCAAAAGTCGTCTTATACGCCAGAAAATATAGTAACTTTTTGTCTGTTTGTTTGCTCTCAAGGGTTATTCCTGGCTTTGTGCTCAGAAATTGCTCCTGGCAGGCTTGGGGGATCCTATGGGATGCCAGGATTGAACCCAGGTCAGCTGTGTGGAAGGCATATTCCCTACCTGCCATGTTAGTTGCTTTTGCTCCCTAATACTTACTTTAATGACAGTAAATTATGCATTCTTGAATGTAAATTTTGGTAAAATTACAAATTCCTTCCTAGTCATACATTCCACATTATAAATCCTTAATGGGGGCTGGGTTTGTAATAATAGTACAGTGGGTAGGGCAGTTACCTTGCATGTGGCCAATCTGGGTTTAATCTCTAGCACCCCAACAGTCCCTTGAGCACTGCCAGAAGTGATTCCTGAGCACAGAGTAACCTCTGAGCATTACTAGGTGTGGCACCCCCTTCACTTCCCCCAAAAGAAGCAGCAGAAGTGATTACTGGTTATGTGTGACTATCATATTGGACTACAAAGCTCTGTTGATGACTCTGAGTAGCTTTTGGTTGTTTTGATACCCTGAAGAAGATACCTTTCATGCTTTCTCAAGTTCTAGGCTACTGGGATCTATAAACTAGAAGGTGGAAAGTTCTAGGTGTCTTAGCATTAGATCACATTTTTACTTTTCATTTTATTTCTTTATTTTATTTTGCTTTTTGAGCCACACCCTGTGACGCTCAGGGGTTACTACTGGCTGTGTGCTCAGAAATAGCTCCCAGCGTCCCATATGGTCCCCCGAGGGATTGAACCAAGGTCGGTCCTAGATTGTGCGTGTGCAAGGCAAACACCCTACCACTGTGCTATCGCTCCGGTCCCTCATTTTATTTTGTTTTTAAAAGAAACCCTACCTGGGGCCGGGCGGTGGCGCTGGAGGTAAGGTGCCTGCCTTGCCTGCGCTAGCCTAGGACGGACCGCGGTTCGATCCCCCGGCGTCCCATATGGTCCCCCAAGCCAGGAGCGACTTCTGAGCGCATAGCCAGGAGTAACCCCTGAGCGTCACCGGGTGTGGCCCAAAAACCAAAAAAAAAAAAAAAAAGAAACCCTACCTACAATTTTTCCTGGTATTCTGCAATCCAGAGATCCCTTCCATCCCTCCAGCCCTATCCCTTTACCTTAATCTTGGTGTTTGGGGGCCGGTTCTTGGGGATACTCTAGCAGCTTGGGAGTCACTTCCCAAAGTTCTTGGGAACCATGCTGTGATGCTGTGCCTATGATTGAATGTGGGCCTTCTTCATGCAAAGGATATGCTCTGCTCACTGTGCTATCTCTCTGTACCCCCTTCTGGCCCTGTAACAGCCCTCCCCCCATTTTACCCTCTTATAAGAATAAACTTTTTTGTTGTTTGGATTTGGGCCACATCTGGCAGTGCTCAGGGATTACTCCTAACCCTGTGCTCAAAAATTACTCCTAGCAGGCTCAGGCAGGCTCAGGAGACCATAGAGATGCTGAGGATTGAACCCATGTCTACCATGTGCAATTGCTCCAGTACAGAATAAACTTTTTTAAAGAAGAAACTTTAATCTGTTAGGGAGGGGCTGGATTCATAGTACAGCGGTTAAGGTTCTTACCTTGCATGTGGCTGACCGGTTTGATCCCTGGCACCCTGAATCCTGCCAGGAGAGATTCCTCAGTGCAGAGCCAGGAGTAAGCCAAGTGCTCTTTTTTTAGCTTGTCCAACTTCGACCCGGCAGCACTCAATGGTTACTCCTGACTCTTCTAGCTCCTGGCCGGCTTAGGGGACCATATGGGATGCTGGGAATCAAACCCAGGTTCGTCCTTGATCTGCTGCGCATTCAAGGCAAACGCCCTACCTCCGGCCCCAACTTAGTTGATCTTATGATTCCCTATCCCCCACCCCCACTTTTGAATGTTGCTTTTTGTAGATTTGAGAGGTTTCAGGAAATAAGGTACTCTGTTCCAGTACTATTTGACCTGGAAGCACTTGTTCTTTTGTATTTATGAACCAGATTTTTATTCTCTCCTTTTGGTTTGGGTCACAACATGCTGCTCAATGCTTACTCCTGGCTCTTGGTCAGGGATTACATGGTGCTTGGATGAAATGTGTTGTCAGGGATCAGGAATCAAAATGGGGTTGACTTAACCTCTTTGCTCTCTATCTGGCCTTGGCATCTATATTTGTAGGAAAGGTTTTTGTTTTAGAAGAAAGGGGGTAGGAAGATTAAATATATAGTGTGGTTGGGCTGAGATACTAAAATACTGACAGAAGAAAATTAGTGGCAATCAAGGGGAATGATAACTATAGAAGGATTCAAAAATAGGAGGATTAGAAATTTTATGAAACAGCTTGGTCATCTGAAGCTTAAGGTGGTTCTAGTGGTATTTATTTTCCTGGACTACACTATTAATTTTAATTTCTCATGATGTAGGAAACTGGTGAAAAGCCCCCCCTCCCCCAAAGCTGAGCACAATTTACTGTTTGTAAGCACAGTATAGTAGGCTTATTAAGGTAAAACCCACATGGATTAAATTGGTACACCCTCAATATACTATAGCAACAGGTTCATTTCAATAATTGAATTGATCTTTGCTGTTTGAATTGTATTGAATTCTGAAGCAGGACTTATTCTATACATACTTATTTTGCTGGCAGTTGCTGCCCTCTGTTGGTCTACTTGCGAAAGTACAACCATAATCCTGTTAGGATAACTTGACTTCCCAATTTGAGTGCTAAAACATGGATACTTGTTTGTTTGTTTGTTTTTGGGCCACACCGGTGGCACATAATGTTTACTCCTGGTTCTGTGCTCAGAAATTGCTCCTAGCAGGGTCTGGGGGCTATATGGGATGCCGGGAATCAAATCCAGGTCTGTCCTCGGCTGGCCCTGTGCAAGGCAAACACCCTACTGCTGTGCTTTCTCTCCGGCCCCAACATCGATACTTTTTTAAAAGAATTCTTTCTAATGATACCTCAAGAAAAGCAAGAGAAACCCTTATCTTCTATTTGTTTGTTTGTTTGGGGCCCACACCTGGCAGCATTGGTTTCTCCTGGGTCTGCACTCAGATATTTTTCCTGGCAGGTTTGGGAGACATAAGGGATTCCAGGGTTTAAACCCAGGCTAGCTGTGTACAAGGCAAACATCCTACCTGCTATGCTATCGCTCCAGCCTGTATCTTCTTTCTTTTGAAATATGTTTACTTTTGCATCTAAGGACAAGAATTAGTGAACATTAACTAGTAAAGACTGGAAGATTTGGAGAATGTAGGTTTGGAGCTTAGAATATGGAGAATGGGGGCCGGGCGGTGGCGCTGGAGGTAAGGTGCCTGCCTTGCCTGCGCTAGCCTAGGACGGACCGCGGTTCGATCCCCCGGTGTCCCATATGGTCCCCTAAGAAGCCAGGAGCAACTTCTGAGCGCATAGCCAGGAGTAACCCCTGAGCGTCACAGGGTGTGGCCCAAAAACCAAAAAAAAAAAAAAAAAAAAGAATATGGAGAATGGCATTCCATACCCAGCTCACCACTAATCTTGTGATCTCTATAATTTACCTGTCTGGGCTTCAGTTTCTTCATTGATAAAATGAAGGAGTGTTGAGGCCTGAGTGATAACACAGTGGTAGTGCAATTGCCTTGCACACAACAGACCCAGAATGGACCTCGGTTCGATTCCTGGAATCCTATATGGTCCCCCTAGCCTGCCAGGAGCAATTTCTGAGCGCAAAGCCAGGAGTAAACCCCTGAGCATCACCGGTGTGGCCCCAAAGTCATATATACATAAACAAATAAAAATAAAAAATGAAGGGGTAGAATAATTTGTGGTTTCTTGAGGTTTTGGTCTTTAGGAGACCTGCCCCACTATGGTATTTGTTCACAGAGAATGCAATGACTAAGACTCAGGTGTTGTGCTGAAGCACCTTAAGTGTGGAAAAGGGAGCAGAAACAGACAATCAAAAGAATTTTAATCTACACTACTACTGAGACTCTTGAGTACTTTAGAAATACTGGGAGGCACCTATCCAATTAGAGGAGGGGAGGAAGGCATCATCCAGGTTTGCTGGATTAACCCTGGAAAGAGACCAAGGCAAGAAAGCAGCAGCCTTAGGTAGCAGTAAGATGGCATGAGATGTTGGTGAACTGCACGAGTTCAGTCAGAATGCCCAAATGACAGGTCTGTTTATGTTCTTTGTGGGGTCTACACCTGGCAGCACTCAGCAGTTATTCCTGGCACTATGCTTAGAAATTACTCCTGGCAGGGTTGGCAGACTATATGGGATGTCAGTTATCAAACTAGGGTTGGTTGCATGTAAAGTAAACACCCTACCTGTTGTGCTATTGCTCCTGCCCTGCCAATGACAGAATTTGAGATAGACTGGAGTGATACCTCAGCAGTAGGGTGTTTGCCTTACACACAGCTGACTCAGGATTGACTCTGGTTCAATCCCCGCGGCATCCCATATTGTTCCCCAAACCTGCTAGGAGTAACTCCTGACTGTCACTGGGTGTTGCCCCCCCCAAAACAAAACAAAACAAAACAAAAAAGAATTTGAACTAGAGGTGTGTGTGTGTGTGTGTGTGTGTGTGTGTGAAGTCATATGAAGGAGGCTTGAGGGCCATTCTTCTATAATGCTTGGCCTGGTCATGCAGGCTTGATGCTTCAGTGCTTGGGCCTAGTAGTGCCAGGGAATAAAGCTTGGGGTATACACTCCAACTCATGAGGAATTTTTTCAGTTCAAGATGGAGGATTTATTGAGAAAGGAATCTAAGGAGTCGGGAATGTCATATATATTACGGAATTTAGATTTAACTTAAAGACAACTGGAAACTGTTAATGAGTTTTTAATGGGAGAAATAGCATGTACAGCTTGGCATTTTAGAAAATATACTGGAATTATACTATGAAGAATGGATTTAGTGTAGGATAGATGAAACTGAAGGCATGGAGATCAGTTTGGAGGTTAATACAATAAAGGAAGGAGGCAATAAAGCCATGAATTTAATGATACTTGCGTTGATCAGAGATTTGTAAATCAATGGTCTGTAACTAGAAAGGGTGGTTTCCTTTTCTTATCTTGATGCGCAAGAATGAATAATTCATCTCACTGATTCACTGGGCCTAGATCTATGCCTGTATTTAGTTTGGAATAAAAGGTTCTGGAAGTAGTTGCTAGCTGAGTTATTTAACCTTGCATGGTAACCTAAGCTGTACTTACACTCAGTCCTTTTATAGTTTCACCTTAGTTTCATTTGATGTAAAGTGGTGACAGAAGGAATTTTCAACCTTTGTGTACTGCTTTCTCATTCTCCTTTTGCTCCCTAGCAAGCTGCCTCACAAAACAGCTGTACATTCCTTTGACACTGAGTTAAATATGGTTTCAGGTGAGTGATTAACACTCATTGTGCAGATACAGCCAGCCTGTCACTGGACTGCGAAAGAGGGCAAAGTTATGCTTCAGAGTTCACAGCAGATTTAACTGAACTCTGACACAGGGAACATTAACATGATTATACACTTGTTTTCCTGCTAGGAAAAAAATGTGCTTACTAAAACTGTGGCAGGAACAGAAGTAGTTTTGGCCTACTTGAGTAAGACTAGTAAGAATCACTCGTACTCTTTTAAGAATGTTGACAAAATGAAATGAAGTATGACAAAGGTAAATTTCCCACACCTGCTACTTCAGACTTAGTTCTTTTGTAAAGTGTAGTATCCAGTGGGCAGGGAGATGGCTCAAAGGGCTGGAGCATAAGGGAAGCCCAAGATTTGATCCCTAGATTACATGGTCTATAATTGCTCTGAGAGTAGCACTTGAGCACCATCTGATGGCCCAAAAACCAAAAAGGAGGAGAATATGGCCAGGGAAAGGGTTCAAAGTATGGGAACACAGGCCTTATCTTTGGGAGTTCAGATGTTTGATACCTGGCACAGCATGTTTCCCTCAACACCCTCAGGAGTACTCCTGAGTGTTCTCCCAAGAGTAGACCTTACAGATTTGGCCCCAGAAACACAAACTATGAAATAAAAGTATTAAAAAGCATTTACAGAAGAGAACATAAAACATAAATGACGCCCATGTAGCCATCTACCATCCATATCCCCAAATAGCAGCATCTCAGAAGCATTATCTCGAGGCTCGAGTGATAGTAGAGCTAACCTTACATATAGCTGACCTGGCTTCAATCCCTGGTACCCAGTATGGTCCAAAAACCGACCAGTAGTGATTCCTACTGGTGCACAGAGAATAGAGCCAGGAGTAAGCCGTGGCCTAAAATCAAAACAAGAAAAGCTTTCTTGGGCCCGGAGAGATAGCACAGTGGCGTTTGCCTTGCAAGCAGCTGATCCAGGACCTAAGGTGGTTGGTTCAAATCCCGGTGTCCCATATGGGCCCCCGTGCCTGCCAGGAGCTATTTCTGAGCAGACAGCCAGGACTAACCCTTGAGCATCGCTGGGTGTAGCCCAAAAACCAAAACAAAACAAAACAAAAAAAAAGGCTTCTTACTCTTTTTTTTTTTTTTTTGGTTTTTGGGCTGGTAACGCTCAGGGGTTACTCCTGGCTATGCGCTCAGAAGTTGCTCCTGGCTTGGGGGACCATATGGGACACCGGGGGATCGAACCATGGTCCGTCCAAGGCTAGCGCAGGCAAGGCAGGCACCTTACCTCTAGCGCCACCGCCCGGCCCCCACTCTTTTTTTTTTTATTTTTTTTTTTTATTTTTTTTAATTTTGGGTCACACCGTCAATGCTCAGGGTTACTCATGGCTCTATGCTCAGAAATCGCTCCTGGCAGGCTCGGAGGACCTTATGGGATGCCGGGATTTGAACCACAGTCCTTCTGCATGCAAGACAAACCTTGCATGCCTTACCTTCATGCTATCTCTCCAGTCCCCAGCCTTCTTATTCTTTACCATAGCCAGTTCCTCTTAATAATTATTTGTATAATTATCTTTCAGATAATAGATTGTCACACAAATGTTCTGCTACATATGTCTAAAATTTGGCAAGGGAGAGGTGTAGAAAATGATGCAGTTGAGTTGTAGTGGGTGGGCTTTTAACTTATTAGACACTAACACTTTCCCAGAGTCACCATAGCAATTTACATTGCCATCAAACATTTGTGAGAGCTTCTGTTACTCTACAACTAGACAGATTGGATTTTTTTTTTTGCCAATCTTGAGAACAAAATGGACAAAATGATAAATCTTGGTATTTTGATTTGCATTTTCTTGTTTACTAGTAAGGTAGGGCACATTTCTCATGTTTATGGGCCATCAGATTTAGTCTTCTCAATTCTTAAGTCTTCCCTTTCCCCCACCCCTAAAGGGTCTTATGTGAGTCATCTCAGAACTCTTCCTGCTCCTTCCCAAAGAGAATGTGCTAAGAAATAGATGGGCCGAAATCTTTTAGCATGTGAGAAGTAGCTTCAATTCTTTTGACTTATTTTCTCTTCTTTATTCTACCCCACTCCTCAAACCCTCCTGGTGTTTGGGAGGATTTTTTGGCATATCACTGATTCTCTTTTTAAAATGGAGTTATAGTTATGTAAGATTGTTACAATAATATTCAAGTATATGGTAATGATGTACCAAATTACTGCACTCCACCACCACCAAAAGCCCACACACAACCCTTCACCATTGCCTTATATCTAGTCATCATTAGATGCCTCAAATCTGGTATTCTCAATTTTATAACCCAAAACCCGTGTTTATCAATATTCAACATTGTCTTTTCATTTTTTCATCTCTTTGTATTTTACAAATGAGTGATATTATCTGGTATTTGTTCTCCCTTGGACTTAGTTTGCTCAACATGATACCCTCTAGTTCCACCATTGCTATAGTCAACTGCTTGATTTCATTTTTTCTTAAAGCTACATAGCATTCCAATGTGGATATCTGCCACAACTTCATTCATTCATTTTCATTCATTCATTCATTCACTCATCTGTTGTTTCTATATCTGGCTATTGTACTGAGTGCTCCAATCTTTCTTCTGTTCTTTTTCCTGTTTCTTAGACTCTGAAGCGGCTCATGGCAGATGAGGTAAGAAAACTTTGGCATATGCATGATCACTCTCATTTTCTACACTTAAATATTTACCTGTTGTAACTCTAATTTTCTCTAACTTGTAATAGTGATGTGGGTTCTATTCTCAACATCCCAAAGCACTTTCCTAACTAACTCTTTAATCTGTTAGGCCCTTTGCATGCATTCATTTTTCTAGCATTCTCTGGTTTCTTTTTTTTTTATTTTTTTGTTTTTGGGCCACATCCAGCGATGCTCAGGGGTTACTCCTGGCTATCTGCTCAGAAATAGCTCCTGGCAGGCACGGGGGACCATATGGGACACCGGGATTCGAACCAACCACCTTTGGTCCTGGATCGGCTGCTTGCAAGGCAAACGCCGCTGTGCTATCTCTCCGGGCCCGCATTCTCTGGTTTCTAAGTTCCACGTGTTTTTTTAAACTAAATGCTCTGGATGCACCTCATTACTTGAAGTCTTGCTATGCATGTTTATAAGTACTTGATGTTATTCTCAAACAGTTTAAACTGCAGCTTATTGATGGTCCTTTGTAATCTGTATTTAGGGTTTGAGAAATAGTATTCGAGCATTTGTTTGGCAGAAAGATGGTATATATGCCCCAGAAATGGTATACTTTGCAAAAGAGAGTTTAAGTATATTTATTAAATTTTTTTTGCTTACCTAACACAAGTGTTGGGCCAGGGATGTAGCTGAGTAATAGAGCTTAGTTTCCGTTTCCAGCACTGCAAAAGAATAACAAACAACAACAAAAACCATAACAGAAGTGCTATGAAATATATAAAAGGAAAAGTTATGGCTTCTGGTTTTAAGGCATTTACTTGTTTATCTTGTATTACATAACTAATAAAATCTGTGGTCACACTCACCCTTTGAAGGAAGGATTCTATCATCTGAGGACCTGCCACTTTACTTTTGTGTAACTTGAAGGACTCAAAGGATATTTTATTGATAGAACTCTATATATAGTAGATGCTTTTAGTTTTTTGCTACAGAAGACTTTCAAGCAGCAGGGGATTTTAAGAATAAATTTCTTTTTCCCCTTCCATGAGGTTTCACTTTTTTTGTTTTATTTTTTTTGGGGGGGAGCCACATTGGCTGCACTCGGGTTAGTCCTGGCTCTGCGCTCTGAAATCTCTTCTGGCAAGGTCTGGGTACCATATGGGATGGATGCTGGGAATCGAACCCGTGTTCATCCCAGATCAGCCCCGTGCAAAGCAAACACCCTGCCACTGTGCTATCGCTCCGGCCCCGAGATTTCACATTTTAATAATTTAGTCCGTGTATGTTTTTGGATGCAACTAAGAATACAAAGTTAATATGCTAAATTAGATAAAAGGAAGTTTACTTCCTTTCAGGCCAGAAGAGTCTTAAACTGCTCACAAATCAGGGATGCAAGTGCCTGTGAATAAGGTTAGGGAATTGGCCATGTGAAGTACTGTTTGATGTATAAATGAAAATGAATCACTACTCATGTTCTTTTTTTTGTTATTGTTAGCTGGAGAGATTTACCAGCATGAGAAGTAAGAAGGAGAAGGAGAAGTCCAATTCTGCTCATAGAAATTCTTCATCATATGGAGAGGATCCCACGGCACAGTCACTGCAAGATATTACGGATGAGCAAGTTCTGGGACTCTTTGAACAAATGCTGGTATTTTTCTTCACTCGAAAATGTTGCTTGTTCTTGAAAATGCATTTATGGGCAGGGTGAGCCCTTTTGAGTGCACAAATACTCTTACTCCCTTAACCATTTCAGGTTTAACAGGGAACCACAGGGCTGGAGAGATAGTGTGGTACATAAGGTACTTGCTTTAGCCGGTGCAGTGGCGCTAGAGGTAAGGTGTCTGCCTTGCCAGGCCGCGGTTCTATCCCCTGGCGTCCCATATGGTCCCCCAAGCCAGGAGCGACTTCTGAGCACTTAGCCAGGAGTAACTCCTGAGCGTCACCGGGTGTGGCCCAAAAACCAAAAAAAAAAAAAGGAACTTGCTTTATCTGTTTGATCCCTGGCACCTTATATGGTCCCTTAAATCCATCAGTCATAAGCCCTTAGCATTGTCAGGTGTCGTCCAAAAACCCTTCCCCAAAACAAACAGAAGGGGGACCTCTTAACCGCAGTTCCATTAAGTATATATAGAAATACCATCCAGGGGCCAGGAGCAGTGGTGCAAGCCGTAGGGCATTTGCCTTACATGCTCTAATGTAGGACTGACTGTGGTTTGATCCCTCAGTGTCCCAGGAGCGATTTCTGAGTGCATAGCCAGGAGCAACCCCTGAGCATCACTGGATGTGGCTCAAAAAGCAAAAACAAAAACGAAAGAAAGAATACCAATCCATAATCTAAAAATTAGATTTAGTGACAATCCGATCACTGACTGACTACCTGGTTAATAGTCTCTGCCCAGCAACACTTAAAACACAAAGACAAGTTTGTGAGTGACTAACTCATAGCAGTATGGAGTCCATTTATGGGTAAATTGGAATAGTAAAATGTTAAAGCATCTACCATAGAATCTATGCAAAGAAGAAATTGAAGCAATAAAAAGGCATTATTTCCCCCAGATTCTCTATGCAGAAAGAATTCTGCTAGACCCTTAAAGACCGTGGCTGGCCAGTGGTAGAGCATGTGCCTCATATGTGAAGTTTTGAGTTCTGCATATCACATAACCCCCCAAAATGTGATTTATATGTAATTGCAGAATCTTGTAGGACCTGCTTATTGCTCAACTATATGATCTTAGATTCACATAGAGACTAGCAGTAGGCTAAGATGCATTTAAAATCTGGGTTTAGGGCCAGAGAGACTATAGTGGATATAACATTTGTGTTGCATGTTCCCGACCTGGGTTTGATCCCCAGCATGTATGGTTCTCCAGGCCTTAAGGAATAATCCTTGAGTACAGAGCCAGGAATAAGACCTGAGTACTCTGGTGTGCCCCAAAAACCAAAATACACACACACACACACACACACACACACACACACACACACACACACACACACACACACTATGTCCCAAAAACCAAAATACATACACACATACACACTGTGTCCCAAAAACCAAAATATATACACACACACACACACACACACACAGAGTTTAATATTGCCTATGCTTGAGGTCCAGTATGTCCCAAAAACCAAAATGCGCGCACGCACATACACAATTTAACATTATAGGGCAAGCATGTGGATCTAAGTAGAGCACATAACTTATATGCCTGAGGTCCAAAAACCAAAATGTGCACACACACACACACACACACGCACGCACGCACAGCATGTGGATCTAAGTAGAGCACATAACTTACATGCTTGAGGTCCCAGGTTGTCACTAGCACTGCATTTTCCAGCCTACATTGTGGTCCAGGTGGACTCCAAGTACTGCTAGGAGTTAATTAAAAATAACATACAATAGGCACATGTGTTGGCTGGGTAAGTGGTGCCCAAGAATATGTTGCCCACATCTCTCCTCATGAGATGTGGGGTTTATCACTTACATGCTAGGCTCTGTGCTGGGGCACTCTACTACCTTCAGAGAAGCTCATTACTCATTACTCTCTTATCTCTCCTTCTCTTTCTCAGTACCTTCAAATAAAATGTTTTATTTAAAAAAAAATACAATAAACGGGGCCAGAGAAATAGCATGGAGGTAAGGCATTTGCCTTGCAATCAGAAGGTCAGTGGTTCGAATCCTGGCATCCCATATGGTCTCTGAGCCTGCCAGGAGCGGATTTCTGAGCAGAGAGCCAGGAGGAACCCCTGAGCGCTGCCAGGTGTGACCCAAAAACCAAAAATAAATAAATAAATAAATAAACAAACATTGTAATTTGGTTATTGTATCCCTTTGATGATGATTTGTTAGAAAATCTTATACTTTGAGGAGCCACACTTAGATTTTGAGGTGTATGGCTGCCCTGGAAATTTGTATTTTTAGTATTGAACTAATCAGAGAAAACAAATGAAATCACTGGATCTGAAACAACCAGTGAGCTACCATTTTGCAGTGTCCACATTCATTTTATATCTATATTATTTTAAATGTTTTTCTTTGTTTTTTTTTGGGGGGGGTACACCGAATGGCACTCAGGAGTTATTCCTGGATCTGCGCTCAGAAATTGCTCCTGGTGAGGGGAATCATATGGGATGCCGGGAATCGAGCCTGTGTTCATCCTGGGTCAGCCACGTGCAAAGCAAATGCCCTACCGCTGTGCTACCGCTAAGGCCCTTTCATTTTATATTTAAAAGAAGAAAAAAGTACTGGGTATTAAGTTAACAATTTCAAAGTAATATTTTTACTTCAAACTGATGATCGTTTTACACACATGCAGAAAAAAATAGAATATATCCACTTGTTTTCCTCTTCATTTTCTCTATTTTTATTTAATTTTTTTTGGGGGGGGTCACTCCTGGTGGTGCTCTGGGGCTCTGCGCTCAGAAAGCATTCCTAGCAGGCATGGGATGCCAGAATTCAAATCTTTCTGTCCTGGATCTGCTGCGTGCAAGGCAAATGCCCTACTGCTGTGCTGTCTCTCCGGCCCCCATTTTCTCTATTTTAAATGATATTATGGGTTTCAGGTTAAAGATGCTCACTCAGGTATTGGCTCAGTCACTTGGGTTATATACATCAGAGACTCAGAAAAGACTTTTCCTCCAATAGTATGATTCAGGTTTTAATCTGTTTTCTCTGTCATCATTTCTATTCTTTTGTTTTTGTCTTTGTATTTGGTTTTGGGTTTTTGGGCCACACTCGGTGACGCTCGGGTTACTCCTGGCTATGTGTTCATAAATCCACTCCTGGCTTGGGGAACTATATGGGACGTGGGGGATCGAACTGCGGTCCGTCGTAGGCTAGCGCCGGCAAGGCAGACGCCTTACCGCTTACGCCACTACTCTGGCCCCATCATTTCTATTCTTAATGGTAAAAGAATTGAAATAGGAACTAAGTTACCCAGGAATCAGGGTGTTTAGGCTCTGAAACTCATGCACATTTTTCTGTAGTAATTTTACCAGCCATTTGAATAATGCCAGTTATTTAGTGCTTTATTCTGGAGAGAAAACTTATATCTTCTATACATAGTAAAGGAAAAAATAAAACAGCCTATTTATTTCAGTATAGAAAAATTTCCATCTATATTGAGTTAATTTTTTAAATTTTTATTTGTTTTTTGAGTCAATTTTTTTTTTTTTTTTTTTTTTTTTTTGGTTTTTGGGCCACACCCGGTGACGCTCAGGGGTTACTCCTGGCTATGCGCTCAGAAGTCGCTCCTGGCTTGGGGGACCATATGGGACGCCGGGGAATCGAACCGCGGTCCGTCTCCTAGGCTAGCGCAGGTAAGGCAGGCACCTTACCTCCAGCGCCACCGCCCGGCCCCTTTTTGAGTCAATTTTAATAAGAATTTAAATATGCAAATATTTGATAAGGATTTATACTAAAGTGTTAAGCATACAACCTGAGCAGTTTTTAATCCTCTAATGTTTACATATCTAGGGATCAGGACATTTGTTTTCTTCAGTAAAAATTTAGTACTCATTCAGGGACCAGAGCATTAGCAAAGCGAGTGGGGGGTTTGCCTTGCATGCAACTGATCCCTGCATTCTATATGATCCCTGATCCTGCCAGGATTAATTTCTAAACTAAGAGCCAGGAGAAACCTTGAGTACTGCTGGGTGTAGCTCCCAAACAAAAAAAAATTTAGTACTCAGCTCTTCACAAATTATATTAAATATTTAATATATAATATAAACATACAATATGCTAAAATTAAATATATTAAAATATAGATAAAATACTAAATACTAATTAAACCCTAAAACTTTTGTTGTTGTTTTGGGTCACCTATCCAGCAATGCTCAGGGGTTATTTCCTGGCTCTGCACTCAGGAATTATTCCTGGCAGTGCTCAGGGGACCATATGGTGTACCAGGGATTGAAGCCAGGTAGGCCTCATATAAGATGCAAATTCCCTCCCTACTGTACTATCTCTTTAGCCCATCCCTACAAATTTTTAAGAAATTCAGTATATTTTGATTTTTTCTCCCTTCTAGGTGGATATGAACCTGAATGAGGAGAAACAGCAACCTTTGAGGGAGAAGGATATTATCATCAAGAGGGAAATGGTATCTCAATATTTGCACACTTCCAAGGCGGTGAGTCCTACGGTTGCTGCTTCATGATACAGCTGATATTCTCATAACGGAGTGCTTTGATTGCCAATTTTCTGCTTGCTGTTGTTTGGGGCAGGGGTCAGAAAAGGGCATGTTCAGTAATGCTTCTGGGTCTGCTCCCTGGCTTAGCTGGGAGTGGGTTGGGGGTTGCTCCTGGAGGTATTCTGGACTATGTGGTGCCAGGGATTGAACTCAAAGCCTCGGATATGTAAGGCAAGTGCTTTAGCACTGAGCCATATCCCTGGCCCTTAGTTTACCAATTGTTTTTATATCTTTTTATTTGGGATGGGGTCACACCTGGTTTTGCCCAGGGATTCTCTTGGTAGTGCTTGGGGAACAAATGTGGTGCCAGGATTCAATCCAGTGTTAGCTGTATGCAAAGCAAGTGCTTCATTGCACTTATCTCTCAGCCCTGTGATTTTTTTTTTTTTTTTGCTTTATGGGCCACAACCTGTGACACTCGGGTTATTCCTGGCTATGCACTCAGAAATCTCTCCTGGCTCAGGAGACCATCTGGGACGCCAGGGATCAAATCAAGTTCGGTCCTGGATCGGCTGCGTGCAAGGCAAAAGCTCTACCTCTGTGCTATAGCTCTGGCCCCGCAGCCCCATGATTTGCTTTTTTTGTTTGTTTGTTTGTTTTTGGACAACACCTGGTGACACTCAGGGATTACTCCTGGCTATGCGCTCAGAAATCGCTCCTGGCTAGGGGATACGCTGGGGATTGATCCGAGATCTCTCCTGGGTCAGCTGTGTGCAAGGCAAGCGCCCTACCATTGAGATACTGCTCCAGCCCCAATTTTTTTTGGGGGTGGTCACACCCGGCAGCACTCAGGGGTGCTCAGCACTCAGCACTCCTGGCCCTACACTCAGAAATCGCTCCTGGCAGGCTCAGATGACCATATGGGATGCCAGGATTTGAACCAACGTCCTTCTGCATACCAGCAAACGCCCCACCTCCATGTTATCTCTCCGGCCGCCCGATTTTTTTTTAAATAGCATTTTATATCTATATCAGTTCTATTTCATTTTGAAATATAATTCTCTCTCTTTTTTTTGGGGGGGGTCACACCTGGCAGCGCTCAGGGGTTACTCTATGCTCAGAAATCGCTCCTGGCAGGCTCGGGGGACCATATGGGATGCCGGCATTCGAACCACTGACCTTCTGCACACAAGGCAAACGCCTTACCTCCATGCTATCTCTCCAGCCCCATAATTCTCTTTTTTTTTTTTTTCCAAACAGAAGCAGTAGACCTCCCCAGAGGTACTATGATTGCACAGGTTCACTTCCAGTGATACATAGTCCAATTTACAGACCTGATGATTTGATACTTGGACTGGACAGTGCTGGGAGCTACCAGGCAGTGGTCACTCCTGGAAGTGCTTTGGGGATGAGGGTCCTTGTAGGGAGACAGATTCAGTTCAGTCTCTGGCACACAATCTGCATAATCCACTCTTTAACTTTCTCCTGTCATTCCTACTTATTTTTTGTTTGGTTTTGGTTTGGTGACACACTCAGTGGCACTCAGGAGTTACCCTTGGCTTTGCTCTTAGAAATTGCTCCTGGCAGGATCAGGGGACCATATGGAATGCCAGGGATCGAACTGGGGTCAGTTCCGGGTAGGTTGTGTGCAAAGCAAGCACCCTGCCACTTTGCTATTGCTCCAGCCCCTGTCCTACTTATTTTTAACTCTTATGTAGGTTGTGAGGTTTTATTTGTCTGTTGTTTGTGGGGTAGTTGGGGTACACCTGCCAGTACTCAGAGCTTACTCCTGGCTCTGTGTTCAGGGATCTCTCTTCGAAGGCTTGGGGGTCCATACAGAGTGCTGGGGTTCGAACCCAGGTTGGTCAGGGGCAAGGCAGCAACTGCCCATTATACTATTGCTTTGATCACTTAACTCTTTTTTGCGTTCCTATTTGAGTTACTATTTGTACTTGTATTTTGCCTGAATAAGTCTTTATGACTTTAGTAATATATGGGGAATGGGATGAGGAATCAAATTTGAGTCTCACTTAATTTAGTAGTAATTATTATGAGTGTTTACCTGTATATTATTTGAATTATATTATTTGACAGCTTTTAGCTTTTGGTTATGACTGGGTCAAGGATTTACTAAAATCTGCCTGCTCCTATCTAGGGCATGAGTCAGAAGGAGAGTTCCAGGTCTGCCATGATGTATATTCAGGAACTGAGATCAGGTTTGCGGGATACATCTCTGCTCAGCTGCCTAGAGTCTCTTCGTGTGTCTCTCAACAACAATCCTGTCAGGTATACATTCTAGTGTGATAGTAGAAGTAGCAGCCCATGCTTTAGAGTTCACTGATGGTAACTGAAGATCAAAGGGAATTATGAGAAAGGTCTGGAGGGGGACCAGAATGGCCAGGATGAATGGTTTGAGTGATTGTTGATTTAATGATCACATTTTATCTATTCTTTATAGTTGGGTGCAAACCTTTGGTGCTGAAGGCCTAGCCTCTTTATTGGACATCCTTAAACGACTTCATGACGAGAAAGAGGAAACTTCTGGGTAAGAACTTCCAAGTTTTGACAGCATCAAGGGACTTGATTGTTGATTCCAAAGTAGAAATAACAGTTAAATTTAAAGTTGGGCACTGCAAGAGTATTCTGAGAAGAGGTTTATTGTAGAGGTTGAGGAGAGGATAAATGCTGATTACAGATACAGGAAATGAAGGAGGAACTTTCATGCTGAATAATATATAGGGCATAAGAGTAAGGTCTGTATTTATTCTATATGCTGCTAGATCATCTCCACATAAAGGTTTGTGGCTGGTGTGGAAATAGTCTAGTTTAGGGCTGCACTGCCCTATCCTCTCATCTGCATTATCTATTTTGGAGTCATATAATATTTTGATCAGTTTTGGGACTTGAAGATTTTAGGACTCATGATCTCTTCCAAGTTGTAATAATTTTGGGAATTCCTTGGACTATCAGGATATTTTGAAATGAGTATGAGCCAGATATTTTTCTACTTCCTGCATACTTTGCAATACAAATAGAGTCTGCACTTCCTACATGTACTACTTGAAGTGTTTGAAACAGTAAGGTGAACAATAATAGAGTAAATGTTGCCCTGATACAATGTAATATTTAGCTGAGGAAGAATTAAAGGAAGGGTTTTAATGTAATCCTGCATTTTTGAGATGTAAGAGAGTTGATCAGAGGTCTTTTGGTGGTGCCAATCCCTCTTTAGCTACTTATTTTTACTAGTAATTTCAGGGCAAAATGTTATATGTCAGAATTTACTCGGCTACTAGTTAGGAATATTTTTTATATTTTTGTTTGTAAGATTAATTTTATTTTTACTTTTTACTTTTTAAAATTTTTTTTGGTTTTTGGACCACACCCGGTGATGCTCAGGGGTTACTCCTGGCTATACACTCAGAAATTGCCCCTGCTTGGGGGACCATATAGGACACCAGGGGATCGAACGAAGGTCCATCCTAGACTAGTGCAAGGTAGACGTCTTATGCCCTGTGCCACCGCTCCGGCCCCTGTAAGATTAAAAATTAAATGGGAAAAAGGTCTAGAACAATGCAACTTCACTGTTTGTCTTCTATATGCAGAAACTATGATAGCCGTAACCAGCATGAGGTTATTCGTTGCTTAAAAGCGTTTATGAACAACAAGGTAAGTTTCTTACATTCTCATTCTATCCCTCTTTGTCTTCTATTCTTTCAAAAGCAATCTAGGAATGTGAAGCTAAAATTTTCCTATTTAAGGAGGGAGGGAGGAAAGAAGAGAGAGGGAGAGCAAGAAAGAAAAGAGAGAAGTGAGTGAGTGGGTGGGTGGTTGAGTGAGTGAGTGAGCGAGTGAGTGAGTGAGTGAGTGAGTGAGTGAGTGAGTGAGTGTGTGTGAGAGTGCCATACCAGGAACTGAACTAAATTCCTCACACATGGAAAGCAAGCACTCTTCCACTGAGCTGCTTCCCTGGCCCCAAATGCTTTGTGTCTTTCAGAAGCAGACTCAGGTCATCTGCCCCTCCTTTTAATATTATTTTATTTAAGCACCATGACTACAAACATGTTTGTAGTTGGATTTTAGTCATAAAAAAGAACATCCCCCTTCACCACTGCAATCTTCCCATCACCAATGCCCCCCATTTCCCTCCTCCCACCCCCTGCCTGTATTCGAGACAGGCATTCTATTTCACTCACTACCATTGCCATGCTAGTTGTTGTTGAATACCTAACAGTTGTGTAGTTATTTTTCTAACTGCACTCTCCACTCTTTGTGGTAAGCTTCACAGTGTGGGCTGGTCCTTCCAGCCCTCATCTCTATTATCTTTGGGTGTTATTACAATAATGTCTTTTATTTTTCTTAAACCCCATAGATGAGTGAAACTATTATGTGTCCATCTCTCTCCCTCTGACTTATTTAACTCAGCATAATGGTTTTCATGTCCATCCATATACAGGAAAATTTCATGACTTCATCTTTCCTGATGGCTTCATACTATTCCATTGAGTATATATCCCTGTCCTGTTACTAAACTATTTTTGACTAATTCTTGAGCTTCTTTTTTTGGTTTTTGGTTTTTGGGCCACAGCCAGTGACTCAGGTGTTACTCCTGGCTATACCCCTGGCTATGCGCTCAGAAATTGCTCCTGGCTTCGGGGACCATATGGGACGCCTGGGGATTGAACTATGGTCCGTCCTAGGCTAGCGCGTGTGAGGCAAACGCCCTACTGCTTGCGCCACTGCTCCAGCCCCTCTTGAGCTTCTTGACCCATGGTGATTGTTTTTAGAAAGTTTGTTTTAATTTTAGCGTTTCCCTCTTTTGAAATTGTTCCTATTGTTTCATCATTTGTATCTGTTTAGTATTATTGTAAACCCATAATTATTTGCTTCTTGGTACAGTTTTGTCTTCTTCACTGTTATGTTATAATATTGAATAGGAGAGGCATTAAGAAAAAAAAATAAGGATTCTTTTTTTATTTTGGCTACACCCTTCTATGCTTAGGGGTTACTCCTAGCTCTGTCCTCAGGGAATCACTCTTTTTCTTGTTTTGTTTTTGGGCCACACCCAGTGACGCTCAGGGGTTACTCCAGGCTATGCGCTCAGAAGTCGCTCCTGGCTTGGGGGACCATATGGGACGCCAGGGGATAGAACCGGGGTCCATGCTAGGCTAACGCTGGCAAGGCAGACACTTTACCTCTAGCGCCAGCCCCAGGGAATCATTCTTGATGGGACTTGGAGGGATCATATAGTGTGCCAGGGATCAATCCCTGTGTGTGTGTCTGTGTATATACTTACCCATTTTTTTTGTTTGTTTGTTTGTTTTGTTTCTTTTGGGGTCATACCCAGAAGTGCTTATTTGCTACTCCTGGCTTTGCACTCAGTACAGAGTGCCAGTGCTTGGGGCACCACATGGGATTCTGGGACTGAACCCTGGTTTGTCGTGTATAAGGCATGCACCTCTCTACTAACTCTCTTACCCCCGCCCCCTTTTTCCCCATCTTATAAGAATGCTTGTCTTCTGGTTTTAGGGATCTGCCTTACTTGAGAATGATATTGTAATGTAACTAATCTATAATGACCCTATTTCCAAATAAAGTCATATTCTGAGAAACTGATTAATTATATTCACCCCATAAATTCGTTTCTAAATTCATCCCTCACTAGATGCTGTCATCTTTAATCTTCCCTCCTCCATTCTGTCCTACTAGTTTGGAATCAAGACTATGCTGGAGACAGAAGAAGGAATCCAGCTGCTGGTCAGAGCCATGGATCCCACTGTTCCCAACATGATGATTGATGCAGTGAAGCTGCTTTCTGCTCTCTGTATCCTGCCACAGCCTGAGGACATGTATGTGACTGGAATCCTTTCTTCCTTCCTCCCTTTTCTGAACCATTCTCTCTGGTCAGAAAATTGAATTGTTTGTACGTGTACTTGGTCTAAAATACAAGGTAAAGCCATATATTTTATCCAGATCTCAACACTAAATCTTAGTGTTTTAGGAAGCTAGTTAAATAAATGGAGTTTGTCTCGAATGTTCTTCTATTTATCAGAGGAATAGCAGAATATTACATCTGTTAAATCTCTGGTAACATCTGTTGTCTAGGACTAGCTTTTTCATTTTACATTTAAAAAGAATTCAGAAGTAACACAATATTATTGAAAAAAGTCCAAACAACATAGAAGTATAAATAAAATCTAATGGTCTCATCCTCTTGACAGTACTTATTTTACAAAAGTAGTCACTATTAATTATTTAGTATAGTCTCACATATTTTACTATACATAGACAAAATACATTGTAGTACCCTATATAAAAATGATGCTTGTTTGTTTTGGTGGGAGTTTGGACCTACCTAGTGGTGCTCAGGTGCTGATCCAGGCAGTGCTGAGGGACCATGATGTATGAGAGATTGAATCTGGTCTTCAGACTTCTTAGACTTTTGGCCAGTTTCCCCACCCTTCCAAAGGGGAAGTTTTGGTTTTCACCTGCTGGTGCTTAGAGTCAAAGTCAAATCCTGGCTCTGTGCTCAGGTATCCCTGGTGGTGCTCAGAGGACTATATGAGGTGCTAAGGATTTGAACTGGGTTGGCCATGTGCAAGGCAAGTCTTTACCTCTTGTGCTGTGTGGAAGGATCACTGAGCACTGCTGGATGGAGCCCACGCAGCAACACTGGACCTGAACATTGAACTCTCCAGTGTGATTGGTCAATCCACTGGGATTAGTCCTTGGGACTCCTTGAGAACTGCTTGGGAGATCGCCCCCTCCTCCCCGAAAAAATTGGTACTGCTAGAGCCAGGAAGATACCTCAAGGCAGAAGTTGGCACAGGGCTAAATTCAATCCATAACAATATATGGTCTTCCAAGCATCACTGAGTGAGCCCTAGTTGTTCCTCAGCACTGCCAAAGTGGCCTTGGTGGCCCTCAGCACTATGTGACTCAAGCAACACCTTGTTTTTGGGCCTGAACATTGAATTTTCCAGCCTGCATAGTTGGACCAATTATCACTGAGGATGAGCCCCTGAATCTGCTTGGGATTCTCACCTACCCACTGGCCCATCCCCCCCAAAACTCAGTTCTATTAAATTCCCCTCCAAATGTTGTACCAGTGTACAAGAAGAGGAGTCTTAATTTGATTTTTATGGGTAGGATTCTAGGGATGGGTTTTGGGAGAACATTTTTTAATGACATCTCTCTGTGATGAGAATAAAAACATTTTTTTATGAAGTAGTGCTAACAATTGAACCTAAATTTTCACAGACTCGTGCCTTATATAATTGTCTTTGCTCCTGTCTCTGTCAGAGTATCTGAGTGTTTCTCTCCCTCTCCTTTCACCTGGCAGGAATGAACGGGTTTTGGAGGCAATGACAGAAAGAGCTGAGATGGATGAAGTAGAACGTTTCCAGCCACTGCTGGATGGATTAAAAAGTGGCACCTCCATTGCACTTAAGGTATATATATCCCCTGATACTGAACTCAAGATGGAAAGATTTACATTTTCTTGATCTTGAGTAGAATACGCAGAATAGTTCCCAACTCTTTTTAGCTATATTGTTTTAATTTGGCTTTTGGTATCAGGGATCAATACTTATATCCTTACATATTGCAAAAATATGTGCTCTGTATACCACCAAACTTGATACCACCCATTCTAAAATATAACTTAATTTTTTATTTTGTTCTGAAAGGACAAAGATTGTTTAGTAAGAAGGCAGAAAAGGAACGATTTTTTTTCTTCTCATTTTAAGATGGAGGAGAGGCATGGTATCTTTTCACAAACTAGGCAAACAAAAACCTAGAACAAATTATACCATCAACTCCTTGGAATCATATAGACCTCTTAAGTTCTTTAAACCTGAACTTTATCCAGAACTTATTCCTGTAGTAGTAGAAAGTCATTCTAGAATCTGGTAGAGCACCTTTAAGTTCAATGGTTTTTCAACTGCCAGTTAATGGACTTGTGCTGGTACTCAGAATTTTCTGCTGATCTTCAAAATAATTATTGCTGTCTAATTAATGATATGCCTAGATTATATGGCATTACTATTAGAAATACTAATATCTAATTATTAAATGATTTATGATAGAATTTCTGTCTTAGCAATCTGAAATACTCCCTCTATTTTCACCAGTCAGGTGTAAAAATGTCAGAAATAATCATTACAGGTTATATGTGAGGACTGACATAATCATGTAAAGAAAACAAAATTTTGATATTTAGGATTAATAATTACATTACTGTTATATTTTATAGTATACTATAAATGAAAAATTTATATCAGGCATTAATAATCATATACTATTGTAGTTTATAATACGTCATGGGGGAGGGACCCACACCCGGTAATGCTGAGGGGTTACTCCTGGTGGGTTCAGATGAATTGAAGTCAAGTCAGTCTTATACAAAGTAAGCACCTTACCCTCTGCACTATCTCTCTGGCCCTGTATTTTCTTATTTTAGATTGGATGCCTGCAATTGATCAATGCTCTCATCATAGAAGCTGAAGAAATGGACTTCCGCATTCACATTCGAAGTGAACTAATGCGCTTGGGACTGCATCAAGTGTTGCAGGTGAGGTGCAAGTTTTTTTGTTTTTTTGTTTTTGGGCCACACCCGGCGGTGCTCAGGGGTTACTCCTGGCTGTCTGCTCAGACATAGCTCCTGGCAGGCACGGGGGACCATATGGTACACTGGGATTTGAACCAACCACCTTTGGTCCTGGATCAGCTGCTTGCAAGGCAAGCGCCGCTGTGCTATCTCTCCGGGCCTGAGGTGCAAGTTTTCATTAGAAGGCTAATTGACCTTCCTGGCTTTATGACCTAGTAATCTTGGGATAACTTCAATTTAATTTAAAAGCCAAATTGGAGGGTTTGATTTTTTGGGTGCATAGGAAACATATAGGTTTCATGAGGTCTACTTTTGTCATTGATAGGGCCTTCGAGAAATTGATAATGATGACATGAGAGTGCAACTGAATGTGTTTGATGAGCAAGTGGAAGAAGATTCCTATGACTTGAAAGGACGATTGGATGACATTAAAATGGAAATGGAATATCCTTTTACTGACCTGACTCAAGGCAATTAAGACATTCAGTCAATTTCAGTCCTTTTATGGAATTGTGTGATGATTCACCAAGGCATCAATCACCACAAGTCTCTTTTCAATAGATAGTGGATGCTTCTTTACATTGCTGTTGTATTTAATGACCTCAGCATGTCAGGAAGTTAGGAAAAGTATCTCTAAAGATTGTTCAAAGTGGTAACATCAGCAAAATTAGTAAGACTTCGAAACATGGTAGTTTAGCATTCTAAGATGTAACGTTTTTGGAAAACCTATACAGTCAGGGAGTGGGGATTCTAATTTGTTTTCTTATATGTGTCCCTAAGACTGATTTGATCACCTATTGATACTTTCTACCAGTGATTTGAGGTTGTTATCCTTTGGTTTTTGTCTATGTTCCAATCTTCAAGTCAGTTATGAGAATTCCTATTATCACTGTGCATAGCACGTCAATGCAGTGGTCCCTTGGCTAAAGAAAAGCTACAAATTATTTCCAGTAGGGCTTACCCACACAAGACATATGCTATACCACCACTGAGCTACTGAGTCTTAAGTTTTAGGCAGTGTTTATAGGAGAAACAGATGTCAGATGTGACATTTTGCTACTTTCCCCATGAGTTGGGTAAGCCACTTAATTAAACAGTTTTATTAATACAAAGTTTCCTTAGCCTCTTCTCCTTTTTCACTGACTTCAGTGAAATCTTCCAGATTCTCTTAAACACAGTAAAGGATTCAAAGGCAGAATCACACTTCCTGTCTATCCTGCAGCATCTCCTCTTGGTCCGAAATGATTATGAGGCCAGGTAAGATACTATAACTAACTGTGGGGAAGTTTTGGATTTGAACCTAAGTGGAGAAAGCAGAATTCTTAAATTCAGATATTGTCTATAAAGGAAAAAAAACTAGGTAAAAATGATGGTTAGGATTTAATTTTAGTCTCAGGTAGAAAGGGAATTTATCTGTTGTCCCTTTAATTCAGTTGAAAAGTGTCTCTGGCTTTCTACTTCCCTCATTCAGTCACATTTTGTTATGATAGTTCTCAGTGTAATTATTTCTGTGACTGCACTAAATGATCCCTGTGGTTAGCTTCATGTCAGGAGCTGGACCCTCCAGTCCTCCTCTATTTTGTCTCTGAGAGTCATTACACAAATGTTTTTCATTTTTCTCAAAACCCATAGATGAGTGAGACCATTCTGTGTTTATCTCTCTCCCTCCGACTTATTTCACTCAGCATAATGGATTCCATATATATATATCCATGTATAGGAAAATTTCATGACTTCATCTCTTCTGATGGCTGCATAATATTCCATTGTGTATATGTACCATAGTTTCTTTAACCATTTATCTATTGAAGGGCATCTAGGCTGTTTCCAGAGTCTGGCTATTGTAAACAACGCTGCAGTGAATGAATATAGGTGTGAGAAAGGGATTTTTATATTGCATTTTTGTGTTCCTAGGATATATCCCTATGAGTGGTATAGCTGGATCGTATGTCTAGAGTACAGGCCTGTGTTGGGTGGGGAGGAAGGACACTTGAGATATTGGTGATGGGAATGTTGCACTGGTGAAGGATTTTTTATATATATTAAAAAAATAAGGGGCCGGAGAGATAGCATGGAGGTAAGGTGTTTGCCTTTCATGCAGGAGGTCATCGGTTCGAATCCCGGCATCCCATATGGTCCCCCGTGCCTGCCAGGAGCAATTTCTGAGTCTGGAGCCAGGAATAACCCCTGAGCACTGCCGGGTGTGACCCAAAAACCAAAAAAAAAAATAAATAAATAAATAAAAAAAGAAAAGAAAAAAGATAAGGCCTCCCAATTCTTATCACAGGCTGTGTTCTTTACACTGTATAGAAAGAGGAGGTACAGTAAATGCACCCCCCCCCCAAAAAAAAAGAAAAGTGTCTCTGGAAAAGGACCCAGTGTAAGTGTAATATTCTTTTTTTTTTTTTTTTTTTTTTAGGAAGGTCTATAAGATAGGCAAAGAGATATGGTCTTTTTTTTAAATTCAAATTTGTATTGTATTTTTAATTTTTGGGGATTTGGGGCAACACCCAGCGATGCTAAGGGGTTACCCTGACTCTGCACTAAGGAATCACTCCTGAATGATTCAAAGATGCTGGGGATCAGACCTGGGTTAGCTGTGTGCTGGGGATCAGACCTGAGTTAGCTATGTGCAAGGCAAATGCCCTATTCACTGTGCTATTACTCTGGCTCCTGATACAGAATTTAAAGCTCTCTCAGGTTACTTGCACAATAATATTGCCCCATCACAGGAAGCTTCAAGCCTGTGATTCTAGATGGGAAAAGATTTTCACTTGGAAGCAGGTAGCCAACCTGAAGTAGATGAGACAGCTGCTGTGTAGATGTGGATTGGGAGGGCAGGGGACCTTAGAATAGCAGTTCTTAATTTTATGTAAAGACTCTCCCATTGATATGTTTATTGTTTAAATAATTTAAATTTTTATAGTTCTGAAAAGGATATTTTGATTTTTCTTTAATAACCTAATTGTGTTTCTTCTATAGACCACAGTACTATAAATTGATTGAAGAATGTATTTCCCAGATAGTTTTGCGCAAGAATGGGACTGATCCTGACTTCAAATGCCGTCACCTCCAGGTTGATATTGAGGGATTGATTGGTAAGCTTGTTCTTCTATCTGTTCTTTAAAATACTGCTTTGTGGGGCCAGAGAGATGGCATGGAGGTAGGGCGTTTGCCTTTCATGCAGAAGCATGGGGCTTTGAATCCCGGCATCCCATACGGTCCCCCGTGCCTGCCAGGGGTGATTTCTGAACGTAGAGCCAGGAGGAACCCCTGAGCGCTGCCAGGTGTGACCCCCCCCCCAAATACTATTTTGTATTTTTTTGAGTGGGGGGAGATTGGATTATTGGGAGGGGTCACATCTAGCAGTACTTAGGGATTACTCCTGGTTCTATGCTCAGAAATTATTCCTGGTGGTACTTAAGGGACAATAGGGGATGCTGGGGATCTAAACTAGGTTGGCTATGTACAAGGCAAGCATCCTACCCCACTGTACTCTCCCCAGTCCCTATAACATTGTTTTTACCTTTCATTTTGCATCTTTCTTATAATGAAACTTTTCAAGCTTTTAGAAATTTTTATTTTTGTCTTTGTGTGATGGACGATAAACAACATCTATGTTAGGAGTATATAGTCCTTTATTTCTACATCAGTACCACCAACTCTTTGGAAAGGATTCAGTTGATATCTGTGATTTCTACTCAGATTCATATAGTGTCTTTCATGCATTCTGTGGCCACCCAGTATGGTGACCATATTACTTAACAGTTACAGAAATGAGGTGTTCATTTCTTTGTCTAGAATAGAACTCTAAGAAGGATAATGAAAATAAGCAAAAGGACTTAGGTAGTGAGAGAAAAGATGAGAAGTGAGAGCTTTATTTACTGGCTTTTCTCTTTAGGTCAAATGATTGATAAAACAAAGGTGGAGAAATCTGAAGCCAAAGCTACAGAGCTGGAAAAAAAGGTATGTTTGGAAAGATAAAAAAACAATGGGGTGCTTTAGCATTTTTTTTGTCTAAGGATTATGGTCTCTGACGTCTTTTTTTTTTTTTTTGGTTTTTTGGGTCACACCTGGTGGTGCTCAGGGGTTACGCCTGGCTGTCTGCTCAGAAATAGCTCCTGGCAGGCACGGGGGACCATATGGTACACCGGGATTCGAACCAACCACCTTTGGTCCTGGATCAGCTGCTTGCAAGGCAAACACCGCTGTGCTATCTCTCCGGGCCCGTCTCTTTTGTCTTGTGAAAGTTACTTGTGATTTTTCTTTAAGATTTTAGCATGAAATAATTCTTAGAGGATACCTTTCTGGTGGAGAGAATGGGATGGGTGTGATCATGAGTAGCATGTTATGCGTTTTCAGAGTTCTTTGTGTTTTAGCATAACAGGTAAGACAGATGACATTTAAGTAAAACTAGCAACACTCTTTATGTTGGCATCTGAGGTCTGTTATTCCTATAGCAATAAATATGTCTGAATTTCCCTTTTCTTTTTGTTTGTTAAGAACTCCTAGGGGCCGGAGAAATAGCACAGCGGCATTTGCCTTGCAAGCAGCCGACTCAGAACCTAGACCCAGGACCTAAGGTGGTTGGTTCGAGTCCCAGCGTCCCATATGGTCCCCTGTGCGTGCCAGGAGCTATTTCTGAGCAGATAGCGAGGAGTAACCCCTGAGCACCGCTGGGTGTGGCCCAAAAACCAAAAACCAAAAAAAAAAAAAAAAGGAACTCCTGTTGTAGTTTGATAGTTTTGTTTAATTTTTTTTTTTTTGGACACTGTGGTTTATGAAGTGTTATTAGTAACACTAAATAAATATTGGCATATTCAGCATCATACCCTCTAAACCTTTGTCCCTTCCCTCCACCATTGCCCCACTGTCACCCCCCACACCTCATCTGCTCTCTGGTAAGACAAGTTCTGTTTTTGTTGCCTTTGGGCATTTGTTATTTCCCTTTTCTGTTTCTTCATATCCTGTATATGAGAGAGATTATTCTGTATCTGACCCTTGCCTTTTGATTAACTTCATTTAGCATGATACTCTCCAACTCCATCCAAGTGTAGCAAATTTCACGTTGTTGCTTTTTCTTAAAGCTGAGTAGTAGCCCACTGTGTATATGAACCACAGTTTCTTTATCCATTCATTTGATCTTGGATGCTTGTATTTTGATAGTTTTTAATCCTAAAGCTACTAGCTATATGCCAATGCAGTTCTGGTTAATTATCTTTAAAATCTTTTTATATACTATAATCTTACGGGTTCTTTTATTATTTTATTATCTTTAAAATAAATTCTTTAATTGAATCATTATGAGATACATGAGTTACAGTTGTTCATGATTGAGTTTCAGTCATACAATGTACCACACACATCACCTTTCACATTTCTCACCACTGAATTCCCCCATTTCCTTCCCACCCTGCTTGCCTTTGTGGCAGAGATTCTGTTTCTTTGTTTCTCTGTTTCTCTCTCTCTGTTTCTCTCTCTCTCTGTTTCTCTCTCTCTTCCCCTTCCTCCCTCTCTCCCTCCCTCCCTTCTGCAGCTTCTTCTCTCAGCTCCTTTCCCATCTCTCTCTCTCTCTCTCTTTCTCTCTCTCTCTCTCTCTTTTTCTCTCTTCCTTCCATTTAGAAACTGGTTTCCAACTATCATTTACTACCGATTTTTAAAAAACAGTAGACAGTATAGAAATGATCCTTTTTTCTGCTATCCCCTTATATTTATTTAATCTGCCATAAAATTTTTCCCCTATGTTCTCTGGATTAGTAAACTCTGTGGTCAAGTATTGGCACATATTATGTGGAGTAGCACTTTGTTGTTTGTTGAATTGGAAAATTTACAAGGGGCATTATTTCTTTTCTTCTAGCTGGACTCAGAGTTAACAGCCCGACATGAGCTACAGGTAGAAATGAAAAAGATGGAAAGTGACTTTGAGGAGAAGCTCCAAAACCTCCAGAGAGAAAATAGTGTATTGGATTCTGAAAAGCAACAGATTGCCACAAAGATGCAGGAACTAGAAGCTGAAGATTCTCGGCTCATTGAAGAGGTAATTACACCTGTAGGGAGGCAAGTAACTGAAGGAGCCATTGGTGTCCTCATGACTAGCATGTTTGGAACTGGGCTCCATCCTCTTCTTCCTGGGGAAAGCTCAGTTGCAAACTGGTATCTAGCTTGATAGTACACATCTTCCAATTATCTGGTTTTTTTTGGTGGGGGCCACATCCAAATGCTCAAGGGTCACTCATAGCTCTCCATTCAGGAATTACTCTTAGCAGCACTTGGGGGATCATGTGGGATGCCAGGGATTGAATCTGTGTTGGCCAAATGCAAGGCAAAAATGCCCTACCTATCGTTATCTCCAGCCCTTCTTTTTTAAAATTGGGGTTCTTTATAAGCTATAAAATGGAATCTAGGGGCTGAAGCGATAGCATGGCAGTAAGACATTTGCCTTGCATGCAGAAGGACGGTGGCTCGAATCCCGGCATCCCATATGGTCCCCTGAGCCTGCCAAAAACCAAAAACCAAAAAAAAAAAAAAAGGAATCTAAAGAGCAATATGAAGAATAAAGTGAGTGTCAGTACTACCCAGAAATAAAAAAGATAATAGTATTTATTTATCTATCTATGGTTTTTGTCATAGCTATGCTCAGAGTCAGGGCTTACTCCTGGGCTCAGGGATCATGCCTAGTGGGCTCAGCACCATATGGGATTCCCAGAACTGAACCTGGGTCAGATATATGCTAACCAAGCACCTACCCACTGTACTATTGGGCACTTCATGGGTTTTTTTGGCGTCACACAGTGGTACTCACAATTTACTCTTGGCTCTGTGCTCAGGGATCACTCCTGGCCTGGCTTGGGGTTGGGGGAGACCATGTGGGATGTCTCGGAAATTGAATCCTGGCCTATGTGCAGGGCAAGCACCCTATGCACTTTCCCTCTTCAGTAACATATATGTACATGCTTTGTCACGTCTATAACTTGATCACGTATGTGAGTATAGTATACTAGATTGTGTAGCTAGAATATTTATTTAACCATCGCCTTTCCTAATCAAAGGGAGTATTTAACGTATATATTGATGTTGCCTTTGTAGTACAAACCATGCTAAAATAATGTATAGATCTCAACTCGAGTTTGGGCCCCTCTTAGTGGCACATGAGTCATTTCATATCTGTAATTCCTGTCAGTCTCTATGTCAGACGAGAAGTTTGGACAGAGTCATTTCTTAGGCTCCTTTCCAATGCCAGACACTTAATTGGTCTTGTTTTTCCAGGTTGCCAAACTGACTAAGGAACTGGACAGTGCCAAGAAAGAAGTGGCTTCACTCTCTGCTGCTGCTGCTGCTACTCCCCCGCCCCCTCCCTTACCTGCTGCCTCTGACTCTGTCCTCCCACCCACACCTCCTCCTCTGCCCCCTCAAGAATCTGGGGGCTCCATACCCCAGTTATCTCAAAGTATTCCTCCACCTCCCCCTTTGCCTGGGGGGCTTAGCAGCATCCCACCACCACCCCCTTTGCCTGGGGGTTTAAGTAGCATCCCACCACCACCCCCTTTGCCTGGGGGTTTAAGTAGCATCCCACCACCACCCCCTTTGCCTGGGGGTTTAAGTAGCATCCCACCACCACCCCCTTTGCCTGGGGGGCTTAGCAGCATCCCACCACCACCCCCTTTGCCTGGGGGTTCTAATGGCATCCCCCCACCTCCTCCCTTGCCTGGAGGACCAGGAATGCCACCACCTCCTCCCCCTCTTCCCAGTGGTCCTGGAATCCCTCCTCCCCCTCCATTCCCTGGGGGCCCTGGCATTCCTCCACCACCACCTGGAATGGGTGTCCCTCCCCCTCCCGGTTTTGGATTTGGAGTTCCTGCAGCCCCAGTTCTACCATTCGGTTTAGCTCCAAAGAAGCTTTATAAGCCAGATGTGCAGCTACGGAGACCAAACTGGTCCAAGGTAAGGATTTTTGTCCTTTATTCATCAGAAGTTAAGGAACCACTTCACTTCCCTACTCTGCATTTTGTGCATGAGCAGACTTCCCTTTTACATGTGATTTACATCTATCTATCATCAGCTTCCATTTAGGCTTATGCTTATTCAGTAAATACTAGGTATTTACTTTATGCCACACATCTCTAGATATTGAATCAATTTTTAAGCCCACACTCCCAGTATGAGACCAAAATTATCAATCACAATATTGTTTTTGTCTCTTCTCTGAGCACATAAGTCACACAGTTTGATAAGTTATAAACTACTGCTAATTATGCTTAGCCAGAAGTCCTGGGTGGATGGTTATGCCTTTGCATCCTTGCCCCTGCCCACCATCCTGCAGGCATAAGTCACACAGGATACTTAAGCATAGCATAATAGTGTTGTGTGTGTTTAAGACACCTTTAGTTGCGCCAGCCCTTTGCTTCTAGAAACCAAATTAAAACAAATAAACTTAGGGCTTTGTACACAAACAAATTTGGCAAAACCAGGTAAATGAGGAAAATGTAACATAGAGATAAGAATGTGTAGAACAGGGGTCTCAAACTCGTGGCCCACAGGCCGTTTGCAGCCCTCCATACAACATTTTGTGGCCCGCGGCCTTCAAATATCGCAGTATTCGCGATTATTCGCTTACTGAATAATCGCAGTAAAAATCGCATTAGTAAGAAAAAAATCACATTAAACATTCGCATACCCCGAGCAGTTCTGTTCGGGGTATTCAAATGTTTAATGCGATTTTTTGCGATATTTTTTTCTTACTAATGCGATTTTTTATTGCGAATATTCGGTAAGTGAAATCCCTTATGCGGCCCTGCCTCACCCCGACTTTGCCTCCTGCGACCTCCAGGTAAATTGAGTTTGAGACCCCTGGTGTAGAACATAGACATAAAGCTTCTAAGAGTAAAAGTAACAGTAAAAGATTTGGGGTCATAGAATAGAATGTAGTTCTTTATTTTTTTAATAGTAATTTTTAAATTTTACTTATTTTGGGTTTTTGGGCCATACCCGGTGGCAATCAGGGGTTACTTCTTGCTTCTTGCTCTACACTCAGGAATCACACCTGACAGACTCAGGGACCATCTGGGATGCCGGGGATCGAACCCAGATATGTCTTGGCAAGTCAAGGCAAATGCTCTGCCCGCTGTGCTATTGCTTCAGCCCAATAATAAAATATTTAATTGATCACCATGAAATACACAGTTAAAGTTGTTCACGACTGAGTTTGTCATATAGTATCCAATACCCACTCCTTCACAACATTTCCCCCAACTACATTAGCAGTTTCTCTCCACCTACCCTCTGCCACTGTGGCATTTTTATTTTCTCTCATTCTCTCATTTTTTTCCTTTTGGCACTGGTTTGCACTATTGTTGCTGAAGGGGTAATGCCTATTATTTTACCTCCTTTCAGCACCCAGTTCTTATCCAGAGTGATCATTTCCAATTTTCATGTTTTAGTGGTCCCTTCTCTACCTTAACTGCACTCCCCACTCTCTTTGTGGCAAGCTTCCTACTATGGAAGCTTCCTATTCCTCCTGACTATTGTCTTTGGGTATTATCACCATACTGTTTTTTTTTTTCTTTTTAATTTTTTGATTTGGGGGCCACATCCAGCATTGCTCAGGGGTTATTCCTGTCTCTGCACTCTGGCAGAGCTGGGGGACTATAAAGGTACTGGGGATCAAACTTGAATAGAATGCATGCAAGGCAAGCTACCTATCTGCTTTATTATTGTCCCTTCTACCCCCCCCCCCTTTTTGTTAATATGACAAATGAGTGCAATAAATCTATGTCTCTCCCTCTGAATCATTTTACTCAGCATAATTCTCTCCGTATTCATTCTTTTTTTTGTTCCCTTTTTGGTGTTTGGGCCATACCTGGTGGTAGTTAGATTACTCCTGACTATGCACTCAGGAATTATTCCTGATGGCGCTCAGGGGACTGTATGGGATGCTCAGGATCAAACCCAGGTCAAGTGCAAAGCAAACACCCTACCCATTATATTATTACTCTGGCCCTGAATAGTTTCTGGGTAATATTAGTTCAGTAAATGAAATGAAAACATCCAGACTCCATCATGAAGAGCACAGCTCTTTATGTTTGATGAGACTTATTCTAGCCTGACATTACAAATTATCATCCCTGTGTCTTACTCAGTGTTCTGGCAAAGGAGAGCCCTGGCTTTCTTCCAGATTAGATGATTATGTATGGTAGGGGGAGAGTAGAGGTAGGAGGCTCATGTAAAACATGTTCTGCTTCTGAGCTGCACTTCTGGCCTATTTATTTTATTTTTCATTTTTTAAGTTTAATTTTCACCTTAGTAACTTTTAATATCTACTTCTATCATAGTTTGTCGCAGAGGATCTTTCCAAGGACTGCTTCTGGACAAAAGTAAAAGAGGATCGATTTGAAAATAACGAGCTTTTTGCCAAACTCACCCTTACCTTTTCTGCCCAGTCCAAGAGTGAGTACCTGCCTTTTTCCTGCATAGGTCCTGTATGGGACTTAGAATATCTGTTAAGGAGATTTTCTATTCCTTTTCCTTTCCCTGGGTTGAAGGTTGAAGAAAAAAATTGGAAGAAAATTTGGTATTTAAAAATCCTGGGTTGGGGGTCCAGAGAGATAGCATGGAGGTAGGGCTTTGTGTTGCATGCAGGAGGACGGTGGCTCGAATCTCGGCATCCCATATGGTCCCCTGAGCCTGCCAGGAGCGATTTCTGAGCATAGGGCCAGGAGTAACTCCTGTGCACTGCTGGGTGTGACCCAAAAACAAACAGAAAATCCTGGTAAGGGGTGGGAGAATAATTTGCTTTAGGTCCCTGCTCTACTCCCTTTTTTTTTTTTTTTTTTTTTTTGCATGTAGCTATTTCATGTAATTCTAACTTGGGATAGATTAAGACAACAGATGCCCACACTTGTTCCAATTAGATTGGAATAGATTCTAGTGCTGCCTTTTAAGTGCCATCTCCCTTTCTGCTTGATTGACAAGGGTTGAATAGTGTCTTCAAATGTCAGATTGTTTGGCAATTATCTACAAAACAACAACAAAAAAATAACATGTGATTTTTCTTCCCCCATTTCTTTCCAATATCTGATGCTTTGCCTTCCGGACCCTTTGCTCTGCAGTTTCAAAAGGTAAGAAGAACCTTTGGGTTAGTTTTTTTAGTATTAGGAAGAAAAAGGGATATGTTGTTACAACGTAGAAAAAAAACGTTGGGCCCGGAGAGACAGCGGCATTTGCTTTGCAAGCAGCTGATCCAGGACCAAAGGTGGTTGGTTCGAATCCCGGTGTCCCATATGGTCCCCCGTGCCTGCTAGGAGCTATTTCTGAGCAGACAGCCAGGAGTAACCCCTGAGCACCGCCGGGTGTGACCCAAAAAAAAAACAAAAAACAAAACAAAAAGAAAGTTGTGAAAATTTTTTCTTTAGAAAATGAAATTCAGTATTTTTTTTTTTTTTTTACTAGTTTCTTTCTTGGGGAAAAATAAATTTTAGTTGTTTGGTGGTAATAATGCCATTACTTTATGTTGAATTTTACACTTTCAGATTAGTTTAACATATAATAAACAGACTCTTTGACCCATGGAGAAGCCTTGTGAGGCAGTGAGGATTGTGTGATATAGACCAAATAGAGAAGAGTGATTTGCTTGAGGTTAGATGAGCAGATTCAGAGCTCCTGACTTTAGTTCTTTTTTTGTCCATAGACTCACTTTCTTCACTTTTCTCTTTTATTTTAGAAATGCTTCTCTTTTAACCTTCTTTCGCTATTCTCTGATTCTTGTGGTTTTATGCTGCCTTGTGATGGGGTGTTTGTTATTTCTTCTGAGGGATATTGTATTTGAAATGTCACGTACATAATAACAATTATAGCTTAATATTTTGTTCTTTCATTCTAGCCTTTCTATTTTCAGTTTGTTATGAACCTATTGATAAACATCAAATAATGGGGCTGGAGTATACAATTTGGAAGCATTTTTTAAGATAATTTTTCCTCCTATAAGTGATTTGATGGTACCTGATTGTATTTTGTTCTAACAAGGAGCCTAAAAGGTTATGAATTACCATTGGTAGCTCTGGTCCAATGCCTGTTCTGTTGCTCTAGCATGAAGAACTAAGTAGCCTTTCCCTCTAAGAACTATTACCTTACAAACTAATATTAAGCTCAGGGAATTATTTCTACTATCTTAGTAATCAACTGATTTCCTAATTTGTAGCTCCACAGAATCTGTCTGATGTTGGCTTCTAATAAACCTCTTTTTAGTGGTTCCTTTCTGTGCTCTGAATGCCACTGTAGATATACACTGATGGGCCCCCTTTCCTGATCCAATTCTATCCGTGTCTTATCTTTTATCTGCAAGTGTGTGTGTGTGTTTACCTGCCCGTCTGGTGTTGAACTCAGGTTTCGCACATGTAAGACAAGTACCCTTTTTAATGCTTCTTCAACTCTCTGCTTCTGCCCCAGAAACTTCTTTCTTGTCATTGAACATTCTAACTTTTTAGCAGCTTTCACTTTGACATTTTCTTTCTCAAATCTCTACTCATTCTAAAAATATAACTATAGGGGTCGGAGAGATAGCATGGAGGTAAGGGCATTTGCCTTGCATGCAGAAGGATGGTGGTTCGAATCCCGGCATCCCATATGGTCCCCCAAGCCTGCCAGGGGTGATTTCTGAATGTAGAGCCAGGAGTAGCTCCTGAGCGCTGCTGGGTGTGAACCAAAAAAAAAAAAAAAAAAAAAAAAGTAACTATAAATTAGTGAATTTAGTTAAAGCATTGAAATTCATGTAGTAGATTGCTGCTATTTTGCTGTAGGAAATTTATAGCTAGTCTTTAAGTATCTTTCTTAGTTAGAACATTTATTTGCTAAAGCTATACATGTCTTAATTCTCCAGTCTTTCTGTTAGAAAGTACCATCTTAGAGAAGATCCTCTTGAAAACTTTTAAATCATGAGCAGTTTTTCAGACAGCTTAAATCTTAATCATTTTAAGAAATTTTGGGAAGCAATTTCTATTTCTCAAATAAGTGGGGTCTGGAGAGAGAGAACGAGCATATCAGGTAAAGCTCTTGCAATGACTAACTCAGGTTCAGTCTCTGGCATCCCATATGGTTCCCTGAGCTCATCAGAGAATCTTAGTGCAGAGCCTGGAATAACCCCTGAGCACCACCAGGTGTAGCCCCCTCAAAAAACTAAAATGAACTGTATACATACTCATGAGTATTTGTTTACCCAGCTTTATTTGCAACAAATTATGGTACAAAGAGCATTTCAATTTCAATTCAGGCTATAGCTATAGTTTTCCATTGTTTTTCACCAACAAATACCTCATCCCTTCAAAAAGTTATTCTTTGACTTTTTATTATTTTACTTCAATGTTCTCTCTCTTGTCTCTGTTTTTTTTTCCTTCTCAATTTTTCTGTTTTTTTTTTTTCCTTTAGATTTACTTCATAAATCTATGGTTATGCCCAAGGTGTTTGCATTTGAGTCCTGCTTTTCCCTTGGAGACAGTTACTTTGCTGTGGTGTACATGGACATTTAGCAGCAAGGGGAAAATCTGAACTGATAACAATTTACCCGGAGTTTTAAGTTCACAGATTCAGTGCAGACTGTTCCCAAGAGAAGACCTTCACAGAGTTTCTAAAAAGGAGTACTTTAGTGAAGAAAGGCATTGGGCTTCTTCTGGTTAGATATTTTTAAAATCAGATAAGGAATTTCTGGTTTTAGAAACTTCAGAAGCAGTAACTCAGAGGATTCTGATCTCTTGTTTGAAAATAAAGTGAATTTTTTACTTGTAAAGAATGAGTTAAATAGTATTTTAAAGTATATAGTTAACACCAGAACCAGAGTTCAGATGCCAGATTTTGTGATTCCAAAGTCTTTGCTTTTGCCCTCTGCTCCAGAAGAGCTTGGATCTACCCTATAAACCTCTAAAACTTGGACCCAGAGAGAAACCATTTCATTCAGGGACAATTGCCCTTGAATTAGCATGACTCTCAGGAGTGTCAAAAAAGGAACAACATGTATGAGATACCAGGTATTTGGAGAAGGGGAGGCATTTTCTGAGTACAGTGTTCTAAAATGTAGCAAAACTGATCCAGTGGAGAACTCAGTCATGTTAATCTAGTACAGTCCAACTCTTGCTTCGAGTCTTCCAGCCCAGTGATTGCCAGTCTTGATGAGGAAAATTTCTGAACTTAGGTTCTCACTCACCGTATTACATTATTTCTTCTCTTACATGCAATATATAACACTAGCATACTGGCTATGGCTATATCTCCCTTAATATTTTGTTGATACTTAAAACTTCTCCTATACTAGTTTTTGCAGGGATGGATTTTTTTGTTGTTGTTTCTTTGTTTTTGGGCCACACTCAGTGATGGTCAGTGTTACTCCTGGCTCTGGGGATCGAACCAAGGCCCATCCTGGGTCAGCCGCATGTAAGACAAACGCCCTACCACTTTGTATTGCTCCGGCTCCTCCAGGGATGGATTTTAAAGAAAATGTTCATGTCACTCTATACTTACCCATCTGTCTCCTGTTATCTCCTGTGCTGCTGCTGATCGGACCAACACACAAAAGCATGTGTGCTCAGCCTGTTAAGCTCTCTCCTTGGGGCCGGAGAGATAGCATGGAGGTAAGGCGTTTGTCTTTCATGCTGAAGGATGGTGGTTTGAATCTCGGCATCCCATATGGTCCCCTGTGCCTGTCAGGGGCGATTTCTGAGCATAGAGCCAGGAGTGACCCCTAAGTGCTGCCGGATATGACCCAAAAACCAAAAACCAAAAAAAAAAAAAAATGACAAAATCAAAAAAACCTCTCTCTTCATTTTCTCTCCTTGTGTGGATTAACGGGATCTTTTGTTTTGTATGTTTCTTTTTTTTTTGGTCATGATCTCTTCGTTAGCAATGCTTCTTGTTCAAGGTTAGGCTTACATATTCAGGGTTAAACTTTTACCTTTTTCATTTTCTTCTAGGAAACATATTCATCACTCTGGTGACCTGAGGTCATTATTTGTATGATTAAATAGCTTTTTCATTTTGCCTTTTTTAAGACTTAACTCTTTTATGACATGATTAAATTTTATGACATTATTAAATACATTCCCTCCTTAGACCGGGGATGGAACTCAGAAGTGTGATACTTATGGTACTTGTCTTGCATATAGAAATCCTGGATTCAATTCCTGGGACTACAAAACAAAACTCTTTATATAAATCCATCACCTCTTTTTTTGTTGTTTTCTGGGACATACCCAATGGACTCAGGGACAATATGGAATGTAAGGGATCAGACTCAGGTCTGTTGAATGCAAGGTAGGTGTCCTACCTACTGTGCTATATCACTCTATCCCAGATCCATCATCTCTTTAAGCTTACTGTGGTTAAGTGGTAACCTTTGCTTTTAGTACAGTAATGCTTTTACTTTTAGGTTAATTTTTTTTCCCCCAAAAACCTTTTGTACTGGGGGCTGGAGCAGTGGCACAGAAGTAGGGTGTTTGCCTTGCATGTGGCTGACTTAGGACGGACTCGTTCAACCCCCACCCCCACCCCCCGGCATCCCTTGTGGTCCCCCAAGCCAGGAGCAGTTTCTGAGCACAGAGCCAGGGGTAACCCCTGAGCGTGACCGGGTGTGGCCCAAAAACAAAACAAAACAAAACAAACAAAAAATACCTTTTGTACTCATAAGATCTATAAGCTCAATAACTTTTTGTACAGTAAACAATATATAGCATTAGACTATCTCCTATTAAAGTTTGAGGTACAGTAAGAGAACCTTGAGTGGCAGAACAGTTTCCCAGTGTTAATGACAATAACCTGGAAGAACTCTGATAAATAAGATCTTGACCAAGAGTTGAAAATGTTATAAGCAGTAATATTTTTCTAGTTAAAGGTAAGGTGCCTGCCTTACCTGCGCTACCCTAGGACGGACCACGGTTCGATCCCCCGGCGTCCCATATGGTCCCCCAAGCCAGGAGCAACTTCTGAGCGCATAGCCAGGAGTAACCCCTGAGCGTCACCGGGTGTGGCCCAAAAACCAAAAAAAAAAAAAAAAAAAAAAAAACAGATTTCATATGTGGATTGAGATCCCAAGCCTTGTGCTTTCCAAGTCAGAACTATTATCATCAAAGGGTTTGTTTGCTGCCTGCTGCTCTCTTAGATCTTTCTTTCTTTTTTTTTTAAATAATATTTAAGCACCATGATTACAAACATGTTTGTAGTTGAGTTTCAGTTATATAAAAAGAAAACCCCCCATCACAAGTGCAACCTTCCCACCACCAATGTCCCCCATCCCCCACCCCCTGCCTGTGTACGAGACAGGCATACTGCTTTTCTCACTCTCATTACCATTATCATGATAGTTGTTAGTGTATTAATTTCTCTAACTGCACTGACCACTCTTTGTGGTAAGCTTTATATTGGTGCCAGTCCCTCCAACCCTCATCTCTGTTGTCTTTGGGTGTTATTACAATAATGTCTTTTACTTTTCTTAACTCTGGTTTCTCTTCAGATCGTATCTTTCACCTTTTGTTAGAACTTTCTTGATTCAGGCTTCAATTTGCATCAGAGCCAGTGAGGGGGATCAAGTGGTCTATTTCCTTATCCTTGGGATCCTTTTCTGTCCACTAGGTGGCAGTGACCCAAATGAATCTTTTTTTTTTTTTTTGGTTTTTGGGCCACACCCGGTGACGCTCAGGGGTTACTCCTGGCTATGCGCTCAGAAGTTGCTCCTGGCTTGGGGGACCATATGGGACACCGGGGATCGAACCGCGGTCCGTCCAAGGATAGCGCAGGCAAGGCAGGCACCTTACCTTTAGCGCCACCGCCCGGCCCCTCTTTTTTTTTTTTTTTTTAAGGAAAAATATGAATCTAAATTTCATCCCTTAGAAACCACATTTAAGAATTTGTGTTTCACTTTATGCATTGAAACCCTTGCTTTAAAAAAAAGTGTTTTCCTTACTCTGTGTGTAGGATTTAGCACGAGAAATACTATTTGAGTGAACATTTGTTAGGATTGTTATGTTTGAAAATTTTATTTGTTTTAATTTTTCAGCTGGCAATGCTCAGGGCTTATTCTTAGCTCTACACTCAGGAGTCACTGCTGTCAGTACTCAGGACCATATAGAATGGCGGGGATCGAACACAGATAGATCACATGCAAGGCAGGCACTTCAATCCTGGGACTGTTAACTTTTTTTTTTTTTTTTTTTTTTTTTGGGCCACACTCTGCGGTGCTCAGGGGTTACTCCTGGCTCTGTGCTCAGAAATCGATCTTGGCAGGCATGGGGGACCATTATAGGATGCTGGGATTCGAACCACTATTGGTCCTGCAAGGCAAACGCCCTACCACTTTGCAATTCCTCTGGCCCAGTGTTAACTTTTAAATACTAAGGGCTCTTGGATTTTTATGTAGGATCAGACAATTAGCACAAAGCAGTTAGGAATATATACTAGATAGTACTCCTTGTGAGTACTATAAATCTTTTATAAATAGATCTATAAACCTCACTTTAGTGGATGATGTTGAGGTAGATGTTATCCCTTCTCTGTTGCCACCTATAGAACATAATGTCATTTCATTTTTTTATAACCCAGTAATGTTGAGCCTTGTGAATTATAAGACTCAGTTGAATTATATCATTCAGTTCATCCTGTAGTGATATCAGCTAACACTCGAATTACTCCTTGTCTTAACCAGTTTAGCTCCTGGACCCTGACCACTCTCTGTGATAATGTGGTTGGTTCTGTGTCTGTCTGAATTCTTACCAGTTTAAATACGAGGAAGCAGTGACACTACCAGTTTATCATTATTCTGGCCTTATTATTAATCCAGTTGTTTCCCAGCAATATTGTCCTCTGAATTTGTACACTGATTCCATCATCATTAGTAACTACTGCCCCTCAATAAGCCAATTTTACTTCACCCACATTTTACTTTTTCAATTCTCTTTTTTAGTACCTGACCTCAACACTCACATTAGCATTGGGAATTTTAGTCCATTTATCCTATCTTCATTGCCCTTACTGATTTCACTTTCTTTCTCCGATAAAATGTAATGATTGATCATAATACTATTAATTTTTTTTATTCCTATACTTTCTCATTTTACTATCCTTCATTTACAGAATCACAAGCCTAGTCAATTTCATCTTTCCATCTGTCTTTCACTTGTATGTGTGTAAGTGAACATAACCAGAGAAAAATATCAAATCAGCACTCCATGGTACACTTTCTTCATCTTGCACCACAGCAAATATTCTTCTTTTTCTCCTTCCTTTTCTCTGTTTTTCCCATTGCTCTATCAGTTTGTTATATTGCCGGCTCCTTTCTAAATAATGCAGTCAGTCAAATATCATACATTTCTCATCTATTCAGCTTCCTACTCCTAAATAATTACCTGTTTTCTTCTCAAAGTCCTAATAGCTTCCTCATCTTTATTTTCACTTGAGGAAGTTTTCTTTTGACTTCATTAAGAAACTAAAAATGATTAAAAGGAGAACTTCTGGAGGCCAGAGAGATATCATAGTAGTAGAGTGTTTGCCTTGCACACAGCTGATTCTAACAGACATTGGTTTGAATCCCAGTAGCCATATGGTCCCCCATGAAAAACCCCTGAGTGCTGCCAGGTGTGACACCAAAACCAAAAGAAAAAAAAAAACTTCTAAGCCTCCATCATTATTTTTTTTGTTTACTCTTTTTTGTTTTTTGGGTCACACCCGGTAATGCTCAGGGGTTACTCCTGGCTATGCGCTCAGAAGTTGCTCCTGGCTTGGGGGACCATATGGGACGCCAGGGGATCGAACCTCGGTCTGTCCAAGGCTAGCGCAGGCAAGGCAGGCACCTTACCTCTAGCGCCACCGCCCGGCCCCCTAAGCCTCCATCATTATTTTTTACTACATTTTTTTATGTTTTCTCTGCTGTCAGTTATGTCTAAAGACAGTATTACTGCATTAATAGATTCTCATTTCAAACAATTACGGAGATACAGTGAGGATATAAAATCTATCATGCAGGTAGATAGTTTAGGGTTGGAGCACATGCCTTGAATCACAGCATGTTCACCCCAAGCACTGCTGGAATTTCTTCCCTAAATGCATGTATGACCTTATTGTCTACCTCCTCAGCAGATCTCTGATATGTTATTGCATGCAGCCTTTCATATGCATGTTATTCTAAAAGAAAAATGGACATAGTCCTTCTTTAGTACAAATGAGAAAATGTAGATTTTTTAAAATAGTTCCTTACTGAAAAATTAAAGGGCAAGGGGATTATAAATGAAGCTTCAAGAATGTGGCAAACATAATATTTTAATGTAATCTTATGATATCTCTGATATTTATCACTCTGCATTTTATTTGCCAGCATTTTATATTACAAGTAATGTGGCAGCACACATTTCATTTTGCTTAGTAAATTCTCTAACATTTCTGAGTCCATGTGCAAGGTATACATTTATGCTTAAACCCAAAATAAAAAATTATTATAATGCCTGAGAGGGTAACGTGATAATCATTTTTCCCTGGCCACTAATAAGATTATACAATAAGTTTTCCTTCATATCACTCAGTTTTTAATTTCTAGCTGTTCTTTATTTTTCCTTTGCTATTGTCTGTCAGCTCAAACTTTTTTCATAGATTTTTAGCTCTTGTCTGTTTTTATTTGATTGGATTTGAGTTCCATCCTCTACTCCAGTTACTGAGCTCAGGTATCAGGAGTAACTGCTTCCTTCCCCAACCAGTATTTAGGGCAGAGAGTACACTACTGTAAAATTTAAAACTTTCACATGCTTTCTGCTGGTGTAGTTTCCACAGACGACAGTTTGGCAGAGATTTGAGGGAGGTGACATCCGATAAAAGACAATTAAACTTTTAGTTCCTTGTAAAGTAGAATAGTTTATCTGTGATGTGTTCTTTTCTTTTTCGCCACCAGATGGCACATGGATCGCTTGTATTTTAGGCATGTCATCCTTACGTGTTTTAGTGACGCAGTTGCGCAGTTGCGTTACGGAGAGCGGCGCCCTCTTATAGTTTTCAAGCCAAACTTCTTGCTATACTGCCCTCTGCTGTCTGAAATTTACTTGGAGGACTGAACTATAACTTTAAGAAGGTAGCTGCTGCTTGCCATTTTACAAAAGGAGCTAGTATTTTCAGTACTGTTTTGGGGAATAGGCAGAAACGACTGAGAGGGGTGTTTTCATTTTATTCTGATATTCAGGAAAGCAGAGCCTTTAAGAATTGTTTGTAGTGCTCACTTCGGCAGCACATATACTAAAATTGGGACAACATAGAGAAGGGTAGCATGGCCCCTGCGCAGACGACAAACAAATTTGTTAAGTGTTCCATATTTTTAAGTCCCCCCTCCAAAAAATTGTTTATACCTCCATTATATCCACATTTATAAACCCATCTCTAGTATCTATATACACTGTCACATCACACATAACACTCACATAATAAGTAGAGTAATTATGTAAGTTTTCAGGGCACTATAATGAATTTAATTTCTTTAGGGATTTTCCTGACCTACCTTTGCTACAATTTGCTGGTAGAAAAAGTTTTTAAGAGTCAATCCTTCTTTCATTTGTTAGCTCATAAGTATCCTAAAATAATCCTAGATTTAGAGCCTTTTTTAGTGGTGCAGACTTCTAGAAATACTTTGGCTGAAACTGTCTTTTTCTGAAAAAATATTGTATTATGAAACTAAATAACTTTAAGGTGACATTAAAATAAAAATAATTTACATAAATTAATACATAATCCATTACGTATACATAATGTATACATTCTTAATGTATTAATACATAAAGATGATGTGAGGAACTTGTTATAGGTACAAATTCATGAGTTCTGCCTCCAAAACATTTTAAGATACAAGATCTGTATAAGGGGATGGTTTAAGAAACACATGTAGTTGTACCATAGACATATTAATTTGTCTTGATAAATTGCTTCCATTTTCCTTTATCCCTTTTTACTTTGGAGCAATTGAGATTTTGCTTTAAAATTCTGGAATCAATGAAAAATCTGGAAGCTTTTAGTAACAGAGTTGGCTGGAAATGGTGAATGGAAGACTTGTGTTTAGAAATCTTTCATACTTGGATGAAGATGAAGTTGAGAGAAACGGGAAGAGTCAGATCACAGAGAAGAGTCCTGCAGCTGTGCAGGCATAAACTTCTTTAAGTTTGATTGTCTTATACCAGGTAGTGTCTAAGCAGAGGGACTGTATCTCTAGGAAACACCAGAGTAGAGCTGATTTTGGGAATAAGGAATAGAGTGCCCCCGTTTTTCTTGATTGCATAGAGGACCTCCAAACTTCCACCTCAGAGCTTCTATTTTAAGGATCCATAATAATCTCTTAACGTTTTCATGTTAAACTTTTTATTGATAAGGAATAAGTCTCCAAAAATGAGTTTGCAAATAACTTAGTTTTCAGGAAATTCTAAAGGGCACCTTCACCACAGAATGTTTTTGTAGGGCTTTCTGCTTTTATTATGTTTTTCTTTATCAGTTAAATAATAGTTCAGAAGTCAAGATGATGTGATAAAAAATAGTATTCATCCTCTCATTCCCTCTCCCATTCTTTAGAGTTTTTTTTTTTTTTTAAATTAGGTTTTTGGTTATTCCTTCAGTATTTTTCAGTGGACTTAACAAGAAAATACTATTAGTTTTTTTTGCTTCCTCTGCATATCAAAAGATAACATACTACTTGTATTTCTCGTGTCTTGCTTCTGTCCCAGTATATAAAGATCTTCCGTAATAAGATAAACATGCATTACTTACCTTTTTTGGTTTTGGTTTTGTTTTTTGTGACATACCCAGTGACACTCGGGTTACTCCTGGCTATGCGCTCAGAAATCACTCCTGGCTTGGGGGACCATATGGGACGCTGGGGGTCTGTCCTAGGTTAGTGCATGCAAGGCAAATGCCCTATTGCTTGCACCACCGCTCCAGCCCCAAACATACATTATTTTTATAAGGAACACTAGGACAAAGCAGATAGTAATGAAGTTACTCAGTAGCTTGCAAAACCCTTTTGGTCTGACTGCATCCTTGCATGCCTGTACGTCTGTCTGATCTTCTTTCCTTGCAGACTCTTATGTAAGGACTGAAGAGTTGGTTACCTACACTGACTATAAATATATATAACTTAAACCAGAGTCTTGCAGGTGGTCTGGTGTGCAGAAGAGTGTTCTCAGCATTATATTCCAGAGGAGCAGAGATTCATAGCGCTAGTGTAGGGTCCCTACGCTACTCCATAAAGGAGTGTGATTGGCAAGGAAAGGTTACTTACCTTTTTTTCTTGTTTTTCTTTCCTTTTCTATGCTGGAAATTAATTTTTTAGTGCTCAGTGGTGTGTAACTCTTCTGTTTATAACTGACCTGTTACTTCTGGAACAATATGGCAGAAATGTTCATGCCACAATTGAGGAAGAGAAAGCAGAAAACAATCTTGCTTAGTCTGCTCTTATCACACAGCTCTAGGTTACAGGGAAAAAATGCTGAAGATTGGAAGGAAATGTATTATAATATTGTAACATTTTATATCCCCTCTTTCTGATTTTTGTTTTGTTTTTGGGCCACACCTGGTGACGCTGGGGTTACTCCTGGCTATTATTCGTTCAGAAATAGCTCCGGGCTTGCAGGACCATATGGGACACTGGGGGATCAAACTGCGGTTCATCCTAGCCTAGTGCTGGCAAGGCGGCGACACCTTACCGCTTGTGCCACCACTTCGGCCCTTCTGTGTTATATTTTTAAATGGAAAGGACAAATAGACAAGAAGTAAATTTTCCTATGTTTCTTGTGCTTAAAAAAAGGAACTTATTTCTATAAGTACTTGAACCAAATGTATGTCTGCTAAGCAGTCAATATATAGTTCAACAGAGCATGTGTTAGCATCCATGTGTTAGCATCCTTAGCTCTCTGTCATGGCCCTGCTTTCTTCGTTTGAAAGTCATATTTCAGCTTTCAAAGCTCTTTGTTCTTTTCTCAGCTCCCTGGGGTAGGAGAATCCCACTTTCTAGTTAAACAGTTCAAGGACATTGGTGACCCTTTGATAAATTCTTTCCTTCGGATCCTCCAGACTTCTTTTAGAGACAGGGCAGACAGGGCTTACTTCTTTTTCATCTACTTGTGTTAGAAAATAAGACTCACTTTTGTCCATCTTTATATATAAAATTTCTGCAAGAAAAACTGCTAAAAATCCTCCCAAGAGGCATGTCCCCTTTTCTTACTTGACTGTATCCAGCTTCTGCTTGCAGTTCTGCTTTCAGCCACGGTGTGTGCGCAGTTGAGCTATTTTGGCTCAGGTTCCTGATTGTGACGTCAGAGGCAGGGATTGGAGGAGAATATCAGGTGACTTTCTGTAACGGTGATGATGGCTCAGCCCTCCTCCCCACCCCTCCTCTCTGCTTCCCCCACCCTTTCCTGGCTTCCACCTTAGGAACAAAGAAGAGAAAAAAACAGCAGTATGACGAAAACCAGCAGCTGCATCTGCAGACTGGCTGGGGGAGGGTGTTTATTCCATCTGTTTTCTTTGTTATGTTCTTACCCCGGACTTCCCCTCCCTGTACCCCGAATTAAATGGAGGATGTTACCAAGAACCTTTGCTTCATAGGACTTAGAATAAATCTGCAGTTTATTCAGTATTTAGATGAACAGCAGAGAGTAAAATTGCTTCATGCACCCCCACCCCCCAAAGACGAAAGTATTTTTGGCTTCTCATTTTGTCTTACTCAAGAAATCCTAGTGATGTCAGGTACTATGATAGGGGGGCTTATTACCTATTTTTAATTTCTAATAACTAAGCCAATATCTTTTCATAGATTTGTCTTCATTACATAACAGAAACATGGAGTACAGAATTAGTGTCACTTTATTATCTTAGCTAGTGTATGTCAAAGCAGAATGTGACATATCTGTGGGGCTCAGAGCCTCAGGCAGTCAGGGAATGACCAGCAGGTAGGCTTGTTCCGGGCAGCCTCTTCTCCCTGGCACTGTGCTGATTGGCCTTTCATCTGCCATCAGTGCTGTGATCTCTCTAACAAGTAAATCTCAGGGGGAAAAGGAGAATGAAAGGAACGTTATTTGTTGAGATTTCTTTTCTGTTTTCCCTTTCAGAAAATATCTAATTTAAATATTTCTAATTTAAGAGAAAGGAAAAGAAAGGAAAAAAGGAAAAGACAGAAAGGCTCTCATGGTATGAGAAGGAGCCTCCTAAGTCAGATTCTGGAATCATTTTGTGTTGGGGATTTGGGGGTCATACTTGAAGCTTGTGCTCAGGGGGTTACTTGTGGCAGTGTTTGGGGGACCATTTGCAGTGCTGGGATCAAACCCAGTTGGCCACATGTAAGTCATAAACCTTGTCTGTCTCAGGCTCTACACTGAGGATTTTTTATTGGTTGTAAAGTGTGGCTAGGATTTAGATTCTGATACATTTTTAAAGAAAGTAAAAACTTTGTTTTAGTACCCCCCAGTGATGTCTGCCCTTGCATAACCTGTCCTCACCCTTTGCTGACTGGCATAGGGTTGTGCCTGTTCATCCAGTCTCTACACCCTCATCTTCAAAGTGGATCTTTTCACTTGTACTCCCTAACTGAGTCACAGTCCTGGGTATGCTGGGAAAGAGGCTGAGAGAAACTCTTAATCATACTGTGTCCTCAAAATGCTATGTAAAGTGCACAAATTCTGAATATTGCTTGTTGCCTCCCTTTAAGAGTTGGATTTACTCCCTTCTGCTTAAATCTTGGACCTTGGTTCTTGTGACATTAGAATCCTCTAGGTTTATTTTTTGTTGTTGTTTAGGGCATTTGCCTTATGCCCTACCACTGTGCTATCTCTCCAACCTAAAATTCTCTAGTTTTATTCTCAGATTAGCCATTCCTCTCAGTTTGCATCATTCCTTTCTATAGTTTACAGTGATTCTCTTCTGATATGGGAGACTTAGCAGCTGGGGATTGGTTTGGATTTAAGAGGTGGGTGAGAAGATTCTGTTTGCTGGGGTTAAGAATTACAGCTGTCCAGTTGGCATCCTATTTCTGCTTTCCCCTCCTCTGCTAGGTGCATGCTATTGACTTTTTTAGTTTTTATCTCATGAATGAACATCTTTGAGGAGTATAAACTCCATAAGAGCAGTTTCTTATATTAGCATGTGGAAGAACCTGCTTTCTTTGTCCTCATCTTGGAGTCAGAGCTTTTATAAAACTTAATAGGCATGGCTGGGTGAACTTGTAACCTTACCTCAGTTTATTTCATCTTCAGGATTCTTAGAAATTGTTCTCATTGTTCAAATGTGCTCAGGAATCTAAGGATCTTCCACAAAGAGAAAACTGCAGTGGTATCTGGACTTGGTTTAAAAAAACCCACCACAACAATTATGATTTTGTGCACTTGTGTTGTAATTACTCTATTCCATCACTTAATGGACACCAGCTAAAGTCCATGTTTGTGCAACCTCCTTTAAATTGTGGGAACTCGGAGATTTGAACCCATGGATTTTATTTCAACATGTTTCAACTTTTTCCACCTCTTTCATGCATTTTCTTTTTTGTCATAAATGACTTGATTTACTCAAGGAACATGTGATGTAAAATGTTGGAGGATGTAGAACACATGCTGCAGGCCACAGCTTGAGCAGAGTAAGTGGTGAGTGATTCTGAGTAAAATGAGAACTAAGTTTAGGTGGAGTTGCATTGCTTACAGCTCATCCTTAGTCTTTTAGCCCCAAAGTTACAGAGCTGTAGAGCAAGCTTATGTTCCCCAGTGTATTTCCCCTATGCCCTTTTTCCTACCCCACTTCCTTACTCCCACCTGCAGTTCTTAGAGCTCTCCCGCTCCTCCATTTCCTGTTTGTGGTCTTCATTGAAAGAAGCCTGCAACAGGAATTCCTGGGGAAGTGATGACTAGAACTGTGGGACTGTGGGGACCAGGAGTTCCTTGCTGAATTTGGGGAATACTTTGCCAAGACAGACCTCCCTCCCATTGTGTGGGCCCTTAGGAACTGTTACTAATCACAACAAAGCTCAGGGCTACTCACTCTATGCCATGACTCTTCTGTCTTGAGAGACTGAAAACTGTTCTTTTCCCTTTTTGTGCCTCAGTTTCCATTTCTAGTCTCTGTCTTTAAGAATTCAGTATTTATCAAGATTCAAGACAAAATTGGGTTGGATTTTGTAGGATTTCTTTTGACATATTGAAAAATATTGAATGAAGAAAAATGGGGTCCCCGTGTTGGACAGCAGGGGGTGCCCTTTCCCTTTGCTTTCTTGCCTGGCACTCCCTTTTGCATTTCAGCCATTTTAGACAGATTGTTTTTGCTCCCAACTAGCTCCATTTTGTATTTGTGACGCAGGAAAAGAATTCAGCCAGGGAGGAGCCTGACTGAGGGAGGGAGACAGGCTGAGGCACTGCCACATACTCCTTTACTCAGCGCTTGTTCACTAGGGACTCACCTTGCTGCAGGCAGCCTGCATCTTTCATCCTGAGCCCTGTATGCTGTTGTCCCTGCCAGCTGGGCCAAGGGCAGGGTAGTGTCTGACCCCTGGACATCTGCCAGGAGATAGGACTGGCTTTGAGGCAGCAGGCAGGGCATCACCATTGTCTGAGCTAGAGTCTGGGTTTAGGTGAGTTCTGGTGGAGGAAGGTAAAGGGTGATATTGCAATCACAGGATTGGGAAGAAAAGGTTTCCTTTTCACTCAGTTTTCTGAGAAAATTCAAATATCCTAAATACATTGGGGAAACATTTTAGCTTAAAAACAGCTAAAGAAGGGCTGGAGAGATAGCACAGCAGTAGGGCATTTGCCTTGCATGCAGCTGACCCAGGACCGATGATGGTTTGAATCCTGGCATCCCATATGGTCTCCCTAGCCTGCCAGGAGCGATTTTGAGCACAGAGCCAGGAGTAACCCCTAGCGTCACTGCGTGATAGTACAGTGGGTAGGGCACTTGCATGTGGCCAGTCTGGGTTTGATCCCCAACATCTCATATGGTCCCCAAATATACCAGGAGTAATTCCTTAGTGCAGAACCAGGAATGACTCTTGAGTATTGCCAAGTGTGGCCCCAAACATCCCCTTCCCAACAGTCCTCACATATTTGAAAATATAGAAAACCAAATGCAAATACATATATAGCATACACATATATGTGTGTAAGTGATGGAGGAGAACTGCTAGGATCTATGGTCTCAAGAAAGAGCACTCAGACTGGTAGGGGGAAGAATATTTAATAAAGGACAGGCCACAGGCAGAAAGAACAACATACAATTCAAAAGGTGGCCATAGACTACCACCATGGGGTGGTGGGTGAAGGTTCTTGTAAATGATGCCAGTATTCTCCAGGGGAGGCAGGGATCTGTTCATAGGATCCAAAAATTAGCCCTTGGGTTGGTCCTTCACTACTGTGTCCTTTAGTGGGTAGTGATGTTGTGAAGAATGTAAGCACAAAAACTAGCAAGGTGGCAGGCAAGTTGCCTGTGTTCTTGAAGTTTTTATCACCCTAGAGGTGCCCCACTTCCCTCTCTGCCTCTGCATATTCACTTCTGTCCCAGCTTTCTCTCTCTCTCTCTGTGTGTGATGGCAATAGTATGATTAGCCATGTCTCCATCATCAACTTGAAAAACTTAACCTCAGGCCAGTCTTGTTACATCTCTCTGTATCACCCTTTTCCTTGCTACCCCAGTTATTTTCAAGTCTGTCCTAGTTATAGCATTTCATCTATAAGTAGTTCAGAATTTGTGTCATAAAACCAGGACCTTTTTTTGGGCCACATCTGCTCAGGGGTTACTCCTGACTATGCACTTAGAAATTGCTCCTGGCAGGTTCAGAGGAGTATATGGAATGCGGGTGATTGAACCTAGGTCCGTCCAGGGTCAGTCATGTGCAAGACAAACGCCCTACTGCTGTGCTATTGCTCCAGCCTCCAGGACTTAGAAAATAATTTTTTTATTGAAAGAAAATGCATCACATAGTTGACATAACTGAAGAAAAAGTTTAGTAGCAAGTATATTTGTGAAAATTATTGTATCACCAATAAAGTCATTAAAACAATAGCAGGTTTAGTAAGCTCTTTTTTAAAAAAGAGATAAAAATACAATAAAAGTGTGTGTGTGGGGGGTATGGGTGGCAGTTGTTGTTGTTGTTGTTTGCATAGGCACAGCAAAATATGGGAAAATAAAAAAAATAAAAAACGCTTGGCCTAAAAAACAGGGAGACCTTACCAAGAAGTATCCTGGCATGAGACCAACTCCAGGCTCCAGGAATGCTAAGTTGTCTCACCCCAAAGTCTTTCTCTGTGGTCCCAGTAAAAGCTCTTTACAATCAAAGTTGTTGCTGTCAGGTTTTTGTAGTTACAGATCCTAAACTAGGACTTTTAAAGTCCTTTTAAAGAGAGCTCTGGGGTCAGAGAGAGAAAACACAGGTAAGGTGATTGCCATGTATATAGCCTACCTGGTTTTTATCCCCTGTGACCACATAAAAGTGGTTTCTTGAGCACCATCAGGAGTGATCCCTGAGCAGAGCCAAGAGTAAGCCCTGAGCATTGCCACAGGTGGCTCAGAAACAAAAAGAGAATGATATTTCTCTTGTAGTGCTATAGGTTTTATTTGCCATTGTTGGATGCATTGTTTTAATATGTCAGGTAGGTCAAGTTTTTTATGCATTCACATATTTTGTATTTTTTCCAAGTTTCTATTTGCTGTTTTATTAGTTATGTATGATGGGTGTTAATTTTTCCATAACAGACACACCTTGGAGATAACACAGTTCCAGATAACATAGTTCCAGATCACTTACATAAAGCAAATATTGCTGTCAGTCAAGTCATACTAGTTTTTTGGTTTTCAAAAATGGAGACAGTCCTGACCCTTCTCTTGTTGGGGGTCCCAGAGTTAAAGTACTAGGGTTAAGATGCTTGTTTGACAGCCAACCACTATTCAGTCCCAGGCACCACCCTGGGTGTGATTCCAGAGGCCCCCACAGCAACACAGCCTTGGGCCCAGAATTCCCCTGCCAATCCAATTTGCCCAGAGGCTTTGACATGTGCTATGGCAGCCCTGCCAGTCTCACTCTGCAGATCCCTGATGAGGAGAGTGAGAAGATATTTCATTTATGTTAAGTGTACCCAACTATTATGTCTGGAAAAAAAATGAATGCAATTAAAACACTTGACTGCTAAGAGTATAAACTATTATCTTTAGCCTTTAGCAGTTTATATCTTTTTGCTGGTAGAGGTTCTTGTCTTAGTGTTCATGGCTGCTGACTAACCAGATTAATGATTGATGAAGGCTGATGTGTCTTTAGCAATTTTTAAAACCAAAACAACAAAATCAGGAAGATATACAGGAATTAAGGTATTTACCTTGCACACAGTTGATCTGAGTTCTATCCCTGGCCCCCCTTAGGATCCCCCAAGCCCACCAGAAATGATCTTTAAGCTCAGAGTCAGGAGTAAGCCCCAAACATCACTAGATATTACCTCAAGCCAAAATAATTACATAGAAGCAAACTTAAAAGAATTCTACAGGCTTAAAGACCTAGTGTACTAAATTAAAGAGGAAACTCAGGATTGACTTTTTTTTTCCTGGTCTTTAGGACCCATCCAAAAGAGTCAGTATTAAGTCCTGGCTCTATGCTCAGAGATCATTCCTGCTGGTGCTTAGGGGACCATATGAGTTGCCAGGTATTAGGCCCTTGTCAACCACATTCAAGGAAAGTATCTTACCTGCTGTACTGTATTTCCAGAATTGACCTTTTTCTTTCAATTTTGGGGCCACACCTAGCAGTGCTCAGGTCTTATTTCTAGCTCTGTGCTCAGGGGTCAAATCCAGATCAGCTGCATGTAATGCAAATGCTATTTGTGCTGTGCTGTCTTCTCCAGCACCCAGATTGACTAGAAACTCTGAAACTGCCATAATATTTTTTCCCCCTCAACAGAATTTATTGGGGCTAGGGATTTGTGGAAGAGTGGGGGAGGGTCTTGTGCCTGAGTTCAGTGCTGGCAACATACTACAGAATATTACAGGTGGCTCTACTAAAGGAGCCTAATCATGGAGTGGAGAGTAGATTTTTTTTATTTGTTTTTCTTTTTCTGTAGGTGAAGTAGTATGGTTATAATAGTATTATTTCTAAATCTAGTCCATGAAATTACTGTATTTCCACCTTACTACCAAATTCATTCAAAGGCAACTATTACTTTGTTTTCGGAATATACCCAGCAGTAATATGGTTTTTTTTTTTTTTTCTCGGTTTAGTGCTCCGGGGTCACATTTGGTAGTGCATAGGTGACCACATGGTGTCAGGAATTGTCCCCAGGTCTCCCACAAGCAAAACGTGCTCTAGCCCATTGAGCTATCTCTTTGGCCCCACAATGGCTACTATTTGAGAACCATCTTGAAATGGTCTTAAAGAAAAGTAGCTCATGATATGTGTATTCAAAAAGATATACAAAACCCCAGAAATTTAGATGAGAGTTTAAGATATTTGTACCAAGATAACTTCCTGCCTCTCCTACTTTATCAAGGCAGCAGCTCTGTTCCAGAAGTTTACATCCGAAAGCACAAGGCTTCATCTCTTTCAGGGCCTACTTAGAGGATTTCTCCCCGAGAAATGCATAGGACTTCTCATTCATCTGACCCCAGAAAAGAAAGGCCTGTGTGGGATGGTCAAGAAATGAGTTGAGGCTCCCTCCCCCATCCATCTTCTCCTCTGAAATGAAGTTCTGCCTTAGAGGTGATGCCTAAGAAAACTGGGGACCTAATAGCTCTTCTCTCTCCTTGTTGATACTCTTAAGTTAGACAGTACTTTAAGTCATAAAACAAAATTGCATAAATTGAAGGCTATAGCTAACAGTAAATATGGTTTCTCTACATGATGGAATGAAATGTGAAAATACTGATTTTGTTAGTCTCATGAATATGTGAAAATATAGCATATACTTCTAAATAACTAATATATAAAGAACAAATCAGAAAATTAAAATGAAATTTTATGGGACTCAGTTGTGCTCAGAGGGAAGTTTATAGATATAATTCCTATATTAAGGAAGATTCATCTTGTCGGTATTCAAGGTTCCACTGTAAGACACTGAAAAGATGACTGAGAAGTTAGCTGAAAGGGCTGGTAAGCAACAGAGTCCCAGACTCGATCCCCAGATCTACTGGAAGGGCACCCCCATCACCACCTGTCAGAGCAGAGCTGCCAGAGATGGGCCCACACTGCAGGCAAGACTGATGAGGAGAGAGAGGAGGAGAGAGAGAAGACAAAGAAAAAGAGAGAGAGATGGATTTGGACCAGTGTCACATCAGATTGAGGGCCAGGTAAAAGGAACAGGTATATGATGTAAAGTAAAAGGATACAGCCGAAAGTAGCCAAAGGTCTGTCCAAATCAGGAAGAAAAGCCATAGCTAGAAGTAGAAACAGTTCAATCCCATTGCTCCTTCAACTGTCTTCTTGTAACTGCCAACCACGCTCCACCTCCAGTCTTGGGGGGGTGGAGTGGGGGTGGGTTAGACTCAGCCAGCCAGTCACAATTAGGGTCTTAAAGGGTAGACCCCTTTTATGGCTGGCTGGTGCTGGACTGTAGGACTAGAACCACTCTTTTTTTTTTTTTTTTTTGGTTTTTGGGCCACACCCGGTGGTGCTCAGGGGTTACTTCTGGCTGTCTGCTCAGAAATAGCTCCTGGCAGGCACGGGGGACCATATGGGACACCAGGACTCGAACCAACCGCCTTTGGTCCTGGATCAGCTGCTTGCAAGGCAAACGCCGCTGTTCTATCTCTCCGGGCCCTAGAACCACTCTTTCTAACAAAGACACTTAAAAAGGAGAGCAAACATCCCAAAGCAAGTAGAGGAAAATAATAAAAATTAGGCTAGAAGTTAATAGGAAATATATACTAGGAAAAAAATCATTAAACTATTTTTATTTTAATATCTGGTTAAACAACAAAACAAACAATATCTAGTTCATTGAAAAGATCAGCAGGGCCCGGAGAGATAGCACAGCGGCATTTGCCTTGCAAGCAGCCGATCCAGGACCAAAGGTGGTTGGTTCGAATCCCGGTGTCCCATATGGTCCCCTGTGCCTGCCAGGAGCTATTTCTGAGCAGACAGCCAGGAGTAACTCCTGAGCATTGGCTGGGTGTGACCCAAAAACCAAAAAAAAAAAAAAAAAAAAAAAGAAAAGATCAGCAAATGCTAAGACTGTAGCTAGAATGGCCTGAGGTGGTGGTTGGAGGTAAGACTTAATGTACTAGAATCTGAAATGAGTGAACCAGCACCAGAGCAATAGTACAATAGATAAGGAAGGTGTTGTCCTTGCAATCAGCCGACCCAAATTCAGCTTCCAGTATCCATTTCACCATATCCCTGATCACCATCAGAAGAGGTTGCTGATCTCAGAACCACCAGTAATCCCTGAGCACCGCCAGGCGTGGCCCACAAGCAAAACAAAACAAAACAAAACAGAAAAGAATCCCAAGAAATAGAAAACGAGGGCAGCATCTTTGTCAGACCAATAAAGACTGAGTAATATAATTTATAAATGTAAATGTAAAAATTCTTAACAAAATATTAGAAAATTGAACCCAGAGACATATAATTATACACGATTGTCTTGTGGAATTTATTCCAGGGTGATGAATCACTAGAGTGATTTAGCACTCATTACTCAGTGAAATTCATCTTATCAATGGGAAAAAAATACAAATCACATGATCATCTTGTTAGAACCACAGATAATATTTTAAAAAATCTGATTTCTGGGGGGGCCGGAGAGATAGCACAGTGGTAGGGCGTTTGCCTTGCACGTAGCCAATGGAGGATGGACAGTGGTTTGAATCCCAGCATCCCGTATGATCTGAGCCTGCCAGGAGTGACTTCTGAGCATAGAGCCAGGAATAACCCCTGAGTGCTGCCATTTGTGGCCTAAACCCCCCCCCCCCCATTCAATTTCTTTTTATTTTAAAAGATGTAAAGTAATAGTGGTAGGGAATTTCTTCAACCTGACATAGGGCACCTGAAGGAAAAACACAATTTGGATCATATTTTGTGGTGGAAGACTTACAATTTTGTCTCAAGGTTTAGTTACAAGAAAAGGATGCCCACTCTTGCAACTTTTGCATTGCTCTAGCCAAGGCTCTTAGGAAATAAAAGTAGTGAAAGTCCATGAAAATTGGTGGTAGGAACCCACCCAGCATTGCTCAAGGCTGTTCCTGGCTCTGTGCTCAGGATCCACTCCTGAGGTACTCAGGGGTCTGGATTGAACCCTGTCAGATGCATCTTACACAAGATGTTATCTCCTGTGCTGTATCTCTAGTGCCCCATCAGGACTCTGGTTTGGTTCAGAGGTTACTGCTAGCTCTACACTTAAATCACTCTTGGTGGTTTTTGGAGGGAGGATACGGGAAGTTGGCGGTCAAACCTGGGTACTCACTAGAGTTCTTAATAGGGCCAGAGAGAGTACGGCAATAAGGTAAATGCTTGCAGACAACCCTGGTTGATCTCTGACACCACAGGGTCCCCTAAGCATTGCCAGGTGTGGCTCTGGAGGCCACTGAGCACCAGCATGATGAAGCAAGTAGTGCTTGGGTCACTGCAGGGCCTACATGTTGAACTGCTGGCTCATTTGGCCCTTGTCATGAACAACCACCTGCTTGAGGCTGAACAGGAATGACTCGGGCTAGACAGGGTTTTTTTTCAGACTGGGTTTAATAGGGAACTGGCAGGATAGGGAAAGCAGGGGCCTTAGAACAGAAATCTCTAGTCCAGTAAACCATCCTTTCAACAAAGTCATTCTGGAAATCCAGCCAGTATCCAGGAGCAACAGGAGAAAATGTTAAAAAGAAATAACCATGACCATGAGAACTAGCCAACCAACCAAACAACCCCTGCCCCCATCCTCTCACTCCAGCTGGGGGTTCTTATTCCCCCCACCCCACAACTGTTTCTAACTTAGTTATCAATTTGACAGATTTCTCCATGCTTAAAGGGATAGACCTCTTTTAAGGAAGTGTAACCCAAAAGCCCCTACCCTACACCCAAGAAATCTATTCTGTAGTCACAGAAGGCATGATCTTGCACATAAAGAGCATCCTACAGAATTCATGAAAAACTGTTAGCAGTAAACAAATTCAATAATTGTCTTTCTATGCATTTGCAATGTATAGTCTGAAGCAAATTATGAAAATAGTTCTAGAGACTGGAGCAATAGTACAATAGGAAGGGCATTTGGTCCCCAGCATCTCATCTGGTCTCCCTAGCATGCCAAATGAAGCAGAAGCCTCATTCCCCAAACCCAGGAAATTGGGGAGACATGAGTCTAGAAGCAAATGCTGATGTAGGAAATAATCCACTCACCATTAAGGGGATAAAACAGGTTCAGGAACTTCAACACACAAGCCTTCCATGCCTAAGAAGCAGATAGCTCAGTGGAGGAAAGCCAGAAACACAAGAGACTTTTTCCTGAGACTCAAGGTCTTTACTAGGAAATGCCAGACCCTGGGGTGGAGAACAAGTGGTCTAAGGCATTAATCCAAAAGGTGCTTCGTCCAAAAGTGTTTTCAACCAATGAGTAACAAGTAACAAGGTTGGAAGTTGGTTACTCCAGTTAACCTAGTAGAGGTCAGGTAGGCTTTAATTTTTATTTAAATGTTTGGTAGAAGTCTTTGTATTGAAATCTTAAGTGGCTAGGAGATTTCCTTTTCAGGAGAATTTTATATATGAAATCCATTTTCCAAATATTTTTATTAATATTCATGTTATCTGTTAAATCTTGATTGAATTTTGGTAGTTTTGTAGGTTTTGAGAAATGGCCTATGTCCTATAAAATATCTAATTTTTCAAACTTGTTTTTAGTATTTTCTTATCTTCCTTTCAATGATTGTAACCCCTTTAGTGTTATTCCCACATTCTTAATTTTAGTAGTATATGAATTCTCTTTTAATCATAAAAACTTTCTACAAATTTATTTTATTGGAGCTGGTCCGAATGCAGTGATGTTTACAATTAATTGATCACAGCCAGTTACAGATTTCTTGCTTCGGCAGCACATATACTAAAATTGGAAGATACAGAGAAGATTAGCATGGCCCCTGCGAAAGGATGACACGCAAATTTATTTTATTGGGTCTATTTTAAAAATAGCTTTCTGGATCATTGATTTATTTTTCCCTCTCCCATCCAAGTACTAAACAGGCCCGACCCTGCTTAGCTTCCAAGATCAGAGAAAATCGGGCATGTTCAGGGTGGTATGACCGTAGACAATTTTTTCCTTCTGTTGTTTTTTATGATTGATTTTTGCTCTTTTTCAGTCCTTTCTGTTTTCTTTTGGTTATCTTTCTATAGTCTTTAATAGGAAATTAGAGTACTGATTTAAGATCCTTTATTTTTTTATTTTATTTATTTATTTATTTGGGTTTTTTTTTTGGCTCACACCCAGCAGTGCTCAGGGGTTACTCCTTGCTCTTCATTCAGAAATCGCTCCTGGCAGGCTTAGGGGACCATATGGGATGCTGGGATTCGAACCACCGACCCTCTGCATGAAAGGCAAACACCTTACCTTCATCCTATCTCTCCGGCCCCTACACCCTTTTTTTTTTTTTTTTTTTTTTTTATTGATTCATTTGATTGATTGGCTTTTGGGCCACACACAGCCATGCTTAGGGGTTTCTCTGGCTCTGCACTCAGAAATTGCCCCTGGCAGGCTGGGGGACCATATGGGATGCCAGGAGTCGAACCGTGTCTGTTCCAGGTCGGCCACGTGCAAGGAAAACTCCCTACCTGCCGTACTATCGCTCCGCCCCCGGATCCTTCCAAATATAAACTGATTGTTGTATTGCTTTATCTCTGCCCCTTATATGTTAATGTCTTTTCATTAGTTTGTGTATAGTATATTAAATTTTCTCTTTGAGGACTAGAGCAATAGTGCAACACTTACTTTGTACGTGGCCAACCAGGTTTGAACCCTGGTACCATATATAGTCCTGAGTCTACCAGGAGTGATTCCTGAATGCAGAGCCAGGAATAAGACCTGAGCACTACTCAGTGTGGCCTAAAAACAAACAAACAAACAAACAAACAAAAACAAAATAAGTACATGAAATTGATATTCTCATGGTGATTTTTCTTAGAGCCACACATTATTTAGAAGTGGTTCTTTTGCTTTCAAACATTTGAAAATTTTGATGTATAGCTTGATTTTTTTTTTCTTCTGTTTTTGGCTCACACTCAATGGTGCTCAGGGATTACTCCTGGTTCTGCACTCAGAAATCATTCCTGGCAGGCTCAGGGAACCATATGGGATGCCATGAACCAAACCTGGGTCTGTCCTGGGTCAGCTGTGTACAAGGCAAACACCTTGCTGCTGTGCTATCACTCCAGCCCCAATAGTCTAATATTTTTAAGGCCAGAGAACTTGCTCTATGATTTACGTACCTTAAGTTAGTTTAAATTAATTTTATGACCCAGAATATGATTTTTCTTTGTGAGTATTCAGTTGTACATTTGAAAAAAATTGTTGGCTGAAGGGTTCTGTATATGTATATTTTTCCAGCCTTTCACTTTGTGAATAACCTGCCTCTTTGTATTTGAAATAATTTTCTTGAAGCTAGAATATTGTTGGGTTTAATTTTTCTCTGCCAGTGTTTTGTGTCCTTGTCCTCTCAGCCTAGGAAAGTCTTGGCCCAAGCTACTTGTGTATGTCTGCCCCAAACAAGGCCAATATTTTGGCTAGATTAAACCTTGTAGTTCTCTTAAGAAACAATCATCGTGAAACTTAAAAAATACATGGCTGGGGCCGGGAAGGTGGCGCTAGAGGTAAGGTTTCTGCCTTGCAAGCGCTAGTGTAGGACGGACTGCGGTTCGATCCCCCGGCGTCCCATATGGTCCCCCCAAGCCAGGGTCGATTTCTGAGCCAGGAGTAACCCCTGAGTGTCAAACGGGTGTGGCCCAAAAACCAAAAAAAAAAAAAAATACATGGCTTATTACTAATAAGACTAGAAAATACACTAGTATATCTGCAAGTTGCAGATAGAAAGAGAATTTTAAAAGGGTGAGCCTGGGGCTGGTCAGTAGCACAGTGTAAGGCATTTGCCTTGCACTCAGCCAACACCAGACAGAGCCCGGTTTGATTCCTAGCATCTCAGATGGTCCCCCGAGCCTGCCAGGAGTGATTTCTGAGCATAGAGACAGGAGTAACCCCTGAGTGCCACTGTGTATGACCCACAAAAATGAAAGAAAAAAAAAAGGTGAGCCTGAGATTTTGCTTCATTGATGTTGAGCATGAGGTATCTAGGATTTCAAGGATTCTCTCTTTATTAGTGGCTTTTAATATAAATTAAGGCTTAGGCAAGGGAAAAGGATGGAGTCATTCAAATGTTCACATGGTTATTTTTGTTTGTTTTGGGGTCACAACCAGCAGTGCTCAGGACTTACTTTGGGTCTGCACTCTGGGATCACTCATGGTTTGCTTGGGGTACCATTAGCGTGCTGGGTGGATTGAACCCCTGGTCGACTGTTTGCAAGACAGTCCCCTTTTCCACAGAACTATCTCTGGCCCCAGGATTTTTTTTTTTTTAATAATACCCTTCAACCCTCATTCTTTCTCCTTCCCCATTATGGTATCAGAGTTCACACACTTGATTGTGTTTTTTGCTTACATGCATTTGCATGTACAACATTGAATATACAACCAACTTAATGATGTGTGCTGGTGTTGAAGATCAATCTTGTGGTTTCACATGTGCATGGAGGTGCTCTACCTCCGAGGACCAAAACTTTGTGGGGAATGCAGCCTAACTCTTTACCTAGTTGTGTAGTTGTCAATATGTTTATTCAAGATGAAGATGAATATATTTGAATAAGTCCTCAGAGATGAAACCATAATGTAAGGTACTTACATTATAATCATTCTCTGTTAATTGTTATATTTGGACTATTAATATTAAAAGGTAGTGGACCAGAGAGTTACAGCTCAATGGCAGAGTTTTTTCCTTTTATGATTGAGACCATGGCTTCTATCTTTGGCACTGCAAAATGAGAAAGTGATGTGTGTGTGTAAGGACTTGCGCCCAATGTTTATTATTTTTGTTTTGCTTGTATTACTTTCCTGTGGTTTCGTTGAACATTTGGGACAGGGATGGAACAAACTTGGCAGTCTTAGTTGGGGTCAACTCCAGCTTGATGATTGGGGGTCCTTGTGGTGCCAGTTACTGAAACCAGGCTCCTTCCTGCATGCAAAGGATGCACCCCAGCTCATTGATTTGCCTCTCTCTCTGGCTCTCTTAGTACATTTCTTTTCTTTTGTTAAAAAACTTTATTTATTGGTTTCTAGGCCTTACTCAGCAGTGCTCAGGGGTCACTCCTGGCTCTGCACTCAAAAATCGCCCCTGATAGACTGGGGGATCATATGAGATGCCGGGAATCAAACCGGGTCCCTCCTGGGTTGGCCACATGCAAGGCAAATGCCCTACCTCTGTGCTATCTCTCTGGCCCCTCTTAGTACATTTCTGAATGAAAGATTTTATTCTTTTTTTTGGGGGGGGGTTTGGGTTTGGGTTTGGTGTTACTCCTGGCTATTGCTCAAAAATCGCTCCTGGCTTGGGGGACCATATGGATGTTGGGGGATCAAACTGCGGTCCATCCTAAGCTAGCGCAGGCACTTGTGCCTCCCCTCCGGCCCTTATATAATCAGCTTTTACCTACCTTTCTGACTGCCTTCCTCAGTCTAACTTAATGACCATTTTTCTTTTTCTCAGAACACCAGACAGTCTCATGCCTTTGCATTTTTTCCCTCTGTCTGAGATGCTTGTTTCTTGTTGCTGTTCATGTGGTTTGCTCTCTACTTTCTAAAAAGTCTTCATTCTCACTTAGGGCCTTTCCTAATCACTCCCTTTTAAGTGGAAATTTATCTTCTCATCAACTGCCCTGCTCTCTTTCCTACTTGATTTCTCTGCATAGCACTTACAGCTATCTAATAATAAACGATTTCATTTATTAACTTGATCTATTTCTCTTTAATAGCCCTAAGACTAGCTGCCAGGTTTTTGTTTATTTCTTTAGTTGGCATTTGGGCCACATTCAGCAGTGTTCAGCGCTTACTCTTGGTCCTACTCTTGGTCTTAATGATCTAGTCAGCACATGCAAGGCAAGTGTCTGGCCTGCTGTACTAAATTTCTCCAGCCCTATAGCGTCCTGTTGTTATGAATAAAGTTTGCATGGATATGCTCATTCATTTCTGTATTGTCTGACTGCTTTTAAGTAGTTGAAGTAGATTATATGGCTAAAATACAATATTTCCTTATTCACGGAGAAGTTTGCTGCTCTCTGCAAACAGATAGGAATGGGAAAGAATTATTGGTAACAAAGACATGAAAGCAAGATATTTTTTTCTCATTGGGGTCAGTAGTCAGTAATAGTAGGTTGGGTGGTCAAAGAGGAAATTAGCCTTGAATAAGAATTTTATGTATAAATAGATTAAGTAAGTAGAAGCCATTTCAGGCTGGGAAGCTGGGACTGTTGTTTAGGTAAGGGACAGATGTACTTTTGTTTTTAATCATACTTTCCCCATCTTTTTCTTGCTAGCCAAGAAGGATCAGGAAGGTGGAGAAGAAAAGAAATCTGTGCAAAAGAAAAAAGTAAAAGAATTAAAGGTGTTAGATTCAAAGACATCCCAGAATCTCTGTGAGTAACTGTGATCCCAACAATTTGAAAAAGTGTAAAGAGTTTTTTTAATAGCTTAATGCTGGTATTTGAGGTCTTATTTACTGAATTTATACTTGTATGCAGCTATTATGTAATGTCTGGGTGTGTATTGTGATGTATGTTTGTGTATGTGTGCACTCAGTATGTGCATGCACATACTCTAGGGACTCCCCAAGAAGTGTTGGGGAGCCTGAGGGCTACTTCTCACAATACTGGAAGGCTTGGACCACTATTTGGCCCTTGGTATGCTTAAGGCCCGTGATGTGGTACTGTTCCAGTTCAGTGGTTCTCTGGGCTACCCCAGCGATGCTCAGGGCACCATGCAGTGCCCCAGATAGAACTCACAACCTCTATGTGCTAGACATAAGCTCCAGCGCTTTGAGCCATCTCTCCAGTTCCCTGCTATTTTATTTAATCTCTGCAGTCATTTAATCTCTTCAGAGATTGTTAGTACCTGGTTTTATGAAAAGGAAATAGAAATTGAGACTTGAAGGAATTATTTTAGTCTTATACCTAGTAAGAGACATGTCTAGAATTTAAACCATAAATTAATTCAAAACTCTTTTTATTGCTATAATAAGAAATTACCACAAAATCCGGGGCCGGTGAGGTGGCGCTAGAGGCAAGGTGTCTGCCTTCCAAGGGCTAGCCAAGGAAGGACCGTGGTTCGATCCCCGGCATCCCATATGGTCCCCCCAAGCCAGGGGCAATTTCTGAGCGCTTAGCCAGGAGTAACCCCTGAGCATCAAACGGGTGTGATTAAAAAACAAATAAACAAACAAACAAAAATTACCACAAAATCTACCATGGAACTGGAGAGATCATATAGTGAGTGGGTAAGGCATTGACCTTGAATAAGACTGATCCAAGCCTAACTCCCAGTACTACATATGATCCGAGTTGGGGAGGAGAGAGACAGAGACAGAGAGGAGAGAGAGAGAAGGAAGAAGAAAGAAAAGAAAGAAAAAAGGAAAGGAAAGGAAGGAAAGAAGGAAGGAAGGAAGGGAGGGAGGGAGGGAGGGAGGAAGGAAGGGAAAGGGAAAGGAAAAGCGGTAGGGCATTTATTTGCCTTGCATGCAGCAGAATGGATGGTGGTTCCATATGATCCTCCGAGTCAGCCAGGATCGATTTTTTGAGTGCAAAGCCAGGAGTGACTCCTGAGCACTGCTGGGTATGACCCCCTCAAAAAAAAAAAAAAAAAAAAAAGAAAAGAAAAGAAAGTAGTGATGATCCTGAGTACAACTCTTTGTGGCCAAAAACAAAAAAAAGAAAAAAAATTGGCCTACCACAAGTGCTCTAGTCTTTATATATATTCTTCCTTCTCACTTTCTTTTATGTAATTAAATGCAAGTATTGTCTTGATTTTAGTTAAACTTAAAATTATTTTGTGGTTATGAGTAATGTAAATCACACCTCTCTTAGAGTAGGATCAGTAACTCCTAAGAATTCTATTCTAAACTTCCTTCCTGTATGCATTAATTTATAATTCCTCTATAAAATTTGGTATAAAACATACTTCCTGATAATCAGGATGACTCAATTTTTGTTCATTTTTATATTCTCTCTACTTTATGCTGAGTAATACAGATTTAAATATATCTTCAATAATTTATGGGGCCTGTCGGGTTGCAGGCACTATTAAGCATGTACTAGACACATGCTCCAAAGATGAAATAAATATATGTACTTTCTCAGGAGTGGGAACATGGCTCAGAGGGCCAGAATGCATCCTTTGCATTGCTCGGAACCCCCATTCAATCCCTGACAACTACATGATCCCTCCTGCACACCTTCCCACACAATGGGAGTGATCCCTAAACTTAGCTTCTACACATTGCTGGATGTGACCTGAACTGATAAATTCATTTTTAGTCTTACAGTATGACTATTAGTCCTCTGTTTCTAAATGAATAAATCAAAGTTCAGATTATATCCCTTGGCCAGCATCATACAAGTAATGAATATACATGCCAATAAATAAAATCAGTGCTATAATATTGAGAACAGTAAGCCCTTACATTATTCTTAGCTATAAACCTTAGATCATTCAAAACAATCATTAATTAACAGGATAAGTCCTTTTATGAAGCAGAGTCTCAAGTGATATAAGGTAGTTTCTTTTTTTAATATTCTCTCAATAACATAAAACATGAGTAATTATTATTTTAGATATTGAATCAAGACTATAGAATTTTGTTTCAGACCAAAAAGTAAGTTATGGTAAGTAGTAGCTCAGATTGAATAGTGCTATGATGCAGGATTTCAAGGAAGTGTCAGCAAAGTCAAGTGAGATAGCACATTCAAGGTCAATTCAGAGACAACTGTTTCAGCTAAGTTAAATGAAAGGTGAGTGCTGGTTGAGTGCAGCCATTAGGATCATCCATTAGTCTGAAGCCAATGATGTCATCTTCTGAGAAAACTCTATAGTTTGGGAATTGTAGATAGTCGAGTACACGTGAACTAAAGCACTTTGTGGGAGAGAAGTAGGAGAGGATTTTTGGGAAATTGAGACTATATCATAGAAAGTTCTGATAAGCTTAGACTAAAAAGTATTTATTTTATCTGAAAGCATTGGGAGTTATTAAAGAAATTGTAATTAGGAAAGTCAATGATAACATCTTCTATGATTGGGGAAAAGCCACTTCAGCAGTGATTTAAGACTGTATTACTAGTGGAGGATAAAACCAGTCAAAGGATGAGCTACTGTTACAATTTAAGGTAAGTGAGTTGTGATCAGGACCTGAAACTCAAATAATAAGAATGTATCAGAAGATGGAAAAAAGTAAGAATGGAATTTAGTGGTTGAGAGAATAAGGGAAAGGTATTTTCTTGGGTTTCATTACATTTACTGGATGGGAAAATCCAGGGGGACTAACATTTTGTCTTTCATGGAAAGAGCAGTGGACTAAATGAGAAGTGCCAGGTGGTGGGTTGAAATGATTTGGGATAGAATTTAAGGTGCCTGAGATTCTGCCATAAAAATGACTACTTTGGGCATCTGGGAACATCAGGAGGAATGTTAGCTGGAGATAAGAAATTGTGGGGGTTGGGTAATGGAGAGATAGTACACTGAGTAACACTTCTGCCTTGTTGACCCGGGTTTGATCCCTGGTTTGATTTGAGCATCTCCAGGAGTGGTTCCCTTCCCTAAAGAAAAAGAAAAATATAGAAGTTAGCATATTTGTCATAATTGAAGTTATAAATTTGCTTTATAGTCCACTAATAGTGAAAGTATAGATAGGGGTTGAGGTTATTACTTTGCAAGCAGGTGACTAGCCCAGGTGTCTGGGCCTCTGAGCAATATGAGAAACAATTTACAAATATAGGACTGAGAGTAGCTCCTGAGTATCACTGCAGGGTGGGGCCAAAAAATCCAAATATTTAAAGAACAGATATTTGAAGAGCAAGTAGAGAAAATGGGAATTTGGAGAGAAAAAAGAAAAAAGGCAGTATGGCACAGTGCTCTAAAGTGGGGAAGCTCAGGGTTAAATGATGACATTCCAAGTAAAACCAATATCTGACGGGTACTTTCTTTTTTGTTGTAAGTTTTAGGGTCACACAAAGTTTACTCCTGGCTCTGTACTCAGGAATCATTCCTGCCAATGCTTGGGGGGTCATATGGGATGCTGGGGATTGAACATATTGGATGTTGGGCATGTGCAAGGCAAGCACCTTACCCACTATACTCTCTCTCCAACTCCCTAATGATACCTTTTCAAGAGAGAAGAAACTTGATAGTAGGTGTGCACATGTGCTAATGGAAAAAGCTCTAATGCACCTCTTCTGTGAAAACAAGGAGTGAGGGAGGAAACCTGGGGAAAGAATAAAAACAGGCATCGTTTCTAATAAACTTGAGTAAGTGTTCAGCACAAGTTTTCTTTCAGATGATTCCAGAGTAGTTGTTCCTCTTGCCCTAATGCCCTGGCATACAGAGCATCTGCTCCAAACTGAGATCTTCCATGGCCCGTACTAGTTCTTGCCCATGGTTTTGTTCTTATCCATGTCTGGATCCTGCTGAGATTCCCTCTTGCTCAATTTATAGATAGGTAGCATAAGGGAATTGCACAGCAAGTAACTTGACACAGGTTTCATTGTCTAAATAGGAGTAAGATTTTAGAAGTAATAGGGAAGAAGTGGGAAACTTAGGAAATGGGCCTGTTTAGGGAGAACTGCCAAGAGAGCCCAGACAGGCTTAGGAACATGGATCTGGTCCTCAGAGCTCTTCCTCACAGCATTCTTCAACCATGGTGTAAGAGTAGAGAAATGAGGGCCAGAGAGTTGAATCAAAGGGTTGAACCCCAGGTTTGATCCCCAGCACTGTATGGTTCCTATGACACTGCCAGTAGTCCCCTGAGCACAGTAATGAGTAGCCCCCAAGCACTATCAGTTGTGAGTAAAAAAAATTGAGGCATAAGATGGTCGGATTTACTAGAAAGAGAAGATGAGTATACAGAAATAGTCATTAATAGAAGCAGGAGCTAGAAGATGAGTGCTATGATAAACAGGTTCTGGCTTAAATAGAGAAGACAAAGTGGAAACGATTTCATCAGGGAAGTTGGTCAGAGAGAGATGTGAAGAATAAAACAGTGGGATGAGTATCTTTGTAGCAGGTAAAGAAGGTCTAAGTTTTCCTGTATGAGCAAAGACAAGGAGTCACATTGTGACTGTAGTGTGTGACTGTAGCATCAGGGCAGGGTGATAACTCAGGTGAAGCGGGTGTGCTGCCATGCACTGGGACTCGAGCTTGATCCTGGTACCACAGGTCGCTGTGCACTCCCTGTGTCACTCACCCCTAAGCACCAGTGTGATGTCCCTGGTGGCCCTCAATACTGCTGGGCACAAACATTATATCTCTGGCCCAAGCTTTTATGGTCCAGCCTGTCTATTGGTCAAATATAATGAGGAGTGGCCTCTGGGTCCCTTGAGCATTGCTTAAGAGACCCCCTAGTTTAAAAATTAATGTGAGGGTTATTAATAAGAGAAAACTGCAAGGTTAGAAACCTTAGACCCTAGATTTTAGATATATAGACAATGAAGAGCTATGGAGGTTTTGATAGTGACTCTTCCGAAAATTGGCAGCAGTCTGGAACAGGAAGAGACTGAGATGAACATTTTCTTGTGTGCACATTTTTTGTTTGTGGTCCACACCCACTAGTGTTCAGGGCTGACTCCTGGCAGTGCTCAAAGGACCCTCTGTGGCGCCAGGGATGGAACGTGGGTCAGCTGTGTGCAAGGGCAGCAGCCTACCTTCCATTCTATATCTTTAGGCATATCTTTCTTTGTCTTTCTTCTGCCAGCAATCTTCTTGGGTTCCTTCCGCATGCCCTATCTGGAGATTAAGAATGTCATCCTGGAAGTGAATGAGGCTGTTCTAACTGAGTCAATGATCCAGGTAAGAAACAAGCTTGTTTCACTTGAGCTGCAGTCTCCTGTAGTCCCCCTGCTCTCTAGCCTATCTCTTGGCTTCCAGCTCACTTTGGGGGTGCTTCCATCTTCAGTGCCCAGGTTGTTTCTTGGTTCTGCCATCTTACCTGCTGCCTCGCTCCCCTCATCAACCCTCCAACCCAGACCTAGCCCATGTTTTACTCTTTTTTTTTTTTTTTTTTTTTTGGGTCACACCCAGCGGTGCTCGGGGGTTACTCCTGGCTGTCTGCTCAGAAATAGCTCCTGGCAGGCACGGGGGACCATATGGGACACTGGGATTCGAACCAACCACCTTTGGTCCTGGATTGGCTGCTTGCAAGGCAAACACCGCTGTGCTATCTCTCCGGGCCCCCATGTTTTACTCTTAGTGGTCCTGGAGCAGAAGGAGGGACTGACAGGAGAACAGAAGAGCTGTTTGGCTCAAGTTGTGGGCTTATCCTCTCTAATGAGATGGTTCCTTTTCTCTTCCAGAACCTCATTAAGCAGATGCCAGAGCCAGAACAATTAAGGATGCTATCAGAACTAAAGGACGAGTATGATGACCTGGCGGAATCGGAGCAGTTTGGTGTGGTGGTGAGTGAGGCCTGTGAAATGGGCTCTTCTTTGACTGCCTTGCTCCTTCCTCCCAGAGCAGTGAGGCACTGGCTCCCTGCCTCTTGTCTGTTTTGAACCTTTCATTATCTCTCTTCTCCCTGCTCTGGTATTCAGGCTTCCAGAGAGGACTTAGGCACTTGTCTCTGTCCTGCTTCTTTCTCTGTTGTAATGGGATGTGTGTTTTCTGCCCCACCAGATGGGCACAGTTCCTTGCCTGCGGCCTCGCCTCAACGCCATCCTGTTCAAGCTACAATTCAGTGAACAGGTGGAGAATATCAAGCCCGAGATTGTGTCCGTGACTGCCGCTTGTGAAGAGTTGCGAAAAAGCAAGAACTTTTCTAGCCTCTTAGAAATCACCTTACTTGTTGGCAACTACATGAATGCTGGCTCTAGGAATGCTGGTGCTTTTGGCTTCAATATTAGCTTCCTCTGTAAGGTGAGCCACGCTGAGAGCAAGATAATAGGGAAGGCTGTGGGCTTCTCAGGTCCTGTGTTGCTCACTCCTGCTGGTCTTAGACTTTAGGGGTGAATAACAACTAACGATTTCTTCTCTTCCCCAAGCTTCGAGACACCAAATCTACAGATCAGAAGATGACATTGTTGCACTTCTTAGCTGAGTTGTGTGAGACTGACTATCCTGATGTCCTCAAGTTCCCAGAGGAGCTGGCCCATGTGGAGAAAGCCAGCCGAGGTGGGGTAGCTTGGCGTCACTTGAAGCTAGATGATGGTTTTAAGCTCCTGAAATGTCTGCATGCAGAAAGAAGTAGAGCAGTTTAGACTGTGGATCATTTTCACATCAGATTGTTTTAAGTCAAAATAGGGGATGTTTAGACAAGTCTAAACAACAGGGCAGAATATCAGGCAGAAAAAAAGAGAGGTCTTCCTATATGTGGGGGGCTCTCTCTTCCTGGACCAGTTCAGCTTAGATAGACAATTTTTTCCTCATAGAGAAAGCATAGGCTGGCTGGAAGGAGACAATTCAAAGGTCTAGTGTGTATGCTTTTCCTCCTGAGCACTCATGATCCCCCAAAACTGAGTTGCGAGTAGCCCTTGAGCACTGCTGGGTGTGCCCCATGAGCAAACAAAAACGGGCTGAATTGGCAGAAGATAGTCCTTACCATTCCTGAACTAGACAAAGAAGGAGGCAACAGTCCAGGGCACAATGGGCAGGGCACTTCTTGCACGCAGATGACCGGGTTCAGTTTCTTGCATCCATATGGCCCCCTGAGCCTGCCAGCAGCGATCCCTAACTGCAAAGCTGGAGTAAGGCCAGATCACCACTGGGTGTGGCCCAAAAAACTAAAAGAAATAGAAGACAGCATTCAGTTTAAATAGGAACACATTTTTTGTCCAGCCTCTGTGAAGTCTCTCTTTTTCTTAGTTCCTCCTGTTCACTAAAATAAATGAGACTAACATCCCAGGGGATTTTATAGAGTTTTATTAAATTAAATAAAGTTTCTTTTCCCTTAATACTTCTGTACAGCTTGTGGAGGCTGGAGATGCAATCATCAAATAATCTATAGTTTTACTGAAAAGAAGTTAACCTGCTAGAGAAAACATGAAAAGTAAAATAACAAAGCACTAGATGTTTGCATGAAGTTATTCTCGGGGCTTAATAGCATTAAGTTCTTGCTATTGATTTTTTTTTTTTTTTTTTTTTTTTAGTTTCTGCTGAAAACCTACAAAAGAATCTAGATCAGATGAAGAAACATATTTCTGATGTGGAGGGTGTTATTAAGACGTTCCCTCCTACCACAGATGAGAAAGACAAATTTGTTGAAAAAATGACTATATCCTTTCTTGAAATGATATTTACCCCCTAGTTTGGGAAAGAAAACTTCCCAGGGTTGAACAACAGGATTGAACTGATTATATACAATTTTACCTCTTTAAAAATATTTTCTTTTAGTTTAATACATTATTTTTGTAACCAGAAAGCAAACCCACAAGGTCAATAACTATTCACCATTGATCTTTCATCCTCTGCTCCATCTTTACTCTTCACATGTACTTAAATTGTCTTATACTTAAATATATATAATATACTTAAATATACAAATATAAATATATACTTAAATATATAATAGATATGCCATAACTTAAGGCTTACCATTTCCCAATTTTGACTGTTGAGTTGTTTCAGACTTTAGCTAATTATAAACATTGTCATCCTGGAGGTCCTTGTATGTACCGGAATGAATCTTTAGTTTCTCTAGCTGAGTAGTGAGTCTGCATCTTGGTCTTGGTCCTTCACTCTGCCGTTGCACAGCTTTGTGAAGGATGCCCAGGAGCAGTATAACAAGTTGCATTTGATGCACTCTAATATGGAGACACTCTATAAGGAGCTTGGTGAGTACTTCCTCTTTGACCCCAAGAAGTTGTCGGTGGAAGAATTCTTCATGGATCTGCACAACTTCAAGAACATGTTTGTGGTGAGTAAGAGATACCTGCTAACTGAATCTTTTGTGGACAGTTCTTGCCTTCCACTGCATTTGTGTTGGCTGGTAGCAGTTAGTTGTGCCTATGTAATGCATGCATGCCTATGTGCTCATTGTTGTTCCTTCAGCAAGCAGTCAAGGAAAACCAGAAGAGGCGGGAGACAGAGGAGAAGATGCGTCGAGCAAAACTTGCCAAGGAGAAGGCAGAAAAGGAACGGTTAGAAAAGCAGCAAAAGAGAGAGCAGCTCATAGATATGAATGCAGGTAAGACGTGATGGGCTGATGGGATGAGGTAGAAGCGTTTGGAAAGCTTCCCTGTCCAGAATCTCCAGAGAGAACAGCTCATGTCTGAGCTCAACTTCTGGCAAACAATTGCTGGCTGCCTAGTACCTCCAATAGTCTGATGCTGGACTTGAACCTAACTCAGTTTCATGTACATTCCAATTCTCTATGCTCCAGTCTCTTTCTCTCTTCTGCTTCCTGTACTCTCTCTTCTCCCCAGTGATTTCAGTATTGCTGCAACATGTACTCTTTTCTTCTGCCAGTCCCAAAGTTCTCTGGCCTGTTTTTTATACCCTCTACTTCATCATCTTTGTTCTTCTCCCTAAAATGTTTTCCTGGTCCTGTTCTCATCACTTAATGGTGGCTTACATTCCCTTTGTGCTTATTTTACTACATAATGATGTCCCCAGCCCTTCAGCACTGTTGTACATACGGATTGGATTATAGAAAGATTGAACTTTTGCGAAGGGGACTGGGATGCTGGCCACCCTCTTTCTTTAGCAGAATCTCTATTTAGCTACCAGAAGCATGTCTTTGTTGAAACATATGGCCTCAATTATTGGCCCTCTGTTTCCTGTCTCTGCTGTTTTCCTGCTGCTGATTCCCAGCCCCCTCTGGCTGCTGTATACAGGCAGCGGAAATCCAGCATGCAGTGGCTCGAAGCACTGAGCTGATTCCACCCTTCTTGAACTGGAGGGGGCTGCAGCTGTCTAAAGGAAGGGTTTTTTGAGGCTTCTGGGTTTGCTGAGAATCATAATCCTTTGTTTAGCAAAAGAGGCTAGAGCTGATCTACTGTCTTTTGCTCCAAGGGATTTTCCCTTTGCAGTTCCCACTGGGGAAAGATCAGGGACCTGAAAGGGCAGAAATTGCCTATATTTCTATCTTTCAAAAACCCTTTTCTGGATAGCAATTCCTCTGCCCTTGTCCCAGTTGTAAGTCACAAGCTTTGTTCTGATAATGCTATTAGTGCCCGCAGTAAGTATTTTTCACCTCCACCAGGCCTCTAGGGTTTGTTTCCACAAGTATCTAGGATGCAGGAAGGACATGTGGGATGAGTCCTCAGGTGGCTCAGTGGGCCTTGCCCTGCCTGAATCCCTGGGGCAAGTAGATGAGGTTGGAATGTAGGTCAGCTGCATGGTGATGTGCTGCCAGCAGGTGGCGCCTGGAACAGAGAGCCCTTCGGCTCTGCAGCTTCTGACTCCTTGGGATTTCACAGTTTCAGATTTCACCACCAGAGCTGTTGCCATGGAAACAGAACCAGGCTACAAGAAGGATTCTGCATTAACTCTTTAAGTTCCAGTCTGGATGCTCCTTCTAGGCTCTGAGTTGACTTTGGGAGGATGCAGCCACTGGGGGCAGTATTAAAGTGAAATGTACTCTGTTTCTCACCTTCCCATAGCCCTCTAAAACCTGACCCAGGCTCTCTCTACGATGTTTATGTTAATTGTGATATATTTCCTTCTTAATTTCCAAGTTTCTAAATCTCTCTTTGTACCTCTGGTTATGGAGTTGGATAATTCTAAGATTCTGTCTGCTAGTCTTGATTGGGTTGACAGGAGGGTGACCCAGGAAATTATCCCAAGGCTAGTTAGTAGTGAAACCTTTTATTTTAACATTTTTTGGACAGCATTTTAATTAAACATGGACATTGGGGCTTGAGGCTGATTCCTCCATCTCTGTAAATCCTCTACCCCCATGGCATGGCTAATTATAGGCATGTGATTGGGACCAAAGTGCTTACATATTTATCTTTGTTCCTGAAAGAGGGTGACGAAACAGGAGTGATGGACAGTCTTCTGGAAGCCCTGCAGTCGGGGGCAGCGTTCCGGCGGAAGAGAGGGCCTCGTCAGGGTAAGTAAGCAAGTGGGTGTTGGAGCAGGGGTGTCTCTGCTTCTAGTCCTGCTGATTTGGACTAAGGGGTTAGCCCAGATCCCTTCTGTAGATCTTACATCTAGAATGGATCATTTAGTCCTTTGCCTTTCTGTTAGAAGGTACTGCCTGGGGGAACAGGGAATGAGGGAAACAGCAGTTTATTACATTTGATGATAATTACATCTCTCCCCACTCTTGAAGCAGAGACTTGAAACAAGAAAAGGACATAGGTTTAGGGTGGGGATATGAATTTGAGCATATGAATAGAAAATGGCCTAAATATAATCTTTAATATTAGAGCTGAAAAATACAAAAGAAGTACAAAGGAAAAAGTAAGTCATGAATTCTTACTCTTACACAACCAGGAGTGATGTATAAAGAACAATAAATGTATAAAATTGGGAGACTAAAGAGATAGTATAGCAATTAAGGCATTTCTCTTACATGCTGTCTACCTGGGTTTGATCCTCCAGTCCCCCCCGGAATGATCCCTGAGTGCAGAACCAGAAGTAAGCCCTGAGCTTCCCTAAACCTCTTCTTCAAGTCTTCAAAAATTTCAATGGATTGTGTTGAGCCTTTAAATTTATTTTTATTTATTTGTTTGTTTATTTTCTTTTTGGGCCACACCTGGTGACGCTCAGGGGTTACTCCTGGCTATGTGCTCAGAAATCACTTCGGGGACCATATGGGACGCCGGGAGATTGAACCGCATGTGGTCTGTCCTGGGTCAGCTGCATGCAAGGCAAATGCCCTACCACTGCGCCATTGCTCTGGCCCTGAGCCTTTGACTTTATTTAAAAATTGAAGAGGACAATTGAGCCATGCATTAGTATGGGAAAGGATCTGTAGATCAGTTTCTTTTGAGGCACTACGATGGCTGGAAGACGAATTCCAATGATGTAGCCAAGCCACTTCTCATGTGCTCTTGATCCACACTGTTCTGTCTGGTGCAGACCCCTGGTATTCACAGTGAAAGCTTCTTTTTTTTTTTATTCTTTTTTTTGGGGGGAGGCACACCTTGTGGCACTCAGGAATTACTTCTGGCTCTGTGCTCAGCAATTGCTCCTGGCTCAGAGGACCATATGGGATGCAAGGGATTGAACCTGCATCCATCCTGGGTCAGTGGCATGCAAAGCAAACGCTCTACCGCTGTGCTACCACTCCCATCCCTAAGCTTTTTTCTAGACTGAAAGGCATTTATAGGAAAGACATTAGGAAGGGTTTCTCTCTCTGAGGGGGTTAGAACTCTGTTCCCTGAGAAGTATTTCTATCTGTTGGTGTGTTGACATGTGATTCACTGGAAGGTTATTATAGGAGAAGAGTTATGAAGCTACTGGTAAAAGCTGGCTGCCTCTTTCTAACCAGACTCAATGCTCAGAGGGAAGTTCCCTTCTGAGGCACTTCAGAATTACCTCAGAACTTGTCCTAATGAGTAGAGCCCCTAGTTCCAGCTCTAACCATTTTCTGTCCACTCTGAGTATAGGCTCACTAGAGAGGAGTAGGGGTGGATATGAGGAGCTCAGACTTTTCTGCTAGAGCATGTAGTATTGTTTGGGCAGAGAACAGTCAGTGTTCTCTTGTGTTTACTCCTGAAAGGACGTTGCAACATTGCTTCCTATCTGCCATATAAGGTGATGTTCTTGTCAAATAAAAATACACGGATCTCACTGTTTCCCTCTACCTCTCAAATGAAGTGTCAACCTGCTTTAGACTTTTGGTGATTCCTTTTTAAGCCTCTTCCTGTAGAACTACACTAAATCCCAGATGCTTCCTGTCCACAGACATGAAAAGGAAGCAGCCAGACATGAATAGCTTCCGTCTACTGGGGAAGCCCCTTTCTCCACCTCTTCCCAAATGAGAAACCAGGATTCCCAGGCCCAGGAAGCAGGGTTTCCAGTAGAATCTAACTGTTCAGCCAAGGAACTGAACTAGTCAAAGTAGTTTCCCAGTGCATTTAGGAACAAGAGATGAACACTGGAACTATTGAGGCCAAATAAGATGCATGTGAAAATTGCATACTTAGAAGCCAACTCCAGCCTGTGATTTTACCTTTCTGACAGTTGGGTTTGATCAGCATATCTGCACACATCTAGGAGAATATCAAATGGGAGATCTTTCCACTTACTCTGGTAAACTCTGAGGTCTTGGCACATTTACATTATATAAATTGATATTTCCTCTTATAAAAAAAAAAGTTAGGTACCAAAGTATAGTATAGAAACATGGAGGGGGTCAAAAGACTCAAAAGACAGAGAGGAGGGATTGGTCAGGATGTAAGGCACTTGCCTGGCACACAACCAACTCAGGTTTAATTGCTGTAACTGCATATGATTTCCTGAGCATTGAGCTAGGATTAAGCCTTGAGCACAGCTGGTGTGACCCCCAATCAAAGAAATTAAAAATAATAATAACAAAAATAAAGACTACTTCTAACAAATGCTCAAATGCTAGACAAATCGCTTAATGTTTCTGGGATTTCACATCTTTGTGAGAGTTGGACTCGAATAGTCTCAAGGGCCATCCTTTCCAGCTTTAGTATCTTTTTTATACAACAACAGTAGGATTAAAAAGCAAGGAAAGAGGCTGGACCCAGAAGCCTCATTCTTAGACTCTTAAATGCTCTGATGGCTCTGGGTTTCCATCAGTTGTTCTGGCCTTAGCTGGTCCCTCTTTCTTGGCCATCTCTGACTGTTCCTTCTGATGCATTGCTTTGACCAGAAAAGAGTAGCTCTATGAGGTGGCTCTGCCTCACAGCCCTTCTCAGTTCCAGAGAGACAGCTGTCTCTATTCAAAGGCACCAGCCTCTTCCCTAGATTTTAAAGGAATGCTCGAATCATCCGGTCTCTAGAAACCTGCAGGAGGGACCAGTGTACAAAAGGCCCATTGAGGAGCAGGAAGAAGAAAGTTACTGTCAGGGTTGGTCCATTCAGAGGAACGCATGAACTGCTGTGATCTGCAGGGTGTGGGAGAACAAAGGTTTGTGTGTCAAAGGGAAGAATCCATGTGATTGTATTCCAGCTACTATTTCAAGCCCATGATTGAGTCAGCTTGTGGCTTAATGATTCAACTCTATCATCTCCATGTTGAATTGTGGCCTCTTTTACATAAGCCATCGGCTAACTAGGATAAGTCAAAGAAGAAAGAAGCTTGTCTCTCTTTCCCTTTCCTTTCCTCTATTCCTTCCTAACTTCCTTCCAAGTTCATCTATAGTGATAGAAACTTGGAATTGGGGAAGACTCCAAAGCCATCCGTTAATAAGCATCGGACCTCTTCATAGGTCTAAGTAACTGACCCACTCGACTAAGATCTTGCCTGATCCACAACTTAGTCTAGGTCTCTTTCACTGAATGTGCAGGACTGGACAGGAGGTAACTAAGACTCCTCTGTATGGGCCAGAAGTTTTAGTTCATACTTTCCAAAAAGGGATCTTGACATGGTGAAATTGCTTCAGGGATTTCTAATGACCAACTGTCTAGAAAAGATTAAGGGGACCAGAGCAATAGAAAAGGGGTTAAGGTACACACCTTGTATGATACCCACCCTAACTTGAATCTCCAGCACAACATATGGTCTGTGTGAGTCCAGAGCCAGGAGTATCCTGAGTCCTGCCAGGTATGCTCTCTCTCTAAAAAAAAAAAAATCTGCGTTTTATACCCCCAAGTCCAGCCTTGTAAAAATAGGACAAGAATTCTAATTAGGGGAGTTTGGGGACAATAATGAGTTTAAGATGATAATGACCGGCCCATCTGTCCTAGTTTCCTCTTCCCTGAGGAAGCTTATTAACAAGAGTGCTTCCTCTATAGTTGCGGTGTCTAGCTTGTGGTTTGTTCTTTTTCAAATCATTAACCTTTTCTAGTTCATTTTTACTGGTATTAAATGTTGAGTTTTGCTAGTGTTCTTATTTGAGGCTACTCCTAATGGCCAGGATTCTGGCCTCAGAGATCTTTAACCATCATCTTGAGGTTGTTCCTTTTCCCTGACATCTGCAGGCTATACCCTTATTATCCCCTGAGCCCATAGATTCAAAACACGCATCTTTTTCTCTAATGCTTGTTGTTAATTTGTTTATTTTGTTTTGAGCCATACCTTGTGATGCTTAGGTTATTCCTAGCAAAAGCCCTACCCTTTGACTGTTTTTGAATGATCTAAACAAGGAGACCCAAATTATGGAAAGATAGAGAAATCAATTTTTCTAGATTATTCACAATTTTCATTGTAACCATACTGCTGAAAACAGAGCAGAATTCCTGGATTCTGAAGCTATTTCCAGCAAATATTTTCTCATTTCTCATTCTGATGTTTATTTTTGTTTTGGGGTCACACTTGGTGCTGCTAGGGCTTACTCCTGTTTCTTTGCTCAAGGATCACTCCTGAAGAACTCAGGGGACCATATTGGGATCGAACTTGGGTCAGCTGCATGCAAAGTTATCACTTTACTTTCTGTGCTTTTGGTCTGGCCCTCATTCTGACTTTCAGCCAAATAATGTCCACCCCTGGTCTACCTACTTTCTCTGCTAAAGATTAAAAATTTAATATTTTCTTACCATGCACTCATCTTTTTCATTAAATTTATTATACTTCAGATGCTTTTTATTGAATCTAGAAATATTTAGAAACATTGATTATGTTGAGAACATTTATTACCGCCTTTAGAGCAAAGATTCCTAGACTTTTACATATTTTTTTCCATCCTCTCCCTTTTTAGGAAAAAAATTTCCTCAGGGTTCCCCAAAATCCTACTTTCCATAAGTAAACAAAAAGTGTCCCCCAATTGTATTCTGCCCCTGGATTATTCAAGCATCCCTCATTTTTCTCCTGCCTTTCCCCATTTTTTCTACTCCTCCCTCTCTTCCCCCAATACTTTCTCAACTGCTAGGGTCAAATTGAAAGGACAGTAAAGCAATATCAAGTCCCTGCCTTTCCAAACATGAGAAGGGATTTACTTGAAGTAAAAAGTTTTCTAAGCCGGGATACTAAGAGCACCTAAGGCTTGGCTGGAGAGACTGACCAGGAGGAACGCTGAGGACACGTGCCCGTGTGGATCACCTTAGTCAAGTGGTGCTGAGGCCACGTAGCATGGGTCTATGTGGAACCCGAGTCTTCCTCAGCACCTTCTCCCTTCTCCTGCATCCCCTCAGAGCTTCCCTTTTTCTCTCTCCTTTTCTTAGATAGCCCCATTCACCTGGGCGGAGGAAGAGGCGGCAGAAGCCTATGGATTGGTAACCTGTGGGCATGCCGTGTGTTCCTGCTGACCTGGGGTAGCCTCTGCCAGGATCACGGGCACTGGATCGGGTCTGCACAGACACTCAGAGCCCTGGTGAAGCCTTGGGCTCTCAGATCCAGATTTGGCTTCTCCCACCTTGAGGCAGAGACCCTTGGGTTGCTTTACTTGCTGGCTTCTCAGACCCACTTCCCTTCTGCCCGGCTCTGCACTGCCCTGGTCTTGGTCCTTGTTCCATTTAGGAGTTCAAGGTTTCTCATTTCTTGCTTCTCGATGGTTTTGACCCCACTTTTCCACACAACTTTGCCCTGTCCCCAGAAAATTCCTTTTTTGTTTTTGGGGGTTGTGTGTTTTGGTGGTCACACCCAGTGATGCTCAGGGGTTACTCCTGGTAGTCTTGGGGGACCATATGAGATACAGTAATCAAACGGAATACAATTCAAGTGCTCTACCCATCCTACTGCTTTATCCCCAGAAAAGTCTTTTTAAATGAAAGATTTGCCCTTTTATAGTATACCGTTCTGGTTTTATAGTATATTCCTAAAGTTAATTCCTCAGAATTAAGTCCAGAACATTTCCATTTCCAAGAGAAGAAACCTTATCCCACTAGCAGTCACACCCGTTCTTGTCTACAGGCACCCACTCGTGCACTGTCTCTGTGAACTAGGTTTTAGACATTTTCTGGAAATGGACTTAGAACATGGTGGGTGACCTTTGTGTCTGGCTTCTTCACCTCCAAGCAGGCCTGCTCCCAGGCCTGGGAAGAGATACCCACCTGCTCCCAAGTAATGCCTTCTTGGCTCAGAAGACTGGGACATACAGTTGGATTTGATAGCTGCATGTGTGTTCCTGTCATTTGAGCAGAAACACCTGCTTCTGGTTCTTCTTCCAGTTTAGGATAACAACTACAGCTTCACAGTGCGAGGGCCTCTCCTGGCCATCCTTCACCCTCGCTCTGCCTCCTTGACATACTTCTCATGCCTCTCCCAGAGGGCTGCATGTAGCGCTCTTGGCATTTGAATCACAGGTGCTACTACCCTTGAGACAGGAAAGAGCCAAGCTATGGGCTTCTGGGCTTATAGGAAGCAGGACTAGGGTGGGTGTGTGACATGCATGTGATGGCCATGTGGGCTGTTGCTGCTTTTCTGCAGGAACCCTCTTACCCCCAATCCCTGGCTTGCTGAAGGCCTCCTTCTACTTGGGATTACCTTCTGCAGGGCTGAGGAAGTATTTGGAGCCTAGAAGCTTCCAGGAACTGCCCAAAATAAAAATAAAATACATTAAAAAAAGAAAAAGAGTTTATTTAAACTCAAGGCTCTGATGAGAAAATGGATGTGGAGACTTTTATCTCTAATTAAGTTACATAGATAACACTTGTACACAGTCTTATCTAACTGCATTCAAACCTCTTTGTTTTTCAAATGCAATAAATTTTATTGTATCTGATCCCCAGCTATGCTCAGGGATCACTCTTGGCACTGTTTGGAGGACCCTATGCAGTGCCAGGGACTGATTGAACTAAGGATACTTTCCCCCATTGTACCATCTCTTGTCCCCACACTTCATAAGGGAGCCAAGAGCAGGACTTGTTATTTTGCTTGTCCATACTTTTATATTTTCTAAACACACACACACACACACACACACACACACACACATACACACACACATACGCACACACGCACAGAGAAAAGGAATGGCAGCATTGAAGAATGCTGATAATAATTCTATATTCTCTAAATACATAAGCGCGCATATGCATACACAAACACACACATACACACAAGGCATGATAGAGTTCAAGAATGCTGATAATTCCACTTATTCCCAGCTATTTGCTTTTCTTTCTTCAAAAGAAAACCCCTTTGAACCAGGCTAGACAGTCATATTTGCATGGCTTCTGGCTGAAGGTTTGCCTGGCTGTTGGAAAGGATCTTGAAACTATGCTTTGTATGAACCAGATCTCTCATGTTGTTTCTTTGCAGCCAACAGGAAGGCTGCGTGTGCAGTCACATCGCTGCTAGCCTCAGAGCTGACCAAGGATGACACCATGACTGCTGTTCCTTCCAAGATAGCCAGGAGTGGGGATGGAATCCCTACGATCCTGGAGGAAAGCAAGGAGTTGGTGGGCCGAGCCAGCTAGCTGGGTCCTGTGCCCAGGCAGCTACTCTGGAGCCCCAGACTGTCCTGCCCTGCAGCATGTGCCTAAAGGGTCACAGAGACATTGCCCTGGGGGGCTGCATCCATCATTCTGACCCCATCTTTCCTTGGGCCTGCTGCTCTCTATCCATCACACACAGCTTCAGCTGCCTGGAGGCCAGGAGAAGAGGGCAGTGCAGGGAGGCCTGAATCCAGCCCCACCAGCCCTGGCTGTTATTTTACCAAAGCGGCCTCCATGTTTGCTGCCTTAACCCCAACAATCTCCTCTGTTACTCCCACGCCTCATCTCTGATGACCTGCTCTCAATCCCTGGCTTTCCAGCGGGCTCATCCCATGTCAGTCTTGCTAGGTTTCTGCTTTTCTTCTGTGGTTTCTCCGGCCCTGGTAACGGCATGGGACTAGTGAACCTTCGGGCTCTGTCTCTCCTTCCATTGCTGTCACCTCTGCTCTGCTCTTGTTATTTATTACTAGTGGTGTGGCATTGGGGAGCTGCTTTTAAGGACAGAGAGAGCAGATCCCACCCTCCCCTCACCTTCTGGGGCAAGGCCTCAAAACCCAAATTAAAAGACCTGGACACTTTACCTGTTCTGTGGTGGCCGAGGCCTGAGCCTTGTGGTAGATGGACAAGGCAGGGAGCCCCCAGCCTGCTGCCAGTCTCGTGCCCTCACCTCTGCATGGCTGCACCAGACCCCCACTCCCCAGCCCTGATTCCTACTCTTGCCTCCTGGCGCTGGTGCATTCTAGAGTATGGGCTGGATCCGATCTTCCAATGCCTCACCCTTGTCACTAAGGAAATGGGAGGTGGAGCCTCCTGGCTGAGAAATTGTTTCGCAAATGGATCTATTTTTATATGAGATTTTTTTTTTTTTAAAGAAAAGTAATTTTTTCTTTTCCTTACCCTTCTTCCCCTTTCTCCTCCATAATGTTGAGGCTTTGCTGTCAGAGTCCTGGAATTTCTCCCCACAAGCCTCAATCCTGAACCAGCCCCGAACCTCCAGCTCAGCCCTCAAGCATCCAGGCTCTTGAGGCCAGTGCACTCTCCAACGCCCAGCACTGGGCAGGAGGCAACTCCTCTCTAGGGTAGCTGAGCCCAGGGGGCTGAAGAGCTTGGTTTTTATAAATGTAATATATTCATCAAGCCAAATGTGCAAATGCTGATTGGACACTCGGGGGAAAGTGGGCATAGAGAACCATCCCCCTGCTTGGTGCCCCTCCTTGTTCCCTACTGAATTGCAGACAGGCCATACTGTCCAGGGGCACCAAACCACAGGGAGCTCAGATTCCCTAGTCAGGGCCACTCTTGTCCTCCCTGTGCCTTCTTTAGCTCACCTCGGCAAGGAAGAGGGGTGAAGGGAGAGAGGCTGGCACTTGAGTCCTGGGCCTGGGATGTGCTGCTTCTGCAAAGGAACTTGCATTGAGGGGCCTTGAGGAAAGAAGGGAGGGGGTCTCAGTGCCAGAGTCTGCAGGGGCAAGTGCGGCTCCTCTGAGCTGTTCCCAGGAAGACTAGTACAGGGGGGTGGTTTTCCTGAGCCGCCTCCTGCTGTCATCTGGGATTTCGTCCCTTCCTTTTTCTACTTTTGCTAAAATGCATTTATTAAAAAAAAAGGGGGGGGTGGGGAGGAGGAATAAAATGCAAACTTATTTCCTTCGCCTCTTGGGCTTCTGGGACATCATCATCCCTGGTTGGTTGGGTTTGTTTTCAACTGTTAATAAAGCATTGAAACAGTAATGTCTCACTCGTTTGACTTTCTGAGCTGCCTTTATGGATTTCAGAACTATTTTCTTTTTACTAACCAGGCTTCTCTGAGTGCCTGCTTCTCCTCATCCCTGGGTGACTGTCACGGTCAAAGTTGTCAGGAGTGGTTGTTCTGTTTAGGAGTCGAGCGTATGTCTCTCCTGTGACTCCAGGATTCATTCCTCAGCACCACCAAGCTAAACAAACTCTCCCTGGTAACCAATCGAAAAAAAAAAAAGAAACCTGTAAAAAATCACTGTGCCAGTAGTGGCTGGGGAGACAGACCGTTCAAAGGACTGGCACTTTGCATGTAGGGGCCGCATGGTCCCTGAGCACCATTCTGGGAGTAGCCCCAAAGCACTGCCAGACATGGCCCCAAAAAATCAAGAGAAAGCTGTGACACTCATGTGCCTCTCATGTGCTAGAGATGGCTGATGCTCGGTGGTTTCTGCTGCCTGCACTTTACCTCCATCAGGCATAGGGCTGGACCTTTCTCTTGAGATACGGATCTAGCTCCATAGCCCCAGTGTGAATTGGCTTCCTGCAGTACCTGTGCCTGGTCAGGCTCTGGATGTGACTCCCATTCTCCCATCCCTTTGCCTCTTCAAGGTGGCCACAAACCACATTCCAGACTGGGGTGGGGGTGGCGGAGGGATCTGAGCCCGAGGTCATGTCCCAGAGGCTGGCTGCGCTGAGCTTGCTTGCTTGAGCAAGCGGAGACCCGCACAAAGAAGCCTAACACTGCAAGCAGACCCAGGTAGGAGGGGCCTAGAGAGGACCACCATCCCATTCGGGCTGCGCTGGAGCTAGAAATAAAAGCCTTTTAAATAGCCCTGGAGCCTCGCCTGGGCAGCTGCTTTCATGGTACAACTGGAAGCTGGGTGAGGACCTGGGGGTTCTTGCCTCGTCCTCCCCACCCCCAGACCTCTGTTTGGCCGATCTTTGCAGGAGACATCAATTAGGGGACCAGCCGCAGCTGCTCATAGCTCTGCCAGTCTACTGTCGTGCCTGGAATAGAACCCAGGCCCCCGCCCTCGCAGCCCCTGCTTCCAGCTCGAGCCACGCAAGCCGCCTTTCCTCCCACGCAAGGAAGGCGCCCCGTGATGCTTCGTTGGAAGGCTCGGTTTCCATGACAACAGACTTGGGGAGCTGGCGGGACACGTGACCCGGCTTCAGCCAGGAGCCAGGGGTTGCTCTGACCTCGCCAACCCTTCTGATCGCCCCAGGGTTGGGGGAGGACGAATGTCTGTGATTCTGTCCTGTCACCGCTCCTGGCCGTAACTACTTGTTCCCGCGGCATCTCCATAGAACCTCGGCCGCGAACGGTGCTGGGAGGAGGCGGGGAGATGCGCGCAGCGGATGAATGGAAAAGCACCGAGGAGAGGGAAGAAAGGGGGGCTGGCAGCCTCGGGCTATCCCATTTCCAGCGTGCCTTGATGGCCTCTGGGACCCCCGTAGGACAGAGGAGCCCATCCCTTTTCCTTCGTTCCAAACTCGTCTCACCTTGCGAGAATCGTCCTCTGCCTTCCCCACGCTCCCCCACCTTTTCCCGCGGGGTTCCCAAACGCCCCCAGGAAGCAGGGTAACGTGAAGGCGAGAGAAGGGGGGTTGTCTTCCCGGACACCCCCTAGGACTCGGCCGGAAGGGCTGGAAACGCGGGGAATTTCCACCGCCCCCACTTGCCAGGCGCTGTTGTTTCTGGGCGCAGAGCGCGCCCACCCCGCCCCCGCCTTGGAATCGCCTCTTCTGCCCGGAGACAGCAACACGCGTGCGTGGACGATGTCTCTCTCTCTCTTCTCTTCTCTCTCTCTCTCTCTCTCTCTCTCTCTCTCTCTCTCTCTCTCTCTCTCTCTCTCTCTCTCTCTCTCTCTCGTGGACGATGTCTCTCTCTCTTCTCTTCTCTTCTCTCTCTCTCTCTCTCTCTCTCTCTCTCCCTCTCCCTCTCTCTCCTCTCTCTCTCTCTCTCTCTCTCTCACACACACACACACACACACACACACTGCACACGCGCAACACAGATGCGACACACGGAGCCCCTCCTCCACAGCGGCCCCGGGAGCCGATGCTGAGATCCGCAAGCACAACCAACCAGGCCATCATTTGCAATCGATCATTCGCCCTCGTGGCCAGGACACAAACCCCACACACACACACACACACACACACACACACACACACACACACACACACACACACCATTCGCCCTCTAAGCCGGGACACAAAACCCCACACCCACCCACACACCAAGTATCGCCCCATTCCTGGCCAGGACACAAACCCCAAACACACACACACACACGCACACACACACACACACACACACACCATTCGCCCTCTAGGCCGGGACACAAAACCCCAAACCAACCCACCCACCCACCCACCAAGTATCGCCCCATTCCTGGCCAGGACACAAACCCCAAACACACACACACACCACACACACACAATCCCAAACCCACGCACACACCAAGTATCGCCCCATTCCTGCTCAGGCTCCCCCCAGCACACCCTCCACACCGCTCATCGGTTCTCCCACACCTGTCTGGATGGAGCTTCCCCTCCGGCGCTCACACGGGCCTTCGAGCCTTTTCAGAAGAAACCTTTTATTTATTTATTTTCCAAGAAAAAAAAAAGCCATATAAATATTAGAGTATAAAACTTGCGTGAGACACGGGCAGGAGCGGAGGGTCGGGGAGCTACGTGACTATGCGAAGAAGCAGCTTATAGGGGTCAGTACCGGGGAGGGGTCGCCGCAGCGCGTGGACACAGCACAAAACACAGCACGGGCCGGGCACAGACGACCGCGCGGAGCCCGCCGCCCGCTGCCCACACGCCATCACGGAAAAGCACACCGCACTACACTATTGGCTATTCTACACCAGCCGAAAGAAGGGGCTCTATGCTACTGGGAGGAGGGCCGGGGTTCTCTCGCGGTCCCGCTGCAGGAACGGGACCCCGAGACAGAAGGGGTGGGCAGCGGAAAGGTCTATGCACAAGGAGGCACTGGGGGACTTGAACCAGGCTCTGGCCACGAGGGGGCGGACTAGGGGCCTGGGCAGTGACCTTCAGAGAGATAAATGGCACCTGGCGAGGAGGTGAAGGACCCAGGCTGCAAAGTGCGGGGATCCCGCGTGCGGAGAAGCCCTGACGCTGGGCTGAGACTTCCTCTCCACTTGGCTGATGGCTGTCGCCTGCCTTGCCACCCAAACCCATCCGGGGCCCAAGAATGGCAAAACCGGCCCTCACTACATGCAGGGCCACACTGATCCTTCAATAGCAGCACCTCTGGAGTACCCAGTACCCACAGAGGACCCTTTGACCTCTGGGCGGGGGGGGGGGGAACCCTGGTCCCCAGCCTGCACAGGGCTACTTTGGACTGTAATGTCAGTTGGAATTCACCGGTGCTGGTAGTTCTGCCCAAGCACAGATGACTGAGGGTCTAGCCTGGTACTTAGTTGATGGCTGGAATTTGGGGATCTGGCCAGGACCCTGGGGCATATAGAGCTTCCTGTCCTGCAAGACCCTGTCTAACTGATGGGTCAAATTCTGTCCAACCCCCCCCCCCTCCTCCATCCACATCCACACCCTTCCCTTCTCTACCTTACCACCGCATACTTACTGGCTTGGAACATGCAATGGAGTCTCTTGTATGGGGAGTGGGAAGTCACAGCATGCAGTGGGAACATCAAACAGTGACAAAAGGAAAACAAAAGACTGGTCCCCAGGGCTTCAGGAAGGGGAATGAATAGTAGCAAAATGCCCTCCCTAAAAATCCAGCAAGCTTCAGTACCACAGATCTGGTGGCCATGTCTCCCAAATCCTGAGCTTGGTCTCAGGCTGGGGAAGGAGTTCAAGGGACTGGCATTAACCCATGCTTTGTGGGGAGTATGAACATAGAAGGGGAAGCCACGATTATGGTGTCCTTTCAACTCCTCAGAACGCTGAGCCTATTTTAGGTCACCTGGTACCTCAACTACCCAACTACTCAACACCCCAACTACCTTATTGGGGGAGAAAGAGGAGCTGCTGGAGGTTGGGTGGGAGAGCAGGTGGGGAGAGTGGTGGATGGTCCTGACTGAATTTAGAAAACAGAGGCGTTCAGTTCTAACTAAAGGAAGTGTGATAAATGGTTCCTGGTGTCTACACTAACCCTACTACCCCCATGCGCACGGGGTGGATTGGATGGGGGTTCCCAGCAGAACTCCCTTTGCATATTCAATCCCCTGGGGGCAGAGAGGGGGGTGTTGACTGGGCACTTGTTTGTTTCCCAAGAGAAGAATAGCTGTGGCCCCAACCAATATCCTGGGGCCAGCCCTGGAAATCCCAAGGCCTGGGTGTGGGCAGGGAGAGGCTGGGCTGGCTGGGGACAGAGCTGCCCAGGCCTGGGCCTGGCCTCCATGTTACTTCTTTTCCTTCTTTCCCGACTTTTTCTTGTTGCCGTTGCCGCCTGCTGGGGCTTTGGCATCCCGCTTGCCAGCAGCACTGGTCAGAGTGGCATTGCTGCCTGGGATGTAGACGTTCTGGCGGTAGTCAGGCACGTGCTGCAGGGTGAACTGGGGCCCATAGCGGGCGCTCAGGCCCATGGTGCCAGCGCCGCCTCCCAGGGTAGAGCTTCCATCAGCAGCTTCTGCAAAGACAAAGAAAGGGCAGGGACTGAACTCTGGGTCTCCAACAGTCACTCAGCTAATAACCAAAGTCCCGGGTTTGCCTAGTGTTGGGAATTCCCTCCCTATCCCGAATGTCCCCTCAGTTTTCCCTTCTGCAAAATGGGAACAGTGATGTATCCACCTCTTCTGGTTTTGTGAAGGTAAAGGGAGATCGCTTATATAATGAATCCAGATTAGTGCCTGGTACAACTAAGCGACAGAGAAGTGCCTGTCAGGCTGTAGGAGGGTCGGCTGGGCTAGAGGCTTCAAAGTCCAAAACCTAAGTAGGTGTATCACAAATGTCAGCAGGGCTGTAACCTTGTGCTGTCACCGGTGAGTGTATCCACCTCCTCCCTGGCCTGGGGCTATGCAAGGAAGGGAGGGTGGGACCCGGACTCAGTCCCTGCTGGAGGCCTCAGATGGGGACTGCCCAGTCCTGCCCACTCTCTATCCAGGACTGCCCAGCCCTGCCCACTGTCTTCTCCCCTGGCCAGCCCAGATGACTAAGGCGGAGAGGTTGAGTAATGCCGGAACACCGACCAGGCACTGGGGAAGCAGACAGGAAATATTTTCAAAGAAGGACACAAGGGGGGGGGGGGAGTAAGGAGGGAAGGAGGGATGAGCCTGCATCTTCCCGCCTCCTCAGGTTTCAGGCTTCCATTTCAAGCTCCAAATCTCCGGATCCTGGGGCCTTCAGGGGGCGGAGAACAGTCTTGGGCAGGAAGGAACAGTCCAAGCTTGCCTCCTAGGCGGCTCCCTTCCTCCAGCCCCCTTCTCCCCTCCCCTTATTAACTCCAGGAGGGAGCCACGTGCTGGACAATCCCCTGACCCCTAGTCTGGGAATAGATGTGCTGGGGCAGGGGCCAGATCTGGCTGCAAAGAGTTAGGACCCCAGAGTGATTTAGGGCTGTAGAGGAGACCTCAAAGACACCAGCAAGTCCTACACACACACACACACACACACTCACGCACACACATACATACACATACATGTACATATATGCACACATGTGTATACACACATGGACACAGCGCACACCTGCACACAATTCATATGTATGAACACATGTGCACACAAAAGAAAGGTGGCCTTGGTCCAAATTGGGGAGCAGGGAGGCAGAACTAGAAAGCCAGAAGAGTCAGGCTGTATAAGGTGAAGCCTGAGGCACCCACAGCTGTGGTACCCTCAACAACAAGGGGTCCGAACCTCCAGAAGGGCAGTGGACTGGCCCAGGTGGGCCCATGAGGAGGCCACCAGATACTGCTCAGGCCTCCCTCCCCTACACAGCAGGGTGCAGAGGCAGTGTGGGCTCACTGGTCTCTGACCCCCAACTGGACCCAACCAGGGAAATCCCTTCAGCCAAGAAAAACAACCAGGTTCTGAAAAGCAGCAGCCTTGGACACCCCTCCAGTGCCAACTAGCCCAGGGAAACTAGCTGGGTAGTTAGCTTCAGTCCACACACCCCACACCTGACCCAGGACTGAGGTGGCTACGCTGGCCTGGAGCATCCTCAGGGTCAGGCAAGGCCAGAGCTTGCTGAAGTGCAAACCGCAGCCTCTTGGAAAGCAAGCACACCTACGGACTATTTGTTTAAGAGCCTCAAGTAAGTGTGCTTGGCTTCCTCAGCCCTGCCCCACAGGCCAGACTCCAGCAACCTCAGCAGCTCCAAGGCCAGGAATGGGATGTGAAAGTGAGAGCAGGATCTGACCTGCCACCTCCATTCTAGGGGAGAGGCGAGGGGAGGGCATTCCCCAAGGCCAGGCTTAGCCTGGGGTCAGGCCCTGTGTGGGCCGCCAGCAGGCCCAAGAGGGTCATTTTGGAGGAGTTGAAACCATAAATCTTATTCAATTTGTTTTGAAAATATGAATGTAGCCTAAAAAGCCTGCTTCCTGGCCAGAGGCCTCAAGACCACAAGGCTAAATATACCTGCTGGTCTGTTTATGTCCTTCCAGAGCAGTCTTGGCATCTCCCCAGAGGCCTTTCTCTGTCATAGTCAGCATCTGGCCCCTAGAATTATAGCCCCACAGCCCAGGCCAATTCGATTCCAGAAGGCTGGCCAGCCCTTCTCTCCTCTGCCCTTTCGCCAACCACAGAAACATCTTCACTTCACAGACACATCTGCAGCAGGACCAGATTTAGCCAATAAAAACATAGAACACTTAGCTACATTTGAACATCAGGGAAACAAGCCTTCATATTAAAAAAATTATTTATATATATGTATACACACACACACACATACACAAAGAGAGGCCAGAGTGGTGACGCTAGAGGTAAGGCATCTCTGCCTTGCAAGTGCTAGCCTAGGATGGACCTTGGTTCAATCCCCCGGCATCCTATATGGTCCCCCAAGCCAGGAGCGATTTCTGAGCGCATAATAGCCAGAAGTAACCCCTGAGTGTCAACGGTGTGGCCCCAAAACAAAACAAAACTAATATATATAAAGAAAGATAGATATAAAATATATGTATAAATATAATAAATATATAATATAAAAGATAGGTGTAGTATGGAATGTCCCAATACTCTTGTTTGTATTTTAATCTTAAAATATTAAATGTGGCAAAGATATAGTACAGTGGATAACAATCTTGCGTGGTAGTCAAAGAAGATTGAGTCTTCAGTATCTCATATGCTCCCCAAACACCTCCAGGAGTGAATGATCCCTGAGCACAGAGCCAAAAATAAGCCCTGAGCATTTCTGGATGTAGCCCCAAAACCAAAAAAAAAAAAAAAAATATATATATATATATATATATGATATATATGTTGTGGTTTATCTAATAATAAAATCTAACTGGGGAACTTTAGCTTATGAATAAATCCAGATTTAACCTGGCAGTCCTAATTTGGGAGAATAATGCAAGGCAGTAAGAGGAGTTTAGCAGCTAGAGAAACTAAGGCTAGGAATTGGGCCCTCTGAAGGAGAGACTTCGCAGCTTTCCCCTCTGTCAAATGGAAGCAACCAGACAGGCGTGCAGGGCTGGCAAGGAGACCAAGGGACTAAAGGAAGGATGTGAGGCGCATAAAGTCTAAGTCTGTCTGGGAAAAACCAGTCATGATTAGAGTGATAACTGTTGTGATGTTACCTGGTACTCCACCCTCGGGTCTCCCAGCCCCCTGGATATGCTTGGCCCTGACCAAGCTTCTGATGTCAGTTTAGCCTCCTCAGAAGGGAGTTCTAATGAACAGGCTTTCATCTAATTCTGCCTGTTAGTCACTCTGATGGCTCAATAAAGACAAGGAATCCATTTTAGCTGCTATGTATCATGCCTGGGCTCTCTGCCAGTCCCCAGGCCTCTGTTCTCCCTCACTATTCCCATCCCACCCCCGGAAATCCGCTCTGCACCCATTCCACAGCTAGTGAAACCACATCCCAGAGAGCCTCACAGCTAAATGGGAGAGAGGAGGAGTGGCGGAGACTGGTTTGGAATCTACTGGCCTTCCTCCAAAGCCTGTGCTTCCCCATCAGACCCTGTGACTCTGGAGTGACAACCATCCTCAGCATCCAGCCTGTGAGGAAGCAGACAGACCCCTCCGGGGAGAGGCAGAGCCTGAGCAGAGAAGAGTTCCAGCGACCCTAAGGTCCCTGTGGACTGAGGCTAAGTGGGCCAGGCCTGCTATTTCCTGCTTTACAAAATTTTTTCACTATGACCCCAGCCACCCCGAGGTCTCTGTTCCCATCTAATAGGCTACGGAAACTAGAATTTAGAGGGAATTAGCAGAGACTAGTAATGTGTGAGGCCCCGAGTTCTATCTCTGGCACCATGCACACCCTCACCCACAAGGCACAAAAAATGACAAGGTGACAGTGTGAGGGTCGGAGCTGATCCCTGCCAGGGTGACCCTCTTCACATCTCCAGGGACCCATTCTCATTCATGTGTCGCCAATTCCCAGCATCCAGACCCTTCATTCCTCTACTGCTTCATGTCCTAGAGTCATCGGGCTTCTCAGGGTAGTTGGAAGATGCAGAGAAGCCAGGCAAGCTTGTGGCCACACACAACACACCCACAGGAACAACTCACCACTGGCGGAAGCCAAGATCATGGCCTGTAGCATCTCTGTGTCAAACTGGTTGTTGGGCCAAGTGCCAGTCTCGTCACCATTTTGGGAGCTGGAGAAGAAGGGAGATGGTGAACATGGTCCCTAGGTCAGCCCAGATCATGCCCCCATCTTTTCTCAGGACCTCTACATCTAGTATTCATTCCGCACCCCACCCCCAAGACCTACTTTCTCCCAGCCAGCTGACACAATCGTTTAGTAGGAGTTAGAATTCCAGTGTGAGTCCCCCTACACCAGCTCTCTGCTGTCTCAGACCCAGCTGCACTCGTGAAATGGACAGGATGGTATGACAGTCACCCTGGTGAGAATGGACCATCTCCTTAGGACAAGGCAAGTGGAAAGGAGAGGTTGTATCAAAGGATGTATCAAAGCCAGATACAGGGGTAAGAATGCAAAGAGAACAGAGAGATAGAGAGATGTGGGGGCCCCAAGAGCCCAGAGAAAGAGTGCAGGGAAAGAGAAAGAAGAGAAGAGAAAGAGAAGAGAGAGAGAGAGAGAGATCTCTAATGCTCAAGTGCCGCTGCTTTAATGCCTTACTCAGGATTGAACCTACAGCACAGAAGAAGCCCTGCCCCCAGACATTTTTATTTTTTGAGGGGCATACCCAGAAGTGCTCAGGGGTTCCTCCTGACTCTGAACTCAGTAATTACTCCTGGTAGTGTTCAGGGGATCATATGGGATGCTGGGGATCAAACCAGGTTCAGCTGCATGCAAGGCAAATGCCCTTCCTGCTGTACTATCACTCTGATCCCCCCACAAATATCTATCATCAATCTTTTCTGAGGCAAGTCTCTCTTCCCTCGTGCTCTCATCCTCAGCCTCATTTAATGTTATTTTGTTTTGTTTTGTGGTGCCAGGGATCACACCCAGGGCCTCACACATGCAACACCGGTGCTCAACCACTGAGCCCCAGCCTGGCCCCTCAAGCTCTTTCCTGATGCAAATCCCAGGCAGATCTTGTTTCAAAAGCTGGTTCTTAACCTTTGCTTTGGCCACAGGAGTGCAGAGTCTTTGGGATCTTGCTCAGCCAGGCTGGGTCAGGTGCTTCTGTGGCACTCACATCCCCTGTGGCTGCCCGTGATGACTCTAGGCCCTTGGGTGACAGACAGCTCTGGTCCCTACCTGCTCCACCGCCAGACCCAGTGCTGTCCGGCCAGACTGTATCTGCAGCAACTAAGGCCTCTCAACTCTAATGATTATCTGACTATAGATACTGGTCTCTGTGCTGGGGAACGAGTTGTGACTGAAACAGGCAAGTCTGCCCTCATCAGGCTCACAGTTCATACTGATAGGTGGGTATTAAATCAGTACAGTCATATCATGGCAGTTGGGAAAAGGGCCATGAAAGCAAAGAACAGGAGGTATGGGGAACCTGTGTAGTTGGACATGGATTCCTCAGTTTAGGCCTTGCTGGGGAAGAGAGAATTTGCTGGCTGAAGCAACAAGGCTGAAGCAATTTACCTGGCTGAAGCAACAAGCTAGGTGATTTTCATGCAAATACCAGTGAAATGAGAATAGAAAGGAGAGCAAATGGCCACCCTGTACCCACCCATATAAAGGAGTTCCAAGCAAGGATCATCCTTGACTATGAAAATACTGCATGTGGGCGAAAGATCTCTGCGGTCTCAAATGCCACCCACAGTCACAAATTAATCACAAACACTTGAAACTATCTTTATAACCAGATCCAGGGATGCCACTTGAACCAAGTGAACACACTGAATGTCACTGTTGCTGGAACAAACTGAAACTGACAGGAAACAGTTCTGGGGCACGGAGTCATCCTGTCAGCCTGCTCTGTGCTTTCCCTCTTCTTCTCTCTCTTCCCCTCTCTTCTCAGAGGTGGAGATTTTGGGGATCAAGCTCAGTGCCTCATACATGTGAGGACATACTCCACAATAATGAACTATATTCCCACTGCCCTGCAGTATTTTCTGTGGGGGTCAGGGTGTGGTGGGGCCTCCCAAATGGTGATTGGGGGGCAGGGACCACTTTCAGTGATTCTTGACCAAGGAGCTAATGGTTCATTGTACGGCCTGCAGCTGATACAACTCAGACCCTGAAATGCTGGCGATTGTCATGGCCAATCTGGCAGTGATCAGAGGCCCAGAAGGTCACCTGGGTGGGCATGGTACTGGATATTAAACCCAAGTTGGCACAAGCTTTGGCTTCATGCTTTCACCACTGTGCTGTCTCTCAGCCCTCGAAGTGCTCTAATCGTGACTATTGCATGGGACAAAGAGCAACAAGTGGAGACTGTGGACATTGGCCCCGACTCTCTAACCGGAAATCAAAGCAAGCATCCTCAAGTGTATGTCATTCAGGCTTCCATGGCATGAAACCTGGTTTTAAAGAAAAAAGATTCATAGGGAGGTATCAGAGATATAGCTCAGGTGACAGGAAAGCTCATGGGATCTAAGTATTTAAAGATCACACTATCATGGAGTAGAACTGGGGGTTCCTCTGAAAGAAAGGAGACGGGGGTTTCTGCCATTTGGTCTCCCTATAAACCCACGAGTCCTTACTTTACAGCCAGAGCTCTCTATGGCCTTCTAGAGAAGGAGTCGACCACAGCAGGTGGACTTGGTCTAAGTGAGAGGCTTGTTGGGGACAGAGTGAGGAGCAGGGGAGGTGAGGGAAAGCTGATGACTGAATCGGTCTCCAACCACAGGCTAGGAGGGTGCCTTGGAGGTGGGCATGTGCTGAGGGAATCTTAAGAGAGTGGAAAGGCGGGCCTACAACTATGACAGGCTGGTTTAGTAAGAAGGACTATGGGAAATGTAAGCTAGAAGCCAAGCACAATCATACGACCAGTTCTTTGAAGAATGAGCTGAAGAGGAGAGACATTTTTGTTTGTTTGGTTTTGTTTTGGGGTTACACCCAGCACACTCAGTACTTACTCCTGGCTCTGCACTCAGGAGTTACTCTTGGCAGTGCTTGGGGGACCATATGGGATGCTGAGGATTGAACCTGGACTGTTTTATTCGCTGTGCTAACTGAGATGTGTTCCAGACCTAGAGGGGAGATTTCTTTTTGAATCATTTTGAGGTCTTCATCTTTGGGCTCTGTGTTAATTACTACATGCATGTGTGTACAAATGTGCACACACATACAATCTATTTTAGCCCCAAACTACCAGCAGCCAAGTGTTATGATTATCTCTACTTCTTAGCAGATAAAACCGGAATTTAGAGCCGAAGAGAGAAGTTTACAAAGTCACACGCCTGAAATAAGTCTAACATGAGTCCAAACTTTACAATCTTACACATGACAACGTTATGGGCTTCAGCAAGGAAGTCCTGGAGCCCAATAGCAGCACAGTAGGGAAAAATGGGTTCCATCCATGTGAGCCCTGTCTGGACTCTCACTAAAAACTTGACAAACTCTAGCCTGAGACAAACTCTAGGATGTAAGAGAGGAGAGATATGGTTCTTGTATTCTGGTGATGATGTATGTGAGGGAACATTTATTCTTGAGGCTGAGCAAGGTAAAAACTCCCTGCATCAGAGAACTTGGGAAATCAACCCCTGATAACAGCCTCAATTTGTGTTAAAATGTAAATGCAAGTTGGGCCTGAAGAGATAGCAAAGTGGGTAGGGTGTTTTTGTCTTGCACGTGGGCTGACCCCAGCATACTATATGGTCCCCAGAGCCTGCCAAGAATGATTTATGAGTGCAGAGCCAGGACTAACCTTTGAGCACCACCAGGTTTGGCCCCCAAACAAACAAACAACAACAAAACGTAAATGCAAATGTATTTTTTTAAAACTTTATTGATTGACTGGTTTCAGGTTCACACCCAGCAGCACTCAGAGTTATTCCTGGCTCTGCACTCAGAAATCACCACTGGCAGGCTGGGGGACCGTATTGGCAATCAAACTAGGTCCCTCCCAGGTCGGCCACATGCAAGGCAAATGCCCTACCACTGCGCTATCTCTCTGGCCCACAAGTGTAATTTAAAAATGCAATTAGAACATATTAAGACCAGGGAGATTGCTCAAGGTTCTAGAACCCATGCTTCACATGCAGGAGGTTCGATTTTATTTAATCCCTGTCACCATATGGTCCCCAAGAACCACCAGGAGGACCCATGAGCACCACCAGTTGTGGAGCCAAACCATGTCTGCATCTAAATATGTATACATGTAAGGGCTAGAGTGATAGCACAGTGGGTAGGGCATTTGCCTTGCACACAGCCTGGGTTCAATCTCCTCCATCCCCGAGCCTGCCAGGAGTGATTTCTGAGCATAGAGCCAGGAGTAGTCCCTGGGCACTGGCAGGTGTGGCCCCAAAACAATATATACACACATACAAATGTCTAAATGAGGGGTTATTAATATAAAAATAAAATGACTTGTTAACATTTACTGAGTTGGGGGAATCCTAATGATATATTGTAACAAGAAAGAAAACAGGCTTCAAAAACTGATAAACAGGACTGGAGAGACAGTATAGCAAGTACAGCACTTGTTTTGCATGTGGCCAACCTCTGTTCAATCCTAGCACTCTATCTGGTTCCCTGATCCCTGCCAGGAGTGACACCTGAGTGAAGAGCTAGGAGTAAGCCCTGACCACCACCAGGTGTGGCTCCCTAAAGCCAAAAAAAAAATTGATGGTAATAATATGACTGGGTGTGCCCCACAAAAAACAAACTTAATAAGTTATTCACACACGTCTTCACAAAATACCAAAACTTCACAGCCAACTGTTACTTCTTACTACACTTAAACTTTTTTAATTAAAAAATATTGGGGGGTCCGGAGAGATGGTACAGCGGTGTTTGCCTTGCAAGCAGCCGATCCAGGACCTAAGGTGGTTGGTTCGAATCCCGGTGTCCCATATGGTCCCCCATGCTTGCCAGGAGCTATTTCTGATCAGACAGCCAGGAGTAACCCCTGAGCAATGCTGGGTGTGGCCCAAAATCCAAAAACAAAAACAAAAACAAAACAAAAACAAAACAAAAAAAATATTGGGAAGATGTTTTAGGCCACACCTGGTGATACTTGGATGTGTGGTACCAATGATTCAAACTGGGGTCAGTGGGATACAAGACAAGGTCTTAACTCCTATACTATCTTTCCTGTTCCTGGTCTTTAAATTTTTAAACAGTAACATCCTACCTGCTGTACTATTACTCTGGCCCTGAATCTTTTTTTTTTTTTTTTAATAAAGAAGAGGCAGAGCCTAATGAAATAATACAGTGGGTAGATCATTTGTCTTACCCAGGTTCAATCCTTGACACCACATATGGACCTTCAAGCCTCAGGAGTGATCTCTGAGCACAGAGCCAGAATGAACCCCGAGTACAGCTGGTGTGGAGGAGAAAGAAGAGAAGGAGGGGAAGGAGAAGAAAATATGAGAAGAGGAGGAGGAGGAGGGATAAAAAGGAAGAGGAGAAAGAAAGAAGGAAAGAAAGAAGAAAAGGAAGAGAAAAAAGGAAGAAGAGGAGGAAGAGAAAGAAGAGGAAGAAAAAGAGGAAGTGGAAGAAGAACAAGAAAAAAAGAACAACAAAAAGAAAAGAAGAGCAATAGGGGAGCATGAGTTCAAAGGGCTGAACTCATGCTGTAGATCCAAGAAACTTGGCTTTCATCCCTGACACCCCATGGTCTATGGAGCAATGTGCAGGTAATAGGCACTGATAGGTGTGGCCCAAACCACCCTCAAATAATAATAATAAGTTAAAAAATAGTCCATGAAAGTCATTAGACTGCACAAAGAGAGTAACATATGTTAATCACTAATGAATAATTAGCAAGAAAATTTGTAGGGGGAACTGAAAGAATTTAAGATATTTGAGAGTCAGCCAATAGTTATTTATTAAAATCCTTCAATGTTTACATGTTTAAATATAATCTATAAAGATAATGAGAACCCAGATGAAATAGTAATGCAGTTTGAGACTTATTTCAAAATAAATGAAGTGAAGGGAAGAGTGGAGAGGAGCACTGTTAGAGGGATTACAGAGGTTTATTGTCATTATCTTTTGTGTAGATCTGAAAAATTCTCATATTGAAAAAAATGTTAATGGTTGTTTCCCTGGGTTGTGAAAATATGGTGCTACCTTTCAAAACTCTTTTTCTCTAAGACTCGTGATTTTATAATAAGCATCTATCTAGTAATTCATAAACATGTGGAAATGTTTCTGTTTGCTGAATGAAGACCCAAAGGAGGGAGCACAGAAATGGTGCCTACCAGAGGGACAGAGGGGACAAAAACTGGGCAAGAGCCATGTGGGGCCATCCAGGGAGAACTGTAGGAAGCAGGGGGAAAACAGTTGAAAGGAGGAAATTGGCTGGTCTAGGTCCAGAGCCTGACACTACAATGGTTGAAATCAGAAGCCAAAAGGATGTTTAAGATGGGACAATGACAGGAGGAGGACCTGGCAGGCAGAGACTTTCTACACCAACTTCTAAAAAATAGAATATAGAACTGCCCTGAGCTTGAACCAAGTTTACTGAGAACTTAACATTTGGCCTGCTCTGAATCTGGGGTGCCAGAGAAAGTGGAGCAGAGAAACTGTAGAGGGCTGGAGCCAGAGTGAAAAAAACAAACAAAAAAACAAACCACCTCTCTTTATTCTTTCACTGCAGTAAACACACCCAATGACAGCAGAGAAAAAAAAAACACAAAAAAACCTCTGTCATTAGGCTAATCAGCGAGGTCTCACCTCTTCCCTCAGCCTGGAGTACTTTTTCTTTCAGAAGTTAACTCCTCTTCAGCCTCAGTACTCAGTGCAACCTCAATTCCTCCTGAATGTCCCTTCGCTCCCTGACCAGATCAAATCTCTCTTCAATGTCTGACCACCAGGCACTCCTCTAACAGCACTTAGAAAGCTGAAATATTATATTTATATTTTTGCAGTTACTTGGTTAATATCTGTCTCCTTCAGAGCACTATAAACTCTTTGAGTGAAGGAATAAGGACTATTATTTTATAATTTGTGGGACTGGGTTTTTAGTGGATTTGAGGGCATATGAGGCAATTATCAGCTAACATGCTGTTAGTTGAATGCAAGGGTCCAAGAAATAATGATGCTTTGCATGGGATTCCATGGGCCACCCTGCTGGTGTTTGGGCACCTCCAGGACTGCATCGGGCTGTGCTTGGAAGACCATATGGCAGCTGGGACCTGATTCCTTGTTCTGCCTTTTCAGTCCCTAACTGTAAGTGTAAGAAATAGACAAAGGAGGGTGCTGGAGCAATAGCACAGCAGTAGGGTGTTTGCCTACTGTCAGCAGGCGGCTGACTCAGGATAGACCCTGGTTTGATTCCCAGCATCCCATACGGTCCCCTGAGCCTGCCAGGAACAATTTCTGAGAGCAGAGCCAGGAGTAACACCTGAGCACCGCCAGGTGTGACGGTCCCCAGCACCATCAGGAAGGCTTACACTGAGAACATTACCAGCCTACTGTAGGTGCCACTGTTTAAAAGAATAAAGGTGTTACTACTATTTGCTGAAGGAATAATGAAGCAGATGCAGATGCTGAACTGAGGCCCCTCACGCTTGGTGCGGCTTCCGAGTTCAGCAGTGGATCCTGCCTCAGAGTCTGGAATGGAGAGTGTGGGGATGGGGAAGGCAGCCAGTGCTTCTCAGTACCTTGGCTCTTCCTCCTAGAAGCCTTCCCTGTCTCACCCCACCTCCCAGGTACACTCACATTATCCTCAACTTCTCAGAACTTGTTATGGTTTGTAACTAGACATGATTTGAGTGTGTTTGCTATCAATATTCTGCCTCCCCTCTCAGGAGCTCAAGGATTGTTACTGTTTGTTGTTCACTCTTATAGGCCAGTATCTGGCACTTGACATTCAACCTAGATCAAATAAGTAGATGCTCAGTAAATATTTTCTGAATATTTCTTTTATTTATTGATTGATTGATTGATTTTTTTGGGGGGGGGGGGTCACATCTATGCTCAGAAATCACTCCTGGCAGGCTCAGGCCGGGATTCGAACTACCGTCCTTCTGCATGAAAGGCAAACGCCCTACCTCCATGCTATCTCTCTGGTCCCTATTTTCTGAATATTTCTGAAATATTTTCTGTGGCTTTGAACTTAGCATCTGTAGTACCTGGGGATAATGTGTCAACCACTGACCAACCAAGGGGCCAGGTGAAGGTGGCCCAAGCTCTGCTCTTCCTTTTGCCTGTGGATTCCTCTAGTCTTTCAGGCTTCTATCAGGAAGGTCTGGCCTCAAGCCCACTAATTTCCTCTCATCTTTCTCTGGAAGGTCAAATAAAGATGCCCTTGGCCCCTCCCCTGGGGGTTCCTGTTTTAGCAGGATTTCAAAATGGATTGAAACGAACAGCTGGGGCAGCCTGGAAGGGCTGGTGGGGGAAGGGGAGTAAGATCAAAGACTATGTATGAGGTGGGGGGGGGCACTTGTACGAATAGCGCCACATCTGTGTTGCTGGCTTGCCCCCAAGTACAAAGAAATGAGAGATGTAGACAGGGACACAATAAAAATGTTAATTTAAAATATTAGAGTAAAAAAAAAAGTAACTGAGAAAGACTGAGGGAGGCAGAACAGACTTAGAGTGATACCTGAAAGGAAAAAGGACAGGAACAGAGATAGGAAAGAGATAATGTGGCTGAAAACACGAGGAAGTTAGAATCAGGGAGAGACAGAAATAAAGAAATGGGAAAGGAATACAGGTCAGAAATGAGGTCAAGGACAGAGACAGAAAGAAAGGAGCAACAGACTGAGAGGAAAAATCACATTTATTCATTGATTCCACATTTATTGAGCACCTACACCCTGGCAGACGCTTGAGGCACAGGTCAATGCTGGCAGATACAAACCCTGGTGATGGAGATGCAGCAGCAAAGATTGAAACTGAGATTCTGAATAAAAGAGGCAGAGAGTGAGGCAGAGATTGCAGGCTGTGATAGGGCCCTGGCCAGAACAGAGATTAGAGAACCAGATAGCCAGGGCATGACAAAGGGGGACCAGCAAGTAGTCTGAGGAGGGGCAAGGTTGGGAAAGCTGCCCTCAGCTCCCCAGAAAGCATGCCTGCTCTTTGCTTGGTCCCACCTCCAGCAAAGTCACCCCAGTCCTCCCACTCCCCCACCCCCGTCCCTTAGCCTCTGCTCCTCCCTGCTGATAGTTCTCGCCTCCCATCCCAGACCAGCCCAAGCCAGAGCAAGGGAGAAAGAGATTCCAGACCTCTTTGCCCAGATGACGGTGAGTGTGGTGCTGAGATGATGAAACATAAAACAACCATCATCAACAACAGTTGAGTGTAAATCACAGTACCTCAATGAAAAAAAAAACACCACAAACAAACAAAAGCTTCCTCTCCACTCAGAGGCATCTTTTATGAGCACCCTTTAGTCCCATAGAGTCCCCAGGAGCTAGGCAGAGAGGGGATGTGTTGAATTGGCTATTCAAAAACAACCAGAGGAAGCACCTCTTTTGTATGGGGTCTGTGTATCAGAGCCCAATCTACAGCATCATCCCTGAAATTCGAGGGGAAAGTCATTGGTAGCACATTCACGCCCTCCCCCCAACTCCTCCCACGTCATCACTGAGAAAATGCTGCAGAGAAGGTGGGCGAGAGAAGTGTCACCTACCTGCTGGTGCCTGGTCTCTGCCCTTGCGAGAAACGCCAGTCAGTGTTGGGCGGGGCTTGCTGAGGAGAAAAACAAAGGGGAGATATCAGAATGGCACTTGAGCCCCTGGGGACAGGCAGGGAGGATAGGAGGGTAAGGGACATAGAGACGAAAAATGGGGTAAAATGATGAGGGGTGGGGGTAACCCAAAAGACAAAATAGACTTTGAGTCTTGGAGGTCTGAGGTCCAGTAAACAAAGAGATAAAAACACTCTCTGACCACAGTGAGCAAAGCCAAATTTTTTTGCTCCACAAACGGCCCTCCCCCACTCCTTCCTAGTGCTAAGATTCAAGAGCTAAAGCTGTTTCTGGGGAAACTGGGAAGAAGGGTGCAGAGAAGACCCCCACCCCCCCAAAAAAAAAACTGCAGAGGATGTTTTTAGATGAGAATTCCATCAGCTTTGGAAAGAATTTATTCAGCTTCTCAGCTGGGAACAAAGCTTCCTCTGCAGCAAGATGGCTGCGCTCCTGGTAACCCTTTCCATGCCAATTTCTGCTGCAACACATTCAGAGGAACATTTGGCTTTCAAGGATCCCTTCCCACAGTTAAATACATTATTAAGTTAGGAGTCATGCCAGACTGGGCCTTTGCAGGGCATCCAAGCCCAGGACCTCTCACCCCTAGAACTCTGTGCCAGACAATGGCTGTGACTAAGGAGGAGAGAACAAGGCTACTCTGTTTGGGGTGGACAAAACTGCTGGGATGAAGTCCAGCAGAGATCAAGCTCCAACCAACAGTCTCCAAGCAGAGCCAACTGAGTGTTGGTGGGGGCAAGGGGTCAATCTGTAGCTGTCACCCCAGCCCCATAAAGGTGCAGAACTCAGACCAGCAGGGTAGGGGACTATTTCCTGAGGTCCGGACACACTCTCTCTTGGAACATTCCTGAAGCCTTCTCCATCCGGGTTCCAGGCTGTGCTGGTAATTAATTCTCACAATCCCAGGAGCAGAGAGAGAGATGTGTGAGTGTGTGTGATTACACGGGGGAGAAAAAAGATCCAGGGTTGCCAAATGACTTTTTCTAAGGCTCACTGGCAGTAGTGATGTGAGTAGAGTTCAGAAACTTAGCATCGCTGGAGCCACAGGTGTCACCACAGGCTTTTATGGAAAGGTCTCTGGGATGTCCAGCCCTGGACCACAACTTTCTTAGACACCTACAGATGCATGCTGATGCCAGAACTTTGTCATATTCGAGAGGCTGCACAAAACTCACGACCTACAAAAGCATGGCGGGTCCAAGTTGTTAGGATTGCTCAGGAATGAGGGGTTCAGTGACTTTTCTCCATATGTAAGGCCCTAAAAGAACCCTATCTTTGCCCCATCAGAGAAAATGCAAATCATCTCCAAAGCTCCAGCTTTACCAGGTTCAAGAGTGATTAAAAAGCGCAAGCTCTGTGGTTAGACCTAACTGGGTTACCTCTTTCTCATGTACCCTGTGAACAAATCACTTCACTACTGTGATGCTATCTATACACAAATGTGCTGAGGCAACACATGAGATGCAGATCTCCAAAGAGTGGGGAGCAAGGCTCTCTCAGTGAGCTCTCTGAACAGGGGGCTGCCAAATGACCTAATTGGGCCAAGTGGGGATTGTGTACAGTTTGGATAAACGCTTCCAGGGTTCTGACAACTTGTCATTTTATATCAATAAGTAAAAACTTTCTTGTAGCTGAGGCACCATGGCATTGTGATTTTCCATCAACCAGACTGAGATACTTTTTTCCAGCCCTCAAAGCCCTGATCTCAGATCACTGGGTACATTGAGGTCACAATGAAAATCCATTTCAGAATGTGGACTGGATTGGTATTCCAGAATCTCTCTTCTCAAGTGAGGTAAAGGCAGGCCACGGATGCCACTGAAACCCAGAGACCTGCGGCCCTAGGCTGGGCTCTGCTATCCTTGGAGCCCAGGGCCACGCCACCACTGCCTCCACTGGTGTCCCGGGCCCACAGCTCGAGTCATAGAATTCCCCTGACCCATGCCCCGAAACTAGAGTGCCCAGCACTGCTCCTGCGCTCAGCCCCACTTCTGCCCTATTTAGCCTAAAGAGTTGGGGTGCTACTCCAGAGGCCCTCCCACGCCTCCCAGGCCTCCACCTGGGCTGATTGCCACCATCTGCTGAGCTGTGAGTAACTTCTGAGGGTTGAGGCTGGGACTGAGGGAGACGGAGGGTGCCACCGAGCATCAAGCATTGTATGTGGAGTCTGCAGTGGGCAATGAAAGGTAGGATTCATGGGGGCGTGAGTGCAAGGCTGTGCTCCAAAGGGGGCAGCAGGAGGGTTGAGGAACAGCGAGGCAGAAGCAGGGAGACACCAGAGGGTCCCAGAAGCCCATGTGGGACCTCCTCCTTAGCCCCCATGGAACTCTATAGAGTTTTGCTCATTGGGGTGAGGGGCGGGTCTACTCCCCATATTGGACCTCAGTCTCCATCTCCTTTGCGCCCAGGTCTAGGCCACACCTCTCGTGATGACAGTCCTAATGGCTGGGGGTCCCCTACTCCCACATAAAGCCATCAGAGGTGGCAGAATTCACCTGATCACCTGATCGGAGGAGTTGGAGTGCAGTGGAGCCTAGTTTGCCCTCAGAGCGCATCCCACCCCTCACCTGGCTTGGCTCCCGCAAGGTGTTAGAACGGGACCTGAAGGCATCAGGCTCCAGTGCCACCGTAGCAGGCTGCTGGACGCTGAGTGGCCTGAGAAAAGTGAAGTCACTGCCATCCGAGGCTTGTGAAAAGCACGTCCTGTAGCAATGGCTCTGTGAGTTTGTGGGCCTCAGCGTCACCTCCATGTACTTGAGCGTGCCATCCGAGCTCACTTGCAAGTTGGGACCTGACTGTTTATAGAATTCCCGAGAGGGTGACTCCTGGTGCCCGCAGCATGGGCCCCCACCCCCGTCCCCACTGTCCTGTCCTGCAAGGCACTTAGCTGACAAAAAGGTGAAGGTGACTAAGGATAAGAGACTGACAGTTGCCAGAGCCACAATGAGGTAAAGTGTAAGGTCTGAGCGCTCTGGTGGCTGTGCAAGGAAATCGCTGGATTTGGGCATCTCCTCCAGGTCTTCATCCTCCAGAACCAGCAGCACGGTGGCTGTGGAAGAGAGGGATGGGTCACCGTTATCCTTCACCAAAACTACCACCTGCTGGGTGTCAGCATCCTCCTCCAGTAAGGCTCGTGCTGTTCGTACCTCCCCAGTATGTGCAGACACCAGGAACAGCCCCTGAGCTGTGGACTGGGGCAATAGTGAATAGGAGAGCCATGCATTGTGGCCTGCATCAGCATCCACAGCTGTCACTTTGGTGACCAAAGAGCCAGGAGGAGTTGAGCGACGGAGACGCTGTGGGACTGAGAATTCCTGGCCTGGTCTCGGATGCAGCACTGAGGGGGCATTATCATTCTGGTCCAGGACAAATACTTGTAGAGATGCGTTGGCATGTAGTGGGGGCGAGCCAGAGTCTCGAACCCCCACCATGATCTGCAGCATTTGCAGCAGTTCGTAGTCGAAGGTTCGCTGAGCAAAGACACGCCCATCCTCAGGGTTGACATACACGTAGGAGGAGGCTGGGGCTCCCTGAATCTGATTTCCTACAATGGAATAGATGAGGTGGGCATTATCCCCGATATCTGGATCTGAAGCAGCCACAGTGCAGAGAAGGGAGCCTGGAGGTCGGTTTTCTGGAATATAAGCCGTGTAAAGCTGCTGGCTGAAGTTGGGTGCATTGTCGTTTACATCTGAAATGTTGAGCTTGATGGTGAGATGAGTTTGCAGTGGAGGTGAGCCCCTATCACTGGCCAGAAGCTCAATGGTATAGTGAGATCTGACCTCCCGATCCAAGGGCTGGCTGGTTAGGAGTGAGTAGTGATTCTCAGAAGGTTTGATCTGAAACGGCAGATCTGGAGAGATATTGAGACTTACTTCACCATTTCTTCCCGAGTCTCGGTCACGCACATTGAACAGTCCCACTACCGTGCCCACTGATGTGTTCTCCAGGACGGGGTTCACCAGGGAGGTCAGTAGTACCTCTGGGGCATTGTCATTGACATCCCCCACATCCACTTGAATCACACAGTGGCCTTCCATGGCTGGCTGTCCTTGGTCACGGGCTCTTGCATGAATTTCATAGAAACTTGATTCCTCAAAGTCTATGAGACCCAACACACGGATGGCGCCACTAAGAGAGTCCAAGCCAAAGAGATTGCGCACTGCCTCAGATGTATGATCTCCAAAAGAATAGACTAGTTGGCCATTGGTGCCCTCATCTGCATCAGTAGCATTGAGGCTGAGCAGCAATGTACCTATGGGTGCATTCTCTGGGAGTCCCACACGCAGAACTGAGGACTGGAAGATGGGGGCATTATCATTGATATCCAATACGATGACAGAGATAATAGTGGTGCCTGAGCGGGCTGGGGTACCCCCATCCACAGCAGTAAGTATCAACTGATGTCTTGCCTGCACTTCACGGTCCAGCTGCTGCTCTAACACCAGTTCAGGGAACAGCTTTCCATCTTTTAGGGTTTTCACATATAGAGAGAAATGGTTACCAGGGCTTAAAGTGTAGAAGCTCACAGTATTGGTGCCCACATCTGGATCTTGGGCACTATCCAGTGGAAACCTTGCTCCAACTGCTGCTGATTCTGAGATGCGTATCTCTCGTTCGGGGGTGGCAAAACTAGGAGCGTTGTCATTGAGATCCAGGATCTCGATCTCTACACGTATGAGTTCCAGGGGGTGTTCAGTGACCACCTGCACTGGCAGCACGCAGCTGGTGCTGGCTCCACACAAGCTCTCTCGGTCAATCTTTTGATTCACTGCCAGAGCACCACTCATCAAGCTCAGAGAAAAATAGGGCTCATTCTCAGAGCCCAACCTCAGTCGGCGGCTCAACAGATCTGTCATCTTTAAGCCTAGATCCTCAGCAACATTCCCCACCAGAGTCCCCGGCTCAGACTCTTCCACCACTGAGTAGTGAAGCTGCCCAGAAACCCATCCCCAACAGCACAAGGACAACATGCAGAGCACTTGCCATTTCACAGAGAGTTGTGTGGGTGTCTTGAGCCCCATGCCCCAGAAGTCCCTTCTTGGGCACTGATTCTGTGCTGTCCTGTATCCAAGGCAGACCCAGAGCTTGGGTTGTAGGAGCTGAAATCTCTAATGTCTCCTTCCAGTCTCTTAAAAACTGCTCTGAGATTTGTCTGCCTGCAGCAGTTCTTAGTCACCGAATGGCGGGGGTGTAGAGGAGGAGGGGAATAGAATCTGAGTGGAGCTAGGGAACTGGGGGAGGAGAGGCGGGCAGGAAGAGCAGATCCCCCACCTTGGCATTGAGTCTGATTGGCCAAAAAGTCTGTTTGCTCTCAGTCAATTATAAAGCCTCTTTAGTCGTGTAAACCTTAGGAACAGTCTCTGTAAATATGTGTCGTAGGAGCCTCCTACCTCCCCAAATATTTCAGGGTGCAAATTGATTCAGCCCCCTTGGCAGCAAAGTTTGACAGCTCAGATGGCGCTCAATAGGGAGGACAAAGTGATGCAAAACTCAGTATTCTGTCCCAGCAACTTCCCGCTCAACTTCAGAAACTTGTACTACTTTGCTTGAACAAAATTTTGTCCCCCTGAGGGAGGGAAACCCCAAGTTTTCCTCCCTTTCTTCCCCATCATGCCAAATGGTGCTAATGTGAGAGAAAAGATTTGCTAGGATGCTTCAGAGTCTTGCTCCGACTCTCCATCAGTGCTTTGGGGAGTTTGAATTTCAGATGATAGCTACAGGATTCAGCTCTTCTGAGATCCTAGAGTTGAGCTGTGTAATGAGCATTATAGCTTGTGATAGGGTGAGGATTTCTGACACTCGTTCAAGTCACCAAGAGGGTGACTAGAAGCTAGGTAGTGCCTCTGGATATTATGGTTTTCAGGAGAACTCTACCCAAAGACTCGTAAAGCCAGAAGGCTATCTATAAATGAACTTCTTAACTTTAAAACCATTTATTTCCTTCCTACCTTTCTTCTTTTCATCACATCAGGTAGTGCTGAAAGTTTACTTCCTTGTGGGCACTGGGAACCATTTGGGCTACTGGGGAAGGAATTTAGAGCTACTACATGTAAATGAAGCACCTAGCCTGTAGTAAATAATAAATACTCCATGCTCCAGCCCCTCAAAATGTTTTCTAACATTAAATAATTTCACATTTTGATCCCTCCAAAAAGTATAATATTCCCTTGCTTCTTTTATTATTATTATTATTATTATTATTATTATTATTATTATTATAGCTGGATCAAATCCCAACTATCAATCAAATCCCAAGGTTTGATTGAGAGTCTTAAAGATCTGGACTGAAATGTCTGTCATACTCTCTCGGTTCTCTACTTATTGTGCTCTCTGTTATGTTCTGAGTAGAGAGTTCCCTTCACCAGTAGATTAAAGAGTACTTGATACTGTGGAATAAAGTTCTATGATTCCACTGGGGAAAAGTAGCATTAAAGGCGAGGTGGTGCTAGAGGTAAGGCTAGCCAAGGAAGGACCGTGGTTCGATCCCCCGGCGTCCCATATGGTCCCCCCAAGCCAGGGGCAATTTCTGAGCGCTTAGCCAGGAGTAACCCCTGAGCATCAAACGGGTGTGGTCCAAAAAACCAAAAAAAAAAAAAAAAAGGTAGTTCACAACTGGCCCTCTAATTTCAGAAGAAGAGAGAAAGCAACCACCCATGGTTAGATGACTGAGTAATGCATTCATTAGGGTACTATGGGCTTCTAGATGTCCACATTCAAGCAGCATGCTTCCAAAATACTCTTGAACTTTATTATAGTTCTTATTCTTAGATGAGGGGATAGGTCACCTCAAGTACTAATCTGTAACAATTCCCTGCTTAATCTGCAAAGCATTTTTTCCCCTGCAAAGCATTTTTAAAGAATAACTTCTACCACAGTTACCACTCACAACGATGATATCATTATGAGCTCTTACAGAAAAGCAAATAGCCAACAACTTCTACAACAGTTACCACTGACAACAATGATGATATCCTTATGGGCTCTTACAGAAAAGCAAGTAGCCATATGCCCAAATCAGAATAACCTTTGACCGTAGGCTGAGCCTGCAAAGGTCTCACCTCTAGCCCATAGAGAAGATCAGAGGGTGGGCAACTTGGGCGCACAGGCTCCCCTGCCATAGGTGCACTGGGTGACTTCACCATCATGAAGCTATCACTCCGAGTGGGTGCAGAAGCCAAGGGTGTACAGCCATGAGAGTGGCCACCCACATCAACAAACTTGATTGGATCATCTGACCCAAGCTGGATTCGGAGGATTCCATTTGAAGGAGGAAGCCCTTCCCTCCTTCGTGATCGGGTGAGACAGGCACAGGTGCCAGCAGGAAAGCAGGTTACTCCACAGGCAGCCCCACGAAGACACTTAGAGAGTAAAGCCACAAAAGATCCAAAGGAGACAAAACAAATTGCCACCAGTGACACTGCCAAATACAGCGTCAAGCGAGATTCTCCTTCTCTTGGAGCTGAGGATTCTCGAAGATCGGGGACAACTGGATGAGTGTCTTCCTCCAAGGACACTAGAAGAGTAACGGAGGTAGAAAGTGGTGGACTACCACTGTCCTTTACCACTATGACCAACTTCTGTGGTGGAAGATCAGCTGGGATGGGAACAGCTGTCCGTACCTCCCCAGCATAGCGGGAAACCGCAAACAGACTGGGATCTGGGGCCTCCAGGAGCTGATATGAAACCCAAGCATTGTAGCCTGAATCCAAATCCACAGCAGTCACCTTTGTGACTAGGTGGCCAGCACCCACCGATGGAGGCAGAGCTTGGGGACATAAGGAACCAGGCCTTGCCCTAGGACGAAGCACAGCGGGGGCATTATCATTGAGGTCCAGCACAAACAGACGAACTGTCACAGTACTACTAAGAGGAGGGTTGCCCCGATCACGGGCCTGGACTTCAAACTGCAGAGTCTGTGTTTGCTCATAGTCAAAGGATCGAGTGGCATGAACAGCTCCTGTCTGAGGGTTCAGAGAGATGAAGGAAGAAGCTGACACATCTCGATTTCTGGGCTCTAGAAGAGAATAGGAGATAAGTGCATTTAAGCCAGAGTCTGGATCAGAGGCTGCAAGGGAGCAGAGCAGATCTCCTGGACGATTGTTTTCGGGAACGAATACCTCATGTGACCTCTGGAAGAAAGAGGGTGGGTTATCATTCACATCTGAAATATTGAGGAAAATAGTCCTATGTGTACTCAGAGGAGGGTTCCCAGCATCAGAAGCCGTCACCATGATGTCATAACTGGACGTGGCCTCTCTGTCCAAGGGCCCAGCAGTCACCAAGGAGAACTGGTTCCTGAAGGCAGACTTGAGGGCAAATGGCAGGTGGTCAGGAATACGGAGGCTCACGTCTCCATTTGACCCTGAGTCAGGGTCCTGCACACTGATGAGTGCCACCACAGTGCCAGGTTCTGCACTCTCAGGAAGAGTTCCAAGCTCCGAGGTCACTGTAATGTGTGGGGCATTGTCATTCACGTCCAGGAGATCGACCCGAAGGCTGCAATGTTGCTCCATGGCTGGAGAACCCCCATCACGAGCTCGAACATCAAATTCATAGTAACTCTCACTCTCAAAGTCTAGAGGTCCTTGGAGGGTAAGCTTTCCAGTAGTGGGGTGTAGGCTAAAGAGATTTCTCACACGCTCAGGGGTGTGGCCACTGAAGGAAAAGGTGACGTTACCACTGGGACCCAAGTCTGGGTCAGAAGCATTGAGCTGGATGAGCAGCATGCCGGCGGGTGCGCTCTCCAACACACTGATCCTGTAGCTGGACTGCTGGAAGGCTGGGGCATTGTCGTTCACGTCCAGCACTGAGACCCGGAGCTCCGCGGTGCCAGATCTTGGGGGGTTCCCTCCATCCACAGCAGTCAGCACCAGGCGGTAGTCTGATTGCTTCTCCCGATCTAAAGGCTTCTCCAGAAGCAGTTCAGGAACCAGGCTGCCATCGCTGCGCTTCTTGACATCCAGTGCAAAGTGTTCGTTGGAGCTCAGTCTATAGCTGCTGATGGAGTTGCTCCCCACATCTGCATCCTGAGCTTTTTCCAAGGGGAAACGCTGCCCTGGAGGAGCTGCCTCTCCAATCTCCAAGTCTAACTGCTGCCGAGGAAATCGGGGGGCGTGATCGTTCACATCTACAATTTCTACCTCCGCTCTATACATTTCCAAAGGCCCCTCAGTCACAAACTCCAGGGGCACGATGCAGCTGGCACTGAGCCCACATAGTGCCTCTCGATCTATTGGATTCTTGATGAGCAGAGCTCCGCTGTCCAAATCCACACGGAAGTGTCTTTGGTTCACCTCTCCAGCAACCTGCAACCTGCGAGCTGACAGGCTCTCTGTATCCAACAGGAAATCTTGGGCGACATTCCCTACAAAAGTCCCTTCTTGTGACTCCTCTGGGACTGGGTATCGGATCTGCCCACAAACGTAACCCAGGTGGCAAAAAAGGAACAAAAGGGTAGCCCCCCGGTCGATTTCAACCCAGCTCCTCACCTTGCAGAGCATTTCTGCTAGCTGCCAGCTCTCTGCCTGATCCTGAGAAGCAGAAGAAGCCGACCCGCCCAAACACCACAGCAGCTGGAGACACCTATCTCCCTTTCCCCATGACAGCTCTGGCGCGGCAGGGTTGGCACTGCAAGGGTTAAGCGCCGTTGTTTTTTTTTTTTTTTTTTTTTTTTTCTTCTTTTTGCTAGTGGCGGGGTAGATTTGTCTGCCGTCCACCACCCGATTGGCAGACAGTGGCTCCTGGGCTCAGCCAATAGGCTGAGCTGAGAATATCCCAATAGCAGCAGGGTTAAGGCAACATTGGAGAACACACACACACACACACACACACACACACACACACACACACACACACACATACAAAACACACACACCAAAACACAAGCCCCAAACCCATCTTTTTTTCCTCTGCTCAATAACATTTCTTTCTACTGTTGATTTTACCTCTGTGGAGAGGCAGACTAACATACACGTATTCCCCGCCCCCCCCCCCCGCCCCTTTTCTGCCTTTTAGGCGGAGGGTGGGGGAACAGCGACTGTATGAGGAGCCCTAGCAACCTGAAGTCCAGAGAGGGAGTAGCCATTTGAGACCAGTCACTTTGTTCAAACCCGCGTTACCAACAACCAATATCCAACAACCAACATCCAAAATGAATAGCTTCTGCCTTGGTCTGATTGTATTAGAGCAACCAACACCTATATTCAAAACTCCGCTTTATGCAGATTACTCAGTAACAGATTATTCTCTTTTTTGGGGGGGAAGGGGGAGGCTTCCACATTAATGTAGCCAATTAAATTTATGCACTACACATTTGTTTTCTTGCAACAGAAGGCACAACCGGAAACCAAGCCTCTCTTATTCAGACACTTGCTAGTGATATACTAAATTGCCATTCATTGATTTCAAAAGGCGGTATGAAGAAAATGAAGCAGGGTGCAGGAAGACAGGAGAGGGAAGAATTCCAAATTAGTAAAGAATCAGTGTTTCTGGGGCGTTAAGAAATAGATCTCATTACCTGGAAGAATGCTAATGTTCACAGATTTAATAGCTTCCTCGAATGATTGAAATCGGTCACCCACAGCATTATGCTATAAATCCTCTTTATTTGACACCTCAGTATGCTTGATATGTTGTTAATTACCAACTGAGACTGGTTCAAAAGAGTAAGCTTTCGCTTAGCCCCAGGAGGCCTCTGGAAGCTGGAGGGACTTGATCTCATCATGCCCCATACTGACCTAGACCCTTCCAGAAACCCAGCTACCATCATGCACAAAGGTAGAAATAGCTCCTTTCACACTGTAGTTACCTGAAACCTGTTATCTGAATACAAACACACACAGCACAAGGAGAAAAATCCAGCCTGATCTGTGTACACACGTCCACACTCAGCACCGAACCTAGTGACTTTATATACAAAGCATCTACTCTTCCACTGGCTAAATTGATGGCCATGGAGATGAGACTCATTTGATTCCACACCTAGATCACCAAAGGCTGCTAAAACCAACAGCAAATGTAGATCTTAGATTGTGTGCATGTGAGTATGCGTGTGTGTTGGGTACAACTGACTATACCCAGGGACTACTCCTAACACTATATTTAGAGCAATGCTTCTCAATTATTTTCTGTCACACCCCCTTAGGAAGAAAACATTTTTCATGCCCCCAGCACAACTGTAAATAATATCTTTATTTAAAAAACCTTTGGCCTGCAAAACAAAAATATATAAAATAATTTGAGCTGATTTTTTAATCAGAGGTGATGTCTGGATTAATGGCTACAAGGAGCACGTTTTGCAATGCATAGCTTTTCAAAGCGGGGTTTGAAGCAGGACACAGCAACTCTCAGTTCCAGAGACATACAGAGACATAAACACGGGGCTTAGCTTGTTATGACAGTGTTTGCGGAGGTCAAATGCAACCCCCTTTATGGAGCCTCACGCCCCTCCCCCCCATTTGAGAACCACTGATTTAGAGTTGCTTTCTCTCTCTCTCTTTTTTTGGTAACACCTGGTGGCCGCTCAGGAGTTACTCTTGGCTCTGTGCTGAGAAGTCACTCCTGGCAGGCTCGGGGGGAGGGGGGAGGACCATATGGGATGTTGGGAATCGAACTGGAACCAGAGTCTGTCTGGGGCTGGCTGTGTGCAAGGCAAATGCTCTACCACTGTGCTATAGCTTGGTCCCACTTGGAGTCACTTCCTGATGTGCTCAGGGTACCATGCAGGGTCAGGGATTAAACCCAGTACTCCTGCATACACTGCAGCCCTCTGAGACATTTTCCCCAACCTCCCCAACCTGGATTCTTCATCTTGTCTTTTTTTTTTTTTTTTGGATAAAACAGGTTATATTTAGGACATACTCTTGGCTCTCCACTCAGGGATCACTTCTGATCGGGCTTGAGGAACCATACATATTGAAGCTGGGTGTGCAAGGCAAGCACCTGAAACCACCCTTCCATTGAGGCTGGAGCGATAGCACAGCAGTAAAGCGTTTGCCTTGTACACAGGGGCAGACCCAGGAAGAGCTGGGTTCTCTCCCGGTGTCCCATATGGTCACCCAAGCTAGGAGCGATTTCTGAGCACATAGGAGTAACCCCTGAGCATCACTAGGTGTGGCCCAACCCCCCTCTAAAAAAAAGAACCCCCCCCCCTTCTTTCCACCACCTTTGGCTGAAGAAGCCAGCAACATACATTAAAGGGGCAACTTTCTGAGTTCCTTTACAAAAACAATCCACCTCTTCCATAAATATTTGTTTATTTTTTGGAATGCACAAAGTATAAATCACCAACCTATAAGATGTTTTAGCCAGAATTCACTATCTCAGAGCAGATATCATCATCCACCTAGTAACCTTTGTTTGAATGACAGGGTATAGGGAACTAAGGGTAGGAGAGAGGGTTCAGGTCAACCTTTATGCCTTTCTCTCAGATACCCCATATCATGTCAACAGGTCTTGTGGATTTTACTACAATCGTCGCCCTCTATACCAAGCTACTTAAGCCACACATACATTTTCTCAAATATTATAATAACTTCCATTCTCATTGCCTCAAGTCTCAGTATCTCCACTTCATTTTACTTAGAGCTGCCAAAATAAGTCTAAAACAAACAAAAAAACATGGCATCATATGTATATTATTTCAGAATTCTACAATGAGTATTTTCTATTCAGAATAAAATAATTCTTGGTAATTCAAAGATGAACTCCTGCCTACTTCTTTCACTTTATCTGTTTTGCAGACTGTTTTAAAAATATATTTTAAGGCTGAACAACACTGAAATATTATCCTTTAGGAAATTTCCTCCTCTCTGACATGTTTCTCCTCTACTATTTTATATACTATTATTCAAACTTTACTTTTCAGCTCAAGCATTACTTACTACCTTCCTGATTTTTTTCCTGGCTGTCTTGAGTGTTTCTTTTCACCTACTATATCCTGTAATAAGACTTGTCCTACTTAAGATAAGAAAAAAGTTCTGAGAGAGTAAGAGATTTCTATAAATCTAAGCCACTAGAGAGCCAGGGACATGGCTCTGTGGTAGAGTATTTGTCTTGCATGTGTGAGGTGAGGTCCTAGGTTCAATCCCAGGGAGCATTATGTTATTTGACAGCAAATAGCTTTGTGTATGGCTTAGTGATAGAGCACATGCTATGAGTGTGTAAAACCCTGAGTTCAGTCTGTGGCACTAAAATAAATAGAGCTAAGCCATTAGTTTGTACAATACTAGGATTCTCCAACTCTGACCCCATGTGTATCTCAAAATAAATTAATCTTTCTATAAAACCTTGATTGATTTATTCAACAATTTGTCATTCCTATAACCATAAATTGACCCTTTACTGATGAATTTTAATATGTAAGAACTAGATGCATTAATTATTTGTATTTGCAATTTCATATCCAGATAGGTAGAGTCCATATTGTTACTATTACTAGAATTGGGTCAGAGGAGAGTCATAATCCTACATATTCTTGATCTGACTTTTTATGTCAGCTATGTGATTCCCCCATTTACAGGTAATTAATATCACCATCTATAACAAATTGCTTGAGGGGTCAGAAAGAGAGTGTGTGTGCACAGTGGATAAGGTGTTTGCTTTGCCATGTGGTTGATTGACCCTGGCTCAATCCCTAGGACCACATACAGTCCCTGAAGTGCTGCCACGAGTGACCCTTGAGCACAGCCAGATGTGTGCAAAAACCAAAACTAAATTACTTTAAAACTTTATTAATACAATTTATATATTTCCCCATTTAAAGTGTACAACTGAATTTGAGCATATTCACATACAGTAAAATAATGTCACCATCTCTAATTCTAGAAAAAATTGTGGGAGAGGGGCTTGGGCACACTTAGCAGTGCTCAGGGATTACTCCTGTCTCTGTGCCTATGGATTACTCCTAACTATGCTTGTCGTACCAGGGATTGAAATAGGGTCAGCTACATGGCAAGGCTTACTTGCTGTACCATCTCTCTAGTCCTTATAGAAAAATTGTCACCCACCAAAAGAAACCCAGTACCCATTCTTCAGTTCTATATTTTCAAAGATTAATTGCCTAAGAACTAGTGGTTTACGAAGATTTCTCCTTTAAATGACTGAAATATATCTGATGATTTATCTATAATGCTTATCTAGAGCTAGTCTAGGTAATATTTTAAGCTAGAAAAATAGCATCACAGAGTTTTTTGAAGTTCTGTCAGGTCTAGAAAGACTGACTTCTAGTTCTGTAAATGCTAAATTAATGGTTTGCTTCATCAATAGGACAACTTATAGACTAGTAAATTCCAGGAAGTGATTAACTAACTTGTTTGTACAATAGAATCACATGGGGCCTTTAAAAATACTGATGCACATGTTACATACTTACAAATTGTGTTTTTATTGTCAGAAGTGTGATATTCATCATTTTTTAAAGGCCCTCCGTGATGCTAACATGGGACCAAGCTTGAGGACATATTTTCAGGAAAAACTGTCAGTTATTTAGTCTGATCCTAGGATTAGCAGCTGGTTCTCAGTGGCTTTCATCAATTAGTTTTGCTTTATATGTCTTTACTTAATCGTCTTTGGTTGTCTCTATATTTGTTTACTTCCCAGTGTTTAAAATTTTGGGTGGAAAAATAAATACAAATAATAGAAAAGAATCTGTGCCACACCATGGCACAGTAGGCACTCTGCAAACATTATATCATGTACACTTTTTTTTTTTATAAAACCATTGTTCCTTTTCTACATATGAAAAGCAGACAGAAAGGAGATTTACTTAAGCTCAGTTTCTAAGATAGGTAGATCCTTACTTTCTAATTGCTAGATCTAAATTGGTAGTAATAGTTCACTTATTAGTTACAAGACTATAGTTATTCCCCCACATTTGGAAATGTGTGCAAGTTTTACTTCAAAACAAGATCTTGCAGTGACCTGCACACCTTTCTGAATAAACAAGAACTTTGTGATACCTACCTTTCACATTATATGTATACCTCAGAAAAAACAATGCCATAAGTATAAGGGACTAACAATAGAGCCCAAGGCTTTCATTTTATACTTTGTGTTCTTCTAGATTGCTTTCATCACTTACAAAATAAGTCCTTAGGGCTTTAGATATACTACAGAGGAAAAGGTACTTGCTTTGCACACAGCCAATTCTGTTTGAATCCCCAGCAATGTGTATGGCCTCATAGTATAGTCACTGCCAGGAGTGGCCCCTGAACACAGAGTCAGGAATAAGCCCTAAGTACTGCTAGATGTGGCTCAAAACCAAAAAAGCAAGCAAACAAACAAAACCAAAAGACTTTTACCTTTTTTTGGGACTACACCTAGTGGTGCTCAGATCTTACTCCTGGCTCTGCACTCAAGAATCATTCCTGGCAGGCTCAGTGCCATACGGGGTGTGCTTAGTCACTTGCAAGGAAAAAGCCTTACCTGCTGATTCCAGCCCGTGACATAAATATTTTTCAATGCCTAAAATTTCCTTTAAAGAAATTCATTTGGGCCTGGAGAGATAGCACAGCGGTGTTTGCCTTGCAAGCAGCCGATCCAGGACCAAAGGTGGTTGGTTCGAATCCTGGTGTCCCATATGGTCCCCCGTGCCTGCCAGGAGCTATTTCTGAGCAGACAGCCAGGAGTTAACCCCTGAGCACCGCCGGGTGTGGCCCAAATACAAAAAAAAAAAAAAAAAAAAAAAAAAAAAAAATTCATTTGAGTTTTAAATACAGGCAAGAGGTAGGGGAGGAGGGAAATGGGGGGCATTGCTAGTGGGAAGGTTGCACTGGTGAAGGCGGGATGTTCTTTTTTTTTTATCACTGAAACACAACTACAAACATGTTTATACTCACAGTGCTTAAATAAAGATATTATATAAAAAACAACCTCATTTGAGAATCCCGACAGAATTTATAGAGGTAAAGGAAAATGCCTAACAAACCGTTCATTTTAATGCAGATTTGGCAATTATTAAAAAAAATAGGTAAATGATGTAGTTTTTATATTTCCAGCAGCTTCTGCTGGTTAGGAGTATCCAGCATTAGTCCCAATGCAAATAACATCAAGCTAAAGCTCTGAGTGCTAAGTGAGGTTCTGATTAACACACAAAGCCTGCTGAATTTGGTGTTAGTTAATTTTTCAAATGTGAGCCATATTCAGCACACTGCCATCTTAAAGCGCCCTTAACAATTCATGTTAGTTGTAACTACAGTTGAGTGCTGAGGTGTGAGCTGGGTCCACAGGTGAATCAATGAACACTCTGGGACCACAAATCACACTCCACCTGGACCTCTCCCTAACATAAGCACATTGATCTAGGATCAGATGAAAATGTGGATACATTATTAGAAAAAAAAATCTTCCTCTCTAAAGCGAACAGGATTGTACATACTTTCTTGAACATGGTGCAGAAACCAAAACACAGTAGTATCATTTGGGATGACTAGCTAGATCTTACCTGTCCAAGAGGGGAACTCTCTGCACCCAAAACTTGCCTATAGAACGCTGGATCACAGCTCCGCAGAGTGTTCAGGGGGCTAGCCAGGGGGCTGGCCACACCAGGCTTCTTGAGCAGCGGATCGCTGTGGCGAGAGTCAGTGGTCAGGTACACCTGATGGTAAAGGTGCGGGGGCATCAGGCCTCCCCGCACCGCATCTGCATGCAGAGAGGGCCCTGGTGTTCGGTACAGGGAACTCACAGGGGATCTGTATAGGTCCCTGGACTGTTTCCATTTGTAAACTTTGAAAATTATCACTCCCATTATGGTGAGTGCAAATCCCACAGAAACCAGGATTAGAGAGAGGAGCAGATAAAAGGTGAGATTTTTGTTCTGCTCCTTAGGGGCAGAGCCAGAGGGAACATCAGCCCTGGCTTCTGGAGATTCCTCAGTTACTGACACAGTCAAAGTCGTGGTGGTGGACAGAGATGGTTCTCCATTGTCTTTGATCAACACCACGAGGGCCTGTATGGGCAAATCCGTGTCCTGGACTGGGCGAGCAGTGCTGACTTGACCCGTGTGAAGTCCAATGGCAAAGAGGCTCTGGTTGGGAGCGCCCAAGAGATAGTAGGAGAGCCAGGCATTATGCCCGGCATCTGGGTCCCAGCCTACTACTCGTGTGACCACGTGGCCCGCAGCTGTACTTCGAGGCAGTATCTCTACTGTGCTATGGCCAGGCCAGGGGTATAAGACTTGGGGAGCATTGTCATTGCTATCCGTGACAAATATGTTCACGCTGATGTTAGTGGTGAGCACAGGAGTGCCCCCATCGCTGATATGAGCTGTCAATCCAAAATCCCGCCTATCCTCATAGTCCAGGGGTACCAGGGATGACACCACACCGCTGTTGCGATTGATCGTGAAATAGCGACCCACTAGCCCGGTTTCGGGTTCTTGCTCCAAGAGAACAAAGGACAGGTGAGCATTCTGGGGGGCATCTGGATCCCAGACACTTAGGTTCAATATTGGAACCCCGGGGAGGTTATTTTCTTCAACATAAACATCATAGGAATATTGGGAAGACTGTGGAGGATTGTCATTGATGTCGGACACTTGCACCCTCACCGTGGTAAGGGCTGAAAGGGGAGGTTCTCCAGAGTCTCGGGCAGTGATGCTGAGATTGTATTCTGGCACAGTCTCACGATCCAGGGGGGAGTTGGTTTTCAAAGTAAAATAATTCTTGAGGGAAGATGTTAAGCTGAAAGGGAGACCCGGTGGAACCTCACAAGTGACCAGCCCGTTCTCCCCAGCATCCAGATCGGTAACACTGAGCAAAGCAATGACAGTTCCCAGAGGAGCATCCTCGGGAACGGGGCTGTACACTAAAGTGACTGTGATCTCTGGGGCATTGTCATTGACATCCACAATCTCTACCAAGACTTTGCAATGTGCCCCTTCAGGGTTTGCGCCTTTGTCTTTGGCCTGTATATAAATCTCGTGGAGTTTCGTGTCTTCAAAGTCCAGGCGTCCCTTGATGGTCAGCACTCCCGTGACCAGGTCCAAGGAGAATAGCTCCCGCACACCGGCTCGGTTGTGGTTGGCGAAGGAGTAAATTATTTCGCCGTTGGGGCCCTCGTCCAGATCCGTAGCGTGGACTTGCACCACGCGCGTCCCGGGGGGCGCATCCTCCAGGACGCGCGCCCGATACAAAGACTGGTTGAAGGCTGGCGCGTTGTCATTCGCGTCCAGCACCGTGATGCGAACTGGCAGGCTGGCGGAGCGACCCGGGGTCCCCCCGTCCAACGCGGTGAGCACCAACTGGAAACTTGCCTCTTGCTCCCGGTCCAGGGCGCGCTCCAGCACCAGCTCCGCGTACTTGGTGCCGTCCTCCCGCGTGTGCACGCGGAGCACAAAGTACTCGTTCCTGCTCAGCTCGTAGGTCTGCAAAGAGTTGACTCCCACATCGGGGTCGTGCGCGCTCTCGAGCGGGAAGCGCGTCCCCGGCGCCACGGCCTCGCTAATCTCCAATTTCATTTCCCGGGTCGGGAAAGCGGGGTCGTTGTCGTTGATGTCCAGAAGCGCCACCTCGGCGCTAAACAGCTCCAGGGGACTCTCCAGGACCAGCTCCAGCGTCACGGTGCAGGAGGGCTGGGTCCCGCACAGCTCCTCGCGGTCCAGGCGGTCGTGAACCAACATCTCCCCGGTCTCCCGGTTCACCTCAAAGAATCTCCGGCTCGCCCTGGACGCCACCCGGAACTTGAGAGAGGACAGCCGGCCGACATCCAGCCCGAGGTCCTGGACCACGTTGCCCACCACGAACCCCTTCTCGCGCTCCTCCAGAATCTCATAGCGCACGACCGCGGCCGCCTCGTGCAGGGCACCCAGCAGCAGCAAAGCTCCCAGCACGCTCCCGGGGCTTACCAGTCCGCGCCTCCGGGCCTCTGAGACCATCGCACTCCAAGGCGGGTCCCCCGGGGGGCTCCGAGTCGTCCCGGCCTGAGCGCGCACAAACTTTCAGCGGGCGAGCGCTCGAGCGCCGGGCGCCGCCGAGTCCGACATGGCTCGCAGGATAGGATGCCTGTGATTTGCTCGCCGGCTGTTCGGGCTCAGCCTCATCCCGGGGCGCCAAGAGGAGACGGGCCGGGGCCAGATCTCCCGCGTCTTCATTGGCCGACAGCGGCACGCACAGTCCCAGCCAATAACTGCACGAAGAATGCGCTCGCGTCCGGCTCCGGAGCGGGACGAGCGCTAGCGCCAGGAACTTCTCTTCTCCTGGGCGCCTTTCCAGAGTTGATGGCCCAAACTTTGGCAGCATCCCTAATGTCCCGGCCCTGCCTTGTCCCGGAAAGCCAGCTGCGGGACGAGTTAGCTTCACACGGAACCGAGGTCTATTAGCTTCTTTAATCAAAAGTGGGGGGGGGGGGTGTCAAGGCAAATCCAAAATAAACGACACAACTGAGAAAATGCCTTGAAGATTTAGTTTGCTGGGTGACAGGGTAAGAAGTCCGACTTCAATTGCACAGAGGCGTTTGATATTATGGGAGAGGCAATCGTTTGTTTTTATCTCTTACCAACTGAGGCGAATTCCCTTTCACTCTTTTTTTTAATCTATCTGACTCATTTTTAATTATTTACTGAAAATTAAAATAGAATTCAGATTTTTTTTTTACGTTTAATTTCTAAGTGTTTGGATCCTTCTTTCTGTTTGTAATTAATTTCCACAGTCAAAGAATCAGATTTCATTTAATGGTCTAGCTTTTAGAGGTTTAGTTCTTTTTTTTAATTTTTAATTATTTATAAATAAATTATTTAATTGAATCACCTTGATATACACAGTTACATAATAGTTCATGATTGGGGCCTGAGTGATAACACAGCAGTAGGGCGCTTGGCTTGCACTCGGCCAACCCTAGATGGACCTGGGTTCGATCCCCTGAATCCCATATGGTTCCCCGAGCCTGCCAGTAGCAATTTCTTAGTGCAGAACCAGGAGTGACACTTGAGCACCTCCAGGTGTGGCACAAAAACAAAATAAAAAATATCAAAAAGGGAAAATACTTCATGACTGAGTTTCAATCATAGATAGAGCTAGCTAATCTTCATTAGTTCTCATTCTTTTTTTTTTTTTTTTTTTTTTTTTTTGGGCCACACCCGGTAACGCTCAGGGGTTACTCCTGGCTATGTGCTCAGAAGTTGCTCCTGGCTTGGGGGACCATATGGGACACCGGGGGATCGAACCACGGTCCATCCAAGGCTAGCGCAGGCAAGGCAGGCACCCCACCTTTAGCGCCACCGCCCGGCCCCCCTAGTTCTCATTCTTAAGAAATGGGCAAAAGGAATTTTTCCTATATATTATTTTCTTTTTCTTTTCTTTTTTTTTTTTTTTTGGTTTTTGGGCCACACCCGGCGGTGCTCAGGAGTTACTCCTGGCTGTCTGCTCAGAAACAGCTCCTGGCAGCCACGGGGAACCATATGGGACACCAGGATTCGAACCAACCACCTTTGGTCCTGGATCAGCTGCTTGCAAGGCAAAAGCCGCTGTGCTATCTCTCCGGGCCCTATATTATTTTCTTAATCACAGAGCATAAATGGTTTACTTTTACTTGCTCAGCTCCCCAAGACATGTTGTGCCATACTTGCATCGTTAATATAACAAAGGATAAATAAAAGAAAGAAAAGAATAAAGCCAGTCAACTTACTTTCTAGAACTTTTCAAAAAATCTGATTGAGATGAGCCTGTGTTTAAAAAAATACAAAGCCTTTATTCAAAGAATTTAGCATTATAGTAACAAAACAATAATGATTAGAAAAGGATAATTTTATATTTTATATATAATAATTTATATTTTGTATATAATAATATAAAGAGTTGGCTAGAATGGAGCCAGGAGATGACTCTATGTGCTTGAGTGCATGTTTTGTGGGATTCCAGGATTCAATCCCTAGGTCCTCTGAACAGGCCCCACCCAGCTGAGGCCCAACTGCCCCCCATCCCCCGCAAAAAAGGAGTTGGCTGAGAAATAAGTCAGAGGAGAGTTATAGAACCTAAGACAAGAAACTTTGCTGAGTTCCTGTAGACAGGTAAAATTCTTAGCACAGAATAACTCTCAGTTAATAATGCAAAATCATCTTATTATATAGTAGATTTCAAATTTTAGACCTTCATACAATTTCTGTAAACCTGTCTTGCACATCATTTTGATTGCATTTTGTCCATTATGAAGTATAACTGAATTCTGAAGTAGGAAGGCAAGCAGACAGTTTAGATAGGCATGTAAGAAATTAATATAGGTAGAATATCTCTCAAAAAGATTAAAACTATATTTGGCCTGTTTCCATGTCCTCAGTATTTTAATTTGGTTCTCTTTTTTTTTTTTATTGTTGTGGTGGCAGTGCTTCAGTTTAGGTGTTTAAGAACCAATAGGGTCACACCCCATAGTGCTCTGTGTATGGGGAGGGAGGTGCACATGAGTGGAACATGTCATTTGGTGCTGACTAAACTCTCTCTCTTAAGGTACATCCTAGGTCGTTAAATTCAGCTCTTACACACCTCTCTACTTCCGTTTTTAAATATGCAAGCTTTTGTTGTCATTTTGGGCTACACCCAATAGTGATAGGGGTGAGCTAATCCTGGTGATATATGGAGGAGACATGCAGTGCCAGAGAAGAAACCCAGGGTTCCTGCATGCAAAGCATACAATTTAAGCCTTTGAACCAACTCCATATCCATAAATACTCAAGCTTGGCAATAGGTCAGGCAATTATGAAGGCTGATAGGCATAAAAATATATCCTATAGACTATAGGATATAGTCCAGTCACTTGCAATCAAAGTATAAGACAAGGATCAATAGCCTGAGTATCACCTGAGTGATAGAATTGCCAAAATGCCCCCATTCAGACTTACTGAATAAAATTCTGCATTTAAACAAAGTTGTTGGGTGATTGGAGTGTACATGAAAGTTTGAGAAGCATTGATTCTACTGGGTTATTCAGAGCTAATACTGATTATCAATCTTTTCTCCCCTCATTCACTATTACTTAATGACAATTTTATTTAAAAAAAAAAAAAGCTTTTACTTGGGTCTGATTCCTGGCAATCGCATATGGTACTCCAAGCCTGTCAGGAGCGATTTCTGAGAACAAAGCCAGTACTAATCCCTGAGCCACCGGTGGCTATGGGCTAAAACCAACCAACCAAACAAACAAAAACAACAAAACCCTTCTAAAAATTAAAATTTTCAAGCCCAAGTAAGTCAGTGGCAAACTGGGTTCAATCCCAGCATCCCATATGGTCCTGCCAGGAATGTAGCCTGCCAGGAGTGATACCTGAGACAAGAGTAAGGAGTAAACCCAGGCACTGCTGGGTATAACCCCAAAACAAAAAAAAGTTGAAATGTACCCATTTAAAATAAAACCCACATTCTTCCTAAAACCATGTCATAAACTATCAAAATCTCGGGGATCCTTTGTTCATGGTAGCCAGAATGACTTAAAATTTTCATTGGAGCATGTGATTCTCCCACTGAAAACTCCTCGGCAGTGTCTAATTATGCTGGGAATAAAAGAGCAAATTGCACAGTATACAAGTTATCATGCCCTTTGACCTTCATCACTATTCTTTTCACTTGCCTTCAATGTGATCAACAGCCAAGCCTTTTGATGCTCCAGGGCCTTCATGTAGGCTATTGTTCTTCTCTCTAGAACTCTTCTTTTCCTCTCTCCTTAGCTTTTCTAACTTATACAAGTCTTTTAGATCTCAGTTTAAATGTTATTTCTTAGTAGAGTGCTTCTAATAGTCCTGTTAAAACTAATAGCCTTAGTTATGGTCTCTTATTAAACCTAACACAATTTAAAGCTTTGGTGTGGTTTGGGGCCACACCCGTAAATACTCATCCTGGTTACTCCTGGCCCTGATTCAAGAATCACTCCTAATGGTGCTCGGACTATATGGGATGTTGGAAATCGAATCTAGGAAAGCAGCTTGCAAGGTACACACCCTGCCCACTCTACTATCACTCTGGTTCCCACAATTTAAGCTTTTAAAATTAATCTATTTAAGTAAAATTATTGCCTCTCCCACTAGAAATAAAGTTCAGGAGCAGAAATCATGCTTGGTCTTTTAAAAAGGATGTTACATTTCATTTCTTGTGTTTTTGTTGATGTTGTTGTTATTGTTCCCATGACTGGGGCATGCACATTTCTGGTTGAACTACACATACATCTTTTAGCAGTGCTGCTTGCTGATTGCCTATCAGGTTGCAATGCTTTCACACTTAGCCACAGTGCTCATCAAGATTTGTGCTACTTTTTTTGGGGAGGGAGGCCACACCAGGCAATGCTGAGGCATCACTTCTAGCTCTACACTCATAAATCACTCATAGTGAGGCTTGGAAGACCAAATGGGATGCTAAGAATCAAACCTGGATCTGCTGCATGCAAAAAAACACCTTACCCGCTGTGCTATCAGTCACCAGTTTGTTCTCCTTTAATTGTGATGCTTGCACACATGCTCCCCAGGCTCAACTTATGGTTAGGGTTCTCTGTGAGGTTCGCTGCAGTGATCACACATATGCTAACCAGAAGTCATGCTTATTGGCTAGAATGGTCACACACATATTTTTAGACAAAGTGCTTTCTCAGGGTGGGGGTGCGAGTAATATCCAGTTTAATATGCTCATATACATATGGCTGCAAATAAGGCTGGACACTGTGAAATAAGCATCAAAGAGACTAGGCTCTTTTTTCTTTTCTTTTCTTTTCTTTTCTTTTCTTTTCTTTTCTTTTCTTTTCTTTTCTTTTCTTTTCTTTTCTTTTCTTTTTTAGTTCTTGGGATGTGCTTAGAGGTTGGTTACTCCTGGCTTTGCACTCAGAAATTGCTACTTGCAGGTACGGGGAACCATATGGGATGCTGGGATTCAAACCAGCATCCGTCCTGGATCGACTGTGTGCAAGGCAAATGCCTTACCACTGGGCTATCTTTCTGGCCCCTAAAGAGGCTAGGCTCATGCTTAGCATATGTGGGGAGCTAGAGATTGAACTTGCAAAACCTATAGGCCCCTATGCTATTTCTCCAGGTCTCATACCTGTTTTTGTTTTGTTTTGTTTTGGAGTCACACCCAGTGGTTCTCAGGGGTTATGCCTATACTCAGGAATATATACTCAGCTCTATACTCAGGAATAAATCTTGGAGGGCTCAAGAGACCCTATGTATTGAATACCCTGGGTACTGAACCTAGGCTGGCTGTGTGGAAGGTAAGCACCTTACCCACTGTACATCACTCTGGACCCCACACCTGTTTTGATCATCATTCATTTTCCAGTTATTTAGCACAGTTGGTACCCTTCTCCTGCTTCAGATTATGAAAATATAATGAAAAAATAAAATAGTATGTATCTTATATCAATTATTTCATTTATGCATATATTAATAATTAATTATAACATGTTTTAATGTCCATCACCAAGTCTAGGAAATTATTTTTGTTGCCTTTGAGTCACACCTATTGGTACTCAGGGTTTATTCTTGGGAGGACTCAGTGGGAACCATATGGGGTGCTAGGACCAAATCTGGGTTGAGTACTAGTGAGGCCAAAACCCTACCTGCTATGCTAGGAAGCACTTTTATATATGTGGTCGAGATCTTAAGATCTATTATCTTAGCAAAGTTTAATTTTATACACTACAGTATAGTGTACTATAATATGCAGATAAAAATCTAATGCATACGTTAGATTTTCATACTTATTCATCATATAATTGAACATGTATACTATCGCTCCATATTTAATACTTATTTATAAAACAACCATCATGATAATGGCATAGTAATCATAAATTGCACTAAGGGCTATAGATATCAACCTGCTTGCACTCATTTTTCCTAAGACTAAGTATTTTTGTAAGATACTAAGTACTTTTTGATGTTCCATTTTACTTGCAGTAACCTGGGTGGATTTTTCAGAAGCGTACAGTATATACTTTTTGAAGCTACCAGTAGACCTAATAAGACCTAATAAAACTATACTTTCTTTTTTGAAGAATACCCAAAAGTTCCCAGGGGTTGCTGTGGGGATTATGTGGTGTTGGGAATTAAACCTGAGCCATACAAAGAAAGTGCTCCAGTCCATTCGAATAGCTAGCTATAATACTGGTTATTTCACTTAATAGTTTTGTAACTATGAAGCTTCATTTTAAAATTTTCTTTTCTGAAAAATGGGATCAATAGTTGTACCCATTGAAATAAGCATAGGCATCACACATTCTTTTTCTGGTTTTGTTTTTGGGCCACACCTGGCAGCACTCAGGGGTTACTCCTGGCTCTGCACTCAGAAATCACTCTTGGCAGGCTCAGGGAACTTGGGGATTGAACCCAGGTACTTTCCACGTCTGCTGTGAGCAAGGCAAAGGCCCTACTGCGGTGTTATCACTCTGGCCTCTCACAAATTCTTTTTTTTTGTTTTTTTTTTGGGCCACACCCGGCATTGCTCAGGGGTTACTCCTGGCTGTCTGCTCAGAAATAGCTCCTGGCAGGCACGGGGGACCATATGGGACACCGGGATTCGAACCAACCACCTTAGGTCCTGGGTTGGCTGCTTGCAAGGCAAACGCCGCTGTGCTATCTCTCCGGGCCCCCCCCCACAAATTCTTATTTTAATATTTTAACATACAGTTCACCTAAATTAATCTTAGTAAATTTATATAGTTGTGCAATCAATATCACAGTCCAGTTTTATTATCTTATCATCCAATAAAGTTCCTTCATGCCTGTCTTCAGTTAGTTCTTATTCCTCCCCTATATCAAGTAATCACTGATCTACTTTCTATATGATTTTGCTTTTCTAAAATATTTATTAATATGTTTTAATATATTATGTTAATATATTAATTATTGGGGCCAGAGCCATAGCACAGCAGTAAGGCATTTGGCTTACATATGGCCAACACAGAACGGACTTCGGTTCTAATCCCAGCATCCCATATGGTCCCTCAAGCCTGCTAGGAGCGACTTCTGAGCGCAGAGCCAGGAGTAACCCCTGAGCACTACCGGGTGTGACCCAAAACCAAAAAACAAACAAACAAATATATAAATTATATATTAATATATAATAATATAGTTATATCAATCAATATAACATAATCATATTAATATAGTGATATATTACTTTTATATATTAATATCTTTTAATATAAATATATTAGAGGCAACTTCTTCATCTAATTTTTCAAATTTCTAGTCCAGTTAAAAAGTTCCATCATTTTTGTGCTTGCTTCGGCAGCACATATACTAAAATTGGAACAATACAGAGAAGATTAGCATGGCCCCTGAGCAAGGATGACACGCAAATTCATGAAGCGTTCCATATTTAAAAAAAAAAAGTTCTGTCATTTTAACACCTTTATTTTCTATCTCCATATTCACTTCATTATCAGCTCATGCCAATGCTTACCATTTCCAAAAAGCACCTCAAATTATTAGTTCTTTTATTCTTAATATTTATCCAAAGTTTATTTATGCAAAATGTTTCTTGTGTGTTTTTACCTGGAACAATCATCTTCTCTTTTTTGTTTGTCTCTGGGCTTTCAGGGGATCCTGACACCAATCCCAGTCATACTCCCAGTGATCAATTGGGCTGATGATACTATGCTAACTTGGGGCTAGTGATACGGTGCTTTTTGGCTTAGAAGTTCTGGAGAGGGAAGGGGAGACCACATGTTGTTGGGATTGAATTAAGGTACCTACACATCAAACATAAGCATCTAACTAATGACTATCATACCCAGCCTCTGAATTTAAGAATGAATTTTTGGGGGGCTAGAGAGATAGCACAGCGGTATGGTGTTTGTCTTGCATGTGGCCAACCCATGATGAATGGTGGTTTGAATCCTGGCATCCCATATGGTCCCCTGAGCCTGCCAGGAGCAACCTATGAGTGCTGTCTGTGTGACCCCAAAACAAAACAAAACAAAGAATGCATTTGTAAGGAACTAAGTATAGTTCTAGTTGTAGAGCACATATCTACTATGCAGAAAGTCCTGAGTTCAGTCCCTAGCACCACACAAGATTAATTAATTAATTTAAAAGGTTTCTATTTGGGGCTGGGGAGGTGGCGCTAGAGGTAAGGTGTCTGCCTTGCAAGCGCTAGCCAAGGAAAGGACCACGGTTCGATCCCCTGGCTTCCCATATGGTCCCCCTAAGCCAGGGGCAATTTCTGAGCGTGTAGCCAGGAATAACCCCTGAGCATCAAAACAGAAAAACCAAAAAAAAAAAGGTTTCTATTTTTTTTTTAATTTTTGGGCCACACCCAGAGGTGCTTGGGTTACTCCTGGCTCTGTGTTCAGAAATTGTTTCTGGCAAGCTCAGGGGACAATATGGGATGCCGGGAATTGAGTCTAGGTCGGCCATGTGTAAGACCAATGCCCTGCCTGCTGTGCTATTACTCCAGCCCCTTAATTAAAGTTTAAAACGATACGAATTACCTAATAGTTGGGAACTATTTCAGAGGTCTAAAGTTTAGGGGAAAAAACTCTTGTCCCATTGAGATCCATTCTCTTCTAGTCTTACCACATTAGTCTTTGTTTTCTACCTCCCAATCTTAAAATATTACAAAGCTACCTGCAAAAATTGACTACATTTAGTATGCTTGAGAATCTCCCAAGAGATTTACATTCTTCTTAGAGAGATAAAATTTTTCAGTTTTCTCATAGCATGAAATTATTTTAATTATGAAAATATTATCAGCTCTACCAAGTGGGTAGCCATGTATGGAGGAGTTATTTATTTTATTAAGTGAAACAGCCACTTCAATATGTAATAATAACTTTGAATGATAGAGAAGTGTTATTTTCTAGTTCTTAAAACCTCTGGCAATATTGAAGTTAATTCATGATGATAAAGATGCTATCTCAAATTATGAGATTAAAAATGAAGCTGGTTCTCCCTTCTTTCCACCCTCTCACCTATGCCACACCATCCAAGATGAAGTTTGGGTGATTTAGATTTTGTTTTTTGCTTTGTTTGATTTGTAGTTTTTTGGACCACACCCAGCAGTGCTCAGGGATTGCTCCTGGCTCTGAGTTCAATAATCACTCCTGGGGCTGAAGTGGTGGTGAAAGCAGTAGGGCATTTGCCTTTCATGTGCTAACCTAGGCTTACATACTGGCTGACCAGAGATTAATCCACAGCATTCCATCTAGTGCACCAAGCTCATTGGGAGATTCCTGAGTGAAGATTCAGGAGTTACCCCTGAGAACCATGGGTGTAACCCCAAAACAAAGAAAAAGTGGTAAAAAAAAAACGTTAAAAAATCTAGTAAGAAAAGATAGATAATTTTTATTGTTGTTGTTGTTTTGTTTTTGTTTTTGGGTCACACCCGGCAGCGCTCAGGGGTTACTCCTGGCTCTATGCTTAGAAATCACTCCTGGCAGGCTCGGGTGACCATATGGAATGCCGGGATTCGAACCACCGTCCTTCTGGATGCAAGGCAAATGCCCTACCTCTGTGCTATCTCTCCGGCCCCCAATAGATAATTTTTTAAAAAAGAAACTATCTCTTACAATTATGAAATTTTTTCTACTGATATGAATGAAAAATAGTTCAACCTATATGAAGGAAATATAACCATCAATCACACTTTTAGAAATCCTGAAAATACTAAAAGTTATGAAAACACTTATGTACTTTTACCCTGAAAATATATATTTAAAAATTATGAAATAAATTACATTTCATATAGACCATGTTATTCATTGTATTATTTGTAATTAAATATTAGGAACTAAATGAATTAACTATTGCTTCACTAAACATTGATTCATTAAATAGAATTTGACATATATGTATATACAATGGGGTGTCGTGTAGCTAAAATCTCCATAAAGATCTCTATAACTTGATATATAATGATTTCTAATGTATTTGTATTTGACCTCGAGGACTAGTCATACCTTTTTGGACAATTAAAATGTATTAAAATCTTAGTAAAAATGCTCTCAGACATCTAAAAATGAGTATAAGACTTAGGGGGAAAAAATGAAATGAGACCTGATTTTTTTTGTTTGCTTTTTACCTAGGTAATTTTCAGATTATGGGGCAGGAATGGGAAAATCCAAGAATAGCAATGACATTGCTGAATTTAGGCATATAAGTATTGCTCTGGGAGACTGAAGTAGCTAGAACATCCTCCAAATTTTTATGGCTGGAACATCAGGTAAAATGAAACTACACAAAGATCTCCAGAAATATAGATAATAATACCTTAGTCTTTGAATGACTCTAAGCCTGCATAGATCAACAATCTTCTGTAGCTGGGTAGAGAATAGTTAATAGCTCGAGGGAGCTATTAACTTAAGAATCCCCAGAGCTCAAACAGGGACGAGAAATATTTGAATTTAATTTAGTCATTGTAGAGATTTGGCTGAATACTCAAAGCAATTTTTCAAGTCACAACGTAATCGTAGGGCTAAATTAGCCTAAGACAAAGGTTTCTATAGAACCGGTCTACAAAAGCTAAAAGCGAGTCTTGAAAAGATCAACCTGATCTATAAATGACTTAATTACTTTTCAAAATAAACTTCACCATTTCAAAAAGATATCAAAATCTGAACACTCAACAATCTAGTATTTAGAATGTCTGCCAGCCAACATACACAGACAATCAGATAGCAAATTGCGACCTGAAGCCAGGAAGAAAATCATAATTAGAAATTATAGAGTGAGATTACAATGCACAGAGTTTAGGTAGCTACTGTAAATGTTTTTAAAAAATTTAAAGTAGAATATGAAGATTAGAGAAATTAAAGAATAATATAGAATTTCTAGAATTGAAAAATACAAGACAGTAGATAAAATTAAAATGCCACTAGATGAGATTAGCAACAGTTGATAATGAAAAAGATAATTGTACTTGAAGAAATAACAATAGCAATACTGAGGATGGTTAAACAGCTCTAAACACTTCTGAAAGTTTGTCTAACTATGCACTTTAGTGGGTTAATTTATTATGTCGAGTACATAACAGGACCAAGAAATAGTACAGTGGGTACAGGATTTGCTTTGCATGTGAGAAAAAGGAAACTCTTATCACAGTGCATGAGAACATAAAGTATATATCACTAGAAAAATTAGCAATAATAGAGGAGTGGCCACTTATGCTTGTAGTAGAGTAACTTTGGATATCATAAACAATAAATTCACACAAGTAAACATAAATTTTATAAAGAAAAATATCTCAGGCCAGAGAGAGATAGTTAGTAGGTAACTATCCTAGGTTCAGTCCCTAATATCACATATGGTCCCCCAATCATCACTACCAAGTGTGATCCCAGAGCACAAATCCAGGAGGAATCTCTGAGCACTGCTGACTGAGGCCCTAAACCAAGAAGACTAAGAGAAAAGAAAAATAAAAGACTTTTGCAGTCTTTATAGAGTTAAATATGGACTTCCAATAAACCCAAGGATTATGCTTTTAGGTCTTTATCTAAGAATTAAAAAAAAGTGCCCACCAAAAAGCATAGACATAAATGTCCATCTCACCTTAATTTAAAATAACACTGGGGCAGAGTGATAGTACAGTATGTAGGGCATTTACCTTGCATAATACCAACACAGGTTCAATTCCTGGCATCACACATGTCTCCTAAGCCTACAAAAAAATAATCCCTGAACACAGAGCCAAGAGAAAGTCCTGAAAACTGCCAAGTGTGACCCAGTGCTCAAAGATAAACAAAATTGGGAACAGCCCAAATGCCCATCAAACGAATAATAGATAAATAAAACCTGTGATACATCTATACAATGTAAAACTTATCAATAAAAAGAAAAGCGACAATGTGATACATGAAACATAAGAAATTTCATAAATATATTTATTAAAAAAGAAAGATATAAAAAGTACCTATTGTAGAATAAAATTTAAATGAATTTATGGAAGATACAGAATTAATTATAATGACAAGAAGCAAATCTACAGTAGTCTAGCACTACTAGTAGGGAATTGATTGTGAGTGACTTTTGTGGTAATAAAAATATTCTGTATTTTTATGATAGCAGTAGATACACAGGTATCATAGTTTGAAAAGAGTTCTTTGAAGATACCTTTTACTGCACATAAATTGCAATAAAACTAATTTAAAAGTTTTTAAAAGTGCAAAAGAGTATATACAAGTCATGGTAATGCAAGTATGTAAAATAACTATGCAATAATTCTATATATATCTATACCTCTCCCTCTAATTCATTTCACTCAGCATAATAAATCTCTATATCCATTGATGGTAGGAAGCTTGCCACAAAGAGCGGAGGAGTGCTATAGACCACTATGACCATGATCACTCTGGACAAGAATTGGGTGCTGGAAGGAGGTAAAGTGATATGCTTTATACCTCTTCACTAACAATATTGCAAACCACAGTGTCTAAAAGGAAGAAAAAGAAAAATGGAATAGAAAAGTATCTTCCATAGAAGCAGGTGCAGGGGTGGAGGGTTAGGAGGTAAACTGGGAGGGACATCAGTGGCAGGAAATGTGCTCCGGTGAAGACATTGTATGATAGAAACGAAATCATGAACAACTCTGCAACTGTGTAGTCAGCTCAATTATCTATAGGGAAAGTTGTGATTGGTTCCTTACCTTTGTTTTTTAAATCAAAACATTACAGGGAAGGAAAATAATAGTAAAACTAATTTTTTTCTTTTTGGTGTTTTGGGTCACACCCGGCAGCGCTCAGGGGTTACTCCTGGCTCCATGCTCAGAAATCGCTCCTGGCAGGCTCAAGAAACTATATGGGATGCCAGGATTTGAATCACCATCCTTCTGCATGCAAGGCAAACACCCTAACTCCATGCTACCTCTCTGGCCCCTAAAACTAATATTTGGTAAGTTATTATTTAAAACAGTCGATCCAAGGGTCTACTAAGATAAAGGTCTTATGTTTTTGTAAAAAAAAAAAGATACAAAAGGTTTGACTTCTTCCTCAACCTAACTTGCAACACAGCACAAGCATCTTTCTATGGTTAGCAGTGTCCTGAGTTGGAACAACTTCCTATATTTAATGTATCCTTTGTGCTTCCAGTGTTGCCAAATATTTCTGAAAACTCTTAAATGTGAAGTTTATTTTGCGAGTGGCATTTTTCCCTCAGGACATCTTCATCCCATTTTTGTCACAACTACTTTCATCATTAGTGTCATTAAGTTCACCTTCACTAAGCTCCGTTAGCTACATTGAATAGACATTCTTGAAATCAGCAGTGTCAATGTTATTATGTTCAACTATAGCTCCTTTATGTGCAGTCTGAACTTCCTGACCATATGATCACTTTTATTTCTTGGCTGTACTTTCATCTTTATGGGTCAGGTCCCTATACATTTGGGGAGCATAGGGCACTGGGCTAGGTTGCCCTCAGAGATCACTCCAGGTAATGCTTGGGTGACTATATGCAATACCAGGGATCAAGCTAGCATTGGTTGAGTGCAAGGCAAGCACCTTAATCCCTGGACTATTGCTCCAGCCCCATCTCTGTACATTTTAAACACTATTATGTGGGTTTATCACTGGGAGAACAGAAAGCAACATGACCATATATCTTCTGCAATGCATGAGCAAAATGGCCTATGCACAGTCCATACAGTATATATTGATCACTGGCTATAGTGCACATGTTATTTTCAAAATAATTTGTAAACTAGAGGGATATTTAGTGAATTTCATACTTTATGAAATTATTCAGTTAACCTCATAGAACCTTGAGTATTGGCTAGACAAAGCTTCTAATGAATTAAATGCAACGAAAGTGATGATGTGTCACTTTCAAAATTTGGTTTACACAAAGTGTGTGTCCTTCATATTGTCTGCTCTTTCTGTCTCTGCTATTTGCTCCCAGATGCTCAATTTTGACGTTCCCTATGGAGAGATTCCACATGGAAAGTAATTGAAGTAGACTGCCAGCTAACATCCAGTCAAAGCTTGGGCCTTCATTCCAACAACCCGTGAGGAATTTCTTTAAAAAGAGATTAAAAGTGAATCCTCCCAGAATCAAGCCTTAACATAAGAATGACATCCATTGCTGACACCTTGACTACAAAAATTCTTGAGGCAGAAGCTCTCAGCAAAGGCATGTACAGATTCCTAATCCGGAAAATATGTAAGATAATAAATGTTTTGTTTATTGTTTTAAGCCACTAAATTTTTAATACTTGTGCTACATAGCAATGACTAAGTAATATATTTTCAGACAAAATGTCTAGTTAAATGAAATGACAGGGATGGGAGTGATTCAGTGGGAGAGAACCTGACTTGATCATACAAAAGAGAGAACTTTATATCCTTTATGCTGCCTAACATGCCAACCACAATCCTTAATACCACAACCAAGTGTAAGTGACCCCTGGTCATTACAATAATGACAACAAAAGGAATGAACAGGAGAAAAGGAAAAGAATTATGTGGAAGCATGAAAAAACCTAAAATTTAGTCAATCTACAAAATAAATAGCTTAGAATCTTTGACCATATCTGGCAGTTCTCAGGTGCTGCTCCCAGCTCTGCTTGAAGGGTTGCTCCTGGTTGTGTTCAGGGGACCATTCGTTGCCAGGGATGGAACTCCTACATGCTCTTTCAACCTATTGAGCTGTCTCTATCAGCCTGGTTTATAGTTTTGCTTTTGTTTTGTATTGTTTGGGGCTACACCTGGCAATGTTCATGGGTTATTCCTGCCTCTGCACTCAGGAATTACTTTGGGCAGTGCTTGGGAACTTAAGATGCTGAGGATTGAATCCAAGTTGGCCAATGTAGAAGGCAAGCACCTATGCTCGCTGTACTATTTCTATAACCCCTTTATAGTTGTTTTTTTAATTAACAATTTCATGGAGTTTAAGACAGTATAGAGGTTAAGACATATTATTCTTTGTATGTGGCTAACTCTGTTAAATGGAAACATATAGCCCAAAGGACCCAGCTGTGACTTAAGAAGTACTCAAGGAGGCCCCCAAACACTGTTTAGGTAGCCTGGATAATCACCAGTACTGTAAGGTCTGAGCAACTCTATTTCCTCAGACTCTTTCTTTGTTACTCTAGTTGGCTGCAAATTTCCTGGAGAACCCCAGATCCCCGGAGCATTGCTTATGAGTAAGAAAGCAAGGGAGGAAAAGACGCATAAAATAAGGAGGGAAGGGCAGAAGAAAGGAAGAAATGTTAGGACCTTGGGATATGCTCAGTAATAAAGAAAAGTTGCTTGCGTGAGGCCTCAAGTTTGATTCCCAGCACTACTCCACATTACACAGTGTGATCTCCAGCCAGGTACAATATCTAGCACTGCAACAAAGTTTATGTTCCTTGACATCCAAATAAGTTTCATCCTCTGGCCCCCCTATAGCATGACAGTAGTAAGTAAAATGAATGTTAGTATAAATGGACATATATTGTATTTATGTTACTTATTCCACATAATTGGGATAAATTCTCAGGGGAAATTCTGGGTGAAAGAGCAGGCAGGTATGTAATTGTACCTTTGAAACAACCTGGGTTGATTCACATGCAAAGCATGTGCTATCACTCCAGCCAAATACAAGATTATTTAATACAGTCATTTAAGTTATATTCACTCCTATATTTTACTGCAGTGTTATTTGCAAATAGCTAAATGAGGAAACAATTTAAATGTCTCATCAATACATGAAATAAAGATGTGGTATATTATATATATCATTATATATTATATATCAGAAATATTACTCAGTTATATAAAAGATTAAAATTTGCCATTTGTAATAAAATAGCTGGAATTTGAATAATTGGATGAGTCAACTAGTATTAATGAGAAAGATTTTTTGAAAGCTATGTTGTGAAGAGAGCAAGAGATAAAGCAATATACTACATGTTACCTTCTTTGTAAATAGGTGGAGGGAAAATTTATTTGCAAAATGATAAACTATAAAGTGTTTACCAAAGTGGTCAGATATAAGAGATGATAAGTTAGTAGATGAAAATTATCCGATTTATACCTTTGTTTGGAATTTTAGTTTACTCTCCTAACAAAATCAATAAAATAAAATAACTTTCATAGGTCTGGTCAGAGTTGGCAGGCCTATTAGAATCCAAATGGAAAGTGTCTATATAATATTAAGAGGAAATAAAATTGTATAACTATATATAAAATATATAAAATGATCCCTGTTATGACAAAACAAGCACCTGTTCATTTGCATATATGTAGAAATTCTTGAAAGTATACATAATTAGATTTTCACAAACAGTAAACATTTTAAGTTAAAGCCAGTTGTATTAGTGATACATTTCTTATTTTGGAGTGAGTCTAGAGGTAAGGTGAGGATAGTGAAAACTTTTTTAAAATTTATTTATTTTTTTGGTTTTTGGGTCACACCCGCCGGCACTCAGGGGTTACTCCTGGCTCTATGCTCAGAAATCGCTCCTGGCAGGCTTGGGGACCATATGGGATGCCGGGATTCAAACTGAGATCTGTCGTGTGCAAGACAAACACCTTACCACTCCACTGTGCTATGGCTCCACCCCCAATTTATTTTTATTTTATTTATTTTGGGGCATGGCTGGGCCACATCAGACAGTGCTTAGGCTTTTTTCTGCTTTATGCTCAAGTATAAGCATATGGTCCACTAAAAAAAAATCTATTAATTTAAATTTTTTGGTTTTGGGGTCACACCCAGCAGTGTTGTGGGCTTACCCCTGGGCTCTTTGCTCAGAATTTACTCCTGACAGGCTCAAAGGACCATATGCAGTACTGGGGGTCTAACCCTGGTTGGCTGTGTGCAAGACAAATGCCATTCCCTCTGTACTATAATTCAAGCCCTTAAAACTTTTTTTTGGGGGGGGGGAGGGTCACATGGTAACGCTCAGGGGTTACTCCTGGTTATGTGTTCAGAAATCGCTCCTAGCTTGGGGGACCATATGGGATGCTGGGGGATCAAACCGCGGTCCGTTCTAGGTTAGCGCATGCAAGGCAAATGTCCTACGGCCGCGACACTGCTTTGGCCCTTAAAACTCTTATTTCTAAATTGGGGTAGTCAATACAATTAAATTAGTAGTGTGTGTGTGTGTGCGCGTGCGCAAGCACACACACACACCCACACACCCACACCCACACACCCAGCGGCATATAGGGGTTACTCCTGGTAGTTTTGGGGACCATGTGGGATGCTAGGGATCAAACCCACATTGGCCACATGCAAGGCAAATGTCCTACCTTCTGTGTTATCACTCTGGCACCCTTTTTCTGGTGAAATTGAAGGTTTTTTTAAAAGGTTATTTCCCCAAGCAGTGCTCAGAAGAGCCAGAGGTCCTCCTAATAGTGCTCAAGTATCTCCAAGCTATTCCTGCTAAGAAGCCCCAGGAGTCCAGGGCTATTCCTGATGGTATTTGAGGAGTCATGTACTGTGAAGGATTGAACCAGGGTTCCATACACCAAAAAAGGAATGGGAAAATTAAGTCCTTTGACATCAAGGCATTTATACTTTTGTTGGGGGGAGAGAGCCAACACATTAAAGAAGTAACAAATATGTTTTAGCTATAATACATAGAACAAAAATTAGTATCCTTTTAAGTGGTTACTGATGACTCTAAAATGTTTTAGTACCTATGGGTATATACTCTTCCAAGTGTGTCCATAATATTAAGATTTTATTATGGCTGATGCATCCTTTTTTGTCTTGTTTTGGCTCAGGGGTGAGATGAGATGCAGAGGATCAAATTGTGTGCAAGGCACACATGGACCCTGAAAGGCATCTTTTATCCTAAACATTATTTGAAATTTTATTATCTCCAAAGGGGAAAAACACAATGAAAGAAAACTGCTTACACATTTTCATGTATGCTTTGTCTGTAGGATAATGGCTATACATGGTTGACCCCCTGCAGGAATAGCTGGTCTCTCCCAAGCGCTGCCAGGTATACCCCCAAACTAAACTAAACAAAACAAAAAACTCAAACAAAAAATTTGAAGAAAATCCTACAATCAAATGAAAGGAAATTAAACAAGAACAACTTAAATCACCCTGACAAGTTGTAATTCAGAAGGCCAGAGACAAAAAATAACATGAATTAGATACAGTAGATTGATTCTCTAGGTGGGTGAGTATTTCTAGTAATAAGGGTAAGAAGAGTTAGGAAGAAAATAACTCTACCATGAACCTAAAAATATACCAGTCTAGCAATATCAGAAAGCTCATTATGCTAGAGCAACCATTCAAATGGATATCACAACAGAAGAAATCAGATTAAAATAATAGTGACCATCTGTCCAATCATGCTCTCCATAGTGGCACTTGGATGCTTCTCAGAATCTCAAATTTAATATTAAGTTCATTTCTTGAATTTTCTGAAATCTACTCTGTATTATTCTACTTTTCAATAAATGGTTTAGTCCAACGAGTTCCTTAGCAACCAGAGAATAACTTTTTAATTCCACTCCTTTTTATCCGTTGAATTATTAGTAGTCAAAATATTTTAGTCAGGCAATAATCCCTCCAGACACAGAAAGACAAAAAATAATAGCAATAGAATAGTTCCTGCCTTCATGAAGTTTATACTCCACCCATTCCATTATTGTCTTGATGAATCTTTCTGCTAAATGTATCACTAATCTATTTGTTGATTTCTATATAATTTTCTACCTTTAACGCTCTACCATTTATTGCCAGGAATGCCACCTGCTCTTTTTCTTTCTTTCTTTTTCTTTCTTTCTTTCTTCTTTCTTTCTTTCTTTCTTTCTTTCTTTCTTTCTTTCTTTCTTTCTTTCTTTCTTTCTTTCTTTCTTTCTTTCTTTCTTTCTTTCTTTCTTTCTTCCTTCCTTCCTTCCTTCCTTCCTTCCTTCCTTCCTTCCTTCCTTCCTTCCTTCCTTCCTTCCTTCCTTCCTTCCTTCCTTCCTTCCTTCCTTCCTTCCTTCCTTCCTTCCTTCCTTCTTCCTTCCTTCTTTCTTTCTTTCTTTTTCTTTCTTTCTTTTTTTTCTTTCTTTCTCCTGGCTCTATTTAGGAATATAATTCCTGGCTGTGTTTTTGGGTCCTTATGGTATGCAAGGTAAATGCTCTAATTGCTGTATGGTTGTTCCATCTCCTCTCATTTGTTCTTTCTAATTACATTTAAAATCTTTAGAATTCAATCACCACATAGAAAAGTTGTCTTTAAAAAATTCAGAGTATAACAGCCTTGCAATAACTGCTAAACACTAAGGTATCTACTAAAAAGCCAGACCCTCAAATATGGTTCAAACCCTGCCTTGAAGTATATGTTACTTATAACAATTTCCATTTCTAGACTCATTAGCTCTTAATAATTTACTCCTTCCTTCTATCCTGTTGTTTATGTAAACATTTTATGGGATTATTATATTACTGACCCTACCCTGATTGGTGATTGTGCCCTACCCTAGGTTGTGACCTGGCGTTCTGCTCCCATCCTAGGGTCGCACCTGATTCTGCTTCCACCATTGGGTGGTATCTGATCCCACCATTGGTGGTACATGATTCTGGGGGATAAAAACAAGGGTCTGTGGAAGGTGAAGGGCTTTTTGACTGGAACTGAGGCTGAGACTTTGGACTTCAGTCTTGTCCACCGAATAAAGCTAATATTTCCACAAGCCTGACTGTCTGTGAGCTGTTTACCCGTCATTTCACCTCAGAACCGTCGGCTGGACAGGGTGGCAGACATGTGCTCCGAGCTCGATGGGAAAGACCTCATCCTCCATCCCTCCATCAGTCAACCTTTTCAGGGGCTGACTTGCAACATCTCCCTCACCCCTCTCACTTCTTTTGGGCCACACCAGTGATGCCTATGTCTTACTCCTGGCTCTGTGTTCTAAAGTTATTCATGACTCGGGAGACCATATAGGATGCTGAGAATCAAACCCTGGTCCACATGTGCAAAGCAAATGCCCTACCCACGGATATATCATTCTGTGCTATTCTGGAGAATTTCTGTGCTTACCTTTTAAATTTAGAAATAGTTAAGAAGTTAGGGTAGGGGCCAGAGAGGATACAGAGAGTAGGACACTTGGTTTGCATGTGGCCAGGTTTGATTCCTATCATCCCACATGGTCCCTAGTGCATTGCCAGGAGTAATTTCTGAGTGCAGAACCAACAGTAACTCCTGGTCATTGCCAGGTGTGCCCTCCCCCAATTTTGGGCTAGGTTAAAGTGCTTGCTTCGCCTGTAGTCAACCTTTGTTCAAATCTCCAGTACCATACATACCCCCATAAACATCTCCAGTGGTCACAACTGAACAAAGAAGCAGAAAAAATCCTAGAGTACCACCAGATGTATCTCCCCCAAACAGGATAAAAATTAAATAGTTATAAATTTAATATAGCAGTTGGAGAGAGAGTACAAAGGGCAGGGTTTGCCTTGCATGAGACCATTCCAGGTTCAATCTTCAGCACCCCTATAGTTCCCCAACTCTCTCTAGGTGTGATCCTGAGCACAGAGCAAGGAGTATCCCTTGAGTACTACCCAAAACAAAAAAAGTTAATATATAATAAAAGTATTTGTAAAAATCATCAGATGGAGGACACTAATTCAGGACCCTCTGTGTGATAGCACAGCGAGCATTTGCCTTGCATGTAGCTGACCGGTGTTCAATCCTTGACATCCCATATGTCTCCCAAACACTGCTAGAAGTGATTTATAAGCACAGAGCCAGGAGCCAGTCCTAAGCACAGCCGGGTGTGGCCCGAAAACAAAAAGAAATAAAATTGTAATTCAATAAATAATAAGAAAGTATTTGGAAAAATATTTTTATGTACACAGCACACAGCAAGTAGTAAATTAATTTCAAGCCAATTAAAGAGTATAATATATAAGTCAAATCAAATTAAGTAGGAAATACACGTTTTTTAAAGTTAGGATAAAAAGAACTTTTTATAATTAGAATTAAGATAAATGCTGATAGATGAAATGACAACTTACATGATAAAAATTCCTTAATCCCTACTACACACTATATATAAAATCAATTCATAATGGGCCCCAAATATAAAGTCTAAAACAATACAATTATTAGGAGAAAATGTTTTAAAAATTTTTTTTGTTTGGTTTTTGGGCCACACCTAGTGACACTCAGGGGTTTTTCCTGGTTATGCGCTCAGAAATCGCTCCTGGCTTGGGGGACCATATGGGACTCCAGGGGATCTAACCGAGGTCCATTATAGGCTAGTGCGCACAAGGCAGATGCCTTACACCCTGCGCCACTGCTCTGGCCCCGTTTTAAGATTTTTTTTTTTAAAGAACATACATAAAAAAATGTAAACTGAACTCCATCAAAGTAAAAGCTTCAATTCACAACTACTTCAAGAAAAACACCAACCTCCCTAAAAATACCATTAATAAACTAGATAGGCAACCCATAAATTGGGAGGACACTTTTAATAATTCAAATCTAACAAAGAACTTGCATGTGGAATATATAAGGAACACCTAAAATTCTACCCCCCTCCAAAAAATGAATAAACTGACCAGTTAAACATGGGCAAAATCCATGAACAGACACTTCACAAAATAGTATTCGCAGCAGTATTGACTCTTCACAGTAGTCAACAAAAACGTTAAATAAATGATAGAGAAATTTGGGAAATATGTAAGTTTTTGTATGTATTAAATAAAATCATAATAAAATAATTAAAATGATGAACATCAACATGAAGAGAATGCAGAACAAGAATGCTTATATATTGATTGTTAATGAAATAGTCAAATGTATTTTCCTTTTTATTATTGGAAAACTCTTTTATAATTTCTTTAAAAAATGGACATATCTGGGCCTGGAGAGATAGCACAGCGGCGTTTGCCTTGCAATCAGCCGATCCAGGACCTAAGGTGGTTGGTTTGAATCCCGGTGTCCCATATGATTCCCTGTGCCTGCCAGGAGCTATTTCTGAGCAGACAGCCAGGAGTAACCCCTGAGCAACGCCGGGTGTGGCCCAACCCCCCCCCCAAAAAAAAGACATATCTATCTGATGTACCAGTCACTCAACTCCTAAGTATTAATCCTAGAGAAAGTAAATAATGTATTTTTACAAAAGTCTTACATAAAATATTTTTAGTTTTTTCAAAGGATATTCCCAAGTGGTGCTTAGGAGGACTGGGGACCCAACTGGTGATGTAGAGAACAAGGGCTCAACTATACAGTACTTTTTAGGCAATTGTGGTTCTAGGGAAACTTTGGGGCACCTTGGCAGTGTGGGGGATCTCTTGAATTGTACTAGTATTCAGGAATCATTTGATAAACAAACCCAGGAGAAGCTCATGCTAGGCATGTACCTTAATTACTGTACTATCTCTTGGTTCCAGAATATTCTTAGCATTATACAAAATATAATATAGATAATATCTAGATTATATCAAATCTAGATAATATCCTGGAACCCCTCAACAGGAGAATAAACTTTGATATATTTATACACAGTAAAATTCTATTCAGTAATAAAAGAAATGAGTTGTTGGGGCCAGAGCACAGTGGGAGTTTTCCTTGCATGTGGCCAACCCAGGTGTGAACTCTGGCATCCCATGTGGTCCCCTGAGCCTGCCAGGTGTAATTTTTAGGCTCAGAACCAGGAGTAACCCCCAGATGCTCCCAGGTTTGCCCCCCCAAACAACCAAACAAAACTTCAAAAGTAATAAGTTATTGACACATTCAACGTTTATGAATTTTAATATCAATTTAGAGCTTTTAAAATCTATTTAGTAATTCTGCATTTAGTAGTCTAGTTGGAAGAAAGTGTTTTAAATGTAGTGTTTTTGGGGCCAGAGAGATAGGACACTATCTATATATATATAGAACCCTATATGGTTTTCTTAGTGCTGGCCAGGAGTGATTCCTGAGCAAAAGCAAGGAGTAAGTCCTGAACATCACCAGATATACCCTGCCCCCACAAATAACAACAAAAGTAGTATTATTTACTTAAGCTACCCTGGTACTACTCTGTTAATATTTTTAATAGTAAATAATATTGTCATATAGTTTTAATGTGTCAACAGAAAAATATATTTCTCACAATTACTTCCTACATAGCAGGAATATGTTTTCACTCTTTAAATTGTACAGTAGTCATTAAGCTGTCCTGAACTGGTTCTTGCTTCTCTCACTATTTTAGACAACATTCTCTCCACACTTTATGCACTCAAAGTATTATCATTCCAGAATGCAGGTCTTCTCACTAGGTATATAAAACATGCAGACACATTAGATTTATGGAGAATTAAAGTGAAATGAATAACCCACTTATAAATTTTTTAAGAGACCTGCTTATAAATAAAAGAAATACAACTGTTATTGTACAAGGAGAATCATAGTATTTCAACTATTAGCCATTACAATTATTTTGTCTTTTTCCCCTGGATTGTTTTATTTATGATATGGAAAAAAATGAAAGAATATACAACTAAACACTATTGTAGATGGTGAAAATATACAAAATAATTAAAATATCATTTAAATTAAATTATGAAAGATAATTCTTAGTTTTGTCTATTAACAACGTTCATTATAAAAATATAAATTGAACTGGACTAATGGCCATATCTGAATCAGTGTTTTGTTTTGATTTGCTTGGAGAGAAGTTGGGAACCACACAGGATGGTGCTCAGGAACTATTCCTGGTGATGGTGCTCAGAACACTATGTGGTACCAGGCACTGAATTTGGGTTCGCCATATTCTCTGTATTATACAAAAGCTCTGTATTATTCTTCAGTCCCAATGTTTGTGTTTGATGTACAAAGTGATTATGCCTTCAACACTTTCAAGACTTTCTTAGTTACAGTGTTAACATATTCATCCTTGATATTTCATATTCAATATCACTTCCTGAAATTAAGTCTTCCCTGGTCCTTCAAATTAAGAGTAGTAATCCTTACTACAAGCTCTCTTAGAACTCTATTTTTTCCTTTAATAGCATTTGTTAGACTTGGTAAAGAGTATGTCTTGCATAGGATCTGTGCAAAAACCAAGATCTCTAATTACAGAAGCCTGACTGCAACAACCATAACTGAGGAGATCTTTGGATAAAAAAAAAAGACTGAACTAAATATCCAAGTCAAAGTCAACAACAACAGAATCAAGAGATCCAAACTATAACAATCTAAACTTAAAATGGGCCTGTTATACTGGCATCTGGCGGCAATGGGCGGGGGGGTAATCCAACTATGCTCAAGATTTATTTCTGGCTGTGTTCAAGGATCACTTCTGACAGTACTCTGCGAACCATATGTGATACTAGTTATTAAAACTGGAGTTAGCATTAGCAAAACAAGTGTCTTAACCCCTTTACTATCTCTCCAGTCTCATGAGAAACTTTATTTCTTTTGATGGATTCTGTAACAGATGATATTTGTATCATAGCATAAATCTTCATTCTTTGTTGCCTGTCAACTTTTAAAAACACAGTATTAAGGGCGGGGAGGATGCACTGTAGGAACATTGGTGGAGGGACGTTATTGTTGGTGGTGGAAATAGTCTAATTCACAATTTTGTCTGAAATCGAACTGTGAATGACTTTGTAAATAATAATGGATTCAATAAGATAAAATAAAATAAAAAAAGAATATGTCTTAGATTGGGTCTATGAAAGCAAGAATCATACTGCCATTTGTTCATTACTGCACCTTTAGTACTGAAAACAGTATGTTATATATATCAGGAAGTTAATAAATATTATTACAAATGAATGAATTAATGAGCCTCTCACTACAAAACTGCTCAGAGATCACATTTTGTGGGACTTCAGGGACTATATGTGGTTGGAGATCAAAGAGCCTCATGTAAGGACCTTACCTGCTGTACTATTTCTCTGGCCTCAGGAGTGCATGCTTTGCATGCAGGAGGCCTGAATTAGATTACAGGCATTGCCTCGTGCCCTGAGCACCACTGAGAGTGGCCATCAGAGCACTGCTGGGTGTGCTCCTTCAAGAAAACTACTTATTGTAATTAAGTACTTTTTATGACTAGAAGGCTTATATACTTTTTACTAGTATTCACCTTTGAAATCCTTCAAATTATAGGTATTAAGCCCCATTTTCTAAATTTGAAAGTCTAAATAACTAAATGATAAAGAAAGTCATACTATTAGTAGTTACCATCCTGCAAAATTATTTGCTAAGTCTTAGACTTCTAACATGAGGTAATCTCCAAAGCACACACAATTTTTCATTCATTAAATAATTGAACAAAGTTTTGCCCCAAACTGGAAGCACCACTGAGAACACTGTTATTTGAGACATAAGGGTCATCACAATGCATTTGCTCTAGCTGTTAGTAATTTATCCTAAGATAATTCAAATGAACAAAAATTTGCTATAGTAGGTTTTAACTTAGACTATAGTAGGCTTTTACTTCCCAGATAAATTTCTATTGTGTGATGTCTTTCATTTTTAGCTGACTACATATGAGATCTGGTCATGCCAAAACTTTTAAAAGACCATAGAAGATTTTGCTCTAGTCTTCTCAATATTATTTACTTTGTGGAGGGCTGGGCTTGGGTGGTCACCCCTGGCAGTTCTCAGGTGACCTGCAGCACTGAGGACCAAACTGAAACCAGCCTCAGCCTTGACTGTTCTATCTCTCAATCTCTCCCCCAATCTATCAATCTATCTCTCAATCTCAGAACTCAATATTATTTAGAAAGTTCCATTTATGTAATTTAATTTAGAACTAAATGTTAATACAGTGTTTGAATTCTTAGATAAATTCAAAACTTTTTTTTAATTTGGACAAATCCTGGACAAAACCACACAGTATTCTTGCCTCATTTACTGTCTGGGTTGTCAAGATGCATAAAGTACATGTGAATATCAGTAGCAGTAACTTTCATTTTGGTGCCTTTTTTTTTTTTTTTTTGTTTTTGTTTTTGGGTCACACCCGGCTTCGCTCAGGGGTTACTCCTGGCTCTATGCTCAGAAATTGCTCCTGGCAGGCTCGGGGGAATCATATGGGACACCGGGATTTGAACCAATGACCTTCTGCATGAAAGGCAAACGCCTTACCTTCCATGCTATCTCTCCAGCTCCCGGTGCCTTTTGATTATACTCATTCTCTAAATGATTTTAGTCCTCTTTTAAATTAACTATTGTACTTTAAATTTTATTATTATTATTTTTTATGGGGGCCACACCCAGCAATGCTCAGGACTTACTCCTGGCTCTGCTACTCAGGGATCACTCCTTGCAGGCTCAGGGGACAATAAGGAGTGCTTGGGATTAAACCCAAGATGCATGCAATATAAATGCCCCACTCACTGTACCATTGCACTGGTCCACTACTATATATATTAAGCCAAACCTGGAAGCACTCATGAGTTACTCTTGGCAGGCTCAAAGGACCGTGTGAATCCAGGAACCAAACCTGGGTCAGCTGTGTGCAAGGCAAACACCCTCCCTGCTGTGCTATTGCTCCAGCCTCTACTACTGTGTTTTTAAAAGTAGACAGGCAACAAAGAATGAAGATTTATGCTATGATACAAATATCATCTGTTACAGAATCCATCAAAAGAAATAAAGTTTCTCATGAGACTGGAGAAATAGTAAAGGGGTTAAGACAGTTGTTTTGCTTATGCCAACTCCAGTTTTAAGAACTGGTATCACATACGGTTCACAGAGTACTGTCAGAAGTGATCCTTGAACACAGCCAGAAATAAATCTTGAGCGTAGTTGGATAGTCCCCACCTCCAAAAAGAAAGAAATTAAGTTCCTCACAGATTTCAACAATGTTTTCCCAAGAATAGTCAATTTTATTCAATATTCTTTAAGCATAAGAATCGCAGGATTCTTAGTGCCTATATAGTTTCAAGAAAATTTTAGATGTCTGGAAAATTATGAATATAATTTATAAAGTTCACACTTTAAAAAATACAGTCAAACCTAATTTTTAAATTTTGAGCATTCCTCAGAATGATCAAGATCACTAATGGGAGAGTCCAGGGACATAGCTAAGCAGCACTGCATGTATTAGGGAGTTAGGATGTATTAGGAGTTAGATCCCCAGCACTGCTTTTGGCATTTTAACAAATGCAAGCTACCACCACCACCACCACCACATCAAGAACATATTAACAATTGAAATGGTACAAACTAATTGAGAAACACACATACATTATATTCCTAAAGTTTATAACCTGGTTAACACTTTTGAGTCTTTCCTCATGATAAGACTTATACAGATTGTGTATTTTAGTGAGAAATAAACTCACCATACTTGTCAAGTTCATGAATGATCTGAGATCATGAAATGACTTTGGTCAATAAAGCACACTATGTGAATTGATGGTAATTTCACGTATCCCATTAATTTAAAATGTATTTAAAAATTAATATATGAGTTTGTATAGTACAGCAGGTAGGGTTTAACTGTGCATGCAGCCAACCCGAATTTGCATTGGCATTCCACATTGGGCCCCAAGCACAGCAAGAGTAATTCTTGAGTGCAGAGCCAGAAGTAACTCCCTGAACATGGTAGGTGTTGCACAAATAAAAAAAAAATCTATATTTATCATTAAGTTAGATTTATTCCCTCAAGTTTGGGGTTGGAGATATAATAGAGTGCTTGCAGTCAATCTTGGTTTGGTTCCTGGTACTGAGTCAGGATTAAGCCCTGCATCCCCCAGTGTGGGCCCAAAGCAAAATATACACAAATGAAAAGAACATATTCTAAACAGAAAAATTGGGATCGGATATTCAGCATAAAAGTTTTGTGGCCAATGGTGAGTCAACTATAGGCAGAAAGAGTTGTAACTCAAACTATAAAATTATATGCATCATTAAAATACTTTATAAAATATATTCATTTTTTCTTGAAACTAGGTATTAAATGTTTCCTGAGATTATTATGCTTATTGTAGAATACAAAATAGAAACTGAATATAAAATTGTCTATAAAATGATTTAAGGTAGTGTAAGGGAATTTTATTGGTTTCTGCCATATATATGAATTCAATAATATTTGCTTATGACGTATGAATATAGTTATATTTTTTTTCAAAGTTCATATAAGACTTTATAGACTCACCTGAGTTACTGCATGATCATCTCTAGAAGATACTAAATCACCTGACACCAAAAGAGGTTCACTTTTCTCACAACTCTCTTGGCTGATGAGGGTGTCAGCATAGTTGGGCTGTGGGAAGATCAGGTGACTTTTGCGCGAGTCTGCAGTCAGGGACACCTCATGCGAGTAGGTCTGCAGGAAAGCCCTGACCCCGTCCACGCCCACAAAGTGCGAGGCAGGCACGCCAGCCAATCCGCTTGCAGAAGCCTGCAGCAGGCGCGATGAGTGCCAGCGCCTCAGCCTGAGTGCCAGCAGCATGATGACAAAGGCCAGGAAGACACAAGAGACCACGGCCACTGCCACCACCAGGTAGAGAGTGAGGTCTGAATCCTCCTGTTTGGTGGGAGCACTGATGCTGTCCAGGTCTGCCAGGACATCTGGGATGCTGTCAGCAACGGCCACTGTGAGGGTGACAGTGGCTGAAAGAGGGGGGTGCCCATGGTCCTGGACCACTACCACCAGGTTCTGCTTGAGGGCATCTCTGTCCAGCAGGGCGCGGGCAGTGCACACCTCACCAGTGTGCAGGCCCACAGAGAACAGCCCTGGCTCACTGGCCCTGAGCAGGCGGTAGGACAGCCAGGCATTCTGACCTGAGTCTCTGTCCATTGCCACCACCTTGGTCACCAGGTATCCAGGCTCTGCAGAGCGGGGAGCCAGTTCTACCCCAGTGGAGCCATCAGTAGGGAGCGTGGGGTATAGGATCTCAGGAGCATTGTCATTCTGGTCAAGCACAAATATACTCAATGACACATTGCTGCTGAGTGGCGGGTTGCCACTGTCCCGTGCTATCACCCACAACTGCAGGTCACGGAACTGTTCATAGTCGAAGGAGTGCAGTGCATAGAGGACGCCTGTGTCTGAATTGATGGAGACATAGGAGGACAGAGGTGCCCTCTGGACGGTATCCTCTACAAGGTAGTAAATGATCTCAGCGTTCTCTCCATAGTCGGGGTCATAGGCCCTCACTGAGCCTATAGAGGATCCCTTGGGATTATTTTCTGGTATAAAGGCGGAGTAGGAGGCTTGAGTGAATTCAGGAGGGTTGTCATTTGTGTCTGCCACATTCAATGAGACGTGTGTTTCAGTAGACAGGGTGGGACTTCCTCTGTCAGTGGCAGTCACAGTGATGTTGTAGCTGGGAACCAGTTCTCTGTCTAAGGGTGTGTCTGTTACTAAACGGTAGTAATTCCCATACGATTTTTCTAATTTAAAGAGGGGATTCCCTTTGATGAAGCAGACCACTTGTCCATTTTCCTCAGAATCTTGATCATTCACATTTAAAAGGGCGATCAATGTACCACTAGGAGAGTTTTCCAGAATGGAGTTGGAGAGAGAAGTGACAACTATTTCAGGTGCATTGTCATTCACATCTAAAACTGTGATCAGGACTTTGGCTCGAGCAGAATATCCTGCATTATCCATTGCTTGGACTTCCATCTCATAGAATCCTGATTCTTCATGGTCCAACTCCCCTATTGTTGAAATTGTCCCTAAATCACTATCGAGTTTGAAAACCTGGGCAGCTTTGCTATCTACATACCGGAAGGAATACGTCACTTCTGCATTGGCTCCTTCATCTGGGTCCGAGGCATTTACCACAAGTAACGTGGTGCCCAGGGGCACATTCTCTGGAACACTCACGTGATACTCGGCCTGCGCAAACACCGGCGCGTTGTCATTCGCATCGACAACCATCACACGGATGCTAGCGGTGCCAGTGCGCCTGGGGTCGCCTGCATCAGAGGCCAGGAGAACCAGGTGGTGAACTGCCTCTTCCTCGCGGTCCAGGGCGCTCTCCAGCACCAGCTCTGGGTACTTGTTCCCATCTGCTCCGCTTTGCACTTCCAGGGAGAAGTGAGGATTGCTACTGAGCTCATAGCTCTGGAGCGAGTTCTTTCCAATATCTGGATCCCAAGCGTGGGGAAGGGGGAACCTCATTCCAGTGGCTGCGTTTTCACTCATTTTTATTTCTAATTCGACTTCCTGAAAGTGGGGGGCATTATCATTAATGTCCCTCACTTCTACCAGCACGCCGTATATTTTCGCTCGATCCTCCACCAGAATTTCCAGATTTAATTGACACTTGCTGACCCCCACGCAGAGCTCTTCCCGGTCTATCCTGCCCGCGGTGACCAGACTGCCGCTTCGCGGGTTCAGAGCAAAAAGTTGAGTCCTACCTCTGGAGACGATGCGGACTCCACGCTCCTCGAGTTCCTGGGGTTCCAATCCCAGATCCTTGGCGATGTTGCCCACCCTAGAGCCTTTCTCCAACTCCTCGGGAATTGAATAGCGGATTGGGGTGCCTCCAGTTTCGCGCAGAATCCCCTGGAGAATTCCCAGCAGGACCAGCCCTTTATAGCCCAGGTGCAGCTGCGCAGAAATCATGGCCAATTTCTCGAGGATTGTTCCCAGTTCTTCCCTCGACCAGTGATGCCAGGAGCAGCTCTTTCGACCTCAGAATCCAACAATTGAGGAGAGGGGCTCCTCCATTCAGTTTCTTCTCAGTGGGCAGAAGATTGGTTTTTATTTCTCTGTGCTTTGTGCTTGGAGAGCATGCACCACCAGAGGGTTTGGGCTTTTCTCTCCCCGATTGGTGAACAGCGGCGCTTAGAGTCCTAATCAATAACTGCACAATATTGAACTCAGGAAGATTTGGGGGTTTTATTTCTTAAAGAGCTTCGCCTAGTGTTCTTCAAGAAGAGATAGAAGTGTAGCTCACAGTAGTTGTTTTAATTTCAGTGAAATTTAAAAAAAATTTTTTAAATTTCAGTGAATTTTGACATTCATTAATTTCAGTAATCTTTTTATTTCTTAACGATTTTAATACGCAACCACTTTATTGAGATTATCTGTTGGTGTTTTCTACTTTTCCAATGAGGTTTTAAGTGAATCTGAAGTTTCTATACATAATTTTAACTCATAACTTCAGTGACCTGCTTTATCGTTTATGCCACACATCGCTAAAAGCGATCTCTCTCTAGTAGTCTAATAAATGTAATAAACATTTAATTCATTTATTATCACTTAGTTACAATTTGGGGAAAATCTTTTTATATATTCTTAAACTTGACTAAATATTTGAAAGAACTCTTTTAACAGGTTGTCGGTACTAAATATTTAAAAAACAAAATTTCATGGTAACGTGGAAACCTAAAAATAGGAAACATTATTGTAATTATCACATTATCAAAATCATATTGGGCAGGATGTCAAATGAAATCCACACCTTAACATTTATAGATTAAAATGTAACATTCAACTCACAGTTCTTGGGAATAAAGGTAGCATGTCACAATTTTCTTAATAGATCATATATTTCAAGAGAAATATAATTTACATATAAGTACATATCTTACATAAATAAAACATAAAGTACAGTAAGGTCAGTTATCCAAAGAATATTATGAACTTGCCTTTATGGGGGGTCATAAATCTAATTCCAATTACTGATAAATGCTGACAATAAATTTGGAAGCCCATCAAAATACAATAAAAATTTTAATTGTGTTTTCATGTATTTAGAATCTAATTATAAGCATATTTAGCACCATAGCATAAAATATTCTACCTACAATATATGGTTTTATTTTGGGGTTACCTTTGGTGATGACTCCATGCTCAGAGGTCATTCCCAGAGTGGTTTGGAGGACCGTGAGGTGTTGGCAATCAAATCTAGATCTCCTGCAAACTAAGATGCACTCAGCATTGAGTGACCTCTCTGGACCTCTATTTTATTTTATTTTGGGAAAAACTGAATCACAGCCTATAGTCCTCAGGGTCTTTACCTGGCTCTGGGCTCAGGAGTGACCCTTTGCAGTACTGGGAGTCCACATGAGGTGCTGGGATGAAACAGAGCTCAGTCACATGTAAAGCAAGTGCCTTGCCCCTGTACTATTGCTATAGTCCTTCCAATTGATATGTTTTAAATAGAAAGGAAATCTAGTTCTGAGGAGAAGAATTAGTATAAAATTGACCTATTCATGAGTCAGAGTGATAGAACAATGGGTATTTATTTGCCTTGCATATGGCCCACTCAAATCCCTAGCATCCATAGGTCCCCCAAGTCCGCCAGGAGTGATTCCTGAGAGCAGAGCCAAAAATAACCCCTAAGCATGTCTGTGTGTGGCCCAAACAAAACAAATTGACCTTATTCAGTAGAAATCAAAGAATCCTTATTAGCAAATGTTAAGTTATCACTATACTAGTCCTTAAAACTTTTTCTCTTGCGTTTTCTTCTGAAGAAAAGAAACACCTACAGAAGCAAACATTTATGTTTTAGTTAAGTTAAAACTGCTTAAATTAGAGAAGACTCATAATACTCACTTTACACAATATATAAAATTTTGTATGTGCTTAAAGAATACATTAGGAGTTAAAAGTGAAGGTACTGTGCACATTGAAAAAAATAGAAAGTATTACAGACAAAGAAACCTAAAGTAGACACTATCAACTTGCCAAAATATTGGTGTGAAAATCAAACCAAACTCATTTACAATAAGTCATTCACTGTGGAGCCAGAGTGGTGGCACAAGCAGTAGGGCATTTGCTTTTCATGTGCTAACCTAGGATGGACCACGGTTCAATACCCCACATCCCATATGATCCCCCAAGCCAAGAGCGATTTCTGAGTGCATAGTCAGGAGTAACCCCTGAGCATAACCAGGTGTGGCCCCAAAAGAAAAAAAGAGTCATTCACTGAAACTCACGTGAACAGATGTGACTGAGCTAGAGATTAATCTTGCATTCTCATCAGGGACATTTACTACTGAAGTGATTTCATTGGAAAGATTTTGATCTTGAATCAGGACCACTTCTAGTGACAAAGTGAGAAAGTTAAAACTGGATTTCTGAGAACTGAAAGCAAGAATTGAAAGACAGGTTAAAAGTAGGAGTAAGGCAACGTTCCTTTGTTGTAAACGGGAGAACCCTGGTTCAGACATAGAACACAGGCCAGACTGAAAGCAGCCCTTGGTGGAAACAGCTGTCACAAGGCTATAGCCAGAACCACCATGAGAAGGAAGAGCACAGAAATAAGGGCCAAGCTCAGCTCCAGGTAAAACTGGAGGGTCACCCTGAGGGTCAGAGGCTTTAGGTTCCTTACTAAGCTCTGGCAGCACCTCTTGCAAGCTGTCCCTGAAAAACAAATGCAGTGTGGTAGACGACTGATCCCTATCACACACAGCAGCCAGCAGGTGTGGAAGCAATGAATCCTTGTCAAAGAGCACCTCACCAGTGCACAGCCCCAGGCTCACTGCCCTGCTAAGGTGGTATGTCAGCCAGGCATTGTGTCCATCATCTGCATCCACTGTCACCACCCAGCTGACCGGTATCTGGGCTATGAGGCTCGGTTCACCATGTCAAAGAGTGCAGAGCTGTAGGTCCTTAGGGTAGGGTGTAGCACCCTGGGAGTGTTGTCATTGAGGTCGCACACCAGCACGAGCAGGTTCACATTGGTGCTGAGACAGGCGTCACCTAATTGTGGATGGCTCGAGGTGTGAACACCATTCCACTGTGCAAGATCTGGAGGCCCCAGGTCACTGGCCACAATGGAGTAGGAGATTTGGCCGTTGAGACCCAGGTCAAGTTCAAAAGTACTGATTGAGGCCCATGGAGGATTATTCTTGGCCATATGGACCATGTAGGATGCCTCGTGGCAAACATGCACATTATCTTTCCTATGTCTTCCCTTATGTTTTGACGTTCCCTTACATCTAGAGTTACTCTTATGCTGGAGGAAAGGTGCTTATGGTATAACTTACAAATTTCAAAGTCTATGGGGTCTTTGGATTTAATTTCTCTACCTTGATGGTCTATCATAAAAATATATCCAATATCTTGATGTGTTCTGAAGAAGTACTTGATTTCTGCATTTATGTTCTCATCCTGGTCAGTGGCAGTCACTGCTAACACAGAGATGCCTGGAGGCAAGTTCTCCCTAAGAATAACTCTGTACACATCCTGACTGAACACTGGAGGATTATCATTGGCATCCATAACTTCAATCCTGATTTATGCAGTGCCAGTTTGGACAAGGTTGCCCCCATCCAGTGCAGTTAAGACCAGAATATAGGGACTTTATTGTTCCAATAAATTTTGGGTTCTCCAAAACTAACTCTGGGACATTCTTACTTTCAGTCTTCTCCTTCACCATCAGAGAGAAATACTCATTCTAGCTGAGTTGGTAATTCTGGAGTTTGGCCCTATATCTGCATCAACAGTGGATTCCAAACTAAATTTTACTGAGCTCCTAGGATTACAAGTTCATTGATTTGTAAAACAATGCTGTCTTGGAGAATATGAGGCAAATTGTCAGTTATATCTTCTATCTGAAAAAATTCAGAGTTTTCTGTGCTATGATATCTAGGGGGCGGGACACAAAGGTTTTTTTTTGGGGGGGGTACAGAACTACTCCCAATCTATTCAATCATTAAAAGCATTTTCATTCTCTGTGTTCACAGTAATGTTTTTATGCACTTACTCTCAGATTTAGAGTAAATAAATACCAGTCATGCAACCTCAGGTCCTCAGCAATTTTCTCCATCATAGAGACCTAACCTAGGCCATTTTTCTGTAATAGAGTAGCAGATCTGCTGGTAAAGTGCTCAACAATACAAAGACAGCAGGAAGAAAAAGAGTACTTGTCTGCCCTATGCCCCCCCCCTTTTTTTTTCTCTCTGTGCTGCTGGAGCTGTGCAATGCTTATTTTCTTCCACTGTATAGAAAACTCAATGGTCCCAGTTTGAAGGCATTTAGTTTTGTATACTGGAATCAGATTTGTTGAGCAGAGGCCCTGAGTCTCATTATTTTTCTACTTGTTTCTTTGTGCAGAAAATCCCATGTAGGTGCCAAACTCAGTGCCTTATTATTATTATTATTATTATTATTATTATTATTATTATTATTATTATTATTTTGGTTTTTGGGTCACACGCAGTGGCACTCAGGGGTTATTCCTGGCTCTGCATTCAGAAATCACTTCTGTTAGGTACAGGGGACCATATGGGATGCCGGGAATCGAACCAGGGTCTGTCCTGTGTAGGCCATGTGCAAGGCAAATGCCCTACTGCTATGCTATCTCTTCAGCTCCCAACTCAGTTCTTGAAGCACATTGGCCAACAGTGGTGCTCAGAGTCAATTTAGAAAACTGCACTCATCAGCCTCACAAATAATGGAATTACATATTCCAACAGTTATATGAGACTGATGTATGGCAATGGTTAATTTATGTATTCTGGATATGTCTATTTTTCAGTGTTTGCCTTTACAAAAAATAATTTAGTTATAGCACCTATGGAAGTCATTAATCAGTAATAAGAAAAGCATGTGTTTTTCTTTTTTTATATATTTTATTTAAACACCTTGATTACATACATGATTGTGTTTGGGTTTCAGTCAGGAAAGCATGTATTTTTCTAATCAGAGGAAAGGGACATAATGAAAGAAGAAAGAGCTTATTTTTTTTCTCCAGACCAAGAAAAAAGGAAAACCATATGTGAAAATGACCTCACTATGTGATATGGGGGAAAATTGACAATTAAAAAATAATACCAAGTATTAGCTTCGTTTTGTTGTTCAAATAATTTACCTCTTTCTTTTACCAACCAAAACTGGAGGAAAGTAAAGTCAGAATAAGGATGCTCAATGCCAGAAAATTTTGTTACTTAAAAATACATTTATAGAAAGGACTTCTGCTTTTATACTTTCATCATAAACATACTCTAGTGAGTTACCATAGGAATATAATGATTTAAAATATGGGTCTTATTTTTTTACCCTTGTACTTCTGTATCATATGTTGAACCTTAATGGAACTTTCTTGCTGTTGTGTATGTAAATATTTTGGGGGATTACTATGTTACTCACCCTAAACTGATTGGTGATTGTGCCCTACCCTAGGGTGTGACCTGGCATTCTGCCCCCACCCTAGGGTAGTACCTGATTCTGCTTCCACCATTGGTTGGTATCTGATCCCACCATTGGGTGGTACCTGACTCTGGGGGATAAAAACAAGGGTCTGTGGAAGGCCGAGGCTTTTTTGCTGGAACTGAGGCTGAGTCTTTGGACTTCAGTCTTGTCCACCAAATAAAGCTAATATTTCCACGAGCCTGACTGTCTGCGAGCTGTTTACCCGCCGTTTCACCTCAGAACCGTCGGCTAGACAGGGTGGCAGACGCGTGCTCCGAGCTGGAAGAGAAAGGCCTCATCCTCCATCCCTCCATCAGTTAACCTCTTCAGGGGCTGACTTGCAACAGCTTGCTACCTTGGAATTGATATAATCTTTTTAACCTTAGATTTGAAAATCAGTTCTCCCTTTTTATTCTTTAATGTCTTTGTTGTCAGCTTCTATGTATGATATATGTGTATATGCAAATACACATATTTGTTCAGATTATGCATATGTAAATGTATAGAACCTTCTTCATTCAACATTCACTTAAATCTAACACTATTCATCTAGTTTCACTTCACATAAATGCATAAAATTTATTTTGCTGTTTGGAATTCATTAGTACACATTCTACCTCTGTACCATAAAATTTTTTTTTCATGATTTCAAGTAAAACCTATTCCTCTGTTGTAGGACTCCCATATCTAGTGAAGTTATTTTCACCCACACAATTAGTTACATTAAAGTTAATTCCTAATCAAGAAAGAAAAGTTTGAAAGGAACATGAATATGCAAGTAAATTACCGTATTTTTCGGTGTATAAGATGACTGGGTGATAAGACGACCCACTACTTTTCCTGTTAAAATGTAGGGTTGGGAATATTTGCCATATAAGATTAACTCTCTTTTAACGCACACCAAATGGAAATTAAAAAATGTAAGAGAAAAAGAGTAGAACCCTTAAAGGTTAACAGTATATGTTTAATAAAGCTAGTCTTTGGAGTGCCAACAATCATTTTACATTTGTCATTTGTAGTGAGTGACTGTGATTTTTTAATTGTGATCTACATTGAGAGCAGGGAGAGGGGGTTCCTCAAGAGCATCTGCATGGGATGCAATGATTAATAGGACAGCTAGAGGGAGACAGAGCACCTCCTCTGTATCCCATCAAAGCTGAACAGAGGAATGAGCACCGGAAAGCCGCATACCCAGCAGCTGAATGAGATGTTGCTCTCATTAACTCAGCTCTTCTGTGTGCCCTGAAAAATGAATCAGGACAAGCAGAGAACTGAGCACCGGAAAGCCACATACCAGCAATGACACCTGGCGGCTAGATGGGATGTAGCTCAGTAACTCAGCTCCTCTGTGTGCCCTGAAAGATTAATCAGGACAAGCAGAGGACTGAGTGATGATGCCTGGCAGCTGGATGGGATGCGGTGGTAAGAAGGGTGTGGATCACTTGTCCCTGAAGCTAGCTAGAGTAAGTTTGAGCATGCAGTATACCAGCATATAAGATGATCCCCAACTTTTAAGAAGTTTTTCATGGGTTTAAAAAGTCATCTTGGGCCCGGAGAGATAGCACAGCAGCGTTTGCCTTGCAAGCAGCTGATCCAGGACCTAAGGTGGTTGGTTCGAATCCCGGTGTCCCATATGGTCCCCCGTGCCTGCCAGGAGGTATTTCTGAGCAGACAGCCAGGAGTAACTCCTGAGCACCGCCGGGTGTGGCCCAAAAACCAAAAAAAAAAAAAAAGTCATCTTATGGGGCCGGAGAGAAAGCATGGAGGTAGGGTGTTTGCCTTGCATGCAGAAGAATGGTGGTTCAAGTCCTAGCATCCCATATGGTCCCCTGAGCCTGCCAGGAGCGATTTCTGAGCTTAGAGCCAGGAGTAACCCGAGAGCTTCCGGGTGTGACCCCAAAACCAAAAAAACAAGTCATCTTATCATAGATGTACATGGAATCTAGTAAAATAAGTCAGAGGGAGAGAGATAGATGCAGAATAGTCTCACTTATCTTTTTGTTTTAAGAAAAACAAAAGACATTTTTGCAATAATTCTCAGAGACAAAAAAGATGAGGGCTGAAAGGTCCAGCTCATGACATGAAGCTCACCACAAAGAGTGGTGAGTGCAGTTAGAGAAATAACTATACTGACAACTATCATAACAATGTGAATGAATGAGGGAAGGAGAAAGCCTGTCTTGAGTACAAGTGGGGGCAGGTTGTGGAGAGGGGAAATTTGGGACATTGGTGATGAAAATATTGCACTTGTGAAAGGGGATGTTCTTTACAAAACTGAAACCCAACTATAATCATATTTGTAATCAAGGTGCTTAAATAAAGATATTAATAAAAACAAAGAAAAAAGTCATCTTATCTGCTGAAAAATACCATAGGTTGAAAATCCAAAAGTGTAAAAATTTGGAGTTGAGAATTGATTATGAAGATGGCATTTGTCTTCAGATGCTCTATATTGGTCTTATTTCCTTACTTGACTTTCATGGACATTGCAAGATAATACCCAACTATTAATCCAAAACAAAGTCATTCCCCAATTTCCTCCTTTCTTAAACCTCTTCCCCTGACATGTAAAAGCTCATTGGATAGGTACTTTTGTCTCTCTTTCAACCTTCCATCTCCTGGTGGATGGGTATTGGTTTAAAAAAGAAAGAGACAGTGCTGGCTTTGGGTGAAGGCAGAGACTGCGAGGCGAGAAGCCATTGGCTCCATGTTTCTTTCCTGACTATCTTGGCTTATTAATCCTTTGCTCTGACCCTACCTTCTTCAGACCTGTCTGCATGGGGGATAGAATTATGGTGCTTGTGATCTCACAACTCATGAATTTTATATTACATGTATATATTTTATATAATTTTATATTACATGTATATATTATATATTATATATATTTATATTACATGTATATAACATGTATATCTAATAAGACAACTATGTTCTTTTGGGTTTCTGTTTGTTGGTTTTGGGATCACACCATATTTGCTCAGGGCTTACTCCTATCTCTGCTATCATGAATCAGTCCTGGCAGGTTCTGAGGACCTTACATACTGCCAGGGATCAAACCCTGGTCAGCCAACGGTAAGGCAAGCACCTTATCCCTTGTATTATTTATTGCTCTAGCCCCAGGGCAAGAAAGCCTGAACATAAAACCTTAGCCTACTTAAATAGAATATGAGTTAGTGAAGAGAATTATGATGGAATCTATGATTTATGGGTATACTGAAAACAAATATTCAGAGGAACATTTAACTAAATAAGTTATCAAAGGAGCTAAATATTCACTTCTCTTTTATTCACATGAACTACAAGATATTAAATCTGACAAATGTAATCATGTTTACCAGAATTTGAAAATAGCCTTTTTTGAGAATTACAAATTACAAAATTATTTCTAAGCTTGCAGCACTAAAAAAATATTTAAAATATATACACAGACACTAAAAGTACAAGCAAAAAAAATGGAAATAATATCTCCTTACCAATTATCATTTTCTTTTGGTTCTAGGTTACACAAGTGTTACTTTTGGCACAGTACTCAAGAGTTACTCCTAGAACTTTGGAACTTTTGGAGGAACCATATGCAATGCCAGGGATTTAATATGGGTTGGTTTCACATAAAGCAAACACTTTACCCATGTGCCATCTCTCTGATCCAATGATTCAGTTTTTACGGAAACACAACGAATAATGTCCAGAAGTTACAGAATTACCCCTGAGGAGCTTTAGAGGGTATGTAATGTCAGTATTCAAACTCAGGACCTCACATATGCCAAGCATATATACTATCACTTCAGCAACAATTTAATATTTTTCAGATTTTTATTATTTTATCATCTTATTATCTTCTCATTATTTTCTAAGAATATTCAAGTGACTACATTGTAGAAATAGAAAACATGTCTAAAATTTACCAAAAATGTATATTTCTGGGGTCAGAGCAATAGCACAGAGGTAGCGCATTTGCCTTGCATGTGACTGAACTAGGATGGACGTAGGTCCATCTGATCCTTGGTGTCCCATATGGTCCCCCAAGCCAGGAGAGATTTTTGAGCATAAAGCCAGGAGCAACCCCTGAGCATCACCAGGTGTGGCCCCAAAATAAAAAATTATATTTCCTGTTCAAAGAGTCTAATAATTAAAATATAGTCAACGTATTTGTTTAGGTATAAGAAATAAATAAGACAAAACAAATTATCAACAAAATGTAAGATATTCATGTCATAAACTAAACATCGAACACACAGAAGACCTCATATGTGTAAACATTTGCATGTATGCTAAGTGCGTATCGATAGATAATAAGTAAGCCAGAGAATGCTATGGATCAACTAGAACGAATTTGACAGTGAATCAAAATTTAGTAGAATATACTTCAAAATCAGTGAAGTTGGAGTAGAAAAATGAACAGTGTGAATCATAAAGCAAACCATGATAACTGAACTATATATTCAAAATAAAAAATATTCCTGTAGAAAAATAATTCGCAAAAGTTTTTAGAAAAGAGACTGTAACTCGATATAAGGAAAAGTATAGAAACCTACAAGTATTGCTCTAAATATGCAGAAATAGTTCATAGGGTGAGATATTAACCTTACATAGATAGAGCCCACCTCAGTTCCAATACCCAGTGCCACTTATGGTCTTCCAAACATCAGCATGAGTGACCCCTTAGTAAAGAGCCAAGAGTGCGATGCCATTTTTATTTTGGTTACAGGCCCCAAATACAAGCATATAAATATCTATGAACTGAATATGCCTCTTGAAATGATGCACTGACTAAATAGCCCATTATTTAAAACAAACACGAATTCAAAAAAAGCAAAAAAAAAAAAAAAGCTATTTGAAAGACTTGTGCAAAATCATCAGTAATAAAGTAGAAAAAATAAATCTCACCTGAGTAGAATCACACTTGCCTAAACCGGTAGCTAAATCTTCAGCTATCAAGAGAGGCTCGCTTTTTTCACAGCTCTCTTGGCTGATGAGGGTGTCTGCATAGTTGGGCTGCGGGAAGATCAGGTGACTCTTGCGCGAGTCCGCAGTCAGGGACACCTCATGCGAGTAGGTCTGCAGGAAAGCCCTGACCCCGTCCACGCCCACAAAGTGCGAGGCGGGCACACCAGCCAATCCACTTGCAGAAGCCTGCAGCAGGCGCGATGAATGCCATCGCCTCAGCCTGAGTGCCAGCAGCATGATGACAAAGGCCAGGAAGACACAGGAGACCACGGCCACTGCCACCACCAGGTAGAGCGTGAGGTCTGAGTCGTCTTGGTTGGTGGGGGCACTGATGCTGCTCAGGTCTGCCAGGACATCGGGGATGCTGTCAGCAACGGCCACTGTGAGTGTAACAGTGGCTGAGAGAGGGGGCCGCCCATGGTCCTGGACCACCACCACCAGGCTCTGCTTGAGCGCATCTCTGTCCAGCAGGGCACGGGCAGTGCGCACCTCACCGGTGTGCAACCCCACGGCAAACAGCCCTGGCTCATTGGCTTTGAGCAGGCGGTAGGACAGCCAGGCATTCTGGCCCGAGTCTCTATCCACTGCCACCACTTTGGTCACCAGGTAGCCAGGCTCTGCAGAGCGGGGAGCCAGTTCCACCCCTGTGGAGCCATCAGTAGGGAGTGTGGGGTATAGGATCTCAGGAGCATTGTCATTCTGGTCGAGCACAAATATACTCAATGACACATTGCTGCTGAGTGGCGGGTTGCCACTGTCCCGTGCTGTCACCCACAACTGCAGGTCACGGAACTGTTCATAGTCGAAGGAGTGCAGTGCATAGAGGACGCCTGTGTCTGAGTTGATGGAGACATAGGAGGACAGGGGTGCTCCTCGTAAGGTATCCTCGGCCAGAGCGTAAGTGATCTGGGCATTCTCTTTGCTGTCCTTGTCAAATGCCGTCACGGAGAAGAAGGAGGCTCCTCTGGGGTTGTTTTCAGGAATATAGGTAGAATAAGAGGGGTGAGCAAAGGTGGGTGGATTATCATTGTCATCTGCCACGTTCAGTGAAATATGAGCTTCTGTAGATAAAGGTGGACTTCCCTGATCTGTGGCTGTCAACGTTATATTATAGCTCTGGACCTGCTCCCTGTCCAGTTCTCTATTTGTTATTAACTTATAATAATTCCCATAAGTCTTTTCTAATTTAAAAGGTAGATTGTTAGGAATGAAACAGAAGACTTGCCCATTTTTCCCAGAGTCTCGATCTTGTACATTTAGAAGGGCAATTACTGTACCTGGAGGAGAATTTTCCAGCACTGAGTTAGTAGAAGAAGTGATAGTGATTTCCGGAGCATTATCATTCACATCCATGACTGTAACCAACATTTTAACAGTGGTGGAGAGACCTCCTCCATCTTGGCCTCGGATTTCCATTTCATAGGATCTACATTTTTCAAAATCCAGAGATCCCCGTATTAGAACTTCGCCTGACCTCGAATCCAAATGGAATGTTTCAGATGCCTTGCGGTCCATATTAGGGAATGAATACTCTACTTCTCCATTGATTCCCTCATCGGGATCAGTTGCATTGACAATGAGAACCCGGGTTCCAGAGTTAAGGTTCTCAGGGATGTTCACTTGATACACAGACTGTGTAAACTTTGGCACATGGTCATTGACATCGAGGACCAACACACGGATGGGAACCGAGCCCTGGCGGACGGGCTCTCCTCCATCTAAGGCTGTGAGGACTAGATGGTGAATAGCCTTTTTCTCCCTGTCCAAGCTCCCCTCCAGCACGAGTTCTGGGTTATTGGCCCCATTGGTTCCGCCTCGCATTTGCAAGGAAAAGTAACTATTTTGGCTGAGCTGGTAGCGCAAGAGGGAGTTCACGCCCACATCCGCATCCCTCGCGATAGGAAGGGGAAATCTGGATCCAGGAGTTGCTTGCTCGCTGATTTTTATCTCTATCCCCTCCTCCTGGAAGCGGGGGGCATTGTCATTAATATCCACGATCTCCACCTCCACGCCGTAAATCTTCAGAGTGTCCTCCACTAGTATTTCCACATTCAACAAACAAGAAGCTTCTGTCTCACAGAGCTCCTCCCGGTCTATCCTGCCCCCTGTGATCAAGCTGCCACTTCGCGGATTCAGAGCGAAAAGCTGCGTCTTCCCTTCAGAGACAATGCGCACTCGGCGCTCCTCCAAATCCCAGGGCTCCAGCCCCAGATCCTTGGAAATATTGCCCACGAAGACGCCTTTGGCCACCTCTTCGGGTACTGAGTACCTGATCCGCCGGGCCCCAGCCTCCTGCGACATCCCCATGGAGATGCACATCAGAAGTCCGCTGCAGGTCAGACGCAGTAGCCGGTTCGCCATGGCAGCAGCTGAGTCTTTATTTCGGGGGCTTCTTGAGTCGTTTGCTCTAAATCTACAACGTCCCGAGCCGCCTGCATCCGAAATGTACCAGAGAGCCAAGGGGGAATGCTTTAAGTTTCCAGCGTCAGAATCCGTGAGTAACCATCGCTTTCTGCTTTTGTGTAGTAGAAGTGGAGGGAGGGAGGGACTCGAGCGCGCTTTCCCATTCCGCCATTGGTGAACAGCGGCGCCTAGAGCCCAATCTTATGATTGCAACAAGTAACGGAAATTTCATCCGATGAAGTGAAAGGGTTGTTTTTTACTTACCTCTTCAGAGAATCATGCATATTTATAAAGTTTAAAATTGTATGTAAAATAGCCATTTAAGTTATATGAAATGTTCACCCAGAGCATTTGTGAAGAAGGAAACTGTTACTATTAGTTTTCTGTTAATCATCTATATTTTACAATAGTATTCTTTTATACTTGACTGTTGCTACATCATGCTCACACCAGACTGCTAGACTCCCTCTATGGAAAGGAAAGTATTAAAAGGGCTTCTTTTGGGGGGGGGTTTGGGCCATACCCAAAGGCGCTCAGAGGTTACTTCTGGCTTTGCACTCAGAAATTGCTCCTGGCAGGCTCTGGGGACCATATAAAATGGTAGGAATAGAACTCAGGCCTGTCCCAGGTCACCCGCTTGTAAGGCAAACGCCCTACATCTGTGCTATTGCTCTAGCCCAAAAGAGCTTCTTTAATTAGAATTTTTCAAGCCATTAACCAGAAAACTTACAGACTGGATTTGTTCCCTATTGATGTTTACTGACTTAAGTGAGGACGATATGTGGATGTAGAAATAGTTCCAAAAATAGAATAGATAGAATGTCTGAATATACTTCTTAAAATTAAAGATAAAACGTTTGAGAAAAATTGAAAGGTACTAAGTTGTCCTTTAAAATATCAAAATAAAACTTAACTATATTGGGCTGTATTAATAGTACAGTTAGAAGAGCACTTGCCTTGCATGTAGCTAACCCTAATTCGATTCCCAGCACCACATATGGTGTCCCAAGCCTGTCAAACAATCACGCCTGAGCACCCACTTATATATTTAATTTACATCTGTTAATATATATAGTATATTTATTTTTAATTAATTATAAATATATACTTATACCATATTATTTAGAAAAATTAAAGAATCATTTTATAATGGTTCTTAAGCAAAAGTCATATTATTTCATATAAATATCACTAGAGTTCTCTCTACATATTTTATAATAAATACCTTTGGCAGCAAAGGTCACTTTATTCTTAACAGTTATGTGCAGGGCTGGAGAGAGGAGAGAGAGAGAAAGAGAGAGTACAAGGACTCAGGAACTAGCCTTGCATCTGGAACTATATAGTCCAGAGTAGGACTGGGAACCACAACCACAAAGAACCAAGAATAACCTCCTAGCATTACAGGGCTTGGCAAGCGGTATGCACATTGAACCTATGTTTATTTTAGAAATCTCATCCAGAAGTTGAAGGTAGAATCTTTAAATAGCACTATATTAGAAAATATCGGCACACTGGGACATACAGGTATTATTTTAATATACCTACTTAAAGGGCGTCTTATCTATTATAACATTAGGAGTTAAAACGTTAGCACTCAACAGCACTGCAGAACTATCTTTGTTGAGAGTATCTTTTTGTTGTTGTTGTTGTTGTTGTTTGGGTCACACCCGGCAGTGCTCAGGGGTTACTCCTGGCTCTGCACTCAGAAATCGTCCCTGGCGGGCTCGGGGGACCATATGGGATGCCAGGATTCGAATCACTGTTCTTCTGCATGCAAGGAAAATGCCCTACATCCATGCTATCTCTGCAGCCACTGTTGAGAATATCTTGTGTGGCTTGACAGTGGTCAATAAATATGAGAGTTGAATTCTGCATTAGTTTGATGTCCAGACAAATTCTAGGTATAAAGGCAATGTTCTTTCACTATAATTGGATTATAGTTGGACTATAAATATATGATTATATATTTATATTATATAATTATAATTGAAAGAATCTCAGACTTGGAACAGAGAACAAACTCATAGCACTCTTGAGTGGTGGGGCTAAAGGAGTCTCTCAGGCTCAAAACAATGGCCAGAGGTGGAAGAGCAGAGAGGTAAGAGCCAATGCCTACAGCAGGTAAAACTGCAGCTCAGCCTGAGGGTCAGAGACTCTGGGTTCATCACTGAGCTCTGGCAGCACCTCCTGCAAGCTGTCCGCGAACACCAGGTGCAGCGTGGCGGTGGCAGACAGGGGAGGCTGGCCCCCGTCGCGCACAGCAACCAGCAGGCGCTGTCGCGCCGAGTCCCTGTCGCCCAAGGCGCGCGCAGTGCGCACCTCCCCCGTGCGCAGCCCCAGGCTGAAGAGCCCAGGCTCGCTGGCCTGCAGCACGTGGTAGGACAGCCAGGCGTTGTGTCCCGCGTCGGCGTCCACCGCCACCACCTTGGTGACCAGGTAGCCGGGCTGCGCGGCTCGCGGCACCGTGTCGAACAGGGCGGAGCCATCGGGCCCCAGCGCGGGGTACAGCACCCTGGGCGCGTTGTCGTTGAGGTCGCCCACCAGCACGCGCAGGCTCACGTTGGTGCTGAGCGCGGGCGTGCCCTGGTCGCGGGCCTGCACAGTCAGCTGGAAGGCGCGCAGCTGCTCGTGGTCGAAGGCGCGCTGCGCGAACACCATTCCGCTGTGCGCGCTCACAGACACGTAGGACGCCAGCTCGCGAGGCTCCAGGTCGCTGGCCACTATGGAGTAGGAGACTTGGCCGTTGGGGCCCAGGTCGGGATCCGAGGCGCTGACCTGGGCGATGGAGGCGCCTGGAGGATTGTTCTCGGCCACGTGGGCCACGTAGGACGCCTGCTGGAAAACCGGTGCATTGTCCTTCACGTCCATATGTGCAGGATGATGGTAGAACTGGAGAAGAGGGGCGACTTGCCCTTCCTTGTCGGTGGCTGTGATGGTGAGATTGTATGGTTGTATTCCTGAATCTACTCTCGGTCTAGGACCTTATCTGTCACAGCTTGAGTACTTATTACTAGATGAAAATCTCTCTCTCTCTCTCTCTCTCTCTCTCTCTCTCTCTCTCTCTCTCTCTCTCTCTCTCTCTCTCTCTCTCTCTCTCTCTCGGGTTACTCCTGGCACTACGCTCAAGAAATTGCTCTTGGCAGGCTCGGGGGACCATATGGGAACCGGGATTCGAACCACTGTCCTTCTGCATGCAAGGCAAACGCCTTACCTCCATGCTATCTCTCCGGCCCCAGATGAAAATATCTTATAAGAAACATCTCTTCCTTGATTACATATGACTTCTCCATTTTCCCCGGAATCTTTGTCGTGCGTTTTCAATAGAGCCCCAAACATTCCTGGGCGGGAATCTTCTGGATTTCGTCACAAAGTGAAGTAATGATTACTTCCGGACAGTTATCGTTTTCATCCAGAAGTAGAAAAGAATGCTCGGTCTTTTGCTTCTGTATCCATAAAACATCTTACAACTTCTTCAAAGTTCAAGGGCTGATGAATTGTATTGATCCCTGAATTGGAATTCAGAGAAAATACGTGCTGGGCTTTGTTAGCCACACAGACCAAGGAATAGGTGTTCTCTGCATTGGAACCTTCATCATGATCTGTTGTCTCTTTTTAAGGTCATGGTTATTAACTTGTGAATACTGAAATGTTATTTTAAATCTGCATCCACCTGAGTTTAATTTTAATGAATTCATCTGACATATTTACATTTTTTTAAAAATAGCTTCTCTAAAACCAAACTACTCTTCTGACATGGTAAGCAAATATATTTAATTATTTAAAAATCAGTACAGTACAGCAGTACTGGATGAAATGTTACAGTGGTTGCATTTTCAGTTTCCAGTATGAGTGGATCATTAGTTTGTAGCCAAATATAAACTAGGGTTTTAGACAAAACAACAACAAAAGGAAGGATAAGAAAAATGAAAGAAACTCGTTTTTCTTTAGTATTTCTCTTTGTGAGATAATTACCCTGAAGATGAACAGCAGTGACTAACTCTAGGTAGTAGTAAAATACAGGGGCCTAATATCCAATTTATATATTCTTCTGTCTTCAGTGTACATTTGAAAGTAACATGTAAAAGATACTTTAGGATGTGTATAAATATATTTTATAGCTAAAACATATCACTGAGGAGTTTCTTAAATATTTTTACCTCTTATCACCTTTGAAAGTATTTCTTGAAACAATGGAGGGAATAAGTCAGTGAGGTTCTAAACTCGGCCTCTGGGCACCAATATCCAGGCAAGCGCTGAAGCGCGAGTTGCTTCAGTCTCTAGCCTGGGATATTTTTGCGCAGTCAGTAACACACTGAAAGAAACCCCTTAAACACTGGGACTCTTGGCCGTTCAGACTCCTCCCAGCATACACGGATTTTATGCCCTAAGACTAAAGTCTCTGCTTGTTCCCCGGTGTGCCATAGTGTGCTTTTTCTCCTAACTGGAGGACTGGGACCCAGCGAGAAGAGCAGAGCGCAATGAGAAGGAGCTGTGTGCAGAGACGCCCCACCCGCAGATACTGCTTGTCTTCCTGCTGCCTTTGTCCTTACTCTGTGGTGGTTGTTGTTTTTTAACTATGAAGAGTGGAGAAATAAGAAACAGAAGGAGAAAAGACAAAGTTTCTTAACTTATCCTTTTATAAGCTCTCTAGAATATTTATTGAGCAAAGGAAATCACTATGTATTTCACCTAAAAGTATGAAGTTAGAATCACAGGCAAAAAGGAACAGCACAAGGAAGGGGGAAAAATGGATGGTACCAGAACCAAACAGTCGTATGACTATTGAGTAGAAATAAAAAAGGATCAGACTTAAACACCAAATCCAAAGTCAACAACAACAGAATCGATACCATTCTTCAACAAGCTATACACAGAGGGGACCGGTTATTCTAGCTGTCTGGGGGGCAGAAAGGGGGGATGCTGGGAACTGGGGTGGAGGGAGGATAATGTTGGTGGTGAGAATACCCATGATCCAATGCCACTATGTACCTCAAATATTACTGTGAACATTTGTAATTCACATTGATCACAATAAAGTTATTTAAAAAAAAAGGGGGGGACAGCCCAAGGGACAAAGATAGTAGTTGTCAATCCCAGTTTGAATCCCAGGTACCATATATGGTCCCTGAGCACCGCCAGGAGTCACTCCTAAGTACAGAGAGAAATAGCTCTCAAGCATCTCCAGAAGAAACCCCACAGTTTATGAACACACTGTGGACTCTTAATGAAATATTAATATAAATTTTAAGTCTCTCAAGAAAGTAATTTAAATGGCAATGGTTTCCACAAATGCTGTTTAAGAAAGATATCCACAAAGGTATATTACCCTTTTCTTTAGGAAGAACATTGAAAAATCTTGTATTTAGGTTGTTTTTTCATAAGGCTATTAATGCATTTGTCTCTAATAAATACCTATTCTTCCTAGACCTAAACTCAAAACAAGAATTAGGGTCATCTAAGGACTAAGGTTTCTGCAGGTCAAAGATTGAGTCTTTTGTGTGAAAGACCTCTTGAAATTGCCAGCATTGCATAAAAAACCCAGGGCTAAGTTACTATATATATCAGAAAGTAAAAACACATAAAAATTTTTTAGGGGCCAGAGTGGTAGCACAGCAGGAAGGGTATTTGCCTTGCACATGGCTGACCTGGGTTCAATCCCAGCATCCCATGTCCCCTGAGCCTACCAGTAGTAATTTCTGAGCACAGAGCCAGGAGTAACTTCGAATGCCACCAGGCATGGCTCAAAAACAAAAATGAATCAAATAATAAACTGTCAAATTAGGCTGAAGATATAGTAAAGGGAATAAGGCACATAACTTCAATGCATTTGTCAGAACCCTGGTTCAAAGCCCCAGAACCACATACGATCTCTTAAGCACTACCAGGTGTCTTTCCAGAGCACAGAGCCAGGAATAGTCCCCTCAGCACTCCTGTGTATCACCCATCCTGGTCTCTCCCAAATAGATCAAATTTTAGAGATTAGGATATAGCTAAGTGAGACTCTATGTTCAGTCCTCAACACCATAAAGACCAATTCTTACTCTTCAATGTTCTAGCAAGAAGCAAATGCCATTAAAGTCGAAGGAAGAGTGAAAAACATTGAAATTGTCCACTATTATGCTGGATCCTAAAGTAAAACCAATTGTAATTTTTTTAAGGATAGAAAAAGTAAAAATAGAACTCACTGGAACCAAAGGGGCATCTTCTATAGGAAACTTGGAATCATCTAACAAAGACAAAGGATCCTTTTTCTCACAGCTCTCATGGCTGATGAGGGTGTCCGCATAGTTGGGCTGCGGGAAGATCAGGTGACTCTTGCGTGAGTCTGCAGTCAGGGACACCTCATGCGAGTAGGTCTGCAGGAAAGCCCTGACCCCGTCCACGCCCACAAAGTGCGAGGCGGGCACACTAGCCAATCCGCTTGCAGAAGCTTGAAGCAGGCGCGATGAGTGCCAGCTTCTCAGCTTGAGTGCCAGCAGCACAATGACAAAAGCCAAGAAGACACAGGATACAGAAGCTAGTGCCACTACCAGGTACAAGGTGACACTTGAGGCATCAGAGTCCTGCTGGATCTCTGGACTGCCAAGGTCAGCCAGAACATCAGGAATGCTGTCAGCCATGGCCACCGTTAGAGTGACGGTTGCTGAGAGAGGAGGGCGCCCATGGTCCTGGACCCCTACCACCAGGTTCTGCTTGAGCGCATCTCTGTCCACCAGGGCACGGGCAGTGCGCACCTCACCAGTGTGCAGCCCCACAGAGAACAGCCCTGGCTCACTGGCCTTGAGCAGGCGGTAGGACAGCCAGGCGTTCTGGCCTGAGTCTCTGTCCACTGCCACTACCTTGGTCACTAGGTAGCCAGGCTCTGCGGAACGGGGGGCCAGCTCCACCCCAGTAGAACCATCCGTGGGAAGGGCTGGGTACAGGATCTCAGGCACATTGTCATTTTGATCCAGCACAAATATGCTTAGTGAAACGTTGCTACTGAGAGGTGGGTTCCCACTGTCAGTGGCTGTCACTTGCATCTGCAGATCTCGAAACTGCTCATAGTCAAATGATTGCAGTGCATAGAGGACTCCTGAGTCAGAGTTGATGGAGATGTAGGAAGACAAAGGTATCCCATGGATGGTATCTTCAGCTAGGGAATAAATAACTTGAGCATTCTCTTTGCTATCTGGGTCTAATGCAGTCACTGAGAAGATGGAGGCACCTCTGGGATTGTTCTCTGGAATATAGGTAGAGTAGGAAATGTGAGAAAAGGTAGGTGGGTTGTCATTGATATCTGCAACTTGCAGGGTGAAGCGAGTTTCTGTTGAGAGGGGTGGGCTTCCTCCATCACTGGCTGTTACTGTGATATTGTACAAAGATACCTGTTCCCTATCAAGCTCTCTTTTTGTCACCAATCTATAATAACTGTCAATGGACTTCTCTAATTTAAATGGTAAGTTTGCTGGTATAGAACAGGTGACATGTCCATTCTGTCCCGAATCAAGATCATGCACATTTAAAAGTGCTACCACTGTCCCCACAGGTGAATCTTCCATCAAGGGACTGAAGAGAGATGTGATGGTCACCTCTGGACTGTTGTCATTTACATCTTCTACTGTAATCAGTACTTTTGCGGTTGCAAGATATGCTCCCCCATCTTCAGCTTGTATTTCTAATTCGTAGAAAACGGTTTCTTCATAATCTAGATTTTCCGATAGTTTTAGTTCTCCTGTAATTTTGTCTAGTTCGAATTTCAACAATTGCGCATCAGGTATTTTTCGGAAAGCGTAGGTCACTTCACCGTTAGGTCCTTCATCTCTGTCGGAAGCCGTGACTATGAGCAGTTGTGTGCCCACAGGCACGTTTTCAGGAACACTCACTTGATATTCGGGCTGGGAGAAGACCGGAGCATTATCATTTGCATCGAAGACAGTCACACTGATGAGGACAGTGCCAGATCGGAGAGGGTCCCCCGCGTCCAAGGCAGTGAGGACCAGGTGGTGCATTGCCTCTTCCTCGCGATCAAGTGCATGCTCCAGCACCAACTCCGGGTACTTGACGCCATTGGGCCGGCTCTGAACAGATAGAGAAAAGTGCTTATTGGGGCTGAGCTGGTACCCCTGCAGGGAGTTCACGCCCACATCCGGATCAGCCGCTTCCGGGAGAGGAAAGCGCATCCCCGGGGCGACGTTTTCATTGATCTTGATATCTATAGTTTCTGCTTGGAATTTGGGGGCATTGTCGTTGATATCAGTAACTTCTATTTCTATGCCAAAAAGTTTCACCCTGTCTTCCACGAGAATGTTAAAATTCACCAGACAAGGCAAGGTTTGGGCGCAGAGCTCCTCCCGGTCTATCCTGCCCGCGGTGACCAGGCTGCCGCGCAGCGGATGCAAAGCAAAGAGCTGCTTCCTACCTCTCGAGACGATGCGGACTCGGCGCTCCGCCAGCTCCCGGGGCTCCAGCCCCAGGTCTTTAGAGATGTTGCCCACGAAGGAGCCTTTGTCCAGCTCCTCGGGCACCGAGTAGCGGCTGATCTGAGTTTCAGCCTCCCAGGGTTTGCCGAAGAAGAGGCAGAGCAGGAGCAGAGCGCTGTGATGCCGGCGATTCCTGGGCGCGGCCATTGTTCATCTGTCTCGGAATGGTCCCCAAATCCTCAGTAGGCACGCAGTGTGTTTTGGCCGGTTCCTTTTTCTTTCCTGGGGTGCAGAGAGTCTCTGTAGCATGCGAATCTTAAATTCTGAATTGATTTTCCCCGCGATCTCTAAGCTAACTCGTAGCAACTGGAGCTTTGTGTAGTTCCAAGCCCAGAGAATGGGGATTGAGCGCGGGCTGCTTTTCTCTCCTAGTAGGTAAACAGCGGCGCTCAGAGTCCTAAACTGTTAACTGCACCCGCATTATTTGTGATGGGAAATACTGCTTTATTATTTTCCTTCATATGTCATGTTTTTTTTTTTGGGGGGGGGAAGACAGTATTAGGGATAGAACCTGTATTTTGTTTAATTTTACATTATTTTTTATTTATTTTCTCCACTAATATTGTCAACTACTAATATCCTTTAATCAAATCTGTACGATTGCTTACTGGGGAATAAAGTGGAATGAAAGCTTCAATAAAATATTAAAAGTAACTCGTTAAATATGTCTTATCAAAACATTGTACCAATATAAAGATGCCAAGTTTGAAAGGTAAACTGTGATTATTTTAAGTTTCTAGCTGTTGAAAAAGGTTCATTGTATTTGAAATAAAGGTGTAAGTGTACAATTATATTTATAGGCATTCATCTCTGACTATAGGCGATATGTGCCTATCATTAAGTTATATTTTAGTTTAAACTTGTTGGTTTAGTTAGTTCAACTTGTTAGGGTTCAAGATTTATGAAAGATTTTCAAAATGTGTTTCAAAAATAGTTTCATTGAACCTCAACCAACTATTACTTGAATAATGTTTTTATGATAGGCATATATCAGAAGAAGTTAATTTTCCCTAATTAAATTAATTTAAGAAGTTATTATAAACTAAAAAGAACAGGTATATGTTGTAATGGGGCATATAATCATGGGAACTTAAGGATATATGTTCCATTATATACCCATCAATATACGAATGAGGAAGAGGAGTATGTACAAGAATATTAAGTGCTACAACTAAAACACAGTAAGGTTAGATACAGTGAAGTGGCCTATTTTATCAGAGCATTGTTGATAGTTTATTTTACAAAACCTAGTTTTAATAAAGTAATGTTTCAAAATAAATAAATATGTTCTTCACGTATTACCAGAGAATAAATGCCAGAGACTAAATCACATATTCGAGGCATGTGCTCTACCACTACTGAGCCACTCCATTTTGTTTATTTTTTATTTGTTTTGGGAGCACATTCAGCAGTGTTCAAGGGATATTCCGGTTCTGTGATCTAAAACAATCTCCAGTGGTGCTCAGAGCACCATGTGTTACAGGGGATTGAACCAGGTCTCCTGCAAGCAAAAAGTGTTCAGCACACTGAGGTATTTCTCCGACACTTTTCTGCATTTTTCAGGATGTTAAAGTAATGACTTATGCATCTTTATTTGTGTGTATGTTTAGTAAGTCAGAAACATTTCTCCCTCCAAGGTAAGGGGTTTAGAAATTTACTTATTTTTGTATAAAAAATAGGGTGTTATGTCATATGTCTCCAAGAATGAATCCTTCAAATGCATCACAATTGGACTGAAGTTGGGTGCAAAAAAGCATTAGTATTTCATTTGCTTCCTTAGAAATTCTGCATAGTACAACCTAAAGAAAGATGTTTGGGAAAGATCTGAACTCCAAAAAATATAAATAAATAAATAAATAAATAAATAAATGGGAAGTCAGAAGAAGTCAGTCAGAAGAACCAAAAGTTGAAGAGGAAACTTCCTCTGGTTTCTTTTTTTGTTTTAGTTTTATTTTGGGGGGTCACACCTGGCATTTCTCAGGGGTTACTCTTGGCTGTACACTCAGAAATCACTCCTGGCAGGCTTGGGGGACCATATGGAATGCCAGGATTTGAACCACTGACCTGCATGCAAGGCAAATGCCTTACCTACATACCATCTCTCGAGCTCCAATCCTCGGGTTTCTATTAAGATTTTTCAGACCATAAAAGTATGACAATAGAAATAAAACTTTGACCACTGCCTCAAAAAAAAAACATAGACACCTATAATTTGGTATAAAAGGACTTGTAGATCACCTTACCATCACTATTTTTTTTTGGGGGGTCACACCCGGCAGCGCTCAGGCATTACTCTTGTCTCTACGCTCAGAAATCGCTCCTGGCAGGCGCGAGGGACCATATGGGATGCTGAGATTCGAACCACCGTCCTTCTGCATGGAAGGCAAACACCTTACCTCCATGCTATCTCTCTGCCCCCCCCCCTATTTTAAAGATTATTAAAATAAGTGAACATGGGGCCAGAGAGATAGAGATAACTCAATAGGTTGAGTCTGGAAGCCTGTGTTTGATCCCTAGCACCTCAAGTTTCCCTGAACACTGCCTGAGTGACCATCACCACCAAGTTAGGAGTAGCCTTTGCACACCATCAGGTGTGTTTACAAAACTAAGATATATAAAGAAATAAAAGAAGAAAGCTGGGTGGGGGTGATGGCGCAAGCAGTTGGGCGTTTGCCTTGCATGCAGCTTGCCCATGACAGACCTGGGTTTGATCCCCAGCTTCCCATATGGTTCCCTCAAGCCAGAAGCGATTTCTGAGCACAGAGCCAAGAGTAACCCCTGCCCATCACTGGCTGTGTCCCAAACCCCCCCGCCAAGGAAAGAAAGCTGCCTAAACACACCTACAAGACTATTTGCAATAAATGCTATTTGAAAGAAGCATGAATTTTATATAATATTCAAGTTACAATAGAAAAATATATTAAGTAGGACCTGTAAAATTCATCCTAAGTCTTAGTAAATTTGAACAGCTACGTTACTATTTCGTTTGATAAGAAGCCAGGAATAGTACCTCTATTTGCCAACAAACTTTGATAATAGCTCCAACATAGTGACATTTTTTCTGAATTACAGAGCAACTTTTTATTTTGTTTTGGGGCCACAAATAGCAATATTTTAGGTTGACTCCTCATGCTATGCTCAAGAATCACACCTGACAGTGCTTTGGGGCCCATATATAGTGGCAGGAATGGAAAAAGTCTAGCAACCTAACTGCTGTACTATCACTCCAGCCCCTACAAAGCAATTTATGAACAATGTAAATCTTTAAAAATACAATCAAGGTCAGAGAGCCTGAGCAGGGGGCTAAGCTGCTAGTTTTACATGTGGCTAACCATTTAAATCCCTGTCACCAGATTTAATCATCATGTCATGGCAGAAATAATTCCAGAACACATAGAAGTGTGCTCAGGTGTGGTGCTCTCAAATATCAAAAAAAGAAAAGTATACTCAATAAGCAAAAATGAGTCCTAAAACTACTACAGTAGGTAAGGTGCTTGTATTACAAAATCAGATGGGCCAGATTCAGTTCCCGGAGCACCACCAGGAGTAATCCCTGAGCACAATGCCAGGAAGAAGAAAGTCTGAGCACAAGTAGGCGTGGCCCAAAAGATAAAAAGATAAAAGAGATAAAAGAACACCAAAACACAAGATGTTTACAAATGAAGCATGCCTGAACCATGAAACATAAATAGTATAGAAGACACTACAATGAAACTTACCGGTGATACAGTCTCAGGATGTGAAGTCAAATCATTCTCATCTTGAAATGGAATTAAGCCCCCACTTAATTCTCCAGGAGAAGCACCACAAATTATGTCTTGTGTGGACTGCAAAGGCTCACTACATTTTAGTAAATTAAACTCGGTCTTTCCAGATTGGGTTAGGCACATATTGTAGGAATAAGGCAACGTCCCTTCTCTATAGATGGGGGGAACTATGGGTCCAGACTTGACGCACAGGCCAGGTTGAAAGCAGCTCCATTCCACGGGACTGGAGGATCTATGAATATGTAAGGCAACTGCTAGAATCACCGCAAGGAGGAAAAACACCGAGATCAAGGCCAATGCCAAGACCAAGTAAAACTGTAGTTCAGCCTGGGGATCAGAAGGCTCCTTGTGGTCTTTAAACTCGGGCAGTACCTCCTGCATATTGTCCGCAAAGACCAAGTGCAGCGTGGCGGTGGCAGACAGGGGAGGCTGGCCCCCGTCGCGCACAGCAACCAGCAGGCGCTGTCGCGCCGAGTCCCTGTCGCCCAAGGCGCGCGCAGTGCGCACCTCCCCCGTGCGCAGCCCCAGGCTGAAGAGCCCAGGCTCGCTGGCCTGCAGCACGTGGTAGGACAGCCAGGCGTTGTGTCCCGCGTCGGCGTCCACCGCCACCACCTTGGTGACCAGGTAGCCGGGCTGCGCGGCTCGCGGCACCGTGTCGAACAGGGCGGAGCCATCGGGCCCCAGCGCGGGGTACAGCACCCTGGGCGCGTTGTCGTTGAGGTCGCCCACCAGCACGCGCAGGCTCACGTTGGTGCTGAGCGCGGGCGTGCCCTGGTCGCGGGCCTGCACAGTCAGCTGGAAGGCGCGCAGCTGCTCGTGGTCGAAGGCGCGCTGCGCGAACACCATTCCGCTGTGCGCGCTCACAGACACGTAGGACGCCAGCTCGCGAGGCTCCAGGTCGCTGGCCACTATGGAGTAGGAGACTTGGCCGTTGGGGCCCAGGTCGGGATCCGAGGCGCTGACCTGGGCGATGGAGGCGCCTGGAGGATTGTTCTCGGCCACGTGGGCCACGTAGGACACCTGGTGGAAAACCGGTGCATTGTCGTTCACGTCCTTGATGTGCAGGGTGATGGTAGAATTGGAGAAGAGAGGTGGCTTGCCCTTGTCGGTGGCTGTAATGGTGAGATTGTATTCCGGAGTCTGCTCTCGGTCTAGGACACTATCTGTCACTAACTTGTAGTACTTATTACTAGAAGAAAATATCTTAAAAGGAACATCTCTTCCTATATTACATGTGACTTCTCCATTTTCCCCGGAATCCCTGTCACGCATTTTGAACAGAGCCACAACCACTCCTGGGCGGGAATCCTCTGGAATTTCGTCAGAAAGTGAAGTGATGATTATTTCCGGATGGTTGTCATTTTCATCCAGAACTTCTATAATAACTTTACACTGGTCAGAGAGGCCCCCTCTGTCTTTTGCTTCCACTTCCATGGTGTATCTCTCCACCTCTTCAAAGTCCAATGGCTGGTTATTCTTAATCACACCCGAATTTTCATCCAAGGAAAACATGTGTCTTGTACTCTGAGCAGTGCTCCTGATGTAATAGTTAATTTCAGCATTGACCCCTGTGTCCTTATCACTAGCTGTTACTTGTAGCACAGAGGACCCAGGAGGCAGTTTTTCACTTACACTGACTCTATATTCTTTTTTGCTGAACACCGGGGGGTTATCATTGGTGTCCCTGACAACAATTTCTATTCGAGCAGTCGCACTTTGAGGCGGATCCCCTCCGTCCAAGGCAGTGAGTGTCAAATGATGAGACTGCAGTTCCTCGCGGTCTAGGGGTTTCTCCAAAGATAATTCTGGGTATTTGCCACCATCGGAATTAACTCTAACTATCAAGGAGAAATAAGGGTTGGGATTTATTTGATAATCTTTAATTGAGTTCATGTTTATATCCAGGTCAGTAGCAGGGTCCAGGGATATTCGTGTACCCACAGACACAGATTCTGGAATTTCTAAAAGTATTTCCTTTTTATCAAACTGAGGAGCATGGTCATTGATATCCTCAACCACTACAGTGATGTAAAAAATATTCAAAGGATTTTCCACCACAGCTTCCAGCTGCAGCTCGCATCTTCTTCTCTCTTTGCATATCTGCTCTCGATCTATTCGGTCCTTCACAAGTAAGACTCCGCTCTGCGCATCTACATGGAAATGCAGCTTCTCGGCGCTGACGCGCAGTTTGCGAGCAGACACATCCAGGACACTGAGTCCTAGGTCCTTAGCGAGGTTCCCCACCACGGAGCCCTGGGCCAACTCCTCGGGAATGGAGTAACTGATGGGCTCGCAGAACGCGCGGTAGAACAAAGGCAGCAGGAAGACAAGCAGTACCTGCGGGCGGGCGGCGGGACGTCTCTGCACGCAGCTCCTTCCCATTGTGCGCTGCTCTTCTCGCTGGGTCCCAGTCTTCCAGTTAGGAGAAAATGCACACTATGGCACACCAGGGGACAAGCGGAGCCTTTACTCTTGGAGCATAAAATCCGAGTATGCCGGGAGAAGTCTGTGCGGCCAAGAGTCCCAGTGTATAAGGGGGTTTCTTTCAATGTGTTAGTGACTGCGCAGGAAATCCTAGGTTAGAGACTGAAGCATCCCGGGCTTCAGCGCTTGCCCTGCACTGGCCGACAGCGGCGCCCAGAGGCCGCGTGTAGAACTGCAGCCTCCTGCTTTTGATTCAATTTATCCCCCCAACACGTTTTATATGATATATTCGAAATGCAATTATAGAATATTTTCAAAATTTACTTTTAACAATATCCTAAAGATTATACTTATAGTTATGGTTTTCAAGATATTTTATGAAAGTTTTCAACTTAAAGAAAAATAGGCTGCTTTATATCATTGACTCTTCATATAGTAATCCAACTGTAAAAATGATCAACACACCTTTGTTCAATCAATATCCTTCGCATTACACTATTTTTTATGTATTTTGGAGATTTAAACTTAGTATTATTTTTAAAGATAAGACATTAAGATGAGAAAGATTTTTGTTTTAAAGTAATCATTTTATATACTCTCTTACCAATATACAGTTCCCATTTAATTAGAGAAACTAAACTTTGGTATTTCCCACACCTTGTTCCAGTTGCCATGCATGATCAGGTGTTCTGTTTTTTTTTTAAAGAAAGTTAAATAGAAGAGAAAATAATTGTCAACTATGACATATATACCTACATAATATTAATGCTTTGATAGTTTTCAAAACTAACAAGTATTTTACTCTTCATGAATACTAAGTGCTAAGTAACCTCATTAATAAGGAGGAATAAAACATCTTAATTTAATGTTTTTGTTGATTAAAATAACTATGTAAAAGAAACCTTGAACTATTATAAAGTCTGTGATAAAAAATTTCACATTGAAGCCACTGGAGATAATTACTACTACTACTACTACTACTACTACTACTACTACTACTACTGCTGCTGCTGCTGAAGAATAATAAATTTCAGGAACAGAAAAGCCCTTAAGAGTTTTTAGTGAATTTCAGGAGGCAATCAAGTATCTTCACACAACAGTCCAAACATTTAAACCTTTATATTCTTGTTCATATTTGGTTCCCAATTGGGGGTGCTCAAGATTTACTCCTGGCTCTGTATTCAGGGATCACACCTGGTGGGCTCAGGGAACCCATATGAGGAGCCATGGATGGAACTTGGGTTGGTCGCATGAAAGGTGCTTGTGGCCCATTAATCCTCATATTCTTATAAGTGAAAAAATAATGAAAACAAATAGAAAATAAAAAATCATAAAAAATGTATATTTCCATGAAAATGTCGACAATCATTATTGATTATGGATCAGAGTAAACTTTAGTGCTAGTTTTACACTTATTTTCAAAGTTTCCTAGCATGAAAGTATTATTTGAAATAGCACACTATATTTACTTCACAGTAAATAAGGTTATTTTCTTTTTATCCAACAACCCACCTAATAGCCTAGGAATCTCTCTAGTAATTCCTATATATATTTCCTTAAATCATACCCAACATCTAGATTTATTTATAGACTTAGAGATTAGATAGAATTATAATAAGAGTTAAGGAATAATATTTTTGCTTTAGAGATACACATAATGTTGCTCAGAACTTAATATTGTCCCTGTGCTAAGAGATCACTCTTGTAAGGACTCACAGGACCATGTAGGGTGGCAGGAATGTAACCTGGCTTTGCCATGCACAAGAAAAATGTCCTACCTGCTCTACTCTGACCTTTGAGGAAAATTGTTATCTATTGTATGCTGTCCTCACAATTTTCCATGATCCATCTTGAGAAAGCAGGCAACTTAAGAAAGAAGAATTTGAAGCTGAAAAGATAGTACAGTGGTAGAGCATCTGTCTTGCAATTGGCCAACCCAGGTTCAATCTCCAGCATCCCATGTGACCACCAGGAATGATCCCTGAGAATAGAGCTAGTGTAACCCCTAAGAACAACCAGATAGAGCCCAGAAACAAAACCAAAAAATATCAAATATTTTATACTCTAATATCAATATCAAAGCAGTGGAATATATAAAATGTAGATTTCCTACTTAAAATAATTCAAAATTTTATTAGGGCTTGGAAATAGATTACTAAAGTCTGAACCTTATTTTGAAATAATCCAAATGAAAGAAACATCTAAAAAAGGTTGACGTAAAAAAACATAACTTATGAGATAGAAGCAGTGAATGTGGGCTTTATGTTGTCTCTCCAAAAAAAATGGCTTTTGCTTGCTAATTAATTTATTTAGAAAATTAAAGTCAGATGCAAAAATGGTTTTAGAGTAAAAAAATTTCACACTGAAGCCACTGGAGATAAATACTACTTCTACTACTACTTCTATTTCTACTACTACTACTACTGAAGAATAATACATTTCAGGAACAGAAATGTATTTATAGTGAATTTCAGGAGGCAATCAAGTATCTTCACCCAAAGAACTTAGTCAACACTCATAAAGATGAAGCCCCATAAGAAATGTTTCCATTTATCAGAGATTGTTATGAAAGTGAAAATTATATCAACGATGCAACTAATAAATGTCGCGATCGATGCTACAGGAAAAACTCAAATGGTGAAGAATATGATAATATCAACGTATGTTGCCTTATGTGCAAACACTGACAATTACCCAAAGATAAAGGAAAGAGAGAACTCACGGGAACCAAAGGTGCGTCTTCTATAGGAAACTTGGAATCATTAGAAACACAGACAGTCCCGCTTTTCTCACAACTCTCTTGGCTGATGAGGGTGTCAGCATAGTTGGGCTGTGGGAAGATCAGGTGACTCTTGCGTGAGTCCGCAGTCAGGGACACCTCATGCGAGTAGGTCTGCAGGAAAGCCCTGACTCCATCCACACCCACAAAGTGCGAGGCAGGCACGCCAGCCAATCTGCCTGCAGAAGCCTGCAGCAGGCGCGATGAGTGCCAGCGTCTCAGCTTGAGTGCCAGCAGCATGATGACAAAGACCAGGAAGACACAGGAGACCACGGCCACTGCCACCACCAGGTAGAGAGTGAGGTCTGAGTCTTTTTGGTTGGCAGGGGAACTGATGCTGCTCAGGTCTGCCAGGACGTTGGGAATGCTATCGGCCATGGCCACAGTGAGGGTGACGGTGGCTGAAAGAGGGGGCCTTCCTTGATCCTGGACACCCACTACCAGGCTCTGCTTGAGGACATCTCTGTCCAGCAGGGCACGGGCAGTACGCACTTCACCCGTGTGTAGCCCTACAGAGAACAGCCCTGGCTCACTGGCCTTGAGCAGCCGGTAAGACAGCCAGGCATTTTGGCCTGAGTCTCTGTCCACTGCCACCACCTTTGTCACCAGGTAACCAGGCTCTGCAGATCGAGGAGCCAGTTCCACTCCAATGGAGCCATCAGTGGGGATAGTGGGGTACAATATTTCAGGTACGTTGTCGTTTTGATCCAGTACAAATATACTTAGTGATGCATTGCTGCTGAGTGGGGGATCCCCATTATCTCTTGCTTTCACCTGCATTTGAAGATAACGGAACTGCTCATAGTCGAAGGAGCGCAATGCATACAGTTCGCCAGTATCAGAGTTGATAGACACATAAGATGTGAGAGGTTCCCCTTGAATGGTGTCTTCTGTCAAGGAGTAAATAACCCTTGCATTCTCATTGCTGTCAGGGTCATGGGCTGTCACTGAGAAGATGGAGGTGCCCCTTGGGTTGTTCTCAGGGAGGTAGACTGAGTAGGAAGCTTGAGGAAAGGAGGGTGGATTGTCATTGATGTCAACCACTTGCAGGGTGATGTGAATTTCCGTGGACAGAGGTGGTATTCCTCTATCTGTTGCCGTCACTGTGATGTTGTAGTTAGAGTTCTTTTCTCGGTCAAGAGTTTGGGCTGTTGTCAATCTATAGTAATCTTCCACTGACTTTTCCAGTCTAAAGGGTAGCATATCCTGGATGGTACAGACAACTTCTCCATTCTTCCCAGAGTCTCGGTCATGAGCATTGAAAAGTACAATCACTGTCCCTTGAGAAGCATCTTCTCTCACTGGGCTAAATAGAGATGTAACTATGACTTCGGGTTTATTGTCATTTACATCTTCCACTGAAATAAGCACTTTAGCCCGCCCCTTCAACCCCCCACCATCTTCAGCTTGTATTTCCATTTCATGAAATGCCTGTTCTTCATAATCCAAGCTCTTTTCTGTTGATATCTCCCCAGTATATTCATTCAGCTGGAACAATCTTGATTGTTTTTCACTAATTTTCCAGAATTTATATGCCACTTTTCCATTAGTTCCCTCATCAGGGTCACTAGCTTTCACAGTAAGCAGCCTGGTGCCTGGGGGCACACTCTCTGGGACTTCCACTCGGTAAATGAGTTGAGCAAAAACTGGAGCATTGTCATTGGTATCCAGCACAGTCACTTGGATATGCAGCGTGCTGGACCGACGTGGCTCACCTCCATCAGAGGCGATGAGGACCAAGTGGTGAGCAGCCTCTTCCTCGCGGTCCAGGGCGCGCTGCAGCACTAGTTCTGGGTTCAGAGTCCCATCATCTTTTGCTTGCACATCCAGGGAGAAGTGATGATTGGGGCTGAGTTGGTAGCTCTGCAAGGAATTTACACCCACATCTGGGTCCACTGCCTCTGGGAGAGGATATCTTGTGCCTGGAGCTGCTATTTCGTTAATTTTCACCTCCAATTGTTCAGTTTGAAATTTTGGGGCATTGTCATTCACATCAGTTACTTCGATTTCTACCCCATAAAGTTGCACTCTGTCTTCAACCAGGACATTAAAGTTAACTAGACAGCGCAAGCTCTGGGCGCAGAGTTCCTCCCTGTCTATCCTGCCTGCAGTGACCAAGCTGCCGCTTCGCGGATTCAGAGCAAAGAGCTGCTTCTTACCTTTGGATACGATGCGGACTCGGAGCTCTGCCAGCTCCCGCGGCTCCAGCCCCAGGTCTTTAGAGATATTCCCAAGGATATATCCTTTTTCTGTTTCTTCAGGCACCAAATAGTGGATCTGCCCGGTCGCGGTCTCCCACAGCTTCCCCAGAAAAAGGCACAGCAGGATTTGATGCCGCTGATTCTTGGGAGCGGCCATTGTTGTTTCTCGCTGGATTTCCCCCCTCAGTATGCTTCTGTGCAAGCTGATTCCTTAGGTTCTTTTTCTCTCAGGCAAAATACGATGATCTTTTCTGCGCAAGAGTAGGTTGGAGTGATCCAGGAGGCTAGTTTTTGTTGCAGCCTGGGATTTGGTTTGTGGAATCCATGGGTCTCCGCGCAGTTGCACATCCTTATAGCGGTATGGAATGCGATTGAGTTGGTGAACAGCGGCGCTCAGAGCCTGAAATCGTTACTGCACCCACTGAGATCACAAGCAGTATAATGAAAAATTTATTGTGAATAATTATGAAATCGTCATTTAAAGTTAAATTTCAAATTAACTTCTCATATTTTGGAAGAATTGTGTTCTTTTTCCATGATTTCTTGATGTGTAAATGACTCTAGTTTCCTTTTTTGTTAGACAATGTTTCATTTCCTTCTATTTTATGATTTGTGAAGTAATCTAATCACAATACATGAATAGTTTTCTCATTTTTATGCATTTACGTGCATACATCCTATGTACAAATAGAAGTTTGTACAAAGGTATCATATTATAAATTTAAATTATTGCATAACATAGTGAATGTATGTTTCTGTAGATTATCCATGTTTAACTTATTTAATAAGATTAATTATATACATTTCTGGAGTAAGGTTTCCATAAACATTTTACAAGAGTAAATCAGACAAAACTTTTTTCTCACCAAATGCTGCTAAATATTACATTTACTGTTTTAATTTTGCACGTTTTGTGACTTAAAGCTTTCTTATTTTTTGGTTAGTTTTGCATGTAAGTACATTATCAATTCATTTTTGGGAATTTCCCATTTCAACAATTTTATTAATTATGTATATTAAAAGTAATCTTATATTTGCAATTTTAAATTATGTGATAACTTGGAGAAAAAACAGAACACTAAACTAAAATATTGTCATTATAAAAGAATTCTTGTAGTTTGTAAAAAATAAGTTTACTGAAAATTTCTAAGAAAACTAAGTAAAAGGATATAAACTATATATGTCAACTTGTATGTGCAAGAATTGAATAGATTTTGCCTAAAAATGGAAAACTGAGAACACTTTCTTTATACAGATAAAATAGTGCAAAAGCTCTGTAGTCATTAATGTCTATGGCCCCACATTATAAAACACCCAGTCTTATAAGACTCTCCTTCAGAAAAAGTATCCAAGAATGGCAGAGGCAACAGAATTTCATTTCCTTTTATCAGCATCTCCTAGTAACAATACGAATGGGCATTCACTACTTAAAGCTAATATCGATGACTAGATTAGAAAGTACATCACGGGGCCGGAGAGAGACATGGAGGTAAGGTGTTAGCCTTTCATGCAGAAGGATGGTGGTTCGAATCCCGGCATCCCATATGGTCCCCATGCCAGGGGCGATTTCTAAGCATAGACCCAGGAGTAACCCCTGAGTGCTGTCGGTGTGACCCAAAAACCAAAATAAAAAAAAAGTACATCACTAGACATGGAGGAATATAATGAAAGGATGGCAAATGCCAATGACAAAGATAAACTAATAGTAGTTCTAAAGTTGTGCTTTAGGGATCTGAGTGATAGCACAGTGGTAGGGCATTTGCGTTGCAACTGCCAACCTGGGACGGACCTGTGTTAGATCCTCAGCATTCCACATGGTCCCCTGAGCCTGCCAGGAGCGATTTCTGAGCATAGAACCAGTAGTAACCCCTGAACACCACTGAGTGTGGTCCCCAAACAAAAATAAGAACAAACAAGCAATAAAGTTGTGCTTTAAAAGATGAATTAAGAGGCTGATCACTACAATGTAAAATTAAAATATGTTAAATTAGAGGCTTTAATGACTAAATTTTATAGGTTTCTAAAAATAAAAAAATTGGTACAATAGTTGAGAGGCAAGAACACACTACTTTGAAAATGCAACTTTGGTACCATTATTCTGTTTTATGTGACCAAACCATCTTACTTCATAATTGAAAACTGAAGACATTGCTTTATGAAAGTTTCTCTGCCATACATAGTGATTAGATGGGAAAATATGATTTAAAAAGTAGTAGTAACATAAAGAAACTTACCTCCATTAGTGTTTCGGGGTGGCAGTTTGACACACTGGAATTAGAAAGTGGAACTAAGGCCCCATATGGATCATCCAAAAGTATATGTTGTCCTGAGCTCAACTGTTCATTACAGTTTAGAAAATTAAGCTCTGTCTTTCCAGTTTGGGCAACACACATGTTGTAAGAATAGGGCAAAGTCCCTTCTTCATACTTGGGGACAATCCCGGATCCAGACTTGGCACAGACACCAGTGTGAAAGCAACTCCAGGCTGAGGTCCTGGAGGAGCGCCTCAGGCTCAGGGAGACCCCTAGAATCACCGCGAGGAGGAAGAGCACAGAGATGAGGGCCAAGGCCAGCACCAGGTAAAACTGCAGCTCAGCCTGAGGGTCAGAGACTTTGGGTTCATCACTGAGCTCTGGCAGCACCTCCTGCAAGCTGTCCGCGAACACCAGGTGCAGCGTGGCGGTGGCAGACAGGGGAGGCTGGCCCCCGTCGCGCACAGCAACCAGCAGGCGCTGTCGCGCCGAGTCCCTGTCGCCCAAGGCGCGCGCAGTGCGCACCTCCCCCGTGCGCAGCCCCAGGCTGAAGAGCCCAGGCTCGCTGGCCTGCAGCACGTGGTAGGACAGCCAGGCGTTGTGTCCCGCGTCGGCGTCCACCGCCACCACCTTGGTGACCAGGTAGCCGGGCTGCGCGGCTCGCGGCACCGTGTCGAACAGGGCGGAGCCATCGGGCCCCAGCGCGGGGTACAGCACCCTGGGCGCGTTGTCGTTGAGGTCGCCCACCAGCACGCGCAGGCTCACGTTGGTGCTGAGCGCGGGCGTGCCCTGGTCGCGGGCCTGCACAGTCAGCTGGAAGGCGCGCAGCTGCTCGTGGTCGAAGGCGCGCTGCGCGAACACCATTCCGTTGTGCGCGCTCACAGACACGTAGGACGCCAGCTCGCGAGGCTCCAGGTCGCTGGCCACTATGGAGTAGGAGACTTGGCCGTTGGGGCCCAGGTCAGGATCGGAGGCGCTGACCTGGGCGATGGAGGCGCCTGGAGGATTGTTCTCAGCCACGTGGACCATATAGGATGCTTGGTTGAAAACAGGCGAGTTGTCGTTGACATCAGTGATTTGCAAAGTAACACTTTTACTGGAGGAGAGAGGTGGCTGGCCCTTGTCAGTGGCTGTGATCGTGATGTTGTACGTTGGAGTCTGCTCTCTGTCCAGGGTTCCGTCTGTTGCCAATTTATAAATATTTTTGGATGAAGAGATGATTTGGAAAGGGATGTCACCCTCTAATCTACAAGTAACCTCCCCATTCTCCCCAGTGTCTTGATCATGTATTTTGACTAAAGCAATTATAGTTCCTTGTACTGAATTTTCCAGAATGAACTCCAGTAATGAATGGAATGTAATTTCTGGGCTGTTGTCATTTTCATCTTGGACACTAATTTCAATCGTGCATTGTGCAACTAGACCTCCGCCGTCCTTCCCTTCCACTACTATAGAATATTCCTTGATATCTTCAAAATCCAGTGGCTTTAGAGTTGTAATTTCTCCACTCTTCGAATTCAGACCGAAGACATCCCCAGTTCTGTAGAAGGAATAAGTAATTTCTGAGTTGATGCCCTCGTCCTGGTCTGAGGCAGATACTTGAAGAACAGAGGTGCCTGGAGGTCTATTTTCAGAAAGGCTAACTCTATATACCTCCTGAGTGAATACCGGGGGGTTATCATTGGCATCCGTTACCTGGATCCGGAGTTCAATGGTGCCACTCAGTGGCGGATCCCCACCGTCCAATGCGGTCAGTATTAAAGAGTAGTAATTCTGCAGCTCCCGGTCTAACTCTTTCTCCAGTACCAGTTCTGGGTATTTATTGCCATCCTGTTTCTTCTTATTGATCAAAGAGAACTCAGGGCTGGGAGAGAGTTTATAATTCTGCAGAGAATTTAAACTAATATCTGGGTCTTCTGCTATTTCTAATATAAATCGAGCACCAGGCTTTGTGAGCTCAAGTATTTGCAAGTCAATAGAATTGTGCGCGAATTTGGGCGCGTGGTCATTGATATCCTCGACCTCCACGCTCACGTGGTAGAAACTCAGCGGGTTTTCCGCCACAGCCTCAAATTCCAGCGCGCACACGGGCCTCTTCCCGCAGATCTGCTCGCGGTCCAGCCTGCTGCTCACCAGCAAGGCCCCGCTCTCCGCCCTCACGGCGAAGAAAGGCTTCTCGGAGCTCACGCGCAGCTTGCGGGCGGGCAGCTCGTGCACCTCGAGCCCCAGGTCCTGGGCGAGGTTGCCCACCAACGAGCCCTCGGGCATCTCCTCGGGGATCCTGTAGCGGATCTGCTCGGCCGGCGCCAGGCGGAGCAGACCCAGCAGGAAGAGCAGGCGCCCTGGCCGCGGCTCAGCCCGGTGCCTCTGCCCAGCGCAGCTCCCCATCCCGCGGGCTCCCCTCGGCTTGCTCACCCGCCCGCAGAGCCGGCTGGCAGACAGTGCGCGTTGGGGGCTCCGGGGCTCCCGACAGGCGTTCGGTGGCGCGTGGGTGTTGGCTTTCTTTTGCAGCCCCGGACGCGGTGGACAGGTTGTGGCTCGGAGTCACAGATGGGGAAAACGCTGTGCGGCTGCGCGATGTGTTCATGGGCTCCATCTCTGCACTTTGGCCAACAGCGGCGCCCAGAGTCCGTACTGGCAAACTGCAGCCTCTGTGATTTGGTTGAACCAACTATAATACTACCATTCTTGTGAGTAATCCAACAAGCTGATTGCTTTTTGTTAATATATTTCTCAAGCGAAAAAATTTATTTAAGATATTTTTCTTGTTTCCAAGTTACCATAGTATCACGTTGAATTTTTATACAATCCGTATTTTGTTCTATTATTTCACCATACAACAACATACATTGAACTCTTCAATTGTGTTAAGCAATGGAATTATGTAGTGTGTAGTCATGAAAATACATAGACATCTGAAAGTTCATCATCTATTTATATATATATATGAATTATAAGTGAATCCATTTTAAATCTTTCATTGATTTCCAATGTCTCCCCCTTCACCAATATCAGATGTAATCAAATTATATTTTTGTTACGTATTAGGGGCATCATGGTATTGGAAATTTTTTCATTTAGTTCTCAATTTTGTACTTGTCCTCAAATATCACCTTTTTCCATAACATCACTCTTTTAAATTATGTTTTATTTTCACGCATAAAGTGTATTTATTTAAAACTATAGACAAGAAATTATTCAATCTACTCTATCATATCTCAAAATTACTCAGAGAATGTCACCCCCATTCTGGAAAGTTACTAAAGTAATGTATATATGTCCAATACAAAACCCACATAAGACACAAAAGATAGTTAGTATACTCTATTACTTCCTTATACCTATGATATGATGACTTTGGAAATTGGAGGGATTAAACAATGGTGTTTATTATATGATTTCTAGTATTCTATGTATTTCACATGCTATTTTGTGTAATAAATCGAAAACAAATTGAGCTATTTAAGGATTTTCTTTTCTATCAATACTTTTCCACATACTTTGTTTTATTCTTTTTTTGATGGCCACATCAAGTGCTCAGTGGAACTCTATGCTTGTAAAATACTCCCAAGGGTGCTCAGGGCAAAGTACAGGTGCTAGGCACTGAATACAGTGGCTCCAGATTGTAAAAAAAATACATTCTACCCTCCTGGAATCCTTTGAATTGTCTCTAAACCCCATACTTCCTTTTATAATTGTAGTGTCAATAATGCATTATTCCCTAAATAATTGTGCATGCAAAACATTGTGAAGTTTTAAGTTAACTTTCATTCACCATATTTACAAATATTTGTGAAATCTGCAAAATCTTTAGGAAATGATATATTTTTGGTTTTGAGACACATCTATCTGTAATCACAGCTATCTCTTGTTCTGTGCTCAAGATTCACTCCTGATAGTTCCCGAGAGACCATGTGGGGTGCAGAAAAATGATTTGGGGCTAGTCTCATGCAAATCAAGCACCCTTACCACTCTATTATATCACCAGCACCAGAAATCATTTATACTAAAAAGATTAATAGTGTTTTTTACTTATTTGATTATGTATTAGTGGTTAATTTTATTAAGTGCTACAAGAAGGAAGACAAGACAGAGTCCCTACAGAATTTCTAAGAGCCAGAGATACATTAAAGTGGGTAGGTCACTTGTCTTGAATGTGATCTATTTGGATTTGATTCCTGGCACCACACATGGTCCTTCAAGCCAGTCATCCCTAGGCACAGAACCAAGAGTAAGCCTCAAGTACAATTGGGTATGGTCCCAAACAAACTAAAATTATAAATGTTGGAGCTGTAGCAATAATACAGTGAGGAGGGCATTTGCCTTCCATGCGGCAAACCCAGGTTCATTCCTCTGCATCCCATATGGTTCCCTGAATCTGCTAGGACTGATTTCTGAATGCAGAGCGAGGACTATTGAATGTGGTCTAAATACCAAAATAATTAAATAATCAAATATTTTGGAGGATACTGATGAACACAGTTTAAGAAGTTTAAAGCGGTTTAGGAAAATCTTGAAAAAAACCAAGTTTTAGGGCCAGAGCAATAGTACAGCACGTAGGGCATACCCAGGTTCAAACCATTTCCTGTATGGTTTTCTGAGCACTACCAGGAGAGATTCCTGAATGCAGAGCAAGCTCTGAGCACAGCAGGTGTAGCCCCAAACCAAATAAACATTTAAATTATTGTTTTAGATACACAAAACTGAAAAAATCCTAATAATTATAAGAATTTTACTAAGGTACTATAAGGTTTAGATTTAGAAAGATTTATAAATTCATAAATTCAATAATGGGAATACAAATTGGTATACAATATACACATACATTAAACTAAGATGCTCTGTGAGACTGGGGGAAAGTAGGACCACATTTGACAGTGCATAGGTTTACACATATATTTGTACTTGGAAGTGGCTCCTAGCAATGCTCATGAGACCATGTGATGCCTGGGGATTGAACCAGAGTCAGAAGAAGGCAAGGTAAACTCTTTAACCCTTGTACTATCATTTCTGGATAACTATTTCATAAATAATAAATAACAAACAAAAATTATAGCGAAATATTGGAGTTTTTGAAAAGATTGAGAATTCACAATAAATCACTTGTGTCTGAGTGTTTGGAAAGCAAGAGAAACAAACTACAATGATTAGAGCCCGATAAATACTATCACTTCTAAATTAGCCCAAAATAATAATGGTACAATGTATGAAAAATTTTAAGGGAACTCGGAAATAGCTTAGAAGTTGGGGTTGTGTGTCTCCTTGCACATTCAAAGACTGGAGCTCTAACGTTGACTGGTTCATAGTCCTGTCCCTGAACTATTAGGAACCACAGGTATCTCTCGGACTCACCAGAGATATAAGACCTAACAATAATGGTCAAGTATGACAGGACACTCCTCCCACTTGTACTATTATTATAGCTGGAAAACTCTTCCGAAGTAATTTAAGATCATTATATGATTCAAAACATGAGTCAAACTTATATTAAAATCTTCTGAAAAAAATTAACACAAAATATAACTCACCTGAACTGAAGAATTTTCATCCTTACATTCATGAAAATCTATGGATGCTAACAAGGGATCATTTTTCTCACAGCTCTCATGGCTGATAAGTGTGTCCGCATAGTTGGGCTGTGGGAAGATCAGGTGACTCTTGCCCGAGTCTGCTGTTAGGGACACCTCATGTGAGTAGGTCTGCAGGAAAGCCTGTACTCCCTCCACCCCCAGGAAGTTTGAAGCTGGAAGGCCCACAAATCCAACATCTGAAGCTTGTAGTAGACTTGATTTTCTACATCTCAACAGTCTAAGTGCCAGCAGTATGATGACAAAGGCCAGGAAGACACAGGAGACCACGGCCACTGCCACCACCAGGTAGAGAGTGAGGTCTGAGTCCTCCTGGTTGGCAGGGGCAATGATGCTGCCCAGGTCTGCCAGGACATCTGGAATGCTGTTGGCCACGGCCACCGTGAGGGTGACAGTGGCTGAGAGAGGGGGGTGCCCGTGGTCCTGGACCCCCACCACCAGGCTCTGCTTGAGGGCATCTCTGTCCAGCAGGGCACGGGCAGTGCGCACCTCACCAGTGTGCAGTCCTATGGTGAACAGCCCTGGCTCACTGGCCTTGAGCAGGCGGTAGGACAACCAGGCATTCTGGCCTGAGTCTTTGTCCACTGCCACCACCTTGGTCACCAGGTATCCAGGCTCTGCTGAGCGGGGGGCCAGCTCCACCCCAGTGGAATCATCCATGGGAATTGTGGGGTACAGAATCTCAGGAGCATTGTCATTTTGGTCCCGCACAAAAAGAGTCACAGATGCATTGCTGCTGAGTGGGGGATCCCCATTATCATTGGCTGTCACCCATAGCTGTAGCTCTCTTACCTGCTCATAGTCAAAAGAGTTCAATGCATACAGGACACCAGTGTCAGAGTTGATAGAGACATAGGAAGAGAGAGGTGCTCCCATGATAGTGTTCTCAGTCAAAGAATAAGTGACCTGGGCATTTCTGTCACTGTCAGGGTCGTGGGCAGTCACAGAGAAGATGGAGGCACCTCTGGGATTGTTCTCTAGGATGTAGGATGAGTAGGAGGCCTGAGTAAAAGTGGGCGGGTTGTCGTTGGTATCTGCCACATACAGTGTGATATATGCTTCAGTAGAAAGAGGTGGAGTCCCTAGGTCTGAGGCCATCACTGTGATATTGTAGACAGAAATCTTTTCTCGGTCCAAATATGTTCGTGTCTGCAGCTTATAATAATTGTCCACTGATCTCTCTAATTGAAAAGGTAAGTTATCGCTTATGTAACAGACAACTTGACCGTTTTTCCCAGAGTCTTGGTCATGGACATTCAAGAAAGCAATTACTGTTCCAGGAAGAGTATTTTCCAAGACTGGGCTAAACAGAGATGTAACTGTGACTTCGGGTCTATTGTCATTTACATCTTCCACTGAAATAAGTACTTTAGCCCGCCCCTTTAGCCCTCCACCATCTTCAGCTTGTATTTCCACTTCATGAAATGCACGTTCTTCATAATCCAAGCTCTTTTCTGTTGATATTTCCCCAGTATGTTCATTTAGCTGGAACAATGGCAACTGCTTTCCACCAATTTTCCAGAATTTATATGCCACTTCTGCATTGGTTCCCTCATCAGGGTCACTAGCTCTCACAGTAAGCAGCCTGGTGCCTGGCGGCACACTCTCCAGCACTTCCACTCGGTAAATGGGTTGAGCAAAAACTGGAGCATTGTCATTGGTGTCCAGTACAGTCACCTGAATGTGCAGCGTGCTGGACCGACGTGGCTCTCCTCCATCAGAGGCGATGAAGACCAAGTGGTGAGCAGCCTCTTCCTCGCGGTCCAGGGTGCGCTCCAGCACTAGCTCTGGGTTCAGAGTACCAGCATCTCTTGTTTGCACATGCAGGGAGAAGTGGTGATTGGGGCTGAGTTGGTAGCTCTGCAAGGAATTTACACCCACATCCGGGTCCACTGCCTCTGGGAGAGGATATCTTGTACCTGGAGCTGCAATTTCACTAATTTTCACTTCAAGATTTTCAGCCTCAAAACTTGGGGGATTGTCATTCACATCAATTATTTCAATTTCTACTCCATAAAGTTGCACTCTGTCTTCAACCAAGATATTAAAGTTAACTAGACAGCGCAAGCTCTGGGCGCAGAGTTCCTCCCTGTCTATCCTTCCTGCAGTGACCAGGCTGCCTTTTTGGAGGTTAAGAGCAAAAAGCTGCGTCCTACCTCTGGAAATGATACGGACTCCATGTTTTGTCAGGTCCCGTGACTCCAGTACCAGGTCCTTGGAGATATTTCCCACGAAGGTTCCTTTGTCGCTTTCTTCAGGCACGGAATAGTGGATCTGTCCCCGCCCGATCTCCCACAGCATGCCTAGGAGCGCGCACAGCAGGACAGCATCTCCGCGTCCTCCGTAATAGTTTAGGACGGCCATTGTTCTTTCAAAACGAAATCCTTTCAGAATTTTAACGAGGCAAAGATATCTTCTTTACCTTTTGCTGCATCGGGAACGCTAATGTGTTCCCAATTTAAGGATGGAGTCTCACTGCCACCCTGCTTTAGCTGGTGAAATCTGCCAGCGTTTTAGAGGAGGCACAAGTGAGCATCGGGATGGTATTTGGTTACATTTTCTCCACGTAGATAAACAGCGCCGCTTAGAGTCCTAAGCAGTTACTGCATCCCATTTATACTCAGTAAACGTCCTCCTTGTTTTTATAAAGTTTGTTATTGAATCATATTTAAAAAAAATGTCGGAAACAAAATTCCTGAACTGTTATATTTTAATAAATAGTAAATATAATCTGTTTACAACAAACAAGCCATAGATAAGGCACAGCGCTAAGACACTTGCCTTGCATTCATTTAACCCAAGTTTTATCCCCAGTACAGCATATTATCGATGCCAGGAGTGACTTCCAAGCACAGAACCGAGTGACTATGAGAATCCTATCTGACTCATCACCTCCAAATAATAAAATAATATAAGCAACATTTTTTTGGGGCAATGGTTGTAGATTGAGGTATATGGCTAAAGCCTTCAAAGTGTTGTTAAATGACCATATTTGAGTTAGCTTAATATTTACTCCTTCAAATTTCTAGATTACAATCTAGATATTTTATTTAGCATATGCTAAAATAATATAACTCCCTCAACTATGATGTATAGATTTTATTTTTTTAGTTTTTGGGTCACAACTAGCGGTACTCAGGGGTTATTCCTGGCTCCGTGCTCAGAAATAGCTCCTGACAGGCTAGGGGGTGCCATATGTGATGACAGAATTTGAACCACCATCCTTCCTGGGTCAGTTGCATGTAAGGCAAATGCCCTACCACTGTGCTATCTCTTCAGCCCCATGATGTATAGATTTTAAAAACTAAAAACTATAGTTGTCACTGAAATAATTTTTAGACTAAGATAGGTCTACTGGAGATTATTGATTGCAAGTTGTTTTATTTGGTTTAAACTAATCATTATAGTAAAAATTATTTGGAGTTGCTGCTTTTAAATTTTATTTCAAGTGATAATTTAATAATGTTTTTAATCTCATGATTTTTTAACCAGGATACATTTTAGCTTTTAAGCTTAATCAAAGATAATATAATTCTTTGTTATTTTGCTTATTCATATTTTCCCATTTAAATTGCAAAATGGTTAAAAAGCTACAAATGAATATACAATGAAAAGAAAAGCACATCTCAATCCATTTCTTCTACCAATAAGAGACAATTACATTTTAGAGCAAGCTTAAATTGGACTTCTTTAAGGTAGACATATTATAAAGTTAATTTCAACTTAGGTAGAACTCTGATCACAAAAAGGTAAAGAATGTTTAATGAGCACTAGAATCAGAAAGGGTCAATAAAAGATAACTATTTCCTTCAACACTTTATTAAAGAGATCTTAACTGTGGCAGTTAAGAGCTGAGGGAGAAAAGGAAAAGACTGAAAAATGTATCATCTTTGATTACAGCAAACAATGTACTACCATCTCCTTGTATGAACATTAGATTAGTACTTTTGTCTAAAATTTGAAAAAATTCAAGACTTATTTTCTGAAGGTAGTGATTGACAAGACGAAAACTACTTATATTCATTTAGGGCTGCAAAATAGAGTTTAACAATTTTGTAGTAGGACAGAGGAGATTGTTCAAAAAGGTAAAGTATATGCCAAGTATGTCTGGGACCCTGAGTTTAGTCCCTAGCACTGACTGACCCTAGAAACACTGGATGTACCCCTGATGACTCTCAAGCCCCAAAAGGTCAAAGCATTAAAGTATCAGATACACACTGCCAGGCCTAGTATGAAGCTCCTCTAAAGACCATGGAGGAAAGCCCTCTAAAAGATATTATATACTAATAGTATATATGAGAGATGATAGAGGTTCAATAGATAACATTCATGAAAAACCTATGCCACAAGTTCAAAGATTATTGCTCTGCCTTCTGATAAGAATAATGGACCTAATACTACGTAAAATGACTTTAAAGATGGACACACATACTGCATTGCAAACATTTCTATGATAATCAATGTTAAGGTAGGGAGATGCTTAATTCCAAGAATTTTCTAAGTAGAGGGAAAATAAATATAAGTCAGGAATAAGACTGGTGTGTAAGCCATAATAGTAAATTCAGTTCATGGAAATGTGGTGAGACTTATACACATATGAAAGGGTAAAACTTTGGGGAAGAGGTTTGGCCAGGTGAAAATAAGGGTAAAACTTCTAACATTTTAGAGTACTATAAATGAATGATAAATCATTTTGTTTTGGAGGACTTTGGCCCACACCTGGTGATGCTCAAGTTACTCCTGGCTCTGAACTCAGGAAAATTCCTGGCTGTGCTCAGGGGACACAGGGAGGTTACATGCAAAGCAAGTGCTTTATCAAGTGCCTTACCCACTGTGCTATCTCTGCAGCCTCATAAATCAGTTAACTTTGACTTTAAAATATCAGCGAAGGATCCAGAAAGATATTAAAGAAGGTAGGGCATTTGTTTTGCACACAGCCAATCACGGTTCCATCCCAGGCACTCCATATTGTTCCCAGAGCAATACCAGGAGACATCCTCTTACAAAGCCAGGACTAGCCCTGAGCACCACCAGGTGTGGGCCAAAGTAAATAAAAATGATAATCATTTCTTAGAAAATTACTTAATTTTACATTGAACTCTTTTGCTTCAATATGTAAATTGTTTTCCTATTTCCTACACTATATTTTTCGTTGCACACAAAACAAACCTCCTGGTGCTTGTAAATGTGAAACTGGAAGGACATCAAAACCACAACTTAACTTCTCTGCCAATCTCTTCTGAAGAACAGTATGGTGGCTTTATTGGCTACACATTCTTAAGGCAACTAATTAGAACTTAAATTGTGCATATTCCAGAAAATATTGAGAACTGGGTACAGCAAGAGAAGTAAGTCATGCAGTAGGGAAACTCACCTGATGGGAGGTTGACTCACTAGAATCACAAAGTGGAAATAAGTTCCCAGATAAATCACTGCAAAGAATATCTTGGCCTGAACTCATTTGATCATTATATTGTAAATTCAACTCGGTCTTTCCAGTATGAGCAACACACATGTTGTAGGAATAAGGTAAAGTCCCTTCTTCATACTTGGGGACAATCCCGGATCCAGACTTGGCACAGACACCAGTGTGAAAGCAACTCCAGGCTGAGGTCCTGGAAGAGCGCCTCAGGCTCAGGGAGACCCCTAGAATCACCGCGAGGAGGAAGAGCACAGAGATGAGGGCCAAGGCCAGCACCAGGTAAAACTGCAGCTCAGCCTGAGGGTCAGAGACTCTGGGTTCATCACTGAGCTCTGGCAGCACCTCCTGCAAGCTGTCCGCGAACACCAGGTGCAGCGTGGCGGTGGCAGACAGGGGAGGCTGGCCCCCGTCGCGCACAGCAACCAGCAGGCGCTGTCGCGCCGAGTCCCTGTCGCCCAAGGCGCGCGCAGTGCGCACCTCCCCCGTGCGCAGCCCCAGGCTGAAGAGCCCAGGCTCGCTGGCCTGCAGCACGTGGTAGGACAGCCAGGCGTTGTGTCCCGCGTCGGCGTCCACCGCCACCACCTTGGTGACCAGGTAGCCGGGCTGCGCGGCTCGCGGCACCGTGTCGAACAGGGCGGAGCCATCGGGCCCCAGCGCGGGGTACAGCACCCTGGGCGCGTTGTCGTTGAGGTCGCCCACCAGCACGCGCAGGCTCACGTTGGTGCTGAGCGCGGGCGTGCCCTGGTCGCGGGCCTGCACAGTCAGCTGGAAGGCGCGCAGCTGCTCGTGGTCGAAGGCGCGCTGCGCGAACACCATTCCGCTGTGCGCGCTCACAGACACGTAGGACGCCAGCTCGCGAGGCTCCAGGTCGCTGGCCACTATGGAGTAGGAGACTTGGCCGTTGGGGCCCAGGTCGGGATCCGAGGCGCTGACCTGGGCGATGGAGGCGCCTGGAGGATTGTTCTCGGCCACGTGGGCCACGTAGGACGCCTGCTGGAAAACCGGGGCGTTGTCGTTGACGTCGCCTATGTGGAGAGTGATGTTTGAGGTAGAGGTGAGTGGCGGTTGACCCCTGTCGGTGGCAGTAATGACGAGGTGGTACTCTGGTGTCTGCTCTCGATCTAAAACTCCATCTGTCACTATTTTATAGATGTTTTTCGACGACGAGAGTACTTGGAATGGAACATCATCTTCTAAGTTACAAACAACTTCTCCATTGTGTCCGGAATCTCTGTCTCGAATTTTGAGCAGGGCGATGTGTGTCCCCACTTTGGTGTCCTCCATAATAATGCCCGGAAGGGACTGAAATAGCACTTCGGGGAAATTGTCGTTGACATCTAGAACTTCGACCTCCACGGTACATTGGGCCACCAGTCCTCCACCATCCTTTGCTTCCAAAAGGAAGGAGTAACTCCTGACTTCCTCGAAATCTAATGCATTTCGAATAGCAATTTCCCCAGTGTTAGAATTGAGGTCAAACGTGGTGATTTGACCTGGTTCGCTAAAGGAGAAGGTGATTTCGGCATTGACACCCTCATCCTGGTCTGTGGCTGTCACCCTAAGCACACTCGTGCCTGGCAGGACGTTTTCGAGAACACTCACCCTGTATAGCTCTTGGTTGAACACAGGAGGGTTGTCATTAGCGTCTGTCACCTGGACCAGTATCTGTGTGGTGCTGCTCAGCGGGGGGTCCCCACCATCAAAGGCAGTCAAGGTCAAGTGGTAGGATGACTGCTCTTCACGGTCTAAAGGAGTCTTCAGTACCAGCTCAGGGTATTTACTACCATCTAATTTCTCCTTATTCACTAGAGAGAAATGATTGCTGGGACTGAGCTGGTAAGTTTGGAGGGAATTGGTACCAATGTCGGCATCATGGGCAGAACCTAAAATAAATCGAGCACCAGGCTTTGTGGACTCAAGTATTTGCAGGTCAAAGGAACTGTGCGCGAATTTGGGCGCGTGGTCATTGATATCCTCGACCTCCACGCTCACGTGATAGAAACTCAGCGGGTTTTCCGCCACGGCCTCAAATTCCAGCGCGCACACGGGCCTCTTCCCGCAGATCTGCTCGCGGTCCAGCCTGCTGCTCACCAGCAAGGCCCCGCTCTCCGCCCTCACGGCGAAGAAAGGCTTCTCGGAGCTCACGCGCAGCTTGCGCGCGGGCAGCTCGTGCGCCTCGAGCCCCAGGTCCTGGGCGAGGTTGCCCACCAACGAGCCCTCGGGCATCTCCTCGGGGATCCTGTAGCGGATCTGCTCGGCCGGCGCCAGGCGGAGCAGACCCAGCAGGAAGAGCAGGCGCCCTGGCCGCGGCTCAGCCCGGTGCCTCTGCCAAGCGAAACTCCCCATCCCGCGGGCTCCCCTCGGCTCGCTCACCCGCCCGCAGAGCCGGCTGGCAGACAGTGCGCGTTGGGGGCTCCGGGGCTCCCGACAGGCGTTCGGTGGCGCGTGGGTGTTGGCTTTCTTTTGCAGCCCTGGACGCGGCGGGCAGGTTGTGGCTCGGAGTCCCAGCCGGGGAAAACGCTGTGCGGCTGCGCGAGGTGTTCATGGGCTCCATCTCTGCACTTTGGCCAACAGCGGCGCCCAGAGTCCGTACTGGCAAACTGCAGCCTCTGTGTTTTGGTTCGACCACCTACAATACTACCTTCCTTCCTTTCTTTTTTTAATGTTAATATCTTTCTCAAAGGGAAAGCTTTAATATGTTTTTCTTGTTTCCAAGTTACTATAGTATCACGTTGAATTTTATATGATCCTTCGTATTTTGTTTTATTATTTCACCATACAATAGACACTGAACTCTTCATTTGTGCTAAGCAATGGGATTAGTGATGTAGTCATGAAAATACATAGACATCTGAGAGTTCATCATCTATTATCCCACGCATTAATATATTTATGAATTATAATAAGTGACGCTATTTTAACATTTAAATCTTTCATTGATTTCCAATGCCTTCCCCTCCACCAACATCAGTTGTAATTAAGTTATATATATATATATATATTTTTTTTTTTTTTTTTTTTTGCTTTTTGTGTCACACCGGCAGCGCTCAGGGGTTACTCCTGGCTTCACCCTCAGAAATCGCTCCTGGCAGGGTCGGGGGACCATATGTGATACCGGGATTCAAACTAATGACCTTCTGCATGAAAGGCAAATGCCTTACCTCTATGCTATCTCTCCGGCCCCAAGTTATATATCTTGTTACATATTAGAGACACTCATGGTATTGAAAAGTATTGCATTTAGTACTCACTTTTGTACCAATCCTCAAATATTGCCTGTTCTTGATAACATCACTTTCTATTTTAAAATTAAATTTTGTTTTCACGCTTAAAATGTGTTCATTAAATTAACTATAGACAAGGAATGATTTAGTCTACTCTGTCATATCTCAAAATTACTCAGAGAATGTCACCACAATTAGTACATAATACATTCCTGAAAATTATTGGGAAAATGTATGTATGTTCAATACAAAACCCACAAAAAGATACAAAAGATATTCTAGTATCCTCTATCACTTCCTTATGCCTATGTTATATTCATATGATGACTCTGGAAACTGATGTGATAAAGCAATGGTGTTTATTTACATGAGTATTAGTATTTATACTATGTATTTCACATGCTATTTTTTGCATAAAAATAAAAACACATTGAGCAAGTTAGGGATTTTCTTTTCTATTAACACTTTTCCACATAATTTGCTTTATTCCTTTTTTGTTGGCCATATCAACAGTGATCAGTGGTAGTCTTTGCTTTTAAAATGCTCCCAAGAGTTATCAGGCAAAAAATAAGTGCTGGGCACTGAATATGGGGGCTCCAGATTGTAAAAATACATTCTAACCTCCTGAAGTACTTTTGTCTCTAAACCCCATACTTCATTTTATAAATTGTAGTGTCAATAGTGTAATTATTACCTAAATAATTGTGCACTCCAACGGTACAAAAATTTTAAGTTAACTTTCATTCATCATATTTACAAATATTTGTGAAATCTGAAAAATCTTTATGAAATGAGTTATTTTTGGTTTGGGGCCACACCTAGCTCTGTTCACATCTCATCCCTGGCTCTTTGCTTAAGATTCATTCCTGAAAGTGTCTGAGAGACCATTCGGGGTGCAGAGAAATGATCAGGGGTCAGTCTCATGTAAATCAAACACCCTTTCCAACTATACTATATCCCCAGCACCAGAAATTATTTATACTTAAAATGATTAATAATGTTTTTTTACTCATTTGATTATACAGTGGTTAGTTTTATAAAATGCTACAAGGAAGACATAAGACAGAGTTCCAACAGAATTTTTAAGATCCAGAGAGACATTAATGTGGGTAGGGCACTTGTCTTGAACATAGTCTATGTGGATTTGATCCTTGGTACTGTAGATGGTCCTCCAAGCCTGACAGGATTGATTTCTGAGCAGAGAGACAAGAGTAAGTCTTAAGTACAGTTGGGCGTGGTCCCAAACAAACAAAAATTATAAATATTGGAGCTGAAGCAATAGCACAATGAGTAGGGTGTTTGCCTTGCATGCAACCAACCCTCATTCGATCCTCTGCATCCTATATTGTTCTCCAAATCTGCCCGGAGTGATTTCTGAATGCAGAGCCTGGACTACTGAGTGTGGTCTAAATACCAAAAGTCCATAAATATTTTGGAGTGTACTGATGAAGACAGAGGTTAAGAATTTAAAGAGGTTTAAGAAAATCTTGAAAAACCAAGGTTTAGAGGCCAGAACAATAGTACAGCACATAGGGCATACCCAGATTCAATCCCCATCACCTGTATGGTTTCCTGAGCACTACCAGGAGAGATTCCTGAGTGCAGAGCAAGAAGTAAGCTTTGAGCACAGCAGGTGTGGCCCCAAACCAAATTAAAAACATAAATTATTGTTTTAGATAAACAACATAAAAAAACCTAAAATTATAAGACTATTGTTCACTAAAGCACTATAGGGTTTAGATTTAGAAATATTCATAAATTCAATAATGGGTATATAAATTGGTATACACATGCATAAAGCTAATATTTTGTGTGAGAAAGAATAATTATTTGGGGGAAGGTAGAACCACAGCTGGCAATGCATAGGTTTACTCATAGCTTTGTATTTGGTAGTTACTCCTAGTAATGCTCAGGAGACCATGTGATGCCTGGGGATCAAACCAGAGTCAGAAGAAGGCAAGGTAAACTCTTCTATCTTATACTATAATTTCTAGCCTGCACAATTATTTCATAAATAATGATAACAAACGAAAATCATAGTGAAATATTGGAGTCTTGAAAAGATTGAGGATTCACAGTATATCACTTGTGTTTGGAAAGCAAGAGAAACAAACTGATAATTAAAGCCCAAATTAATAGTATCACTTTTAAATTAGCCCAAAAAATAATGGTACAATATATAAAATATTTTAAAGGCACTGAAAAATAGCTTAGGAGTGGGGGTTGTGTGTCTCCTTGCACATTCAAAGACTGGAACTCCAACCCTGAATGGTTCATAGCCCTGTCCCCAGGAAACACAAGGAGCCACAGTTGCCTCCCAAACTCACGACAGAGATAAGACTGAACAAAATTTTCAGACCCTGATGGTCAAGTATGACAGAATCCCTACCCCTGCACTCTACTTTCCTGGAAACTCTTCCTAAATATCTTAAGATATCCATTATATATGTTTCAAAACATGAATCAAACTTATATTAAAGTCTTCTGAAAAAAATTAACACAAAATATAACTCACCTGAACTGAAGAACTTTCATCCTTACATTCATGAAAATCTATGGATGCTAACAAGGGATCATTTTTCTCACAGCTCTCATGGCTGATAAGTGTGTCCGCATAGTTGGGCTGTGGGAAGATCAGGTGACTCTTGCCCGAGTCTGCTGTTAGGGACACCTCATGTGAGTAGGTCTGCAGGAAAGCCTGTACTCCCTCCACCCCCAGAAAGTTTGAAGCTGGAAGGCCCACAAATCCAACATCTGAAGCTTGTAGTAGACTTGATTTTCTACATCTCAACAGTCTAAGTGCCAGCAGTATGATGACAAAGGCCAGGAAGACACAGGAGACCACGGCCACTGCCACCACCAGGTAGAGCGTGAGGTCTGAGTCCTCCTGGTTGGCAGGGGCAATGATGCTGCCGAGGTCTGCCAGGACATCCGGAATGCTGTTGGCCACGGCCACCGTGAGGGTGACAGTGGCTGAGAGAGGGGGGTGCCCATGGTCCTGGACCCCCACCACCAAGTTCTGCTTGAGGGCATCTCTGTCCAGCAGGGCACGGGCAGTGCGCACCTCACCAGTGTGCAGTCCTATGGTGAACAGCCCTGGCTCACTGGCCTTGAGCAGGCGGTAGGACAGCCAGGCATTCTGGCCTGAGTCTTTGTCCACTGCCACCACCTTGGTCACCAGGTATCCAGGCTCTGCTGAGCGGGGGGCCAGCTCCACCCCCGTGGAATCATCCATGGGAATTGTGGGGTACAGGATCTCAGGAGCATTGTCATTTTGGTCCCGCACAAAAAGAGTCACAGATGCATTGCTGCTGAGTGGGGGATCCCCATTATCATTGGCTGTCACCCATAGCTGTAGCTCTCTAAGCTGCTCATAGTCAAAAGAGTTCAGTGCATACAGGACACCAGTGTCAGAGTTGATGGAGACATAGGAAGAGAGAGGTGCTCCCATGATAGTGTTCTCAGTCAAAGAATAAGTGACCTGGGCATTTCTGTCACTGTCAGGGTCGTGGGCAGTCACAGAGAAGATGGAGGCACCTCTGGGATTGTTCTCTAGGATGTAGGATGAGTAGGAGGCCTGAGTAAAAGTGGGCGGGTTGTCGTTGGTATCTGCCACATGCAGTGTGATATATGCTTCAGTAGAAAGAGGTGGAGTCCCTAGGTCTGAGGCCATCACTGTGATATTGTAGACAGAAATCTTTTCTCGGTCCAAATATGTCCGTGTCTGCAGCTTATAATAATTGTCCACTGATCTCTCTAATTGAAAAGGTAAGTTATCGCTTATGTAACAGACAACTTGACCGTTTTTCCCAGAGTCTTGGTCATGGACATTCAAGAAAGCAATTACTGTTCCAGGAAGAGTATTTTCCAAGACTGGGCTAAACAGAGATGTAACTGTGACTTCGGGTCTATTGTCATTTACATCTTCCACTGAAACAATAACTTTAGTCTTCCCCAGAAGTGCACCAACATCTTCAGCTTGTATTTCCATTTCATAAAATGCACATTCTTCATAATCCAAGCTCTTTTCTGTTGATATTTCCCCAGTATGTTCATTCAGCTGGAACAATCTTGATTGTTTTTCACTAACTTTCCAGAATTTATATGCCACTTCTCCATTGGTTCCCTCATCAGGGTCACTAGCTTTCACAGTAAGCAGCCTGGTGCCTGGGGGCACACTCTCTGGGACTTCCACTCGGTAAATGGGTTGAGCAAAAACTGGAGCATTGTCATTGGTATCCAGAACAGTGACTTGGATATGCAGCGTGCTGGACCGACGTGGCTCACCTCCATCAGAGGCGATGAGGACCAAGTGGTGAGCAGCCTCTTCCTCGCGGTCCAGGGCGCGCTGCAGCACTAGCTCTGGGTTCAGAGTCCCATCATCTCTTGTTTGCACATCCAGGGAGAAGTGATGATTGGGGCTGAGTTGGTAGCTCTGTAAGGAATTTACACCCACATCTGGGTCCACTGCCTCTGGTAGCGAATATCTTGTGCCTGGAGCTGCTATTTCGTTAATTTTCATTTCCAGATGTTCAACTTGAAATTTTGGAGCGTTGTCATTCACATCAGTTACTTCAATTTCTACTCCATAAAGTTGCACTCTGTCTTCAACCAGGACATTAAAGTTAACTAGACAGCGCAAGCTCTGGGCACAGAGCTCCTCCCTGTCTATCCTGCCTGCAGTGACCAGGCTGCCGCTCCGCGGGTTAAGAGCCAAGAGCTGTGTCCTACCTCTGGTAATGATGCGGACTCCATATTTTGTCAGGTCTTGTGACTCCAGTACCAGGTCCTTGGAGATATTCCCCACGAAGGTTCCTTTGTCGCTTTCTTCAGGCACGGAATAGTGGATCTGTCCCCGCCCGATCTCCCACAGCATGCCCAGAAGCGCGCACAACAGGATAGTATCTCCCCGTCCTCCGTAGTAATTTGGGACGGCCATTGTTTTCTCAAAATAAGATCCTCTCAGAATTTTAATGAGGTAAATATATCTTCTTTATCTTTGCTGCATCGGGCGGAGAGAATCTTCTGTAACGCTAATGTGCCTCCCAATTTAAAGATGATATCTCTTTGTCGCCCTGCTTTGGCTGTTGAGATCTGCCGGCGTTTTAGAGGAGGTACAAGTGAGCATAGGGATGGTGTTTGGTTACATTTTCTCCACGTAGATAAACAGCGCCGCTTAGAGTCCTAAGCAGATACTGCATCCATTTACATTCAAACCTCCCTCCTTATTTCATAAAGTTTGTTTTATATTTGTTAATCATCATATTTTATAAAATAAATGCTGGAAACTAAGTTACTAAATTGTTATATTTTAATCAATTGTAAATAGAATATGTTTATAACAAACAAACCATAGGTATGGCATAGCGTTAGACACTTGTCTTGCATTCATCTAACCCAAGTTTTGTCCCCAGTACAGCATAAAATCCTCTCAGTACTGCTAGGAGTGACCTCTGAGCACAGAGCCGAGTGACTATGAGACTACGATCTGACCCAGCAACCTCCAAATAATAAAACAATATAAGCAACTTTTCTTTGGGCCAATGATTTTAGATGGAGTTATGGCTAAAGTCTTCAAAGTGTTGTTAAATGACCTTATTTATGCGTGAGCTTAATATTTACTTATTCAAATTTCTAGATTGCAATTCCGCTATATATTTTATTTACATATGCTCAAATATTTATTATAACTTTCCTCAAATTCTATGGTGTATAGATTTAAAAATCTAAGAAATATAATTGTCACTGAAATAATTTTCTGACTAAGGAAGGTCTACTGGAGATTATTGATTGGAAGTTGTTTTTGCATTTATATTTTATCTCAAGTGAAAATTTAATAAAGTTTCTAATCTTATGATTTTATTTTACCAGGATAAAGTTTTAACTTAGAAGTTTAATCAAAGATAATATAGTTTTGTTATTTTGCTTACTCATTTTTTCCTAAAGAAAAGCATATCTCAATACAATTCTTCTACCAATAAGAGATGATTACATTTGAGAGCAAGCTAAAATTGGACTTCTTTAGGGTGGACATATATTATAAAGTTAATATCAATTTAGGTAGAACTCTGATCAAAAGAACCACAGAAAGGTAAAGAATGTTTTATGAGCACTAGACTCAGAAAGGGTCAATAAAACATAACTATTTCCTTCAACAGTTTATTAAAGAGCTCTAAATGGAGGCAGTTTCTGAGTGAGAAAAGAAAAAGACTGACAAATATACCATCATTGACTATATCGTCTGCCAATGTACTATCATCTTTGTATAAACATTAGATTAGTAATTTTGTCTATAATTTGAAAAAATTCTAGACTCTAGTTTTTCTTGAAGGTGGTGGAATGATTATTAGAAAACTACTTATATTAGTTTAGGGTTGCAAAACATAGAGTTTAACAATTTTGTACTAGTACAAGGGAGATTGTTCAAAAAGATGAAGTATATGCCAAACATGTCTGGGACCCTAAATTCAGTCCCCAGCACTGACTGACCCTAGAAATACTTGGTGTAAATCTAATGGCTATCAAGCACCAAAAGGTCAAAGCATAAAGTATCAGACCCACACTACCAGTCAAAGCATGAAGACTCCTAAAGACCACTAAGGAAAGCCACCTATAAAATATTATATGTTAATATTATGAATGAGAGAGATATAGAGATTCAATAGATATCAGTCATGAAAAGTCTATGTCTCAAGTTCAAAGAACACTGCTTTGCTTTTGATAAGAATAATGGACCTATGGGGTCTGAGTGGTGGCGCAAGCAGTAGGGCATTTGCCTTACACGTGTTAACCTAGGACAGACTTCGGTTCAATTTCAGTGGTTGGCAACCTTTTTTTTCAACTGAGCCAAATCTCGCCAAAACCACGATTGAAATTTATTTTGAGAGCCACACAGGGCGCACACTGACAGAGGCTAGGAGCAGAGTCCTGACTTCTGGAGTAGCTGCCCAGCACACAGAAGAGCCAAATTAAACGTGTAAAGAGCCACATGTGGCTCACGAGCCGCAGGTTGCCGACCACTGAATTAACCAGTATACCATATGGTATCCCAAGCCAGGAGTGATTTTTGAGTGCATAACCAGGAGTAACTCCTGAGCATCACTAGGTGTAGCCCCCCCAAAAAAAAGAACCTAATACTATGTAAAATGACTTTACAAATGGACACAACACTAGTGCATTGCAAACAAGTACAATGGGTTCATCTCTATCATTCCAGCTTAAGATAGAAAGATGCTTATAACTCAAAGTATCTAGCTCTGCCTCTCAAATAGAGGGGGAAACAAGGGAAGGTACCAGGAACAAACAAATATATGATCACTAGTAGTAAGCTAAGACACAGAGGGGACCACTTGCTCTAGCAGCCTGTGGGGTGAGGGTGGGGGATATGGGTTGCAAGAAGGGAACGGGAGGAGGGAGGACAAATTTGGTGATGGGAATTCCCTGATTCAATGTTAATATGTACCTAAAATACTACTGTTAAAGATATGTAAGGAAGTATGGTCAAAATAAAACTTAAAAAAAGATAGATGCTTAATTAGTATTAGAATTTTCTAAACAGGCGAAATATAAGACAGGTGTGTAAACCATAACACTAAAGTCAGTTCATGGAGACATGATGACACTAGAACTTTGGTGACGATTGTGGAGAGAGTTATACACATAAGGGGTAAAAATTCTCAACATTTTAGAGTACTATAAATAAATGATAAATCAATTCATTTTGGAGGAGTTTGTCTTACACCTCGTGATGCTTGAGTTTCTCCTGGCTATGAACTCAGGAATCACTCGTGGCTGTGCTCAGGTGCTTGAGATCCAATACAGGTAGGCTACATAAAAAGTGTCCTACCCACTGTACTATCTCTCCAGCCCCAGAAGCCGGTTACATTTGACTTTAAAAAATCAGCAGAAAAGGGGCCGGAGAGATAGCACAGCAGTGTTTGCCTTCTAAGCAGCCAATCCAGGACCTAAGGTGGTTTGTTCAAATCCTGGTGTGCCATATGGTCTCCTGTGCCTATCAGGATCTATTTCTGAGCAGATAGCCAGGAGTAACCCTTGAGCACTGCTCGGTGTGGCCAAAAAAAAAAATCAGCAAAAGGTGGCTCCAGAGATAGCACAGTGGTGGGGTGTTTGCCTTGCATGTGGCCTACCTGGGAGGGATCTGGGTTGATTCCTGGCATCCCATATGGTTCACCAGCCTGCCACGTGATTTCTGAGTGCACAGCTAAGAGTAACTGTTGTATATGAAAATATTTCCATAAGATTATTCTTTCCCTGTTGTCCCACCTTGACCTTCCAGGTGGGGGCACTGTGGAGAGCCAAATAAATAGCTGGGGTGCCAGGTGTTCGGGGTCTTTTGCCAGAGTTGGCTGGCTGGCTCGAGGTGTGTTTTGGAACTAGCAGCAGGCTGACAAAGGACTCTCTTCGCCCAACCTAACCCTCCTGTCTGTGTGGATTATTTGCCGTGGATAAATATTACCAAGATCTCCTCCCAAAAGGGGACAAAGGGATGGGATTCAATTTCTCATTCTGGGAGCTCTTTGCAGATTCACAAAAAAACAATAAAGCAGTGAACGGGACCCATCAAGTAACCCTGAACACGGTCGGGTATGGCCCAGAAACCAATCAATCAATAAAGTTTAAAAAAAATCAGCAGAAGTGCCAGAAAGAAAGTATAGGCTTTTGTCTTGCACATAGCCAACCTGTTTTCCATTCTAGGCACTCCATATTGTCCCAGAGCACTACCAGTAGACATACCTCTTAGAAAGCCAGGAGCACCACAAGGTCCTGAGAGCAGCACCAGGTGTCCAACAGGTGTGGATCAACATTAGTAAAAATAGAAAATCTTAGCTTAGAAAATTACCTAATTTTACTCTGAACTCATTTGCTTCAATACTTAAATTGATTCCTATTTCATAGCCTGTATTTTCCTTGCACACAAAAACAACCTCCTGGTGCTAGTAAGTATAAAACTGGGAGGACATCAAATCCACAACATAACTCCTCTACCAATCTCTTCTAAAGAACAGTATGGAGATTAATTGTCTACATATTCTTAAGGCAATTCATTAGATTTTAAATTGTGCATACTCCAATGAGTATAGAGAATTGGTTACAGCATGAGAAGAAGAACTTGCAGAAAGAAAACTCACCTGATGGGAGGTTGAGTCATTGGAATCGCAAAGTGGAAATAAGTTCCCAGATAAATCACTGCAAAGAATATCTTGGCCTGAACTCATTTGCTCACTATATTGTAAATTCAACTCTGTCTTTCCAGTATGGGCAACACACATGTTGTAGGAATAGGGTAAAGTCCCTTCCTCATACTTGGGGACAATCCCGGATCCAGACTTGGCACAGACACCAGTGTGAAAGCAACTCCAGGCTGAGGTCCTGGAGGAGCGCCTCAAGCTCAGCGAGACCCCTAGAATCACCGCGAGGAGGAAGAGCACAGAGATGAGGGCCAAGGCCAGCACCAGGTAAAACTGCAGCTCAGCCTGAGGGTCAGACACTTTGGGTTCATCACTGAGCTCTGGCAGCACCTCCTGCAAGCTGTCCGCGAACACCAGGTGCAGCGTGGCGGTGGCAGACAGGGGAGGCTGGCCCCCGTCGCGCACAGCAACCAGCAGGCGCTGTCGCGCCGAGTCCCTGTCGCCCAAGGCGCGCGCAGTGCGCACCTCCCCCGTGCGCAGCCCCAGGCTGAAGAGCCCAGGCTCGCTGGCCTGCAGCACGTGGTAGGACAGCCAGGCGTTGTGTCCCGCGTCGGCGTCCACCGCCACCACCTTGGTGACCAGGTAGCCGGGCTGCGCGGCTCGCGGCACCGTGTCGAACAGGGCGGAGCCATCGGGCCCCAGCGCGGGGTACAGCACCCTGGGCGCGTTGTCGTTGAGGTCGCCCACCAGCACGCGCAGGCTCACGTTGGTGCTGAGCGCGGGCGTGCCCTGGTCGCGGGCCTGCACAGTCAGCTGGAAGGCGCGCAGCTGCTCGTGGTCGAAGGCGCGCTGCGCGAACACCATTCCGCTGTGCGCGCTCACAGACACGTAGGACGCCAGCTCGCGAGGCTCCAGGTCGCTGGCCACTATGGAGTAGGAGACTTGGCCGTTGGGGCCCAGGTCGGGATCCGAGGCGCTGACCTGGGCGATGGAGGCGCCTGGAGGATTGTTCTCGGCCACGTGGGCCACGTAGGACGCCTGCTGGAAAACCGGGGCGTTGTCGTTGACGTCGCCTATGTGGAGAGTGATGTTTGAGGTAGAGGTGAGTGGCGGTTGACCCCTGTCGGTGGCAGTAATGACGAGGTGGTACTCTGGTGTCTGCTCTCGATCTAAAACTCCATCTGTCACTATTTTATAGATGTTTTTCGACGACGAGAGTACTTGGAATGGAACATCATCCTCTAAGTTACAAACCACTTCTCCATTGTGTCCAGAATCTTTGTCTCGAATTTTGAGCAGGGCGATGTGTGTCCCCACTTTGGTGTCCTCCATAATGATGCCCGGAAGGGACTGAAATAGCACTTCGGGGAAATTGTCGTTGACATCTAGAACTTCGACCTCCACGGTACATTGGGCCACCAGTCCTCCACCATCCTTTGCTTCCAAAAGGAAGGAGTAACTCCTGACTTCCTCGAAATCTAATGCATTTCGAATCGCAATTTCCCCAGTGTTAGAATTGAGGTCAAACTTGGTGATTTGACCTGGTTCGCTAAAGGAGAAGGTGATTTCGGCATTGACACCCTCATCCTGGTCTGTGGCTGTCACCCTAAGCACACTCGTGCCTGGCAGGACGTTCTCGGGAACACTCACCCTGTATAAGGCTTGGCTAAACACAGGAGGGCTGTCATTAGCATCTGTCACCTGGACCAGTATCTGTGCGGTGCTGCTCAGCGGGGGGTCCCCACCATCAAAGGCAGTCAAGGTCAAGTGGTAGGATGACTGCTCTTCACGGTCTAAAGGAGTCTTCAGTACCAGCTCAGGGTATTTACTACCATCTAATTTCTCCTTATTCACTAGAGAGAAATGATGGCTGGGACTGAGCTGGTAAGTTTGGAGGGAATTGGTACCAATGTCGGCATCATAGGCAGAACCTAAAATAAATACAGCACCAGGCTTTGTGAGCTCAAGTATTTGCAAGGCAATAGAATTGTGCGCGAATTTGGGTGCGTGGTCATTGATATCCTCGACCTCCACGCTCACGTGATAGAAACTCAGCGGGTTTTCCGCCACGGCCTCAAATTCCAGCGCGCACACGGGCCTCTTCCCGCAGATCTGCTCGCGGTCCAGCCTGCTGCTCACCAGCAAGGCCCCGCTCTCCGCCCTCACGGCGAAGAAAGGCTTCTCTGAGCTCACGCGCAGCTTGCGGGCGGGCAGCTCGTGCACCTCGAGCCCCAGGTCCTGGGCGAGGTTGCCCACCAACGAGCCCTCGGGCATCTCCTCGGGGATCCTGTAGCGGATCTGCTCGGCCGGCGCCAGGCGGAGCAGACCCAGCAGGAAGAGCAGGCGCCCTGGCCGCGGCTCAGCCCGGTGCCTCTGCCCAGCGCAGCTCCCCATTCCGCGGGCTCCCCTCGGCTCGCTCACCCGCCCGCAGAGCCGGCTGGCAGACAGTGCGCGTTGGGGGCTCCGGGGCTCCCGACAGGCGTTCGGTGGCGCGTGGGTGTTGGCTTTCTTTTGCAGCCCTGGACGCGGTGGACAGGTTGTGGCTCGGAGTCCCAGCCAGGGAAAACGCTGTGCGGCTGCGCGAGGTGTTCATGGGCTCCATCTCTGCACTTTGGCCAACAGCGGCGCCCAGAGTCCGTACTGGCAAACTGCAGCCTCTGTGTTTTGGTTCAACCACCTACAATACTACCTTCCTTTCTTTTTTTTTTTTTTTAATGTTAATATCTTTCTCAAAGGGAAAGCTTTAATATGTTTTTCTTGTTTCCAAGTTACGATAGTGTCACACTGAATTATATATGATCCTTCTTCGTATTTTGTTTTATTATTTCACCATACAATATACACTGAACTCTTCATTTGTGCTAAGCAATGGGATTATGTAGTGATGTAGTCATGAAAATACATAGAAATCCGAGAGTCCATCGTCTATTGATCCCACGTATTAATATATCTATAAATTATAATAAGTGAAGTCATTTTAAATCTTTCATTGATTTCCAATGTCTTCCCCTCCACCAACATCAGTTATAATTAAGTTATATTTCTTGTTACATATTAGAGACATCCATGGAATTGAAAATTTTTACATTTAGTTCTCAATTTTTACCAATCCTTAATATTGCCTGTTCTTGATCACATAACTTTCTATTTTAAAATTAAATTTTATTTCCACGCATATATTTATTAAAATAACTATAGACAAGGAATGATTTAGTCTACACACTATCAGATCTCAGAATTGCTTAGAGAATGCCACCTCCATTAGTACAGAATATATTCCTGACAATTATTGGGGGAATGTATATATGTTCAATACCAAACCCACAAAAGACAGAAAAATATTCTAGTATACTCTATTACTTCCTTATACCTATGTTACATTGATATGATGACTTTGGAGATTGGAGAGATTAAACCTGGTGTTTATTTACATGATTACTCATATTCTATGTATATTATAACATGTTGAGCAAGTTAAGAATTTTTTCTATCAACAGTTTTCCAATACTTTGTTTTATTTCTCTTTTGTTTACTACATCAACATACTTAGTGGGCACTCTATGCTTGTAAAATACTCCCAAGAATGCTCAGGGAGCGGCAGGTGCTTGGCATTCAATATGGAGTTCCAGATTGTAAAAATACAATAACCTCCTGGAATCCTTTGAATTACCTGTAACATCCATACTTCTTTTTTATTATATTGTCAATAATGTGATTATTCCCTAAATATTTTGCACTCCAACACTACAAAAGTTAACTCTCTTTTGACATATTTTAAAATATTTGTGAAATCTGTAAAATATTAGTAAGTGGTGATTATTGGTTTTGAGCCACATCTAGCTGTGCTCACAGCTCATATATGGTTCTGTGCTCAAGATTTACTCCTGAAACTCTCTGAGAGACCAAGTGGGGTGCAGAGAAATGCTCTGGGGTCAGTGTTATGCAAATCAAGCACCCTTACCAACTATATTATATCTTCAGCACCAGAAATTATGTATACTAAAATGATTGATAGTTTTTTACTCAATTGGTTATACACTGGTCGTTACTTCTCTTAAATGCTACAAGAAGGAAGACACAAGCCAGAGTCCCTACAGACTTTTTAATAGCCAGAGAGACATTAAAGTGGGTAGGGCACTTGTCTTGATCATGGTCTATTTGGATTTGATCCCAGGCACCCCACATGGTCCTTTAAGCCTGATAGGAGTGATCCCTGTGCACTGAGTCAAAAGTAAGCCTCAAGTACAGTTGGGTGTGGTCCCAAACAAAATAGTATTAACTGTTGGAACTGGAGTAATAGCACAGTTAGTAGGGCATTTGCCTTGCATGTGGCCAACCCAGGTTTGATTCTCCACATCCCATATGGTTCCCTGAATTTGACAGGAGAGATTTCTGAATGCAGAGCCAGGACTACTGGGTGTGGTTTAAATACAAAAAAAAACATAAATATTTTGGAGAGTACTAATTAAGACCAAGGTTAAGAAGTTTAAAGAGGTTTAAGAAAATCTTGAAAAAGCAAGGTTTAGGGGCCAGATCAATAGTACAGCACATTGGGCATACCCAGGTTTAATCTCCATTCCCTGTATGGTTTTCTGAGCACTGCCAGAAGAGAATCCTGAGTGCAGAGCCAGGAGTAAGCTCTGAGCGCAGCAGTTGTGGCCCCAAACAAAAATAAATACATAAATTGTTGTTTTAGATACACAACACTAAAAAATTCTAGAAATTATAAGACATCTTTTACTAAGGTACTATGGGGCTTAGATTTAGATTTATAAATTAATAAATTCAAGAATAGATACATAAATTGAAATACACATGCATAAAACTAATATGCTGTGTGAGATTGGATAATTATTTGGGGGGAAGGTAGAACCACACCTGGAAGTACATAGATTTACTCATAGTTTTGTACTTGGAAGTCACTCCTAGCAATGCTCATGAGACCAGGTGATGCCTGGGGATTGAACCTGAGAAGAAGGCAAGGCAAACTCTTCAACCCTTGTACTATAATTTGTGGTCTGGATAACTATTTAATAAGGAATGAATTAGACATAAAAATTATAGTGAAATATTGGAGTTTTTTTAAAAGATTGAGAATTCACACTAAATCACTTGTGTCTGAGTGTTCAAAAAGCAAGTAAAACATTTATGATGATTAGAGCCCAATTAATAGTATCACTTCTAAATTAGCCCAAAATAATAATGGTACAATGTCTGAAAATTTTTAAAGGAACTGGAAAATAGTTTAGGAGTTGGGGCTATGTGTCTCCTAGCACATTCAAAGACTGGAGCTCCAACCCTGAATGGTGCATATCTGGAGCTCCAACCCTGAATGGTGCATAGTCCTATCCCCATGAACCACAAGAAAGCACAGGTGCCTCCTAGATTGACCACAGAGCTAAAGACCTAGCAGTAAACTTTCTGGCACTGATGGTCAAGTATGATAGAACCCATTTTCCCCAATCTTATTATTGCCTGGAAACTTTTTTTTTTTTTGGGCCACACCCGGTGGTGCTCAGGAGTTACTCCTGGCTGTCTGCTCAGAAACAGCTCCTGGCAGGCACTGGGGATCATATGGGACACCGGGATTCGAACCAACCATCTTAGGTCCTGGATCGGCTGCTTGCAAGGCAAACACCGCTGTGCTATCTCTCCGGGTAGAAACTCTTATTAAACATTTTAAGATCTCCATTATATATGTTTCAAAACATGAATCAAATTTATATTAAAGTCTTCTGAAAAAAATTAACACAAAATATAACTCACCTGAACTGAAGAACTTTCATCCTTACATTCATGAAAATCTATAGATGCTAATAAGGGATCATTTTTCTCACAGCTCTCATGGCTGATAAGTGTGTCTGCATAGTTGGGCTGTGGGAAGATCAGGTGACTCTTGCCCGAGTCTGCTGTTAGGGACACCTCATGTGAGTAGGTCTGCAGGAAAGCCTGTACTCCCTCCACCCCCAGAAAGTTTGAAGCTGGAAGGCCCACAAATCCAACATCTGAAGCTTGTAGTAGACTTGATTTTCTACATCTCAACAGTCTAAGTGCCAGCAGTATGATGACAAAGGCCAGGAAGACACAGGAGACCACGGCCACTGCCACCACCAGGTAGAGCGTGAGGTCTGAGTCCTCCTGGTTGGCAGGGGCAATGATGCTGCCCAGGTCTGCCAGGACATCCGGAATGCTGTTGGCCACGGCCACCGTGAGGGTGACAGTGGCTGAGAGAGGGGGGTGCCCATGGTCCTGGACCCCCACCACCAGGTTCTGCTTGAGGGCATCTCTGTCCAGCAGGGCACGGGCAGTGCGCACCTCACCAGTGTGCAGTCCTATGGTGAACAGCCCTGGCTCACTGGCCTTGAGCAGGCGGTAGGACAGCCAGGCATTCTGGCCTGAGTCTTTGTCCACTGCCACCACCTTGGTCACCAGGTATCCAGGCTCTGCTGAGCGGGGGGCCAGCTCCACCCCCGTGGAATCATCCATGGGAATTGTGGGGTACAGGATCTCAGGAGCATTGTCATTTTGGTCCCGCACAAAAAGAGTCACAGATGCATTGCTGCTGAGTGGGGGATCCCCATTATCATTGGCTGTCACCCATAGCTGTAGCTCTCTAAGCTGCTCATAGTCAAAAGAGTTCAGTGCATACAGGACACCAGTGTCAGAGTTGATGGAGACATAGGAAGAGAGAGGTGCTCCCATGATAGTGTTCTCAGTCAAAGAATAAGTGACCTGGGCATTTCTGTCACTGTCAGGGTCGTGGGCAGTCACAGAGAAGATGGAGGCACCTCTGGGATTGTTCTCTAGGATGTAGGATGAGTAGGAGGCCTGAGTAAAAGTGGGCGGGTTGTCGTTGGTATCTGCCACATGCAGTGTGATATATGCTTCAGTAGAAAGAGGTGGAGTCCCTAGGTCTGAGGCCATCACTGTGATATTGTAGACAGAAATCTTTTCTCGGTCCAAATATGTCCGTGTCTGCAGCTTATAATAATTGTCCACTGATCTCTCTAATTGAAAAGGTAAGTTATCGCTTATGTAACAGACAACTTGACCGTTTTTCCCAGAGTCTTGGTCATGGACATTCAAGAAAGCAATTACTGTTCCAGGAAGAGTATTTTCCAAGACTGGGCTAAACAGAGATGTAACTGTGACTTCGGGTCTATTGTCATTTACATCTTCCACTGAAACAAGAACTTTAGTTCTCCCCAGAAGTGCGCCCACATCTTCAGCTTGTATTTCCATTTCATAAAATGCACATTCTTCATAATCCAAGCTCTTTTCTGTTGATATTTCCCCAGTATGTTCATTCAGCTGGAACAATCTTGATGGTTTTTCACCAATTTTCCAGAATTTATATGCCACTTCCCCATTGGTTCCCTCATCAGGGTCACTAGCTTTCACAGTAAGCAGCCTGGTGCCTGGGGGCACACTCTCTGGGACTTCCACTCGGTAAAAGGGTTGAGCAAAAACTGGAGCATTGTCATTGGTATCCAGCACAGTCACTTGGATATGCAGCGTGCTGGACCGACGTGGCTCACCTCCATCAGAGGCGATGAGGACCAAGTGGTGAGCAGCCTCTTCCTCGCGGTCCAGGGGGCGCTGCAGCACTAGTTCTGGGTTCAGAGTCCCATCATCTTTTACTTGCACATCCAGGGAGAAGTGGTGATTGGGGCTGAGTTGGTAGCTCTGCAAGGAATTTACACCCACATCCGGGTCCACTGCCTCTGGGAGAGGATATCTTGTACCCGGGGCAGTAATTTCATTAATTTTCACTTCCAGATGTTCAGCTTGAAATTTTGGGGGATTGTCATTCACATCAGTTACTTCTATTTCTACCCCATAAAGTTGCACTCTGTCTTCAACCAGGACATTAAAATTAACTAGACAGCGCAAGCTCTGAGTGCAGAGCTCCTCCCTATCTATCCTGCCTGCAGTGACCAGGCTGCCGCTCCGCGGGTTAAGAGCAAAGAGCTGTGTCCTACCTCTGGAAATGATGCGGACTCCGTATTTTGTCAGGTCTTGTGACTCCAGTACCAGGTCCTTGGAGATATTCCCCACGAAGGTTCCTTTGTCGCTTTCTTCAGGCACGGAATAGTGAATCTGTCCCCTCCCGATATCCCACAGCATGCCCAGGAGCGCGCACAGCAAGACAGTATCTCCCCGTCCTCCGTAGCGATTTAGGATGGCCATTGTTTTCTCAAAACAAAATCCTCTCAGAATTTTAATGAGGCAAATATATCTTCTTTACCTTTGCTGCATCGGAAGGAGAGGATCTTAGGGAACGCTAATGTGTCCCCCAAATTAAGGATGAAGTCTCACTGTCGCCCTGCTTTGGCTGTTGAGATCTGCCGGCGTTTTAGAGGAGGCACAAGTGAGCATCGGGAAGGTATTTGATTACATTTTCTCCAAGTAGATAAACAGCGCCGCTTAGAGTCCTAAGCAGTTACTGCATCATTTACATTCAAAGCACCTTCGTTTTATTTTCTTTTACATTTGGTACTGAATTATTTTATAAAATAAATGCTGGAAACTAAGTTACTAAATTGTTATATTTTAATCAATTGTAAATGGAATATGTTTATAACAAGCAAACTATAAGTATGCCATAGCGCTAAGACACTTGCCTTGCATTCATCTAACCCAAGTTTTATCCCCAGTACAGCATAAAACCCTTTGACCACTGCCAGGAGGACCTCCGAGCACATAGCCGAGTGACTATGAGAATCCTATCTGACCCAGAACCCTCCAAATAATAAAATAATATAAGCAACTTCTCTTTGGGCCAATGATTATGGATTGAGTTATGGCCAAAGCCTTCAAAGTGTTGTTAAATTATCTTATTTATGGGTTAGCTTAATATTTACTTACTCAAATTTCTAGTTTACTATTCCACTAGATATTTTATTTTCATATGCTTAAATATTTATTATAACTCTAGTCAAATTCTATGATGTATAGATTTAAAAACCTACGAACTATAATTGTCACAGAAATAATTTTCTGACAAAGGAAGGTCTACTGGATATTACTAATTGGAAGTTGTTTTATTTGGTTTACACTAATTATACTAATAATCATAGTAAAATTTATGTGGAGTTGTTGCTCTTAAGTTTTATTTCTAGTTATAATTTAATAATGTTTCTAATCTCATGATTTTACTTTACCAGGATAAAGTTTTAACATATAAGTTTAATCAAAGATAATATAGTTCTGTTATTTTGCTTATTCATATTTTCCTATTTGAATTGAAAACTAGTTAAAAGCTACAAATGAGTATATAATGAAAAGAAAAGCATATCTCAATCCAATTCTTCTACAAATAAGAGATAACTACTTTTTAGAGCAAGCTTAAATTGGGCTTCTTTAAGGTGGACATATATTCTAAAGTTAATTTCAACTTAGGTAGAACTCTGATCACAGAAAAATGGAGAATGTTTAATGAGCACTAGAATCAGAAATGGTCAATAAAAGGTAACTATTTCCTTCAACACTTTATTAAAGAGCTCTGAACTGAGGAAGTTACTGAGGGAAAAAAGGAAAAGACTGACAAATGTATCACCATTGACTATATCATCTGCAAATGTACTATCATCTGCTTTTATGAACATTAGGTTATTAATTTTGTCTAAAATTTGAAAAATTCCAAGACTATTCTTTCCTGAAGGTTCTAGAATGACTAGAAGAAAACTACTTATATTAGAACAGGACCAAGAAACATAGAGTTCAACAATTTTGTACTAGGACAAGGGAGATTGTTCAAAAAGATGAAGTATATGCCAAGCATGTATGGAACCCTGAGTTTAGTCCCTAGCACTGACTGATCCTAGAAGTACTTGGTGTAAACATAACGGCTCCCAAGCACCAAAAGGTCAAAGCATAAAGTAGCAGATCCACACTGGTAGGCCAATCATGAAGCTTTCCTAAAGACCACGAAGGAAAGCCCCCTATAAAATATTATAGGCTAATAGGATGAATGAGAGTATATAGAGATTCAGCAGATATCAGTCATGAAAAATCTATGCTTCAAGTTCAAAGAACATTGCTTTGCCTTCTAATAAGAATAATGGACCCATGGTGCCAGTGCAGTGGCGCAAGCAGTTGTGCGTTTGCCTTGCATGCACTAACCTATTGCAGACTGTGGTTCAATCCCCAGGCATCAGGAGCAAGCCAGGAACGATTTCTGAGTGCATAGCCAGGAGTAACCCCTGAACATCACTGGTGTGGACCAAAAACAAAACAAAACAAACAACCAAAATAATAATGGACCTAATACTAAGTAAGATGACTTTACAGATGGACACACATAGTGTATTGCAAACAAGTACACTGGGTTCATCTCTATGACAATCCAGGTTAATATAGAAAGATGCTTAATTATAGGAATTTTATAAACAGGGGAAATATAAGACACAGGCATAAGACTGGTGTGTAAACCACAACAGTAAAGTCAGTTCATGGAGATGTGATGACAATAGAACTTTGATGATGGTTGTGGTAAGACTTATACACATAAGAAGGGGTAAAATTCACAATATTTCAGAGTACTGTAAATTAATGATATATCAATTAATTTTGGGGAGTTTGGCCCAGCCTGGTGATGCTCAAATTAATGCTGGCTCTTACCTCAAGTATCACTCCTGCCTGTACTCATCAGCACCTGTTCTTAGGTGCTGGGGAATGAATACAGGAAGGTCATATGAAAAGTGACCCTACCCACTGTAGTATCTCTCCAGCCTCATTAGCCAACAGATAAATTAGACTTTAAAAACAGTGGAAGGGGGCTGGAGAGATAGCACAGTGGTGGAGTGTTTGCCTTGCATACAGCCAACCTAGAAGGGACCCAGTTCTATTCTTGGCATTCCCCATGTTCCCCAGCCTGCCAGGGGTGATTTCTGAGTGCGGAGCCAAGTGTAACCCCTGAGCGCAGCCAGGTGTGACGCAGACACCAATCAATCAATCAATCAATCAATCAAGTTTAAAAAATCAGCCAAAGGGCCATAAAGATAGTATAGAGGGTAGGACATTTGTCTTGCACAGGGCCAACCTGGGTTCCATCCCAGGCATTGAATATTGTCCCAGAGCACTACCAGTAGACATCCCTCTTAGAAAGAGAGGAGCACCACAGGTCCTATGAGCAACACGAGGTGTCCAACAGGTGTGGACCAATATTAGAAATAATGAAAATATTACCTTAGAAAATTGCCTAATTTTACTCTGAACTCATTTACTTCAATACTTAAATTGTGTCCTATTCAATAGCCTATATTTTCCTACGCACACAAAAACAACCTCCTGGAGCTTGTGAGTCTAAAACTGGGAGGACATCAAATCCACAACATAACTCCTCTACCAATCTCTTCTTAAGAACAGTATGGGGATTAATTGTCTACACATTCTTAAGGCAATTCATTAGATTTTAAATTGTGCATAATCCAATGAATATAGAGAATTGGATACAGCATTAGAAGTACATCATGCAGAAAGAAAACTCACCTGATGGGAGGTTGGCTCATTAGAATCACAGAGTGGAAAAAAGTTCCCCGATAAATCGCTGCAAACAATATCTTGGCCTGAACTCATTTGCTCACTATATTGTAAATTCAACTCTGTCTTTCCAGTATGGGCAACACACATGTTGTAGGAATAGGGTAAAGTCCCTTCTTCATACTTGGGGACAATCCCGGATCCAGACTTGGCACAGACACCAGTGTGAAAGCAACTCCAGGCTGAGGTCCTGGAAGAGCGCCTCAAGCTCAGGGAGACCCCTAGAATCACCGCGAGGAGGAAGAGCACAGAGATGAGGGCCAAGGCCAGCACCAGGTAAAACTGCAGCTCAGCCTGAGGGTCAGAGACTCTGGGTTCATCACTGAGCTCTGGCAGCACCTCCTGCAAGCTGTCCGCGAACACCAGGTGCAGCGTGGCGGTGGCAGAAAGGGGAGGCTGGCCCCCGTCGCGCACAGCAACCAGCAGGCGCTGTCGCGCCGAGTCCCTGTCGCCCAAGGCGCGCGCAGTGCGCACCTCCCCCGTGCGCAGCCCCAGGCTGAAGAGCCCAGGCTCGCTGGCCTGCAGCACGTGGTAGGACAGCCAGGCGTTGTGTCCCGCGTCGGCGTCCACCGCCACCACCTTGGTGACCAGGTAGCCGGGCTGCGCGGCTCGCGGCACCGTGTCGAACAGGGCGGAGCCATCGGGCCCCAGCGCGGGGTACAGCACCCTGGGCGCGTTGTCGTTGAGGTCGCCCACCAGCACGCGCAGGCTCACGTTGGTGCTGAGCGCGGGCGTGCCCTGGTCGCGGGCCTGCACAGTCAGCTGGAAGGCGCGCAGCTGCTCGTGGTCGAAGGCGCGCTGCGCGAACACCATTCCGCTGTGCGCGCTCACAGACACGTAGGACGCCAGCTCGCGAGGCTCCAGGTCGCTGGCCACTATGGAGTAGGAGACTTGGCCGTTGGGGCCCAGGTCGGGATCCGAGGCGCTGACCTGGGCGATGGAGGCGCCTGGAGGATTGTTCTCGGCCACGTGGGCCACGTAGGACGCCTGATGGAAAACCGGGGCGTTGTCGTTGACGTCGCCTATGTGGAGAGTGATGTTTGAGGTAGAGGTGAGTGGCGGTTGACCCCTGTCGGTGGCAGTAATGACGAGGTGGTACTCAGGTGTCTGCTCTCGATCTAAAACTCCATCTGTCACTATTTTATAGATGTTTATCGACGACGAGAGTACTTGGAATGGAACATCATCCTCTAAGTTACAAACAACTTCTCCATTGTGTCCGGAATCTCTGTCTCGAATTTTGAGCAGGGCGATGTGTGTCCCCACTTTGGTGTCCTCCATAATGATGCCCGGAAGGGACTGAAATAGCACTTCGGGGAAATTGTCGTTGACATCTAGAACTTCGACCTCCACGGTACATTGGGCCACCAGTCCTCCACCATCCTTTGCTTCCAAAAGGAAGGAGTAACTCCTGACTTCCTCGAAATCTAATGCATTTCGAATAGCAATTTCCCCAGTGTTAGAATTGAGGTCAAACGTGGTGATTTGACCTGGTTCGCTAAAGGAGAAGGTGATTTCGGCATTGACACCCTCATCCTGGTCTGTGGCTGTCACCCTAAGCACACTCGTGCCTGGCAGGACGTTTTCGAGAACACTCACCCTGTATAGCTCTTGGTTGAACACAGGAGGGTTGTCATTAGCGTCTGTCACCTGGACCAGTATCTGTGTGGTGCTGCTCAGCGGGGGGTCCACACCATCAAAGGCAGTCAAGGTCAAGTAGTAGGATGACTGGTCTTCACGGTCTAAAGGAGTCTTCAGTACCAGCTCAGGGTATTTACTACCATCTAATTTCTCCTTATTCACTAGAGAGAAATGATTGCTGGGACTGAGCTGGTAAGTTTGGAGGGAATTGGTACCAATGTCGGCATCATGGGCAGAACCTAAAATAAATCGAGCACCAGGCTTTGTGGACTCAAGTATTTGAAGGTCAAAGGAACTGTGCGCGAATTTGGGCGCGTGGTCATTGATATCCTCGACCTCCACGCTCACGTGATAGAAACTCAGCGGGTTTTCCACCACAGCCTCAAATTCCAGCGCGCACTCGGGCCTCTTCCCGCAGATCTGCTCGCGGTCCAGCCTGCTGCTCACCAGCAAGGCCCCGCTCTCCGCCCTCACGGCGAAGAAAGGCTTCTCGGAGCTCACGCGCAGCTTGCGTGCGGGCAGCTCGTGCACCTCGAGCCCCAGGTCCTGGGCGAGGTTGCCCACCAACGAGCCCTCGGGCATCTCCTCGGGGATCCTGTAGCGGATCTGCTCGGCTGGCGCCAGGCGCAGCAGACCCAGCAGGAAGAGCAGGCGCCCTGGCCGCGGCTCAGCCCGGTGCCTCTGCCCAGCGCAGCTCCCCATCCCGCGGGCTCCCCTCGGCTTGCTCACCCGCCCGCAGAGCCGGCTGGCAGACAGTGCGCGTTGGGGGCTCCGGGGCTCCCGACAGGCGTTCTGTGGCGCGTGGGTGTTGGCTTTCTTTTGCAGCCCCGAACGCGGTGGGCAGGTTGTGGCTCGGAGTCACAGATGGGGAAAACGCTGTGCGGCTGCGCGAGGTGTTCACGGGCTCCATCTCTGCACTTTGGCCAACAGCGGCGCCCACAGTCCATACTGGGAAACTGCAGCCTATGTTGCTTTGGTTGAACCAGTTACAATAATTACTTTTCTGCCTACCTGAACAAACGTTTTGAGACCCAGTGACATTTAATTTGTATTATACGAAATGTAATAAGACTTAAAACTCATATTTCTAGGGAACTCAGGTATATTTTATGTGGAAATATTTACTTGTTGACATAGTGTTGATCAATAATGTAATCCACTCTAGCAATCGAAAGAAGACTGTAACTAGTCTAACTGATTGATAGAGTACTTTAAAAATTTGTTAGCAGTGTATTGGGTAAAGTTTTATACTTCCTATTTTTCTTTTTCTTTTTTTTTATGTCCTCCTTGCGCAGAGGCCATGCTAATCTTCTCTCTATCATTGATTTTAGTATATGTGCTGCCAAAGCTAGCACTTCTTTTTATTTTTTTCTTTGCTTTTTAGAAACTTCTGTGCAGATTCATTTCAACCGTCATCCCATAAGTATTGATAATGATGAAATTATGTTTTACTTAGGTACAAACTTTACTTACCTCCAAATATATATATATATCTTCCTTCAAAATAGTTTCAGTAATTCATAATTTTCATTTTTTAGCTGTTTCAGTTAAGGAATTTATACAACCAAAATATTTTATCTTATCTGTTCCCTTATAACTATTTTCATGGCTACACAATGAAGTATCAGTCATAAACATTATTAGGACAACAATATTTTTCATTCCAACAGAATGTGACTGGCCATGGTCCATTGCAGTGAGATTCTGTGCACCAGTTTAAGATATTTAAGACCCCATGTAACCTTACTGTTAGTAAATAATTTCTATAAAGTTTCTTGATGTAATTAATTGAATCAATTATGATTTCTTTATTTTTTAAAGTTAAAATTTTCAAATATACTTAGCTGGTAAATTTTCTTTTCTGAAAGATGTGATATCCTCATTAGTGCTTCACAATGTGTCAATAACATTGTCTTCTTCCCAAATGACCATGCATCTGGCCATAAGCAAAATACATAAAATACTATCCTAAAGTATTGCACAGCCCTTAATATCAGACCATCACATACAACACTGTTTTAAGAAAAAATCCTTTTAACTTTCAAAGTGTTTCAGGAGCAAGATGATTTTGTCATCAATCTCTTCCAGATGCTAATCAACTGAATGTCACACAAAGAGTGTTAGTACAGCATTATTTCTAAGTGATACTAAGTGACACTTTCAGAAGACACACTAAGTAAACTCAGGTAAGACTTGAATATCTGAACTGTTGTTTCATAAAGCCAACACACCCAATCTCCCACTTGGAAAACCTGCATAAACACATGGTTTAGCATGCCAGATTCTAAAATGCATGTTATAATTTTGTGTTAAAACACAGAACTACTAATTGAAAAAGTTCCATTTATGATGCTTGAAATGACATATTTTTGGTTTTTGGGCCACACCTGTTTGATGCTCGGAGTTATTCCTCACTATGCGCTCAGAAATCGCTCCTGGCTTGTGGGGACCATATGGGACGCTGGGGGACGGTCCTTCCTAGGCTTGCAATGCAAGCCTCTAGCACCACCTCTCTGGTCCTTGAAATGACATCTTATTGTGTTACACTGTTTTGACTTAGGACAATGGCATTTATATAGTATTGGACTTCATGTTGGCTACTAAAATAGCTCTTAATGAAGCCTCACACATTTATGGACTATTTAACCTTCCAATAGGAGTTAATTTAATAGATGATAAAAGAAGTACAGGAAGTCATTGAGAGTTCCATATCTACTGAGATTTGAGATACATAGAGGCAGAAATAGAACATACACACAAAGATCTTCAAATTTAAAAACATATTCAAGAACATTTCTTAGCTGTATTTTATCTGGAGAATAGCAAGAAGTAGACTGAGGAATTTTCTTTTTGCTAAATAAGTGCAAGTAGGTCACAACAGATTCTTAAAAATATATGAATTAAGAATACAGAATGGAGGTGCCGAAGTGATATCATAGTGGGTAGGGTATTGCATATGGCTGACCCTGGTTCGATCTCTAGAATCCCAAATGGCTCCCTGGGCCACAGGACTAATTTCAAACCCTGCATGCTTCTGGGTGTGGCCCAAAATAAAACAAAAGAAAAATCCCAAACAGAAAAGGAGGAGGAAAGTATAAAGATTTGATAGTCTACTGGCTCACAATCTTGCCAAGAGGCTTTCACCATGAAAATAAAACCAGGCATCTAAGTCAAACTTTCATGTTAAAATGTCACCACTAAGAAAACAAACAAAACACAGAAAAAACCTAAAATGTCACTACTGATGTAAACTGTTAATTTGTTTCATTACATAACTCAAAAAAATTGTTCACAGATAAACCTCACACATTTATATAATTTATAATTTTTTCAGGATATAAAGATAAACAAAGATTGAACTCACCTGAATAGTTTGAGCATCATCTTTACACTCATTGAAATCTATGGAAGATAACAAAGAATCCTTTTTTTCACAGCTCTCTTGGCTGATGAGGGTATCCGCATAGTTGGGCTGTGGGAAGATCAGGTGACTCTTTCGTGAGTCAGCAGTCAGGGACACCTCATGAGAGTAGGTCTGCAGGAAAGCCCTGACCCCGTCCACGCCCACAAAGTGCGAGGCAGGCACACCAGCCAATCCACTTGCAGAAGCCTGCAGCAGGCGCGATGAGTGCCAGCGCCTCAGCCTGAGTGCCAGCAGCATGATGACAAAGGCCAGGAAGACACAAGAGACCACGGCCACTGCCACCACCAAGTAGAGTGTGAGGTCTGATTCATCCTGGTTTGTGGGGGCACTGATGTTGTCCAGGTCTGCCAGAACGTCGGGAATGCTGTCGGCCACAGCCACTGTGAGTGTTACGGTGGCTGAGAGAGGGGGGAGTCCATGATCCTGGACTGCTACCACCAGGCTTTGCTTGAGGGCATCTCTGTCCAGCAGGGCACGGGCAGTTCGCACCTCACCAGTATGCAGTCCCACAGAGAAAAGCCCTGGCTCACTGGACTTCAGCAAACGGTAGGACAACCAGGCGTTCTGACCTGAGTCTCTGTCAACTGCCACCACCTTTGTCACCAGGTAACCGGGGTCTGCAGACCTGGGGGCCAGCTCCATCCCAGTAGATCCATCAATGGGTAGTGTTGGATATAGGATCTCAGGTGCATTGTCATTCTGATCCAACACAAACAAATATAGTGACACATTGCTGCTGAGTGCTGGCTTCCCACTGTCATATGCAGTCACCCATAGCTGTAATTCTCGGAATTTCTCATAGTCAAAGGAGTGCAAAGCATACAGGACTCCAGTGTCAGAGTTGATGGAGATATAAGAGGACACAGGTGACCCCTGGAGAGTGTCTTTGTTCAGGGAATAAGTGATCCGGGCATTCTCCTCACTGTCCAGGTCATGTGCTGTCACAGTGAAGATCGAAGCGCCTCTAGGGTTGTTCTCAGGTACATAGACCGAATAGGAGGAGTGGAGGAAAGTAGGTGGATTGTCATTGGTGTCCACCAAGTTAATGGAGATATGAGTTTCTGTGGTCAAGGGTGGAGTTCCACCATCTGTGGCTTTCAGTGTGATATTATACACAGAGATTTTTTCCCGGTCTAGGCTTTTTGCAGTCACTAACCTATAATAATTGTCTATTGATCTTTCTAGTTTGAAAGGCAAATTATCTGAAATAGAGCAGGTCACATCGCCATTCCTCTCAGAGTCTTGGTCTTGAAGGTAGAACAGAGCAATGACTGTTCCCAGAGGAGTGTCTTCAGGGATTGAACTGCTCACAGAGGTAACAGTTACTTCTGGGGCATTATCATTCACATCTAAAACTGTGATTAGGACTTTAGTCCTTGTCATACTACCAGGACCATCCTGAGCCTGAACTTCCATTTCATAGTAACCAGATTCTTCATAATCTAGACTTTCTAAAGTAGATAAATCTCCTGTATGGGAATCCAGTTGGAATAGTTGCAGAATTTTTTGAGTTATTTTCTGAAAGGAATATGTCACTTCAGCATTAATGCCCTCGTCAGGGTCGATCGCCTTTACTGTGAGCAGTCTTGTACCCACTGGCACATTCTCAGGGACAGTTACACGGTACTGAGGCAAAGAAAAGACCGGTGCATGATCATTTACATCCACCACTGTTACTCGGATGCGGGCCGTGCCTGACAGGGGTGGGTTGCCACCATCGAAGGCCGTGAGGAGGAGGTGGTGAGCGGCTTCTTCCTCCCGGTCTAGAGCTTGTTCCAGTACTAACTCTGGATATTTAGTCCCATCTTCTCCAGAGTGCACAGCAAGAGAGAAGTGGCGATTGGGGCTGAGCTGGTAGTTCTGGAGGGAATTCATCCCCATGTCCGGATCCCGAGCCTCATTTAATGGAAACCTCACCCCAGGAGCTGTATTCTCCGTGATTTTAACATTCATTTCTTCCATCAAGAACCTAGGAGCATTGTCATTCACATCCATTATTTCAACTTCTATAGGGTAAAGATTCATCTGATCTCCCATTAGTATGTTAAAGTTCACTAAACACTGAGCGCTCTGGGCGCAGAGCTCCTCTCTGTCTATCCTGCCCGCGGTGACCAGGCTGCCCCTTGGAGGATTCAGAGCAAAGAGCTGAGACCTACCTCTGGAAACGATGCGGACTCTGTGCTCCACCAGCTCCCTGGGCTCCAGCCCCAAGTCTTTGGCGATGTTTCCCACAAAGGAGCCCTTTTCTGTCTCCTCCAGTACCGAGTAGAGAATGTGTCCAGCCCAAGCGTCCCTCTGGGTTCCCAGGAAGATGAATAGCAAGAGGAATCCTCTGTTGTTCCCGCCCCTCTGCTGAGCAGCCATTGTTGCCGATCGTTTATACCCTGAGCAGTTTGCTTTTGTGTTTCTGGTTGCAAATTCTTCCGTCCGTATGGAGTCCTCTGTATTGGGAAAGGAGCTCAGAATTCAATAGAACGATCCCCTGAATTTGATGCAGCTCGGAAGAGAGTTTGTCTTAAGCTGGCGTTTCTTTGTGCTGTGTAAATTTGCAGGCTCTGATGGATTTTTTTTGCACCATTTCCCCCCTGGTTGGTCAACAGCGGCGCTCAGAGTCCTTACTAAGTTACTGCACCATATTGAAGCCAAAATACAGTAACAGATATTTTCCAGAAAGTTGTTTCATCCTTAAAAATTCTCTGTTTACATCTCTAAAATCCACCTATATCCTATAACTTAAAAATTCATGTTTAAGAAGCTAATATTAATTTAAATGATTTTAGGGTGGATATTTATCAATCCCAGGTAGTTTTGCATTGGAGTTCAGAGTGTTAGTATAGTGGGTAGGGCATTTGCCTTGCATGTGGTCAACCTGGGTTCAATCTCTTGCATCCCCTACGGTCCTCTGAACACCTCCAGGAGTGATCCCACTAAGTGTGGGCCAGTAATAAGACCCGAGAACTGCCAGATGTGGCCTCCAAACAAAAACAAACAAAAGGAAAAAAAATCTGCTTTGCATCGCTAACTTTGAAATAATCCTTGGAAACAGTCATACTGTTTAGTGCACATATAGAAAAATCAACATTGCAGCTTAAAATGTATGATTTATTTAAAAATGTTGTATACTTTAGAAAGATGTTATATAGAGATTATTTACATTAGAGTATAAACAAAGTAATGAATTCAGTAATAATGAACACAATATGTTCACAACATCAGAATACAAGACTTAAATCGGGGGAGGCAGAGATAGTACAGCAGGTAAGGTGCTTGTCTTGCACGTGGGAAACCCAAATTTGATCCCCACCATCAAATATGGTTCACTGAGCTTGCCAGGAGTGATTTCTGAATGTAGAGCAAGGAATAATCCATCAGCACTGCCGGGTATGGCCCCCATAACAAAAAACATAAAAGTTAAATTGTGGGGATGAGAATTGGGTCAAAGATCACCCCAGGTGGGCTCAGGAAACCATAAGGGATGCCAGGGATTGAATCTGGATTAGCTGCAAATAAGGTAAGTGCTCATTCCACTGTATTATCTCCCTGGTCCCATAAATTGGAGGTTTTCATAGCTACTATAATAGACCAACAATTCAGTAAATTTTCTTTGATATTCTGAAATCAGTGTATGCCAACAAATAAAATGTCAATCATATTAATAATAATCTGTATTGTCCACTTGTTTTCCAGAAGCCTCATTTGGTTAGAATTGATATAATCCCACATTAGACAAAGTTTGACATTTAATGCATCCACATGAATGAATTAATGTTACGAAAGTAGAATCTGATAGTACCCCTGATCACTACCATATATGGCTGAATCACTAAAATAATAATAATAATAATAATGATAATAAAGTCATACGTAATTCAAAACAGAAAATAAAGCAATACAGCCTAAGATCCCAGTTAGTGAGCAGAGAGAGAATCAAGTAAAATAGCCCATTGCCCATGAAATCAGGATAATAGGGAGCATTGCTTACTACAAAAATTCACATTCACAGTCTCATGATGTCTGAAATGAAATTACAGTCTTTGTGTAAGAAGTCTTTTTATGGTGATACCCAAGATTAGGATTACTTAATTTTTTTTTAAATTCTGGTTAAAACCATAAAAGAATTATATAAACATATTCAATCAAATTGATATCTTTTGATTAGTCATATATATTAGGGACCTTGAGATAACTAAACAGTATTATTTTTTGATTTAGAAAAACAAGCATTAGAGTTAGCAACTAATTAAATATATCAATTTAATGTTTAAAATTATAAATGAGGTTTTCATTGTTTTGTTAAGATATCTTATTTATTTATTTATTTATTTTGGTTTTTGGGCCACACCCGGCGGTGCTCAGGGGTTACTCCTGGCTATCTGCTCAGGAATAGCGCCTGGCAGGCACGGGGGACCATATGGGACGCTGGGATTTGAACCAACCACCTTTGGTCCTGGGAAGGCTGCTTGCAAGGCAAACGCCACTGTGCTATCTCTCAGGCCCCCTTAATTATTTATTTTATAGATTTCTTTTATACCCAACTGTTGGTATAAGGGGTCTTCACCCCATTCAGTATAATTATTTTTGTTTGGATTGAAGCATTCTTTGGATAGGTTTCTTACCCTACCTGCTCTCCACCCAAGGATATGGTTTTATGCTTCCCAATAAAGACCCTGGGACTCAGCAAAAAATGCTACAGTTTTGTTTTTTTCTACAACTGAGCTATCTGCTTCTTAGGAGTTGAAGACTTGCATGTGGAAGTTCTTGAATCTGTTTTATTTCCTTAACCATGTGGATTATTCCTATGTTGGCATTTCTTCCAGACCCGGTTCATCTAATCCCCTGGGATTGGGTCATGGGGCTTCCACTTTATTCAATAAACATGAATAAGTGGCCAACCCATAGCTTGATCATGTTATAGAATTATCAGATTAGAAAAACTAGCTGTCACAGAATTGAACAATTTAGCACTCCATTTTATCCTCCATATAACACTAATTCCAGGGCTATTTATTTTCAAAGTTTGATGATAATAGAATGAATATGTGCTACCTTAACAATTCAGTTTCTTTAGAATAATTTAACAACTCAAATCTTTTCTTTTTTCCTTTCACAGGCTATTAATGTCAATAATGATCTAATTCCTTTAGATCAAGAGGAGTTAAGAATAACCAGGCCACTAAATGACAATCTTTCTTTCCCTAAATACTTGAATAGTGTTGTACAAGGACAGCAGTTTTATTTAACTTGAGTTAAATATGCTACATTATTGGAACTGAAAATGGTTGAACATGGTTACTCATTCTCACATTCATCTCCTTTAATCCAGTCCTTTAATTTTTAGGAATATAATAGTGAATACCAATAAGTATATTTTATTTGGTTTCTTTTTGCTTGCTTCTTTTTGGGCCAGGTCCAGCTGTGCTCAGGCTTACTCCTGGCTTTGCACTCAGGCATAACTTCTAGTGGGACTCGGGAGACCATCTAGGCCCTAGGGTATTAAAGATTGGGAATCAAACCATGATGGCAACATGCAATATAGGGACCTCCTTATCCTCTTGGGCTTCTCCTTATCCATTCAATCACATGTATTGAAGTATAAGGTTTCTCAATTTATTTAAGAATCTAATCATTATAATTGTGGCATAAGTAAGTAAATAATCATTTTCTTGAAAATGTAAGTACTTAAGTAAATGCTTTTAAAAACTATAGTTTTTGGTGTAATAAAATAGTTTTGTGGGTTGGAGAGAAAGTGGTTGGAAAGAAAGTAGGTAGAATATTTGGCTTACATGCAGCCAACCCAAGTTCAATCCACAGAATTCAATCCCCCCCAACCCCCGGCACTGCCAAGAGTGATTCCTGAGTGTATAACCAGGAGAAACCCTAGAGAATTGACAGTTCTGCTCCAAAAACAAAATAAGTTTTGTTTTCCTAGAGTTTATGTGAGATATATAAGACAAGTTTTGTATAGTTATTTTAAGTTTTATACATTTAAATGAGAAGATTATTAATAGTAGGCCAGACCTTAGATGAGTAAAAATAGTTCAGAAATTTATACTATGTTTATTTTTTTAATACCAAACATATCAAGTTTTCTCTGGTAAAGACTTTAGTTATTCCGAGGTAGTAAATAGGGCATATATCTCATGAATCCTCACCATTTTAGAAAACATTAGTATTTGTTAAATAAAAGAAATTCCAATATTGTGAGAGTACTTAACAGAGACTACAATGTATTTTTTCTACATTAGAAACAAAATGTCAGAAATGTCACATAATAGTAAAATAATCCATAGATATAACTCAAGATACGAAAAAGTAAAGAAAATATATGCCTGACATATGTGAGTTTTCCTGGAAAATTGGGAAAGCTAAGATTTAGGATGCTCACATTTTAAAAACACACAATTATGATTCATTGCAAAGCCTAAGAAAATATCTGATCAAAGAGAATATTAATTTTCTGCTCAAATAGAGTCAATAAAACCATTAAACTCACCTGAACTAGGGACTTGTCCTCTTTACAAAAATTTGAATCTCTCGGAATCAGAAGAGGCTCACTTTTTTCACAGCTCTCTTGGCTGATGAGGGTATCCGCATAGTTGGGCTGCGGGAAGATCAGGTGACTCTTGCGTGAGTCAGCAGTCAGGGACACCTCATGAGAGTAGGTCTGCAGAAAAGCCCTGACCCCGTCCACGCCCACAAAGTGCGAGGCAGGGACGCCAGCCAATCCGCTTGCAGAAGCCTGCAGCAGGCGCGAGGAGTGCCAGCGCTTCAGCTTGAGTGCCAGCAGCATGATGACAAAGGCCAGGAAGACACAGGAGACCACGGCCACTGCCACCACCAGGTAGAGCGTGAGGTCTGAGTCCTCCTGGTTGGCGGGAGAACTGATGCTGCCCAGGTCTGCCAGGACATCAGGGATGCTGTCTGCCACAGCCACTGTAAGTGTGACGGTAGCTGAAAGAATGGGCCGTCCGTGATCCTGGACCCCCACCACCAGGCTCTGCTTGAGTGCATCTCTGTCCAGCAGGGCACGGGCAGTGCGCACCTCACCAGTGTGCAGCCCCACTGCGAACAGCCCTGGCTCACTGGCCTTGAGCAGGCGGTAGGACAGCCAGGCGTTCTGGCCTGAGTCTTTGTCGACTGCTACCACCTTGGTCACCAGGTAGCCAGGTTCTGCAGAGCGGGGGGCCAGCTCCACCCCAGTGGTACCATCAGTGGGGAGTGTTGGGTATAGGATTTCTGGTGCATTGTCATTTTGGTCCAGAATGAATAGGTTTAATGACACATTGCTGCTGAGTGGTGGGTCTCCACTGTCCTGTGCAATCACTCTCAGTTGGAGGTCATGAAACTGTTCATAATCAAAGGAATATAGTGCATACAGATCACCAGTGTCCACGTTGATGGATACATAGGAGGCTACTGGTACACCTTGAATGTCCTCAATTAAAGAATAAGTGACTCGGGCATTTTCACCACTGTCCGGATCATGTGCTGTCACAGAGAAAATGGAGGCACCTCTGGGGTTGTTTTCAGGGATATAGACCGAGTAGGAGGAGTGGGTGAAAGTAGGAGCGTTGTCATTGGTGTCTGCCACACTTAGGAAAATAAGTGTTTCTGTAGACAGAGAAACTATTCCTTTGTCTCTGGCTGTCACAGTGATATTGTACATGGATGCTTGTTCTCGATCTAGAAATGTATCCGTCACTAATCGATAATAATTGTCTCCTGATTTTTCTAGTTTAAATGGCAGACCTCCTGGAATGGAACATGTTACCAGGCCATTCAGTCCAGAGTCCTGATCATACACTTGTAAAAGGGAAATGACTGTTCCTGGAGGTGTACTTTCAGCAATTGATCTGCTTCCAGAGGTAACTACCACTTCGGGCACATTATCATTTACATCCAGGACAGTTATTATGACTTTCGCTCTGTCTGTTAGACCTAGCCGATCCCGGGCTTCAACTTCCAGCTCATAAAAATTTGAGTCCTCATAGTCTAAATTTGATGAAATTGACATTTCTCCAGTTAAAATATTCAAAGAGAAAATATTTGAGACCTTTTCTGTGATCTTCACAAAGGAATACGTCACCTCTGCATGGACTCCCTCATCTTGGTCAGTGGCATTTACTGACAAAAATGTGGTACTCACTGGCACATTTTCAGGAACACTGACATGGTAGACAGACTGAGTAAATACAGGAGCATTGTCATTGGCATCTAGTACAGTCACCAGGATTCGAGCTACACCTGACCGGACAGGGTCACCACCATCCAATGCAGTAAGGACCAGGTGATGAACAGCCTCTACCTCCCGATCTAGCGCATGCTCCAGCACCAGCTCTGGGTATTTGGATCCATCAGTTTTACTTTGCACATCTACTATGAAGTGACTGTTCCTGCTGAGCTTAAATCCCTGAAGAGAGTTCATTCCCACATCCAGATCATAGACCTCCATTAGTGGAAAACGAGAGGATGGGGCTGCATTCTCTGATATTTTCACTTCTAATTCTTCCCTTAAAAATTGAGGTGCATTGTCATTAATATCCACTATTTCCACTTCCACTGGATAAAGATTTAATTTATCTTCAATAAGGATGTTAAAACTCACCATACAGGGTGTGTTCTGAGCACAGAGCTTCTCTCGGTCTATCCTGCTTCCAGTTACCAGGCTGCCACTTCTCAGGTTCAGAGCAAAGAGTTGCGTCCTTTCTCTGGAGACAATACGGGGTCCGTGCTCTGCCAGCTGCCAGGGCTGTAACCCTAATTCTTTAGAAATGTTTCCCACAAAGGAACCTTTTTCTAGTTCTTCCAGAATGGAGTAATGGATCTGCCCAGCCCCTTCCCCTGACTGCATGCCAAGTATCAGGAAGAGCAGCACAAACCTATAAAGATGCCGGATTCTTTGCAGAGCTGCCATTGTTGGCTTTATTTCCCTGGGATTATGAGTAGAAGGGAACTGGATTCGCAGCATGTTTGAGCTTCTTTGAATTAAAAACCACGATCATTAGCATATCAGAGGCAAGACGATTTAGGTTAGAACTTCTGTGCAGCTGGAGAGCTTTGCTGTCTGATTTGCTTTTGTGCTTGGGGGATTTAACTGGAGTTTTCATTGTTTCCATTACCTGGGTTAGTGAACAGTGACACTTAGAGTTCTTATTCAATATTGCAGTTTTGTTAAACCATCTTCCATTGGATATAAACTATTTCTCTTTGTAGTTTTTGAAGAATAAAACCTAATTTTGAGTAAATGTTACATATTTTCTGTAATTTCTCACTAAAACTTACACTTGTTTTGTAAATCTTGACTTATCATACACCACCATAATTTATTTTTTCCATTTTTCAATTGAGCACCAAAGACCACAACCACATTTGCAACCAATCCACTTTGTGTAGTATTATCATTTTTAGATGCCACTTATTTATAGAAAGTAAGAGTGACTCTAAATTAGCCAATATTGTAAATATTCAAATGAATTAAAAGTGCATAGGATATGAGAAATATTTTTATATTGTATATAAAAGCTCAACAATGAGAGAATGCGATACTTAATGTATCCAAAAATACTGTGTAGGGAATAACAACTATTTCAAGAACATCACAAGATGTATTTCTAGTAAGGAACAATTTCAACACAGAATAGCAAAATTTCTAGCACCCCCTCCATTTTTTGTATGTAAAATCACTAGCATTACAAATCACAACATATGTAGCTATGTTCCTGTTTATTCTTGGGTTGGTTTTGGTGTCACACCTACCAATGCCTGGATGGGTAGTTGAGTACACTATTGAACGCGAAGGGGAACCAAGATACTGGGAATCATTTTACCAGGGTTTTCAAATAGAAAGCATGCACTCCGTTTGACCCAGCTCCTTTATTCTTAGTCTGTGTATTTGGTACCTTTTAAGCAATTGATGAGAACTTAATCAAACTTATCAGAGGAAAGAGTTTTGAAGTAACTCACTTGTTGCATATTGTCTGAATTAAAAGTCATCTGGGATTGTCATTATTGGTACTTTTAAACTAAGACGCTTCATTAATAGATCTTGTGGGAAATATTTCAAGGAATATATTGAGAAACTTAAACTCAGTCTTTAAGGAATGTGATGATGCAGCACACAGATTACAGGAATAGGGCAAAGTTCCCATACCGTAGTTGGGGAGGACCCCTGGTTCAGACTTAGTGCAAAGACCAGTGTGAAAAAAAAAAAACACATGTGAAAGGAACTGAGGGGGACCTCAAGCTAGGGGCGACTCCCAGAATCACAGCTAGAGGAAGAGCACAGAAATAAGGGCCAGGATCTGCACTAGGTAAAGCTACAAATCTCTGAGGGTCAGAGACTTTAGGTTCACCAATGAGCTCTGGTAGCACCTCTTGCAAGCTGTCCTTGAACACCAGGTGTATCATAGCGGTAACAGATAAGAGGTTGACCTCCATCACGCACAGCAACCAGCAGGTGCTGACGCGCTGAGTCCCTGTCGCCCATGGCGTTCGCAGTTCGCACCTCACCAGGCTGAGTCTGGGATCTCTGGCCTACAGCACGTGGTATGATGGCCAGGCATGTGTCCAGCATCAGTGCCCACTACCACGTTGGTGATCAGGTATCCTGGCTGCGCGGCTCTCGGTACCCGCACCGTGTCAAAAAGCACAGAGCCATCGGGAGCATGCTCAGGCTCACGTTAGTGCTAAGCGCTGACCTGCAGAGTCAGTTGGAAGGCACACTGCGCGAACACCATTCCGCTGACACGTAGGACGCCAGTTCTTGTGATTACCGGTAGCTGACCACTATGGAGTAGTAGATTTGGAGATTGGGACCCAGGTTGAGATTAGAGGCGCTGGCCTGGCAATGGAGGCGCCTAGAGAGTTATTCTCTGTCACCAAGTTGAAATTAAGGTAGAAAACAAGAGCATTGTAGTTGACGTTAGAGACTTTCAGGGTGACTTTTCTGTTGTAGGAGAGGGGAGGCTTGTCAGTGGCTCCTCAGTGGCTGTGATGGTGACGTCGTATTCTGGAGTCTGCTCAAGTTCTAAGACCCCATCTGTCACCAACTTGTACATTTTCTTCGTATCTTGAATTATTTTAAAAGGGAATTTTCTATTCAGTGACCCTCAATCTAGAATCCAGGTTATGTGTTTTCATCAGACATACAACTATGTCCCGCTGTGTATCTTCTTGTATATGTTTTGACTCAGAATCCACCAGGCTTATCTCTGGGGCATTGTCATTTTCATCCATATAAATATTGATTTGTATTTTACATCCACTGTCTTTCTCTTCCATGCTCCCTCTCTATAAATGTTATAAATAATGTAGTTTTATTATTTTTTGTTTTATTTTATTCTTTTAAATTTCATTCTATATCATCTTAATCATCCTCTTTCATAACTGACAGGTAAGCAAGAAAATTGATTGTTCCTTCATTTTCATTGTATCGATTTTAGTAAGTGATTATAGTTTAAATTAATACACCAGTTTAAATTTCTTCTTCCTTCCTTCCTCTTTCCTTCCTCCTTCCTTCCTTCCTCCTTCCTTCCTTCCTTTTTATTGTATCGATTTTAGTAAGTGATTATAGTTTAAATTAATACACCAGTTTAAATTTCTTCTTCCTTCCTTCCTCCTTCCTTCCTTCCTTCCTCCTTCCTTTCTTCTCTCTTTCTTTTTCTTTCTTTTTCTCTTTCTTTCTTCTTTCTTTGTTTCTTTCTTCTTTCTTTTTCTTTCTTGCTTTCTTTCTTTCTTTCTTTCTCTTTCTTTCTTTCTTTCTTTCTTTCTTTCTTTCTTTCTTTCTTTCTTTCTTTCTTTCTTTCTTTCTTTCTTTCTTTCTTTCTTTCTTTCTTTCTTTCTTTCTTTCCTTCCTTCCTTCCCTTTCCTTTCCTTCCCTCCTTCCTTCCCTTCCTTCCTTTCCCCTTCCTTCCTTCCTTCCTTCCTTCTTTCCTTCCTTCCTTCCTTCCTTCCTTCCTTCCTTCCTTCCTTCCTTCCTTCCTTCCTTCCTTCCTTCCTTCCTCTCTGTTCCCTTCCTTCCTTCCCTTCCCTTCCTTCCCTTCCCTTCCTTCCTTCCCTTCCCTTCCTTTCCTTTCCTTCCCTTCCTTCCTTTCCTTTCCTTTCCTTCCCTTCCTTCCTTTCCTTTCCTTTCCTTTCCTTCCCTTCCTTCCTTCCCTTCCTCCCTCCCTCCTTCCTTCCTTCCTTCCTTCCTTCCTTCCTTCCTTCCTTCCTTCCTTCCTTCCTTCCTTCCTTCCTTCCTTCCCTCCCTCCCTCCCTCCCTCCCTCCCTCCTTCCCTCCTTCCCCCCCCTCTCTTTCTCTCTCTGATTTTGGGCCAGAAATTGCTCCTGGCTTGGGGAACCATATGGGATTCCAGGGGGATTGAACCACAGTTTGTCCTTGGTCAGCTGCATGCAAGGCAAATGCCCTACCACTGCACCATCGCTCTGGCCCCTTAATTTTTTTACTCTACATTGTCATTGTATTTAACTGTCCTTTCTTCTAAAGCTATCTAACAATGATTACTTATTTCGGTTTGGAGGGTGAAGTATGAGTCCTTATATTAAGGAATGCATATTATGCAATTTTCTTTGGTCTTCAGATTGTGAAAACCTGCCTCAATCCTCTTCCCTTTTAATATGTACAACACTTTCCATGTTTTAATGTGCCTTAAATTTCATTTTGAAGCAAGATTCTTAAGTTGTTTTGTAAATATGTGATAATAGTATTTATAATATAGCAACTATGTGACAATGCTGAATTCATCTTATGAAATAACATTCAGCATTTAAACTGCTTATTGTACACAATTTCTAGACAAATTTTTTACCATCTTTATATATACAAAATTGACTCAAGAATCTGCTTCTTGGGCCTGGAGAGATAGCACAGCGGCATTTGCCTTGCAAGCAGCCGATCCAAGACCAAAGGTGGTTGGTTCGAATCCCGGTGTCCCATATGGTCATCCCTGCCTTCCAGGGGCTATTTCTGAGCAGACAGCCAAGAGTAACCCCTGAGCACCGCCGGGTGTGGCCCAAAAACCAAAAAAAAATATATCTGCTTCAAAACATGTTGATCAAGTGTTTCCCACCACAGTATAGACACTTCAATTATTACCCAAAAGTTTTTTTTAAAGAGTCAAGTAGTTGAAGGTGTAAAAGAGTATATGTACATATATGGTGTGTAGATCAAACATTTTATTATGAATATCAACTCACTGTTCTAGAGGTTTAAAATATATTCTTTGTAAGAAAAAATTAAGTCATGACAAGAACCCAAATCACAATGTAAATCCCAGACATATAATCCCTTCTTTATAATTGATAAAAAAACAAGTTTTAATATTGAAGTGAATAATATTAGTATCTATCTACAGATATTTTGTAAATTCCTTGTATATATTCACTGTGCACCATTCATTGAACCTGCACATTTTAATCAGAGGTAATACTTGTTCATATAGGGATCAAGAAGATAGTACAGAGGGTGGGGTATAAGACACTTGCCTGTACAACTGACTGGTGTGAGTTCCTGGTTCCCTAGCACCACCAGGAGTTATCTTAGAGCACAAAGCCAGGAATTATTTCTGAGCATAGAGCCAAAAGTAAGCCCCAATTACAGCCCAATGTAGCCCAGGTCACCCCTCAATTGTCCATATATAAATAGAATGAAATTTCCTTTAATACTTTTAGAAAATGCAAGAGACCCCTACTTATACTAACAAATGTGTTTCTAGCCCTTTCATGTAGTTGAGTAATATTGTTCACAAGTCTATTAATAATTGCTGCCTTTTATCTATTTTTGCCATCTGCATTCAAGCTTCTAAAAGAATAAAAGTTAAATATTAAAATATCTCTAAAGCAATATTTAAAGTAGGTTAGTATATAAGTACCAAATGATAAATCTGCGCATACTTTGAAATTCAACGATCAGCACTACATTATGAAAGACTTATTAAAGATAAGTCCATCTCCGGGAATAAATTAAAAATATTCAAACCATTCCTTAAGTTGACATAATTTTCTAAATACAAATCTCATAAGGTAGAATTTCTCCTACACTCAAAGATTCTGGAGAATGAAGGCTGCCTAAAACCAGAAGATGATGGGTGTGTGACAAATTTATATTTAGTAAATGATCAGCCTATCTATCTTTGGAGATTAATTTAATAAAAGAAGAATTTTAAGAGTTATTAGAGCTGATTTCTTCTTTTTACAAATACACATGATCAAAAATTACATGACAAAATAAAAAAAACTGCATATTTCAAATAGCATAGATATTATCACCAGCCTAAGCTTAATGTCTTCTTGTGGTATTTATCATGCAGAAGAATCTGGATTATTTCACTGATTACTCAAGTGCTATTAATTATAATTCAATTATTATAAATTATTTCCTTGTGAAAACAATAGGTGTACTAAAATATTATTTCTGTGAATGTTTTTCCAATGCATATTTTTGCTACTGATGACAAATAAAAGAGAATAAAGAGAAATTACATCTAGAAGTTAAACAAAGCAAATTATAACAATAAGAAATCTTTACTTAAAATGATTATTGAACTTCCTTCTTTTGCTGAGCTTGTTTAGCTGTTATGGATATTTATCAGTTAAATTTTAGATTAGTTTTTCTAAAGTACTTGCATATTAAAATGTTAAATAAAATATAGTCTTAAAGATAGAAATGACATTAAATATCTTGCTAAAGAAAACAAATAATGATGGATCATTGTATAGTTTTTAATGTCTGAAGAATAATTTAGAAAATGAATAAATGTCTTCAACAACCACAGCTACTGAAAAAGACTCACCTGCACACTTCCTATTTCTTCATTTGCTTTTACATTCTCAGAGACCAGAAGAGGTTCACTTTTCTCACAGCTCTCTTGGCTGATAAGGGTGTCAGCATAGTTGGGCTGTGGGAAGATCAGGTGACTCTTGCGCGAGTCCGCAGTCAGGGACACCTCATGAGAATAGGTCTGCAGGAAAGCCCTGACCCCATCCACGCCCACAAAGTGTGAGGCAGGGATGCCAGCCAATCTGCTTGCAGAAGCCTGCAGCAGGCGCGATGAATGCCAGCGCCTCAGCCTGAGTGCCAACAGCACGATGACAAAGGCCAGGAAGACACAGGAGACCACGGCCACTGCCACCACCAAGTAGAGGGTAATATCTGAGTCCTCCTGGTTAGTGGGGGCACTGATGCTGCCCAAGTCTGCCAGAACATCAGGAATGCTGTCTGCCACAGCCACTGTAAGTGTGACAGTAGCAGATAGAGGGGGGTGACCATGGTCCTGGACCCCCACCACCAGGCTCTGCTTGAGTGCATCTCGGTCCAGCAGGGCACGGGCAGTGCGCACCTCACCAGTGTGCAGCCCCACTGCGAACAGCCCTGGCTCACTGGCCTTGAGCAGGCGGTAAGACAGCCAAGCGTTCTGGCCTGAGTCTTTGTCGACTGCTACCACCTTGGTCACCAGGTATCCAGGCTCTGCAGAGCGGGGAGCTAATTCTACCCCAGTGGAGCCATCAGTGGGGAGGGCTGGGTATAAAATTTCAGGTACATTGTCATTTTGGTCCAGAATGAACAGATTGATGGACACATTGTTGCTGAGTGGAGGGTCCCCACTGTCACTGGCTGTCACCCATAGCTGTAGATCTCTAATTTGTTCATAGTCAAATGAGCGAAGAGCATAGAGGACACCAGTGTCAGAATTGATGGAAACAAAGGAGGAGAGAGGTGCCCCCTGAAACAAGTCCTTGACCAAAGAGTACATGATCTGTGCATTGTTGCCACTGTCACGGTCATGGGCACTCACAGAGAAGATGGATATGCCTCTGGGGTTGTTTTCTGGGATGTAGGTGGAATAGGAGGTATGAGAAAAGATGGGAGGGTTGTCGTTGATGTCTGCCACTTTCAAGGAGATGTGGTTTTCTGTAGAGAGAGGTGGGTTTCCACCATCAGTGACAGTGACTGTGATGTTATATTCTGAGATCTCTTCTCTGTCCAGAGCTCTGGTTGTTACTAAATGATAGTAATTATCAACAGAATTTTCCAATTTAAAGGGCAAGTTCCTAGGGATGGAACATGCAATCTCTCCATTCTTCCCAGAATCACCATCGTGCACGCTAAACAGTGCAATGACAGTTCCTGGAAGGCAGTCTTCAGAGACAGATCTGGCAAGAGAGGTAAGGGTCAGTTCAGGGGAATTGTCATTCACATCCTCTACTGTGACCAACACTTTTGCACTGGCAAGAAGAGCACCACCATCCTGAGCTACCACTTCCATGAAGTAGAATCTGGATTCTTCATAGTCCAATGGTTGGACAGTCGTAATTTCACCCAGGTTGGAATCAAGTTGGAACGTCTCAGAAATTTGGTCTTCTTCATTGCGAAAAGAGTAGGTCAGTTTCCCATTTAGTCCTTCATCTGGGTCTGTGGCAGTAAGTGTGAGCAGCCGAGTGCCAACAGATATATTCTCTGGAACACTCACCCTGTATTCTGACTGAGTGAACAGGGGCGCATTATCGTTGGCGTCGAGGACCATTACTCGGATATGCGTAGTGCCCGAGAGTATGGGGCGTCCACCGTCTAAAGCTGTGAGAAGAAGGTCGTGGACTGCCACTTTCTCGCGGTCCAAGGGCCATTCCAGTACCAGTTCTGGATATTTTTGCCCATCACTTTCGCTTTTCTCATCCAAAGAGAAATGCTTATTGAAGCTGAGCTGGTAACTTTGGAGGGAATTGATACCCACGTCCGCATCCCGCGCAAAGGGAAGCACGAGCCGTGTTCCTGGAGGGGCATTTTCATTAATCTTAACTTTTACTTCCTCATCCCGAAAACGTGGGAAGTTATCATTAATATCAACTATTTCCACTTCTACGCCATGAATTTGCATTTTATTCTCAATCAGGATGTTAAAACTCACCAGGCACGGCGTAATCTGGGCGCAGAGCTCCTCTCGGTCTATCCTGCCCGCGGTGACCAGGCTGCCACTTCCCGGATTCAAAGCAAAGAGCTGCGTCCTACCTCTGGAGACGATGCGGACTCCATGCTCTGCCTGGGGCTCCAAGCCCAGGTCCTTGGAGATGTTGCCCACGAAGGAGCCTTTGTCCATCTCCTCTGGCACCGAGTAGCGGATCTGCTCGCCTCCGATTCCCCCTGGCGTCCTCAGGACCATGAGAAGCAGGAGCAGCTTTCTGCAGCCCCAACTCCTTGGTAACTCCGCCCTTGCCTTCTCTCGGCCCAATTTTCTCCTCATTTTGATTCCTGCTGCTATTTCTTTATTTCTCTAAATTCAAGGGTAACGTATTGCCGACAAAGATGAATGAGGAGCGCGGGTCAGCAATTTTTCCTTAGGAGCTTGTCTTGTCTGTGCTTGCTTGGCGCAGGAGCTGAGACACAGGACGCAACAGCGAAAGCTTCTTTCCCACTTTGGTGAACAGCGACGCTTAGAGTCCTAACCAGTTACTACACCTGTTCAGTTACTTCATAAATCTTAGATATTTTATTTCTAATACTTTTGGGAACAACATTATTGAATCATGGCATAAATTTTATTATATTTAATTAATATTTTTAAATTATAAAATCATTTATTCAATCCATGAGATCCATATACAGTTTAAATTCTTTATATTTTTAGAAATTTTTATGTTATTTAATGTGCCATTGGGTCTTTTCTTACTGCTTAAGAAATTCAAAAATAAAAACTTTTCAAGTTTTACTGCTTCATATTTTATAATATATTTTGAAAATGTGTCCATTTATACACAATAATGTCTAGAAAACAAACCTAGCTCTCTCAATGTACCATTCAGAAAGGCCCACTGAAAGATGCAAATTGTATTAGCTGCCATATGCAGAAAAAGTTAAAGGACACTCTTGTTACTTTTTAGGTCTTGGAAAAAAGTTTGAGATCTTTAGGAACATTTCCTGATTTTAACACTAAGGATATGGCATCTACATAGACTATATTGTACGGGGAGTTTATGTATACTTACATGTGTATATGTGATCCCAGAATCAGGTACATGCAAAACAAGCACCTTAATTGCCATAATATCTTTCCAAATTCTCAGTTGGGTTACATTAATTTTTCCATTATTATGTTTAACTTAAAGTTGTTTTGTAGTGACACACTCTTGGGGGAAAATCATAATAGTTGGAACTGGAGAGATAGTACAGCGTATAGAATGTTTGCCTTGCATGTGAACAACCCAGGTTTTATCCCTGATACCATAAGCAACACCAGGCACAGAGCTAAAAGTAAGCCCTGAACTCTGCTGAAAATAGCCTTCAAAATATCCCCCCCAAAATCATAATGACCACAGAATAAAAAGCTTAAGCTCAATACCAATGCAGAAAAAATGATGTCCAGATTCTTATCATCAAGCAGGCAGTGAGTGAGCTATCTATGTTGTGACAGATTTAAGTTTAATGCATTTATAGTATAATAAAAAGCCACATTACGTTTTAAAAGTATGTATGAGTATATTGAGAGAATAAATTTTGAGTATCCAAATTCACAATAAAATAAAATGTATATTAGAAAACTTAAAAATTAAGTTTTGTGAATATATGTTGCAAATTTTTCTCACTGAATGTTTTTTCCAATAGAATTTGTTCTATGCATTATAAATATCTCTCCCACTAATTAAACAAACCCTTAACAAGAAAGATCAATAAACCTCAAGTTTTACTTCCCTTAAAAATTAGATTGGGGCAGGGGCTAGAGCAATGGCACAGTTGTAGGGCATTTGCCTTGCATGTAGCTGACCCAGGATGGACCACAGTTCAATTTCCCAGTGTCCCACATGGTCCCCGGAATCAGGAACTATTTCTGAGCGCAGAGACAGGAGTAACTCCTGAACATTACTGGGTGTGGCCCAAAAATCTAAAAAAAAACCCACATTAGATGGGGGGCAATATCACAGGTAGGGTATTTGCCTTGCATATGGGCAACCAGGGTTTGATCCCTGGCATCCAAATGGTCCCCTGGCAAGAGTGAATTCTGATTGCAGAGCCAGGAGTAACTTCTGAGTGCCACTGAGTGTGTCACCCCTCAAACCTCAAATAATTAGAACTGGGATACAAAACACTCTGCTTGTAAATTGCTGGTCTTTGGTCACAGGACCCATTGCCTGCTGCTGACAGCCCATGATAATGGGTAAAATCCTTCCTCTGTTTCCTAATTAAACCAAGCAAATACTATAAGTAAGGCTCATATTTAAATGATAAACGTGAAAAGAATTGCTTAAAGTCCCATAGTAACAAACCTTTAGATAAAGAAATTTTAAGACAAGAAAGAAAGAGTAGTAGTTTATATAGTGAGAGTTTTTAACGAAGGGGAAAACCATAACTTACTTATAAGAGAGAAAACTTACTTCAAATTAGTGATTAGCTAATTTAAAAATAAAGATGAAAACTATGTACATTTGACGCACTATATAATAAATTTTGAAGTGCAAACGCCTAGGTTATTTGTTAAGGAACAATGAATTCCAAAGTGAAAATAAGTGAAATAAAGTAAACTCACCTTAAAAATGGTGTCTGAGGCAAAGGGCACATTAGTGTCTCCAGGATTTGTACCTGGTACCCATGAGTCATTGTCGCAGAGCAGGTCTCCAGAGGGAGCCACTTCTGGGGTTACATTGAGAAAATTAAATTCAGTTTTAGCTGACTGTGAGGCAACACAGAGATTGTAGGAATAGGGTAATGTTCCGTCATTGTAATTGGGAAGAACCCCAGGTTCAGACTTGAGAACAGGTTGGAAGCAGCACCTAGTGGTAGGGCTGCAGGAGTTTCTCAGGCGCAGAGCAATGGCCAGAATCACAGCCAGGAGGAAGAGCACAGAGATGAGGGCCAAGGCCAGCACCAGGTAAAACTGCAGCTCAGCCTGAGGGTCAGAGACTTTGGGTTCATCACTGAGCTCTGGCAGCACCTCCTGCAAGCTGTCCGCGAACACCAGGTGCAGCGTGGCGGTGGCAGACAGGGGAGGCTGGCCCCCGTCGCGCACAGCAACCAGCAGGCGCTGTCGCGCCGAGTCCCTGTCGCCCAAGGCGCGCGCAGTGCGCACCTCCCCCGTGCGCAGCCCCAGGCTGAAGAGCCCAGGCTCGCTGGCCTGCAGCACGTGGTAGGACAGCCAGGCGTTGTGTCCCGCGTCGGCGTCCACCGCCACCACCTTGGTGACCAGGTAGCCGGGCTGCGCGGCTCGCGGCACCGTGTCGAACAGGGCGGAGCCATCGGGCCCCAGCGCGGGGTACAGCACCCTGGGCGCGTTGTCGTTGAGGTCGCCCACCAGCACGCGCAGGCTCACGTTGGTGCTGAGCGCGGGCGTGCCCTGGTCGCGGGCCTGCACAGTCAGCTGGAAGGCGCGCAGCTGCTCGTGGTCGAAGGCGCGCTGCGCGAACACCATTCCGCTGTGCGCGCTCACAGACACGTAGGACGCCAGCTCGCGAGGCTCCAGGTCGCTGGCCACTATGGAGTAGGAGACTTGGCCGTTGGGGCCCAGGTCGGGATCCGAGGCGCTGACCTGGGCGATGGAGGCGCCTGGAGGATTGTTCTCGGCCACGTGGGCCACGTAGGACGCCTGCTGGAAAACCGGGGCGTTGTCGTTGACATCTGCGAGCTGCAGAGTGATGCTTACTCTAGAGGTGAGAGATGGTTTACCTCGGTCATAGGCCATGACAGTGATGTTGTATTCAGAGGTCTCCTCTCTATCCAGAGTCCCTTCAGTCACCAGGTTGTAATAATTCTTCGAAAAAGATTTCAAGGTAAACCCTGTCTTCCCCAAGAGGCGGCAATAAACCTCTCCATTTTCTCCAGAGTCTCTATCTTTTGTTTTTATTAAGGCGATCACTGTACCAGATGGCGAATCTTCCGGTAGGGGGGTAAATACTGACGTCACAATCAGTTCAGGTGCGCAATCATTCTCATCCAGAATTTCAATTTGGACACTGCAGTGAGCTGCTAACTCTCCAGGATCTTTTGCTTCGATATTTATAGTGTAACGGTTAGCTATTTCAAAATCAAGCTCGCCCTTTGTTGTGATTTCACCTGTTCTTTTATTTAAGTTAAATAATTGTTCCACCCGTTCGTCCACGTGATGAAAGGAGTAGGTGACCTCTGCGTTGATGCCTTCATCTTGGTCTGTGGAGGTCACTCGAAGCACAGAAGAACCTGGGGGCAGACCCTCCCGCAAGCTGACCCTGTACACATCCTGGCTAAACACTGGGGGGTTATCATTGGCATCAGTGACTTGGACTTGGATCTGGGTAGCACCGCTCAAGGCTGGGTCACCGCCATCCACAGCTGTAAGAAGCAATGGGTGGAAATTCTTCTCTTCTCTGTCGAGAGAATGTTTCAGAATCAACTCAGGATATTTATACCCATCTGGAGTCAGTTTTTCTGCAAGATCAAAGTATTCATTATCCTTAAGGTGGTATCTTTGCAATGAATTCAGGCCAACATCTGAATCCAGGGCCGGATCCAGTGGAAATGTTTTACCCGGCTTAGTGGATTCTACAATCTTTAAATCAATCTTACTCTGTTTGAATAAGGGGGTGTTGTCATTTATATCCTCCACTGTTACTGCTATGTGGAAAATGCTTAGTGGGTTTTCAGCGACGATTTCAAAATCCAGAATACATTGAAGTTTCTTCCCACAAATCTCCTCTCGGTCTATCCTGTCACTCACAATTAGCTCACCACTCCCAGAGTTTATAGTGAAATAGTCCTTTTCTGCACTCACCCGAAGCTTCCGGGCCAGCAAGTCCTGGACTCTGAGCCCCAGATCTTTAGAAAGATTTCCTACCACTGAGTTCTTGGCCAGCTCCTCGGGAACTGAGTAACGGATCTGATCCGGGAGAGCTCTGCGGAACAAAGACAGCAGGACCGGCAACAAAACCTGCCGCCACATTGCAGGACCGTTCCTCTCCGCAATCGACTTGATCCACTGGCTTCCTCCGCTGCTTCTCTGCTCCTGGCGAGGAGGAGGAACAAACCCTCCACCGATGCAAAACCCAGCCCAGGGTCACTTTGTGCTTATTTTCTGCGTCGGAATCTGTACTGGCCGCCTCTGTGTTGCTAGCTGTAGCAAGGAACCTCTGAGGTTCTTAGTGAACCTTGAAAAGACTCGCTTTTCTTTGGACTTACAGCGACGCCCAGAGGTTTTCTAGAGAAACTGCACAAGTAGCTTGTAAATGTATTTTGTGAAGAAAATGATCTTTTTATCTTGTCTTTTGGGCTTTATTTGCATTTAAAACAGTGATTTGTGCTTTAAAACATTTTTGTATATAAAGGTAGTTGTTTTAAACATAGGTGAATATTTATATAGTTACAAATTCAAGTGTTATATGTCACATATTCTATACATTCTTCTTTGTTTTTAACAACACATTTCTCCCAGAACTAATGATAAAAAACTGGATAGTTATAGCTAATCAAGAATTTATAAATATATCCACACTTTTAGATACAAATGAAGCCTACAATATAGCCATATTCTGTTTCTCAATATATCTTGATGTCTATTTCATATCAACACAAAAAATTTCCTCCCCCCCTAATTTTTTTTGGCATATCTGTGATGCTATGGTGCTATGGTGGTGCTATGATATAGTTGCAAAATAATTTTACCTAAAATATAATTTAAAAAAAGCCCAATGCAGTTTAAGCAAAAAAAAAAGTTTCCTTCTGATATTAAGTTACAAATTAGCCATTGCTATTTTAGACTTTTAAAACATGATACTGGAATTCCTTCCCAATGTCAGCAAACAAATATGTTTCAAAAATATTGATATTACCAAATTACATTTGACTAATTTTGTATTTTCAATGAACTCTCACCAGAAATTACTTTTCCATTCACTTTCTATGACTTCTTTACATGCAGGATAATTCTATATTAATTTCTTGTTTAAGTGTTGTACCATGATTTCCCATGAAGCATTTAAAAACTTGAACTCTTCTTTTTTTTTTTTTTTTTTTTTTTTTTTTTGGTTTTTGGGCCACACCCGTTTGACGCTCAGGGGTTACTCCTGGCTATGTGCTCAGAAATCGCCCCTGGCTTGGGGGGGACCATATGGGACGCCGGGGGATCGAACCGCGGTCCTTCCTTGGCTAGCGCTTGCAAGGCAGACACCTTACCTCCAGCGCCACCTACCCGGCCCCTTGAACTCTTCTTAAACAGAGTTGGAGTGTACTCCAGAATTTGTTGATATCCATCCAGGATTCAGACATCACTGATCTATGTAGTCCTAAACACTTATAAATCCTGAGTAACTCATAGCTAAATGCAAGCACAGGAACAATAGTGTCATGTATATTGCACATAAGATACTTTTCCCATATCAGATCATCCCCAAACCACATAATCATAGATTTAGTAAAGAGTAATTAGAAGCTATGGGGATGAGGCCCTTTACCAATTATTACAAAACATATCATTCGAGAGGTCAACTTTTTTTAATAATTGAAAATTACTGTTCTAATATCACTGAGACCTCCATTTCTACAGAAACATAACTTTGTTTTCATGGGGTCTTGTTTGTTTGGGAGAAAACACCCAGTCTTGCTCAAGGCTTACTCCAAACAGAGCTTTTGAATCAACTTTTGCAAGTTGCTCCTCTGATGATCAAGGAAAGATATTTAAAAGTTATGATTATAGGACTAGCAAGATGATATAGTAAGTAAGGCGCTTGCCTTGCATGCAGTTGACATGGACTCGATCCCTGGCATCTCTAAGCCTCACCAGGAGTGATTCAAAAGCTCTGTCTAGAATAACTTGAGCAAGACTGGGTGTGTTCTCCCAAACAAACAAGACCCCATGAAAACAAAGTTATGTTTCTGTAGAAATGGAGGTCTCATAGTGATATTATAACAGTAATTTTCAATTATTAAAGTTATTTTTGCTACAGGGCTTACTCCTGGTTCTGTGCTCAGGGAACACTATTGACAGGACATAGGGAACCATATGGGGTTCCAAGGATCAAACCCAAGTCAGGCTCATACAAGGCAAGAGTCCTACCCACTGTACTCTTTCTATAATCCCTCCTGCAATATATTTGGGTAGTCATAGGAATAAAGTCAAGGAATGATGAGGTACCTCAGAAATTGCAATATTTTAAATGCCAATTTACTGGCAGACCTATTTCTGTTAAAGTTAAAAGAGCTCCTATCTACTAGAGATAGGAACTCATAGTTGTTTACAATATAGGGATATCTCCTGCCTTGAAAATATGTCATGTGGAATCAACTTAGACCTCAGGTGATTAGATACCATTCATCCAGCCTTGAACCCTTGATCCCCGACATAGAAACGGCACAGCTCTTCACAACAGCTGCAGGAAACAAACTCCATCTGGGACAGCCTTGATACGTCGGGACCAACAACAAGGCCCAGCTCTAACATGATATCCTGACAACGAGGAAAATGCGAACATCTTGACCTTAGAGCAGATTAGCCTACCTTACCAACTAACGACAAGACAAAACCAGAAGTCTTGGCACCCTTTGGTAGGTCCAAAAACCAAGATCGGGATTTGCAGATGACTGGCTGCTAGAACCACGACCAGACTGTATACATCTTGGGACCAATAAAAGAGCCCTAGTTTAGGGTTTGAAATATGACCTGCACAATAATCATGATCCCCAGTCCCAAAGGTCTGGCAGAGACAATTGTAACGGAATGGGGCTTCTGGAAGCACAAAGAAAGACGCTATGCTAGGTGCCACCCTAGGTTCAGTGCAAAGACCAAGATCACCAACCACAGAAGATGGATTAAAATGACACTGAGGTAACAGAACCTCTAGAACCACAAAGACTGACTTCATCATAAGTCCCACCTCAGGATCTGTGCAGATACTGAGACCTCTAAACACAGAGCAGAAGTCTTCCACACACACACACACACAAAAAAAAAAACAAAAAACAAACAAACAAACAAAAAAACACCACTGGGAAAGTAAAGGACCCTGATCCTGAGCAAAGTCTAGAGTTGATCCCATGACAGTATGCTCCAAGGACGGAGAAACCCCATATCACTTAGGCCAAGTGAATTCCTTTTCAAATGACCCCAATATTTACTGTGCCAGGGCAGGAGGGAAAAAAACCAAATACAAAAAAGCACAAAACCTTGGTTATTTTTTATATAAATATATATATTACCTTCATTTATTATTGTTATTATTATTTTTGATTTACCTATCTATTTTGGTCGATTTCTCTGTTTGGGTGTGATTATTGAAAGTGTTGTCCCCAATTATACTTACTTTTTTTTTCTCTCTTCCTTTCTTCTCTTTCGTTATGTGCTAGGCCATGTTTCTCAATTCAAGACCATGGCATGATTTTTGTTTGTCTGTTTTTGTTTTTGTTTTTGTTTTTGTTGGTTTGTTTGTTTTGTCTGTTCTTTGAGGTGCTTATCGATATAGCTGGAGCCCTCACTGGATATTTGATACTTCTTTTGGTACTAGTGGAGTGTTTCACCTTCTTTTTCTCCATCTCCCAAATTGATGATGAGAGCCTTTAGAAGGACTCCGCCCATTTTCGGGGTATTAGACTCTTACCCCAGTTTATCACTTTTCTCTTTTTCAAACAAAACCACGCAACTTGAACTAGCTAGTCCTGCCTCCAGTTAGAGGGGGAAATAAGGGAGGCATCAAGACCAAACAGGTCTTGGATACAGAGTTGGATACAGGGTTGGATACAGAGGGGACCACATATTCTAGCCGCCCTGGGGTGAGGGAAAAGGAAATGGAAGGTAGGACAGAAACGGAGGTGTAGGGAGGACAATTTGGTGATGGGAATCCCCCCTGATTTTATGTAAATATGTACCTAAATATTATTGTCAACAATATGTAAGCCACTATGATCAAAATAAAAATTAAAAAAAAATAAATTAAAAAAAAGTTCTATCTAAAGCTAAGCGTTTTATCATAACTTACAACTTGTCAGGATGGAAAACAATTTAGTGGTGGTGGTGGTGGTGGCATAGGAGCTGAAACTCAGAATTTTATCAAAGAAAAGTATATGTTCTTCCACTAAATCAAAAATCATCTTTATGGAGGGAAAACTAGGCTTCAAGCAAAGTATTTTAAGATGTAAATAGTGAAATTTAAAATTACTCAGTTCAGATTTAACAAAAGTTTCTAAGCGAGAATTCTATATATGACTTGACACAACTGTTTTCTATTTAGTTGTTCTAATATATCCTTCCAGAAATTCTTAAAGGAAAGAGGCACTTGAAGAAGAAAAGTGGTGCACAGAGACCCAACTTGGTCTCAGACACTGCATGTTCCCCCCAACCCATCTCAGTGTAGCCCTGGTGATCTTAAGTATTGCTGGGTGTGGTCCCGAAGCACTGCTTGGGAGGCCCCCACAAATATTAAAGAAGTGGCTAGAGATATAAAATTAAGAATTTGCTACTGAAACATAACCAAACGAAGACTGAAAAAAAAATAACATAACAGTTAGGTGTATCAAACTATTGATCACTATTAATCCACCCTCCAGCTTTAAAGCAATAGAATACTAAAAATGCTTTTATTTTTTACATATGTAAAAAAGTTGGAGATAATTTGCACCACTCTCAACTTACATTTCAATTAGCAAGATTGACTCACCTGAAGATTGGGGCCTCCTTTTATTTCAAGTAAATCCTGAGACACCAAGAGAGGCTCGCTTTTCTCACAGCTCTCTTGGCTGATGAGGGTGTCAGCATAGTTGGGCTGCGGGAAGATCAGGTGACTCTTGCGCGAGTCCGCAGTCAGGGACACCTCATGTGAGTAGGTCTGCAGAAAAGCCCTGACCCCGTCCACGCCCACAAAGTGCGAGGCAGGAACTCCGGCCAATCCGCTTGCAGAAGCCTGCAGCAGGCGCGATGAATGCCATCGCCTCAGCCTGAGTGCCAGCAGCATGATGACAAAGGCCAAGAAGACACAGGAGACCACGGCCACTGCCACCACCAGGTAGAGCGTGAGGTCTGAGTCCTCCTGGTTGGCAGGGGCAATGATGCTGCTCAGATCTGCCAGAACATCAGGAATGCTGTCGGCCACGGCCACTGTAAGTGTGACCGTGGCTGAGAGAGGAGGGCGCCCATGGTCCTGGACTCCCACTACTAGGCTCTGCTTGAGGGCATCTCTGTCCAGCAGGGCACGGGCAGTGCGCACCTCACCCGTGTGCAGCCCCACTGTGAACAGCCCTGGCTCACTGGCCTTAAGTAGGCGGTAGGACAGCCAGGCATTCTGGCCTGAGTCTCTGTCCACTGCCACCACTTTGGTCACCAGGTAGCCAGGTTCTGCAGAGCGGGGGGCCAGCTCCACCCCAGTGGAATCATCCATGGGAGTTGTGGGGTACAGGATCTCAGGAGCATTGTCGTTCTGGTCCAGAACAAACAGATTCACAGATACGTTGCTGCTGAGTGGAGGATCCCCACTATCACTAGCTGTCACCCACAGCTGTAGCTCTCTAACCTGCTCATAGTCAAATGAGTTCAGTGCATAGAGGACACCAGTGTCAGAGTTGATGGAGACATAGGAAGAGAGAGGGACACCCTGAAATGTGTCCTCAAAGAGAGAGTATGTGACTTTGGCATTCTCCATGCTGTCAAGGTCCTGGGCAGTCAGGGTTAAAATCGAGGCTCCCCTGGGATTGTTCTCCGGGATGTAGGTAGAGTAGAAAGCATGAGGGAAAGAAGGAGCATTGTCATTAATGTCTGCCACATGCAAGGAAATGTGAGTTTCTGTAGATAATGGTGGAGTTCCATGATCAGTGACAGTTATGGTGATGTTATAGTCTGGGACTTCTTCCCTATCCAGAATTCTGTTTGTCAGCAACCGATAATAACTTCCATATGTCTTTTCAAGTGTGAATGGCAGGTGGCCTGGAATAGAGCATGTGACAAGGCCATTATCGCTGGAATCACTATCATGAACATTAAAAAGTGCAATCACTGTACCAGGAGAAGAAGCTTCTTGGATGGAACTGGTGAGAGATGTAACTGTGATTTCTGGAGCATTGTCATTAATGTCCAGAACTGTCACCAGAACCTTACTTCTGGCTCGGAGACCAGGTCCATCATGAGCTTCTACATCTATATCATAGAATCCAGAGTCTTCATAATCTAGGTAGCCTGATAATGTTATATCTCCAGTCAGAGAATCCAACTGGAATAGCTGGGATATTTTATCCCTCACTTTGCGGAAAGAATACGTTACTTCCCCATTGGCGCCTTCATCTGGATCAGTGGCTTTTACAGTGAGAAGGCGGGAGCCCACCTGCAGGTTTTCTGGAACATTCACGTGGTACTGGGGCTGCGTGAACATGGGGCCATTGTCGTTGACATCCATAAGTATTATGTGAATTTTAGCAGATCCAGAGTGAGCCTGTTCACCACCGTCGAATGCAGTGAGAACCAAGTGATAAACCGCCTCTTCCTCCCTATCCAGGGTGCGCTCCAGCACCAACTCTGGATACTTAATCCCATCAGCTCCTCTTTGCACTTCCAGGGAGAAGTGAACATTGGAGCTGAGCTGGTAACCCTGCAGGGAGTTTTCCCCAACATCTGGATCAAAGGCTTCGGGAAGAGGAAATCTTGCCCCAAGATTTTCAGTTTCAATGATTTTTATTTCCCTTTGCTCCGTCCCAAAGCTGGGCACATTATCATTAACATCGACTATTTCCACTTCAACCCCCCAAACTTTGTCTTCCAGGAGAATCTCCAGGTTTACTATACACTTTGGAGCTCTGTCACAGAGCTCCTCCCGGTCTATCCTGCCCGCAGTGACCAGGCTGCTGCTTCGCTGGTTCAAAGCAAAGAGCTGCTTCCTACCTCTGGAGATGATGCGGACTCCGCGCTCCACCAATTCCCGGGGCTCCAGCCCTAGATCTTTAGCGATGTCGCCCACGAAGGAGCCTTTGTCCAGCTCCTCAGGCACCGAGTAGCGAATCTGTTCGGCCCGGATTTCCCAGAGAATCCCCAGTAGAACACAGATCCGGACAAGCCTGCTGCAGTCTGGCTGGTAAAAAGGCGCCATTACAGCCCCCGCTGCGGAATAGCTTTATTCTGGGCTTTCGCCGGTGAGCTTTGGAGAACCCCAGGAACTCCTGGAGGTCCAAGATGATGCGCTTTAATCTTTGGCAATCGAAGTTCTCAGGGTTCCAGTTTGAAGCTTTCTTTAAGCTCTTACCCAGGTCCAGTGCTTTGTGATGTATAAATCTTGTGTTAGGATTAAATTCCAGGTTGTTTTTTCCCTCGATGGGCGAACAGCGACACCCAGAGTCTTACCTGTTACTGCAACCTATTCTTTGTGGAAAAAGTACCCCTTGCGTATGCTTTTTCTTTTCCTTATTTCCACCCTAAAGTAATTTCTATTTCTTTTATTTTGTTTAAATTAAAATAAAGATATAAAATAATAACAAACTTTAAAATAAAACACACAAATATTTAAAATATCTTGTGGAATAACCCATATACTTTTTCCCCACAGAGGAAATTTATATTTTTTGTTAAAGATGTTTAGATTAGTTAAATTTATGAATTATTTATTCCCAAGCCCCCTTTTAAAAACAGTTTATTGTGTGAGAAACACATTATTTTTCAGAAACAAAGATGGACTTGAGGAGCAGAAGGATAGAGAGATGAAAAGAACAATGTTTGGAAAACTGTCAGTCTGTGCTTTAGCCTAAGTTAGGAAAGAATTATGCCTAACATGAGTTGATCCTTTAATATTTGGAGTAACTTTTCAACTCTCTTGAAAGGAAATATCTACTACAGCTTAATAACTTGTGCAAATACATTTGGCAAATATGGTGATCAATTTGGGAAGAGAATTTGCTCATTCATTTTGTATACAGAAGAATCTGGGCCACAAACAATAACTGTAACTAAATGTTTAATGTATTCTCAAGCTTTAGGTGAGCACCTTGTAGAATTTACACTCAAGTAAATTTTCAAAGCTTAATGACTGAGTCACTTAATAAAACTGCATAACCCAAGCAATGGGTGAATAGTTGATCTTCAAATGAATAATAAAAGTAAATAGGCAGGAAAATTAGATCAAAATATTGTAAAAAGCAAAACTAAATATTTCAAAGACCTTTTATCACACAAGGATACAATCAGAGGTATTAATTTACTCATAAGTTTACTTTATCTTCATCTTTAAAAATAAACAATTAAGAGGACTAGAGCAATAGCATAGCAGGTAGGGCATTTGCCTTGCACGTGACTGATCTGAACTTGCTAGAGTCCAGAGCCAGACCCTGAGTACCAGCCCTGAGTACCATATGCTGGATATGGCCCCAAAACAAACAAAAATAAGCAAACCAAAAAAGAGGAACTGTTTTGTTTGAATATGTTATCATTGTATGATTCAGTTTTCTTATGATTATTTAGGATATTTAATTCAAATTGAGAAAGAGCAGCAAGAACCATTCCTTACATTATCCTGCACTTCACCAGACACAAACTTCTGTTAATTATTCAAAATTTAAAATCCTCAACTTTTGAAGAGCAGCTTAAAAGTATATTTTACAATCCTCAAAGTACTAACAAATTTCTGGTGGTTGAGGTAAAATAAAATGCTGGAAAATTGGCTTCTTTCTTTCTTTTTTCTTTTTCTTTTTTTTTTTTTAGTTTTTGGGTCACACCCGGCGGTGCTCAGGGGTTACTCCTGGCTGTCTGCTCAGAAATAGCTCCTGGCAGGCACGGGGGACCATATGAGACACCAGAATTCGAACCAACCACCTTTGGTCTTGGAGTGGCTGCTTGCAAGGCAAACGCCGCTGTGCTATCTCTTCGGGCCCTAAATTGGCTTATTTCTAAAAAAAAAAAAAACTTGTGCTTTGATAAAATAAAATATATAAGGAAAGGGTTTTACATACCAAAATATTTATTATGTAACTATAATAGTGACAAAGTAGAAGAAATCTAAAGTAAATTATCAATGTTTTCAAATATAATTTTTTTTGGTTTTTGGGTCACACCCGGCAGTGCTCAGGAGCTACTCCTGGCTCTACACTCAGAAATCGTCCCTGGCAGGGTTAGGGGACCATATGGGATGCCAGGATTCGGACCACTGTCCTTCTGCATGCAAGGCAAACGCCTTACCTCCATGCTATCTCTCCGGCCCTTTCAAATATCATGTTGAATGAGATTATAAAGGAAAATAAAGCTGATCCAAAATAAGTGACTTCCATTTTCCCAATGGCCCTGCCTCATTATCCCTTTACAATTCAGGAAAATGTAGTCTAATCTAAAAGTATACCTATCTAAAAGTCCATGACCCTAGAAGTCGCAGTATCAGTAATAGTGCTTTGAATTTCTGGACAACTTTATTTATTTAATGTTGTCATCCCTATAGGAACATACCAGTTTAACATAATGGACAGCTAGCATCAAGAGATAAACCTTCTGACATTGTATTATTACTTTATTGTAGATACATTTTCACAAATGTACTTGCTACTGTACATTTTCTTTATCCTTTCTGTTTTTTAAACTTGCTTATCTTTTTATTTTTCTTTCTGTTTTTCAATAATGTTGCTTTTAATTATCTGGAAACAAATGTATTATGGCTAACTATGTCAAGTACGTGACTCTTTTTCACCCAGTTTTTGGGCCACACCTGAAGGCACTCAGGTGTTACTCCTGGCTATGTACTCAGAAATTACTCCTGGCAGGCTTGGGGAACCACATAGGATGCTGAGGATAAGAGTCCCGGTTGGCCTCATGGAAGGAAAATGTCCTACATGGTGTACTACCACCCCAGACATTATTTTTCCTTAACCAAACAAAAAAAAAAAACCAACAGGGCCAGAGCAATAGCACAGTTGTAGGGTATTTGCCTTGCATGAAGCCAACACAGGACAGACCCCAGCTCGATTCCCATCATCCCATATGTTCCCCTGAGTCTGCCAGGAGCGATTTCTGAGCACAGAGCCAGGAGTAACCCCTGAGCGCTACCGGGTGTGACCCAAAAACCAAAAAAAGAAAGAAAGAAAGAAAGAAAGAAAGAAAGAAAGAAAGAAAGAAAGAAAGAAAGAAAGAAAGAAAGAAAGAAAGAAAGAAAGAAAGAAAGAAAGAAAGAAAGAAAGAAAAGAAAGTATTTGTTGCATATGAGAAGAAAAGAGCTAAGAAAATTATTAAAAGGGTGTAGCATATGAAAAAGTTTCCATAAGATGATTCTTGGAATTGTATATAAAAGTGTCTCCTTAGGATTGTTCTGTGACTTTTGCCCCACCTAACCCTTCCAGGTGGGGCGCTGTGGAGTTGGGAATAAATAGCTGGAGGGACAGGAGTTAGGGGTCCTTCTGTGAAAAGCTGCTGGCTGCAGGAGGATTCTTTGGCTCTCCTTGCCCGATCTTTTAAACCCTATCGTTCTGGTCTGTGTGGATTATTATTTGCTGCGGATAAATATTTCCAAGGTCTTCCCCCGAAAGGGGACAAGGGGATGGGAAGTAATTTCTCATTCTGGGGACTGTTCTTGGATTCACAAATATCCAGCCAAGATAACAGCGAAGATATCTTGCAAAAGGGTATATAAAAGTATGTGTTGTGGGGTCAGAATGATAGCACTGCAGTAGAAAGTTTGCCTTGCATGCACCTGACCAGGAATGAACCCGAATTTGATCCCCAGCACCTCAAATAGTTCCCTGAACTTGCCAGGAGCGATTTATGAGTGCAAAGCCAGGAGTAACCCAAGTGCTGCCTGGTGTGGCCCAAAACCAAACAGACAAACAAAAAAGTATGCATTGCAGAAAAAAAAAAACAGAAAGACCTATTATTGCATTATAATAAGTAAATCTTGAAGGGGGGATCCAGTAGTGCAGTAAAAGCAGAGCTCATTTTAAAGGTACTGACATTCAAAAAAGTTCTCTGTATCAAGATTTGCTGAATATAAAAAATGTCAACAACAGATGTTGGTAAGTAGTAACTAACTCCACCCTGGATTTAGGTGTAGCTACCTGAGACCCGCCCATTTCTGGGAGGGGTCTTGGGAACCAGATATTAAGTGTAACCCTGTAACCTTACCTGCAAGACCCCTCCCATTCCGGGGAGTGGTCTTGGAAGGTTATATAAGGCCTTTGACCCAGGGGATTAGAGGCCCTTCTTTGCCCCTTTTGGTCTTTGGCCAGCATAGAGGTCAAAGGGAAGATGGCTGACAGGAGTTAAGATGCAGGGCTAACTAAGAATGACTGAATGCATAAAAGGTTATGATATAGGCCACACATGTGGTGGATAGGGCATGAATAAAGCTGATGCTTCCTGATGCCTGTCTCTGGATGAGTCTGATTCTGCCATTCACCTAAACCTGGGACCCGCCAACTGAATGGGGATTGCAGAGCCACGTGGCCTGGGGTGGCAGAGAAAAATCCCTCTATCCATCCTTCTCCATCCAGCACCATCGTTAATTATTTAATGCAACAGTAACTACCAACAGTATGCAGCAATCAAGATCTCTCTGGAGGCAGGGCAACATGTGACTCTACCAAACAGTAGTAGAGTAAATAAATAATGTAAAAATGCTTTCATATATAACATATATGTTCGATCCCTATGCACACATCATACACTTCATTCAACAACAATAAAAGCATTCCACCCATGAAACACATTTTTCTCCTACGACCATCACTAGAGTAATGAACAAAAATATTTAACGGGCCGGTGAGGTGGCACTAAAGGTAAGGTGTTTGCTTTGCAAGCGCTAGCCAAGGAAGGACTGTGGTTCGATCCCCCAGTGTCCCATATGGTCCCCCCAAGTCAGGGGCAGTTTCAGAGCGCTTAGCCAGGAGTAACCCGTGAGCATCAAATGGGTGTGGCCCAAAGAAGTAAAAATATTAACTTTGCATGATAAATAAACATTACATTATATACTATCTTTGTGCATATATATATTAATCTTAAAGCCATTTGCAGAAACTCACGTGAGACGACAAAGGAACATCACAAGCAATCTGGGTGTCTTCATTACTGGCACATGCATTCGTATCCATAGAGGGATCTTCACACAAAAGATCTCGACCAGGAGCGATTTCCGGGGTCAGGTTCAGAAAATTTAAGTTGGTTTTTGTTGAATGCGAAGCAACACATACATTATAGGAATAGGGTAATGTTCCCTCACTGTAATTGGAGAGAACTCCAGGTTCAGACTTGGAACTGAGAACAGGTTGAAAGCAGCCCCAATTGGTGGAGCTGGAGTGTCTCAGGCGCACAGCTATGGCCAGAATCACAGCCAGGAGGAAGAGCACAGAGATGAGGGCCAAGGCCAGCACCAGGTAAAACTGCAGCTCAGCCTGAGGGTCAGAGACTTTGGGTTCATCACTGAGCTCTGGCAGCACCTCCTGCAAGCTGTCCGCGAACACCAGGTGCAGCGTGGCGGTGGCAGACAGGGGAGGCTGGCCCCCGTCGCGCACAGCAACCAGCAGGCGCTGTCGCGCCGAGTCCCTGTCGCCCAAGGCGCGCGCAGTGCGCACCTCCCCCGTGCGCAGCCCCAGGCTGAAGAGCCCAGGCTCGCTGGCCTGCAGCACGTGGTAGGACAGCCAGGCGTTGTGTCCCGCGTCGGCGTCCACCGCCACCACCTTGGTGACCAGGTAGCCGGGCTGCGCGGCTCGCGGCACCGTGTCGAACAGGGCGGAGCCATCGGGCCCCAGCGCGGGGTACAGCACCCTGGGCGCGTTGTCGTTGAGGTCGCCCACCAGCACGCGCAGGCTCACGTTGGTGCTGAGCGCGGGCGTGCCCTGGTCGCGGGCCTGCACAGTCAGCTGGAAGGCGCGTAGCTGCTCGTGGTCGAAGGCGCGCTGCGCGAACACCACCCCACTGTGAGTGCTCACCGACACGTAGGACGCCAACTCTCGTGATTCCAGATCGCTGGCCACTATGGAGTAGGAGACTTGGCCGTTGGGACCCAGGTCGGGATCCGAGGCGCTGACCTGGGCGATGGAGGCGCCTGGAGGATTGTTCTCGGCCACGTGGGCCACGTAGGACGCCTGATGGAAAACTGGCGCATTGTCATTGACATCTGCAATGTGTAGGGTGAAGCTTATACTGGAGGAGAGGGGTGGGTTGCCTTTGTCGGTAGCTGTGATGGTGACATTATACTCTGCCATCTGCTCCCGATTTAGAGCACTGTCAATGATCAGCTTGTAATAATTCTTAGAGGTGGGTTCTAATTTGAACGGAACTTCTTTCTGAATATGGCACACCACCATACCATTTTGCCCAGAATCCTTGTCTCTCACTTTAATGAGGGCTATTATAGTTCCAAGGTCTGAATTTTCAGGAATCTGATTAGAAAGAGACATGAATGTGATTTCTGGAGCATTGTCATTTTCATCTGTAATTTCGATTTGAACATTACAGTGAGCCGTATGTATTCCTCCATCCTTGGCTTCTACACCCAATAGGTATCTACTTGTCTCTTCAAAGTCTAATGTACCATTGGTTGTGATGACGCCCGTATTTGAATTGAGACTGAAGAGAAGACTACTACTTGTTGGGGCATTGAGGAAGGAATAAGTGATCTCTGCATTAGCCCCCTCATCCTGGTCAGTGGCCATCAGCCTCAGAACAGAGGTTCCTCGGGGCACGTTTTCCTGGAGGTTAACTCTGTATGTGTCCTGGCTGAACACTGGTCCATTATCATTGGCATCGGTGACTTGAATCCGGATCTCAGTGGTACCAGTTAGAGGAGGGTCCCCACCATCTACTGCAGTTAGAATTAAGTGGAGAGAACTCTGCTGTTCTCTGTCCAGAGGCTTTTCCAGCAATAATTCTGGGTATTTTCTTCCATCAGGACTTAATTTCATTGACAAAGAAAAGTGTTCATTGGGGCTGATGGTGTAAAGCTTCAGTGAATTACTTTCTACATCTGCATCCTGTGCAGAATCCAAAGAGAACTTGACCCCTGGTAAAGCTGACTCGCTGATGTCTAAATCAATGCCTTTCGCACTGAAACGTGGTGCATTGTCATTAATGTCCTGGATTGTTACAGTCACATGGAAAACATTCATTGGATTTTCAGCAACAACTTCAAATTCTAGACTACACTCAGATTTCCTCCCGCAAATATTCTCACGATCTATCCTGCCTCTCACCAACAAATCCCCATTCTCTGCACTCAGAGTAAAAAAATCTTCCGCACTAACCCTCAGTTTTCGACCTGGCAACTCTTGCAAACTGAGCTTTAGATCCTTAGCAAGGTTTCCCACTCTTGAGCCCTTAGCCAGTTCCTCAGGAATCGTGTACTGGATCTGCAAGGAGTCTGCTCTACACACAAAAAATAGCAGCAAGAGAAACAGTACCTCAGTTTTCATCATGTTGCCTTTTCTGGAGCTCCTTCGCATTTCTTGAACCCTCTAGGAAGCTTTCTTTCAGGACGTCTCTGCGATGTTTTTAAATTCAATGCCAGATCCCTGGAGTTTTGTGTCTTGAGGAAGAACTATTTTGTTAGGTGCTTAAAGACAGCATCCGCGATCAGTGTCTTGGACAAAGCAGGAAGGCACTCTGCTCCACACTCCTGCGCAGTGGAGAACTCTTTTCCCTCTGGTCAACAGCGGCGCCCAGAGGTTGTCTGAACAAACTGCGTGTTGCCCAGCTCTGCTCAAAGAGCATACAGCCCTGAAATTATGTCCCTTGTCTTTTTCATTTGTGGAAAAACCCCAAATATTGATTCCCTTAAATAGTGACATTTTCTTTTATCATTTCATAAGCTTTACAACAATTACCATTCTTTTTCATTAAATTTTCCCACTTAAAACACATTGCTTTTCTATTTTTTTAGTCTGGAAGCAAATATATATACCCAATGATTTCTCTGTAGATATTAAATTTCTGTGAGTAGTATAGATGAAATAATAAAAGTTACTATATTTAATCAATATTTTATAACTGATATTTTCTGTAAACTCTTATTTTCCCTCGTTTGGTATTTTAATTTTCATATTCATGTTATCAATTTAGTGATACTTTAAAGATAAATTGCCAAAGACAGGGAACTATCCCATTATCTTGATAATCTCCTTGTGGAAATATAGAGCCAAATATTTTGCTAAAGAAACACATATAATTTAAGAACACACTTTAAGTATTTTTATATGGATGAATATTGTGTAAACCATGTTTATAGTTACATTAATAAAGCAGTTAACAATTCTTTACTATATGATTATAGGCAATGCTCCATCCTAAAGCTAATTACAGGATTTATCTTATTCATTTCATCAGTAACTAATAAGAAATAAAAATAAAGAAATTGACTTTATTTGATCACTGGGAAATTTTGCAGAGGCATTGAGTTCATAGATACAATGATTTGGAACTTGAAGTGTTTTTTTGTTTGTTTGTTTTTGGGACACCCCCTGTGGTGGTCTGGACTTATTCTGCAGTCATAAATTACTTCTGGCTCTGCACTCTGCCAGCAGGGCTTGGGAGACCATTTGGAATATTGGGGATTGAATCCAGGACAACCATGTGCAAGGCAAGTATCATACTTGCTGTACTATTTTTCTAGCCTTGAACTTCAATTCTGGAAATGGTATTGGATAACTAAAAAATAAGGAAATACCTTTATTTCAAATGTACTATCAAACTGATACCAACTCAGCAATGTATTTTCTACTACATGTACTCATCTTACACCAGTCTAAAGAAACTATTTGTAGGACAAACTTACCATTGTTTCCCGTACTTTATTTTACATTTTATGTTCCTTTTATTTTAATCTGTACTTACTGTCTAGTATGAAAATTTTTTCCCATCACGGGGTCTGGAGAGATTGCACAGTGGTACAAATCTTGTCTTGCACATAGATGACCAGAGTTCAATACCAGGCATTTCATATGGTTCCCAGAGAAGTTCCAGGAGTAATTCCTGAGTGCAGAGCTAGAAGTAAACACCTGAAAATCTCCAGGTGTGACCTAAAATAATTTCCCATCCCTTTCAAACTATTTTATAGTGAAAATAGGATATCTGAGATCTTTCTTTTCCTACACAAGTTGAAATCATATGCGTATATACTTTGCATTTTCCATGCATGTAGACTGTTTAATATAATATTCTTTGAAAACTCAATTATGAATGTCTACATAAATGGGCTGAGGGAAGATCAGTATATTTAATATTATATTTTTAAAAACCTAAAGTTATTCTGGTATTACCCATCTAATATTTTATCCATATAAAGAAAGTTATATTACTATTTGCTTAAAAAAGATATCCAAAGATTGTACATTTTTCTTCTATGTGTTTGAAAGTGAGTGAGCATATACCCTTATGTGTTTTCAATTTTTTTCATGCATATAAGGGAGATAAAGAAACAAACAAACTTTTAGCTTACAAAGAAAATATTAGTTTCCAGATTATTATTCCTGGAGCACTAGTGGATGTGGCCCTAACCCCCACAGATGCTTTGTTTATCAGAGACATATGATTTAATGTTGGGCCAATCAACATTGGACTCTTCTTTCATCATTGTTATTCCAGGACCCAGGTAGGAGCAGTCAATTTCAAAGTGAAAATGCTCACAATAGGCTAGAGAGATTTTACAGTGGGTAAAGTACTTGCCTTGCATGTGGCCAACCTGGGTTTGATCCCCATCATCCCCTGAGAACTTCCAAGAGTGATTTCTGAGTGCAGAGCCAGGATAAAACACTAGCACTGGTTATATGCCACCCCCTCAAAAAAATAAAAAGAAAAAAATAGCTCATTATGGTTTCCTCTAGAAAAAGACATTTCTTTTGTACAGAGTGAGTGTATTTAGCAGAGCTAGTAACTATCTAGACCCACACAGTCACGCCAGACTAGGAAGTAGACCACCAAAACAGACCTGTTACAGGCCCACAAAGGGGAGAAGAAACAGCCATGAAGCAATAAAAATGTTACTGGTACTTTGCTTTATTTTCAAATAAACGTGCATAAAAGCCTTAGAATAACACACTGGCAAAATACCTTTTATAATATTCAAGTAAATACACTTACCTCAATGAGCACAGGGTCTCCTTTTCTTTCAAGTAAATCCTGACATACCAAGAGAGGCTCGCTTTTCTCACAGCTCTCTTGGCTGATGAGGGTGTCAGCATAGTTGGGCTGAGGGAAAATCAGGTGACTCTTGCGCGAGTCCGCAGTCAGGGACACCTCATGCGAGTAGGTCTGCAGGAAAGCCCTGACCCCGTCCACGCCCACAAAGTGCGAGGCGGGCACGCCAGACAATCCGCTTGCAGAAGCCTGCAGCAGGCGCGATGAATGCCAGCGCCTCAGCCTGAATGCCAGCAGAACAATGACAAAGGCCAGGAAGACACAGGAGACCACGGCCACTGCCACCACCAGGTAGAGCGTGAGGTCTGATTCCTCCTGGCTGGTGGGGGCACTGATGCTGCCCAGGTCTGCTAGGACATCGGGGATACTGTAAGCCACAGCGACCGTGAGTGTGACAGTGGCTGAGAGAGGGGGGCGGCCGTGGTCCTGGACCCCCACGACCAGGTTCTGCTTGAGTGCATCTCTGTCTAGCAGGGCACGGGCAGTGCGTACCTCACCAGTGTGCAGCCCCACAGAAAACAGCCCTGGCTCACTAGCCTTGAGCAGGCGGTAGGACAGCCAGGCATTCTGGCCTGAGTCTTTGTCCACTGCCACCACTTTGGTCACCAGGTACCCAGGTTCTGCAGAGCGGGGGGCCAGCTCCACCCCAGTGGAGCCATCAGTGGGGAATGTGGGGTACAGGATCTCAGGTGCATTGTCATTCTGGTCCAGTACAAATATGCTCAGTGACACATTGCTGCTGAGTGGAGGATTCCCACTGTCACTGGCTTTCACCAGTAGCTGCAGGTCCCTAACCAGTTCATAGTCAAAGGAGCGCAAAGCATAGAGGATACCAGTGTCTGAGTTGATGGAGATATAGGTGGAGAGAGGTGCTCCTTGGACTGTGTCCTCAATGAGTGCATAAGCTATTTGGGCATTCTCAACGCTGTCAGGGTCCAGAGCATTTACACAGAAGATGGAAGCTCCCCTTGGGTTGTTTTCTAGAATATAAGCTGAATAGGAAGAATGTGCAAAGACAGGTGGGTTGTCATTGATGTCTGCCACATGAAGGGTGATGACAGTGTCCACGAACAGGGGTGGACTACCTCCATCCATGGCTCTTAGAGTGATGTTATATTCTGACACTTGTTCACGATCCAGAGATCTGGCCGTCATTAGGCGATAATATTGACCAACTGATCTTTCTAAATTAAATGGCATATTTCCCAGGATAGAGATAGTGACTTGTCCATTTTGTCCAGAATCCCGGTCATGCACATTTATAAGGGCAATTTCTCTTCCAGCACTAGCCTCTTCTGGTATTGATCCTGTGAGGGATGTGATTGTAACTTCTGGGGCATTATCATTCACATCCAAAATGTTTACCAAAACTGTAGCTTTTGAAAGGAGACCTGGTCCATCTTGCGCTTCAATTTTAATCTCGTACAACATAGCATCTTCATAATCCAGGCTCTTTAATATTGATATTTCTCCAGTCACTGAGTTGAGATGAAAAATCTGAAAAATTTTCCCAGGCATTTTATCTAACATGTAGGACACCTGAGCATTGAATCCTTCATCAGGGTCAGTGGCTATCACGGTAAGTAGTCGGGTGCCTACTGGCAAGTTTTCCTGGACACTTACTTGATACTCTGGCTGAGTAAAAACAGGTGGGTTATCGTTTGCATCTAATACTATTACTTGGATGTACAAGCTGCCAGAGAGGATGGGATTACCACCATCAGAAGCAATCAGGATAACTTGATGAACTTCCTTTTCCTCACGGTCCAGAGCATATTCCAGCACCAATTCTGGGTATTTGGTCCCATCTAAGATGTTCTTCATCGCCAGGGAAAAATAGTTATTATGACTGAGCTGGTAGCTCTGCAAGGAGTTCATGCCCACATCTGCATCAAAGGCAGTTTTAAGTGGAAATCGAGTTCCAGGAGCCGTAAATTCACTTATTTTTATTTCCAAGTCCTTTGTTAGAAAATCAGGAGCATTATCATTAATATCTTTTATTTCTATTTCCACTTCAAAAATTTTCAATTTGTCTTCAACCAGGATATTAAATTGTACTAAACAAGACATACTCTGAGCACAGAGTTCTTCCCTGTCTATCCTGCCCGCGGTGACCAGGCTGCCACTTCGCGGGTTCAGAGCAAAGAGCTGCGTCTTACCTCTGGAGACGATGCGGACTCGGCGCTCCTCCAGCTCCCAAAGCTCCAAACCCAGGTCGTTGGCGATGTTGCCCACGAAGGAGCCTTTGTCCAGCTCTTCAGGCACCGAGTAGCGGATCTGTCCGAATCCAGACTTGCATAGCGTCCCCAGAAGTGCGCACAGCAGGGCTAGCCCTCCGTTTCGGAATCTCAGGGTGCTGACCATTTCCTTTTTGGTGATTTTTCCCTGCCTCAATTCCAGTTACTCACGACAGACTCCAATCTTATTTAATTAAGGAAGTATAGCCTTTCATGGACCTAATCCTAGGTCAAAAAGGATTGGTTGGACGATAGAGTGAGCCTTATAAAAGCGCAACTCTTCTGATTCTAATTTCCTTGTTCTTTATTTTTTAGGAACCGAGAAATGGTGGACTGGGTGGGTTTCCTGCTTCAGTTTCCTTCATAAGTGGTCAACAGCGACACTCAGAGGCCTAACCGTTTGCTGCACCCTCTGAGACAAACCCAAGTTAAGACTAGCTTGTTTTCTGAAACTTATATTTTTTTTGATTCTTTTTTAAATCGTTGGTACAGTGTTTATTGCACCTAACTGAAGTATCCCATGACAAAGGATATACTTAAAATTATTATTCTCAAGAATTCATTCACTAGCCTTATCACCACTAAATACAGATTTAAACTGGCCAGTTACTCTTTTGGAAATCACAAAGTTCAAAAACCACACAGAAATATGAGTCATATTTCTAGACGAAAAGTGAAATCTGAACTAATATCCTAAAATCATTGTTTAAATGTTAAATATTTCATTTAATCTTTATGTAATGCAATATGTGGGATTTTAGGTAAGAACACAGCCATTTCTTTAACAGTAATGAAGATATAAAAGAAAAATAATATTGCATTGAGATAACTATACAATGAGATAAGTCAAAGGCAGTGTCATGATCTCCAACATGGTCATGAAACTTTACAAACATGAGCAGGGTGTGATGTTGGGATCTGTTTATTTTCCCTGTGAAATAATAGACTTCAGAATAATAAAAATTGACTTTATCTCTGCCTAAAAATTTAGTCTGAAAGTATTTTGTAAAGTTTAAAACTAATAATGATAAAAATAAATGTTGATTTTTGTCTCATAAACTGTTTTCTTGAATTTGTTTTTCCCTCACCATAGAAATAGAAATATAATAGTTATTTTAATCATTATGCTCATGACATTCATTTTTTTATTTTGTTTTGGCACACACCTGGCAGTGCTCAAGGGTTACTCCCTGGCTCTATGCTCAGAAATTGCTCCTGACAGGCTCAGGGCACCATATGGGATGCCAGGATTCGAAGAACCAACCTTCTGCATGCAAGGCAAACACCTTACCTTCATGCTATCTCTCTGGTCCATGACATTCATTTTTATAAAGAATTACTATATATACTAAAATAATATATCAACCCATACATTATTAGTATTTTATGAGTGAAGATGTGGTAATAGATTATTTCACAATAAATTCTAATTTTATCTCATACAGAATTATATAATAATGATGAACACAATAGAATGGTCTGAGGTAAAATTTCCATCAGATACCCTTAAATAGAATAACAACATATTAAAATATGACATAAAAATACAACCCAATCACTTCCAAATTCTCATTTAAATCATATAATTTCAATATTCTTGATTTTTATTAGATATATAACTGATATGTTATAAACCAGCATGAAAAAATCAATGTGCTATTAAAAAGAAAAGAGAGAATAGAAATTATTGTTCATTTTTGAGGAGCTTTCTCAGTAGTGCTCAGGGCTATATTCTCAATGCGAGGAAGCCACATATCAGTACTGCAAATCAAACCTGGGGCCTGGTCATGCTAGACATGTGTTCCAATCCTTTGAAGTATCACACTAGTTTTGACAATATATTTACAGCAATTATAAGTAGGTGTACTTGAGAAAAAATATGAATAACGTAGTTCTCTAGGGCCAATATTTGATATGGCTTATTAAAAAAGCTTAAGAAAAAAGATTTGTGGGATCACATCTTGCTGTGCTTAGGGATTATTCTTGGCTTTGCGTTCAGGAATCACTCCTGGTGGTGCTCAGACCATATGTCATGCCAGGAACTGAACCTGGGTTAACTACATGCAAAGTAAGCATCTTACCTCTGGGCCTCTTTTGTTATTCTTACAGATTAAAGAGGCAATATAGTTTCTTGTTATGAAGAAAATAAAACAATGAAGAGAAATATCTTTACTGTTATATTACCCATTTATTATAGTGCAAGTGATAATGCTATCATTAAGTGAATAGAGTTATATTATCAATTAATTAATAAGCTTTTTGGAAAGGCAGAAATTCTATGACATAACTTTCGAAAACACAGTGAAGTATATCTAGATAAGTTTGCATCACAATAGGCCACATAACAAAGTGAAGTGAGGACACCCACTGCAAAACTGATGATTTTAGAGTATAAAGAAACTCAGTTTAGAGTATAAAAAACTAAGGTACTTAAAGTTTAGTTATTCATAATACAGTCAAATAAAAAACACAAGCCTTAATATTAAAAAACAGGTGAGTAAACATAAATTCTACCTTTATGTTTCTAAGAGAGAAAGAATTATGACCCACCTAGATGATATGATTTACTCTAGGATAAAATAGAGCACAGAAACCAGATACCTCACTTTCTAATGCCTTGTTTTTTTATAACCTTAATGGCACCTTAACCTACTAATTCCTACTAATTATATACATTAAATACAATTTCACCCTATGTCCCGCTAATAGGTCCAAACACATCAACAAGAAATGAATCATCAAGATTTATTTTCTAAACATTGAATATAATCACAAGTATATTATGTGTTATGAGAGGAACATGATAAAAAGAGGCATTAAGAAAACACACAAATTAAATTTATTAAACCAAATTAGTTCCTATGTTTATTATAGGGAAAGTTTACCTGAGTAAATGCTCCTTCTTTATCTTCAAGCAGTGACTGTGGTTCTGATAGAAAATCTCTTTTCTCACAGCTCTCTTGACTGAGGAGCATGTCAGCATAGTTGGGCTGAGGGAAGATCAGGTGACTCTTGCGTGAGTCTGTCGTCAGGGACACGTCATGCGAGTAGGTCTGCAGAAAAGCACTGACCCCGTCCACGCCCATAAAGTGCGAGGCGGGCACGCCAGCCAATCCACTTTCAGAAGCCTGCAGCAGGCGCGATGAATGCCAGCGCCTCAGCCTGAATGCCAGCAGAACAATGACAAAGGCCAGGAAGACACAGGAAACCACGGCCACTGCCACCACCAAATAGAGAGTGAGCTCTGAGTCCTCCTGGCTGGTGGGGGCACTCATGCTGCCCAGATCTGCCAGGACATCGGGGATGCTGTCGGCCACGGCCACTGTAAGTGTGACTGTGGCTGAGAGAGGGGGGTGCCCGTGGTCCTGGACCCCCACGACCAGGTTCTGCTTGAGTGCATCTCTGTCCAGCAGGGCACGGGCAGTGCGTACCTCACCAGTGTGCAGCCCCACAGAGAACAGCCCAGGCTCACTGGCCTTGAGCAGGCGGTAGGACAGCCAGGCATTCTGGCCTGAGTCTTTGTCCACTGCCACCACTTTGGTCACCAGGTACCCAGGTTCTGCAGAGCGGGGGGCCAGCTCCACCCCAGTGGAGCCATCAGTGGGGAATGTGGGGTACAGGATCTCAGGTGCATTGTCATTCTGGTCCAGTACAAATATGCTCAGTGACACATTGCTGCTGAGTGGAGGATTCCCACTGTCACTGGCTTTCACCAGTAGCTGCAGGTCCCTAACCAGTTCATAGTCAAAGGAGCGCAATGCATAAAGGATACCAGTGTCTGAGTTGATGGAGATATAGGTGGAGAGAGGTACCCCTTGGACTGTGTCCTCAATGAGTGCATAAGCTATTTGGGCATTCTCAACGCTGTCAGGGTCCAGAGCAGTCACACAGAAGATGGAAGCTCCCCTGGGGTTGTTTTCTAGAATATAAGCTGAATAGGAATAATGTGCAAAGATAGGTGGGTTGTCATTGATGTCTGCCACATGAAGGGTGATAATAGTATCCACAAATAGGGGTGGACTACCTCCATCCATGGCTCTTAAAGTGATGTTATATTCTGACACTTGTTCACGATCCAGAGATCTGGCCGTCATTAGGCGATAATATTGACCAACTGATCTTTCTAAATTAAATGGCATATTTCCCAAGACAGAAATAGTGACCTGTCCATTTTGTCCAGAATCCCGGTCATGAACATTTATAAGAGCAATTTCTTTTCCAGCACTAGCCTCTTCTGGTATTGATCCTGTGAGGGATGTGATTGTAACTTCTGGGGCATTATCATTCACATCCAAAATGTTTACCAAAACTGTAGCTTTTGAAAGGAGACCTGGTCCATCTTGCGCTTCAATTTTAATCTCGTACAACATAGCTTCTTCATAATCTAGGCTCTTTAATATTGATATTTCTCCAGTCACTGAGTTGAGATGAAAAATCTGAAATATTTTCCCAGGCATTTTATCTAACATGTAGGACACCTGAGCATTGAATCCTTCATCAGGGTCAGTGGCATTCACGGTAAGTAGTCGGGTGCCTACTGGCAAGTTTTCCTGGACACTTACTTGATACTCTGGCTGAGTAAAAACTGGTGGGTTATCATTTGCATCCAGCACTATAACTTTGATGTACAAGCTACCAGAGAGGATGGGATCACCACCATCTGAAGCAATCAGGATAACTTGATGAACTTCCTTTTCCTCACGGTCCAGAGTATGTTCCAGCACCAATTCTGGGTATTTGGTCCCATCCAAGACAATCTTCATCGCCAGGGAGAAATAGTTATTTTGACTGAGCTGGTAGTTCTGCAAGGAGTTCATGCCCACATCTGCATCAAAGGCAGTTTTAAGTGGAAATCGAGTTCCAGGAGCGGTTAATTCACCCATTTTTATTTCCAAGTCCTTTGTCAGGAAATCAGGAGCATTGTCATTAATATCTTTTATTTCTATTTCCACTTCAAAAATTTTCAATTTCTCTTCAACCAGGATATTAAATTGTACTAAACAAGACATTCTCTGAGCACAGAGTTCTTCCCTGTCTATCCTGCCCGCGGTGACCAGGCTGCCACTTCGCGGGTTCAGAGCAAAGAGCTGCGTCTTACCTCTGGAGACGATGCGGACTCGGCGCTCCTCCAGCTCCCAAAGCTCCAAACCCAGGTCGTTGGCGATGTTGCCCACGAAGGAGCCTTTGTCCAGCTCCTCAGGCACCGAGTAGCGGATCTGTCCGAATCCAGACTTGCATAGCGTCCCCAGAAGTGCGCACAGCAGGGCTAGCCCTCCGTTTCGGAATCTCAGGGTGCTGACCATTTCCTTTTTGGTGATTTTCCCTGCCTTCGATTCCAGTTACTCACGACAGACTCCAATCTTATTTGATTAAGGAAGTATAGCCTTTCATGGACCTAATTCCTAGGTCAAAAAGGATTGGTTGGACGATAGAGTGAGCCTTATAAAAGCGCAACTCTTCTGATTCTAATTTGCTTCTTCTTTATTTTTTAGGAACCGAGAAATGGTGGACTGGGTGGGTTTCCTGCTTCAGTTTCCTTCATAAGTGGTCAACAGCGACACTCAGAGGCCTAACCGTTTGCTGCACCCTCTGAGACAAACCCAAGTTAAGACTAGCTTGTTTTTTGAAACTTATTTTATTTATTCTTTTTTTAAATCGTTGGTACAGTGTTTATTGCACCTAACTGAAGTATCCCATGACAAAGGATATACTTAAAATTATTATTCTCAAGAATTCATTCACTAGCCTTATCACCACTAAATACAGATTTAAACTGGCCAGTTACTCTTTTGGAAATCACAAAGTTCAAAAACCACACAGAAATATGAGTCATCTTTCTAGACGAAAACTGAAATCTGAACTAATATCCTAAAATCATTGTTTAAATGTTAAATATTTCATTTAATCTTTATGTAATGTAATATGTGGTATTTTAGGTAAGAGCACAGCCATTTCTTTAACAGTAATGAAGATATAAAAGAAAAAATAATATTGCATTGAGATAACTATACACTGGGATAAGTCAAAGGCAGTGTCATGATCTCCAACATGGTCATGTAACTTAACAAACATGAGCAGGGATTGATGTTGGGATCTGTTTATTTTCCCTGTGAAATAATAGACTCCAGAATAATAAAATTGACATTATCTGTGCCTAAATCTTTAGTGTGAGAGTATTTTGTAAAGTTCAAAACTAAAAATGATAAAAATAAATGTTGATTTTTGTCTCAAAAACTGTCTTCTTGAATTTGTTTTACTCTCATCATAGAAATAGAAATATAATAGTTATTTTAATCAATATGCTCATGACATTCATTTTTTTTATTTTGTTTTGGCACACGCCTGGCAGTGCTCAGGGGTTACTCCCTGCTCAATGCTCAGAAATTGCTCCTGACAGGCTCTGGGGACCAAATGGGATGCCAGGATTCGCACAATCGACCTTCTGCATGCAAGGCAAACACCTTACCTTCATGCTATCTCTCCGGTCCCATGACATTCATTTTTATAAAGAATCACTATATATATACTAAAAGTGCTGTCTTTAATTTTTATCAACCCATACATTATTAGTATTTTATGAGTGAAGATGTGGTAATAGATTATTTCACAATAAATTCTAATTTTATCCCATACAGAATTATATAATAATGATGAACACAATAGAATAGTCTGAGGTAAAATTTCCATCAAATACCCTTAAATAGAATAACAACATATTAAAATATGACATAAAATACAACCCAATCACTTCCAAATTCTCATTTAAATCATATAATTTCAATATTCTTGATTTTTATTAGATATATAACTAATATATTATAAACCAGCATTAAAAATCAAAGTGGCTATTGAAGAGAAATGAGAGAATAGAAATTATTGTTCATTTTTGAGGGGCTTTCTCAGAAGTGCTCAGGGTTATCTTCTCAATGCGAGGAAGTCACATACAGTACTGCAAATCAAACCTGGGGCCTGGTCATGCTAGACATGTGTTCCAATCCTTTGAAGTATCACACTAGTTTTGACAATATATTTACAGCAACTATAAGTAGGTGTACTGGAGAAAATATATGTATAAAGTAGTTCTCTAGGGCCAATCTTTGATATGGCTTATTAAAAAAGCTTAAGAAAAAAGATTTGTGGGATCACATCTTGCTGTGCTTAGGGATTATTCTTGGCTTTGTGTTCAGGAATCACTCCTGGTGGTGCTCAGACCATATGTCATGCCAGGAACTGAACCTGGGTTAACTACATGCAAAGTAAGCATCTTACCTCTGGGCCTCTTTTGTTATTCTTACAGATTAAAAAGGCAATATAGTTTCTTGTTATGAAGAAAATAAAACAATGAAGAGATATATCTTTACTGTTATATTATCCATTTATTATAGTGCAAGTGATAATGCTATCATTAAGTGAATAAAGTTATATTACCAATTAGTTAATAAGCTTTTTGGAAAGGCAGAAATTCTATGACATAACTTTCTAAAACACAGTGAAGCATATCTAGATAAATTTGCATCACAATAGGCCACATAACAAAGTGAAGTGAGGACACCCACTGAAGAACTGAAGATTTTAGAGTATAAAGAAACTCAGTTTATAGTATAAAAAACTAAGGTGCTTAAAGTTTAGTTATTCATAATACAGTCAAATAAAAAACACAAGCCTTAATATTAAAAAACAGGTGAGTAAACATAAATTCTCTATGTTTCTAAGAGAGAAAAATTATGACCCACCTAGAAGATATGACTTACTCTAGGATAAAATAGAGCACAGAAACCAGATACCTCACTTCCTAATGCTTTGTTTTTTTTTTTATAACCTAAATGGCACCTTAACCTACTAATTACTACTAATTATATACATTAAATAAAATTTCACCCTTTGTCCCACTATAAGGTCCAAACACATCAACAAGAAATGATTCACCAAGATTTATTTTCTAAACATTGAATATAATCACAAGTATATTATGTGTTATAATAGAAACATGATAAAAAGAGGCATTAAGTAAGCACACAAATTAAATTTATTAAACCAAATTAGTTACTATATATATTATGGGGAGATTTTACCTGAGAAAATGCCCCTTCTTTATCTTCAAGCAGTGACTGTGGTTCTGATAAAAAATCTCTTTTCTCACAACTCTCATGACTGAGGAGCATGTCAGCATAGTTGGGCTGAGGGAAGATCAGGTGACTCTTGCGTGAGTCTGTCGTCAGGGACACCTCATGTGAGTAGGTCTGCAGAAAAGCCCTGACCCCGTCCACGCCCATAAAGTGCGAGGCAGGCACGCCAGCCAATCCGCTTTCAGAAGCCTGCAGCAGGCGCGATGAATGCCAGCGCCTCAGCCTGAATGCCAGCAGAACAATGACAAAGGCCAGGAAGACACAGGAAACCACGGCCACTGCCACCACCAAATAGAGAGTGAGCTCTGAGTCCTCCTGGCTGGTGGGGGCACTCATGCTGCCCAGATCTGCCAGGACATCGGGGATGCTGTCGGCCACGGCCACTGTAAGTGTGACTGTGGCTGAGAGAGGGGGGTGCCCGTGGTCCTGGACCCCCACGACCAGGTTCTGCTTGAGTGCATCTCTGTCCAGCAGGGCACGGGCAGTGCGTACCTCACCAGTGTGCAGCCCCACAGAGAACAGCCCAGGCTCACTGGCCTTGAGCAGGCGGTAGGACAGCCAGGCATTCTGGCCTGAGTCTTTGTCCACTGCCACCACTTTGGTCACCAGGTACCCAGGTTCTGCAGAGCGGGGGGCCAGCTCCACCCCAGTGGAGCCATCAGTGGGGAATGTGGGGTACAGGATCTCAGGTGCATTGTCATTCTGGTCCAGTACAAATATGCTCAGTGACACATTGCTGCTGAGTGGAGGATTCCCACTGTCACTGGCTTTCACCAGTAGCTGCAGGTCCCTAACCAGTTCATAGTCAAAGGAGCGCAATGCATAAAGGATACCAGTGTCTGAGTTGATGGAGATATAGGTGGAGAGAGGTACCCCTTGGACTTTGTCCTCAATGAGTGCATAAGCAATTTGAGCATTCTCAGGGCCATCAGGGTCCTGAGCGGTCACACAAAAGATGGAAGCTCCCCTGGGGTTGTTTTCTAGAATATAAGCTGAATAGGAAGAATGTGCAAAGATAGGTGGGTTGTCATTGATGTCTGCCACATGAAGGGTGATGACAGTGTCCACGAACAGGGGTGGACTTCCTCCATCCATGGCTCTTAGAGTGATGTTATATTCAGACATTTGTTCTCGGTCCAGAGATCTGGCCGTCACTAAGCGATAATATTGACCAAATGATCTTTCTAAATTAAAGGGCATATTTCCCAAGACAGAAATAGTGACCTGTCCATTTTGTCCAGAATCCCGGTCATGCACATTTATAAGGGCAATCTCTCTTCCAGCACTAGCCTCTTCTGATATTGATCCTGTGAGGGATGTGATTGTAACTTCTGGGGCATTATCATTCACATCCAAAATGTTTACCAAAACTGTAGCTCTTGAACGGAGACCTGGTCCATCTTGTGCTTCAATTTTAATCTCGTACAACATAGCTTCTTCATAATCCAGGCTTTTTAATATCGATATTTCTCCAGTCACTGAGTTGAGATGAAAAATCTGAAAAATTTTCCCAGGCATTTTATCTAACACATAGGACACCTGAGCATTGAATCCTTCATCAGGGTCAGTGGCATTCACGGTAAGTAGTCGGGTGCCTACTGGCAAGTTTTCCTGGACACTTACTTGATACTCTGGCTGAGTAAAAACAGGTGGGTTATCATTTGCATCTAACACTATAACTTGGATGTACAAGCTGCCAGAGAGGATGGGATCACCACCATCAGAAGCAATCAGGATAACTTGATGAACTTCCTTTTCCTCACGGTCCAGAGCATGTTCCAGCACTAATTCTGGGTATTTGGTCCCATCTAAGACGTTCTTCATCGCCAGGGAAAAATAGTTATTTTGACTGAGCTGGTAGTTCTGCAAGGAGTTCATGCCCACATCTGCATCAAAGGCAGTTTTAAGTGGAAATCGAGTTCCAGGAGCCGTAAATTCACTTATTTTTATTTCCAAGTCCTTTGTTAGAAAATCAGGAGCATTATCATTAATATCTTTTATCTCAATTTCCACTTCAAAGAATTTCAACTTGTCTTCAACCAGGATATGAAATTGTACTAAACAAGACATACTCTGAGCACAGAGTTCTTCCCTGTCTATCCTGCCCGCGGTGACCAGGCTGCCACTTCGCGGGTTCAGAGCAAAGAGCTGCGTCTTACCTCTGGAGACGATGCGGACTCGGCGCTCCTCCAGCTCCCAAAGCTCCAAACCCAGGTCGTTGGCGATGTTGCCCACGAAGGAGCCTTTGTCCAGCTCCTCAGGCACCGAGTAGCGGATCTGTCCGAATCCAGACTTGCATAGCGTCCCCAGAAGTGCGCACAGCAGGGCTAGCCCTCCGTTTCGGAATCTCAGGGTGCTGACCATTTCCTTTTTGGTGATTTTTCCCTGCCTCAATTCCAGTTACTCACGACAGACTCCAATCTTATTTGATAAGGAAGTATAGCCTTTCATGGACCTAATCCTAGGTCAAAAAAGATTGGCTGGCCGATAGAGTGAGCCTTATAAAAGCGCAACTCTTCTGATTCTAATTTGCTTCTTTGTTTTTTAGGAATCGAGAAATGGTGGACTGGGTGGGTTTCCTGCTTCAGTTTCCTTCATAAGTGGTCAACAGCGACACTCAGAGGCCTAACCGTTTGCTGCACCCTCTGAGACAAACCCAAGTTAAGACCAGCTTGTTTTCTGAAACTTACTTTTTTTTATTCTTCTTTAAATCGTTGGTACAGTGTTTATTGCACCAAACTGAAGTATCCCATGACAAAGGATATACTAAAAATTATTATTCTCAAGAAGTCATTCACTAGGCTTATCACTACTAAATACAGTTTTAAACTGGCCAGTTACTCTTTTGGAAATCACAAAGTTCAAAAACCACACAGAAATATGAGTCATCTTTCTAGACGAAAAGTGAAATCTGAACTAATATCCTAAAATCATTGTTTAAATGTTAAATATTTCATTTAATCTTTATGTAATGCAATATGTGGGATTTTAGGTAAGAGCACAGCCATTTCCTTAACAGTAATGAAGATATAAAAGAAAAAATAATATTGCATTGAGATAACTATACAATGAGATAAGTCAAAGGCAGTGTCATGATCTCCAACAGGGTCATGTAACTTAACAAACATGAGCAGGGAGTGATGCTGGGATCTGTTTATTTTCCCTGTGAAATAATAAACTTCAGAATAATAAAATTGACATTATTTTTGCCTAAATATTTAGTCTGAGAGTATTTTGTAAAGTTCAAAATAAAAATGATAAAAATAAATGTTGATTTCAGTCTCAAAAACTGTTTTCTTGAATTTGTTTTTCTCTCACCATAGAAATAGAAATATAATAGTTATTTTAATCATTATGCTCATGACATTCATTTTTTAATTTTGTTTTGGCACACACCTGGCAGTGCTCAGGGGTTACTCCCTGGCTCTATGCTAAGAAATTGCTCCTGACAGGCTCAAGGGACCATAAGGGATGCCGGGATTCGAACAACTAACCTTCTGCATGCAAGGCAAACACCTTACCTTCATGCTATCTCTCTGGTCCCATGACATTCATTTTTATAAAGAATCACTATATATACTAAAAATGCTGTCTTTAATTTTTATCAACCCATACATTATTAGTATTTTATGAGTGACGATGTGGTAATAGATTATTTCACAATAAATTCTAATTTTATCTCATACAGAATTAGATAATAATGATGAACACAATAGAATGGTCTAGGTAAAATTTCCATCAGATACCCTTAAATAGAATAACAACATATTAAAATATGACATAAAAATACAACCCAATCACTTCCAAATTCTCATTTAAATCATATAATTTCAATATTCTTGATTTTTATTAGATATATAACTAATATATTATAAACCAGCATTAAAAATCAATGTGGCTATTGAAGAGAAATGAGAGAATAGAAATTATTGTTCATTTTTGAGGGGCTTTCTCAGTTGTGCTCAGGGCTATCTTCTCAATGCGAGGAAGCCACATATCAGTACTGCAAATCAAACCTGGGTCCTGATCATGCTAGACATGTGTTCCAATTCTTTGAAGTATCACACTAGTTTTGACAATATATTTACAGCAATTATAAGTAGGTGTACTTGAGAAAAAATATGAATAACGTAGTTCTCTAGGGCCAATATTTGATATGGCTTATTAAAAAAGCTTAAGAAAAAAGATTTGTGGGATCACATCTTGCTGTGCTTAGGGATTATTCTTGGCTTTGTGTTCAGGAATCACTCCTGGTGGTGCTCAGACCATATGTCATGCCAGGAATTGAACCTGGGTTAACTACATGCAAAGTAAGCATCTTACTTCTGGGCCTCTTTTGTTATTCTTACAGATTAAAAAGGCAATATAGTTTCTAGTTATGAAGAAAATAAAACAATGAAGAGAAATATCTTTACTGTTATATTATCCATTTATTATAGTGCAAGTGATAATGCTATCATTAAGTGAATAGAGTTATATTATCAATTAGGTAATAAGCTTTTCATAAGGCATAAATTCTATGACATAACTTTTTTTTTTTTTTTTTTGGTTTTTGGGCCACACCTGGCGATGCTCAGGGGTTACTCCTGGCTGTCTGCTCAGAAATAGCTCCTGGCAGGCATGGGGGACCATATGGGACACCGGGATTCGAACCAACCACCTTTGGTCCTGGATTGGCTGCTTGCAAGGCAAACACTGCTGTGTTATCTCTCCGGGCCTGACAAAACTTTCTAAAACACAATGAAGCATATCTAGATAAATTTGCATCACAATAGGCCACATAACAAAGTGAAGTGAGGACACCCACTACAAGACTGGTGATTTTAGAGTATAAAGAAATTAAGTTTAGTGCCCGGAGAGATAGCATAGCGGTGTTTGCCTTGCAAGCACCCAATCCCGGACCAAAGGTGGTTGGTTCGAATCCCGGTGTCCCATATGGTCCCCCCGTGTCTGCCAGGAGCTATTTCTGAGCAGACAGCCAGGACTAACCCCTGAGCATCGCCGGGTGTGGCCCAAAAACCAAAAAAAAAAATAAAATAAAAACAAAAAAAAAACTAAGTTTAGAGTATAAAAAACTAAGCTACTTAAAATTTAGTTATTCATAATACAGTCAAATAAAAAACACAAGCCTTAATATTAAAAAACGTGAGTAAACACAAATTCTATCTTTATGTTTCTAAGAGAGAAAGAATTATGACCCACCTAGATGATATGACTTACTCTAGGATAAAATAGAGCACAGAAACCAGATACCTCACTTCCTAATGCTTTGTTTTTTTTTTTATACCTTAATGGCACCTTAACCTACTAATTCCTACTAATTATATACATTACCTACAATTTCACCCTATGTCCCACTATAAGGTCCAAACACATCAACAAGAAATGAATCATAAAGATTTATTTTCTAAACATTGAATATAATCACAAGTATATTATGTGTTATGAGAGGAACATGATAAAAAGAGGCATTAAGTAAGCACACAAATTAAATTTATTAAACCAAATTAGTTCCTATGTATATTATGGGGAGAGTTTACCTGAGTAAATGCTCCTTCTTTATCTTCAAGCAGTGACTGTGGTTCTGATAAAAAATCTCTTTTCTCACAGCTCTCATGACTGAGGAGCATGTCAGCATAGTTGGGCTGAGGGAAGATCAGGTGACTCTTGCGTGAGTCTGTCGTCAGGGACACCTCATGTGAGTAGGTCTGCAGAAAAGCCCTGACCCCGTCCACGCCCACAAAGTGCGAGGTGGGCACGCCAGCCAATCCACTTTCAGAAGCCTGCAGCAGGCGCGATGAATGCCAGCGCCTCAGCCTGAGTGCCAGCAGAACAATGACAAAGGCCAGGAAGACACAGGAAACCACGGCCACTGCCACCACCAAGTAGAGAGTGAGGTCTGAGTCCTCCTGGCTGGTGGGGGCACTCATGCTGCCCAGATCTGCCAGGACATCGGGGATGCTGTCGGCCACAGCCACTGTAAGTGTGACTGTGGCTGAGAGAGGGGGGTGCCCGTGGTCCTGGACCCCCACGACCAGGTTCTGCTTGAGTGCATCTCTGTCCAGCAGGGCACGGGCAGTGCGTACCTCACCAGTGTGCAGCCCCACAGAGAACAGCCCAGGCTCACTGGCCTTGAGCAGGCGGTAGGACAGCCAGGCATTCTGGCCTGAGTCTTTGTCCACTGCCACCACTTTGGTCACCAGGTACCCAGGTTCTGCAGAGCGGGGGGCCAGCTCCACCCCAGTGGAGCCATCAGTGGGGAATGTGGGGTACAGGATCTCAGGTGCATTGTCATTCTGGTCCAGTACAAATATGCTCAGTGACACATTGCTGCTGAGTGGAGGATTCCCACTGTCACTGGCTTTCACCAGTAGCTGCAGGTCCTTAACCAGTTCATAGTCAAAGGAGCGCAATGCATAAAGGATACCAGTGTCTGAGTTGATGGAGATATAGGTGGAGAGAGGTACCCCTTGGACTGTGTCCTCAATGAGTGCATAAGCAATTTGAGCATTCTCAGGGCCATCAGGGTCCTGAGCGGTCACACAAAAGATGGAAGCTCCCCTGGGGTTGTTTTCTAGAATATAAGCTGAATAGGAAGAATGTGCAAAGACAGGTGGGTTGTCATTGATGTCTGCCACATGAAGGGTGATGACAGTGTCCACGAACAGGGGTGGACTTCCTCCATCCATGGCTCTTAGAGTGATGTTATATTCAGACATTTGTTCTCGGTCCAGAGATCTGGCCGTCACTAAGCGATAATATTGACCAAATGATCTTTCTAAATTAAAGGGCATATTTCCCAAGACAGAAACAGTGACCTGTCCATTTTGTCCAGAATCCCGGTCAAGCACATTTATAAGAGCAATTTCTCTTCCAGCACTAGCCTCTTCTGGTATTGATCCTGTGAGGGATGTGATTGTAACTTCTGGGGCATTATCATTCACATCCAAAATGTTTACCAAAACTGTAGCTTTTGAAAGGAGACCTGGTCCATCTTGTGCTTCAATTTTAATCTCGTACAACATAGCATCTTCATAATCCAGGCTTTTTAATATCGATATTTCTCCAGTCACCGAGTTGAGATGAAAAATCTGAAAAATTTTCCCAGGCATTTTATCTAACATGTAGGACACCTGAGCATTGAATCCTTCATCAGGGTCAGTGGCATTCACGGTAAGTAGTCGGGTGCCTACTGGCAAGTTTTCCTGGACACTTACTTGATACTCTGGCTGAGTAAAAACAGGTGGGTTATCATTTGCATCTAATACTATCACTTTGATGTACAAGCTGCCAGAGAGCATGGGATCACCACCATCAGAGGCAATCAGGATAACTTGATGAACTTCCTTTTCCTCACGGTCCAGAGCATGTTCCAGCACCAATTCTGGGTATTTGGTCCCATCTAAGACGTTCTTCATCGCCAGGGAAAAATAGTTATTTTGACTGAGCTGGTAGTTCTGCAAAGAGTTCATGCCCACATCTGCATCAAAGGCAGTTTTAAGTGGAAATCGAGTTCCAGGAGCCGTTAATTCACTTATTTTTATTTCCAAGTCCTTTGTCAGGAAATCAGGAGCATTGTCATTAATATCTTTTATTTCTATTTCCACTTCAAAAATTTTCAACTTTTCTTCAACCAGGATATGAAATTGTACTAAACAAGACATACTCTGAGCACAGAGTTCTTCCCTGTCTATCCTGCCCGCGGTGACCAGGCTGCCACTTCGCGGGTTCAGAGCAAAGAGCTGCGTCTTACCTCTGGAGACGATGCGGACTCGGCGCTCCTCCAGCTCCCAAAGCTCCAAACCCAGGTCGTTGGCGATGTTGCCCACGAAGGAGCCTTTGTCCAGCTCCTCAGGCACCGAGTAGCGGATCTGTCCGAATCCAGACTTGCATAGCGTCCCCAGAAGTGCGCACAGCAGGGCTAGCCCTCCGTTTCGGAATCTCAGGGTGCTGACCATTTCCTTTTTGGTGATTTTCCCTGCCTTCAATTCCAGTTACTCACGACAGACTCCAATCTTATTTAATTAAGGACGTAATTCCTAGGTCAAAAAGGATTGGTTGGCCTATAGAGTGAGCCTTATAAAAGCGCAACTCTTCTGATTCTAATTTGCTTCTCCTTTATTTTTTAGGAACCGAGAAATGGTGGACTGGGTGGGTTTCCAGCTTCAGTTTCCTTCATAAGTGGTCAACAGCGACACTCAGAGGCCTAACCGTTTGCTGCACCCTCTGAGACAGACCCAAGTTAAGACTGGTTTCCTGAAACTTGATTTCCTTTTGATTCTTCTTTAAATCGTTGGTACAGTGTTTATTACACCTAATTAAAGTATCCCATATCAAAGGATATTATTTCAAGTTATTTATCTCAAGAATTTATTTACTAGCCTTAACATTAGTAAATACAGTTTCAAACTGGCCAGTTACTCTTTTAGAAAGCTTAAAGTTTAAATACTGTACAGAAATATCAGTCATCTTTCTAGATGATACTTGACAGTTGAACTTAATATCCTAAAATCATAGTTTAAATGTTAAATAATTCATTCAAATTTTATGTAATGTAATGTGTGGGATTTTAGGTGAGAGCAATGGGCACAGCTATTTCTTTAACGGAGTAATCAAGATATAAAAAATAATATTGCATTGAGATAACTATACAATGAGATAAGTCAAAGATCAGTGTCAGGATCTCCAACATGCCATATAAGTTAACAAACATGAGAGAGATGAGATGGGGGTTCTGTTTTTCCCCCTGAGAAATAATAGACTCCAGAATAATAAAATTGACATTATCTGTGCCTAAATCTTTAGTGTGAGAGTATTTTGTAAAAATCAAAACTAAAATTGATTAAAATACATGTTCATTTCGTGTCTCAGAAACTGTTTTGTTGAATATGCTTTTCCCTAATAATAGAAATAGAAATACAGAAGTTATTTTAATAATTATGCTCAAGACATTTATTCTTATGAAGAATCATTATATATACTAAAAGTGCTGTCTTTAATTTTTATCAGTTCATATTTTATTAGTATTTTATAAGTAAAGATGTGATAATAGATTATTTCACAGTAAATTCAAATCTTTTCTCAAATAGAATTATGTAGTAATGATGAACACACTGGAATGTCTCAGGTAAAATTTCCACCAGATGCCATTAAACAGAATAATAGCAACATATTAAAATATGACATAAAGTATACAATCCAATTACATCCAAGTTCTCATTTAAATCATACAATTTCATATTCTTTATTTTGTTATTAAATATATAACTAATATATTATAAACCAGTATCAAAGATCTATGAAGAAGAAAATCTGTGGCTAGTTTGTAGAAATGAGAGACTGGAAATTACTGTTCATTTTTGAGGGGCTTTCTCAATAGTGCTCAGGGCTATCTTCTCAATGCGAGGAAGCCACATGTCAGTACTGCAAATCAAACCTGGGGCCTGGTCATGCTAGGCATGTGTTCCAAGCCTCTGAAGTATCACACTAGCTTTGACAACATTTTACAGCAACTATCAGTAGATATACTTGAGAAAAGTATATGTATAAAGGAGTTCTCTAGGGCCACATATTTGATATAGTTTATTAAAAAGCTTATGAAAAATATTTGGGGGATCACATCTCGGTGTGTCTAGGGATTATTCCTGGCTTTGTGTTCAGAATCACTCCTGGTGGTGCTCAGAGACCATATGTCATGCCAGGGATTGAACCTGGGTTAGCTATATGCAAAGTAAGCATCTTACCTCTACTGTCCCTCTGGGCTTATTTTGTTACTCTTACAGATTAAAACGGCAATATAGTTTCTAGTTATGAAGAAAATAAAACAATGAAGAGAAATATCTTCACTGTTATATTATCCATTTATTATAGTGCAAGTGATAATGCTATCATTATGTGAATAGAGTTATAGTCAAGTAGGTAATAACTTTTTGGATAAGCAGAAATTCTATGACATAACTTTCTAAAACACAGTAAAGCATATCTAGATAAGTTTGCATCACAATAGGCCATATAACAAAGTGAAGTGAGGACACCCACTGCAAAACTGAAGATTTTAGAGTGTAAAGAAACTACGCAACTTAAGGTTTATTCATAATAAAGTCAAATATAAAACACAAGTCTTTGGCCGAAGTGGTGGCACAGTGGTAGGGTATTTGCCTTGCACGCGTCTGACCTAGGACCGGCCATTGTTCCATCCCCCAGCATCCCATATGGTCCCTCAAGCCAGGAGCGATTTCTGAGCGCATAGCCAGGAGTAACCCCTGAGCATAACCAGGTGTGACCCAACCCCCCCCAAACCAAACCAAACCCCATAAGCCTTAATATTAAAAAAACATGTGAATAAACATAAATTCAATCATATTTCTAAGAAAGAATTATGACTCACATAGATGATATGATATACTCATGGATAAAATATGCCCTGTTTTTAACATCATAATGGCACTTTAATCTGCTAATTCCTGATTTATACACATTAAATACAATTTCACCCTATGTCTCCACTATAAGGTTCAAGATTTATTTTCTAAATATTGAATACAATCACAAGTATATTATGGGTTATAAAAGAAACATGATCAAAAAAGGCATCAAGTAAGCACACAAATTAATTTATTTAAGCAAATTAGTTCCTATGTATATTATGGGGAGAGTTTACCTGAGTAAATGCTCCTTTATCTTCAAGCAGAGACTGTGGTTCTGATAAAAAATCTCTTTTCTCACAGCTCTCATGACTGAGGAGCATATCAGCATAGTTGGGCTGAGGGAAGATCAGGTGACTCTTGCGTGAGTCTGTCGTCAGGGACACCTCATGCGAGTAGGTCTGCAGGAAAGCCCTGACCCCGTCCACGCCCACAAAGTGCGAGGCAGGCACGCCAGCCAATCCACTTTCAGAAGCCTGCAGCAGGCGCGATGAATGCCAGCGCCTCAGCCTGAATGCCAGCAGAACAATGACAAAGGCCAGGAAGACACAGGAGACCACGGCCACTGCCACCACCAAGTAGAGAGTGAGGTCTGAGTCCTCCTGGCTGGTGGGGGCACTCATGCTGCCCAGGTCTGCTAGGACATCGGGGATGCTGTCAGCCACAGCCACTGTGAGTGTGACAGTGGCTGAGAGAGGGGGGCGGCCATGGTCCTGGACCACCACCACAAGGCTCTGCTTGAGTGCATCTCTGTCCAGCAGGGCACGGGCAGTGCGTACCTCACCAGTGTGCAGCCCCACAGAAAATAGCCCTGGCTCACTGGCTTTGAGCAGGCGGTAGGACAGCCAGGCATTCTGGCCTGAGTCTTTGTCCACTGCCACCACTTTGGTCACCAGGTAGCCAGGCTCTGCAGAGGGGGGTGTCAGCTCCACCCCGGTGGAATCATCCATGGGAGTTGTGGGGTACAGGATCTCAGGTGCGTTGTCATTCTGATCCAGAACAAATATGATCAATGATACATTGCTGCTGAGTGGTGGTTTCCCGCTGTCACTGGCTGTTACCCAAAACTGTAGTTCCCGGAACTGTTCATAGTCAAAGGAGTGCAATGCATAGATGACACCAGTGTCTGAGTTGATGGAGACATAGGAGGACAGAGGAGCTCCCTGAAGGGTATACTCAGCCAGTTTATAAATTACATGAGCATTGTCAGCGGAATCGGGGTCATAGGCCTTTATGGAAAAGATGGAGGCTCCTCTGGGGTTATTTTCTGGGATGTAAGCAGAGTAGGACTTGCTAGAGAAGGTAGGTGGGTTGTCGTTGATGTCGGCCACCTGCAGCAAAATGTATACATCCCGGGACAGAGGTGGGTTCCCTCCATCTTTAGTGGTCACTGTAATGTTGTAGGAGGAAAACTCCTCCCTGTCAAGGGCCCTGTTTGTAACCAGTCGATAGTAATTGTCAACGGACTTTTCTAATTTGAAAGGAAGGTTCTCTGGGAGTGAGCAGGTGACAAATGCATTTTGTCCAGAATCTCTGTCATGTACATTGAACAGTGCAATTATAGTCCCAGGAGGAGAATCTTCGGGAACCAAGCTACTAGCAGATGTCATGTAAAATTCTGGGGCATTGTCATTAACATCCAGAACTGTGACAATAACCTTCGTTCTGGTTAGAAGGCCTGGACCATCATGAGCTTCAATGTCAATTTCGTGGAATTTGGCATCTTCATAATCTAGACTTCTTTTAATTGTAATTTCTCCAGATGTGGATTGAAGCTCAAATACCTCCGACGTTTTATCGGGGGTTTTCTCTTGAAAATATGATACCCGAGCATTGTATCCCTCATCTGCATCGGTTGCAGTCACGGTGAGTATCCGGGTGCCTACTGGCATATTCTCTGGAACGCTTACACGGTACTCCGGCTGGGTAAAAACAGGTGCATTGTCGTTTACATCCTGGATCATGACACGGATGCGGGAGGTGCCAGATCGCACCGGGTCGCCCCCATCCAGGGCCGTGAGAACCAGGTGGTGAACCGCCTCTTCCTCGCGGTCCAACGTGCGTTCCAGCTCCAGCTCTGGGTACTTGTTCCCATCAGCTCCGTGTAGCACGTCCAGGGAGAAGTGGTCATTTGGGCTAAGTTGGTACTTCTGGAGGGCGTTATCGCCGACGTCCGCATCATGAGCACTCTTTAGAGGGATCCGGAACCCTGGCGTAGTTGTTTCACTGATTTTTACTTCTAGCTCCTCTGCCCCAAAGCGAGGCGAGTTATCATTGATATCTGTTATTTCCACCTCTACCGAATATAAATTCAATTTATCTTCCAGTAGGATGTTAAAATTCACCAGACACGGCGCGCTCTGGGCGCAAAGCTCCTCCCTGTCTATCCTACCCGCAGTGACCAAGCTGCCACTTCTCGGGTTCACAGCAAAGAGCTGCGTCCTACCTCTGGACACGATGCGGACTCCACGCTCCGCCAGCTCCTCGCGCTCCAGACCCAAATCCTTGGCGATGTTGCCCACGAAGGAACCTTTTTCACTCTCTTCTGCCACAGAATAGCGTATGTGTCCAGCGCCGGTTTCCCATAGGGTCGCCCAAAGAAGGCACAGAAAGATCAACCTTCTCCGTAGTGGCAACCTGGGAGGAGCCGCCATTTCTCTTCTGCTGCAGCCTTTTCTCCGAGGCAATTTCCACCAAACAGGGCGGGATTCCAGCCTTTAGTGCCCAGTTTTCAGGTGACCAGGAATCAAGGCACTCGGGTCACTGGAGAGAACTAGTTGGTCGCAGGATTGAATTTCTGTGCTGCAAGGAAGCATTAGGGTCAGACGCCCAGCCCTTTGCGGGGTGGAGCCGAAAAGTTGGATTGGTTATTTCGCAGGTTTTTCCTTCTTAGGTGGTCAACAGCGACGCTCAGAGGCTTAAGTCATTTCTGCATCCTCTCAGGCAAAGCCAGATTATGTTTTTTTTGTTGGTTTTCTGGCATTCAAGTTGCATTAGGAAGCTTAAAAGTTCTAAACTACTTAAGATATACTTTTTCAAGGTAATGATGGCATAAATAAATGTGACCTTATTAGTAGTTGCTAAAGAAAGCATCATCGAAAGCTCAAGACATTCATCAAGATGGTGTGAACTCTTGCTCGGCATGTTAACTCTTGTTGCATATTCGGAGACAGTAAGATCAGTTTTTGAATATTAGATACATTATCTAATGTTAAGTGTTTTGAATTTCTGTACTCAACTTCAAAAGCTGTGTTTAATTGTTGAAGTATCAGTCACTTTGTAGGGTGACTTCCCTGATACCTGACTCTTGACTGATGAAGTAACAACAGACAGTGAACTTGACGAACAAAGACCCAGCTCTTGGGAAACTTTCAGGATCAGGAAAAACATGGAAAGGTATAAATAAAGATAATAAGGGCTCTTTTGGTGGTAATTGTGGTGTGATGGGGATTTATAGTAAGAGGTATCCAGCTCTAATTTTGGAGTCAATACACTGTTTTAAATTTTAAAAGATAGAAATGGATTGAGAAAGAGGCTAGATTCGTGCCCTAGATTCTCAATACAAGTTCTTGGAAGAGAGAGGAAGCATAAAACAATAAAGAAATTGAAGATAGTCCTAAAGGTGAAGCCAGAGAAGAGGTTTTACCACAGAGAATTAGTTTATCTAAGTTGTCTGAAGATGTGAATTTCTTTTTCTAGTCTTAAGTGTTTTCTAACCACATAAAATAAGTGAATGTCTTCTTACTCCTGCTTGAATTTTATGACATGCCTAACAATAATTTCATAAACTTTCAAATATTTCAAATACAGAGACAAGTGTAGAATGTAATGTAATAAAAGTCAATATATATACTACTAAAATTGATAAAAATTTCAATATGTTCAATATGAGATAAATTTTTAGATATTTTCTTAGGAATAATTTCAGACAGAGAAAGATTGCATAAATAGCATAAAAGATACCAAATAATCTACATTTTACATTATCAAAAGTGTTAACATTTTAATTTTTATTATTTTTGGTCTCCCCTTTCCCAATCACTCTGACCAGTCTCAGAGTAAGTAGAAGACAAGATACTTCTTCACTTTCAATGCTTCAGTGTGTTATTTAAAATCAGTAACATTCTATAATTACCAAATATGATAAAAATCAGCAAACTGGCATTGTTATATTATTTTACCATATATACCAATATTAGTTAAACATTTTTCAGTTGTCACAATAATGTCTAACAAAATAAAATAGTTTCTTTTGGTTGTTAGAAATTGAACTTAGGAGTTTCAAGGCCTGTAGTCAACTTCTGAACCATATACCTGGTCATAAAGAAAAGAAATTGGGGACCTGGAAAAATGGAACCAGGTGCTGAAAGGAAGCATGAGGAAAGGTTGGGGTTGATTCTTATTTATCACCATGTGATCTGAGCACTACGAGGTACAGCCCTGAAACAACCAATACTGATCTAGATTCCAATGCAGGATCAAATATCGCATTTAATGATGTCTTTTTAGTTACATTTAATTTGACTTATAATTGGGCTTAAATTATTTTATAACTTATACCTTATTATTAGTTTTTTTCAGATTTTGAGACACAGTCATTAATGCTCACTCCCAATTCTGTAATAATAGTTCTGGTTGCTCCCAAAGGTACTTGAGGGACCAAGAAGTGATAGAAATTGATCCTGGACCTCTGACTTGCAAAGCATATGCTCAGCCTATTAACTGGACATATGTTCTTTATTTTGGTAAAATGTACATGACAAAATTGAACATTTTAACCATTTAAGTATACAATTTATTATCTGTCCCCTTGTTTCTTGAATGGCAAGTTAATCACATATTTTAATGACTTTATATCTTTGTTCCTCTATTAAAAGAACCCATCCCTCCACACTTAAGTGCTCTACTACTGAGTAACATCACTGGACTGTTTCTTTTTTAAAGTTATTATAAGAGCCTATAAGTTTATGCCTAAGTAACTACTTTAGCTGAAAACATAGGTGTGGGAACATAGGCTTGAAGAGCAATTCAAGCATAATTTTTATATCATATTTATTGTTTTAAATAATCATGATCATCTCATTTTTTAAAATTACTATTAATATTTGTACTAAACACTAATTTCCTATTATGTTAACACAGCCACTTAATATCCTGTCAAATTATAGATGGGTTTTCAAAAATAATTAAATTTTGTAATCTCTTCTTTAATAGGTACTCATTTACATATATGCAGAAGCAAAGTTTAAATGCATAAAAGTTGATAAAATCTCCAACTGGGTGCTAGAGCGGTGGTGCAGGTGGTAGGGAGTTTGCCTTACACATGTGCTAACCTAGGATGGACTGCGGTTGGATCCTCTGGCATCCCATATGACCCGCCCCAAGCCAAGGGTGATTTCTGAGCATATAGCCAGAAATCACCCCTGAGTGTCATAGGGCATGGCCCAAAAACCGAAAACAAAACAAAAAACTCTAACTGAAATGATAATATTGAGAGTATACATTAAGATACATATAGAATGAGAAAAAATTTGAAAGACCATCAAAGTAAAAAACAGATATTATCAAAATTTGTTGTTAGAAAATTTTTCTCTAGCAACAATACATTCCAAAAGATACTTGTTTGAACATTTTAGTTTGTAAGTTTCAGTACTAGAAATCTACTTGTTTTAATTTTTTTCCTCTCTCTTACTTTCTCTCCTCTTCCTCTTCTGAACTCACTGCTTTAATTATGTTTGAAGTTGATTCTATCCACAGGCTCCTGTGGTACTTCAATGATGTGTTTTAATTCACTGTTCTAAACATCACAGCTTACATCAAACATAGTGCTTACTTTCTGAAGTCAGCAATTGTCTGCATCCATTTTACTCTGCATTTAGATATCACTCTTGGTGGGCTCGGACTTTCCCTTTATATTTATTTAGACAGTGAGCCTGGATCAGATCATTTGTTTAATCTGAATTACTTTTGCCACTGGAACAATCTCCTGATCTTCCATGCTTAAATCTACATCCAAGCCTAAAACTCTTATTTTACCACCACCACTTTGTTTCATCCGACATTGTGTTTCATCTTTGTCACATTTAGATATTTATCCTTTATTTATGCCACATTACATTTCTGATTTATTAAAGCATAATGGATTTATTCCCCTATGATATACACATATCATGTGGGAGTTAGCACACACATTAAAATAGAATATATACTCGGATATTAGTCATCTCCATTACAAATTTAATACACAAGCCAGAAGATTTTAAAATTTTGATTTACTCATCAACAAGCATAAAATACCTTGAAGTAAAAGACTTCTACTAAGAGTGATTCAATTGTGCTGCTTACATAGCTTTCTATAATTTTCTCCTAACATTATTAAAATTACTAGATAATTTTTACATCTTCAAAATTTACCAGCTAAAATGACACACAGATGACATCTACATTAAATTTAGGATAAAATAGGGGACAAATAAGAAGATACTATGTTAAATGAAGTAAGCCAGAATAAGAATAAATATAGAATATCATATAACTTCTGTGAGATATTTAAAATAACTGCATGAAGAAATGCAGTAGTTTAAATGGGAGTGTCTAAGAACACCCTTGTCTTCAGAGTATAGCAGTGAGAAGGAAAGAAATTGAGTGGAGAAGAAAAACAAGTATGAAAGGATGGGGGCCAGGGGCCAAGCTGTCTCAGGTACATTGCTGGTGTTAAAAAAAGTATAGAACTAAATACCCAAGCCAAAGGCAACAACAATGGAATCAAGAGACCAAAACTTTAACAATCTAACTTTAAAAGTATACTTGCAGGCTGGGGGCAATATGGGTGGTATGAAATGCACGTGGGGAACATTGGTGGTGGGATTGGCCTTGATTCCTACATCTGAACTCCAACTATGAAGTACTTTATAAATCACAATGATTTCAATAAAATAAAAAATTAAAAAATTAGAATAAAATAAAATTTTCTTATTACAAAAAAAAGATAAGAAGTAACAACTTAAGAAAACTTGGGAAATGTACTGATCAAACAGTGTGGGCTGTTCTTCTCTTAATAAAACTCTTACCTTGCTAGATAAAAAGCCAAGAAAAATAAAATTATTTGTCCATTATATCACTAACATGTGGCATATGGAAAAAGGAATGGATAGTATAGAATGATAACAAGCCCTTAGAATTTGAATACAGAACTGATGTTTCCACACCACAGGGGCAGAGGGAGAGAAGGACAAGAAGAAGTGAGTAGGTGACACTACCACAGTGGTGGTAGGTTTGAGCACTTCAGTGGCAGTGGTATAACATATCATACCATAACATATACTTTGGTAATTATATAACCTTAGCTACCAAAAAAATAAACATTTGACAGAGAAATGAAAATAACAGAAGCTGATGTCCTATTTTCTGATGCAGTGCTTTTTCCACAACAAATTATTCATTCCAACCACTTAACCATGATAATTGCCCACTCCTTTTCAAGAAAAAGACAATACAAATATATCTGGATATAAATACTTTATAATTTCCCAAGATTGGTAAGTAGAAATCTACATATATATGTGTATATATACGGGGCTGAGAGATAAAAGCAGGAGGGAGCATTCCTTACATATGTCTGACACGGATTTGATCTCCAGCACCTCAGATGAGTGAGCACTGCTGGGTGTGACCCCTAAGTAAATATAGACATGTGGAAAATACAGAATGAAAACAAGCAAGTAAACTCAAGGATTGTTTTTATCTAGACAATTTTACAACAAAAAATTTACCTGTGGAACTGTTTCCTTTTTATCTTCAAGCAAATCCTGGGGTGCTGATAGAAAGTCATTCTTCTCACAGCTCTCATGGCTGATGAGGGTGTCAGCATAGTTGGGTTGTGGGAAGATCAGGTGACTCTTGCGGGAGTCTGCGGTCAGGGACACCTCATGAGAGTAGGTCTGCAGGAAAGCCCTGACCCCTTCCACACCCACAAAGTGAGAGGAGGGCACACCAGCCAATCTGCTTGTAGAAGCCTGTAGCAGTCGTGATGAGTGCCAGCGCCTCAGCCTGAAGGCCAGCAGCACGATGACAAAGCCTAGAAAGACGCAGGAGACCACGGCCACTGCCACCACCAGGTAGAGAGTGAGGTCTGAGTTGTCCTGGTTGGTGGGGGCACTGATGCTGCCCAGGTCTGCCAGGACTTCAGGAATGCTGTCGGCCACAGCCACCGTGAGGGTGACAGTGGCTGAGAGAGGGGGGTGCCCATGGTCCTGGACCGCTACCACCAGGCTCTGCTTGAGGGCATCTCTGTCCAGCATGGCACGGGCAGTGCGTACCTCACCAGTGTGCAGCCCCATAGAGAACAGCCCTGGCTCACTGGCCTTGAGCAGGCGGTAGGACAGCCAGGCATTCTGGCCTGAGTCTTTGTCCACTGCTACCACTTTGGTCACCAGGTAACCAGGTTCTGCAGAGCGGGGGGCCAGCTCCACTCCAGTGGAACTGTCAGTGGGGAGTGTGGGATACAGAATCTCTGGAGCATTATCATTCTGATCTAGAACCAATATGTTCAATGACACATTGCTGCTGAGCTTAGGGTCTCCATTGTCATATGCCATCACTTTCAGTTGTAGGTTCTGGAACTGCTCATAGTCAAAAGATCGTAGTGCATATAGGACTCCAGTGTCCGAGTTAATGGAGACATAGGAGGACAGGGGTGCCCCCCAGATGTTTTCCTCCTCTAGAGAGTAAGTGATTTGAGCATTCTCATTGCTGTCAGCATCTTGGGCTGACACAGAGAAGATGGAGGCTCCTCTGGGGTTGTTTTCTGGGATGTAGGTATAGTAGGAGTCCTGCTGGAAGGCAGGGGGATTGTCGTTGATGTCTGTTACTTGCAGTGAAATGAATGCTTCTGTGGAAAGTGCTGGAGTTCCTTGATCCATTGCTGTTACTGTAATATTATACCAAGAAGTAAGTTCTCTGTCCAGTGTTCTTTCTGTCACTAAACGATAATAATTATCAACTAACTTTTCTAATTTAAAAGGGAGATTTCCAGGAATGGAACATGTAGTGTGACCATTATCTCCAGAATCTTGGTCATGTACACTGATCAGAGCGATGATTGTTCCAGCAGGAAAATTTTCTGGGACTGCAGTGGTAACTGAGGTGATGGTCACCTCTGGGGCATTATCATTTATGTCCAGAACTTTGATCAGCACTTTTGCTATGGCCATAAGACTTGCACCATCCCGAGCTTGTATTTCCATTGAATAAACTTCATATTCCTCAAAATCCAAGGGTGCTTTGTTTGATATTTCTCCTGTGTAAGGATCCAACTGAAATATTTGGGCCAATCTGTGGTCTACATTGTGAAATGAGTATGTTACTTCCCCATTGGCTCCTTCATCTGGGTCAGTGGCTTTTACCATGAGTAGTCGAGTGCCCAGTGGCACATTCTCCAGGACACTTATGGGGTATTGGGCTTGGGTAAATGCTGGAGGGTTGTCATTTGCATCCACCACCTGAACGCGAATTCGAAGTGTTCCTGAACGAACTGGGTTGCCCCCATCAGAGGCAGTGAGAACTAGGTGGTGAACAGCTTCTTCTTCCCTGTCCAGGGGATTCTGCAGCACCAACTCTGGCTGTTGTGACCCATCACCTCCTTGTTGCACATCCAGGGAGAAATGAGGGTTGGGGCTGAGCTGATAGCTCTGAAGCGAATTCTGACCCACATCAAAGTCTTGCGCAACAGGCAGAGGGATCTTGGAACCTGGAGTAGTTATTTCATTGATTTTGAGTTCTAGTTCCTCTAACTGAAATTGGGGAGTGTTGTCATTAATATCAATTATTTCTACTTCAATAGGGAAAAGCTTCATTTTATCCTCTACCAAGATGTTAAAATCTACCAGGCATCGCACATTTTGTAAGCAGAGTTCCTCCCGGTCTATCCTGCCCGAGGTGACCAGGCTGCCGCTTCCCGTGTTGAGAGCAAAAAGCGATGACCTACCTCTGGAGATGATGCGGACTCTGCGCTCCGCCAGCTCCGGGGCCTCCAACCCCAGGTCTTTGGCGATGTTGCCCACGAAGAAACCTCTGTCTGTTTCTTCGGGTACCGAGTAGTGGATCTTCCTAGCCCAAGCTTCCAACAATGGTCCCAGAGAAAAGCACAGCAGGATCAGCCTGGGGCATCCCAGCAGCTCCACCCGACTTGCCATTGCGCTCAAGCTCCCTCGATTTCTCCCAGCTCAATGTTGATTCTCTGTTCTTCTGGGTTAAAGCTGAGTGAATTTGCAGGAGAATTCAGAGCGAAGAGTCATTCAGAAGGAGCTGGGAAGCCTCAGTGAGACGGAACTGGGGTTGATGGAGGTTCTAAAAGGCTCTCCCCACCTCTTTTTTCCTTTGGTGTGTGCAGTCCGTATTTCCGAGCTGGTGAACAGCGACGCCCAGAGTCCTTACCAGTTACAGCACTCTAAGATCTTAACAGTTTTCTTTTAATATTTGTTTAATGTCAATTAAGTCTCATTTTATCGTCAAGAAAATTGTTCAAAATTCTAAATATATGTTTGAAAACGAGAAATTGTGTCTATCTAGTAGCTCATATGTAACTATGTTAAACTACAATAAACAGAAGAATCCCATATCCCCAAACAATCTGCTTTCCTTTTTACTATTCAGGGAACAACACAAAGGGGACAAAAATCACCATCTGATTCTTTTCAACACTTCCTAAATATATACCATTTGTTGATTTCTCAGGGTACATAGCAGAGCATCCAATTGCTCTTTGGCTGGAAATTGAAAAAACAAAACATATAAACAAAAAACAAATGAAGGCAAACATAATTTTTAATACATTAGTTAAGATTGAAGAAAATGGAACAACCTCATTTCTTTTCCATTATGCTATGAATGTTTATCAGAAATCTTGACATGTTTTACCCTTAAACTATTTTTCCCCGAGGTATCTCTGTAGTATGTGGGTCTTAAAAACCCTTTGATTTACCCAGAGGTGTTTTTATTTGTAATAATACAAATTAGGATCTTAGAATTTTACTGAAAAAAGTCATATAACTATCTTAATTTTGATTTTAAGTCAATAATAGTATTCTTCAAAACTGGAAGGCTGGAGCAATAGTATAGCTATCAGGTAAGGCATTTGTCTTGCTGTGGTTGACTTACTTGGATTTGGTTCATGATCTCCCACCCAATCCTGAGCACTGCCAGGAGTAATTCCCAAGTGCATAGCCAGGAGTAATGCCTGAGCAGTTCTGGGTATAACATCAAAATAAAAAAACTGGAAAGATAAAAAATTTTCTTTTTTTTAAGATAGAAGGTTGGTCATACCCAGCAGTATTCAGGGCTTTCTTCTAGCTCTGTGCTAGATCATTCAATATATTGTTTAGGGGACCATACACAGAGATAGATAGAGCCTAAATCAGTTGCATTTAGTTGAGTGAGTACTTCACTTGATGTACTCCGGTCCCACCACATCTCTAATTATAGTCAGTCTATAAAGATAAGTATGCTCCTAAAATCATACTTCATATTTCCCCAATGATAAAAGTGAATTTTTTAAACATAGTGATAGAATTTTTAGCTAAATTACTTTTATTTTACTTAGTGAACAATGAGTAAAAGGTTATTGATTAAAAAGTCTAAGTCGGGGGCCAGGTAGGTGGCGCTGGAGGTAAGGTGTCTGCCTTGCAAGCGCTAGCCAAGGAAGGACCGCGGTTCGATCCCCCGTTGTCCCATATGGTCCCCCCAAGCCAGGGGCGATTTCTGAGCACATAGCCAGGAGTAACCCCTGAGCGTCAAACGGGTGTGGCCCCCCAAAAAAAAAAGTCTAAGTCACTTGCCTTGTATGCACCTGACTCTGGTTCCAATCCCCCAGAACCTCATATTGTCCCTTGAGCTCTACTACAAATGATCCCTCAGAGCAAGGCCAGTAGTAAACCCTGAGCTATTCAGGTATAGGCCCCAAACAAAAAAGATGCTTAAGAATTAGAACAAATTATATATCTTTATCAAAAATTAGGCAAGTATGTTCTCTGCATTCCACATGGTAAAATTTTCCAGTATTAAAATGGGCTAGATATTGGTATTCAACCCCTGCATACCATGATTAAAATTTTCAATCATGTCTATCATGATTGAAAAGGCCCAGAAAATTGGGAAAGGGAAAAAACTCAAAAAATACAAGAGGCTTTTTTGGAAAAGAATTTCTTTTTCTGTATAATTAAATCTATAGTTCCTTTGAATCTCAGAGGCAAACATATGAATTCCAAGGGCAGAAAAATAAAGATGTAGAGATTTTTCTTCAATACTACATGAAAATAACTTTTTAGTAGGAATCGTAACTTTTCAGAACATATGATGATAGCCACAGCATATTTCCCAAAGAAATTTTGGGAAACAAATCAAAACATATGGACATCTGAAAAGAAATTTTGGGAAACAAATCAAAACATATGGACATCTGAACATAAGCTTGTAGAGTCCTCCTGCTCCACCCTAACAACAAGTATACAAGTAGTCTGACTTATACAAGAATGAGCATTATGAAATAAAATGTTAAAACTCACATGTATTCCATTGCATCCAATGCAATATTTAAGACTTCACTGTTGGTAACACAGAGGACATCCAACTTAAATACATTTCTTGAATAAACGAACTAATTAAATGAAGATTTTGAAACATCTATAGCCACACAGAGATGGTAATTATAGGACAAATTTCTCTCATTGGAGTTGACAGCAAATCCAAATCTAATCCTAATCAGAGACCAGATTGAAAGTAGAACCTGTTCCACGTGAAAGTCTGAGTCATATCAAGGAAGAGCAGATTGATCAAGGCAAAGACATCATGATGTAAAACTATAGTTCTGCCTGCCTTGGTGGCAGGTGCTGAACAGTCACTGAGGCCCAGAAGAAGCTACTGCAAGCTGTTAGCATAGACCATAGTTGATATTACAAATGTCACCATTATGCATGGAAACTAGCAAACTCTGGAGAGCAGTGAATGTTGCCCGAATGTCTTATTTGTGTGTGTGTGTGTGTGTGTGTGTGTGTGTGTGTGTGCATATTTAGGTTGGTAAGTCAGATTGAACAGATAGGTCACATGATGTACATAACAGGACAACCAGGCATTGTACACTTGTATTAGACTACCTATATACTCAGGTGTATTTAGACGACCAGGTAACCAGGTTGCACTATATATGCACCTTGACAAAGAAGAGTCCTGAAGACCGGAGCGGTGGTGCAAGCGATAAGGTGTTTGCCTTGCTTGAACTAGCCTGCGACAAACTGCGGTTTGATCCCCCGGCATCCCATATGGTCCCTCAAGCCAGGAAGTGCAAGGCCAGGAGTAACTCCTGAGCATCACTGGGTGTGGCCAAACAAACAAACAAACAAAAAAAGAGTTCTGCCTGTACCTTCTATCATAGCTTTTACTGCATAAAACTGAAACATAGCATAGCTTCTATCTCCCTGTGGTTTTTAAATATAGTGTGTACTAAATAAAACAGAAAGATGAAGATCACTTAACTCAGTCAAATCCAGGACAGGCAGTTAGCTGATGCTCTGCAATCATACATCAGACGCAAGCTCCTATAGAAGGAGGTTTCTGAAAAGAAATGGGTCAGGATCTCAAGTTCATGTTAGAAGCTCAATAATGATGGAGGACCTGGCAGGAGTTGCAGTGTTTTAGCATTCTGGATTATTGAGGAAGTACAATGGAAAATCAGAGCATTTTTGTCAATGTGCTAGATGTGGGAACAGCTTGTTCTTGTCAATGGCTCTGACAATGAATGATACTGTACTTCAAGGTCTGCTTGCTCCCAGTTTAGAATAGATACTGCTACTAATTACAGAATAGCTACTGTTCTAAGTAGTGTATTATTACTCTTTACATTATTTGCATTTCTTCTATTTTCTTGCATTTTCATTTGCATAAGCAAATCTGAGTCCTGTTGCTTCGTTAGTACAACCACTGTTTTGGACTCTAAACGGTCTAGACACCCATCTGAAAGTCATCTGCACTGATTGTAATTTTCAGCCTCTATTCAACCAGGATTCTGAAAATCCTATTATGTTTTCTATGCCCTTCAAATAATTGTCACTCTTCAAAAAATAAATATGCTGTTGCCAAAGGATGACAGATATATTCTAAATGTCTTGTGAATCTGTTGCAGGAAATGTAGGAGAGCCCAAACAAACTTCTGATCTCTTTGGAGGCCCCATGATACCATTCTTTGTATGTCTTCTGAGTCTGTGTAGGAAGTGCAGGAAAGTCCAACCTTTACCTGTTATCTTCTAGGTCAGGAGTCAATCCTGATGAATTCAGAGGTGTGGAGAGCAGGTTCTTCTGCAGGTTAACTTCTCTCTATTCTTTTTGACTCAAAATTGAAGGATATATTGGCATCGCTACCTTCTGCTCTCTTTTACTTCTGGGGGGGGGGAGTTGCAGGAGATGGTTTTTAAAATTCAATTGATAAATCTGTAAATATTTGTAGCACCTAAATCTACTATGCATTAAGGGTGAAATTTTTTTTTTTTTTGGTCTTTTGGGCCACACCCGGTGACGCCTAGGGTTACTTCTGGCTATGCGTTCAGAAATCATTTCTGGCTTTGGGGGACCATCTAGGAGGCCGGGGATCGAACCGAGGTCCGTAGTGAGTCAGTCGCGTGCAAGGCAAACGCTGTGATGCTGCGCTATAGCTCCGGCCCCAGAAATTGTTTCCTATTAAAAATTTCCAGAATTTCAAGACAAAATACACTAAAAGTCGTGTTATTAATATTCAGGATCAATAGGAGATAAAATATGTAGGCTTTCCAGCGAAATTGAGAATCAAGTGGCTTCAATTTTCCTTCTTGAGCATATCTGCTAGATCCATCCTGTCTTCGTCCCTGTTCTGTTCCCGAGCCCTAAAGGCAGCCTTCCAAGCACTCACCCGAGGTTCTGGTCATTGCGCTGCAGCTCTTTGGCGAGATCCCCCTTTTCAAACCGTTAGGGCAGGGCAGTCTCTTCCAGACGCTGGTAGGTAGCACTTCTACTGCGTAGCTCACTGGCTGAACAAAGCACAGGAAGCCAGACAGCACTTCCTGCGCTCCCTGCGCCTTCCCCATTGGACACCCTCTTCCAGTTCCTTCTCAGAGCAGCGGCATTGCTGAAAGCTCTCTGCAGGGTGGTTTCCGACCACAAGGATGCGCAGAAAGAAAAGACAGAGCCCTTCTCAGGGTCATCAGACACCCTGATATCCCAGCCATAGATTTGGAATAGATGGCGTGGAAGATGGCTTGTAGAGAGAAGGGTTTTTCTAGTCGACCGGTGATCTCCTTTCTCCCCTACAAAGCCAGATCGCTTTGCACAGGCGCCCACAGCGGCACCCAGAGGTTCAAGTCTGATACTACTGCACCTTGTTTCTCAGTCCTCACAAGAATTCCCTGATTTTCTGCACTTACGTTAGAATACCAGCTAGTTGAGTACAAAAGCAGGAAGTCATTTTTCCCCCTTCTTAATGAAATAGTAAATGGTCTTGGCAATAAGATATAAGTTAAACGCTTTTATTCAACATTAATTAGCGAAATGTATTAAAGCCACCTGGATTTAGAATAAGATATTTTTTTAATGAAGCAAGATAAAAACCATCATTAAGCGAAACTTAGATGTGAATGGAGTTGAAGGAAAGAAATATATGTTCTAGAAAGAATACGAGCTTGAAAAAATAAGCAAGCACGCAGAGACATTCTTGTTCAGCGGCAAACCAGTTTCGAAGAGCAAACCAAGAAAAATAATTTTTAAAGACTTTTCCACTCTTGTGTTTCTTTTTGAAGACATATGATTGAGACTTTTCCCCTTAAACTACAGAAATAATCCGTTATAAGAACTGTATGATACAAAAAAGAAATTCTGTAAATTTTTTTTCTTTTCTTTTCTTTTTTTTTTTTTTTTTTTTTTTTGGTTTTTTGGGCCACACCCAGCTGTGCTCAGGGATTACTCCTGGCTGTCTGCTCAGAAATAGCTCCTGGCAGGCACGGGGGACCATATGGGACACTGGGATTCGAACCAGCCACCTTAGGTCCTGGATCGGCTGCTTGCAAGGCAAACGCCGCTGTGCTATCTCTTCGGGCCCCAAATTCTGTAAATTTCTAAAGAGAAAACTCAAAATCTAAATCACAGATACATGTATTATAAAATTGTTATAAAATTTAAAATCTATGGGACCAGAGAGATTGAGTAAAATGATTAGGGCGCTTGCCTTGCACACAGATAACTGGGGTTAGTCCCTGGCACCTTAAATGTTCTCTGAGACCCACCAAGAGTTATCTCTGAGAACAGAGCCAGAAATAAACCTCAGCATCACCAGTTGTGGTCCCCTAAACAAATTTAAAAACATCCATGCTTTCAAAGTATTTACTTTTCCTCATAAAATTTATCATAACAACTACTTCTTAGTGTACAGTTGAGTGGTATTATGTTCCTAATGTACAAACATCATTACTGCACATTTTCAGAAATCTTTGCATTTGTAAAAGTGAAATCTAAAACCTAGAAACAATACTTCTTATTCTCCCCATCTCCAGTCCTGGGAAACATTAATCCACTTCCTAATGATGACTTTCATCTCCCTAAATACCTTAAGTAAGTGTAATCACACAGTATTTTTTTGTGATTTGCTTAATTTTTTTTATGGTTTTTGGGCCACACCCAGTAACGCTCAGGGGTTACTCCTGGCTATGCGCTCAGAAGTTGCTCCTGGCTTGGGGGACCATATGGGACACCGGGGGATCGAACGCGGTCCGTCCAAGGCTAGCGCAGGCCAGGCAGGCACCTTACCTCTAGTGCCACCGCCCAGCCCCTGATTTGCTTAATTTTTATAGTCATATATCCTCAAGGTTCACCATGCTGTAAGTATATGTATTTTCCTTCCTGTTATAGGTTGATTATTTCCTCATTTGTATATATGGCATACTTTATTTATTTCTGTATTTAAGGATACATGATTGATTTTAAGTATTTGCTATAACTGTTAATGTTGCTATGAACGTAGGTGTACAAATAGCTCTATAAAACTATTTCCACAAAAGTGTAATTGCTAGGTCCACTTTTTTCCTTTTTGGGAAACTCCATGAAGTGCTCAGGGGTTACTCCTGGTTCTGCACTTAGGAATTACTCCTGGTGGTGCACGGGAGGTCAAATGGGATTCCACGGATTGAACCCAGATTGGCCATATGCAAAGCAAGCCTCCTACCATTGTTCCATCACATCAAGTATGCAGGTCTATTTTTACTTTTTTGAGGTCCATCATACTCTTCCCATAGTATTTATACATTTTATATTTTCTCTAATAGTGCACAAGGGTTTCAATTACTCCATACCCTTGCCAGCATTTCTTTTTTTTATATCAGAGATAAAATTCAGGAACTCACATATGCAAGAAATGTGTTCTATCCCTGGGACACTGGGCCCTTTTATGATTTTTAATGGTACCATTCTAGTGGGTGACTCATTATTATTTTGATTTGCATTTTCTTAGCAATCGTTTATATTGAGCATCTTTTCTAGTTTGGGGACAGAAGAAAGGGCTACCAAATAGTGATGCTCATGGGGCCACTAGAGCCATACCATGTGACACATGGGAGGATAAACTGTGTTAGAGACCAAACATAGGTTTGCAAAACATGTACCCAGGACTCCTGAAATCTCTCCTCAATATCATGTTGAGCATATTTTCATGTGATTTTTGTCTTTTTATATATTTTTATTTTTTTATAATTTTAATTTTATTAAACCATTGTGAATTACAAAGTCTTTTATAGTTGGGTTTCAGACATACAATGAATGAGGGTCAATCCTACCACCAGTGTTAACCTCCCTCCACCAATGTTCCCCAGGTGCATCCTACATCACTTACTCTTGCTCCCCCAGTCTGCTAGTATAACATGCCAATTTTAGGTTTAGATTGTTGAAATTTGGGTCTCTTGATTTCATTGTTGTCTTTGTCTTGGGTTTCTGGTTCTGTCCTTTTTTTAACATCACCAATGAATCTGAGACCAATCAGCGCCTGGCCATCATCATTTCATATTTTTTTCATTTTTTTCATTTTTTATTTTTAATTATGAGAACAAAGATGCAAAGAAAGAGGACAAGGTAAAGTTACAGTGGAAGGACAATCACCCATAAACAGAATTCTCAGTAGTCCCATTGCTGATATCTTAACTTTGAACTTTCAGCCAAAGAACATTAAGAAAAATAAAATAGAACCCATGTACAAGTCCCCAGATTATAGTACATAATATTTCTTAGCAGCACACAAAGCAATCTAAAGACATAAAGCTTATGTAACTCCTTAAACATTGAAGGAAAGTACTTTTTTTACATTTCCATGCTCATGCATATTAGTTTAAGTGAACCTCGAAAGTTTAAGTGGGTTGTTTTTCTTTTCTTTTCTTTTCTTTTCTTTTCTTTTTTTTTTTTTTGGTTTTTGGGCCACACCCGGCGGTGCTCAGGGGTGACTCCTGGCTGTCTGCTCAGAAATAGCTCCTGGCAGGCACGGGGGACCATACGGACACCGGGATTCGAACCAACCACCTTTGGTCCTGGATCGGCTGCTTGCAAGGCAAACGCTGCTGTGCTATCTCTCCGGGCCCATGGGTTGTTTTTCTTAAGGATTAGAGTCAAAGGAGCACAGTAAAAACAGTGTTAGAGTGGCAATTATTGTTTGTATAGGCCCACCAAAATATGAGGGACATGGAAAGGAAAAGCCTTGGCCTAAATAGGAGACCCTACCCCTGAAGTTTTCTGGCATAAGATCAACTCTAGGCTCCAGGATCATTTCATATTTTTATTTCTCCTCTTTCACTCAGTTTCTTTCCTTCTCACTATACTCTGGTGTCAAAATGTTTGAGACAACTACCATTTAGACCATTGTGTTTCTTCATGCAGTTATTCTAAATACCACATATAAGTGATATCATTCTGTATTTATACTTCTTTTTATGTTTTACTTCATTTAACATATCTTCTAGTTCCATCCATGTTGTTGAAAATTGCATGATTGCATCATTCCTTACTTCTATGTAGTATTCCATTGTATATCTGTACCATATCTTCATAATACAATTTTCTGTTATTGGAAATCTTGGTTGAGTCCAAGCTTTAGTGCTGCAATGAACACTTGTGTGGATACATCCTGTTGGATGAATGTTTTTCTGTCCTGGGGATAGAACCTCAAAAGAGGGATTGGCTGGGTCATATGGAAGCTCAATTTTGAGTTTACTGAGAATCCTCCATACTGTTTTCCATAACGGTTGGAACAGGCAAAATTCCCACCAGCAATGGATAAGAGTTCCTTTCTCACCACATCCCTACCAAGAGAGAGATTGTTCTAGTATACCCCACTGGTATAAGATGATATCTCATTGTTGTCTTGATTTGGATTTTCCTAATGAAAAGTGATGATGAGCATTTTTTCCATGTGTCTGTTGGTCATCTGTTGGTCTTCCTCAGAGAAGTGTCTGTTCATTTCCTCTCCCCATTGTTGATTTTTTTAAGGTTTTGTGGAGTTAACTTTTGTGAGTACTTTGTATAGCCTATATATGAAACCTTTATCTGATGTGTTGAGTGCAACTTTTTTCTCCCATTCAGTTAGCTGTCTCCTAATTTTAGCCCATGTTTCTTTTGCCACACAGAACTTTTTAGTTTGATGTAGTGCCGTTTATTCAGATTTGATGCTTATAGCTCTTTCTATTGCCATTCTATCATTGAAGACTTCTTTGAGGTCTATGTCTTGGAGTGTTCTGCTCCTGTTTTCCTCAATGACCTTTATGGATTTGGGTTATCTCAAGGCCTTTAATCCACTTTGAATAGAGTTTTGTGTAAAGTTTGAGATATAGATCTATCTTTAACTTATTACACATGATTATCCAATTGTCCCAACACCATTTGTTGAAGAGACTGTCTTTATACCATTTAAAATTTTTGACTACTTTGCAAAGATTAATTGACCATACTTGGGGGTTTACTACTGGATATTCTATTCTGACTTATTGGTATGAAAGTCTGTCTTTGTTCCAATACCATGCTATTTTGATTACTATAGCTTTGTAGTAGAGCTTCAAAGTAAGTAATAAGATGCTACTCAATTTCTTGTTTTTCCATATGAATTTGGCTGTCCTAGGTCTTTTATGATTCCACATAAACTTTGTAATTGATTGTTCTAAGTTCATTGAAGAATGTTGCCTGATTTTGAATAGGGATTGCATTGAATATATAGTAGTTTAGATAAGATGGTCATTTTGATGTTATTGATTCTTATAATTCATGAGCATGGTATGTTCTTCCATTTCCTTAAGTCTTTTTCAATTTCCTTCTGAAGTGTTTTGAAGTTTTGGTAGTACAAGTCTCTCAACTATCTTGTCATCTTGATTCCTAGGTATTTGATAGTTTGGACACTATTTTAAATGATATAAACTCTTAAATATCTTTCTCTTCTGAGTCATTATTTGTATAAAGGAATGTAACTGTCATTTGTGTATTGAATTTATAGCTGGCCACTATTAACTATTGATTTATTGTTTCTAGGAACTTTTATGTGAACTCTTTAGGGTCTTCGATGTATATCATATTATCTGCAAATAGCAAAATTTTTGATTTCCTCTTTTCTGATTTGGATTCCTTTGATATCCTACTCGTTTGATTGCTACTGCTAGGACTTCTAATACTATGTTGAATAAGACTGGAGACAGTGAACATGCTTGTCTAGTGCTTGACCTTAGTGTAAATACTTTCAGGTTTTTGCCATTAATAATAATGTTGGCTGTGGGATTTTTGTAGATAGCTGTTACTATCTTGAGGTAAGTTCCTTCCACCCTATTTTGCTGAATCATGAATGGGTGTTGTATTTTGTCAAATGCTTTCTTTGCATTGATTGATATGATTACATGGTTTTTATCCTTTTTTCTGTAGTGCATGATGTTGATTGATTTACATATATTGAATCATCCTTGCATCCTTGGAATGAAGCGCACTTGGTTATTATGTATAATATTATGTATAATTTTTTATGTGTTGTTGGATTCAGTTTGCTAAGATTTTGTTAAGGATTTTTGAATCAATGTTCACCAGTTAGAATGGTTTGTAGTTTTTTTTGGCTTTTTATTTTTAAATAACTATTATAATCCCACAAATATTTAACTCTTACATAGACATTTTTCTTTGCCCATTTTACTTTTTGTGCCACACCTGTTGTGCTCAGGAACTATGTAGGGTTCTAGGGTTTGAACCAGCATTGGATGCTTTCAAGGAAACATCCAAGCCTCTGTATTGTCATTCTGGCCTCTTTCAGAGACACTTTCAATGAAGCATTTTCATAAATATTGTTGGTACACAGACTATTTGTGTCTCTCCCCTAAAATCAAATGTTGAAGCCTAGTGTTATAGTAAGTAGAGGTAGATCTTTGGAGATAATTGTGGGTCATTAGATTAGAGACCTCATGTATACCTTTCTAACTTTATAGAACAGACTTCAGAGAGTTTCCTAATCCCTCTCACTTACTATGTAGGGTTAGTATAAATGTTAGTGATCATCATCTGGGCTAGAGAGATAGTACAGTGGGTATGGTGCTTGCCTTAAGTAGCATCAACCTTTGTTTGATCCTCAGCACTTATATGTACCCTGAAAATTTTCAAGAATGATTTCTGACTACAGAGCCAGGAGTAAGCCCTAATAACCATCAGATGTGGCCCTAAATCCCTCCTCATCAAAAAAATCTACCAACTGTTTCCCAGAGTACCTACTTCATCTACATAAAATCTAGCATTAATTCATCTCAGACTTTTCAGTCCTCCAGAAAATAGAACTAAATTTCTTTTTGTTGTTGTTTTTGGGCTACCCCTAGCATGCTTAGGGCTTACTTCTCATGGTATACTTCTGGATTTGTGCTCAGAATTTACTCCTGGAGGGGTCAGGAGACTATATGGGGTGAAGGGGATTGAAACCAGGTCAGCTGCATGTAAGGCAAGTACCACACCACTATACTTTCTATCTGGCCCCCAGATAGATCTATCGGTTGTTGGTAAGTCATTTTGTTTAATGTTCTAACAGCTTAAACAGAGACAATTTTCCATGACTTCTCCTCTCCTCCAACACTCAGTATCCTTTTAGCCATCTTTTATTTTATTCTAAGAATTAGTTTAGATGTCCATGATATATGTACCTACTAAGAAGTTAAACCTACTTTTAGCTAGAATAGATTCTTATAGATCTAAACAAATATTGGGAATCTCAACTTATTCCTCTGATTAGATTTTAGTTATGATTATAAGCTTGGGGCAGGAAATGTGGCTTGGTAGTAAACAAGCCTTGCATGCAAGAGATTGGGTTCTATCCCTAGCACTGGTGAGTGATGGAAAGAGGAAGTAACTTAAGCCTAAAATAAGAAACTTAGTGCAGGGTTTCTTTGGGGGGTGTCACACCTACTAGCACTCAGGGGACACTCTTAGTGATGTATTAAAGGCCATAATTGTGGTTACAGTTATATGTATCACAAGTGACTTGAACTCTGTACTCTCCTGTTGCAAAGCAATCTTTGATGGGGTTGACTGATGGAGGGATGGAAGATGAGGTCTTTCTCCTCCAGCTGGGACCACGGTCTGTCACCCTGCTCAGTGGCGGTTCTGAGGTGAATGCGGCGGAAATAAAGCTAACAGGCAGACAGGTTTCAGAAGATATCAGCTTTATTCCATTGATAAGGCTGAAGCCAAAAGCCCCAGAATCAGCCCCAGAGAAAAGGCCTCTACCTTCCACAGACCCTTGTTTTTATACATGAGAATAAGGTACCACCCTAGGGTGGGAGCAGAATCGGGTACCATCCGTGGGAAGGAGCAGAATGTCAGGTCACACCCTAGGGTAGGGCACAATCACTGATCATGGTAGGATCAGTATGGAAATGTTTGCATACACAACACTCTCTCTCTAGCCCACAGGACAGGGCTTGATCAACTTTGATACTATATTAACCAGATTACTTTGTTGTGTGTGGAGGATAGGAAAAAGTATCTTTGTAAGGACTTTTAGCAACATTCTTGGCTCCTACTTATTAAATCTTAATAGGCCCATCCCAGGTTGTGACTATCAAAATTTCTCTAGCTATTACCAAATATCACTCCCATGCCATTCAGAAAATAACAGCTATAGGCCATTCCCCTAATATTATTGGGCCAAAGCTTGATATGCCACATATATTAGTTTAATTTGAATTAAAGACAGACTTTGGTTGGTGGGAGCTAGTTTCAATTTGCTGTACACAGGAAATAGTTTTCTTAATTACTGTTGGAAGGTATCTTGTGGATACACACTTTGGATATTTAACAAGGGATGAGGGAAAGCTGAATGAATAATGGAAAATGTTTAAATAAATACCCATTCTCCAAAGTTCAAAAAATATTTTACATCAGGCCAATACCCATCTAAAGGCAGCCATACATCTAGCACTGTAATATCCAAAAAAGAGTAAATAATTAGCATCCATATATAGCCACTAAGCATTTGAAGTGTGACCATTTGAAACTGAGGTATATTGTGGTAAAATCAAGGCAGATTTTAAAGAATATATACAAAATAAGAGTATAAACTGTATAAACTTTCATTAATAATTTATATACTGATTCTACATTGAATTATACCTATTATGTTGAAATATTAAATTCTCTTTGTCGTATTAAGATGGTGACTAGATATTAATAATGAATACAGCATGTGACTTTTATTTATGAGCTATTCAAATTTAGAATGAAAAGAACTCTATAGTGTCAGAAAGTTTTAAATAATATTTTATTTAAGCACCATGATTACAAACATGATTGTACTTGGGTTTCAGGCAACATCAGAATTTTGAAAAATAGTTTTCCTGTTGTTTAAAGTAATATAAAGCATCTTACTTGAGGTAAGAGATTACAATATTTTGCTAACCTCTTTTCTTTCCTTTTAACCTCAGTAGAAGGAACTTGGAAATTCATCAAAAGATTTTTTTTTTGGTTTTTGGGCCACACCCGGCGGTGCTCAGGGGTGACTTCTGGCTGTCTGCTCAGAAATAGCTCCTGGCAGGCACGGGGGGGCCATATGGGACACCGGGATTCGAACCAACCACCTTTGGTCCTGGATCGGCTGCTTGCAAGGCAAACGCCACTGTGCTATCTCTCCGGGCCCCATTAAAAGATTTTTTAAGGGAGTTTCAAACATATAGCATTAGCTTGATCATGATGATCCTTTAACATAATTAGAAAGCCTTTGGAGGACTATTGGGGAATTCACTGGTTTCCCCAAATATTTGCTTTACTAGTATAACAAGTATTTCATTCAACAAACACAGGACTGTTAATCTTTAATAATTCAGGTGTTAATTTATATTATCTGGTTTGATTTAAAAAATCTGAGCAACAAATTGACAATTAAGATAATGGTGACATGGCAGAGCTTTCCAATATAGTATTTCCAATCAAAACACCAGAATTTGAAAAATGTGTTAAACTTAAGAGCAGAAAATAGTGCTTCATGACTGAAAGATGTAGATACAGTAGAAGAAATTTCACTTAATCTTTTTAGTTGTCTCTGATAAAAAGCCTTACAATAAACATGTCCTAACATTTCCACACATCATAATTTGGCAAATAAAACTTGCACAAAATTTATCTCAAGTTAAAGTATGACAAAAGTATTTTTGGTAGTTTTTTTTGGGGGGAGGGTCACACCCGGCAGTGCTCAGGGGTTACTCCTGGCTCCATGCTCAGAAATTGTTCCTAGTAGGCATGGAGGACCATATGGGAAGCCGGATTCGAACTGATGACCTTCTGCATGAAAGGCAAACGCCTTACCTCCATGCTATCTCTCCGGCCCCAACAAAAGTATTTGTATATCATAAAAACTTATAGGTAGAGCTGGGGATGTGGCTCAAGTGGGAGAACTTGTGCCAGGATATGGGATCGATCTCCAGCATTTCATGATTTCATGAGCAGTGCAGTAATGGGTTCAGCCTGGTACCCAAGCAGAAACAGGTGTGTTCCCCCTTACCCACCAAGAACAACAAAAACTCATAGGCAATTAAAATGCAATATTCGGATTAATTTCATGTAAACTCATGGCCTCAAATTTTATTTTATTTTTTGGGGGGCTACCCCAGCGATACTTAGGCATTTCTCCTGGCTCTGTGCTTAGAAATTACTTCTGGAAGTGCTTAAGGTCCATAAAGATGCAACCTAAAAGATTGAATTTGGGTCAGTCACATGCAAGGCAAGCACCCTACTCATACTATTGTTGCAGCACCAGGCCTCACATATTATAGGGCTAAATTAAGCATTATGAAGAGGTCATAATGTTAAAATCACATATATATTAATATATAAAATAAAAAATAATTTAAGTGACACCTATATTAAAAATTGTCAAGGAAATCATCCTTGAAATAATAAACTAACCAGTTAACATTCTTTAGCATAATTTAAAACAAAGAGAACTGATTAACAGTCTGTAGGAGTATAATTTCCCCTCAAGCACAAAAATAAGCTGTTGTCAAGTCATTATAATTACCTCCCATGATATACAGTATCATATCAAAAGACACATTGAGACTTACACTTTTTACTCATCTCTGTCCTTGATTAGAGTTAAATGTATTCAAAATAGTTCTAACTCATTTTAAAAAGACGTAGGATGCATATTTTCTCAAAAATAAGGAAATTAGACTTGGGAACAAGAAAGAGAGCCTTATCACTACAGAGTTTCCAATCTAGAGTGAGAATATTATGAAGGAAATTTAGGAATTTTTAATTACATTTTGAGAATGCTCTTAAATGTAGACATTTAATATTTTTAGAGATTATAAATTATTATTTAAATTATCTTGATCACTAACATGCTACTTAAAATATATGGAAATGAACAGGAAAACACGGTTTCATAGGCCAAAAGAGATTAAGGACCTGTTGATAAATATTTGAGTATCCAGTGTTTGACAAGTAAAAGACATTATCAACATTGTAGAGGTGGCATTTTAAAAAATTAGTTTAAGAAATTCTGGCAAGTGAATAGCAGGAAATAATACTTCAATTACAGTCTAAGTCAACCGGTCCATTTGTCTAACAGATATTTCTAAACAAGCATGTGTTTCCAGAACACTAGTTTTTCTGTTGCACTTATGTTTTTGTCAAACAGAAAAATAGGATCAACTGACTTTGATGAAAGAAATTCATATAATACAGAATCTTTAAATATAGGAACCTGAGACCAACAACAGCTAAAGTGTGAAAAAGTTTCGCTGGGACCAAGGAGAATGACTTGGGCTGGCAGACTGGTATGCCTGGAGCCCAGAGTTGGTCTTATGCCAATAAACCTCGGGGGTGAGGCCTTCTTGTAACTAGGCCAAGGATTTTTTTTTTTTCCGTTTTCCCCATATTTTTCTGGGCCTATGCAAACAACGGCGATTGCCACTGTCACACCCTTACTATTTTTTTTTTTATCTTTTAAGAAAAAAGAAACCAATTTACTGAACTTAAAAACAACTGAACTTAAAAAACTTAACTGTAGTAGAATGCCTGTCTTGAATACAGGCAGGGGATGGGAAGGGGGGGGGGTATTGGGAGGGGGGAATGTTACACTGGTGAAGGGGGGATGTTCTGTTTGTGACTGTAACTCAAATATAATCATGTTACTTAAATAAAAATATATATATATTTTGTGTGTGTGTTTGTGTGTGTGTGTGTGCGCGTGTGGTTTATGGGTCACACCCGGCAGTGCTCAGGGGTTATTCCTGGCTCCAGGCTCAGAAATTGCTCCTGGCAGGCACGGAGGACCATATGGGGCACCGGGATTCGAACCCATGACCTTCTGCATGAAAGGCAAATGCCTCCATGCTATCTCTCCGGCCCCAATAAAAAATATATTAAAAGTAAAAGAAAAATAGAATCATCTCTCTTTCTGAGCATCTTTCTAAACAGAAACAGATCTTGGGCACTTCTGAGTTGGTGATATGGAGTTAATTGTTGACATCAAGACCATAAATGCCAGCACCACTGTAAACAAAATCTTTAAATTAACAAATAAATTAATAAACAATTAAAACAAAAAGAAACTTCAAAAGATCATAATTAACAAATCACAGACTGAGAGTTCAGATAGTGAGCACCATCTACCCCTCACTATACTGTCTGGGGTACTTTCCAGTCAACTCTAGTTAGTTAAAAGTTCTTGTATGGACTCCAGATTGGCTAGATAGTGGGAAGTGTCCGAGATATTTTTGGAGCAAAGACTTCTCGGCAGCGACACATCTGTTCAATCACCCAGACACCGAGGAGCTATCGGGCTCCACGGCAATCGACTAAAGTTCTGTCTTGGCTATAGCCGGTGAGGGAGGGGGGGGGGGGACAGAAAAAATTTTTGCTTTCCTAGAATCATTGTCCATTCTTTTTAGGTTCGGAGCTCTTTAAGAATTCGCGTAAAGCCAATTTCTCACGGTCTGATGAGTCACTAGACTATGCACTGCGCATGCGCCAACCGAGAGCCGCCCTGTGGTCGGGCGAGTCCAGCTGTCACTCACGATCATGTCCCACCTCCGCAGTGACGTACCGCTTCCTTTTCCCGCGAGCTTTGCAGCTGCAGGTTTCGGCTGTGCCGCCTTGCAACCCGATTTTGCGCTTGCATTTGCAGGTTTCGGCGAGGTTTTATGCTGCTTGGCCCGAGCCGCTTTATTGAATCGGTTGCCGATCGCTTTGCCCCAGAGCGGGGCAGATCTGAGGAATCAGGAGCCCCTGGTCCCCGGCGTGTATCTGGACTTTGTTTCCTTTCCGCGCTCGTTCCTCTCCGAAGAAGCTGGGCTTCAGTCGTCACTGAATTGTAAGTACTCCAGGCGAGGAACGCCGACTGCGCCCCGTTGATTTCGTGATCTTTGTTCTGGGAGAGTTTTTTCTTATTTATTGTCCCTGTTTTCTGTGCCGAAAAATCCACCAGCGGAAGCGGCTCCTTAAGTTCCTGCTGGCTGTCTTTCTCTCCGTGGTCCCACAGCGGCATCCAGAGGTTGGAACTTTACACTGCAGCTGTAGTTAGACCTAAAAGGACCGAATTGCATTTAAATGAATGGCATTCAGTAACTGTCAACAGCGTATTTAGAAAGATTTGGGACTTTTGAAAAATGAGACATGAGTTTCTTAGAACTCTTTGTTATTAAAACGGGAAGCTCTAGTAACAATTGGTCTTAGAAAGATCTGGGACTTTGGAAAAATTAGATGCTTAGTTTCTGTTTTAAAACTCTGTTATTGGGGCCGGTGAGGTGGTGCTAGAGGTAAGATGTCTGCCTTTCAAGCGTTAGCCAAGGAAAGACCGCAGTTCGATTCCCCGGCGTCCCATATGGTCCCCCCAAGCCAGGGGCGATTTCTGAGCACTTAGCCAGGAGTAACCCTTGAGCATCAAACGGGTGTGGCCCCCCCAAAAAAACCAAAACAAACAAAAAAAAACTCTGTGTTATTAAAATGTGCAACTCTTAACTATTGGTTTTAGAAAGATTATTTAGGGTACGGAAAGATACAGCGGTAGGGCGTTTGCTTTGCATGCAGTCGATCCGGGAGGGTCCTGGTTTGATTCCTGGAATCCCCTATCGTCCTCTGAGCCTGCCAGGAGAGATTGATTTCTGAGCGCAGAGCCAAGTGTAGCCCCTGAGCACTGCCGGGTGTGCCCCCCCCCCCCAAAAAAAAAAGATTATTTAGAAAGATTTGGGACTATTGAAAAAATAGATGCGTAGTTTCTGTTTTAGAATTCTTTGTTTTTAAGATTTGCACCTCTTAACGATTGGTTTTTCTAATTTGAAACAGCTGGAACTTTTGAGTGCCACATGTGGTTGTTAAAGAAGTGAATCTCGAGGAAGGAAAGATGAGTAAAAGCAAAGATGATGCACCCCACGAACTAGAGAGCCAGTTTATCTTACGTCTACCTCCGGAATATGCTTCAACAGTAAGGCGGGCTGTGCAGTCTGGACACGTCAACCTGAAGGACAGGCTGACAATTGAGTTACACCCTGATGGACGTCATGGAATTGTAAGAGTGGACCGTGTTCCATTGGCCTCAAAATTGGTAGATCTGCCCTGTATTATGGAAAGCTTGAAAACCATTGATAAAAAAACCTTTTACAAGACTGCTGATATCTGCCAGATGCTTGTATCCACAGTGGATGGTGATCTGTATCCTCCTGTTGAGGAACCAGTTGCTACTACTGATCCCAAAGCAAGCAAGAAAAAGGATAAGGACAAAGAAAAAAAGTTCATATGGAATCATGGAATTACTCTGCCTCTAAAAAATGTCAGGAAAAGAAGATTCCGAAAGACAGCAAAGAAGAAATATATTGAATCACCAGACGTAGAGAAAGAAGTTAAGCGATTGCTTAGTACAGATGCTGAAGCTGTCAGTACTCGTTGGGAAATAATTGCTGAAGATGAAACAAAAGAAACAGAAAATCAAGGCCTTGATATCTCTTCTCCAGGAATGTCTGGCCACAGACAGGGCCATGATTCATTAGAACACGATGAGCTGAGGGAGATTTTCAATGACCTCAGTAGCAGCAGTGAAGATGAAGATGAGACACAACATCAAGATGAAGAAGATATAAACATTATTGACACTGAGGAAGATTTAGAAAGACAGCTTCAGGACAAGCTAAATGAATCAGATGAACAGCATCATGAAAATGAGGGAACTAATCAGCTGGTTATGGGAATTCAGAAACAGATTGATAACATGAAAGATAAGCTCCAAGAGACTCAAGACAGAGCAAAACGACAGGAGGATCTCATCATGAAAGTGGAAAACCTGGCTCTCAAGAACAGGTTTCAAGCTGTGCTGGATGAACTCAAACAAAAGGAAGACCGAGAGAAGGAGCAGCTCAGCTCTTTGCAAGAAGAATTAGAGTCACTTCTAGAAAAGTGAGAAGAGGCAGACTGGACACACTAAAGAAAAATCATGACTTTATTAGCTGAACTAACTTTAACATTTCTTCCACTGCCTTTTACTGCATTTGTCTTAGTGAAGTTTCAGTTATTACTGAAAACTTTTAGTTAGGATTTCATAATGGGACTGGTTATTACTTTATAGTAGTACCTGTTTCTTCTGCTGTCTTATATGGACTTTGGCTTAGTGACAATTTTTTTTATCTGATTTGTTTTACAGAATCATTGTGTGAAATTTTTATCATGTAAGAAAAAGCAATTTATAGGGAGATAAACAGTTACAGGATAGTTAGATGATAAGGAGAATGAATAGTTCAATTTTTATAATCATAGCTTTACTGCAGAATTAAGCTGTTAGTGCTCTGTTGTGCCAAATGGTTTAGAAAGAGACTGTTTCTGAGGTAATGAAGCTAATTTATATATGTATTTCTTTGCAGTGGATACTTTTTCAGTGATTCAAAACAGTTTTACATATGTAAATACTTTATTTCATAAATATTTTTGAAATAACAAAAGCAAAGTAAATAAAAAACTTTTTTTTCTACTTCATATGTCTTGTTCCTTTAGGGCTTTTGCATATGTGGTCCTCTTGAGGTGAGTTTTTGATGGGGTTTAATGGCAGCCCTGTTTTACAGAGAAAGAAGCATTGTGAGCATTAAGAAAAAAGGAGCATTATGGGGGTAAAGTCATCTTTGCAGATTCCAATTTACATTATTCCATTTGGAGTTTAGGAAACACTAGGAATAGATCTTTTTAAAATATTCCAAGTTTTGTACATCAAGGTTTGTGTTTTATCTTTTTCTATTAAAGTCCTGTACTGATCTGTTTAAAATATTAGGAACAAAAAGATAAATAAGAGCTATTGAATAATGCTTTTTGTTTTGGATTGATTGCATTTCTAAATATTTTCAATTTAATTTCTATAATGAGTGAATTATTAAGCTGAGTTGGCCACTTTATCAAAGCTGCTAATGAAGTTGTTAATATAGTCTGTTATTTTAGATTTTGGGGAGCCACACCCAGCAATGCCTGAGTAATTACTGGATCTGCACCAGGAATTACTGAGGGTGTTTGGGGAGGGTCATGTGGGGTATTGGGGGTCAAAGCCAGGTTGGTCACATGCAAGGTAAGTATGCTATCACTCCAGCCCCCATTTCAGAATTTTAAAACATTTTTCATATCCCTAAACTCTACACAATCAAAATTCTAATCTAATGTATCATAATTGGATTACTTTGGAAAATCTGGCTAATGTTAAAATGCAGAATTAAAATTAATTTTCTAAGATTGATTTATAATGTGAAACTTTTAGGGGTGGCAGCCACAACTGATGGTTTCAGAACTTGTTCCTGGCATTGGAATCAAGGATAACTGTTAGCAGGCTCAGGGGACCATTTGGGATGCTGGAAATCAAATCCAGTTGACTTCATTCAAAGCAAGCACCCTACCTGCTGTCCTATCTCTTGTTTTGAGGCCATACTGGGTGGTGCTCAGAGATTACTTCTGACTCTGTGCTTAGGTATTATTCCTGGTGGATTTGGGGTACAATATGGGATGCCAGGGATTAAACCTAATGAGGCCTACATCAAATCTTCATGACAAAAGTTCAGGGTGAAAGAATTCCCTGCATTATAAAATTTATGGGTTCTTATCCCTATTAGATAAGAACTTTCTCTACATAAAATTTCCCCATTTTAGTATGCTATGCAAAAAGAAACAATGCCATATGATACTCCTGGTGCATATGGGCTAAAATTAACAAGCTAAACAATATAATCTGGTTTTAACCTGACCTCAGATCCCAAGAAAGACTTCTCTACTGGAATTTCCTACTAAGAAGATCCAAAAAGGAATGGGGGAAGCTTCCTCTACTTATGGAAAAAACACCAAGAATTATAGCTATTAAGGAGATGTGTCTACAGGAATATACAAAGGAACTATAGATCTCCCCTTTAAGTCTTTTGAGATAGCCTGGGTGGGGCAAATAAAATCCAGACTCGCAGTGGTCCTCAAACTGTGGCCCCTGGGCCACATATTGTATTTGTATCTGTTTGTTTCTTCATTGCAAAATAAGATATATTCAGTGTGCATAAGAATTCATTCATAAGTTTTGTTTTTACTATAGTCAGACCCTCCAATGGTCTGAGGGACAGTGAACTGGCCCCCTGTTTAAAAAGTTTGAGGACCCCTGATCCAGAGCATAGTTTAATCTCTTGTGGAGTCTGAGAAAAATTCCATAGAAGTCATGGATCAGGTGGTGTTTTCAAGTTGAGGATGCCTCTGGAGCCAAATCCAGGAGCAAGCAACAATCCACAGTAGAGGAAAGGGGGAAAAGGGCCGCATAGGATGAGTCAACAGGAATGGTGGCTGCAGCTTCTTCCCTGAGCAAGACAGGGCAGGTGAGAGGGTGTCCTTTCACTTTGGGAGCCAGCTGGCTTGTTGGGGGAAGGGGAAGGCTCTGTTTTCTGAGGAGTTGAGAACTGGGTTAAGTGGGAGAGATAATGGATCAGGGTTGAGGGAATGAGAGGATAGAAGAAGATATGTAAGGCAGTAGGTGGGAATGGAGAAGGGAGAGTTTATATATAGCAGGGACTATATATAACATAGGCAGGGATTATGTACAATACAGATTAGACAGACATGAAGGAGTCCACCACATACACATTCACATCCATATAGACAGACATTGGAGATCTATTTGTAGGCTGCAGTTGAAGGACTGGCCCTAATGTAATGGTCAGAGTGCTTAAAAATATAGGGCCAGCACATGGGGGAAAAGTTTTTCAATTTCTAGGCACTTCATCAATGGTGAAGGTCAACTTTGCTAAATAAAAGCTTCCAGGGTTAGATTTTGCATGGAACATTTTAGAACAATCATAATTTTCTTGTCTGGAGTACTAAAAATATGGTAGTGAGCACTGTAAGAGGAGTCTACCCCATGAAGTATCATCTATCGTGTCTTGAACATCTAGGTTACATTCCTGAAAGAAAATGGACAACATGGGCATTATGATATAATAGTAAACTAGCTTGAAGTGAAAAAAAAATAGCAAAAATAAACACAATGAACAGGGACTGGCCCCATTTTTATCAAAATTCTTAGAAAGGTCTCATAACTTAAAAAAACTAATATATATATACATATACATACATATATATCTTTTTTATTGTGTTTGGGTCACAGCCAGTTGCTCAGGGGTTACTCATGGCTCTAATTACTCAGAAATTACTCCTGGCTGGCTAGGGGGACCATATAGGATGCTGGGGATCAAACTTGGGTTGGCTGTGTGCAAGGCAAATCTCCATATACTATGCTATTATTCCAGCCTCTCTTTTTTTTAAGTTTCATTTTTAATAAATAAAATAAATTATTTAATTGAATCACCATGAGATACAAAGTTTCTCATATTGAGTTATAGTTATACAATGTTCAACACCCTTCACCAGTGCATTTTTACTGCTATCAATATCCCCAGTTTAGCCTCCAGCCCTCCCCACTGTCCTCTCCCCTGCCTGCCCTCTGTGTGTCCTCTCTCTCTCTCTCTCTCTCTCTCTCTCTCTCTCTCTCTCTCTGTCTCTCTGTCTCTCTGTCTCTGTCTCTCTCTCTCTCTCTCTCTCTCTCTCTCTCTCCTCCCTCTCTCCCTCTCTGCCTCTCTCCCTCTCCCTTTTCTCCTTTTAGATGCTGTGGTTTGCAACATTGTTGTTGACAGGGTATCATGCGTATCACTTTATCTCATTTTAGCACCCAGTTCTTGTCCAGACTGATCATTTCCAGCTATTCCTGTCATAGTGATCTCCTCTCTACCCTAACTGCACTGCCCCACTATTGGTGGCAAGCTTCCTGCCATGAATTGGTCCTCCTGGCCTTCATCTCTATTGTCTGGATATTAATACCTTACTAACCTTTTTTTAATCCCACTAATAAGTGCAATAATACTATATATGTCCCTCTCTTGTATCATTACCCCCAGCATAATACTGTCCATGTCCCTTCATGTACAAGCAAATTTCATGACTTCATTTTTCCTAACAGCTTCATAGTATTCCACTGTATACAAATATCATAATTTCAAATCCATTCATCTGCTCTTGGGCACTTGGCTTGTTTCCAATTCACTATTGTGAATAGTGTTGCACATTTATATTTATTTTTAGTTAGGGATATGTAAATTTCTACAGATCAGCAAGACAGTTTTACATCTGAATGAGAAGAAAAAATTTACTTTTTCTAAATTCTGTAAAATTAGCTAAAAGCTCTCTTTTCATTCTAATTTTATCCAAGTAAGCATTGATTAAAAGTTTTTTTTTTCATGCCTAAACTATGCTTTCAAATGCAGTCACCATGTCTGTTTTCAGCCTTCTCCATAGACTCACTCTGATCTTGAAAAAGACATAAACCAGGCTATGAAAAAGATGGGTACACTGACCATGCAGCTGAAAGCTGGCAAACTTATGTAGAGAAGGTGGGGCAAGCCTGCTGCAACCATCACCTACAATTGCTGCTTTAGTGGACCAGCTTCACCACTCATTTTACAGCTTTCTGCAGAGACATCAATCTGACCCAAAAAATCCAGGTATGTTAGTATATAGGTTGACATTATCAAAACTTTCTTGGAATGGGACTGGGCACTCTACTCCCTTTCTTCTCTACTTTCAAAAACCTGGCAGCTGAAAACACTCCTTACAAAAACCTCAGTATCAGGAATAGTGCTTAGAATTTTTGGATTGCAGTAGTATTTGTGGCTTCACATTGACTTCAACTTTTTTATTGTCAACCCTGTAGGAACACACCAATTTAGACACCAATTTGTATTTAAAGTCACCTAATGTATGTGAGATGTATCTAATCACCTTATAAGCACACACCATGTTTTAAAACCCAGAGCACAAACCCTGCCATCCTTAATCCCTTTACCCTCAATCAGAAGCACACACCCTATTTTATTCCCCTTTCACATCCTACCTGATTGGCTGACACAGAGTCCACACCCTATTCTTCCCTAATATAAATATCCATTTCCCACTTACAATAAAATAAAATACTCTACAGATGTGGTCAGTGAATGCTTGATTCTTTTTGATTGCTCTACTTTGCCTGGGATCTGACCTCACCAGTGATTTCTATATCTTGGGATCTGACCTCACCAACATCATTTACAATGAGCTCAAATAGAGACACCAAATAGGGTACCTGAGAAGTGAGTAAAAAAAGATCCCCTTATGAGTCAGGGCCATGGCCCCTGCTGCCCCAATAGTACTTTGTGGCATTATTATTTTTATTTTTGCATAAACCCAGTAAAATAAGAAAATCTTATGTAAGACAGGAGCTTCCATTAGGGATTAGGCACTCCAAAAATTACATGTTGCAGTGACGCTCAGGGGTTACTCCTGGTTATGCACTCAGAATCGGTCCTGGCTTGGGGGAACCATATGGGACGCCGGGGAATCACCATAAGTAAATAAATGTTTATTTATTCTGTAAAATATTCAGCAGCTTATATTCTCTTCTATACTTCAATGGGTCATTTGGCAATGGATACAGCTGCATAATTTAAAGCAGAAGTCTATGAAGAAAGAAGTTGGATGCTCCAGATGCACACTATGGTGCTCAGTTCTCTTAACTCTTATTACAGTGACAGTGGTCATTATAGAATGCCTAGCAACTTATGAAAAATGTTCTTGTGATATGCTTAAGTCAGGAAGCTAATTGGTTCATAATCTAATTTATGACACTTTTACAGCCAACTCTAAAATGTCCTTACCACTTTACTTGTTGGCTTTGTATTTAAGAAGTGCTTTGACCCATTTACCACCCTAGATGGGTCAGTGTTACAGCTGTAACATATTGATCAATCAATTATGTATGAATGTATGTGTGTGGTGGCCACCTTTATGTTAGTCTAATGTTCATCTGTGTTGTACATAGCTCTTTTACCTCCCCCACTCCTGCCTGCCATTCAGCAAAACCTTTTATTCTGTATCCCTATGCTTACTTATCCCAGACTTGCTTTTACCCATATAGCTCAACATCCTGTATGCTCAGGAACACAACCCCACTCCCATACACCTGTGCCCTTACCCTTGCACCCCCTCATTACCTTGGATTGCCACACTTGACCAGAATTGACTTTTTAAATGAGACCTGGCTCAAAGACTGATCTCAGCCTATAACTCTATCCCACAGTTGCAGGATATTTCCACCATCTCCTTGACTGCCATCAAGTGAGAGATTACCTCTTTAGCTGAAGCAATATTACAGATTCTACCCACCTTGGAATTATTCAAAAGACCAGGGAGATATGTGTTTTTTTAACTTTATTTATTTATTTGATTGATTGATTGGCTTTGGGGCCACACCCAACAGTGCTCAGGTGTCACTCCTGGCTCTGCACTCAGAAATCAAATCACTCCTGGTAGGCAGGGGACCATATGGGATGCCAGTAATTGAACTAGGTCCCTCCCTGGTCAGCCGCATGCAAAGCAAATGCCCTGCCACTGTACTATCTCTCTGGCCCCAATATGTATGTTTCTTTATGTGTATTTTCTCATGTGCATTTCTTTATTTGGGGGACAATATAACACCTTTGGACTTGTTCAGCAGAAAATACGGAGTATGTGTATTTTTTTTATGGATTTCTTGGGGAATAGTGTTGTTGTTTATGTATGTATCAGGAATTATAGGGGATGACATCAATTTAGGAATAGATGCTACAACCTAGTCATAGCCCCCTGCTGCCCCAAGGCATTATTATTTTTATTTTTGCATAAACCCAGTAAAATAAGAAAATCTTATGTAAGACAGGAGCTTCTGTCTATTAGGAATAGAAACTCCAAAACTTATATGTTGCAGGTAACTAGCTTTTTTTTGAGGGGGGCACACCCAGTGATGCTCAGGGGTTACTCCTGACTATGTGCTCAGAAATCGGTCCTGGCTTGTGGGACCATATGGGACACTGGGGGTGTCGAACCATGGTCCATCCTAGGCTAGTGCTAGTGAGGCAGATGCCTTACCACTCTGCACCACAGCTCTAGCCTTTAGGTGGGTATATTGCCCTGAACATTTGTCATATCCACTTGACTTGAGCTACAGTTGCTCTGGGTCCCATCACTGGAACCAAGAACAGGTTTTGTGCCTCCCTGACAAGGAGGAATCCAGGGAGAGACTTCAAGACACTCTGGCAACAAAGTGCAAACCCAGGCATCCTTCATGATATCCTGGAAATGACTTGTAAACCTGGGCATTCTTCATGATGCCCTGCAATGATTTAAGGCTTGTGAGAGCCTAAAAGATTCTCACACAATGCCTGTTAGCAACAGCAACCAAAGAGAAGAAAATGAAGGAGAGAGAATCTCTTCCTGGTAACTAGAAGAAGAAGGGTGAGATAAACAAGACTGGCCTGAGGCCTGCTTTTGGAAAAAAAAAAAAAAGCCTGATTGGGGGTTGCCACTTATAGTGGAAGACAATCTAGCACAATTTACCTAGCCCTTCTCTAAATTTCAGGTGCTTAACAACTATCTCAATTACTTTTTAGCAAACAGAAAAGGGAGAGATGTCGCTAATCACCTTAAGCACAACCCTGTTTAAACACCCAGAGCACACACCCTGCTTTCCCTAATCCCTTTTCCCTATCTTCTCTGAACATAGATGCACGCACACCCTATTTCAATCTCTCACAGCCTATCCGACTGGCTGACACAGAGTCCACACCCTTCTCTCCCCCAGTATATTCATTTTCCACCTAAAATAAACCGAGTTATTCTTCTGAAGTACCAAGTGGTTACATCTTTGTGAGTGCTCTGCTCGCCTGGGATTCTACCTCATGAATGACTCTGACCTCACTAGTGAGTCTGAGCTCACAACCGACTTTTACATCTTAGGATCTAGCTCATCAGCATCATTTACAAAGAGATATAATGATTTTCACAAATATTCTTGCTGCTATATTCTTTTTTTCCTTTCTTTTTTGGTTTTTGGGTCACACCCAGCAGCGCTCAGGGGTTACTCCTGGCTCTATGCTCAGAAATTGCTCCTGGCAGGCTCAGGGGACCATATGGGATGCCGGGATCCGAACCACCGACCTTCTACATGCAAGGCAAATGCCTTACCTGCATGCCCCATTTTCCTTTCTTTTAAAATAATTTTGCTCCCACCTACCTGAAAAAATGTAATATGATCAACTATGTGAACTATGTGAAATATAGTCTTTTTTTTAAGTATTTTGGGCCATACCCTACAGTGCTCAGGGGTTACTCCTGGATCTGCACTCAGAAATCGCTCCTGGCTAGGAGACCATATGGGATGCCAGGGATTGAGTCTGTATCTGTCTGGATAAGTCATGTACAAGGCAAATGCCCTAATACTGTGCTACCACACTAGCCCCAAAACTATGGTCTTTAAATAAATTAATTTACATTAACATTTTAAAAAGTTTCATAAAATATATTTTTATACTGGATCTCATTTATTCATGAATTATACTGATTCTGAAAGATGTCTGCCTCTCTAAGAAAACCTTAGAGCTAGAGCTTCTTTCTCACCAATCTCCTATTCTTTGACTTCTATATTAGCAGATATATGAATAATGTAGCATATTTATTTTTAAATTCTTTTGTTTTCTTTCCTATGATATTACTAGTTCCTGCAGCATTTATATTTTTTCTCCTTGTGGAGCAGTTAGGGGAACATTTAAATGTCTCTTGCTTCTTGTTGATCAATCAGTTAAGTTAATTTCAAAGTAAGTTATGGTACTAAATAGAAAATAGATAAATAAATAAAATAAAACAGTACAATACAGTTCAGTACTGAAAGGTGTATGCATCTATAACATTGCTCTCTTGTATGCTTCCTGTTCTTTGTTCTCATGAAATTTAATTTTTTGGGGGGGCCATACCCGGTAATGGTCAGGGGTTACTCCTGGCTATGCGGTCAGAAGTCGCTCCTGGCTTGGGGACCATATGGGAATGCAGGGGATTGAACCGCAGTCCATCCTAGGCTAGCTCTGGCAAGGCAGACACCTTACCTCTAGCACCACCATGCCAGCCCCAGAATTTAATTTTTAAGAATAAAGTTGTATTGGGGATGGCAGGATAGCACAGCGGTAGGGTGTTTGCCTTGCAAGCGGCTGACCAGGATGGAACTGGGTTCTATCCATGGCAACCCATATGGTCCCCCAAGCCAGGACTGATTTCTGAGAATATAGCCAGGAGTGTCACCGGGTGTGACCAAAAAAAAAAAAAAAAGATAAAGATGTATGAATTTCAGGGGCTGGAGAGATAGCATGGAGGTAAGGCGTTTGCCTTTCATGCAAGAGGTCATCGGTTCGAATCCCAGCGTCCCATATGGTCCCCCGTGCCTGCCAGGAGCAATTTCTGAGCATGGAGCCAGAAGTAACCCTGAGCACTGCCGGGTGTGACCCAAAAACCACAAAAAAAAAAAAAAAAAAAAGATGTATGAATTTCTATGATTTTTCTTTTTTTGACCCATTAAAGAAAACTCTTATGTTCCTTTCCTGTATTTTTATAATATTTTATACTATAACACTATTTTCTTACAAATCTAAGAAAGTAGATACTAATCAGAAAAAGTAATAGTTCTCACTCTAGGTTGCCTTTAAAAATTTTGTTGCATTTAAAAATTTTACTTTAGTTTTTTTACATGTCCTCAAATTTTATTCTTCAGATTTACCTGAGTTCTGGGAATGATCCTTTCATAAAAATTGTTTACCACAATGTTCCTTAGATCTTTTCTCCACTTTAATTCTCATAAGCTAATTCTCATACTTCCTCTCAGATGTCCCTATTGATTCTTGCCTCTTGGTATCAATGTTTCTATAGAGTCTGAATAGGGCTACCTGCAATGACCAATAGAATGTTGCAGAAATAATATATGATATCAAATTCTAGTGACTTTTGCATTGTGTCTCTGGATCACCCACTCTGGGATAAATTAGTCACTATGGGGACACTTCAACAACCTGATGAAGAGAGAAAAGTGATGGCAAACTGATTTTTGTCCGCAAATGTGCCAATCCTGTGAACTACCTTGGAATCATTCTTAACCCATAATTAATTCAACTGACATCTGGACTGCAATATTATAAGCAACCTCGGGCAGCAATATCCAGTTAAGTCACTCCTGAAACTTGAACCATAGAAGCTGAGATATAAATGGGTGTGACTTCTTTGCATCACTTCATTTTGGAAGTAATTTTTTAAATGTCATAGTAGATAGCCAATACAAATTTTTAGTACCTAGAAGAGAGGCATTATTATTAAAACTTAAAATGTAGTTTTGAAATCAGGACCTCAGATTGAGAAAAATTGGTGTACAGTTTCAAACCCTCAGAAACTGTATGATATAATAAATGTTTATTGTTTATTCAACTAATTTTTATTTTGTCTATATAATTTTTGTGGATTAATAATTTGTGGATTAGTTTTTGTTCTGTGGATATAGCCTGTAGTGTTTGTGGCTACAATCCAGAATGTTTAGGGGCTACTCCTAGTTATTGCCAAGCGAGGTCTCTGGAGGGGGGAGGTCACTTCTGGAAGTGGCAGGAATAAAACCCAGGTCTCCAGTATACAATGCATGTGCTTAATTCATTGAGCTGCCTCTCAATTTGTATAAGAAGGTAGAATAACTCTTAAAGGTAACTTCAAATCTATATATGTATAAAGATAGTTATTATTTTAGTTATGTAAAATAAAAAAGTTATGGTCGCCTGAGTCTGCCAGAAGTGATCTCTGAGTCCAGAGCCAGGCGACTGCCAGATGTGATCCCCTCGACACCCCCAATATGGAAACATGTGTCTGCCTTAAGCACTAGGTTGGTGGTGAGTCAAGAATGCAGCGGCTGCTGCTGGCGGTTCTGGCGCGTGCCCTGGTCGCTAGGGATCCGCGCATGAGGTCACTGCCGAGGGTTGGTTATTTCAGTAGCTGAGAGGTCGGTGGGCAAAACGACTTCTGTTGGAGAAGATTGAGAACTGAGACGTGAGAAGCAAGTCTTAAACTCTAGAAAGTTGTCCCTGCCCACTCCACAGAGAAGAGAGCTAACATGAAGTCTAACCCGGTGATCCAAGCCACTATAGACCTCACATCAGGGGCCATCGGAGGTACAGCGTGTGTCCTGACAGGGCAGCCCTTCGACACAATAAAAGTGAAGATGCAGACGTTCCCCAACCTGTACAAGGGATTCATCGACTGCTTCCTGAAGACTTACTCTCAAGTTGGCTTTTGGGGCTTCTACAGGGGAACCAGTCCGGCACTGATGGCCTACGTGGCTGAGAACGCAGTCCTCTTTATGAGCTATGGCTTCTGTCAACAGTTTGTGAGGAACATGGTTGGACTGGACAGGCAGTCAAAGCTGAGTGACCTGCAGAATGCAAGTGCTGGTTCCCTTGCCTCTGCCTTTGCTGCGCTGGTGCTGTGTCCCACTGAGCTTGTCAAGTGCCGGCTGCAGGCCATGTATGAAATGGAGATATCAGGGAAGATAGCAAAAAGCCACGTTACTGTTTGGTCCGTCGTGAAGACTATCTTTAGAAAGGAGGGCCTCATGGGTTTCTACCATGGATTCACTAGTACTTTACTTCAAGAAGTACCAGGATATTTTTGCTTTTTTGGTAGCTATGAGGTCAGCCGATCATTTTTTGCTTCAGGGACCTCAAAAGATGACCTTGGCCCTTTCCATTTGATGATAAGTGGTGGGATTGCTGGAGTTTGTCTTTGGGCTGTTGTATTTCCAGTGGATTGTATTAAATCCAGAATTCAGGTTCTTTCCATGTCTGGGAAACAGGCAGGATTTACCCGAACTCTCTTAAGTATTGTGAGAAATGAAGGAGCTTTAACCCTATATTCTGGAATGAAAGCTACTATGATTCGAGCATTCCCTGCCAATGCGGTACTAATTTTGGCCTATGAATACAGCAGGAAGATGATGATGAGCCAGTTTGAAGCAGAATAAAGTATTTGTGTGAAATTGTTTCCAAACACACACCTACAAGGACTCTAGTTTATCTCATGGTTTCTTGGAATACTGGGCCAGTGTGAATTTTCCCCCCCTTATTTTGTGGGAGAGAGGTATTCTAGATAGTGCTCAGGCTCTACTTCTGACTCTATGATCAGAGATTAGTTCTGGCAGTGATTTGATGTCATGTGAGGTTGGCTGAATGAAAGGCAAGTTCCCCAACCCTATGGTATATCCTTTTCCCCTAGAATTATTTTTTTTTTATCTTCTAACCTAAAGCTTTTAGGGGGCACACTGTAGTCCTCAGGCCTACTCCTAGCCCTGTGCTTGGGATCCCTCCAAGTGATGCTTGAAGATCATACCTTGTTAGAATTAAACCTGAGCCTCCTGATTGTAAACATTGTGATATGATCTTTTGAGCCATATTTACAGAATTCTAGCCTAAATCTTAACCTTTATGTATAAATTCATGGATGGAGTGATAGTACAGCAGGTAGGGTTATTGACTTGCATGCAACTTACCTGGATTCAATACTCAGCATACCATATGGTCCCCACCAGGAATAATTTCTGAGTGCAGAGCCAGGAGTAACTCCCTGAACACACTGGCTGTGGTTCAAAAACAAAACAAAATAAACCCACAAAACATTTCTGTTTGTACTGTATTAGCATGTAAAAGTTGCTGGTCTTTTTCCATGGTGGGTTAAAGAGTGACTAGATGGACATAGTTATCTAACCTGAAAGATTGTATATAATTGGATCAAGGCTTTTAAATAAACTTATGCCGTTTGGTAATTTTATAATTGAAATGGTTCAATTCCACTTTTCTACCACTCTAACTTAAACATGTTTCATGAAGATGATTATAAAGGATTGCTTATTCATTTCAGAAGTAAGATCTCTTTTAAAACTTGCATGATGTACACATTCTATAAAGCAGTACTGCTGATGGTAGGAGTTTTGAGGGCCACATCTGGCAGTGCTTTGGTTCCATTCTTGCATCTGTGCTCAAGAGTGACCCTGGTGGTGCTTAGGCAACCATATGTGGTGCTGGGGATCAAACCAGGATAGCTGCATGCAAGACAAGTGGAATATTTCCTGTACTAATTCTCTTACCAGATGCAATCTGAAGTTTGGTGTTGGAAAATCAAAATACTAGCTATATTTTCAGGAGAACAATATACTTTGCTAATAGCATGGCTTTCATATTCTTGAGTTAAAGTAGATATGTTGTATTTTCTCTATATTCTGGGGTACTGAATTAGTAGAGGAAATACAACAATAGCCATGGTCAGAGATATAGAACAGTAGATATGTTACTTTCCTTGCATGTGGCCAACCAGGGTTCTATCCCTGGCATTCCATATGGTCCCCTGAACTTTTCAGAAACTATTCCTTAGTGAAGAACCAGGAGTAGCTCCTGAGCATTGCCAATATATCCATAAAACAAAACAAAAATGTAAAGCTATTACCTTTCATGTGGCTGCATCAGCCATGACCCTGGATTGAATACCCCTGTTCAAATCACTGAAATTATTGTCCTTTGAGCACCATCAGGAATAGTTCCTGACCAGTGCTGGGTATGACCCCAAACCCTCTACCCCATAAAGATTCTCTTTGTGTCTTCCATTTTTAAAGACATGTAATATTCCACTCTCTTAGGTTTAGTCTAAAGCAGTTGTTCTTCAACTTTATTCTAATCATGGTCCTCCATTCAATTTTTTTCTTCCATGACTCTTTGTCTTACTGTTTGGTCCCATATATACCATTGCCCATGTTTATGTGATTTTTTTTGTTTTTGTTTTTGGGCCACACCTGGCAGTGCTCAGGGATGACTCCTGGCTGTCTGCTCAGAAATAGCTCCTGGCAGGCACAGGGGACCATATGGGACACCGGGATTCGAACCAACCACCTTTGGTCCTGGATCAGCTGCTTGCAAGGCAAACGCCACTGTGCTATCTCTCCGGGCCCTGTTAATGTGATTTTTATCTTAGGCCCCTATGGAGGTGCACAAGGGTCTCTGGTAAGGCCCTAGGTTGAGAACAGCTCATGTAGACTTTTTCCCTTTTCTATCTTAAACACATATTTCTCTCTTTTCCCTCACATTTATCTAAGTTTCTTTCAGTAAAAGCTATTTTAATTCACTAAAAAATACTGGTAAAAAGCATCAGACCTTTGGGAAGTACCATAGACTTTTACATCTGTACCAAATTTACTTCCCTGTCAAATAGATCTTTTAAACTGAAGTTTAAGGAAAGAGTTAAGGGGGATAGGGATTTGCTTCTATACTTTTATGAAAACCCCAGCATAGTTGATAACAATTTTAGCTTTATTATTTGGGATTTGGCTTTGGTCGATTCCAGGGTGTTCTGTTGATCTATATATAGATAGGGCTTCTTGATTTACCCTAGAATATTTACAGCCCTATATGTCTCCACTAGTAAAATATTCCAGGGACAGAGAGTGATAAAGATTTTGTTTTCTATTAAGTAGTGAAGTGACCATAATCATGAAAGAATTCTCAGATAGGCCTTAACCAATGTTGAGTGCTTACACTCAATGTTTATAAGTAAGTTAGAATGGATCTATTTTGATGTTCATTTCAGAATTTATAGAAAATTTCCCCAATTTGATAGATATGCAATATGAAATTTAGTATTACTTATTGATATTTTTTGTTTTGGACCCTCATGCAAGTGTGTTAAGGACTTACTCCTGGTTCTGATCTCAGAGGCCCCTCCTGGTGAACACAAGAGACTATATGGGGTGCCAGGGACTGAATCTGGGTTTGTCATGACCAAGCCAAATGCCATACTTGCTGTACTACTGCTTCAGTCTCTAATGTTAGTGAATGATAATGACTTTAACTCTCTCTATATTAGATGTGAAGTAATGAGATATTGAAAGTACATTTTATTAAATTATGCCATATGGGAATAGAGCAATAGTATTTTGGGTAAGTTGCTTGCCTTGCATAAAGCTGATCCAGTTTCAATCCCCAGTGCCAGGCCAGCCAGGAGACATTATTGAGTGCAAAGGAACTATTTTAATGTGGTCTCAAACCCAGACAAACGAAATTATGCCCTATGTGTATATATACTGACAAAATATTTCTATAGATTTGATGGTGATCATTTGCTCATTGTCATCTCTAAGGAAAAATTATTCTTCTTTGATGCGCCAATAAGAAGAGTTTTTAAGGGACAGTGATAGCACAGAAGGTAGGGCATTTGCTTTGCTTTTAGATGACCCTGTTTGATCCCTTGCAGCTCATATGGTCCCCTGAGCCTGCCAGGAGTAATTTCTGAGTACAGATCCAGGACTAACCCCCAAGTGCCAACCAACAAAACAAACAGGAAAGTTTTTAAGCAGTCTGAAAGTGGAGGCAAGCAATCTACCAGTCTTATGGATGGTCTATTGCATGAGTATCAGTGACCGAAAAAGAACATATTTTGCATGAAATTTCCAGTTTCCTCCGGCTTCTGGTGACTATGAAAATTCTTTGGTAAATAGATAGAGTACCATATCTGGGGATCAGATAATGTCAAGATATTGACAAATAAAAATTAAAATTGCAACAGACATTTGGGAAGTGGATACTCAGTTTTATGCCTTATAGGCCAGAAAGCTTTTTATCTTTCTTTTATTTCTCTAAAAGAATTAACTTTACAGGGTCAGAGTGATGACGCTAGAGGTAAGACCTTGCAAGCACTAGCCTAGGACGGACCATGGTTCGATCCCCTGGCATCCCACCTGGTCCCCCCAAGCCAGGAGCAATTTCTGAGTGCATATCCAGGAGTAACCCCTGAGCGTCAAATGGGTGTGCCCCCAAAAGAAGTAACTTTTAAGTTGTTTATATATTTATTTATTTTAAACTTTTCCTTTTTTGGGAGGCCACAACCAGAAATGTACATGCATTACACACTTAATCAGCTACTTAGTGAAAACAGTACCTTAACATAAATTTGAAAAGCCAACTAAATTTTAAATACATTTTTATGCTATTAACTACCCTCTTTAGTTTATTCTCAGGGCATTTTTGCAATACTACAGTGATATTATATCTAGAAATTCATTCTGTACTGTTTTTCATGAGATACTAAGCTATAGGACTTGTTAAATATATTTTAGAAACTAGAAATATATCAAGCAATAAAGTCCTGTCCATTTTCTCAATTGAATAAGAAAATGTTTCCCAAATTGCTGAACTTGGAAGAAAGGTATTCCTTAGATATTTAAGGATGGGTGATAATTATTTCACGGAAGTTACTATATACATAATATAGTTATAGGAGTGGTTGGGGATGTAGCTCAAGTGTTAGAATATATGCTTTGAATGTAGAAGGCCTTGGGTTTGAGCCCCACAACAACACAAGTTGTTTTGGAGACTTTTGGATCAACTGTATACAGTGCCATTCTGTTAAAGTACTTTGAACTTTGAAATAGCTATTTCAAGCCCTTGTTCTCTAATATGAATTGCTCAAAACCTCGGAGAACCATTTTTGTTTGATTTGGGCCTCAGCAATCAGTGCTCAAGCTTACTCCTGGCTCTGTGCTTAGGAATCAATACTGGCTGACTTGGGGACCCACTGTGGTCTGGGGACTGAGCCTGGGTCATCCCTATGCAAGGCAAGCACACTGTACTATTGTTTTCATCAAGAACATTTTTAAGGGGCCAGAGAGATAGCATGGAGGTAAGGCGTTTGCCTTTTATGCAGAAGGTCGGTGGTTCGAATCCTGGCATCCCATCTGGTCTCCTGAACCTGCCAGGAGCGAATTCTGAGTGTAGAGCCAGGAGTAACCTCTGAGTGCAGCCGGGTGTGACCCAAAAACGAAAAAAAAAAAGAATCTTTTTAAGAAATTAAATTTTAAAAGACAGCATTGTAATAATATCCAGATACAATAGAGATGAGGGCCAGAAAGACGGGCTCACAATAGGAAGCTTACCACAGAGTAGTGAGTGCAGTTAGCACTAACAACTATCATGACAATGATAGTGAGTGAGAGAAATAGAATGCCCGGTCAGGGGGTGAGGAAAGAGGGAAATGGGGGGCATTGGTGGTGGGAAGGTTGCACTAGTGAAGGGGATGTGCTTTTTATAACTGAAACTCAACTACAAACATATCTATAACCATGGTGCTTAAATAAAGATGCTATTTTAAAAATAAAATAAAATTAATATTTAAAAAAAGAAAAATTATTTCAGTGTTGTAACTATAATCCAATTTAGTCACCTGCCTTGTGAGCTACCAACTCTTATAATACTCTTAATTTCCTTCTGATTCTAGCACTTAAATATAGGGTCCTTACCAATTGTCTTAGTTCCTACATTTGTTTTGTTGTTAGTATGTATATGTGAGTGTGATACAAATAATTTACTGCTGAGCTATATCCTCAGTTTTTGTCACTGATTTTAAACAAAGGCAGGAGTGGATTTTACCTTCTCCATACCTCTTCAAGGGTTATGGTAGTCATCAGTACTGTTGCTCTCATAGGACCATTATTAATATTTACATGAAATTTTCCTTATGTAAAATTAATATTTTATAGATAAAATACTGTTAAATTTTTCTGAAATTTTAACAAAACATTATTTATATTTTTTAATTATTTTTTAAAAATTTATTTAAGCACCATGATTACAAACATGTTCATAGTTGGGTTTCAGTAATAAAATGTACAACTCACCTTCAACAGTGCAACTTGTCTGTCACCATTTCCATTTCCCTCCTTACCCTCCCTGTCTTTGAGACAGGCACTCTATTTCTGTCTTTCACTATCATTATCATGGTAGTTGTTAGTGTATTTATTTCTGTAATGGCACTTACTATTATTTGTGGTAAACTTTATATCATGGACTGGTCCTTCTGGCCCTCATCTTTATTATCTTGGGTATTATTACCATACTGCCTTATTTTTCAAATCCCACAGATGAGTGAGACTATTCTGTGTGTCTCCCTATGACTTATTTCACTCAGCATAATAGTCTCCATGTTCATCCATGTATAGGCAAATTTCATAACATCGATTTTCCTAATCTTGGCATAGTTTTTTATTACATATATGTACCACAGTTTCTTTAGCCATTTATTTGTTGTCAGGCCTCTGGGTAGTTTCTAGATTCTGGCTTTTGCAAATAGAGCTGCAATGAACATAGAGGGCATGTTTGAATTGAGTGTGTGTGTGTGTGTGTGTGTGTGTGTGTGTGTGTTTTGGTTTTTGGATCACACCCAGCAGTGCTCAGAGGTTACTCCTGGCTCTACACTCAGAAATTGTTCCTGGCAGGCTCAGGGGTCCATAAGGGATGCCGGGATTAGAACCACCATCCTTCTGCATGCAAGGCAAATGCCCTTCCTCCATGCTAACTCTCCGGCCCTGTATTATGTTTTGTGTTCCTAGATTATATTCCTAGGAATGGAACTGCTGGATCACATGGAAGCCCAATATTCAGTTTTTTTTTTAAGGAATATCCATTATGCTTTCCAGAAAGGCTGGACTAGACGCCAACCAACCAGCAGTGAATGAGAGTGTCTTTCTCCCCATATCCACAACAACAGTGGTTAGTCTTGTTCTTTGTGATTTGTGCCAGTCTTTGTGGCATGAGATAATATCTCATTGTGTTTTGATTTACTTTCTCTGATGATTAGTCATGTAGAACATTTTTATGTGCTTTTTAGCCATCTGTATTTCTTCATTGAGGAAGTGTCTATTTCTTCTATTTTTTGATGGGGCTAGATTTTTCTTTGTTAAGTTCTTCAGTACCTTGTATATCTTAGATATTAGCTCCTTATCTGATGGGTATTGGATGAATAGTTTCTCCCATTCTGTGGATGAACTTTTTACCCTAGTCACTGTTTCCTTTGAAGTGCAGAAGTTTCTCAGTTTGACGTAATCCTATTGTTTATCTTTGCTTCTACTTGTTTGGACAGTGGTGTTTTCTCATTGAAGATGCCTTTAAATCTCAGTGCTATGGAGTGTTTTTACCTATGTGTTCTTCTATATGCCTTAGTTTCAGGTGTAATATTAAGGTCTTTAATCCACCATGATTTGACCTTTGGACATAGTATTAGAGGTCTGAGTGTTCTTTTGCATGTAGTTGACCAGTTGTCCCAGCACCACTTGTTGAGGAGGATTTCCTTGCTCCATTTTGCATGTCTTGCCTCTTTGTAAAAGATTAATTCATTGCATGTTTGGAGAACATTCTCTGAATACTCAAGTCTATTCCATTGCTCTGAGGGTCTATCTTTATTCTAGTACCATGGTGTTTTAATGATTATTTCCTTGCAGCACATTTTAAGTTGGGAAAAGTGATGCCTCCCATCTTTTATTCACTAAGGGTTGCTTTAGCTATTTCATGGGCGTTTATTGTTTCAAATTAATTTTAGGAGTGTTTGACCCACTTCTTTGAAGAATGTCATTAAATTTGTATAATGCTTTGGGGATTATTGCCATTTTTATGATGTTAGTCCTGCCAATCCTTAAACAGGATATATGTCTCCATTTTCTTGTGTCTTCTCAGTTTGAGAAGTTGAGTTTCTTGAAGCATTGTTTTATAGTTTTCTTTGTATAGGTTCTTCATCTCTTCAGTTGACTCCAAGGTATTTGAGTTTCTGTGTTAGTATTGTGAATAAAATTTTAAAATGTCTATTTCTTCTCTATCATTATTTGTGTATCAGGATATTGATTTTTGCGTGTTAATTTTTTTTTTGTGGTTTTTGGGTCACACCCGGCAGTGCTCAGAAATTATTCCTGGCTCCATGCTCAGAAATTGCTCCTGGCAGGCACGGGGGACCATATGGGACGCTGGGATTCGAACCGATGACCTTCTGCATGAAAGGCAAACGCCTTACCTCCATGCTATCTCTCCAGCCCCTGCGTGTTAATTTTGTAGCCTGCCACTTTGCTATATGAATCTACTCTTCATAGAAACTTTTTGATATAATCTTTAGGTTTCTCTAAATATGTATCATGCCATCTACAAGCAGTGTGAGCTTGCCTTCTTCCTTTCCTATCTAGATAACTTTGATATATTTTTCTTTCCTAATTGCTATGGCAAATACTTCCATACTATGGGAAATAGGATCAGAGAAGAGGCAGCCTTATTTGTACAAGTTATATAGGAAAAGTTTTAGTTTGTCACCATTGATTATAATAGTTGTCATAGGTTTTTGGTAAATGGCCTTGACTATATTGTGAAAATTTCTTTCATTCCAATCTGTTGACAGTTTTTTTAAAATCATGAATGGGTGTAGAATCTTATAAAATGAGTTCTCTCTGAATATTTATATGATTTATTTTTATTTTTTCCTTTTATTGATATGGTGTATTATGATGATTGACTTGTATATGTTAAACTATCCTTGCATCTCTGGGATGAAACCATGACCAAGTCCAATTGCCTTCTTGATGAGGCATTGGATCCTATTTGCTAGGATTTTGTTGAGGATTTTTGCATCTGTGTTCATCAGAAACATTGGTTTGTAGTTCTCTTCCTTATGGCATCTTTGTCTGCTTTGGTATTAGAGTGCTGTTAGCTTAATAAAAACTATTTGGGAGTGTTTCTATTTCTTTAATTTCCTGGAAGAGCCTGAAAAAGATTGCTATTATGTCCTCTTGAAAAGTTTTAAAGAATTTAATAAAAAAAAAAAGATTGGGGCCGGGAAGGTGGCGCTAGAGGTAAGGTGTTTGCCTTGCAAGCGCTAGCATAGGATGGACCGTGGTTTGATCCCCCAGCATCCCATATGGTTCCCCCCAAGCCAGGAGCGACTTCTGAGCTCATAGCCAGGAGTAACCCCTGAGCATCAAACGGGTGTGGCCCAAAGACCAAAACAAAAAAAAAAAGAAAAAGAAAAGAAAAGAAAAGTTTTAAAGAATTTGTTATTGAATCCATCTGGGACTGGGCTTTTGGATTTTGGAAGATTTTTATAATCATTTTCATTTCCCCAATAATGATGGGTCTGTTTAGATAAGCTGAATAATCTTGGTTCAACAATGGTTATAATAGTCCATTTCTATGATCTATTAGTTCTTCCAAGTTCACTTGTTTTTTATTCCAGAGTCTCTCAAAGTAGTCTCTGAGTACTATTTGTATTTCTGTAGTATCTGTAGTAATCTCCTTTTTCCTTTTTTTTTTTTTTTTTTGGTTTTTCGAGCCACACCTGTTTGATGCTCAGGGGTTACTCCTGGCTAAGCGCTCAGAAATTGCCCCTGGCTTGGGGGGACCATATGGGACACCAGGGAATCGAACTGCAGTCCTTCCTTGGCTAGTGCTTGCAAGACAGACACCTTACCTCTAGCGCCACCTCGCTGGACCCCCTTTTTCCTTTCTAATTTGGTTTATTACGTTTCCTCTCCCTTTCTGTGTGAATTTTGCAATTGGCTTATTTTTTTTTAAAGAATCAGCTCTTGCTTTCATTGCTCTTTCGACTTATTTTTGATTTTTCAGTTCATTAATTTCTGCTCTAAGGTTTACTATTTCCTCTGTCTGCATATTTTTGGTTCATTTGGTTGATCACTTTCTAATTTTAAAAGCTGTGCCTTTCAATTATTTATCTAGGTTCCTTCTTCCTTCCCAATGAATGCTTGCAAAGCTATAAATTAATCTTAGTACTGCTTTTGATGTGTCCCACAAATTCTGATAATTTGTGTTCTTGCTCTAATTTTTTCAAGAATCTTTTGATTTCTTCTTTGATTTCATCTCTGACCCATTGGTTGTTCAGTAGTGAGCAGTTTAATTTTTAAGTGTGAAAGTTTTCTCTCTGTGTCTGTAGTTCATTTCTAATTTCAGAGCATTATTATCTGAAAAGGTAGTTCATACAATTTATATCTTCTTGATTTTCTGAAGGTATGTTTTAGGGGCATCATCTGATCTAACCTGGAGAATGACCTAGGTGCATTGGAGAAGAATATGTATCAAGTTTTCTGGGCATAGAAAGGAGCCATATATACCACTAAGCCACTCTCTTATATTTCTCCCTTGTTGTATTCTTGTTTATCCTGATTGACCTATCAAGGGGGCGGGGCAAGGCAGTGTTGAAATATGTCACTATTTGGTGGTCCCTCATTGGTTCTGTATATGTTTAGGAGTGTGATTTCTTGCTGTTGTACATATCCCTTAATAATATCTGTCCCTTATAACTTTTTAAGTCTAAAATCTGTCATCTAATATTTGTATGGTCACTCAAGCCTTTTTTAAAATTAAATATATAATTGTATTTTGGTCATAGTGGCTTACATAATTTTCCCAGTAATATTTTAAGTACATGTTAACATTGAATCAGGGGAATTCCCATCACTAAATTTGTCCTCCCTCCACCCCCGTTCCCATCTTGTATCCCATACCCCCACCCTTACCCCATTGGCTGCTAGAATGGGTGGGCCCCTCTGTGTCTAGCTTACTACTTAGTGATCATACAACTGTTTGGTCTTGGTACCCTCCATTACCTCTATTTAAGAGGCAGAACTAGATAGTTCAAGTTATGTGGTTTTGTTTGAAGAAAAGAAAACCAATAAAACGGGGTAAAAATCAAATAAGCTGAAAATGAGCAGAGTTCTTCCAGAAGCTCTCAACCTCAGTTTGAGAGAGGAAAAGGAAAAAGGATCGAAATACTACAACAATACAAACAGAAATATCAAACAAAATATCCAGTGAGCACTACAGCAATAAAGACAAGCACCACACAATAGCCACGGTCCTGAAATAAAAACATGTCAGAGGGCCGGGCGGTGGCGCTGGAGGTAAGGTGCCTGCCTTGCCTGCGCTAGCCTAGGACGGACCGCGGTTCGATCCCCTGGTGTCCCATATGGTCCCCCAAGAAGCCAGGAGCAACTTCTGAATGCATAACCCCTGAGCGTCACAGGGTGTGGGCCAAAAACCAAAACAAAACAAAACAAAAAAAACATGTCAGAGCGTAAAAAGGGGAAAAAAGAAAAAGAATTAATTGGAGACAACAACTTCAATATCCACACCAAAACAAAGAAGTCACAAAAAAGATAAATAAATAAATATTTAAATAAATAAAAATATTATTTTGTGCTTTTTTTTTCCTGCATAGGCACAGTAAATATTGGGAACATTAGAAAAGGTATTCCCTTGGCCTAAGAGATACAAAGTTTCTCCACTCTTGAAGTATACTGTCATGGGATTAGCTACAAACTCCTTGCATGTTAATTTTTTTCCCTTCTGTGCTTTTGTGATGTATGAAATACTTCTGCTCCATCATGGGTAATAAGATCAGACCTCTGTATCTAGAGATCTTGGTATCTGCACAGGTCAAGGAATGGAGCTTATGATGAAGTCCTTCTTTGTGGTTCTAGAAGTTCTCCTCCCTCTGTGTCTCTTCAATCCGTCTTCTGTAGTTGGTGGTCATAGTCACTGTACCGATCCTAGGGCAGAGCCTGGGATAGAGTCCCTTGTCATGTTTCCAAAAGACCCTTTAAGTTGTAATTGTCTCAGTCAGACCTCTGGAATTAGAGATCTTGGTTGTTGTACAGATAATAGAACAAAATCTAGATTGAGGCTTTTTATTGGTCCCAGGATACATACTGCCCAGTCATGGTTGTAGCAGCCAGTCACCTGTAAATAGCGATCTTGGCTTTTGCACAGATCAAAGGGAGACAAGTCCTTTGCTTTTGTCCTATCGTTAGCTGATGAGGTAGGACAACCTGCTCTTAGATCAAGTTGTTCCCATTTCCTCATTGTCAGGATATCATATTAAAACTGGTACATGCCAGAGCAGTATTAAGGATGCCCCGGAGGGGATTTTGTTCCTGGAGGTCTTGTGTAGAACTGTGTCATTTCGGGCCTGGAGAGATAGCACAGTGGCGTTTGCCTTGCAAGCAGCCGGTCCAGGACCAAAGGTGGTTGGTTTGAATCCCCGTGTCCCATATGGTCCCCCGTGCCTGCCAGGAGCTATTTCTGAGCAGACGGCCAGGAGTAACCCCTGAGCACCGCCGGGTGTGGCCCAAAAAAACAAAAACAAAAACAAAACAAAACAAAACAAAACAAAAACAAAAACAAAAAAACAGAACTGTGTCATTTCAATGGTGTTGTGTAGAACTTTGTCATTTCAATGTCTGGGATCCAGGTTTCAAGGCTGGAGATCGATGTCTAATCACCTGGGGTCTAAGTTGGGTCCACATGACATATGTTCAAGGTGGGAGGTGCCCCTGTATTGTAAAAAAGTATGAGTTCTTATCCCTATTAGATAAGAGCTTGTTTTTATATGTAAGGTCCTCCCCCCCCCCCTTTTTTAGTATGCCTTTGCAGGAAGAAATAGTGGCACATAATATTGCTGGTGCATTTGGAGGTGGAAAGAGAAGAAAACAGAAACAAAACAAAAATAAAAATATATATGTTCACATATATATAAAGAAAAAAGATTTTTTTAAAATGAATTAAAAAAGGTAATTAAAGAAACAAAGTGATGCAGGAGGCTACCTTACATTTGGGAAAAAGCAGGTTAAGAGGTAGTGTTATATAGGTCTTAAACTTATGATGGAAGCATAGACTTTCCCATTGTCTTTTGAGATTTTCTTTTGAGGTATGGGCTCCAGGGTGCCATTTCTTCCCACACCCTGGCCTTCTTGAGACTGAGAAAAGATTTGCATCAGGGAGGTCCTAGATAGAGTTCCTATAGTGAGGATCCCTTTGAAACTAAGTCTGGTATCAAGCAACAGTCCACGTTAGGGAAAGGTGATAAGGAGGGCCACACAGCATGCAGCAGCCGGGGACGAGGTGTGGGATTGAGTGGGTGTTCCTTTGCTTTGGTGCTGGGTATTGGCTCGATGGGGTAGGAGGTCAGTCTTGATGCCTAATGAATTAAGAACTGAGGGTGAAGAGTTTTAATAAGGTGGGAAATCGGGATGGGATTGGGAGGTGAAGGAATAGTTGGATTTCTGAAGGAGGGAGAGGAGATAGTATATGGGAGGGGCTATATATACACTATAGGTATGGTTTGTTTACAATTAAGGTTTGGCTCTCAAGGAGGAGTCCTATCTCATGCCCACATATAAACATTTAGAAGTTAGCTTATGTATAGCTTAAGAACAACAGGTGGGGAGAGCAGGAGATAAGCTGAGTACAGAAATATAGATAGATAGATATAGTACATGTAAGGTAAAGAAACTAATTGATAAACTTTTGGATACATATAGGTTTTGCATCTTGGGTCCTAAACACTGTATTAGTGGGTCCTAAACACTGTATTAGTGAGGTCTATCTATGTAGGAGTTTATCCTATGTAGTATTTTCTTTCAATTATCTTTATTTAAACACCGTGATTACAAATATCATTGTAGTTGTATGATTACAGTCATGTAAAGAATACCCCCCTTCACCAGTGCAGGATTCCCACCACCAATTTCCCAGATCTGCCTACTCCCCACCCCACCCACACCTGTACTCGAGACAGGCTTTTTTTTCCCTCATTCATTCACATTGTTATGATAGTTTTCAGTGTAGTTATTTCTCTAACTGCACTTATCATTCTATGTGGTGTGCTGCACCTACATGGGAGGATGGGGGGAAGTAAGGGTTGGGACTGAGGCAGTAAAATATTAGAAATGAGCTTTGTAGGGCAGTATCAAGGTCCCAATACAAGATGGATATTATGGATATATAGAATATATGCACACAATACTATCAATATGAAAACAAAAAGAAAAAATTTCCACTGACTGTCCCAATTTAAGCCAGTGCTAGAACAGCCTGCCCTCCTCCCAGAGCGCATTCCCATTAGTGTAGGGAGAGATAGGGGGAAAGCCTATTGACCCCTTTAGAGTCCACCTAGACTAGTGCCCAGGGAAAGACTGAAGTCCAGGGGAGAAAAACCCTATACCTGGCAAGAGCTGGTCTCCAGAATCAAAGAGGAAACCGGAAGCCAGATTTCTGCCCACCCTCCTCCCCATGCACCTCCCCCCTGGAGTACAGAGGGAGGGGGGAACCCGAGGACCACTAAGAGTCCACCTGAACCCACTTCTGGCCATCTGAGCTGGCACCCAGGGAAGGCCTGGAGTCAGGGGAAAAAGAAAAGGACAACTGGGGGCCTGCCAAACCTCCCAGCACTCCTCAGGCTAGGGAGAAAAGCTCTGGTATGGGGCCTCCCCAAACCCCATACCTGGCAAGAGCTGGTCTCCAGAATCAAAGAGGAAACCAGAAGCCAGATGTCTGCCCACCCTCCTCCCCATGCACCTCCCCCCTGGAGTACAGAGGGAGGGGGGAACCTGAGTATCACTAAGAGTCCACCTGAACCCACTTCTGGCCATCTGAGCTGGCACCCAGGGAAGGCCTGGAGTCAGGGGGAAAAGACATGGATGGCTGGGGGCCTGCCAAGCCTCCAAGCACTCTTCAGGCTAGGAAAAGGGATTCTGGTAAGCTCAGTTTTTCTGATCTGTTAGCTCAGTGTGAAAATTTCTAATTTCAGTTGACAAATCTTGATGCTTAATTTTGCTCCAGTCAAGTTTATGGATGCTTTTTTTTTGAGCTCCCTGAACATTTTTCATAATTCTACTCTAAGCTTCTTGAGAGGATACCTATTTGTTTCCTACTTTTTAGATTATTAGATGAACCATCTTGATTACTGTAAATATGGGGGTGTACTGCAAAATTACTCCATTGGCAAGGCTGTAGATTGCTTCTTAAAATGTGCAGAAATGGAATTCAGGGGTTACAAGATATTCACTTCGCGGCCACGTACCGGGTGTGGGTCCTGAAGAGGTTATAGTCCTTGGATGTAGCCAGGCTCAGCAGAGAAAAGGTAGAGAGCAAGGCCGCTGTGGTTTATAAGTCTCTGGATACCCAATCACAGCAGGAATTGGCCCCACGTACGTTGAGTGGGGACATCTTACCGGGTGTGGGTCCTGAAGAGGTTATAGTCCTTGGGTGTAGGCAGGCTCAGCAGAGAAAAGCTCCTATGTAGTATTGTCCACAGCACCTTATATATCAACTTTCCTTTATTTGACTTGGATTGAATTGATGATAATGAGGAGGAAAAGTTAGAAGAGGAGGAGAGAGAAAAGAAAGAAAAAAGAAAAAAGGAAGTAGTGAGAAGAGAGGAGAAAAGAGCAAGGGAATGTTAATTTGCTTGAATGTGTTTGATGAGAAGACCTATAGTATAAGTCTGTGGGTCACAGTTGCTGCTTCAGTGACTGGTCACCATGCTTCAGGTCCTAAAAGAGAGCATAACCTAGAGATAAAGGGTATGTTAAAGAGTTTTAGCAAGACATTTTCATAATGCAAGCTGAGTATGATATCTAGTATGACTGAGAACCGAGGTGTCACCTTGGGTTGTCCACCCTTTGTGTACAGAAACCCCTGTGGACAGAAAAGTTGAGAGGTTATTTTAAATATAGTAAGATCAAGGCATTAAAACATATTGTTTTGAAATGCTCCCATTGGAGTCAGTGACTTCCCATTGTATTGTTTTTTGTTTTTTTGTTTGTTTGTTTTTTGGTTTTTGGGCCACACCCATTGGTGCTCAGGGGTTACTCCTGGCTATCTGTTCAGAAATAGCTCCTAGCAGGCACGGGGGGACCATATGGGATGCTGAGATTCGAACCAACTACCATAGGTCCTGGATTGGCTGCTTGCAAGACAAACACCACTATGCTATCTCTCCGGCCCATCCTATTGTATACTTTACCTGTAATCCTGTATAAGACTCCTAAGATATTATTATGGGCCTCAGTAGTAAAAGGCTGAGTTACATGTTCTCTTTACACTACTTTTTCTGCTGTTGCTGGTTTCTTTATGATATAATGTGTAGTCGAGGCTCTGTGTTGTACCTCTTCCATTTGTTTTGGATACTACTCCCCAGTATATGTTGACTATTACAGTGTTTGGAGTTTCTACCCTGTTAAACCTTGTTATTTGGTCATGAAGTATTGGTTGTATATATGGTGTATTTTCTAGGTACTTCAGAATAGTGCTATTATTCTGTGTTTATCTTTCATCTTCTGGCTTACTTCATTTAACATAATATTTTCTAGGTCCATCCATGTTGCTGCAAGGTCTATGATTGTATCATTTCTAACTGCTATGTAGTATTCCATTGTGTATAGATACCACATCTTCATGATCCACTCATCTGTTGTAGGACATCAAGGTTGGTTCCAAATCTTGGCTATTATGCTGAGTGCTGCGATAAATAGTGGGGTGCACACATACTTTGGGATGAATGTCCTTCTGACTTGGGGGTAGATACCTAGGAGAGCTATTGCTGGGTCAAATGGAAGCTAAATTCTGAGTTCCTTTAGCACTCTCCAGACTGTTTTCCATAGGGATTGGACTAGGGGCACTCCTATCAGCAGTGGATGAGAGTTCCTTTCATACCGCATCCCCACCAACATAGATTGTTCCTGTTATTTTTTATGTGAGCCATCCTCACTGGTGTAAGGTGGTACCTCATTGTTGTCTTTATTTGGATTTCCCTAATGATGAGTGAAGGTGAGCATGTTTTCATGTATTTATTGGCCATCTTCCGATCTTCCTCGGAGAAGTGTCTATTTCATCTCCCCATTTTTCTATGGCTTTATTTGGTTTTGGGATGTTCAGCTTTCTGAATACTTAGTATATTCTAGAAATCAACCCTTTATCTGATGTGTTGAGTGCAAAGATTTTTTTCCCATTCAGTTAACTGTCTTATTGTATTAATTAGGGTTTCTTTTGCCATGCCGAAGCCTTTTAGTTTGATGTAGTCCCATTTGTTTATGTTTGATGCTAAAGTTCTTGCCATTGGTGCTCCATCCTCGAAAACTTTTTTTGATATATATATATATATATATATGTCTTCAAGTATTCTGCCTATTTTTCCCTCAATAAACTTTATACATTTGGGTATGATTTCAAGGTCTTTAATCCATTTTGAGTTGGCTTTAGTATAAGGAGTGAGGTATGAGTTAATTTTCAGTTTCTTTTTTTTTTTTTTTTGGTTTTTGGGCCACACCCAGTGACGCTCAGGGGTTACTCCTGGCTATGTGCTCAGAAGTCGCTCCTGGCTTGGGGGACCATATGGGATGCCGGGGGATCGAACTGCGGTCTGTCCAAGGCTAGCGCAGGTAAGGCAGGCACCTTACCTCTAGCGCCACCGCCCGGCCCCAATTTTCAGTTTCTTACAGGTGGTTTTCCAGTTGTACCAACACCATTTGTTGAAGAGACTTTCTTTGTTCCATTTCAAATTCTTGGCTCTTTTGTCAAATACTAGTTGACTGTATATCTGGGTGTTTATATCTGGAAATTCTGTTTTAACCCACTGGTCTGAGGCTCTGTCTTTGTTCCAGTACCATGCTATTTTGATCATTATGGATTTATAGTATAGCTTCAGGTTAGGTAAAGAGATGCCACCCAGCTTCTTGTTTTTCAGTATGTGTTTGGCTATCCTGGGTATTTTGTGGTTCCAGATGAATTTTATGATTGATTGCTCTAAGTATTTAAAGAATGATGTTTAAATTTGGATGGGGATTGCATTAAATCTATATAGGAGTTTGGGTAGGATTGTTATTTTGACTATGTTGATTCTACCTACCCATGAGCATGAAAGGTTCTTCCATTTCCTTAGATCCTCTTCAATTTCTTTCTGAAGTGTTTTGAAGTTTCCCTGGTATAGGACCTTCACTTCCCTTGTAAGGTTGATTCCTAGGTACTTAATATTTTTGATACTATTTTAAATGGGATTGTATTCTTAATCTCTCTTTCCTCTACTTCACTATTTGTATAGAGAAATGATACTGTCTTTTGTGCACTGACTTTGTAGCCAGCCACTTTGCTGTATTGGTTAATTGTTTCTAGGAGCTTTACTGTGGGCTCTTTAGGGTATTTGATGTATATCATCATATCATCTACAAAAAGAGATCGTTTGAGTTCCTCTTTCCCAATTTGGATTTCTTTATTTTCCTTCTCTTGTTGGATTGCTATTGCTAGGACTTCTAAGATTATATTGAATAAGAGTGGAGAGAATGGACAGCATTGCCTAGTTCCTGACCTTAGTGGAAATGCTTTCAGTTTTTCACCATTAAAGATCACATTGGCTGTGGGCTTTTCATAGATAGCTGTAACTATCTTGAAGAAGGTTCCTTATAACCCTACTTTGCTGAGTGTTTTCAATATGAATGGGTGTTGGATTTTGTCAAACGCCTTCTCCGCATCGATTGATATGATCATGTAGTTTTTTCTTTTTTGTTGTTGATTTGGTGTATGATGTTGTTTGATTTGCATATGTTGAATCAACCTTGCATCCCTGGGATAAAACCCATTTGGTCATGGTATATAATCTTTTTGATGTAAAGCTGGATTTGGTTTGCTAAAATTTGGTTGAGTATCTTTGCATCTGTGTTCATTAGTAAGATAGATCTGTAGTTTTCTTTCTTGGTGATGTCTTTGCCCTCTTTGGGAATGAGTGTGATATTAACCTCATAAAAAGAGTTGGGGAGGATTCCTGTCTTTTCAATGGTTTGGAAAGGCCTGTGGATCAATGGTAGTAAGTCTTCTCAGAATTTTTGATAGAATTCACATGGATTCATCTGGACCTGGACTTTTGTTCTTAGGGAGTTTCTTAATTACTGCTTTAATTTCCTCTGAGGTGATTGGTCTATTTAGGCTTTCTACATCTTCTTTTTCCAGTCTCGGAAAATGATATTTTTCCAAGAATCTGTCGATTTCTACTGTGTTCTCTAGCCTAATTGAGTATAGTTGTTCATAATAAGACCTCATGATATGTTGTATTTCTTGGGGTTCTGTTGTAATCTCTCCCCTTTCATTTGTAATCCTACTAATTTGGGTGTTTTCCCTCTGTTTTTGGTGAGTCTTGCCAGTGGTTTGTCTATCTTGTTTATTTTTTTGAAAAACCAATTCCTTGTCTCATTGATTTTTTGTATTGTTTTCTTAGTTTCTATGTTGTTTATTTCTGCTCTGATTTTCATTATTTCTTGTCTTCTGGTTGTGGTTAAATTTTTTTGCTGCTGTTGTTCCAGCTCCTTAAGGTGACTCTTAAACTGTTCATCTTGTCATTTTCCACTTTCCTAACATAGACCTGTTTTGCTATAAATTTTCCCCTAATTACTGCTTTAGCTGTGTCCCACAAATTTTGACAAGTTGTCTCTTCATTATCATTTGTCTCAAGGAATCTTTTTATTTCTTCCTTGAGTTCCTCTTTGATCCAGCTATTGTTGAGCAGCATGTTCTTTTATCTCCAGGTATTGGATTTTCTCCACTGCTTCTTCTTACAATCATTCTTGACCTTTGTTGCATAGTGATCTGAAAGGGTGCTTCTAATGATCCTTACATTTGTAAGTTAGACTTATATCCTAAGGCATGGTCTATTCTGGAGAAGGTTCCATGTGGGCTTGAAAAGAATGTGTATTCTGCTTTCTGGGGGTGGAGGGCCCTATATAAGTCTATTAGCCCTAGATCTTCTAATTTTTCATTTAGGACTCTTATTTCTTTGCTATTTTTTGTCTGGTGGGCCTGTCCAGTGGTGATAGTGGAGTGTTGAGATCTTCTATTATTATCACATTTTCCTTTGTGTGTTTCTCCAGGTTTGTGAGCAATTGCCTCACATATTTTGCTGACTTTCGTCTAGGGCTGTTTGTGGCTGCCGGCGGCAAGGGGACCCCAAGGACTCACATGTGGAGGTTGCCGGAGAGGGAAGCTCTGCCCTTCCACTCAAACCTTTTTTAAGAGAGTTTTTTGCTTGAATGATTGTCCTCCAACTTTTGATTTTGAATGTTTGTTTTGACTATTCAGATGTGTTTCTTGTAGGCAGCAGAAGGTTGGAGTTAGCTTTTGATCCATTTTGCTACTATGTGTCTCCTAATTGCTGCATTTAGTCCACTGACATTGATATAATTGTCATGGGATTTAGTGTCATCTTTCTGTAGGAGTTCGGTGCATCTGTTGGTCTGTCTTGTCTTAACGTAGACATTTCAGTTTGTCTTTTAAGGTTGGTTTTGAGTCTGTAAGTTTTCTGAGCAGTTTTTATCCATTAAATTGTGTATCTTTCCTTGCTTCAAACATGGATATAAGTCTGGTTGGGTGAAGTACTCTTAATGAAGCATTCATTTTATTGAGATTTTTTAATTATATACCTATAACTATATATAATGATATTCTTTACTGTTGAGTCTTCATATGGATTTTTTTCTGGGTTTCTGGAATTTTAATGATTTTTATTTTGTTTCTCTTGAGTTTATCAAAGACTTCTATTTTCATCTATTCTTTTTTTGATGATTTTTCCTATTGCCTGGTTGTTTAAGACTCATTTTCCAATCTTTTCTATTGTATGGAGTTTTATGCACCTCATCTTCCAGCTCACTGATTCTGTCTTCAGCCACTGTTACTATACTGGAGAGGCTATCCAGTGAGGTTTTCATTTCACCTATGATGTTTCTCAGTCCTGTTACTTCCATTTGGAGTTTTCTACTTGCATATCCTCTTCTTATTTGTGCTTTCTTCCCTCCCTCCCTTCCTCCCTTCCTCCCCTCCCTTCCCTTCCCTTCCTTTCCCCATTCTTCTTCCTGTTATCTTTATTCCCTCCCTCCTTCCCTCTCCCTTCCTTCCTTCCTTTCTTCCTTCCTTACCTCCCTCTCTTCCTCATTTCTTCCCTTTTTCCTTTCGTCCTCTCCTCCTACACCTCATGATGCTGGGTGTCACCAGGGCCGTTGCTAGAAGGAGCTCCAGGTCTGTGATTCCTGAGAAGAACGAACTCCTTATTTTGTAACAAAGGAAGGTCTGTTTTGCCTAGCAACAGATCCATCTAAGACCTTACAGACAACCAATGAGGCACTGTTGCCATCTTGAACTCTTACTCTCCACCAATGAGCTCTCAGTACAGCCTCGCCCCATATTCCTCTATATAAATAAGCTCTCCCTCCATTTTGTTCTCACAGTGCTGCTCACAGTGAGATGAACCATATAGTTCTGCTATACCCAAATAACCCTATTTTTTCTGGTAAAATAACCAAATTTTGGGGGGGGGGGCGCGTTTGGGCCACACCCGGCAGTGCTCAGGAGTTACTCCTTGCTGTCTGCTCAGAAATAGCTCCTGGCAGGCACGAGGGACTATATGGGACACCTGGATTCGAACCAACCACCTTTGGTCCTGGATCGGCTGCTTGCAAGGCAAACACCACTGTGCTATCTCTCCGGGCCCATATAACCAACTATTTTATTATCATGTATCAACAATGACTTTTCCCCAAGCAGACTGGCTTAGACTGTACCTTGAGAAGAATAATGTCACCTATGGGTAAGTAGTTTGTTAGAAATTGTAGAATATTGAAACCTTTTTATTTTGTGACTGAGTAATAATGAGAAGAGAATTATTTATCTCACAGAGAATCCAAATAACAGTGCATTTCAGCTTTAACCTAAAGAGTGTTTCCGAGGGCCCGGAGATATAGCACAGCGGTGTTTGCCTTGCAAGCAGCCGATCCAGGACCAAAGGTGGTTGGTTCGAATCCCGGTGTCCCATATGGTCCTCTGTGCCTGCCAGGAGCTATTTCTGAGCAGACAGCCAGGAGTAACCCCTGACGCCGGGTGTGGCCCAAAAAACAAAACAAAACAAAAAAAAAGTGTTTCCGAGCCCTCAACCGCCTGAACAAAATTGGCCCTGGATTTTCAAATGGCCTTTCTGGTGCATTCTGAGGTCTTTCTGCCTATAGATAAGTGGCAGATTCTTCTTGGCCACTAGGTTCTTGTTGATGTAGTTTTCCAAAACCTTTAGTATCCTGAGCACCATGCCCGAAATCTCCTTAGGCAGGTATCTCTTTAAACCTGGGTGTTTTATTCTTTTTTTTTTAATTTTTTATTTTTAATTATGAGAAAAATGATGCAAAGAGGACAGGTAAAGTTACAGTGAAAGGACAATTGCCCATAAACACAGTTCTCAGAAGAAATCCCCTTACTGATGCCTAAATATTGAACTTATAGTCAAAGAACATTAAGAAAAATAAGGCAGAACCCATGTACAATTACTTTGTCCACAAGTCCCCAGATTGTAGTACATTATAACATTTCTTAGCAGTACACAGAGCAACCTAAGGCCATGAGATTTATGTGACTCCTTAAACATTGAAGGCATAGTATTTTTTTATATTTTCATGCGCATACATATTAGTTTAAGTTAACATCAAAAGTTTAAGAGGTATTTTTTTGTTTTGTTTTTTTTTTTTTGTTTTTTTGGGCCACACCCGGTAACGCTCAGGGGTTACTCCTGGCTATGTGCTCAGAAGTTGCTCCTGGCTTGTGGGACCATATGGGACACCGGGGGATCGAACCGCGGTCCGTCCAAGGCTAGCGCAGGCAAGGCAGGCACCTTACCTTTAGCACCACTGCCCGGCCCCTTAAGAGTTTTTTCTTTAAGGGTTAGTCAAAAGGGCACAGTAAAAACGGTGTTAGAGTGGAAAATATTGTTTGCATAGGCCCACCAAAATATGGGGGACATGGAAAGGAAAAGCCTTGGTCTAAATACAAGGAGACCCCTACCCCTGAAGTTTCCTGGCATAAGAACAACTCTAGGCTCCAGGCAAACTAGTTTATTCAATTTAAGTCATTGTCTGTAGTGCCAATACAGTTTTATTTTTCACGCAGTCCTATTGTTGGCATCAGGTTTCTGTATTAAAGATCCTGGAATCTGCACATCCTACATTGAAGTCAGGCTGGTGTGGAGTATCCTCTAGTTTCACCTCAGAATTAAGGGGAACTACAGAAAACCCTGTCCAGTAAGCAGGTCATTGTTGTTGTCAGGTATTCTCAGTGTTAAGGGAAGTCTCTTTTGAGTAGGTCAATGTCAGAGCAGCGGTAGAGGATTGCCTGGTAGAGGATTGCCTCCCGGTGATGTTATAGACAACCTTGGATGTTTCGTAGATGTCTTCTCTAGATCAGGGGTGAATGGAGAATGCCCATTCTTCTGAGGCCTGTGCCAGGTCTTTATGTCAATGTTCAGGGTGTAAGGTCCCATTGCACTACACGATTTGTGTGTTCCCATCTCTATTAGATAAGAACTTATTTGTATGTATTGTATTTTCCCATTTTAGTGTGCCTATGCAAACAAGAAATAAAGCCACGTGGCGTTATCAGAGTATATGGGGGTGTAAGAATACATCCAACAATACCCATAAGCATTAAACTGAGGGATTCTTTCACACCAAATTCCATATTGAACAGTTCATAAAGAGAAGATAAAATAAAAGGGGGGATTGTCACTATACAAGAGAATATACAGCAAAAGTTATAGTCGTGAAAAAAACACACACATAAAATGTTGAAAAGACATACGTGTCCTTTCTATGCCTTTTGGAATAGTAGGGTGGGTGTTAACTCCAGGGCACCACTTTGGTCTGTGACTTAGGACTCTACAGTACTTAAATTAAAAAGGGTAAATGAGGAGTAATGATGATAGGGGTTAAGAGAGTTTAAGAGAAAAATGATCTTTTATAGGGGTGTGCGAAAGGGTATAGTGGAAAATGGACATTCTGCATACATAAAAACATAACTCAATTTTGAAAATATAGACAGGAAAGAGATTACCAGAGACTGCGTCAAGAAGCTGGGAGGCCGGAAGTTCAGAGCCCCACCCAGACCCTCCCTAAGGAGCTGAATGGGGGAAAGCCTAGGGTACCTTCAAGCTCTGCCAAGGGACCCAACTCACTGGATTGCCTAGGCATGTGGCCCAGGAAGCCCTGGAGATCTGGAGCAAGGTGGTAGAGGGGTGCTGGGGTTACCCAAGTCCCACACCACCCCAGGCCTGGTTAAGAAGGCCTCTGGCATGGCGAAGGCCTGCCGAACCCCATGCTGCTAGACTCCCGGCTCCTAGGAAGGAAAGAGATCTTTCAAGAAGCTGGGAGGTCGGAAGTTCAGAGCCCCACCCAGACCCTCCCTAAGGAGCTGAATGACCTGGGTGTGTTTTTTAATTATGGTGGTGATAGTGGCTGTGGTTTTCCAATGCTGGAAGAGCCAGGTGTCTGGCCACCCTTGGTAACAGAGAGAACAGTGGAGTGTACAGTCTTTATTTTACTTTTCTCTACATCATCCCTTCTATTTCCTCTCTTCTTGGCATTGGAGTCTGGAGTCAAATTAAACTTGCCAGTGAGAAACTCTGGCCATGTATTTGTCCTCCCGCATGGAGGGGCTGCTGTTCTGAGGCTGCTGCCACGTAGGCTGAATGGCCCCTTGATTTCTTGGTTTTCATTCCTCAAGGGAGGGCTGTAGGACTTTGTGTAGATGAATATTTGGTGTTTCTATGTTTAATGTTTTTCACATTTGGTCACCACCACTCTCTCTTTTAACCCCAATGATCTTCAGGTTCACTTGGTTTCACTTTGCAGATTCACTTCTGGTTTATATTAGCTCCTTAATGTTCGCTGAAAATGGATGTGCTTTATTGACTTACTTATACAATGTCATCTATATCTTTCTATGCAAATAGTAAATAAAATGCCTGAATATATCTTGCCCAAATGCCAGGAGCTTGGTAAATATATATCACTAAAAATATCATCTCTAAACATATATCATCTCCCTTTCCATCAAATAAAATAATTACCTTGAATTCTGTATGCATTATTTTTAGCCTTTTTTCGGGGGTACAGATCGTCTGTGTTCACACTTGACACTGTGCACAGGAAATGATACTACTGGTAGTGTTCTTGGGACTAAATAACAGGAGTTGAAACTTGGTTGTTTCCAAATCAAGGTTCTCCAGCAGCTCTTCTTGAATATGTTTATTGTATTATGAATTTCTCTCCCTGAATGTTTTTATTTATTTGCTTTAAATTTTATATAGTCAGGTACTATGGGATATTTAGAGTGTTTTTCACTTTAATGTTTATTGTTAAAAATTTAATTTCTACCTTATATATTACTGTGAAAGATTTGTAATTCACTTCAGCCACAATAATTGTTTTTAAAAAATTTAATTTCAGATTATGTAGTTTCTTTATTTTGACTGGTGTAAAACATTCCATCCAACAAATATAACATTTATTAATTCAGTTGATGGACATTTGGATTGTTTGTTGAATTATGCTAATGTAGAACTCAATAGTCTTAATTATTTCTTATTGTTGAACATATGAAAATTTTTCTGTTGGGATAGAAATAGGAGTGGAAATGCTGGAACATTTATGTGTTATTTTAAGGTGTAATTGTTAAACTTAATAGATTCTTCCAAATATTTGCTAATATAGTCACATTGATTTTTTTCTTTCATGAAATATATGAACTTAAGGTTTTTTGTAGCCACATCATTTCCAACATTTGTTATTGTCAGACTTGTTTAGTTTTGTTTGGGCCATTCTTGGAGGTGTTTGATATACTAAGACTATACTCATTGGTGTAGGGTTGGCAGGGTATGAAATACCTGTCACAGAGTAATACAATACTCTGTTTCTTGAGCCATACCCAATACTACTGTCGGGCTTTAAACTTATTGTAATAACTATAAAAGTTAAATATATGGTATCCTTCTTTTGATCTGCGTTTCTCAGATTATAGCAAAAGAATATTTGTGTTTTTACTGGTTAGACTCAGGCTGGATACATGCAAGTCAAGTTCATTACCTATACTATCGCTCTGGCCTCAGGTCACTGTTTTTTATTTAAATAAACTTTTACCCCACGGTCTAAAGTATGATTATAATTAAAGTATAATATTTCATACTAAAATATTTAAAGTTATCAACTTTAATAGTGTAGTTTCTTACAGTTTATGCTATGTTGCTTCTTTTACTTTTATGTTTAGAACTTCAGTTTATTTATTGTGTGAGCCATATACGTAATGCTTAGGGTCCATTAGATCTGAAAATGTTCAGAGGGATAGAGTGCTATGGTCTGAGCCAAGGGCCTCACAAGTATATGCTAGGCTCTGTGCTCTTTCACTTCCATTTCACTATTATTGACAGTCCTATATCCCAGTTTGACATTAATTCTTAAGTCTATTTAGAATAGTTTTAAAATTAACAAACAATTAGAGATATAGGACAACAACCAACCTGGGTTTGTTTCCTTTTTCTTCTCCTGAACCTGCCAGGAGTGATTCCTGAGCCCAGAGACAGGAGTAAACCCTGAGCACAGTGGGTGTGGCCCCCATACCAAAATAAAGAGACAACTAAAATTACCATACAGTTTAGCTTTTTTCTCAGTAGATAGTAATTTTAATTTGAACAGTGTCTAATTGATCTTTGTTGTAAATTGAATGTACCCAATCCACTTAAAGATCACATATTTAAGCTCTATTTTGCATTGTGATGCTTCTTGGAAGTTTATATGTAGTGATTAGATGGGATTAAAAACTTATCTTTGGGGGCTGGAGCTATAGCACAGCGATAAGGCATTTGCCAGATCTGGCAATAATATAGGGACATAGGATGCTGGGATTGGAATATACAAACTTGCATATGAGAAGGCCCCATTTTGGTGGGCCTCCTAAATAGTGCTTAGAGGATAGGGCACTTCCAATCATTCTCAGAATCAATGCTCAGACCTAAGGATAAAGGGCTATTCAAGACTTGTAATGTGTTAGTGTTACCACTAACCACTGTGGTGATGTTCAGGCGATACCAAAGCTATATCCAGCTGTGCCTAGGGACTCCAGAGATGCATCTGGAGGTGCTTAGGGAACAATTTGGTGCTGGGGATTGAACCAGAGTTGACTGTATGTAAGACTTATATATTAATTCTTGGACTACTCTCTGGTCCCTTGATCTTTATTTCAGTTGTCAATTTCTGATTGTTGCTATTTTATTTAATACTGCAATTTACTAAAGTCTGTGGGTTAGGGATTAAAATCAGGGACATATACTTTAATGTGTGAGGCATATATTATGCCACTGAAATACATCTCTAACATAGATTCTCTTTTTTGGTGGTGGGTAGAGCACATCCAGGTATGCTTAGACTTCTGGCTCTGAACTCAGGAATCACCCCTGGAAGATCTCTGTGGACCATAAGTTCCTTGGGTCAGTAACTTGTTAGGTAAATACTCTAACCGCTGTACTATCTCCAAACCCTCAAAAAGAAAGCTTTTCAACATTTCACAATTTATTTGCCATCAATGTATTCATAATATTTAAATATTAATGTTGTCTCCCTTTATTTCTATTATAAGGATATATTTATATCATAAAAACAGAATTTTAATAAATGCCTTATTGTCTTTAAAGATAATTATGATTTTCTCCTTTAGATTCTGTCAATGATATTTATTTTTAATATTTTTCCTATGGTGTCAGGGATTTGAACCAGTGCCTTAATAATGCAAGACAAGTGAGCTTCATCCCTTGCTCAATTTTTCTTGATACCAAGATTAAGAAAAACTAACAGGATTATTACAGTTGCTCTTTTTTCTATTCTGTGGAGGTATTTGTGTATGAGTTGAAATATATCTTCATTTACTTTTTATAGTAATTTGGTAAGTCCAGCTTGTCCCTAAATTCAAATTAATTAATAAGGGGATAGAGACATAATACCACTAGTGGGTATGAAACTTGTTTGAATGCTGCCAACTGGGTTTGATCCCTGGTTTTTCATTTCATCCACCAAGTACTACCTGGAATAAATCTTAAGTGCAGAGCCAGAGTAATGTCTGAGCATATTTGGGTGTGGCTCCCCACCCCTATATTACTTAGTATTTATGTAATTTTCTGATTTTGTTCAATTATAGTGATTAATATTTCTACTTTCTAATTAGTTTACTGAAAGTTTTCCTTTGTAGTTTATTGGCAAACACATGCATATGTTTTATTGTCTGTATAATAAGTCTACAATACTTGAATTGTCATTTTCTTTTTAAGTCATCGTTTTGTCTATTGTGCCTTATCTCTATTTTCTTGTCACTTACCAGGATTTTTTGTCAATTTAATGCAATTTTAATGTCTACTTTCAGGTTTAATTTTTCTCTCATGTACAGATGAACTCTTTCATAACTTTCTTCTTTTAATTATTTTTTCTTATTATTTTGTTCTTATTGGCTTCTTGAGAAACATAGTTAATCTGTAACTTTTCTCTTTTTTATATGTTGTAGGCCACTAACTGTCAAACCCAGAATAGCAGGAGAGGGCCAGAGAAAGGTGAACAGTAGCAAAGGCTGAAAAAGGCAATAGGATCAGGGAGTCTGACAGTTTCTCCAAAAATTTGGGACCAACCGCCCAATGGGATCAATTCAACAGGGAGCAACAAGCCCCCAGCACTTCAGCCCAAGCTTTATAAACTCCTTGGCCAACTGCCCTCCAGCAGCAGTTACAAGAGTCTGGTTTCTGGTAACTGAAAACTTTAAAGGGACAGGAACCCTCTTATTGCCAGAGTCCACAGAGCTTTTGGCCAGAGGCCAAACAGGCAAAACTCTGACAAGATGTTTCTTTAAGCATATTTTAATAAACAGGAAGGGTAGAGAGACCAGGGACTTTATGACAAACTCTTAAGCCAGGAGAGGGAGAAAAAGGGGAAGACAGATGGGTTTGGGACCAGGAAAAGGCCAGATTGAGGTCCAATTAGAGGAAGTGGTAAATACTGCACAGGATAAATCATCCAGGAACATACTGCCGAAGCCTGTAGAAATGGGAAGTCACAAACAAATCCTAAAGATTCATGAAAGCAAGAGTTTGTTCTTTCAAAACATAAACAAGATCTATAAATCATTAGCAAAACTCACAAAAAAGAGAGAGACAAACTTGCTAATTAATCAGAAATGAAAAGGGGCAGATCACTACAGATACTACAGAAATTCATCTTTACTTGTTGTTTTTTTTTGTGGTTTTTTTTTTTTTTTTGGGCCACTCCCGGCGGTGCTCAGGGGTTACTCCTGGCTGTCTGCTCAGAAATAGCTCCTGGCAGGCACGGGGGACCATATGGGACACCGGGATTCGAACCAATCACCTTTGGTCCTGGATCGGCTGCTTGCAAGGCAAACGCCGCTGTGCTATCTCTCCGGGCCCCATCTTTACTTTTTTTAAAAAATATTTTATTATTCAAAATTGGGCCCGGAGAGATAGCACAGTGGCGTTTGCCTTGCAAGCAGCTGATCCAGGACCAAAGGTGGTTGGTTCGAATCCAGGTGTCCCATATGGTCCCCTGTGCCTGCCAGGAGCTATTTCTGAGCAGACAGCCAGGAGTAACCCCTGAGCACTACCGGGAGTGACCCAAAAACCAAAAAAAAAATTATTATTTAAAATTACAAACATGTTTGCAGTTGGGCCTCAGTCATAAAAAGAACAGAGCCCTTAACATGTGCAATATTCCTACCAGCAATGCCTCAATATTCCTCCTCCCAACTTCCCTACCAGTATATGTGACATGTATTGTACCTCTCTAACTCATTACTATTGCTATAATAGTTTTTAGTGTAGTAATTTCTTTAACTGCATCAACCAACCTTTGTGGTAAGTTTCATATCATGAGCTGGTCTTTTCAGCCTTCATCTCTATTGTCTTTGGCTATTATTACAATAATACCTTATTTTTCTTAAAACCCATAAATGAGTGAGACCATTCTGTGTCTATATCTCTCCATTTGAATTATTTCACTCAGACAATATTTTCCATGTCCATCCATGTATATGAAAATTACATGACTTCATCTCTTGTGATGACTGCATAATATTCCATCCTGAATCAGTACCAGTTTCTTAAGCCACTCACCTGTTGTTGGGCATCTGGGTTGTTTACAGATTTTGGATATTATAAATAGCACTGCAATAAATATAGGTGTGAAGAAGGCATTTTTATTGCATTTTTGTGTTCTTAAGTTATATTCCTAGGAGTGGTATACCTCAATCATATGGGAGCTCAATATCCAGTTTATTGAAGAATCTTCATATTGTTTTACAGATAGGCTGGACTGACAGCATTCCAACAATCAGTGAATGGGAGCTCCTTTCTCCCCACATCCTCACCAGCACTTATTGCTCTTATTTTTGTGATGTGTGCCAGTATCTATGGCATGAGATGGTGCCTCATTGTTTTGATTTGCATTTCCCTGATGATTAGTTATGTGGAGCATTTTTCATGTATCTTTTGGTCATTTGTGGTTCTTATTTGAGGAATTGTCTGTTCATTTCTTCTCCCCATTTTGATGGGGTTAGATTTTTCCTTGCTATGTTTTATCAGTACCTTGTATGTTTAGATATTAGTCCCTTATCTGATGGGTATTGGGTGAATAGTTTCTCCCATTCTGTGGGTGGCCTTTGTATTTTAGTCACAATTTCTTTTGAGGTGCAGAAGCTTCTCAGCTTAATAAAGTTCCATTGGTTTATCTCCACAAAATCAATGGCCTTCTTATACACCAATAATGATACAGAAGTAATGGACATTAAAAACAATCCCATTTACATTAGTGCCAAACAAATTCAAATACCTTGGAGTCAACTTACCTACAGGGGCAAAGTACATATACAAAGAAAACTACAAAACACTGCTTCAAGAAATAAAAGAGGATACAAGAAAATGGAGACATACACTTGTTATGGATTAAGTGGATTAACATCATTAAAGTGGCAATACTCCCCAAAGTATTATATATATTTAATGCAATTCCTCTGAGGATACACATGACATTCTTCAAAGAAGTGGATCAAGCACTCCTGAAATTCATTTGGAACAACAAACACCATGAATAGCTAGAGTAATCCGTAGGGAAAAGAATATGGGAGGCATCACTTTCCCCAACTTTAAATTGTATTACAAAGCAATAGTCATTAAACAGAATGGTGATGGAACAGAGACAAACCCTCAGATCAATGGAATAGACTTGAGTATTCAGCGACATATAATAAATTAATCTTTGATAAAGGGCCAAAAAATAAAACATGGAGCAATGAAAGCATCTTCAACAAGTTCTGTTGGGACAATTGGTCAGCCACATTCAAAAAAGCGAACTCAGACCTCCATCTAACACCATGCACAAATGTCAAATCTACATGGAGTAAAGACCTTGATATCAGAATAAGGTACATAGAAAAACATGCAGGTAAAACATTCCATGAAATTCAGAATAAAGGCATCTTTAGTGGGGGGGAAGATCACTCTTCAAACTACAGAAATTCAAAGGGTAACCAGAGAATACTTTGAGAAAATTTATGCCACAATACATGAGAACCTGGAAGAACTGGATAGATTCAGAGACTCTTATAACCTCCCATGGTTTAACTAAAATCATCTAGCATATCTGAACAGATCCAACACTGCTGAGGAAATTAAAATGGTAAACAAAAGTCTTCCCACAAATAAAAGCCCAGATCCAGATTCATTCACTAATGAATTGTTTTAAACATTCCAGAGGACCTAATAGCAATCCTTTTTTTTTTTTTTAACATAGTGTAGTTCAATGAAGTTCTTCTTTAACAATAAACTTCAGAGGCCAGAACAATAGCACAGTGGGGTGTTTGACTTGCATGCGGCCAATTCCTGACATTTGTACAGAGCAAGCCTCTACAAAGAACAACCTGTACAAAGGTATTTGTCTGAAGAGCAAGCCTGTACATTTGTACAGAGAACAACAGTGAGAGCTTTACTTCTTCCTTACTATCTGGATGCCTATCTTGATATGTATTTTTTGCCTAATTGCTATGGAAAGAACTTCTAGTACTATAATGAATAGGAGTGGTGAGAGGCACAGCCTAGCCTTGTTCCACAAATTAAGGGAATGGTTTTCATTTTTTTCTTCACTGAGTATATTTACCATAGATTTTTGATAAATTGTCTTGACTATATTGAGGAAAATTATTTCAGTTTCCATCTTGTTGAGTTTTTATCAGGAATGGGTGTTTACCTTATCAGATGTTTTCTATTCATCTGTTGATATGATCATGTGGTGTGGGACCTTGAGAATTCTGCTTTCCCCGTGAAAGTTTCTGCTTTTTGCTAAACTACTCAAACTGCTTATTAGCTTCTGTACTCCCTTTGTTAGCTTGTATGCCAATAGGAGTGTGACCTTCAGATAAGAGTTGAAGATGAAGGGGGATCCACTGGTTGGAACCAGATAGCAGGGACATCCAATGTGAGTGTAGGATGGGAGAGATAGGTAAAAAGGGAAACATGTGAATGTCTATTACTATGGAATTTGGCTGTGTGAATTTTAACAATAAACGGTACCCATTGGAATATAGGATGTATTCTTTGAAAGGTGGCAGATTTTTATTAATTATCCTTTGGCTTTACTGCATCTATAGAGAATGTCTTACAAGTACTATGTACTTGCTAGTCACTTAGAAATTTCTATAAAGCAATTTTTGTAAATGAAGCCTGAGATTTTGGTTTGGATTGCATTTCTAATATGAATCAATTAATTTAAAAATGAATATCTTAAATTCTTTCAAATCACTAATCTGATATAATTTCTTCATTATAGTCTTTGCAATTTTTCTTTGCAACATAATATTAATATATTAATAATTATATCATATTTTAATTATATTAACTATATTATATTAAAATATATTAATATAGTTTTATAATTTTCAGCATAGACTTATTGCTCAAATGGTTAAGTTTTCTGATTGCCCTCTTTTTTTTTTTTTTTTTTTTTGGTTTTTGGGCCACACCCTGTGACGCTCAGGGGTTACTTCTGGCTATGCGCTCAGAAGTTGCTCCTGGCTTCTTGGGGGACCATATGGGACGCTGGGGGATCGAACCGTGGTCCGTCCTAGGCTAGCGCAGGCAAGGCAGGCACCTTACCTCCAGCGCCACCGCCCGGCCCCCTGATTGCCCTCTTGATACTATGTTTTAATGTTTTAAAATTTTTCATTTGTTAAATTTATATAAAATATGATTTGTTTTCATATGTCGACTTTATATCCTAATAACATTTATAGGATATGATTAGTACAAAAAAACCCTTGGCTTTTGTTTTTATTTTTGAAATGTTTGGTGATGGCCATGAGTTACACACACTTGGCTGTGGTGCTTGCCAGATATGATATTCCTGGTTTCATTGCTCACATCAATTACAATATTTACCTTAGGTTACACATTTAGTTGTAGTGCTTGTACATACTATATATATTTGATTGCAGTGACTACACATGCTTGGTTATGGTGCTCTGATAATTTTAAACTCTATAATACTGATAATTATAAATAACAGTTTCATGGGGATTATATTTGTCATGTGGAAGTCGTGTTGAATTTATGTCCTCATGCCTGCTATTTCAGGTGTTATATAGTACTGGTCTATATTTTTATGTCTTGTGCTACCAAAGTGCTCTTGACCCTCTACCACTGGATACTTTTTATATTTTATTATATTTATTTATTGTGATTATAGCAATATTATTAGCAAGGGTGTTCATTTATACCAGCTTTCTTTGTTATATCTCCTTGTTAGTAGAAAGATATTTAAAGAATATATCTCATTTAAATTTATTTTTTAAGTGTTGGATAACAAGATGCAATAGTTTGTATATATATGTATTGATATATTTTTGGTATTTCTCTTAAATTTCTATTAATGTACGTTTTAGAAGTATAATTTCACACCTAATAAGTATGTATACTAGAATGCACATACCACAAGGATTTTAAAATTCATAATTGTCAAATTGATCCTTTTGCTCATATTTTCTTTTTCCTCATCTTCTTTGTTAACTAATTTAGATAAAAGAGTTTTTCTTTGATAAAAAGTTTTAATTTTGATAAAACAGTTGCTTTTTTGTATTTGTTTTTAATTTGATAAAATAGTTTTAATTTTGAATAAAGCCGTTGCTTTTGTTGTATTTTGTTAGCTTGTTTACTATGTAGTATAAGTTGTCTTCAGGAGATAGGTCATAGAAATACATATAGAACTACACCCAAAAGTCTCAGAAACAACCTAACCCCTTTCTGAAGGAACTAGAAAAAGAAGACAGAGCTAAAGTCAGTCAGCCAAAGAATAGTAATACAAATTAGATCACATGTAAATGAAACAGATATAGTAAAAATAGACAATAAAACTCAAAGATTGTTACTTAAAAATAAAAATTAAATGGATAAATGTTTGCTAGACTTATGTAGAAAAAAATCTCTACTAGGTATAAGAAATGAAAAAGTGACATAACATTACATATAAAGGATCAATTAAGACAAAACTTGAATTTAAAAATATATTAAGTTGATAAAATTATATAATATTTGAAGACTATCTAAGGAAGAAATAGTTCACTTAACAGATCAAGTGTGAATAAAAATAATAAACAGTAATCAGTTTCTCCACCAAAAGAACATCTCATGTATAAGTGGATTCACTAGTGACTTCTACCAAACATTCAGAGATGTCATGTACATTCTTCTTAAACTCTTTCAAAAGATTGAAGTAAAAGGAGCACTTTCAAACACATTTTGTGAGATAATCACTATCCCATCTCCAAAACCAAAAATGAATATCAAAAAAAGAAAGAAAACTATGGAACAAAAATGTGTGATGAACATAAATATAAAACTCTTTTTTACAAAATTTTAGTAGATAAAATTCAAAGCTACAATAACTAATTTTATTTTTAATAAAACATAACAAAGTTGAAGTAATACTGAGTTACCCTTAAAATTTTATTCTACAATTATTTTTCTTATTTTATACACACACAATTTCACACATCGCTGTATATGTTTAAGGTTTGCAGTATGGTCTTATTGTGGAATTATCACCACAAGATTTTCAGATAAATATCACCTCACCAATAGATAAAATAAAAGAAGTAGAACAGAAAAATAAAAGATAACTTGTGATGGTAGCTGTTAGAATTTATTCTCTGAATAGCTTTCCTGTACATTATTACTTATATTCATCATTGTAATTTTTCTTTTTCTTACATGCATGTACCTTTTGAACATTCCTTCCCAATATCTTCTCCAAGTTCATTATATCTCTGAAGATAAGTAAACTACAAAAGTAAATAAAAACTGTGTCTCTAATCTAAGGAGATAGTTGTGAGGGAACCTCAGAACATTAGTGAATGTATGATATCACTGGGGTGGGATTGGAATTGGAGTATTATATGCCTTAAAAACTCTTCCAACAATTTTGTAAAGAATGGTTCCTAAATAAAAAAAAAATACACATATAAACGATATACTCTATTTGTCTTTCCCTAGCTGATTTATCACTTACCATGCTCTCAAGATTCATTCTTATAGTCACAAATGGTAAGATTTCTTTAACTTAGTGTCTGAATAAAGTATTTGTGGAACATAACCTTTGTATCTTTTAGGGTGTTGCACGACCCTAGTGCTGCTCAGGCTCTTCACTCAGGAATCAGTACTGGTGGTGCTTGGGGGAATATACAGGATGTTGGGAGTTGAATCCAGGTTGGTCATATGCAAGGCAAGTGCCTTACTTGCTTTACTATCTTTCTGGTCCCCGCTTCTCTATATTTATCCAACAGTGGGTACTAGTTTGCTTCCATATTTTGTCTATTGTAAACAATGGTGCTAGAAACATGAAAATATAGGTAATTTTTTATTTTTCATTTCCTTTTGATATATCACTATGATTGCTATACCTTATGGTATTTATATTTTTTATTTGGTGAGAATCCTATATGCTGTTTACCCTTTTGTCATAGCAATTTCAACCCCACAAATAGTGCACAATGCTTTCCTTTATTTTCATAGATACACCAGAATTTAAGAATTTTACCTTCTGGAAGTGAAAATTTCATTTACTGGGAGGTTATAACACATTGTGGTTTTAATTAGCAACTTCATAAATACTAGTGATGTTAAGTAAATTTTCATGCACTGTTAGCTTTTAATATATCATATGAAGAAATATTTACTTGGTTCCTTTGCTATCATATGTTTTTGTTATGTATTATATATGCATTCTTAACACATCTTAAATATGTATATATATGCACTGCAAATATCATCCCATTGTTGGAGATTTCATATGCAAGTTTTTATAATTTATTCACATTTAATTTTTTATTTTGTTACTTTTTAATTAGCATACAAAATTATTACTAAGATAATAAAGAAGCTTTGCTTTCTTCTAAGACTTTCTTAGTTTAAGGACTTACACTTAAGTCTTTGAGATACAATTTGAATTAATTTTTATGAGTGAGATAAGTCTAAGTCTAGTGTCATTATTTTCATGTTTTTTTGTTTGGTTGTTTGTTTTTGTGGGGCCACACCTGGTAATGCTCAGGGGTTACTTACGGCTATGCGCTCAGAAATTGCTCCTGACTTGGGGGACCAAATGGGACACTGAGGATTGAACCAGGTTCATTCTGGATCTGCTGCGTGCAAGGCAAATGCCCTACCGCTGTGCTATCACTCTGCCCCCTATTTTACATGTTTTTGTTCAATTATTTCAACACAGTTATTGAATAAACTTTTGTTTTTATTGAATATCTTCAGACACTTTAACTGCATATTCTGTTTTTTGAGGTAGTTTAGAACTGCATATTCTGTATTTTGAGTGTAGTCCTCAGTTGTGTTCCATTGGTTCACTTATCTGCTTTTCTCCAGTAGCATATTGTCACAGCATGCAGCATAGATGTTTCCATTATAGGGGAAGCAAGCCCACCAGATGTGTCTATCGACTTTCCTGGTGCAGTGAGCTGATATTTTCCCCAAGAAATATTTTAGCCAGCAGGCCCATTGGTGGACGCTAATTATACCTCCTATGTGGATTACTGGCAATATTTCTGAAATTCATGACATGATAGGGACATTACAATTTCTTATGATTTGGCACATCCTCTCCCTTGTAAAAATTACAGGCTGAAATAGGGCCTCTATCAAATTCCTTTTCCCAGAGAAATTTTCACACCAAATAAGACAGGCTTGGTCTCTTTCTGCTCAGGGGTTACTCCTGGCTGTCTGCTCAGAAATAGCTCTTGGCAGGCACGGGGGACCATATGGGACACCGGGATTCGAACCAACCACCTTTGGTCCTGGATCGGTTGCTTGCAAGGCAAATCACTGTGCTATCTTTAAGACAATGTCTTCTCTCCTTGTCTTTGAACACTACAGCAGGATGACTTTGCCTCAGGGACTTTCCCTGTCACTTTGAATACCTGCTAACAAACAGGTTTGGCCAGTGTAGAAATAGGCTATTGAATTTACTAGGTATAATTCTGTACCCCTTTCATATAAGTTTTATCTCTTTCTATAACCAGACCATAGAAAGTTGGTCCTGGTTAAGGATATTTGTTATTAGGAAGAAAACCAGGATTCCTGCTATCCCTTAATTTGCATCAGTAATGACACCTAGGGCCAAGAACTACTTTGATATGTAAGAAATTAGCATTCTTTTTATCCTCTGGCTCCTAACTGAACTCTATTCTATTCTAAGATTACAAATTACCTAAAGCCATATGTATTTGTTTTAAAATCAAACAATGTACATTGATAGTTCCTGTACTTTGAAAGAAACAAATGTGGGCATTCCTTTCATGATATGACTGTCCTTTTACCCTTTATATACTCTCAGCCTAGAAAGTAAAATTGTCTCATGCCTACTGATGACACGGGTCCCCATACAATTTATTTTGTGTGGTCTCATTTCATATTTCATCTTTGTTCGTTCGTGTGCCTGCTTTTCTTTCATGAAGAATTTCTTCCCCACTAGAGATGCTGAGACACGACACCTGTAGCAACATATGAGTAATGTATCATAATATATATTTAAATAAAGAATTTGATACTGCCTACTTTATTCTTTCTTGAAAACCTTATAATTTTTCAGGGTCTTTTGTGCTTCAATATAGATTTTTAAATGTCTTTTTTATTCTAATATGACCTTGGATTGCTGATATGACTTACAATGAGTGGTAGTATTGATATTTTAATATAATCTATATAAAAAAGAGCACAGTATATCTTTTCATTTAGTTTCATCTTCAATTCCACTTACTTCATTAATGCCTTTTGATTTGCATAGTAGAGATAGTTCCACTCTTTAGTTAGATATATTCCTAAGAACTTTTTGTTTTTGATGCCATCGTAAATAGGATACATATTTTCTACAAAGTGTGTTGTTTTTAAGAAAACCAATTTTTTTTGTTTTGGGGCTCAAACCTGGTGGCGTTCAGGGGTTACTCCTGGCTCTGCACTCAGAAATCGCTCCTGGCAGGCATGCAGGACCATATGGGATGCTGGGTTTTGAAACACAATCTGTTCTGAATCAGCTGCATACAAGTCAAACACCCTACCACTGTGCTCACTCTCTGGCCCAGAAAACCAATTTTTAATATCAGAAAAATTGCTTAAGTAAGCATAAATTTTCTATTACCTCAGTGTTAAGTTGAATTACTCTTATTTAACTGATAGGTTGCGGCCCCCCAGAGACCTCGTCCAGGCTGGAGACCACAACAGTTATTCCCAAGTCACGAAGAGGATTCCGGCCTGAAAGAAAAGAGGGGCTGGGAAGATAAAGAGACTCAAGGCGAAAAGCTCCAATCAAGAGTCCGTTTATTCTGGGAGGGGGCTAGCCTTTTATAGTCAGGCCAAACAAAGAGAAAGGGGCAAGGAATTCTTGGAATAATTGTAACTTTCACAGGCACATCTTGTTTTTTCAAAATTAACAAGGTTGTACATCACAAAGCTGGCATTCATCAATCATGAGGCCCAAGTTGTTAGAGCAACAAAGCATAAGATCTAATCTCTGCCTAGGCCCACCAGCCTCTATCTTTATGGGAACATCTTGGTGCCTGTAGTCGACTCCCCTAGTTCTGAGGTATGCAGTAACTCCCTTTTCTTTAGGTCCAAGGGCAAAGACCACATTTGCTAGCTGCTCAGGCTGGCAGCTCCTGCTAATTGTCACGTAGGCACTTTTGCTCAGACTTTCAGAGACTCCATTTTGATTTTAGTAAAAAGGGCTTTTAGTTATGCCAAACAGTCTCCAACAATAGGTAAACATTATTAATTCTCTTTACTCTTGTCCTCTTATTAGGAGTGAACTGAGTTGTCAGTTCATTTATATGGATCTTTGAGATAAAATAATTATGTAGAATCATTAATTTCATCTTGGATTTCAAATGATGAAAACTAAAAATCTTCCTCAAGACAAGAAAGCATAAAGAAGTAGTTCATTTGACTCTGGGTTATTTCTGTAGGTATCTAAGCTTACAGAATAGACTTATTTTGACTTATAAAATTCCCAACACAGGTAGTAGAACATGAGATCCATGAATCTGGGGCTTGGTACCAAGGCTTCTTGCTAGGGTTGGGTGGAGTTACAACACATCTAACATCTAGACCAGGGTGACCAAATGGCACAGAACCCCCTTGAATAGTCCTAATTTATATCAACTACATACTTAGATAATTGTAGATAAGACTAGCTATAAATGATGAAGATACATCTCAGTAGAAAAGTTTAAGCACTCTTATAAAAGACTGGAATAATATTTAATAAGTAGTCAAATACCAAGGCTTGCAACTATAGGGTAGAGAGAAAAATACCAACAAGTACCAAAAGCAATATTAGAATGACCACATTTATTGCACATATTGGGAAATAAAAAACAATAAAATATTAATTAAACATCCTTAATTTCATCTTAAAATTGCACTCTCAATTTTGTTTCTTGGCAGAGACTTCAAAGTAGTCTTCCAAGTGTATAATATTGTAGGATTCTGAGGTTCCCTCTTTCCCCATGAAAGTTTTTGCTTTTCCTAAACTGTTTCTGTATAATACCCTTGTTAGCTGGTTAGCTTGTGGGTATGTGGCCTTCAGATAAGAGTTGGAAACAAGGGAAGACACAAAACCTGAAACATGGCACCCATTTTCAGAACACAGCACCCACATGCATGCACTCAGGCCTTGTAACATCTGAATTATGTATCTTGTGACATTTGAATAGTGTATCCCTTTTAATCTGCTCTCTGGGGGCAGTATATTCAGCTCTGATGCATGGATATGATAGCTATTTAACCCGAGTGGAAAAGTGACTAGGGATCCTTGACTTTAGGAAACCTGTTCCCAGGTGGAAGTCTCAGACCCTTGTTAGCTGGTTAGCTTGTGGGTATGTGGCCTTCAGATAAGAGTTGGAAACAAGGGAAGACACAAAACCTGAAACATGGCACCCATTTTCAGAACACAGCACCCACATGCATGCACTCAGGCCTTGTAACATCTGAATTATGTATCTTGTGACATTTGAATAGTGTATCCCTTTTAATCTGCTCTCTGGGGGCAGTATATTCAGCTCTGATGCATGGATATGATAGCTATTTAACCCGAGTGGAAAAGTGACTAGGGATCCTTGACTTTAGGAAACCTGTTCCCAGGTGGAAGTCTCAGACCCTTAGCTAGCTAAGCATATAAAACCCCACTTTGTGACTTGCATTGCCGGGTGGTCTCTTTGTATTATCACTGGGCTGATAGCATGAACCCAACAATATATGTATATGAAACCATAATTATAAAGTACATATAAAAAGTTCTGTTATGTAGTGAAAGGGGTACTGGAGGCTATAGCCATCACCTTGGTGCTGTATATTATAAATAGAAAAACCACAAATATAAACTAGGGATCAAATCACACATGAGTCACTGGCATAGCTTTCAATATTTGTAACTTAAAAATGAATTACTATTTAATTTATCTGCAAATCTATAAATGTGGGGCTGGTAAGATAGTACAGCATATCTATCTATCTACCTATCTATCTACCTACCTATCTATCTATCTATCTATCTATCTATCTATCTATCTATCTATCTATCTATCTATCTATCTATATCACTTGGCTTGAATAGAACTGATCTGCGTTCAATTTCTGGCATTTTATACAGTCTCTAAACCCCACCAGGAATGATCCCTGAGTTCATAGGCAGAAGTAAGCCTTGATCATTACCAGGTGTATCCCCAAACCCCAATATTTTAAAACAGGCAGAGTGATAGCTTAGCAGACTGAGTAATATGTAGCACCCCATTTGGTCCACTGAATACCATCATAAGCAACTACAGATTAGTAGGCGTAGCTTCTGTCATGTGTGGCCTAAAAGAGAACCCAAAGAGAATATATAAACAAATATCTCCTGTGAACAATTTAATTTGTAAAAGTGAGATAGGAAATTGAATTTAAAGAAAAAAATCAACACAATGATGAATGAAGAAAGAATGTTTAAATCTTGACTCTTTGGACATTACTTTCTTTATATTAGGAGGTCTATAAGAAGGATCAAACTTAGCTATATAAGATTAATTAATAAGCCGTCTATCACCTTCCATGACAGATTTTTACTAGATGACCACTGTTATTCTACTTACTCTCCTTCCTTTGACCTGAGGTGGCAGGATAGTAAAGTAATATTGGGAGTAAATGTCACAACTCCTCATTCCCAAAATCATCAGCAAGCACAATAGTACATTTTCCTCATCTATATCATTACCAATATCATATAAATCATTATAAAAAATCTGAGCTATTGCTATCAGAGGATACTTTAGTTTTCATACAAGATAACATCAAGTTTCTGGGTATCTTCACTCCATTCTTTTCTGTTTTAACTTTAATAGAAGAACAGATGAAACCTCTTTTCTAGTTTCTATCTTTCTATCTTTCTAGTTTCAAAATATTCTTTGTCCTATCCTTTTCTTACCTTTTCATTTACTTAAAATAATCAAAACATTCACATTGGCTGTGGAGAAAGTATTGGTTTCATTAAGCAACTATCATTTTCATTAACAGGATAGTCCTGGAATTATGCATAGGATTACACCTTACAGAGGGAAGTACTCCACTATATTGGTTATCCACAGGTGGATGAAGACTTGAAATTCACAGATAGTCATTCTCATATTTGGTTCAAGAGTTTGCTAAAAATCTAAACGTAGGTTTGTAGATATCAACTGTTATCCAGCAGGTTACTTCAGTAAGCTGCAAGTCTGCCTGCTTCTTGGTGGCTGCAAGGCTGTAGAGGCCTATGGCTTGCAATTGATCTGTGCTACAAGGCTTGCAAAGCCTGTGGGGCCTGGCTTCTTGGTGGGGCACCCAGAGATGTCAATATGTAGTGACTGCATGTACAAGACTAAGAGAAAAGAGAGAAATAGAAACCAAGTATACTTTTTATTCCTCCTAGATTCCGAGGCCTGCCACCACCACCTTGTCCTGCCTGCAGGGTATAGAGGGGTCTCAGCCTGAAAAGAGAATGGGGAGAAAGAATGGGGCCAAGCAACACAAGGCTTGTCAAGGCTCCGTTTATTGATAGGTACAGGCTTCTTTTAAGCACAATTTTTACAGGGGGTAGAGAGAAGGCAGGATAAACAGCCCACATTACAGAGGTCATCTTACAGATAATCTTTATATGCCATCTTTACATAAGGGGCACAGGAACATCTCAAGGTTAGTGAGGTTTCGAGGATGTCATGAGCTTCCTGGAATGTATGCCTGATAGGAAACTGTGATATTTCTTAGGGCTCTGGGGCTAGCCAATGCCTTAGTTTATGTACTCTTGCCACAAAGACTGGTTTGTCCTGCTGAATTCCATATTAGGGTTTGACCTCTGACACCACCTAAGGGTTTCTGAGAGAGAGGAAGCGATAGATGGAAATTTACTGACTAGGGATAGGTGGGGGAGGCCCTAGTACAAGAAAGTAAAAAATAGGGATTGATACAAAGCAGGCAGCATCTCAAAGATGTTTTATTTTTGGCCCCAGTGAGCCAGCAGGTGCTGCTCTATCCTGGGTCACTATCCTGGGTCCCCCTGAAAAGGTTCAAGTTTTTATTTTTTACCCATCATGGCAAGGGGCATGTCAATATCCAGATTCAAAAGTCATTACAGTGAGGGTATCCAAGGGGCATGTCCAAGTACAACTGCCATACTTCAATATGTAGGTGGTAAATATGAAAATTAAAAAAATAGGAAATTAAATATGTGTCTTGAAATAGTCAAGGCAGAATATAGGACTATCTTACTAGATAAGTTACATTTTTCGGGTACTGATGGGTACAAAGATGGCTTCCTCCAGTTGTAGAGGTATAATTCATCCACCAGCTCTTCATTCATCCATCCTTCAAGAATTTCACTTTGAACACCAGGACCTTCTGTGAACTATCACCTGCTGCTGGGCCATTATGATGATGGCAGTTCTCCCCCTTTGGCATGACTTAATCAGCCTTTACACATCTCAATTGTCCAGAGCTGACAAGAGCTGTAATGTACTGGTATGTATTCTTCTCATAGATTACACAACCTGGGTCAAATTAGTTATTTACTACATTTAAAAAATGTTTTCTGGAGCCAGAGTGATGGCAGTGGTAGGGCATTTGCCTTGCATGTGGCTGACCCAGGACAGACCATGGTTTGATCCCCTGGCATCCCATATGGTCTCCTAAGCCAGGAGAGATTTCTGAGCCTATATTCAGGAGTAACCCCTGAGCATCATTGGGTGTGGCCCAGAAATCCTAAAACAAATAAATAAATAATGGTTTTCTTTGGCATGGATTTCCTTTGCAAAATGGAAATGATGCTCCTGAAGATTTTCCCACGTTTTACTTTAGTTAAGTTTCTATTCAATGTGAGTTTTCATTAGTATTTGAAATATAGCATAATACTAAAACAGTTTCCACATTTTAGTTGCTAAGGACTGAACACAGAACTTCATAATGCGATCACTGACTCATATTCTTAATTTCATATTTTTCATATTATTTAATATTATCTTCTAGTAAAAGGATACTGACTCAGATGAGAAAAATTTGGACTTTCCCACATTCTTCTATCTATATGATTTCTCTTCAGTATGTATTCTCACATTTGAACTACAGTGTTAGTAAATTCATTTTCCTATTTCTTACACTGAGATCAGTATGTGTTCTCACATATTCACAACAGTGTTAGAATTTCATATCCTATTTCTTAACTCTTATGTGGTTTCTCTATATTCTGAGTATTCACTTTGCTTTAAAATAATGCGATATCTGGTAAGATAGTCATATACTTAAACTGTAAGACTTCTCTCCAGTATGAGTTCTCATGTTTCTTAAGGGGTAAACATTTCTGAAGGCATTTCTCTAATTCATAGATTTACAGTGTTTCTCCAGTGTACATAATTCCATGTATAGCATACAGTTAAATAAAAATAAAAGGATTTGCTAAATAATTTACAAGTAAAGGCCCTCACACCTGTACCATAAGCAAGTATTTGTAAAGGATAAAGAGGCTGCAGAAATAGTAAGGAGCTTAATGAACTTGCTTTGCTTGGAGCCAACCTCACTTGAATCCCATGTAATGTATATGGTCTCTGTGTATTACCAGGAATGATATTTGAGCACAGAATAAGGAGAAAGTTCTGATGACTACAATATTTTGGCATAAAAGCTAAAAATGATATGGGCAAATAATAAATTTCCCCATGTTATGTTATAGAACTACTTTCTGTAATGTTTTATCCCTTTTAGAGTAATGTCTGGGAAATTTTCCCTGCATTTCTTATATTCATAAGGCTTTCTCCAATGCATTTTTTACATGTGTATTAATGAATGTGGAAGAAATAAAGGTTGTCGAAAAGATAAAGCTATCTGGTTAAAGACATTCCCACTTTTTAATACTTATAGATATTTTTCTCTCCTTCATAAGCTTGTATGTTTTCTAAGAAACAAAAAGTTAATCCTTTTAACAGAATACACTGCCCATATCTCTGTGAATTACTAACATAGAAATGAAGAATGATTTTCTAATATTTTATATTCATAGTATTCTTTTACATATACATTTTTACATAAGTATTAAGATACAAAAAGTAATTAAAGAGTTGTCTACACTTAATATATTTTTGTAGGGTAGTATCTTTTCTCATTTTCTTTTTTGTTTTTTGTTTTTGGGCCACATCTGGTAACGCTGAGGGGTTACTACTGGCTATGCGCTCTGACGTCGCTCCTGGCTTGGGGGACCATATGGAATGCTGGGGGATCGAACTGCGGTTCGTTTATTAAGTTCACAGATTATCTTCGGTATGGGTTCTCATACATACTTAAATTTGTTATCTAGATGAATCCTTTGTAATTTAATTATTATTTACATTGTAGTTTTCCAGTATAGAATATCTCTCAAGCAATATGTATTCATGTCTTTCTAAAATATTTTCTAATTGTATTATATTCATTAAGCTTCTTAACTCCATGAATTCTTAAATACATTTTTCTATCTTGTACTGATCTACGGCATGCCAGGAAGTGTGAGTATTACATGATGGAAAGTGTTCAAGTTTTAAAGTCAGTATTATACTAATTTGAAGTATACTGTGATTCTAAGACTGTGTGTTCTTTGGTGGTGAAGAGTAATGCTGAAACACACCTGAGACTGTGTTGAGGAGTCACTACTGGTCATGTTTGGGTAATCATATGTAGTTCTAGAATTGAGATGAGATCATGTAAAAGGCAAATGTATTATCTCTGTACTCTTACTATATAGCTATGTATTTTTTTATTTGTTAACCTACAAAATGTTACAAGTGAAATGTCAATTTAAAATAAAAATTGTGGGGCCAGAGATATAGCATGAAGGTATGGCGTTTGCCTTTTATGCAGAAGGTCATTGGTTTGAATCCCGGCATCCCATATGGTCCTCCGAGCCTGTCAGGAGCAATTTCTGAGCATAGAGCCAGGAGTAACCCCTAAGCACTGTGGGTGTGACCCAAAAACAAAAGATAAATAAATAAATAAAATAAAAAATTGTATATAAATTATACAAATAGTTCAACAGAAAACAGGTATCAATAAATGAATGCATAAGGCACACATAAAAACTGCAGTCAGTCAACACAATTAAAGAATTTTATTAAAAGGTGCAAATTTTAAAAATGAATAAAATTAAAGATTGAATGACATAATTTAGAAATTATAAACTTAAATAAGATTAATATATGAATAAGAAGTATAAGTACAAGTGACTATAAGATTAAGTTTAAGAATATAGGCTAGGGATATAGTATGTCAGGTAGTATGCTTGCTTTGCATCTCAAGTTTGATCCATGGCATTCTATATAGCTCTTGTCCACTGTCAGGAGTAATTTTTGAGTTTAGAGTCAAGAGTAACTTCTGAGCGCTGCTGGGTTTGACCCAAAAACCGTAAAAATGATTGAGTATGATTAAGTTTTAAAAGGTATATTTAGTCATAATTAGTGTCAATCTATCAAAAATAATCTTACTCTGTGAAATTATAATTACATATAATATAAGCTTCAAAATATTAGAATTTTAAAAATTCTGTGACCATTAAAACAAACACAAATCTACAATCATGATTAAGGTATATAAAATTTTCTTTCAGTAATAGAGAGAAAATACAAGAACATATTAAACTTAAAAGAAAATATTGTTAAACAATGTCACTTAGTTAATATATAGATCATTATACACAACAAATATGAAATACACATGTATTCGGTACTCATGGAATACTCACCAAGATGTTTTACATGCTGGATATTTCAAATAACACAAAAAAACTCAATGAATTTTAAATGAGTGACATCATATACTATGTTCTTAAACCAAAATAAAGTTGTTTTAGATACAAGAAATATCTCCAGGGGTAAAATTTCTTAATATTTAGTAGTTAATCAACACATTATACTTAAATAGCAATTAAGCAAGTACTCCTGTAGACAAAGGATTAAAGATGAATGCAAAGGGAAAATTATGCTTAAATGCAAACACAATGATAAAATACCATGGTGTAGCATGATCCATAAAATGCAGCTTAATGAATGCATTGAAGTAATTTTAATTGTTTTGTTTTTAATTTAATTGTTTTGTATATTTATATTTTACTATAACTTTGGGGAGACAGTATTTCTCAGTAAAACTGAAACTAAAACCAAACCAGAATGAAAAGTATGCATAAGAAAAGAAATAAAACTGTAAGAGAGGAAATAAATTATATAGAAAACAAATAGTAGTTTAAAATTGAAGCTGTCAGAATAACACTGATATAAATAAATGAGAAACCTTTTAATAATTGTTAATGTTAGGCCCAGAGAGTTAGGAGAGGTTCAGCAAAAGTCAGCAGGAGCTGTGAGTATGGCAGTTTCTCCAGCAATCAGCCAAAGACCATGTAGCAGGAGCAACAGAGTCTCTCCCCTACTCCTCACATTTCATCCTGGTGGGGATGAAATTGCCCCAAATAGCAGTAGTAATAGTAACAGTGGTAACTGACATCTTTACTCTTAAATGGACAGTACCTGCTTATGGCTGATCGGGGGCCATAAGAGCCACTATTTCCTTATAACTAATATCCAGAAAATAACAATACTATATATCTAAATATATGGATAGGATTATAAATAAATATTATCAATAACTTTAGGCTAACAAATTCACATTTTATATAAAATGGACAAATTTTAAAAATACAAATTACTAGACTGAAATAATAGTGAATGAGGTAGAGTGCATGCAATGCATGTAGGTCAAGACTACCATCCTCAGCACTGCAGAGCTAACTTTCCAACCATGTCCAGTTTAACCTAGGTTTACTCTATTTGGGTGTGAGCAGTACTATATTGACAGTTAAGCGCTGAATTTTCAGGCTTAGACTCCTTGGACTCTAAACACCTCAGGGAAGTAGCCCTACCAATATAACTTTAACAAGTTAGCAGTTAACACAAGAGTACTGTGATTCCCCCAAAATAATAATCCTCCAAAAATAAGACCTACTTGCAGGTTTCCTTCTGGGTGAAATATAAGGAATCCCCCAAAAGTAAGTCCCTTCTAGGCTCTGTCTCAGAATGAAAATTAATTTGCCACAAACTGGATACTAGGGCTGCCCAGACTGCTGTATGTAGGATTCACAATTTGTCTGATTTGTGTTGAAAACTACCGTGCAACCGTACCATATGTAAATAATAAATTTCCTTTATTTTTCTTTAATAATAAATATGTACCATATTCTTCTTCATGGAAAAATAAGACATCCCCTGAAAATAAGACCTAATGCATCTGTGAGGGCAAAAATTAATATAAGACACTGTTTTATTTTTGGGAAAACAAGGTATATAAAAATGGGATCACAACTATCTATTTAAGTGAGTTTGAAATTTAAAATCTCATAAATATTAACTGCAAAATCCTTATTGGGTAATTTATATGAAATGTAAAAAATAAATAATAACTATACAGAGACTTTTCCTCAAAGAAGCACAGACCAGAAAACGTATTGTTATGAGATCAGTATAATCATGAAATTAAAACTAACAACGACATTACTTGAAAAAATATAAAGATTAAATATAAAAACAAGATATACCATGAACTTAGAAAAAATTCTCAACAATGTATTAGCAGGTTGAATTGAGCTGATATAATATTTCACACTGTTGTACACCACCTAGAAGTAAAACATGAACAATTCTTCTGCTCAGTTACAGATGTTTTTCCATTTTCTCTCTTCATTATTTTGTTGGATATCTTTGTTTTCTTCTACTGTTGCTGATATTATTCTCTGTTCTAAATAGAGGTTTGATGAAGATTTCACTTTTCATATTCATATATTTATCATTACAGTTGTATTGAGTAACTGAATTATAAAATTAAAAAAAAATAAGGGCAGAGTAAGTCAGTTGATGCAAAAACAATTACACCAAACTACCCCAAAATAGATGCATATTATCAGCAATATGTAAACAATTTAAATATCAGGTTCCAATCCTTAACAATTTGGTTCACTCTAACTTCAGCCATGTCACTTCCTCACGTCATTGATATTGTTTCTTTATCTCATGAAAAAAATGACAGTTTCATCTTTTGGGACACTCCTTTGAGGAAAGACAAATATAAAAATTCTGAATCCAATAATGGTAACACTATTAAATTTATAATTAACTTATTTATTTCACAAGTAAAATGTTTTCTAGAATATTATATTAGTGCTAAGTTTTATAATATTTATGAACTAAAGGAGCACATAGCCTTATGATATGGAAAAACAACTATTATTCTGGTATATGTATCCTGTCTGTGGTGCATGTCCACCATTATTAAAGGTACCCCATATACAAATATACTCAAATATACATTATATATAAATACATACACATGCACAAAAATTCTGGGTGCAAATGTGGAGTTTTACATTTATTTAAGGCATTATCATTCATATGACCTGATAGATTTTTATTGACATTTCATTACTTTTCTTATAAAATGAAAGTAATGTTCCTTTTAACATAGTTCAGATCAGTTCAAAAATAACCGTTAATTTGAGATGTACTTACAATCTAAATTTTACCAAAATTAAAGTACTTGTTAAGTAATATTAGAAAGAGTCTCAAATACTAGTATACTGGTACTGGTGTCCTGTGTTGTTTCAAACCACACATAGTCATATATAGAAAAGTTGTAAAGAATTTATATCATTTAACCAATAATATCCTATTAAGATATGTGGATTAATGATCTGACTATGAATATTTTCAGAACTCACAATTAGCTATTATACTTACTAAGTAGAAGTCTTGACCACATTAATTCCCTTCCTGACAGGAAAATGAGTGTTTATAGATTTCAGCAAGAACATCTTAAGTTACCTTATGAGGACACCATAATGAAGGTTTTAAAGTTAAGGTGTTTGTAAGATCACCATCTCATTTTAGTTTTAGAATCTGGTTGCTAGTCAGAAATATTCTTTTGAAAGTTAAATTAATTGTGTATTGATATTTGAATGAAGAAAATTCTTTAGCAGTAGGTCAGAGTACTGCCCCAATGAAAGTATCTCTACTGTTTAGTAAGCATTTCTTTTTTTTTCTTTTTTTATTTCTTTTAAAAAAATATGGAACGCTTCACGAATTTGCGTGTCATCCTTGCGCAGGGGCCATGCTAATCTTCTCTGTATCGTTCCAATTTTAGTATGTGCTGCTGAAGCGAGCACTAATAAGCATTTCTTACATCTTTTGTTACACTACAGCATAAACCACATGTGTGGTGCAAAGAGGTGTGTTACATTATATGCACCACCAGATGTAACCTCAAAATAAAAATGAACAATATATAATCTCTTATCAACCACAATAATGTCAATCTGAAGACATATTGTGTCACCATGTCTAGATTTACAATCTGAGCTTGTGTGTTAATATCCCAAATAAATATAAGAATAATGGGTACTTGATCATAGTCTATGACATGTTAAATAAGTAGAATCATTATAAATAGAATAATTTGACACACAGTGTGTCTAGTATTAATTTTATATGAAAGAGATATTAGACTCTTATTGAGATGACATGTATTTCAACATATATCTAGTGACTAAATATGTGATTTTTGAAATAAATAGCATAAATTATATGCTTTGTCTTTTGGTAGGACTTTCCAAGCAGCTTAAAATAAATCAGATATAGGTAAATGCAAGTTGATTTCAATCCCAAATTATAAAGGGTTATACAAAGGTCATTTTGTATAAGTAATATAAACAAAAAACAAACACATTTAAAAATTCAGTGCAATAAAAAGGAATGGAGCATTCACATGCTGCATTTATCATATACAGATATACAGAGTATTTTAAATTATACATGTATACACTATATTTATATCTACACATACATATATGTACACATATACAGAGTATTTTAAATTATATTTATATTAATTCTAAGTGGTTAACTTTCCTAATATCCTTGGAAATAGCTACTAAAATTTTAATCAGAAATATTAAATTATCTAATATAAACTTTTTACTAAAAACAATTGGGAAAATAATCTCAGGGTAGTAAGGTCAAGAAGAGTAGCTTTACTAAGCAATATGGAAAAGAGATAATCAAAGAGTACTATTGAATTTATAAAGGCTAATAAGGTTAATGAGACTAGAGTATTGAACACAAAGGTTTAATTTCTGTTGAATTAATCAAATACCTCCCTATTCTCCATCCCAGGATGTTGTCTGGTGCTCCCTAATAAAGACCCTGGGTCTCAGGAAAATGCTCTCTTGCATTTCTGGTTTTCTTCCACTGAGATTTCTGCATTTTAGGAGCAGAGGCTTGTGTGTTGGAATTACTGAACTTGTTTTACCCCATTCAATGCGGTTGGAAATGTGGTTTCATGAAGGTTCTAAGAGTAAAATTAATAGCCTAGATGGCTCTGGCAGGATGGTCTCAGGAGTCACGTTGTCTTAGGATGTGATGAGCTGTTGTTTCTAAAAGGCCTCTAAAGCTGAAAAATAGAAAAAATATCTGTAATAAGATGTAGTCAAGGCAAAATCCCTGAGGTTGGTATCTCACCATGTCTGACTAGTGCTTGGCCAAAAGAGACTCTAGTTGCTTCACCCAATGATATTGACTTGCAAACTGAAAAACCTGACCAAAATGATATTATAATAGCTCAATCAGATGTTTAATCAGAAGGCAGATCTGGAACTCTATGGAAAGTTCATTTTTGCATAGACACACTAAAATGGGGAATTTTTTTTGTTTGTTTTTTTTTTTTTTTTTTTGGTTTTTGGACCACACCCAGTGACACTAAGGAGTTCCTCCTGGATATGTTCTCAGAAATCATCCCTGGCTAGGGGGACCATATCAGATGCTGGGGGATCAAACCGTGATGCGTCCTAGGCTAGCACATGCAAGGCAGATGCTTTATGTCCTGCGCTACTGCTCTGGCCCCATAAAATGGGGAAATCTTATGTATAGAAAAAAGTTCTTACCTAATAGAGATAATAGCCCATAAATTTTGTTTGTTTGCTTTGGGGTCACACCCGGCAGCACTCAGGGGTTACTCCTGGCTGTGTGCGCAGAAATTGCTTCTGGAAGGCTCAAGGAACCATATGGGATGCTGGGATTCAAACCACCATCCTTCTGCTTGCAAGGCAAATGCTCTACCTTCATGATATCTCTCCGGTCCCAATAACTCATAAATTTTATAGTGCAGAGGCGCCCCTCACCTTGAATATTAGTCATGGAGACTTGACTTAGGCCTTAATCAGACATAGACTGTCCACTCCAAACTCTGGGTCCCAAAATTAGAACTAACACAGGTTTCCTGCACCAGCACCAGAAATAAAACTCTCCCCACGGGAAGCCCTAATATTGCTCTGGAAACAACTTGCTCCAGGATAGGTTCATATGACACCCTGAAAATAAGGGAACAATAACTCAATCTAAGGGCAGGTTGCCCTACCTCACTACCTAACAGTAAGATGAAATTAGAAGATGCTTTGTTCCAAGCTCTTTTCACAAACCCTTTTTATTACAGAAGACTGACTGAGAAACAGCAACTGAGCAGAACTTTTTCTGGGCTATAAAGAAAGACTTTATCCTAGTCTTGGTCCTAGTACTTGTGCAAAAACCAAGATATATAATTACAGAAGACTGACTTTGACAACTGCAACTGAACAGAACTTCTCCTGGGACCATAATAAAAGACCTTGGAGTTGGAGAACCAAAACACCTGGAGCCTGTATTTGGTCTTATGACAGTATAATTTATGAATTGAGACACCCTGTATCTCTTAGGAAAAGAAAAATTCCTTTTGAATTTCCCCAATGTTTACTGTGCCTATACAAAAATAAATTTTCCACACCTCCCTTTTTATATCTTCTATAAAAGGGCTCACACCTTTTCCATAGAACCTTATAACTTGAATCATTTTGTTTGGCCTCATATTTCTATATTATTTTACAAATTGAAGAATGAAAAAGTGTATGGGACCCTAGGGCCAAGTGGTTTCAGGGCCATTGAGTAAAAAAAAGGGGGGTCAGATCTAAATGCCTAAGCCAAAGTCAATGGCAGTGCAGTCAAGAGACCCAAACTATAATAAACTAAACACAAAATGGACCTACTACACTGGTAGTACAGGAGGATAAGGGTGGGGATTTGTGATGCATGCTGGGAACTATGGTGGAGAGACGTCAACACTGGAGTGGGAATGACCCTGATACACTGCTACTATATGCCTGACATACAACTGTGAAAGACTTAAAATTCACAATGATTTCAATAAAATTAAACAACGACAACAAAAAATAAATTTGATGATCAAGAAGTTTCAGAAATCTTCAAATCATCTGTGAAATCTTCAGCAGCTTATATTCTTTTTTTTATACTTCAAAGAGACCTGCTGCAATGGATACACATATTTAAATTAGCAAATGTTCAACTGAATGCTTTTTAGAGATGTCATTATAATGTTCTAACATTTTTACCAACAGAAAGCAACTGCAGACTAAGTTTGGAAGACATGAACTCCCACTACAATGCTCAGTATTAGAATATTATATGTCTTAATTTCTATTCTATTATATTTATAATAACATTTTAATGCTTTGTTCCACAGTGATCCATGAAAATATAATTTGTATGCTTTAGTTTTGCATTACAGTGATATGTTCTGTTGGACTCCTAATACAGTGATCATTATGATAATGTCTTAACAAATATTTTAAATTACTCATTTTCCATTTGTGTATACCTGCTTTTATGATCTAATGTCTTTCTCCACAGTAATCTTTGGATAAAGCATCTGAATGCTATGGATTCTTGCTACAGTGCTCATCCATTGAATATGATTTCACTATTTACCTTTAATTCTTGTAAGTTTTTTTTTACTATATTATTTTGAGTTTGCTTTCAGAAAAGAAACCTGGATTTTGAAACATGTGGTACTATACTTTAAAATGACTCTTTTTCTACGGTGCTCATTACCATATTACTTAGTATTCTAGACTTGAAAATTATGATTTTTTGGGGGGAATGTTCTGTGCTCATTCTAGAGCATGAAGCTCTTTTCATCAAAATTCCCCTCCATCAATGTGAAGTACTCCAAGGAAATAGAAAATTTTTATACCTGATATGCCGGTTTTATATTTTGGAGTGCTTTGACCCTTATATCTGGGTCTGTCTATGTGTGTGTTAGTGTGTATATGTTGTCCACCCCTATGTCTGCTAAATGTCTGAATTGTAAGCAATGTCTGTTTATATTGTATATTAGACCTTCCTTCTGTTGGACTTAGCCCCGTCTTTCTAATGTTCTCTCTCACTCTCTCACCCCCGATTTATTATTTATCCCTAGCTAACTCATTTTTTTTTTGGTTTTTGGGCCACACCCGGCGGTGCTCAGGGGTTACTCCTGGCTGTCTGCTCAGAAATAGCTCCTGGCAGGCACGGGGGACCATATGGGACACCGGGATTCGAACCAACCACCTTAGGTCCTTGATCGGCTGCTTGCAAGGCAAACACCACTATGCTATCTCTCCGGGCCCTAGCTAACTCATTTTATCTTCAGTTCTTAACTTCTCATGAACCATCTTTCTACCTGTTGTTGGTGGAAACCCTAACCTCCAGCCTGACTCCTGTCTCTGCTCTGGAAAGAAAATACCACCACCACCACTATTTCTGATGTATTCTCAGTGGTCACCTTTTTACAACTTCCCTTCCCCATAGACTGATGCTTGCAACTGGTTTTGACTTTTGAGAGATCCTTGGCTTGAGGATATTCCATGATCTGTGACTGTTGATAGCCATATTTTCACACTCCACAACACTATGCTGCTACCTGAAGTTGTGATCTAGAATTTATCCTCCCCCCAAACTATTTCAAATGATTTCTAGGAAATATGTATATCTCCTCTGTATATTTCTTATGTGTATTCTGTATATTTCTTATTCCTCTGTATATTTCTTATATTTCTTCAATATGTATATTCTTCAGTGTATATTTCATTATAGTTTATGTAGTTATAGCTTTCCCCCTTTTCTTTATATTTGATAGTAAGAATTATTAGAAGATAGTATAGATAGTACCCTTGAAGTTTTGTGCTTTGATATAACTATGTTACAGGCATTTTTGGTTTGTTATTATTTTCCCCCTTTGCTTTCAATAGTATACTATAACAATATTTCCTTTTGCAATGTGCATTAAAATCAGAAAATGTTAGAAACTAAGAGCAGTTATTTTCCATTAGGGATGAGAACTCAGATATTTTTGTTAATGGGGCCTTCATCCTTGTACATTTACTATAGTGACTTGACTTAGACTTTATTTGCATGGACACCAACCGTTCACCCCTAAACCTTGAGCTTCATCTTTCAACCCACCATGATCCAACATTAGGAACAGACCTACTACCAGGACAGACCCTGGAATTGCTTTGGCACATACTTTTCCCAGTGTAACCTGACTATGGCTTGGAAATCAGCAGTAATTTTTTTTGAAGGCAGATTTCCCTGCCTCGCTACAAAACGGTGAAATGAAATCAGGAGCCAATTCAGGAATACTGACTTTGACATACACCAGATCTCCAATTACTGAAACCTGAAGTGAAAACCGTGGTTGACAAAGTTTTCTGAGACCTCAAAGAAAGACTTTGGGGTTAGATAAATTAGTGTACCTGGAGCCTGTAGTTGTCAATGGCAGGATGCTTCGTGGATAGGGAAACCCTTATTTTTAGGCCAAAAGATTTTTATTTCTATTTTATTTTCAAATATTGCTGCACCTATGAAAAATTTTGCCAACCCTTTTATCTTTTAGAGGCATCTGCCCCTTTTCTTAGAATCTTGGGATGCAAATTTCTTGGCATATTTCTGCATTTTTCTAGAATGTCAATTAAGGGGAGGATGTAAGATCAACTAGTTCCTTCCCTATTCTACACCCCAGGATATGGTCTAGTGCTTCTAAATAAAGACCCTGGGTCTTAGGAAAATGCTCTTTTGCATTTCCAGTTTTCCTCCACTGCGTTTAGGAGCTCAGTGAGCTTATCTCCTTGGGAGCAGAAGGTTTGTGTGTTGGAGTCCCTGAGTGGATTATTTCCTATATTGGTGCTTGCTTCCAAACATTTGTCTCTCCAAATCTGTCTCTTTGGTGCTGGGGTATGAGGCTTCCTCCACAGTTTCAAATGCCGAAACTATAGTGTAAAGCAGGATTTCTTTAGGCTCTCTCCCAAAGTCGTAACCTAAAATATTAGGAAAAACAGGCTTCAGGTAATCAAAGTTATTGGTGCTGAGCGCCCCCACCAGACATCTCATACCTGTAGCTGTGGGACAGGGACCCCGCGCTGCTGGCCTCCAGCAGGTGTCCTGGAAACAGGGTGTCGGGCAGACCCAGGTAGGGTAGCAGGCCCCCACTGCCGGGCTGGCCCGCTGTTACAGGCACACGGCCACGAAGGCCAGCACCAAGAAGAGGAAGAGCGACAACACGCACGCCAAGGCCACCACCAGGTAGACGGTGAGGCGGTGATGGAATAGGTAATTCTGGGGCATTGTCCTTAAAATAAATCGCCTCAATCCACACAGAGCATTTTCCAGAATGTCCACTGCCACTGGATGCATCAATATCTAGTTCATATGAGTATTGTCTCAAAATCTAGTATTTTAAGGAAGCAAACCTCTCCTGAAATTTTTTTAAATTTATAGTTGTGCTTTTCTCCTGAAAACAATGAGAGATAATAAAATAGCATTCCATTTGTCTAAATTCCATGTGTCTAAATCTCTAGTAGAGACATTGATGACTAGAGTACCTATACTAATCAGGGGTGTTGTCAAGACAAGTCTCACCTTGGCTGAACCAGACCTGGGCTGAGAGCCTCCATCCAGAACTGTGATGGTTAATCTGAGCTTCTACTGCTGCTGGAGATCTAGCTCTTTGTCTAGATTAACTCAGAATACTTCCTGCCATTCCCTGGATTGCCAGTTGAAACATGGAAATGAGAGTTGGTATTGATGTGGTTTTTTGGATATTATTATTGCCCATAAGTCTTGGACTTTATCTAAATAAAAAATCTCAAGGTAACTATTTTTCGGCATTTTTAGTATTATCCCTTTTTTTGGAAATGAAGGAGAATGATCATTTATGTCTCTCATCAGTAGCTCAGCTCTGTATACACCTAATGGCTTTTTCAGTAACACTTGGATTTGCATTAGACGTGGGTCAGTGAGGCCACACATCTCTCCCTGGTCCAATTTCTCATGTACAGTTAACTCTCCAGTTCACAAATCAAGCTGCAAGTGGGGTTTGTTATCGTGAGAGGCCACCCGGGCTTCCTGTGCAACTAATTCTCCACTCCCAATCCCAGATCTTCTAGTTGGACACAAAGAACCAACTCTCCAGCACTCCATTTCCTCCATCACAGAATAGTGACAGGATTCCCAGCCTGGTAGTGCCAGTCCCAGCAAGAGATAAATACTCAGAACTTTGCTTTGTTTAGCAAAGTGCTCCCCTGCAGCTCCCATCATCACTTCTTCAAAGGATTATCCCAGCTCTATCTTAGGGAGCTAAGAGACTGAAACAATGATGGCTCTCTCAGCTAGGAACTTGTCCAGACGAGTAGTTATATTTGCTATAGAATTTTTGAACCTGATCTCTGCTAATCATATTTTAGAGTTCCTAGCATTTACTAGCCTTTAATTTTTTGACATCTTAGTCTGCAACACCATAATGCATTGTTTTATAAAAGAATTACTACATTTATATCCATTTAATAATCTAGCTGAATGGTTAAAGCTTTAAAAATGGTTTGGAGAAGGTGATATAATTGGAAAACCAATTATAATTATTTATTCAAAGATATTAATACCTATGGACTAGTTTCTGAAATATATCAGTAAACAATCAAGATGTAATTCCTAGAACCTGCCTCTGTTATGGTGTTCTGAGAACTGAGAAGTCAAAGACTTAACAGTGATTTGTGGTCTAAATATGGTGTTTTGAGAACTAAAAAACTTAGCAATCTAGCACAAATAATATATATGTGTGATTTCTTCACATATTTTTCAGCAAAAGAATGATTTTTTTCTAGATTTTATTTCAAATTCTAGTTAGTCTGGGTTTCTAAATTGTGGTCTTATTGGTTAAATTATACCAAGGAAAAACTGTTAGTTAATTTTGGTTTATAGCATTCTTTATACATAAGATCAGGGAGTTATGATTTAGTGAAACTTTCAAACTATAGGGGCTTCCTATTGCTCTTATTCAATTTTTATTACCATTGATTACCATTTGATAAGAGCACATATGTACATATTTAAGATATTTTTTTCTTTGTCATACTTGGGTTCCAGAATTCAATATTGCTCACTTTTATATTTATATATAATTTATAATTTCTATAAATTCATAAATTCTAGATAGTCTAGAACAGAGTAGATACAAAAACTATATACAAAAATTAACGTTAAGATTCTGACAGTCTCCTAACATAGAAGCCAATTATAAAATTGCATCTTATTGTGTCATTCTTTCCACTATGTTTTTAAAACTAGCACCCTAAATTATTTTATAGCTAGTTATATGAGCTAATTATATAAGTATTTAATTATACAAGGCAGCATTTTCCACATGTATCTGTTTTCAGGCTGTAGTAAAAGACAATACATGGACTGGTGCTCTGGGATTATTCCCACTTTTTTTTTTTTTTTTTTTTTTTTTTTTGGGCCACACCCGGCGGTGCTCAGGAGTTACTCCTGGCTGTCTGCTCAGAAATAGCTCCTGGCAGGCACGGGGGACCATATGGGACACCGGGATTTGAACCAACCACCTTTGGTCCTGGATCGGCTGCTTGCAAGGCAAACGCCACTGTGCTATCCATCCGGGCCCTTATTCCCACTTTTGTTTGGGGAATATGTGTTACCAGGGACCAAGCCCAGGGCTCCCACATGCAAATCATGCACTGTAGCCCTTGGAGCTATCTCTCTGATTCTCTGTGCTCTTTTGAATAGTATTTTGATTTTTTTTTTTTTTTTTTGGTTTTTGGGCCACACCCTGTGATGCTCAGGGGTTACTCCTGGCTATGCGCTCAGAAGTTGCTCCTGGCTTCTTGGGGGACCATATGGGGCACCGGGGGATCGAACCGCGGTCCGTCCTAGGTTAGCGCAGGCAAGGCAGGCACCTTACCTCCAGCGCCACCGCCCGGCCCCGTATTTTGATATCTTTAATTAAGAAAGATTTTAATTAAATGGCAAAGCTTCTTGTCTCCTCCTATAAAGAGGAATCATAAAAATTAAAGTTAGTTTGGGAATTAGGACACATATTTGTGTCCAATAAAGGGTTAGATCCCTGACACCCATAATATTACTCAATGAAGTCCCAATAGAAGATAAGCACCATCAGGTATTCTATTAATTATTAATTATTAATTATAAAGTACTAGTGATGTGGCGAGGCCTTTCTCGGCTTGGCCTAGTGACTGTAGCCCCTTTGCCCAGTGTGTCTGTAGGTTTCAGGGTGACAGTGGAGAGGTGAAGAAATTCACAAAGCAGTCCAATGAAGTTTCAGGAGAAATCCAGCTATATTACAAGGTACTAATCGCCATGTACATTTCCTACATGGCTTCTAAGCTAAGCAGACATTTTCCCGCTCCTCTGCATCCATCCTGGCTGCCAATTCTCCCTCCCCCCTCTCTCTTCTCCCTCTTTTTTTTCCTCCACTTCCTCCTCCTCCCAGGCAACCCTGTTATTCTCTCACCAAGATACCCACCCCATCCCAGGTGTGGATGAGTCTGATCATCCAGGTGAGATTAGCATATGGAATTGGGGAGGGGTAATTGGTAATTGGTCCCCTGTACTACAGGGCCTGCGCAACACTGTGTTCTCAGGCTCTACATCTGAACTGCCAGCACATTTGCTAAGTATTACTAGGAGTATTTTCCAGAATCCCAGAGCACTGCTTGAGAAACTCCCCAAATAAATAACATAACATTTTTTTTTTTTGCCACACTCAGTGGTTCTCAGGATTTACTACTGGCTCTGCACACAGGACTCACTTCTTGATTCAACCCTGTTGGTTGTATAAAAGGTAAGCACCCTACTGACTGTGCTATTGCTCTGGCCCCAGAATAAAATAAAAATACTTTGTTGGTTTGGTCGCACCCGTTGATGCTCAGGGATTACTACTGGCTATGCACTCAGAAAGCACTCCTGGCTTGGGGAGACCAAATGGGATGCTGGGGGATCAAACTGTGGTCCATCCTAGGCTAGTGCTTGCAAGGTAGATGCTTTACCTCTTGCGCCACCACTCTGGCCCCTAAAAATAATTTTCATGGTCCTACCAATTACAAGGTATATATTAAACCATTTTACATTGTTGATTATATTTCACACTACAGCTAGTGTGCAATGTGACAGAAATTATATAAAAACATTTCTTTATATTATATTATTTTATTTTATTATTTTTAGGTGGGGAGGCACATCTGTTTGACACTCAGGGGTTACTCCTGGCTATGCACTCAGAAATCACTCCTGGCTTGGGGCGACCATATGGGATGCCAGGGGATTGAACCGTGGTTCTCTCTAGGCTAGTGCTTGCAAGGCAGACACCTTAACTCTAGTGCCACCACTCCACCTCCTTTATAGTATTCCCCCCACTCAATCCTTTTTATAGTATTTTAATGATTTATATTATACACTCCACAGTGTACAAATTGGAAATTTTCATCAATTATCAAAAATAGACATTCCAACAAAACTTTATACTTGTCACTGTAAGATACTAATATTTCACAAACTTTTGACCCCAAATAGTACTATTTTAATGCGAAAATTAACAATAAAAATTTCAAATTACTTGAAAGACTCAGACCATCCAAGAATATATAAACATGCTTTGATAAAAGCAGAACCAGTCCAGGTTAGGTGGAAATTTTATTAAAAGAAGGTATGTTTGTTTCCAAGGAAAATTAAGGGAAAATACAGATTTGTGAGGGACAGGAAAATATATAAGGTGATTACTCTCTAGTAATATAATTACTCCTTATCTGTAGTGAATTAATTTTCAGTTTATATTTTCATGTATTCACCAACATATTAATGTCTAGTTAAGTTCCTAATATGACAATCTTGTAATATGTTTATAAACCCATTTGTTAAACAGTTATAAAATTGACCTACCTTGAATAGTGATATCTGCTGCCTTTTTTAAATTTTTCTGAAGTTACAGAAGTAGGATGGGGAGACAGTACAAGACCACATTCCAAGAGACCTGAATTTGATTATCATTAAAATTTAGCTCCTCTCAGAACATTAATGGTCCCTGTTGACCCCTAAACACTCCCAGATATGAGAATTTAACTGAGTGAGCTCAACACTCCAGCTAAGTATAACAGAAAGTGCTCCCTTTAAAAATACAGAATAATACATAATAGCATAACTTACTTCAAAGGAACAGAGATCTTTCCAGAAAAAGATTGGTGAGCATAACAAACAACACAAAGGATCTATTATTGAAATACCTTAAAATACTCTAGTAATATTTTAACAATTTAATATTTGAGAGTATTGTTATATACTGAGGATTTACATAAAGAGGAAAATCTTCATGAGATAAACTATAAACATTTCTATTTAATATTATTGAAATATAACCATGCAAATTATTTTCAGATTGAATAATTTTCAGATTTTTCTCCATTAAAATATTTAAGACAGGCATGATATTTGATTAATCAACATGCTATTTTTTATTGTACAGGTATACAATCTTAGGCAGTATGTTTTTAAACTGTTGAACACCACATGTTGACCACAGTTATCTTCAAAACAACTGTTTGATGTTAAAAGGTTGATAGGGCCTGAGCGATAGCACAGTGGTAGGGCATTTGCCTTGCGCAACTGACTCAGGACAAACCTCCGTTCTATCCCCGGCATCCTAACATGGTCCCCCAAGCCAGGAGCGATTTCTGAGCGCATAGCGAGGAGTAGCCCCTGAGCGTCACCGGGTCTGGCCCAAAAAACCAAAAACAAACAAAATAAGTTGATAAAGTGAAAAATGTTCTTAATATTCACTATATCTGTAAAGTATACAATGCATTTTTTGTCAAATTAAAATGACTGAAAAGAGCAAATGAGTATGTAATAACAGTCCTCTTTATAGGGAAATTAAAGCAGAATAGCCCACAACTATTTCCTTACTTTAGTTTTTGAAGGATACCCAATTGGGTTTGATTCAGGCTTTATGTTCAGGAGTCACTAATATCATAGTTCGGATGACCACATAGGGTGTGCGGGATAAAAATCAGGTTGGCATTCTGTAAGGAAAAAGCTGTACCCCCTTCAATATCTCTTCAGTTCCCCAAACTCAGTCTTAATGGGACTAAAAGATAATAGAGAATAATTATTGACATGTACTAATGCTCTGAAAAATCAACAAATTCGTTATTGAACCTAAAACCATTTACATAGTTTGAGTTTTCTCCATCCTTCTGATCGGTGGGGGCAATAGAGTTCAAGAACTTGAAGTCATTGGTGCCAGCTCCCCCCGCCAGGCACACCTCATACCGGTAGCTGTGGGACAGGGTCCCCGCGCCGCTGGCATCCAGCAGCTGTCCCGGAAAGGGCCCGTCGGGCAGACCCGGGTAGGGGTAGCCGGCCCCCGCCGCCGGCCCGGCTCGCCGGCACAGGCGCACCGCCACGAAGGCCAGCACGGAGAAGAGGAAGAGCGACGACACGCACGCCAAGGCCACCACCAGGTAGATGGTGAGGCGGTCGTCGGGCGCCGCGCCGGCCGCCGCGTCGGGCAGCGGCAGGAAGGGCTGCGAGAAGCCGTCCACCAGCAGCACGTGCAGCGTGACGCTGGCCGACAGCGGCGGCTCGCCATTGTCCCTGACCAGCACCAGCAGCCTGTGCTTGGGCGCGTCGCGCTCGCTGAGCGGCCGCGCCGTGCGCACCTCGCCATTGTGCGCCCACACGCTGAAGAGCCCGGGCTCCGTGGCCTTGAGCAGCTGGAAGGACAGCCAGGCGTTCTGGCCCGCGTCGCCGTCCACCGCCACCACCTTGCTCACCAGGTAGCCCGCCTCGGCCGCCCTGGGCACCAGCTCGCTGCACGCCGCCGACGCGTTCTGCAGCGGGTACAGCACGAAGGGCGCGTTGTCGTTGCGGTCCAGCACCTGCACGCGCACCCGCGCCTGGCCGCTCAGCGCGGGCGAGCCGCGGTCCTGCGCGCGCACAAAGAACTCGAAGGCGCGCACCGCCTCGAAGTCCAGCGAGCGCAGCGCGAACAGCTGCCCGTTGTCCGCGTTGATGGACACCAGCGAGGCGAGCGGCGGCTGCGGGGGCCAAGGCTCGGGGCCCGGCAGCAGCGAGTAGGTCAGCTGCGCGTTGCTGCCCGCGTCCGCGTCCGTGGCGCTCACGCTGCCGATGTGCAGCGCGGGGCTGTTGTTCTCGCCCACCAGCAGGGTGTAGGAGGGCTGGCTGAAGGCGGGGGCGTTGTCGTTCACGTCGGACACCTGCACCCTGATGGTGCGCTGAGTTGCCAGCCTGGGGATGCCCAGGTCTGTCGCCGTGATGGTGATGTTGTATTCAGCTTGTTGCTCTCGGTCCAGTGCTGCTTCTGTAACCAACTCGAAAAAATTTTCAACGGAAGGTTTTAACGTGAATGGAACGTCTTCCTGAATGGAACAGATCATCTTTCCGTTATCTCCAGAGTCTAAGTCTTGAATACTGAAAAGAGCTATTGTGGTCTCAGGGGAATTTTCTGGAATCGAGCTAACTAGTGAAGCCACTGTCAGTACTGGGGCATTGTCGTTTACATCCTCTACCTTAATATTGACGATGCATTTTCCAGAAAGACCTGCACCATCAGATGCTTTAATATTCACTTCATATGATTCAATTTTTTCATAATCCAGACCTCTAATTAATTTAATCTCTCCTGTATGTTCATTAAGTACAAAAGTCCTTGTAATCTCTTCATCCCCAGAAAAAAATGAATAGAATACTTTGCCATTTACCCCGGTGTCTATATCTCTTGCTGAAACTGTGACAACGAGAGATCCTATGAGGCTGTTTTCTGGAATCTGTGCATGATAGAGTGGCTGTGCAAACTCCGGGGCATTGTCGTTGATGTCCAAGATCTCAATGAGGACCAGGGCAGTCCCAGTTCTGGGAGGCGAACCACCATCTACTGCCAGGAGAGTTAACTTAAGCTCAGACTGCTGCTCTCTGTCTAGGGCTTTGTCCAGAACCAGTTCTGGGTATTTTCTACCTTCACCACTATTCTGGGTAAGAATGTGGAAATAAGAGTTGGGGTAGACAGTGTAGTTTTGAATGCCATTAATACCTACATCCAAATCTTGTGCATTTTTAAGAGGAAAAACTGTTCCTGGAAGAGTATTTTCCATGACTTTCAAACGCATTTCTGCTTCTGGGAACACAGGGGAATTGTCATTTATGTCACTCACCAAAAGCTTAAACCTATATACCTTCAATGGTTCTTCCAGTATGACCTGGAAATGTAACATACAGGGCTCATTGGGTCCACACAGTTCTTCCCGATCCAATTTCTCATTTACTTGTAAATCTCCAGTCTGAGGACTGAACTGAAAATAATTTTTGTTATTGTTAAAAATGACCCTTGCCCTCCTTACTGATAACTCTCTTAATTCTAGACCTATGTCTTTTGACAGATTGACAACAACAGACCCAATATCTGTTTCTTCTGAGATGCTAATACTATAACCTTCCTGCTTTGCGTGAATCTGAGCCAGCCAAACAAAGAGAAGCAGAACTTGCCTTAGTCTAGGAATGCTCTTCTCTTCCATTTCCTTTGTCTCCAGTGCCACGAGTTTGTAAGGTCCGGATGCCTCTGTTCTACCGTGGAAAATTTGTTTTGGAAGTCAATCCTTGCCGCGAGGTAAGTCCTTTAAGAATCCTCTTCTCAATGATCTGTGTTTGACTGCTGGAACTGTAGCCCTCCGCAAGTCTTTTTTTTTTTTTTTTTTTTCTTTCTTGGTTTTATTCACAACCTTAGCTTACAGCGCCACCATGTGTTGCTCTTAAGCCTAGCTTGCCGAAAATGCTACAAAAAAGTAATTTCACTTAAGATTTATGCACTAGAAAACACAGCCATGGCGAATTATTTGGATCGTTTATTTAAAAAAAGAAAAAGTTAAATTATGGGCTTCTGTGAGATTTGAAATATGCTAAGGGTGCTGATACTTTGGGAAATTGTGCAAGAACAAAGCTTTGTTTAGTGGGATTAAGGATGTTGAAGTCATTGGTGCCAGTGCCCCCTGCCAGGCACACCTCATACCGGTAGCTGTGGGAAATTTCAAATGTGGAAAACTCAACAGGCGTTTAATGATTTCAAATGTTTGGCACCATACTAAATACTGGGATAACAAAAACTCAGATCTCACGGAGCATATAATACAAGGTCCATCTGAGAAGAAATTGAGTAGAAAAAGACGTGTCTATTCCAAAATAAAAAGTCCATGCCATTACATTCTTGAGTTTTTGATAATACCGGAGATGAAGAAAGTGACTTAAATGTTTCTAGGGTGTAAAATTAATAAACTAGATATATTAACTAACTTGAAGTAGTTTATTAAACACAATAAACAATTTAAAGGTTTTCTTGTAACATATTAGATTTAACTAATATATATAAAGCTATTATAGGTTTATTATAACCTATCAAATAACTTACTTATTTGTATATTTATCCAAGAAGAATGTCTCAATACCTTTGTACAATTATTATATTGATATAGTCCCTTATCAAGAAGCATTGTAAAGAAAATCTATAATTATTATCAATTACATTCATAAAACTAATATCCATATATATTGAAACTAAGGCTTGCTGAAAACTTGAAGAGCAGGATAGTCAAGATCATAATGTTAAAGGTATAAAGATTTAAATTATAAAATTAAAAAAATGAGTTCTGAAACATTAGACTTATTCCCAAGGAAAAATATCACAATTTTTAGCAAACTTACTCTAGTGACTAGACTAGGTTCTTTCATGAAACATATAACTGAAGTTCTTTTTTCCTACAGATGGGAAAAAAACTTTTGCCAATATTTTAATAATAAGGTTTAAAGAACAGACTCTGTATCATGTATTTTAGCACCCCAATGATCTGGACAAATGGAATAGTATAGTGTGGGTCAAATATAAAAATTGCATTGCCTGTTAATTTAATTCAATTAATTCACAAATCACTGAAAATGACATTCTATTTTATGATCTACTCAAGCTATTAAACTTTTGACAAAATAAACCTTCAGCATATGAGAACATCGTGGTCACAGTTATAATTAGATCATTTTCCTTAGAATGATCTTAATTACAGAAGATCTAGAACTTTTATTATGCCCAAGAAAGTTTTCCTTAAAGATAGTGTACTTGTAGTTATTATAGACAAAAGCTGATATCTCTGAAAGTGAATAAACATAATTGGGTTTGTATTCCCAGCTCACATTTTTAAAGCTAAATTTACTCTCCTAAGTGTAAAATTACACCCAGCTATTAATCCTAAACAAAGGCCCCCCATCTTCCTTTTGTCCATAAAATTCATACTCTTAAATGGGAAATTTGGTGGGTTGGTATTATTCCTGTTTCAATAGTCTTGTCACTGGATCAATCAAAAAAAAAAAAAAAAACAAAACGGCTCTAAGTAAAGAAAACGTATGACTTATTAAAAATTCTCTCAAATAGTAACTGAAAATTCTCAGAAAAAGGCGTGGGATAACAGAATGAAAACAATATTGAAATGTTTATAATAAAATAACTACTAGAAAATACAGTTTAAAAAGTAGTTATTTAGGGGCCGTCGAGGTGGCGCTAGAGGTAAGGTGTCTCTGCCTTGCAAGTGCTAGCCAAGAAACAAACCACGGTTCGATCCCCTGGTGTCCCATATGCTCCCCCAAGACAGGAGTGACTTCTGAGTGCATAACCAGGAGTAACCCTTGAGCGTTACCAGGTGTAGCCCAAAAACCAAAAACCAAAAAAAAAAAAAAGTAGTTATTTAAAAAAGCACTTAAATGCAAAATGTTCTGAAGTTGTTGGCAGAAAAGTAAAGTGGAGTGATGGATGATATTTACCTTTTGGGCCACAGCAAGCAGCTCAGAGCTTACTTTTGGCTTTCAGCTCTCCTAGAGAGGTTGGGTGCTGGGATTCAACCCTTGTAGGCTGTATGCAATTCACATGCCCTAACCAACTGTACTAAGACTCCAGTCCCTCGCATATACATTTTAGAAAACAGCAAATCCTAGCTCATATTTTTAACATTAATATAATGAATAGAAAATAAACAAATTATTAAAAATTCTGAAACTAAGTACAATGCAATTATTGAAAAATCTATTAAGTTCTGCAAAGAATTTGCTTTTATTCTGTGTCTTAATTGGATCCCTAATAAAATTCAAAGCCATTCAAAGAGTGATTTTCCTACATTTCAGCACCCTGGGAAAAGAAGCTGGGAATAGTGGGATCAAGGATCTTGAAGTCATTGGTGCCAGCGACCCCCGCCAGGCACACCTCATACCGGTAGCTGTGGGACAGGGTCCCCGCGCCGCTGGCATCCAGCAGCTGTCCCGGAAAGGGCCCGTCGGGCAGACCCGGGTAGGGGTAGCCGGCCCCCGCCGCCGGCCCGGCTCGCCGGCACAGGCGCACCGCCACGAAGGCCAGCACCGAGAAGAGGAAGAGCGACGACACGCACGCCAAGGCCACCACCAGGTAGACGGTGAGGCGGTCGTCGGGCGCCGCGCCGGCCGCCGCGTCGGGCAGCGGCAGGAAGGGCTGCGAGAAGCCGTCCACCAGCAGCACGTGCAGCGTGACGCTGGCCGACAGCGGCGGCTCGCCATTGTCCCTGACCAGCACCAGCAGCCTGTGCTTGGGCGCGTCGCGCTCGCTGAGCGGCCGCGCCGTGCGCACCTCGCCATTGTGCGCCCACACGCTGAAGAGCCCGGGCTCCGTGGCCTTGAGCAGCTGGAAGGACAGCCAGGCGTTCTGGCCCGCGTCGCCGTCCACCGCCACCACCTTGCTCACCAGGTAGCCCGCCTCGGCCGCCCTGGGCACCAGCTCGCTGCACGCCGCCGACGCGTTCTGCAGCGGGTACAGCACGAAGGGCGCGTTGTCGTTGCGGTCCAGCACCTGCACGCGCACCCGCGCCTGGCCGCTCAGCGCGGGCGAGCCGCGGTCCTGCGCGCGCACAAAGAACTCGAAGGCGCGCACCGCCTCGAAGTCCAGCGAGCGCAGCGCGAACAGCTGCCCGTTGTCCGCGTTGATGGACACCAGCGAGGCGAGCGGCAGCTGCGGGGGCCAAGGCTCGGGGCCCGGCAGCAGCGAGTAGGTCAGCTGCGCGTTGCTGCCCGCGTCCGCGTCCGTGGCGCTCACGCTGCCGATGTGCAGCGCGGGGCTGTTGTTCTCGCCCACCAGCAGGGTGTAGGAGGGCTGGCTGAAGGCGGGGGCGTTGTCGTTCACGTCGGACACCTGCACCCTGATGGTGCGCTGAGTTGCCAGCCTGGGGGTGCCCAGGTCTGTCACCGTGATCGTGATGTTGTACTCCTCCTGCTGTTCTCGGTCCAGTGGCTGCTCTGTCACCAGTGTGTAGAAATTCTTGAATGTATTCATCAAGAAAAAGGGGAGATCTTCCTGGATAGAACAAACCGTCCTCCCGTTCTCGCCACTGTCTTGGTCTCGGATGCTAAAAACAGCGACCACCATCTCTGTAGAGGAATTTTCTGGAATGGCGCTGGCCAGAGATGTCATGAGTATTTCTGGAGCATTGTCATTGACATCTACAACCCGAACTAAAAGTGTTGTTTTTCCTGAACGGTTTCCACCATCAATGGCCTGAATATTTATTGTGTAAGACTGGATTGACTCAAAATCCAGGGCTGCTTTTAAACGAACTTCCCCAGAAACAGGATGAATTTCAAAATTTTTCTTAATGTCTCTGGAGACATGGTAAAATGAGTAATGTATTTCTCCATTTGTTCCTGTATCTAAATCTGCAGCAGACATCTTAAGGATCAGGGAGTTTAGAGGGCTGTTTTCTGGTACGTGAACCTCATAGACTGTCTTTTCAAACTCAGGGCTATTGTCATTGACATCTAGGACTAACACTTGAACCAATGATGTTCCAGACCTGGGAGGGGTCCCACCATCCAAAGCTGTTAGTATTAAGTTTAATTCTGACTCCTTTTCTCTGTCCAGAGATTGTTCCAGTACCAGCTCTGGGTATTTTCCGTCCCCATCACCATCTTGTAATTTAAGGTGGAAATGATCATTGGGACTTAAGGTGTAATTTTGGATACCATTCTTTCCTACATCCCAATCCTGAGCACTATCCATTTGAAATGAAGTCCCTGGCAAAGTGCCTTCTGGGATTTTCAGAAGGATTTGTTTTTCTAGAAATGTAGGAGTGTGATCATTTATATCTTTGACCCAAAGCTCAGCCCGAAAAAATTGCAAAGGATTTTCCAATAGCACCTGGAAAGCCAATATACATGGCTCAGTGAGATCACAAAGTGCCTCGCGGTCTAGTTGCTCATTCAGGAGCAAGTTGCCGGTCTGCATATCTAATTGCAGATATGGTTTATAGTCGTCAAAGATGACTCTGGCCCTCCTGGCAGCCAGATCTTCCACGTCCAAATCAATATCTTTTAACACGTTGCCGATAATGAAGCCCACCTCCTTTTCCTCTGCCACAGCATAGCGCCCAGTCTCTGAACAGACCAAAGCCCCTCCCAGGAAAACAAAGAAAAGCAGTACTTGCCCTATCCGTGGAGAGCTCATTTCACCAGGATTCATCCCTTCTTTACCAAATATACTTCTCCAGAAATTTTTCAACTCAGTCTCAAACAGCAAAGTGTTCTTTCATCTATCAGCCTGGAATATTAAGATCTATAGATTTGTAATCTTTTCAGGAGGGAGTTGTTGGTATTGTTGCTTTGTCTGGAAAACCGATTCTCCTGACTCTTGTTCCTCTAGCACTGATTGGTATGAGAAATTAGAGCATTTTCTGTTATAGAAATTTCCTCAGTCTTGTCCTGCAGCGCCACCAAGTGTCTTTGCTGCTCATATTTGAAATAGTCAAAATAATTTATCTTATTTGTTGATTTTTTAAGTAATATTTTCATCCGTATTTCCATTTAGTTACAGTATTTTTAAAAGTATTCTACTACAATTTTTCTACATAACAAAAACCACAATCTGGTAGGGTTGTGGTGGATATAAAAGTAGTATTTAAAATAACCTCAAATAAGTTATCTCTTTTTGAAGACAATTTATAAAACAATTAAGTTTAAAGGCTTTTTTATGTCATTGACTTCAAGAATAAATGATTTTCTTGAAAGCTGGAAAAAGAACCAGATGATTTATATTTTAGAAGATACTTTTAGGAAAAAAATATTCTGAACAAGGTCTTGCCATTGAAACTGAATCTGGCATAAGCAAATAAGTATTTTAAAAAGTTGATATTTCAAGTTTGGAAAATGGTACCATTTTTATTTAGGAATACTTCATAGAAATGTATCTTGTAAAAATATAAAGTGAATTCTAAACAGTAGTGACCAAAGTGAGACATGACCTGTTCTGACATTGAACTTAACAAACTAGACTCCAGGTTAGTAGTGGAATTGAGGTTCATCCTTTTATAGACAAAGATTTTTTCCAGAGATGAAAATTTCTAATGAGACAAAAATTTTAAAAGAATTGAAACAGAAGGAAAGTTTTAAGTTCAACAGTGGTCCTCAAACTTTTTAAGCAGGGTGCTAATTCTCTGTCCCTCAGACAGTTGGAGGCTGGACTATAGTAAAAACAAAAATTATGAACAAATTCCTATGCACACACTGCATATATCTTATTTTGAAGTGAAGAAACAAAACGGGAACAAATACAATATGTGGTGTGAGGGCCCTAGTTTGAGGACCACTGGCTTAAAAACATGTTGAGTTTGAGATATCTAGAAAGCATTCATATGCATAGTTTATAATTATTCATAAAATAAGTGAAGTTGAGGAAAGAGGTTTGACTCCAGAGACAAATTTGGGGTTTTATTGGTATAAACTGAATTTAAAGCTCTTGAGCAAATTGTTATAAATAAAGAGAAAAAAATTTAATTTTATTTCAAATACAATGCAACTCTAAGGGACTACCATCTCCAAAGTGAGGCCTTGGTCAGAAATTATTAAAAAAATAAATATCATTAAAACTTAGGAAGGCAAGAAGCTGAGATATTGAATACTCCTAGATTCAAAAGGAACATCTATAAGAAGTTATTTTTGAAACAAAAATGTGGCTTTATACCCTTTCAAACCTATGATCTTGATGAATTTAAAGCTAAACATTAACTCAAATGTAGTTGATTCTCTTATTTCATAAATCATGCAAATACTTTTTAAGCAAAAGATGTGCTAATTTCTGCCAACATGTTGAAAGTATTTACTTTCTTTTAGTCACCATTCCAAAACTATCAATATGGAGCATGACTATTAGTATAATTGCTGTGTATTTGAAGCTTAACTTTATCTCTTTACTATGGCTTTTCTTTTTCTTTTCTTTTTTTAAGGGGCTCACACCTGCTGATGCTCAGAGGTTAATCTTGCCTCTATAACCAGGAATTACAACATGGCGATATTCAGGGGACCTTATAGGATGCTGAGGATTGAACCCAGGTCAGCCCCAAACAAGGAAAGCATCCTACCCTACTGTACTATCTCTCAGGTTCCTTTTGTTTTTATGAAAAATTTCTTCTTTGTCTTTTAAATTTACATCGTCTTAAGTAAGGTAAGATTAGCTTTTTATTTAAGTTTTATTTTGGTTTGGGGGCCCATTCAGCAGTGTTCAGGACTTACTCTTGGCTCTGTCCTCAGGGATCATTCCTGGAGATCAGGATCAGGGTATACCCTGTGGTGTTGTTGAGTGAAAGTGTTGACCACATGCAAGACCAAAATCCTACCACTGTACTATGATTCTGACCCATGATTATCTTTTTTTTAAATTTAACCTATTTGGTTTGTGATTCTTAAACATGTATATTAATTTTTAATATATTCTAGAAATTCTCTAATTTCTTCAAATATTGTCTCTGATTCTATAGTTCTCATCCTTCCTGCTTTTAAAAACTATATTGTGCCTTTTTATTCTATTTCCTATCTATTTTTATTTTCTCACTAACTCTTACCTGTATGTAAATTTATTTTGTGACCTCTCTTTTACTTCATTAATTAGATGCATTTATTTTTCTGATTTTTGTTTTGTTTTGGGGGAGACCACTTGTGCTCAAAGATCACTCCTGGTAGATTCCAAAGACCATATGGTTGCAGGGGCTTGAACTCAGGTTGGTCTCATGCAATATAAGTGTCCTACCTACTGTACTCTGCTTCATAATGTATTTCATTTTCTACTAAATTTTTGGGTTTTTTTGCCACACCTTATAGTTCTTAGGGGACCACAAAACTGAGGATTTAGATAGGATTGTCCACAAGCAAGACAAGTACCTTAACCCCCTGTACTATCTCTCTGGCTCCTCAGTTAAAATTTTTATTGATGTATTTCTAATACATCAAAATGTATTTTATATTTTGGTTTTCATGTTTTACAGTTTATTGTTCCCTCCATATTATATTTTATTTCAGCTAAGTGGTTAGCCATTATACAGTGTCTGATGTACTTGTAGACTTCTACTGTGCTCACTCATGGTATTATTCTTCCTTGTGCTATGGTTACTATTGACTTCAAGAACACAAATTTTATAGGGATATTTTGAGGGTTAGAATAAAGAAACCTGTCATTAAAAATCTGAATTTGATTTTCTTATGATCTTGGAATACTTGTCAGTGAGCATCTAAAAGTAATAATTTTCTTGGTTTCCTTTCTGAGCTACACCTAGTGATGCTCAGGGTTTACTTCCTGTTCTATGTTCAAGGGTCACTCCTAGTGGTGCTCAGGGGATTATTATGGGATGCTATGGTGTTGGAGTTGCTGGCTTTCAGGATATTTATTCTTTGCATATGCTTGTCCCACCTGGGTGAGAATAACCTATGAATTTCCCTCCTATATTGCAGTTGGACTTAGACATGCCCCTTGAATATCCCTACTTGGCAGGTGGACTTGGACACATCCCTTGTATACTTCCACTGTGATGACTGTTGAGCCTGAACACACTCCATGCATATGCCCATTGAATACACCTCTGTCATGCCAAGTATAAAAGGAAAACTTGGACTGTTGCAGGAGGGAGGCCAGAATACTGACCAGAGCAGTACCTGCTGGTCCACAGGAGGCCAGTAATAAAGCATTGGAGAAATGCTGCCTGCTTTGTATCTATTCCATTTCATTTCTTCTTTTAACTGGGCTTCCTTCTATGGCCACCTCTGGCCAGTGAATTTCAATCTGAACTCTCTCTCTCCCTCTTTCTGAAATAAAAAGTATAGTTTTTTTTCTCTTCTCACTCTCTTAGTCCCAGGAGGGTTGGTGGTTACTACAGCCTCCTACCCCTATCTTTTATCCACCCACGGAGCTGGTCCTACTCTTCCCAATAAAGACCTCAGGTCAAAGAGACTTCCCTAAGTTTTGGTTTCACAGCTTCTCTGGCTGTCTGCTGGTGCCCTTTTGCCTGCTTGCAGCTATATTATGATGGAAGTCCCTGGCCTGTTTTATCTCCCTAATTGGTGTGGATTATTTTCTTTGTCAGTATTGCTTCCAGATCTGTTTTCCCAGGAGGAATGGGATATGAGGCTTCCTCTACACCTGGCACCAGGAATAGGGCATCATCAACAATGGGTGATATGTTTCCTGGGTGGATTTTGTGGTTATTCAAGTGGATAATTCCATGTTGGTTAAAGAATCTAGTTTCTTATTGGCCAAAGTATAATAATGGCTTGGTTTTGGATCAAGAGAACCTGGTCCCTATTCACTATTTTACCAAATTCTTTTCTCCATCATTTACCATAAGCTATACAGGAGTGGTAATTTGTATATTAGTCATTATGGTATCCTGGTATTGCTCCAAATATGCATTGTATTTTAATGTACCATGCATTATGGGATGCACAGGTCAAGACTTCCAAAACAGGGCCTGGAGAGATAGCACAGTGGCATTTGCCTTGCAAGCAGCCAATCCAGGACCAAAGGTGGTTGGTTCAAATCCCGTTGTCCCATATGGTCCCCCATGCCTGCCAGGAGCTATTTCTGAGCAGACAGCCAGGAGTAACCCCTGAACAATGCCAGGTGTGGCCAAAAAAAAAACAAAAAAAATGATATTGTGGCAAATCAGGACAATACAAAAATTATTATATAGACCTATTAGATAGAATTTTATCCTAAAAGAAAATTAAAATGCATGTATCAATTTAAACATTTAATAAACATTACTACATTTGCACTTAAAAATCAGGGTAGCTGAAGTATGCAGAATCAATTCCCAGGGAATAATGATAATCAGAAAATAAGAGTTGATGGAAGCCAGATAAAGGTTAATGCTCAGTCAAAAGGTGAGAAGAGGGATATTATAATTTAGGAAACAAAAATGGTTAAGACCAAGTGATTGGTTCAGGTACAAAATAATACACAAAAGGTTCATTACATAAATAAATGTAAATAATGACAGGAAATTTTATTTACAATTTACCAATGTACCTAAAAAGCCAAGTACCTAGCAATCAACGAAGTTTGTCAAAGACTTGTACATTAAAGGCATTTTTACTATTGGCACAAATAAAAGACACAAGAAAATGAAAGCATATCTCCCTACAACTGGATTAGAAAAATTAACATTATTAAAATGACCATCCTAATCCAAGCATTAAAGAGCTCAGTACATCAAAATCCCAATGTAATTCTTCAAGGACATAAAACAAATCCTAATAAATATGTATAAAGCCACACTTCTCTATAGCCAATGCAATTTATAATCTATCACAATAATAAAACATTAAGGTGCTAGAATAAAGAGAAAACGTAAAAGTGGACAGCTAGTGACAAAGAATTCAATAACATGTCAGGGGAAAAGTATTATAGTAGTTTTATGCGAAGAAATCCACATGCAAAAAGAAAGGAAAAAATGGAACCACTAGCTTGCCTATATGATACAAAAAGTTAACACAAACTAAATTAAATATCTTGATTATATAACTAAATCCATAAAATTTACAAAGGAAACAGGCAGACCACTGCATGGTTTCAATTTAAGATATTTTTAATGATTTGATTCTGTTAGCAAAGAAAACTTCAAATCAAAGTAACTGGAACTGCATCAGAATTAAGTTTCTGTCCTGTGGAACAAGCTCAAGGATTGAATAAAAAGAATTATTGGGGCCAGAGAGAATAAAACTCAGCCCAGGATTCATGCAAGAGGCAGGCACTGATGCATGCTCCCCAGACATCACCTGGGGCTAATACAGAGGACAGAGTTGCAGTAGTTGTTGAGCATGACCTAGTGTGGACACACACAGAAAATATAACACTCAGTTGACATGAAAAAAGCACACGAGAAATTTGTAAACCATAATCACTGAATATTTAATCCCAAACTATTGCGGAATGAAGGATTTTGCTCTACAACTTCGCCAGTGTTAGTGTCCTGGGGTGGAAAGATGGGCAGAATGGGCTTAAGGAACTTGAAGTCATTGGTGCCAGCGCCCCCAGCCAGGCACACCTCATACCGGTAGCTGTGGGACAGGGTCCCCGCGCCGCTGGCATCCAGCAGCTGTCCCGGAAAGGGCCCGTCGGGCAGACCCGGGTAGGGGTAGCCGCCCCCCGCCGCCGGCCCGGCCCGCCGGCACAGGCGCACGGCCACGAAGGCCAGCACGGAGAAGAGGAAGAGCGACGACACGCACGCCAAGGCCACCACCAGGTAGACGGTGAGGCGGTCGTCGGGCGCCGCGCCGGGCGCCGCGTCGGGCAGCGGCAGGAAGGGCTGCGAGAAGCCATCCACCAGCAGCACGTGCAGCGTGACGCTGGCCGACAGCGGCGGCTCGCCATTGTCCCTGACCAGCACCAGCAGCCTGTGCTTGGGCGCGTCGCGCTCGCTGAGCGGCCGCGCCGTGCGCACCTCGCCATTGTGCGCCCACACGCTGAAGAGCCCGGGCTCCGTGGCCTTGAGCAGCTGGAAGGACAGCCAGGCGTTCTGGCCCGCGTCGCCGTCCACCGCCACCACCTTGCTCACCAGGTAGCCCGCCTCGGCCGCCCTGGGCACCAGCTCGCTGCACGCCGCCGACGCGTTCTGCAGCGGGTACAGCACGAAGGGCGCGTTGTCGTTGCGGTCCAGCACCTGCACGCGCACCCGCGCCTGGCCGCTCAGCGCGGGCGAGCCGCGGTCCTGCGCGCGCACAAAGAACTCGAAGGCGCGCACCGCCTCGAAGTCCAGCGAGCGCAGCGCGAACAGCTGCCCGTTGTCCGCGTTGATGGACACCAGCGAGGCGAGCGGCGGCTGCGGGGGCCAAGGCTCGGGGCCCGGCAGCAGCGAGTAGGTCAGCTGCGCGTTGCTGCCCGCGTCCGCGTCCGTGGCGCTCACGCTGCCGATGTGCAGCGCGGGGCTGTTGTTCTCGCCCACCAGCAGGGTGTAGGAGGGCTGGCTGAAGGCGGGGGCGTTGTCGTTCACGTCGGACACCTGCACCCTGATGGTGTGCTGCGTTGCCAGCCTGGGACTGCCCAGGTCTGTCACCGTGATGGTGATGTTATATTCTGCCTGCTGCTCTCTGTCCAGTGGTTTTTCTGTTTCCAAAGAGTAGTATTTTTCAATCGAAGGTTTCAGCTTGAAGGGAAGATCATCTGGAATAACACAATTCATCCTCCCATTGTTTCCAGAGTCTCTATCATGGATACTAAAAACCATAACTACAGTCTCTGGCGAATTTTCTGGGATTGGACTGGTAACTGAGGACACTGATATTTCAGGAGCATTGTCGTTCACATCCAACACCTGAATTCTCACTGTTGATTTTCCAAAGAGCCCTCCTTCGTCTGTGGCTTGAATAATTATTGAGTAAGATTTTCTTTTTTCAAAATCCAACAATGCCCTTAAATAAACTTCTCCAGTTTTGGGAAGAATTTCAAATGTCTTGCTAATATCTTCTAAAGCATGGGAAAAGGTGTATGATATGTCTCCATTTTTTCCTGAGTCTATATCCCTAGCTGAAACAGTGACTACCAATGTGCCTAATACGCTATTCTCTGGAATCTCCACTTCATAAAACTGCTTCTCAAACTCAGGAGCATTGTCATTAGCATCCACAACCACCACTTTAATGGAGGAAGTCCCAGACCTGGGAGGGGACCCGCCATCCAAAGCAGTGAGGATGAAACTGAGTTCGGATTGTGTTTCATAATCCAATGCTTTATCCAGGATTAATTCTGGGTATTTTCTATGGTCTGGATGGATTCTCATTTTAACATAGAAATGAGAGTTAGGGCTTATTGTGTAGTTTTTCAATGCATTGATTCCCACATCTAAATCTATTGCACTCTCCAGCAAGAATACAGAACCAACTGCACTATTCTCTGGTATTTCTAGGCGCATTTCTTTTTCTAAGAATTCAGGAGAGTGGTCATTTATATCCGTGACTTGGAGCTCAATCCGTAAAAGCTGCAAGGGATTTTTCATTAACACCTGAAAATGCAGCACACAAGGCTCCGTGGAGCCACAGAGTTCTTCCCGGTCTATGGCTTCACTTAAGAGCAAATTCCCTGAGGTTAAGTCCAGCTGCAAACGCTGTTTGTTATCAATAGAGACCACCCGAGCTTCCCTTAACAACAGCTCACCCACTTCCAGTTCCAAGTCTTTTGCTAAATTACCTACAAAATTCCCACTCTGCATTTCCTCTGCCACAGAAAAGTGACTAGTCTTGGTATCTGCCTGAGACATTCCCAGCAAAACAAAGAGAAGCAAGACTTGCCTTATCCATAGCGTATTCATCTCTTGGATTTCCATAGCTGCTTTCCCAAAGACTTCAGCTCAGCCTCATAATGTTGGAAGACATGCACCTAATTTCTTGTAGAATCTTATCTTTTAACCCTTCTTTTTAGCTTCTAATCTGCTCCATCATGGTGTGCTCTTTGTTTCCCAGTGCTCTGTATATAACTGGGTAACTTCTAGGACATTATTCAAGCAGATTTTCCCCCAAGTTATCCTGCAGCGCCACCATGTGTCTCTACAGATTTTCAGAATTTGATGAAGTTGCCTGTGCATTCTATTCACATAAATGTCCTCCAGAAACAAGTGTTTTGTGTTTTAAGTATTTAGAATTATATTCCATCTTTCATAAAGTACTTCATGTTCTTTAAATTTGTGATACTGTTAGTATTTGTTTCCAGGCATTATAAAGATCTCTCCCCACTCTCAGTAAAACCAAATAAGCTATGTGATTTCTACCCTCAGGAACTTAGTATATTTTGAGAAGATTTAAAATCGGAAAGATAGAGTGTAATGCTGTTAAACTCAACACAAATTTATAACTACCTGGAAGTATTAAGTGGATGGGGAAACAAACATGATTTGTTTTAGAAGTCCTCTCATAGAAGGTGAAACTAGATTAAGCAAGAGATAGAACATAAATTGCTCTTGAATCATCAGGAAGTCTTTGTTTAGGCTTCCTTGGTATTAATGAAGTGTGAACTGGGAAAAAATCATGTGTTAATTTGAAATTATATTGGAAGGGACACATTATGCAAATCCACACTTTACTTCCTTGTGACATACAAAAATTTAATACAAGCATGTTAGTTTTATTGAAAACAAAATTATTCATGGATCTGGCTTCCTTCAGGTTCCCAACATTTATTATATCTGTAAGTATGGTCACACACTTTCTCTTTCAGCATAGAGAATATAAAAGAGATTCTTTACCTAAATAAAATAGTTTACCTGATTATAATTACTGAAGTAATAAAACTAGCACTGAACCCATAATATTTCATGAGATCCAGAATTATGGGTTAAAATTTTAGTCTCAGAATTTGAAGACCATCTTTTATCTTTTCTTTATTTTCATTTTGTCTAGGATTAGCTGTTAATCTTGGGTAATTTTAGTCCTACCCAGATTATGTGAATGATACATTATGAGGGAAATTAGAATCAGTGTTGAAAGATGATCAATATGTTCAATATATGAAACATTAAATTCTTCAACAAGGAATAGAGGATTGAAAATATAGCCCAAATGCATAAAATGCTTGCTTTGCACAAAGCTAGCCTCTTTGATTTGCAGCACTCCTGAGCACCACCAGAACTTATCCTGTGCACAGAACCAGTAGTAAGCCCTGAGCTCAGCTGAGTTTGGTCCTTCCTCAAAAATAGTGAACAAAGGAGATATCCAATAAGTTTATCTCTTTTTTGGTGGGGAGAGTTCTCAAGAAGTGTTCAGGGTTCCTGAGGACTACTGCTAGAGATACTTGACCAACCAGGCCAGCAGTTTAATGCAAGGACCAAAGGTTGTGATGCTCCTCTGGTCCTATGATACTGAAGACTAGCAGATTTATGCTTAGAAGACTTCATGGCTACATACTATTATACTTTTGAGGTCATATTCTATAAACAATTAAACCTGGGTTGAGTACAAAATAAATTTGTATCCTAATTGCTGTACTATATCCCTAACAAGTTTATTTTTTGTTCATTTGATTTGGGGCCATATCTGTGAAAGCTCAAGGCTTACTCCTGGATCTGTACTCGAAGATCATTGACATCACTCCTGGCAAGGCTTTGGCAAGCATATGCATGCTGGAGACTGAATCCAGGTAAGCCACATGCAAAGGAAATCTCTCTCCACTGTGCTATCTCTCTAGCCTCACAAGTTTATATTTTAACATCTAAGCACATTATACACTCCTTAAAAGGTAAACAGACGATTGAGAAGTCAATTTCTACAAAAGGTTAGAAATTAAAAAGTAACTCTATAGAAATTGAAATAAAACTTTAAAAAGTTGATTGAGTACATTATCCTCCATTTTTTAAAACACCCACAAAGAGTGGTGAGTGCAGTTAGAGAAACAACTACACTAACAACTATCATGACAATGTTAGTGAGTGAGAGAAATAGAATGCCTGTCTTAGATACAGGAAGCGGGGAGGGGATAATGAGATGGGGGTATTGGTGGTGGGAATCTTGCACTGGTGAAGGGGGATTGTTCTTTTCTATAATTAAAACCCATGTTCATAATCATGGTGCTTAAATAAAGATGTCATAAAGAAAAATGACACATCCACTAAAAAGATAAAATATAATTAACATTATATAAACTCACAAGTATTTAGAACATACAAGTGAATAGACATTTGCTTTATGTCAGAAAGCAAATGAATGAGCAGTCAAATGAACAGTTCTACTAAGTGTCTAAAAATAAAGTTTCTAAAGTAGAGGTATTTACAAGAAAGTTGGATGTTTTCTCATATAGTCTCATTTCAAAACATACAATAATTCAAGGAAATTAACTATAGGACTAAAGTCAATTAAGCATAAAAAGAAGTTATATGTTGAAAATATTTATATGAGAGTTATTCTCAATTATTCTCACATCATACTGAAAATATAAACATTTTAAAGTTAGAGAATAGTTCATTATTTGGAACAAATATGTGGAACTTGAACTATATATAGTTTTGGAGATTCTAGGCAGAGCTGTTAAAATGTAAGATGTAAAACTAAAACTAAGGGAATTCAACAAAAATATTTTATCTAAACCATGTGTTTCTAGCTCCTTATTATGAAAGAATCTTTGCTTGTAGTTATCAGGTAAAAAAAGCCTAACTTAATCCCTAATACTCCCCAGAAAACATGAGAGAATTTTAACATAGACAATATTAAAAAGGCAGAGACCAGAGACATGTACAACAGGTAGGACAATTGCCTTGCTTGCAGCTACTAGAGTTTGATTTCTGGCACCCTTTATGGTTCCTTGAACTCATCAGGAGTGGCTCCTTAATGCAGAGACAGGAGTAAGTCCTGAGCACAAGTATGTCCCAAAACAAAAACCATGAAAATTTAAAGTTTACATACTGATATTTTATTTTAGGGTTTCCTATGGAAAAAACCCTATCCTAGAATTATTGCACTAAAGTACCATTATATGACTCATGATATTCGTAAAGAACTTTTATATATATTTATATATACACATATTTTAAAAATTTTAATAATATATATTGTGATCAAAATCTTTCACACTACTATTTAAGGTACATAGTGACAATAAATCAGGGTCATTCCCACCACCAGTGTTGTCCTCCCTCCACCCTTATTCCCAGCATGAATCCCATATCTCCCTCGCTTGCCCCCTAGACTGATAGTGTAACAGCTCTCCTCTATTTATAGCTTGTTGTAGATTGGGTTTTGATTCTGTTGTCATTGACTTTGAGTTTAGTGCTTAAGTCTGATCATGTACTTCCCATTTTCTCCATTATATGTTTCCTCCTGTTCATTATTGCTTGTTTTTTTTGTTTGCTTGTTTTGTTTTGTTTTTGTTTGTTTAGCTTTGCTTTTTGGGCCATGCCTGGTGATGCTCGGGGGTTTGTGCTGAGAAAACACTCCTGGCTTAAGGGACTATATGCGATACTGGGGGATCGAACCAAGGTCGGTCCTGGGTCAGCCACGTGCAAAGCAAAAGCCCTACCACTGTGCTATCAGTTCGGACCCGATTTTTTTTAACTTGTGAAATCTTTATTTGATTTTATTTTTTTAGTAATTTTTATTGAGACCCAGGTGAATTGCAAGTTTTTCATAATTATATTTAAGGTACATAGTGACAGTGAATTAGGGCAATTCTCTACCACCAGTGTTGACTTCTCTTTGCCCCTGTTCCCAGCATGCATCCCATACTTCCCCTCTTTGCCCCCTGGACTGCTAGTGTAACCGGTCTCCTTAATTTATGATGCAGAAAAAATGATTCAAGTTCTGTTGGGGAAAAAAGTGGGTAGGAATCCATCTAGAAGCTATAAATATCAATTTAAAAGAAAAGGGGGAGAGAGAGAAAATGAAAAAGAAAAAGCAACAACAAAATACACTACAGCCACACACACACACACACACACACACACACAACAACAACAACTACTAAACAATGACACCAAAAAAGAATAAAGGATGGTGGCCAGGTTTTGTATGATTGTTTTTTTGTTTTTTGTTTTTTTGTTTTGTTTTGCATAGGCACATTAAGTATTGGGGAAATTTGAAAGGGCCTGAGAGATACAGGGTTTCTCCACCCTTCAAACATACAGTCATGGGAACAACTACAGTCTCCAGATATGCTCATTATCGGACCCCAAAGTCTTTTTTATGGTGCCAAGAAATGTTCTGCTCAGTTGTGGCTGACAAAATCAGTCCTCTATAATTAGAGATCTTGATATTTGCACAGATCATAGGCAAATCTTGCTTGTTTTTAACATATCACATTGTAGGAATTCCCTCAAAAGCTGTGGTCCTCAGATATACTCTTATATAAAAAAATATATCTATTTGGGAAAAAAGGAGGGTACCAGGACCCAACGCTGCTGGGTGTGACCCTCAAACCAAAAAATATATAAATAAAATAAAACAAAATACAGGAATAAGAATTAAAGCAATTTTCTAAACATCAACTCTATAATTAAACAGCAAAAGGAACACTGCTTTTAAGAATCTAAAAAATTATTTTCAACCTAGAAATTTATACCCAAATTACCTATCAAATAGAAATAAAGAAGCAATACCTTCAAATGACAAAACTTCAAAGAATTTTATCTCCACCATATCATTTTAATGAAGGTGTTTAGAGATATCTGCCAACTTAGTAAGTAAATAAAGAAGATTGTAGTAGATCTTGTAAAACTTATCAATGTAGAAATGTAGTAACAAGAAATAAACTCTAGTGTGACAGCCTATAGACAAACCAGTGTAAATTAGCTGTGAACTCATTTCCTAGAGCAAAGTGTTACATAGATGATCTTTATGTTCTGTGTTTTTCATCCCTCTCTATTATACAGCATGCTCATTAAAATAGAGCATAGAGATCTAGAAAATAAATAGAACTAATTGTCAGCACTGCAAATATAAAAATAAATTTTATTCATCGAGTCATGAAAATAATAACAGCAAATAGAAAATCATGTAAATAAAATGCAGCAATTATGTTTTTCAAAAAGATAATAAATAATTACAGCAATGTATATTTTGAAGTAATTTTAGCATTGTAGATGATTTGTTGGGTATAATGGAAGGGAGACTCAGGTGGTACTGAGGAGGCTATGGGGTGCTAGTTCAATGCTATTGATTGAGTTCAGGGCTTTTGCCTACAAGGATATGCTCCAGCCTTTGAGAATTTTCCCATGCCCAGTAGTATTTTTGAGCAATACCTAAATAGCTATATTGGGAGAAAGGAAATATGCAGGGTGTAAGTCTGATTGCTGTAAAGTAAAACATTAACTAATTTTTATTATAAAAAGAAGTGACTTCATGTATAAAGCAATATTAAAATATAGAAGAACAAATATATAACTTAAGAGCATTGGTATCTACTCATAAGAAACTACACAGTATGTAAAGGAAATAAGAAACTTATTTAAATAATGTTTATTCTCAATTTGGAATTTAAATTTGAAAATAAAATTAATTTAAGAAACAGAGATAATCAAGGATGTGTGTATTTGCCTTGCATATGGCAGGGACTGGTTTAATCTCCATCAATGTGTAGAGTCTCATAATGCAGTCACATGATCACTGAGCATGGAACAGGAGTAAACCATGAATATCACCGGGTATAGAGAATTCCCAGATAAAATTTAAAATAAAATAACTATAATATTTGAAACACTATATTTTGATAATTAACTAATCACACATTTCAAATGTTTATATTTAATGCATTTTATTTTATTTTGTTTGAAATGAGGACATCTATTTTAAAGAATGGCTATAGTTAAAATTTTAAATATTAATTATTGGTAGTATATTTAAAGATGATAAAATAATAATATGAATATAGGATATTACTGGCATTCAATCTAGCTCATAAAATGACCCTTTTATTCTTATCTGCAGAGTAACAAGTATTTTCTTTTAAATATTAGATTACCAGTTTTTAGAACACTATTAAAAAGACTAAATATGGGCAGAAGAGCAGGTGTGAATCTTATGATGGAAAATCCAAGTAGTTAATATCATCAAATGCAGTAGACAGAATATATTAGAATAATCAAATCACTGGCTTTCTAAATGAACACTAAGAAATTATAATACATTTTAAAAGTATTAAACCTAATAGCTATTATTTTGAATAGGCACTAATGAAAACTAACCATAGATTGATGCAAAAGTAAATTAGGACATAATAATGTTGCAAAAAAGAGGGAATTTGCAACTGGGTTTAATGAAACTAATTAATAATTTGGACTGCACAGTTAATATCATTAAGATAATATGATCTTTGAAAATACTAAGAAATATTTTTAAATGTTTTTAATTTTTTAAAATGCTTGAAGAGTATAAATCTATAGTTATTAAAGAAAGTGGGATTTTCTTCACCATGGGTCCCATTATTGTGATCCTGGATATCAGGTAAGATAGGCTTCAGAAATTTTGAAGTCATTGGTGCCAGCGTCCCCAGCCAGACATACCTCATACCAGTAGCTGTGGGACAGGCTTGCACAGCCTCAAAGTCCAGTGAGCGCAGCGCGAACAGCTGCCCATTGTCCATGTTGATGGACTGCCTATGTGCAGTGTGGGGCTATTGTTCTCGTCCACCAGCAGGGTGTAGGAGGGCTGGCTGAAGGTGGGGACGTTGTCGTTCACGACGAACACCTACACTATAATGGTGTGCTGTGTTTTCAACCTGGGCTGCCCATGTCTGTACACTGTGCTTTATTAGGCCTGCTGTTTTCTGTCCAATGATCCATCTGTCATTAATATGTAAAAACTTTCCACAGATGGGTTTTTTTTAATAAAGGGCTGATCATCTTGAATATTATACATCATCTATCCATTTTCTCCTGATCATCTTTTATCTTAAAAACAGCTGATACAAGCTGGAGCAATAGCACAGTGGTAGGGTGTTTGCCTTGCACATGACTGACCCAGGACAGACCTTGGTTCAATCCTCAACATCCCATATGGTCCCCCAAGCCAAGAGCGATTTCTGCGTGCATAGCCAGGAGTAATCCCTGAACATCACTGGGTGTGGCCCAAAACAAAACAAAACAAAAAAACAGCTGGTATAGTATCTGGAGAGTTGTCAGGCACTTTGTTGGATATTGATGACATTATGAGTTCAGGGAGATTGTCATTGCTGTCCAATACTTTCACCAAAACTGTACTTGTAGAAAGGACCCATATCCATTGCCTGTATATTTATTTTAAAAGACTTTATTAGCTAATAATCTAACAACACTTCATGAACAATTTCCCCAGAAAAATGATTGATTTGAAAGGTTGTTACAATATCCTCACAAGCTTCAAAAAATGAAAAGGATATGTTTCCATAAATGCCAGACTCACTATCACTTACAGAAACCTTACAATACTGGGTTATTCTCCAAAATCTGTGTCTATACATCACCCGAGAAAACTCTAGGGAATTGTCATTTACACCCAGGATTACAATGTGTATAATGGTTGTCCCATACTTAAGTGAAGACCCTCCATCAAGTGTTATGTAAAATGAAGTCTTCTCGTGTCTCTCAATCCAGTGTCTTGTCCAAAAGTAACTCTGAATATATCACTCCTTTATCACTTTATCCTTTATAACATTATTAATTTTAATATGGAAAAAGGAATTGAGGCTGATTTTTGGGTACCAGTACTTCTGTGCTCTTTCAAGCCAAAATGTCATTCCTTTGGCTGTATTTCTAATATCTTTAAAGCCATCTGCTTGTCCTGAAACACTGGTGAATAATCATTGTTGTCTCTGACTCTCAGCTCAACCTGGTGAATACGAAAGGGGTCATCCATTAAAATTCGGAAATACAAAACACAAGACTTAGTTTTGCCACAAAGCTTCTCTCGGTCCAGCTTCTCATTTGTCCTTAAATCACCAGTATGAGAATCCAAGAGTAAGTGTTATTTGTTATCATCCAAGATTACCCTGGCTCCTCTTGTAATCAGTTCTTGCTCCCCTAAATCCAGATCCTTTGTATATTTGCCACAAATGATCCTCTCTCTTTTTTCTCTGCCACTGAATATGGTGGCAACTCAGAGCTTGCCAAAAATAATCCTCCAAGAAGAAAGAGAAATAGTACTTGCCTTTGTCTGTTGCAGTACAAACCTCTGACCTCCATTACTTCTCCTGAACTTGTCAGACATCAGAATTGGTCACAATCACAGCTCCCAGCAGAAAGAAACAGCATCTACAAAACTCAGACCTAATCTGCATACTAGCAAGGGTCTAGTTCTTTTTCTCTTGTCCAATCTTGGGTCACTACTGTTTTTCTCCCAGCCTGCCTACTCAGATTTTCTTTTTTAGTTTGTGACTGCAGAATTGCCAGTTGAAGTAATCTACCATCTCTTTAGTCTGCCGAGCTGCCTCATGGCCTCCAGCAGATTCACTCAAATACAAATTTGTAAATATCTTCCTATATGTTTAAATTTGTTCTTAAGCCATTAAATGTTATTTTGTAAAATATGTATAAATAGAGACCATTTATAATGTTGAGGTCTTTTTACTTCTTTATGGGGAAAGTTAAAATGTCAACTGTTGGAAAAAATTTTGTTTTGGCTTTTGGACCACAACTCGTGGTTTTCAGGGCTTACTCCTGATTCTGTGCTCAGAGATTACTTTTGACTGTCTTGTGTGATCATGTAGGATACAAGGATAATGTCCCAGGCAAGAGCCCTACTTGTTCTATTGCTGTACTATTCTGTAATATTCCCCTGGCAATACAAATATAATTTTCTAGTACTTAACTCTGTTAATCTCATTGTGTTAGATTTAGTTCTGCACAAGTCATTTCACTCTAACACAACTCTCATACAGTTTCGGCAACTAAGAAGAAAATTATAGTGATGCTTGGAGCTACCAGAATAGTAGATTTTACATTTCTGGCAACATCAGAGGGACATTATAAAAGTGACCAAAGAACATGATTCACATCAGTTTTTTTCAAATTTTAATTATGTTGGCTAAATAGAATTATCATCATGTAATCCAGAAGGAAGCTTTCAATCTGAACCCTCTCTGTGCTTAGTACATGTATGATCACCCTATAAACATACATGCATGATCACCCTATAAATAGTATTGCTTCCTATTTCATTCTCATTTGTTCCTTCTACAGAGTGGCACTACTTTTAGAATAGAAGCTAAGTTTTATTCTTCTGTGGTAAGTAAATAATATATAAAAAGCTTTCTGTACTAATATGCTTCATCCTAGGATCTGTGCAAGAACCAAGATCTCTAAGTACATAATACTGACTACAACAACTGCAACTATGCAGAATTTGTACTGCATAAGAAAGATTTTATTCTAGGCTTCATTTTAGGACCTATGCAAAAACCAAGATTACTAACTACAAAAGATCGACTTTGACAGTGACTGAGCAGAATTTTCTTTGGGATCATAGAGACAATTTTCTCTGGGACCAAAGAGAAATAGAGACAACCGACAAGCCTGAAGTCAGTCATCTGACAGTTTGCTACATGGGTGGAGACACCTTATATCTCTTAGGCCAATGGAATTTCCTTTCTAATTTTCCCCAACATTTGCTGTGCCAATGCAAAAAAAGCCACATCTGCTCTCTTCCTCCATTGTTTTTCTCTTTTATTCTTTTTCTTTTTTAATTTTACCTATATTCTAGATAGGGGCTCAGGCATTAGTCATAGAACCATAGAACTTGAGTTATTTTGAGCTGTCTCAAATTACTATGTCTTCTTACAAATTGAGAAAAGAAAAAATGGATTGGGCCTGGGATCCAAATGGTCTTAGGAGCTTTGAGTGGAGAAAAAAAAGGTGTCAGATCTAAATAACTATCCCAAAGTCAATGACAATAGAATCAAGAGACACAAACTACAACAAGCCAAACACACAATGGACCTGTTATATTGGTAGTCCTGAGAGCATGAAGTGGAGGTATGGGATTTATGCTGGGAACCAGGGTGGAGGAAGGTCAATACTGGTGGTGGGAATGACCCTAATTCACTGTCACTAAATGCCCAAAATACAACTGTGAAAGACTTGTAACTCACAATGGTGTCATTAAAACAAGATATAAATGGTAGTGAGTTGGTTATGAAACTATATTAAGGTCTTTGCTCTTCTTTTTAATAATTATTGCTTTCTTTTAGTCTATGCAATTTTTGCTTCATTTCACTCACATGCCTTTTTTCTTACATAAGCTTTAACATAACTTGCAGAATTAAAGTATGTTATTTTGTAAAATATGTATAAGTTCCTCCTTTATTCTAATATAACCCATTTTCTCTGCATTTTATAATCAGAGGTAAAGAATAGGCCTTACTATAGTCTGTTCTAACATCATTGAAAGTACAAACAGCATTATAACATCTTCCTCATATCGAATTTTATCCAACGATGTGATATACAAAAATATTGTTCCTTTAATAAAGGAAAGTGTACCAGTTAAGGTGAAAGATTTTTATAGGAAAGTAATACTAGATATTCTCCCAAACACAAAAGATTAACTATAAATGAAAAAGCATAACTTGGGTTGAAAATTTTTGTAGTTTTCAGCTAATTAGGACTTAATTGTTAGATCTTATAAATCTACCACTCACCACTGATTTTTAAATTCAGATTAAAAGCAGATTGTTAAATACTTCTAGGGCACAGAATTCAAGCCTTACATATGCCTGATCCTGCTTTGATCCCAGGCACCATATCTGGTCCCTCAAACAGTTATGGAAGTGATACCTAAGCATAGATTCAGGAGTGAACCTCAAATAATCCTGGTATAACTCAAAATTCAAACCAAAATTCAAAACAAAAATGTTCATGTGATCCTATAGGATTCTGAAAGTTTGCTTTTGAATTTATATTACATCTCACAGTGAGTTCTTATTATTAGATTACATGCTTATATCATATATCAAATATTACTTTTTAAAGGCAGGAAGCTAGAACTTATTTTTGGGAATAGTGAAGATTGTCTACGAACCTCACACATGTGAGATATGAACTGAATGAAACTTGGGTCACATCCCCCAATGCCAGAAAATAGAAAGTTTAAGAGAAAGAACATAGTGTATGAAAGTTGAAATGAAAACTAAAGTTACTACTCAACAATACCAATTTGGAAGGAAAAACAAGAATTATAAATAGTATACAGATCTCATGCAGCAAGTTATTTGACTAATTAATTATTGGAAATAATAAAATAAATACAAATTCAGAAAGAGAAATGTTTACTATTGATTTTGAAGACAATATTCGTTTAACTCATTAGGAAGATAGTGAATGTTTCTTATATGAATAAGAAAAAAGAAATTTGTGTATTAAAGCATAACATTGGAAATCGACAATAAATAAGAAAAAATTTTTTTTGGTTTTTGGTTTTTGGGCCACACCCGTTTGACGCTCAAGGGTTACTCCTGGCTATGTGCTCAGAAATCACCCCTGGCTTGGGGGGACCATATGGGACGCCAGGGGATCGAACCGCGGTCCGTCCTACGCTAGCGCTTGCAAGGCAGACACACTATCTCTAGCGCCACCTTCCCAGCCCCAAGAAAATAATTTTTGTAAAGCTTAATGTGATACTAAGCGTAAAATTAACAAAATTAACAACAGTATAGTAAAATAAATAAATAAATTTAAGGAGATGTTTCTCTTATTCATTGAATCCAAAACTCTTACGAAATGACAGGTTTTCATCCACAACGCTCCCTGTACAGGGAAACTGAAAATCAGGGGTCAATGGTTTAACAAACTTGAAGTCATTGGTGCCAGCTCCCCCCGCCAGGCACACCTCATACCGGTAGCTGTGGGACAGGGTCCCCGCACCGCTGGCGTCCAGCAGCTGTCCCGGAAAGGGCCCGTCGGGCAGACCCGGGTAGGGGTAGCCGGGCCCCGCGGCTGGCCCGGCCCGCCTGCACAGGCGCACGGCCACGAAGGCCAGCACCGAGAAGAGGAAGAGCGACGACACGCACGCCAAGGCCACCACCAGGTAGACGGTGAGGCGGTCGTCGGGCGCCGCGCCGGCCGCCGCGTCGGGCAGCGGCAGGAAGGGCTGCGAGAAGCCGTCCACCAGCAGCACGTGCAGCGTGACGCTGGCCGACAGCGGCGGCTCGCCATTGTCCCTGACCAGCACCAGCAGCCTGTGCTTGGGCGCGTCGCGCTCGCTGAGCGGCCGCGCCGTGCGCACCTCGCCATTGTGCGCCCACACGCTGAAGAGCCCGGGCTCCGTGGCCTTGAGCAGCTGGAAGGACAGCCAGGCGTTCTGGCCCGCGTCGCCGTCCACCGCCACCACCTTGCTCACCAGGTAGCCCGCCTCGGCCGCCCTGGGCACCAGCTCGCTGCACGCCGCCGACGCGTTCTGCAGCGGGTACAGCACGAAGGGCGCGTTGTCGTTGCGGTCCAGCACCTGCACGCGCACCCGCGCCTGGCCGCTCAGCGCGGGCGAGCCGCGGTCCTGCGCGCGCACGGAGAACTCGAAGGCGCGCACCGCCTCGAAGTCCAGCGAGCGCAGCGCGAACAGCTGCCCGTTGTCCGCGTTGATGGACACCAGCGAGGCGAGCGGCAGCTGCGGGGGCCAAGGCTCGGGGCCCGGCAGCAGCGAGTAGGTCAGCTGCGCGTTGCTGCCCGCGTCCGCGTCCGTGGCGCTCACGCTGCCGATGTGCAGCGCGGGGCTGTTGTTCTCGCCCACCAGCAGGGTGTAGGAGGGCTGGCTGAAGGCGGGGGCGTTGTCGTTCACGTCGGACACCTGCACCCTGATGGTGTGCTGCGTTGCCAGCCTGGGGATGCCCAGGTCTGTCACCGTGATGGTGATATTGTACTCTGATCTTTCTTCTCTGTCAAGCTCTCTCTGGGTTACTAAGGTGAAAAAATTCTTTACTGGAGGTTTTAGAAGAAAAGGAAGGTCATCCTGAATTGAGGAAACAGTCTTCCCATTGTCACCAGAGTCAGGATCAAATACACTGAAGACTGCAACTACCATCTCAGGTGAGTTCTCTGGAATGGGACTGGTGACTGCTGACATGGTCACTTGTGGGGGGTTATCATTCACATCCAGAACCCTCAGTAGAAGAGTGCATTTCCCAGAAAGACCTCCTCCATCGGTGGCCTTGATATCAACTTCATAATACTGTATTGTTTCAAAATCTACTTGTTTTCTCAGTCGAATTTCACCTGTCATAGGATTTACCTCCAAGGTTTTGCTAATGTCCTCTGAAGGTTGAAAGAGTGTATATGAGATTTCTCCATTAACTCCACTATCTAAATCACTAGCAGACACTGTGGTAACCAGAGATCCTATGGAGCTGTCCTCAGGAATATGCACTCTGTAGAGTTGCTGCTCAAATTCTGGGGAATTGTCATTGTTGTCCACCACTTCAATGAGCACCTTGGATGTTCCTGAGCGAGGTGGATTGCCACCGTCCAGCGCCTTCAGGGTTAATGAGATTTCAGGCTCATCCTCCCGATCTAGCTCATTTTCTAACACAAGCTCAGGGTATTTTGTGCCATCACTGCGATTTTGGGTTAGAACCCGAAAATGGGAGTTGGGACTGATTTCATATTTCTGAATATTGTTGCTTCCTACATCCAAATCAACAGCAGGATTCAGAGGAAATGCAATTCCTGGAGGACTATTCTCCGGAATTTTTAAAATCATTTCTCTTTCAGTGAATATGGGAGAATTGTCATTTATGTCCATCACCCTTAGTTCACCCTGAAAGATCTCTAGTGGTTTTTCCATTAATACCTGAAATTGTAGTATGCAAGGCTCTGTTGAACCACACAGCTCTTCTCGGTCCAGTTCCTCCTTTATGAGCAAATTTCCAGTCTGAACCTTGAATTGCAAATGCTCTTTTGACCCTTGAGAAATAATTCGAGCCCCACGAATGGCCATCTCTGTCAACTCCAGTCCCAGATCTTTCCCTAGATTTGCCACCAAGGAACCTCTCTCCGTTTCTTCCACCACTGAATAAGGCCCTAATTCAGAGTTCACCCCCAATGTGCTGAGCAAAACAAAGAAAGTAAGGACTTGCCTTTGTCTCTGGTTGAGCATCCATCCAATCGCCATTGTTCTCTCCAAATTTTTGATTCACAGGAACTTCATGTATGCCCAAAATCCTTGTAGACCCGGTCCTGAGGACTAGACTGAGCTTTAAAGAGGTTTCACACTCACTTTTGCTCTGGCTGAGAAGATTTTTTGTAAGCCTCCGGGCACAGTGAAAATGGCTGGATATAAGAGCTGGAAAGGCAGTTGTTTTCATTCTCTAACCTGCAGCGCCACCATGTGTCCTCACTGTGTCACGCATTCTGGTTTAAATAGGTTCTCTAAACTGTATTTGTAACATAAAATCCTGAATTCTATGCTTATGTGAGTATTTTGTGAATTCACATAGATCTTTGTGTTGTGGCAAGGGAGGATACAATATATTCTATACAAAGAAGCAAAATATTTATTATGTTTTTGACTTTAAAGCTATTGAGTTATTTAGGTGCAAAATGACTTCTAATTAATGTGAGGAAAGTGTCATGAGAACATTTTTATGGTATCTATCATAGAATTAGAAATAAGTAGATACTGCAAAATTGCTACCAATAGTAGTTCTAAATGGAGTAGATGGCTGGTTCAGTTGTAAAGTTCATTCATGACAATGTGGAGCTCCTGTGTTCAATCCCCCATATTGACCAAAAAAGAATCTCCAGCCAAAACATTATTAAATCTCACAAGTTAGTTCCTCTTTCAAATACCCAAACTAAGCTCAAGAGCTATGTTTTCATAATTTTCAAGTTATTCAAAATATTTTTCCAAATAGGCCAATACCAGACTTTTGGATTCTTTCTCTTTTCCACTCTGCCAAATTATGACATGAGTATATTATTTAATTCTCTCTTAAAACATATTTAATGGGGATAGCATGGAGGCAGGGCATTTGCCTTGCATGCAGAAGGACTGTAGTTTGAATCCTGGCATCCCAGTTAGTCCCCCTGAGTCTGCCAGGAGCAATTTCTTGAGCATAGAGCCAAGAGTAACCCCTGAGCATTGCAGGGTGTGACCAAAAAAAAAAAACAAAAAACAAAAACAAAACAAAACAAAACAACAACAAAAATTTTTTTAATGAAATCATTTATGAAGCACCCATTTCAAATACTACTTTCAGAGATTCTTAGTACATTGAGAGCCACACATCTATGGCCACAGGCAATTTTAGAATATTTATATCATTTTCAAATGCCCCCTATCCTTTTCAAATGCCCCCTCTCCTTAAGCTTCCACATTTCTATCTCTTTATCTTACTGTCCTTTAGGTAAAATCACCTGTTATTAGAGTTTTATATCTATTTTAGAATTATATGAGTGAAATAATATGCTGACCTTTGTCACTGACTTCTTTCCCTTAGTTTCAAGTTTCATCCAGTTGTAGCATGTATCAATACTTCATTCCTTTATATGATCAAATAATATTACCTTGTACAGATGCTTCTTTTTAATTATAGATTCATGTTATTTAAGTCTATTTTTGAAATTATGAATAATACGACTATAAACATTTCCTGGATGAGCATTTTCTTTTCTCTAGGAGTATAAAGCCTATTTTACATGGTTTCCTTTTATTCAGTTGATGAATGACCAAATTGAAAATGATGGCACCATTTTCCATCTCCCCACCAGGAGTGTCAGTGTTCTATTCCTTCTCACTAATTACTGACTCTTTAATTCTTGCAATCCTTGATCATGTAAAGTGGCTTCTTATATTTGTATTCATTTATTGAGTATTGACATATAACAATTTTTCATGCATTTGCTGACTATTTATATATTTGTTGAAGAAATGTCTATTTTAATCTTTGTCCTTTTTTTTTTTTTTTTTTTTTTGGTTTTTGGGCCACACCCGGCAGTGCTCAGGGCTTACTCCTGGCTGTCTGCTCAGAAATAGCTCCTGGTAGGCACAGGGGACCATATGGGACACCGGGATTCGAACCAACCACCTTTGGTCCTGGATTGGCTGCTTGCAAGGCAAACGCCGCTGTGCTATCTCTCCGGGCCCTTAAGTTATCATCTTTGTCCATTTTTAAATTGGGCTGTCCTTTCTATGTTCTTTTACATTTTCTATTTGCAAAAAATTTATCATATTTTTATTCTGTTTTATGGGTTTTCCATTTATATAATTTGAATTGTAGTATATGTTTAAAATTTTCATCAATTCAGTATTCTTGTTTATGAGTTTTAGACATTTGTAACTTACATTTTATAGCATTAAATAGATCAAGATGATTTATATTCCTAATATATCAGATCTTAATGTGCATTCTTAGGCCATAAGTAATACTTTTAAACTAAATTACACTGTCAATTTATGGTAGGCAGAGTAACTGCAATCTACCAAAGATATTCAGGTCCCAATCCTTAATTCTGAAGATATATTAATTATATAAAAATAACATTTCACAGACTTGATTAAATTTAGAAATCTATAAAGGAAATATTACCCTAGATTATGTGGGTGGGAGGTGAGAGTATAGAAGAATAATTGAAATATACATGTTTTTGGCTTAAAATGGATTATCCTTGACTCAAATAATGTAAGAAACATCTAAAAACCAGAAAAAATAATGTCCTTTTTTATGGATACCAAAATAAAATGCATTACTTCTGACACCTTGATTTTAACCATGTAAGATCCAGGTCAAGCTAATTTTCTCTTGAAATTGATTGAAGTGTCTGATTAAAGCATACTTAGGTGAGACTTTTTATAAAGCTATTGCATTTATTTTATTCTGAGCAGGGTGGACATTGATATAAAAACAAATAGAAATTGTCAACTAAAATTCCATTTCTACACAGAAGTCCATTGAGTTTGTGAAATAGATGGATCTCACTTCCTTAGTTAAAAAGGACCAGAGTAATCATAGTATTAAGGCATATACCTAGCATGCGATTAAACTTGGTTCAGTCCCCTCAGCCACATAGCCCTTCAAGCAAATATAGTGTGTTTCCCCCTTTGAAGACAAGCTCCAATAAACACTGTAATAGAACATTCAATTCAAGCAGACATGGGATACATTTTACTTTATCTTTAATCAGAATTAAATTGTAAATACATTAAGCTTTCAAAGTTTTCCTTTACTCATGTAAAAGAGGGGAATACACTAACTTAGTGGAGAAAATGATTATGATTACTTATTATGAAAATGATGAATGCGATGAAGACTTGCAGCATATTTCACTAAATTTAAAATTAAAATATAAACTTCAAAATATTAGACCAGGCCATATATTTAGCATCTGTCCATTTGACTGTATAACATAGCATTTATATTTTTAGATATTTACTAGTAAAATATTAGGATTGAATTCCAGTAAGATAGAAGAAAAATGATAGCATAAGTGAAACAGAAGTTGCATTTTATCTGATGAAAAGTGCTCCAGGGAGGACATAATCATATTGTGATTGTCAGGAGTCTCAAATTCTTTTTTTTTTTTTTTTTGGTTTTTGGGCCACACCCGTTTGACGCTCAGGGGTTACTCCTGGCTATGTGCTCAGAAATCGCCCCTGGCTTGGGGGGACCATATGGGACGCCGGGGGATCGAACCGCAGCGCCACCTACCCGGCCCCAAGTCTCAAATTCTTAATTTAATTCTTTTTTTTTTTTTTTTTTTTTTTTTTTTTTTTTTTTGGTTTTTGGGCCACACCCGGTGACGCTCAGGGGTTACTCCTGGCTATGCGCTCAGAAGTCGCTCCTGGCTTGGGGGACCATATGGGACGCCGGAGGATCGAACCGCGGTCCGTCTCCTAGGCTAGCGCAGGTAAGGCAGGCACCTTACCTCCAGCGCCACCGCCCGGCCCTCAAATTCTTAATTTAATTCTATACTGATTATTATCATCAGTTTTTACCCTAAATATTATGGTAGAATATTAATAGTTTCTAAGATATGGCTGACATATTCCAAACATAAATAGGAGCATTTCGAAAATGGGAGGAAAGGGGTGAACTAAATGAGTCATTTCCTTTACAGAGACTTCTTATGTTTCTTACAACATTTTTATGTACATTTATTTTAAACAAATCTAATGTCCCCTGAAAGTTTTCAGGAAGGATGAAAAAATATTATCTGTCTGGGGAGCATGTTCAGGTTCAATCACTCAAGAAAATAACAATGTAGATACAATAACCACTGAATATACTATTTTTTTCTTTGATTTTGGGGCCATAACTTGCATAGCTCGAGCTTGATACTGGCATTAAACTCCTGACAGAGTTTGAGGAGCTATATAGGATACTGGGAATAAAATCTGGGTAGGCTACATACAAGGCAAGCACTCTATATACTGTACTTACTTTACCACCTAAATGTACTATCTTAATGTCCTCAAATGAAAAATGCAATTATCACACAATTAAGCTATTTTCTAAGTGAATATACCTAGCATATATACCTCTTCAATCCAATGAAACTAAATAGAAAGCACTTTAAAAATGTTCAAAATAACACTGAAACACTAATGAAAGAAAGTACAATCAATATAAGATCTAAAAGAAAAATATTAAACCTAAGTATTAAGAGAACAAAGTAGAGTAAGAGCCAGACAGTTCAAGTACACTTTCCTTCCTTCTTTGATAAACACCAGAGTTTGCGCATTACTACACAACATAGTTAATGGTTTGACAACTAAAGATAATTCCTGCAAGGAAATACAATAGATTGAATGTATTTAATTTCTAACTATTTTCTCTGATACATTCCTAACCTAGTCAAGAACAAGTACAACTGATGCCATCATTATACTGAGAGACAGCATTTAGAACCATTCTTGTTTAATGAAGAAAAATGCCATTATTCAAAACAAGGATATTACTTGAGAAAAAAGTTAAGCAACACAGTTGGAATTCAAAAAAATCAAAATAGTTGCCAGCAAAGCCACCAATCATCTTAAATTAATAAGTGTCTCAAAATATGTTTACATGAATATCACTCATTCTCTTCCCAGGATCACAAAATCAACCTATAGCATGTGACATGAAAGGAAACATCAATCACCATTAATATATATAGAAGTATTTTGATGTCTCCAATGTGACCTACTCCAAAAAACCTAGTCCCACACAGTACCTAATAAAAGGGAGAAATATATAAATACATATGCCCTCAATTAGGTAACTGTGAGCTGTAGGAGAGGAAACCTACCTGAGCTGAATAACCAGATCTCTGTAAGAAAAATCACTATTCCATTTTGCATCAAAGTGTATATAATCTGCAGATTTCTCGCCGCTTCCTACACAAGGAGATTTCTAGAGTTAAATAGAACAACAGAACATAAAAGTGAAAAGAGGTAACTACTATCACTGAATACCAATATTGAAATCATTTTGAAAGTTAGGGGTTTCTTCTATTTCCCGCCCAGGGGCATAGTCATGGAAATCAGGCAGAATGGGCTTAAGGAACTTGAAGTCATTGGTGCCAGTGCCCCCCGCCAGGCACACCTCATACCGGTAGCTGTGGGACAGGGTCCCCGCACCGCTGGCGTCCAGCAGCTGTCCCGGAAAGGGCCCGTCGGGCAGACCCGGGTAGGGGTAGCCGGCCCCCGCCGCATGGCCTGCCCGCCGGCACAGGCGCACGGCCACGAAGGCCAGCACAGAGAAGAGGAAGAGCGACGACACGCACGCCAAGGCCACCACCAGGTAGACGGTGAGGTGGTCGTCGGGCGCCGCGCCGGGCGCCGCGTCGGGCAGCGGCAGGAAGGGCTGCGAGAAGCCGTCCACCAGCAGCACGTGCAGCGTGACGCTGGCCGACAGCGGCGGCTCGCCATTGTCCCTGACCAGCACCAGCAGCCTGTGCTTGGGCGCGTCGCGCTCGCTGAGCGGCCGCGCCGTGCGCACCTCGCCATTGTGCGCCCACACGCTGAAGAGCCCGGGCTCCGTGGCCTTGAGCAGCTGGAAGGACAGCCAGGCGTTCTGGCCCGCGTCGCCGTCCACCGCCACCACCTTGCTCACCAGGTAGCCCGCCTCGGCCGCCCTGGGCACCAGCTCGCTGCACGCCGCCGACGCGTTCTGCAGCGGGTACAGCACGAAGGGCGCGTTGTCGTTGCGGTCCAGCACCTGCACGCGCACCCGCGCCTGGCCGCTCAGCGCGGGCGAGCCGCGGTCCTGCGCGCGCACGGAGAACTCGAAGGCGCGCACCGCCTCGAAGTCCAGCGAGCGCAGCGCGAACAGCTGCCCGTTGTCCGCGTTGATGGACACCAGCGAGGCGAGCGGCAGCTGCGGGGGCCAAGGCTCGGGGCCCGGCAGCAGCGAGTAGGTCAGCTGCGCGTTGCTGCCCGCGTCCGCGTCCGTGGCGCTCACGCTGCCGATGTGCAGCGCGGGGCTGTTGTTCTCGCCCACCAGCAGGGTGTAGGAGGGCTGGCTGAAGGCGGGGGCGTTGTCGTTCACGTCGGACACCTGCACCCTGATGGTGTGCTGCGTTGCCAGCCTGGGGATGCCCAGGTCTGTCACCGTGATGGTGATATTGTACTCTGATCTTTCTTCTCTGTCAAGCTCTCTCTGGGTTACTAAGGTGAAAATATTCTTTACTGGAGGTTTTAGAAGAAAAGGAAGGTCATCCTGAATTGAGGAAACAGTCTTCCCATTGTCACCAGAGTCAGGATCTAATACACTGAAAACTGCAACTACCATCTCAGGTGAGTTCTCTGGAATGGGACTGGTGACTGCTGACATGGTCACTTGTGGGGGGTTATCATTCACATCCAGAACCCTCAGTAGAAGAGTGCATTTCCCAGAAAGACCTCCTCCATCGATTGCCTTGATATCAACTTCATAATACTGAATTATTTCAAAATCTACTTGTTTTCTCAGTCGAATTTCACCTGTCATAGGGTTTAATTTCAAGGTTTTGCTAATGTCCTCTGAAGGCTGAAAGAGTGTATATGTGATTTCTCCATTAACTCCACTATCTAAATCACTAGCAGACACTGTGGTAACCAGAGATCCTATGGAGCTGTTCTCAGGAATATGCACCCTGTAGAGCTGCTGCTCAAATTCTGGGGAATTGTCATTGTTGTCCACCACTTCAATGAGCACCTTGGATGTCCCTGAGCGATGTGGATTGCCACCGTCCAGCGCCTTCAGGGTTAATGAGATTTCAGGCTCATCCTCCCGATCTAGCTCATTTTCTAACACAAGCTCAGGGTATTTTGTGCCATCACTGCGATTTTGGGTTAGAACCCGAAAATGGGAGTTGGGACTGATTTCATATTTCTGAATATTGTTGCTTCCTACATCCAAATCAACAGCAGTATTCAGAGAAAATGTAATTCCTGGAGGACTATTCTCCGGAATTTTTAAAATCATTTCTCTTTCAGTGAATATGGGAGAATTGTCATTTATGTCCATCACCCTCAGGTCAGCCTGAAAGATCTCTAGTGGTTTTTCCATTAATACCTGAAATTGTAGTATGCAAGGCTCTGTTGAACCACACAGCTCTTCTCGGTCCAGTTCCTCCTTTATGAGCAAATTCCCAGTCTGAACCTTGAATTGCAAATGCTCTTTCGACCCTTGAGAAATAATTCGAGTCCCACGAATGGCCATCTCTGTCAACTCCAGTCCCAGATCTTTTCCTAGATTTGCCACCACAGAACCTCTCTCCGTTTCTTCCACCACTGAATAAGGCCCTAATTCAGAGTCCACCCCCAACATGCTGAGCAAAACAATGAAAGCAAGGACTTGCCTTTGTCTCTGGTTGAGCATCCATCCAATCGCCATTGTTCTAAAATTTTTCATTCACAGGATCTTCATGTATGTCAGGATTCTTGTAGACCTGGTCTTGAGGACTAGACCTAGCTTTAAAGAGGTTTCACACTCACTTTTGCTTTGACTGAGGAAGCTTTTGGTATGCTTCCTGTCACCCTGAAACTGGCTGTATATGAGAGCTGGAAAGGCAGTTGTTTTCATTCTCTAACCTGCAGCGCCACCATGTGTCCTCACTGTGTCACACTTCTGATTTAAATAGAATGGCTAAACTGCATTCATAACATAAAATCCTGAATTCTATGTTTCTGTGTTTTGTGAATTCACATAGAGCTTTGTTGTGGCAAGGGAAGATACAATACATACTATACTAAGAAGCAAACTTAATTATGTTATTGACTATATCTCTTGGGGTTAATTATTATATAAAGAAATATTTTAAGCTAAAAGGAATATATATTTTGGTGCAAAATGACTCCTAATTAATGTGAGGAAAGTGTCACAAAAAAATTTTTTATGTATTTACCATAGAATTACAAATGAGTAGATACTGCAAAATTGCCACCGATAGCATTTCTAAATGGAGTGTTTGGGGACAGGTTCAGTGGTAAATTTCATCCCTTGCAATGTGGAATACCTGTGTTCAATTCCACATTGACCAATAAAGAATATTCATCCAATACATTATTAAATTATAATTATTATTAAATTATAATTTCAAATATCCAAACTAAGCTCATGTTTTTATTATTTTCAAATTATTAAAAAATATTTTCCCATATAGGCAGATGACAAACTTTTGGATTTTTTTCTTTCCTCCCCCTAAAAATTATGACATTGAGTATACTGTTTAATTCTCTCTTAAAACCATTTTAATGAAATCATTTGGGAAATGTTCACCCATTTCAAGTACATACTTTCAGAGTTTCTTAGTACATTGAGAGCCACTAATCTATGGCCATAGGCAATTTTAGAATATTTGTATCATTAAGTTCTACATTTCTATCCCTTCATCTTACTGTCCTTTAGGCAAAATCACCTGCGATTAGAATTTTATCTCTATTTTGGAGCTGAGTGGAATAATATGAGTGGAATAATATGTTGACTTCTTCACTCACTTCTTTCACTTAGTTTCTTCTCAAGATTCACTCAGTTGTATCATTCCTTTATATGGTTAAATAATATTACAGTATACACATGCTTCTTTTTGATAATAGGTTCAGGTTATTTAAGTCTCTTGACTATTATGAATAATACTACTATAAGCATTTCCTGAATGAGCATTTTCTTTTCTCTAGGAGTAGAAAGCCTATTTCACATCGTTTCTTTTTATTAAATTGATGAATGATCAAATTGATTGTCCACAATGGTGGCACCTTTATCCATCCCCACCAGGAGCGTCAATGCTCTATACCTTTTCATTAATTACTGACTTTAATTCTTGCCATCCTTGATCATGTAAAATGGTTTCTTATCTGATTTTGATTTGTATTTATTTATTGAGTATTGACATTTAATATATTTTCATGCATTTACTGAACATTTACTTATATTTGTTGAAGAAATGTCTGTCTTAATCTTTGTCCATTTTTAAATTAAGTTGTCCTTTCAATGTTCTTTTACATATTCTAGATACAAATACCTTATCAGACTTCTAGATTTCTTTTTTTGGTTTTCCATTTGAAATTGAATTTGAATTATTGTAAATGCTTTAGATTTTTATCAATTCAGTATACTTGTTTATTATTTTTAGACATTGTAACTTACATTTTCTAGTGTTAAGTTGATCAAGATGACTTATTTTCCTTATATATCAGAACTTAATGTGCAATTTTTGGCCATCAGTGACACTTCTAAACTGAATTAAACTGTCAATTTATGGTAGGCAGAGTAACTGCCATCCACCAATGATGCTCAGGTTCCAATCCCTAATTCTGTAGAGATATTAATTATGTGAAAATAACATTTCACAAATATTATTAAATATAGAACTCTATAAAGTACATATTATCCTTGTTATGATGGAAGTGTGAGTATGGAAGGATAATTGAAATTTACATGTTTTTGGCTTAAAATGAATTATCCTTGAGTCAAATAATGTAAGAAACATCTAAAAACTTGAAAAAAATGTCTTTCTTTATAAATACCAAAAAGAAATGCATCCCTGCTGACACCTTGATTTTTATCTCTGTAAGATCCATGTCAAGCTAATTTTCTCTTGAAAACTGATTATAGTGTCTGATTACAGAATACTTAGGTCAGACTTTTTGTAAAGCTATTGTGTTTATTTTATCCTGAGCAGGGTGGATATTGTTATAGAAACACATAGAAGATATCAACTAAAATTACATTTTTACACAGAAGTCTATTCAGTTTGTGGAATAGATGGATCTCACTGCCTTAGTTCAATAGCATTAAGGCATATACCTTGTATGTGGTTAAACTTGATTCAGTCCCCTTTACCACATAGTCCTTCAGGCAAATATAGTGTGTTCCCTCCCCTCAAGACAAGCTCTGATAAACATTGTAATAGAGGTTTTAAGAACTGGGACATTAGACTCTGAGGACTTCAAGGGAAATTTCTTCTGCACCTGTGTTTCTGAATCCCTGAAGATTTCCTCAGAGGCCTAGGGAGTGCACCCCCAAAAAACTGCATTTTGAAGCTGCCAAGTAAGTACATTCTGGCTGCAGGGGTCGCTGTCCAATAAGCTGAGGTCTCTGGCCTGTAGAGGCTCTGCCCTGCTGTGCCTTTGTTCACTCTGAGGACTGTCAACTAGAGGCAGCAGAAGAGCTCCACCACTTCGCTTCCTTCGCAGCCACACACTCTTTCTAATCAATGAACCCCACTACAACACGCAGGAAAAACCACACTTACAAGCGTGACAATGGGGAAACCTTGCAGGCAAACACCATCCACAGAGAATGAAGATGAAAGCTCAGATGACCTAATAAATTCCAACCACCTGATTAGATAAGGAGTTTAGAATAGAAATATGGAAGATGTTCATAGAACTCAAAAAAAGCATAGATTGATCTGAACAGAACACAAAGACAGAAATCAGAAAACTTCAAACTGAAATAACAGATCTGAAAAACACGGTTGCTCAACTGAAAACCTCAATGGATAGCCTCGCCAATAGGGTATCAGCAGCTGAGGAGAGAATCGGAGTACTGGAAGACGTGATGCAGAAAAACTCAACACAACAGAAGAAATTGGAAAAGAACCTTAAGACAAATGAACAGGCAATGGAAAAAGTACTCAAGGAATGCAAACAGATGGAAATAGAAGTCTTTGATAAACTCAACAGAAACAACATAAGAATCAATGGAGTCCCAGAATCCTAGGAAGGAGATCTCCAGAAAAAATCAACTGTCAAAGACATCATCAAAGAGATACTCCCAGAGTTACTGCATGTCCGAAGAGTACCAGCTAAAAGAGACCCAAAGAAAAACACCCCAAAACACATCCTCGTTACAATGACAAATCCCACAGATAAAGATAGAATACTGAAAGCAGCAAGATCAAAAAGAGGAATTACATTCAAAGGAGCATCCCTAAGACTTACAGCAGACATGTCACAAGAAACTCTCAAGGCCAGAAGACAGTGATGGGGTATTGTGACAAGACTGAATGAAATGAATGCCTCACCGAGAATACTGCACCCAGCCCGACTCATGTTCAGGTTTGAAGGAAGAATACATAGCTTCATGGATAAACAACAGCTCAGAAACTTGAAGTCAACTTGACCAAAGATGTGAAGGACATATACAAAGAAAACTATAAAGCCCTGCTCCAAGAAATAAGAGAGGACACATGGAAATGGAAACACATACCGTGCTCATGGATTGGCAGGATTAACATCATTAAAATGGCAATACTCCCCAAAGCATTATACAGATTTAATGCGATCCCTTTAAAAATACCCATGACATTCTTGAAAGAAGTGGATCAAACACTTATGAAGTTCATCTGGAACAATAAACACCCTCGAATAGCTAAAGCACTCCTAGGGAAAAGGAAAATGGGAGGCACTACTTTCCCCAACTTTAAACTGTACTACAAAGCAATAGTTATCAAAACAGCATGGTATTGGAATAAAGACAGACCCTCAGATCAGTGGAATAGGCTTGAGTTCTCAGAGAACGTTCCCCAGACATACAATTACCTAATTTTTGACAAAGGAGCAAGAAATTCTAAGTGGAGAAGGGAAAATCTTTTCAACAAGTGGTGCTGGCAGAACTGGTTATCTACTTGCAAAAAAGCGAACATAGACCCCCAGTTAACATCATGTATGAAGGTAAAATCCAAATGGATTAAAGACCTTGATATCAGCCCTGATACCATAATGTATATAGAACAACACGTTGGTAAAACACTCCATGACATTGAGACTAAAGGCATCTTCAAGGGGGATACTGCACTTTCCAAACAAATGGAAGCAGAGATCAACAGATGGGAATACATTAAACTGAGAAGCTTCTGCACCTCAAAAGAAATAGTGCCCAGGATACAAAAGTCACTCACCGAGTGGGAGAAACTATTCACACCCCTCAGATAAGGGGCTAATATCCAAAATATACAGGGCACTGACAGAAATTTACAAGAAAAAAAATCTAATCCCATAAAAAAATGGGGAGAAGAAATGAACAGACACTTTGATAAAAAAAAAGAAATACAAATGGCCAAAGGCACATGAAAAAATGCTCCTCGTCACTAATCATCAGGGAGATGTAAATCAAAACAACAATGAGATACCACACCTCACACCACAGAGATTGGCGCAGATCACAAAGAATGAGAACAATCAGTGCTGGCGGGGATGTGGAGAGAAAGGAACTCTTATCCACTGCTGGTGGGAATGCCATCTAGTCCAACCTCTATGAAAAGCGATATGGAGATTCCTCCAAAATCTGGAAATTGAGCTCCCATTCGACCCAGCCATTCCACTCCTAGGGATTTACCCTAGGGATATACACAATACAAAAACCCCTTCCTCACCCCTATATTTATTGCAGCACTATTCACAATAGCCAGGCTCTGGAAACAACCAAGATGCCCTTCAACAGACGAATGGCTAAAGAAACTATGGTACAGATACACAATGGAATATTATGCAGCTGTCAGGAGAGAGGAAGTCATGAAATTTTCCTATACATGGATGCACATGGAATCTATCATGCTGAGTGAAATAAGTTAGAGGGAGAGAAAGAGATGCAGAATAGTCTCACTCATCTATGGGTTTTAAGAAAAATAAAAGTCATTTTTTGTAACAATCTTCAGAGACAATGAGAGGAGGGCTGGAACACCAGCTTACTTCATGAAGCTCACCACAAAGAGTGGTGAGTACAGCTACCATAATCATGTGAATGAATGAGGGAACAGGAAAGCCTGTCTGTAGTACAGGTGGGGGTGGGGTGGGATGGAGGGAGATTTGTGACATTGGTGGTGGGAATGTTGCACTGGTGAAGGGAGTGTTCATTACATGACTGAAACCTAATCACAATCATTTATGTAATCAAGATGTTTAAATAAAGAAAAAAATTTAAAAAAGAACTGGGACATTCAATTCAAGCAGACATTGTATATATATGTATATATATATTTTTTTTACTTTATTTTTAATCAGAATTAAATTATAAGCACATTAAACTTTCAAAGTTTTCCTTTACTCATGTAAAAGAGAGGATACATACCAATTTTCTTAACAGTTGAGAAAAGGATTATGATATGAAAATGTGATGAATGCAATGCAGACTGTGCAGAATATTCTACTAAGGGGCCGGCGAGGTGGCGCTAGAGGTAAGGTGTCTGCCTTACAAGCGCTAGCCAAGGAAAGATCGCGACTGCGGTTTGATTCCCTGGTGTCCCATATGGTCCCCCCAAGCCAGGGGCAATTTCTGAGCGCTTAGCCAGGAGTAACCCCTGAGCATCAAACAGGTGTGGCCTGAAACCCCCCCCCAAATAAAAATATTCTACTAAATTTAAAATTAAGATATAAACTTCAAAATGTTAGAGCAGGATATATATTTAATAACTGTCCATTTGGCTATATAACATAGCATTTAAATTTTTAGATATTTACTAGTAAAATATTAGGCTTGAATTACAGTGTGATAGAAAAATATAACAGCATAAGTAAAACAGAAGTTGCATTATATTTGATGAAAAAGGAGCTTCGAACTCTATGCTGCCTATCATCATCAGCTTTTTCAACCTAAATGTTATGGTACAATATTAGTAGTTTTCTAAGATATGGCTGATATATTCCAAGCATAACTAGGAGCATTTAGAAAATTGGAGGTGGAGCCAGCGAGATGGGAGGTAGGGCATTTGCCTTGCATGCAGAAGGACAGTAGTTCAAATCTCAGCACCCCATATGATCCCCCGAGCCTGTCAGGAGCCATTTCTGATCCTAAAACCAGGAGTAACTCCTGAGCGCTGATGGGTGTGACCAAAAAAAAAAAAAAAAAGGAAAGAAAATTGGAGGAAAGGAGAGAACTTTCTAAATTAGTTTACTTTACAGAGATTTCTTACGTTTCTTACAACATTTGTGTGTAATTTAATTGATTTAAAACTTATCTAATGTCCCCTGCAAGCTTACAGGAATGGTAGGAAAATATTATCTGTTTAGGGAGCATGTTAATACTGTAGATGAGATTTAGGTTCAGTCACTCAAGAAAATAACAATGTATGAATGAATGAGGGAAGTAGAAAGCCTGTCTAGAGTACAGGTGGGGGTGGGATGGGGAGGAGGGAGATACAGGACATTGGTGGGAATATCGCACTGGTAGAGGGGGTGTTATTTACATGACCGAAACCCAACCACAATCATATTTGTAATCAAGGTGTTTAAAGATATTAAAAAACTTAAAATTGAAATAATCACAAAAAGGAAAATAACAATGTACACACAATAGTTACTGTCTGTACTATTTTTTCTTTGTTTTGGGGCCATACCCTGCATATTTCCAGCTTACATCTGCCCTACACTCTTGGCAGAGCTATATAGGATACTGGAAATAAAATCTGGGTAGGCTCCATACAAGGCAAGCACTCTCTACTTACTGTACTTACTATATTTCACCACCTAAGTGTACTAGTTTAATATTCTCAAATGAAAAATGCCAATATCACAGCTAAGCTATTTTCTCAGTGTATAAACCTAGCACAGATATCTGCCCCTTTTCAATCCAATGGAACTTAATGGAAAGCACTGTAAAATTGTTCAAAATAACATTAAAACATTAATGAAAGAAAGTACAATCAATATAAGATTTAAAAGAAAAGTATTGAAGCTAAGTATCTGAGAACCAAGTAGAGTAAGAGCCAGACAGTTCACTTACACATTTCTTCTCTCTGTGATAAACACCAGTGTTTGTGTATTACTACCATAACATAGTCAATGGTTTGAAAACCAAAAATAATTTCTGCAATAAAATACAATAAGTATTGTATAACACATATAAAATAACATATATTTAATTTCTGGCTATTTTCCCTGATACATTCCTAACCTAGTCAAGAAAAATAACAACTGATGACTTCAGCATTCTGAGAAACAGTGATTAGTACCATTCTTGTTTAACAGTGGAGGGAAAAAATGCCATTATTCAAAACAAGGATATTACTTGAGAACAATTTTAAGCAACACAGTGTAATTCAAAAAATCAAAATAGTTGCCAGCAAAACTAAAAAATTGTGTATTTATAATACATTTACATGAATATTACTCATTATTCTCTTCCCGGATTCCAAACTGCACCTATAGCATGTGGCATAAAGAAAAACTACCATTAATATATATGAAAAGTTTTTTGATGTCTCCAATATAACCTACCTAAAAAACCTAGTCCCACACAGGACCTAATATAAGGGAGAAATATATAAATACATGCATCTTCAATTAGGTAATTGGTGAGCTGTACGAGAGAAATCCAACTTGAGCTGAAAAGCCAAGTCCCTTTAAGAAAAATCACTATTCCTTTTTACATCGAAGTGTATGTAGATTTCTGACATCTGCAGATTTCTGACTACTTGCCAGAAATTTCTAAATTTCTAAAGGAGAATTCTAACGTTAAATAGAAAAACGGAACATAAAAAGGAGGTATCTACCATCACTGAATACTGATATTGAACTCATTTTGAAAGTTAGGGTTTTCTTCTATTTCCCGCCCAGGGGCATAGTCATGGAAATCAGGCAGAATGGGCTTAAGGAACTTGAAGTCATTGGTGCCAGCGCCCCCCGCCAGGCACACCTCATACCGGTAGCTGTGGGACAGGGTCCCCGCGCCGCTGGCGTCCAATAGCTGTCCCGGAAAGGGCCCGTCCGGCAGACCCGGGTAGGGGTAGCCGGCCCCCGCCGCATGGCCTGCCCGCCGGCACAGGCGCACGGCCACGAAGGCCAGCACCGAGAAGAGGAAGAGCGACGACACGCACGCCAAGGCCACCACCAGGTAGACGGTGAGGCGGTCGTCGGGCGCCGCGCCGGCCGCCGCGTCGGGCAGCGGCAGGAAGGGCTGCGAGAAGCCGTCCACCAGCAGCACGTGCAGCGTGACGCTGGCCGACAGCGGCGGCTCGCCATTGTCCCTGACCAGCACCAGCAGCCTGTGCTTGGGCGCGTCGCGCTCGCTGAGCGGCCGCGCCGTGCGCACCTCGCCATTGTGCGCCCACACGCTGAAGAGCCCGGGCTCCGTGGCCTTGAGCAGCTGGAAGGACAGCCAGGCGTTCTGGCCCGCGTCGCCGTCCACCGCCACCACCTTGCTCACCAGGTAGCCCGCCTCGGCCGCCCTGGGCACCAGCTCGCTGCACGCCGCCGACGCGTTCTGCAGCGGGTACAGCACGAAGGGCGCGTTGTCGTTGCGGTCCAGCACCTGCACGCGCACCCGCGCCTGGCCGCTCAGCGCGGGCGAGCCGCGGTCCTGCGCGCGCACAAAGAACTCGAAGGCGCGCACCGCCTCGAAGTCCAGCGAGCGCAGCGCGAACAGCTGCCCGTTGTCCGCGTTGATGGACACCAGCGAGGCGAGCGGCGGCTGCGGGGGCCGCGGCTCGGGGCCCGGCAGCAGCGAGTAGGTCAGCTGCGCGTTGCTGCCCGCGTCCGCGTCCGTGGCGCTCACGCTGCCGATGTGCAGCGCGGGGCTGTTGTTCTCGCCCACCAGCAGGGTGTAGGAGGGCTGGCTGAAGGCGGGGGCGTTGTCGTTCACGTCGGACACCTGCACCCTGATGGTGTGCTGTGTTGCCAGCCTGGGGATGCCCAGGTCTGTCACCGTGATGGTGATGTTGTACTCGGCCTGCTGTTCTCTGTCCAGAGGTCTCTCCGTTACAAGGGTGTAAAAGTTCTCCAGGGAGGATTTCAGCAAAAACGGTTGATTATCCTGAATGGAGCAACTTGTTTTTCCATTCTCTCCCGAATCAAGATCAGAAACACTGAATACTGCAATCACTGTCTCGGGCGAGTTTTCTGGAATCTGACTGGTCAGCGTAGACATAGTTATTTCTGGAGCATTGTCATTCACATCTGTGACTTGGATCACAGCAGTGCATTTCCCAGAAAAGCTGCCAGCATCTTTACCTTCTATGTTGACTTCATAGGACTTAATTGTCTCATAATCAAGTTGTTTTTTTAATTTAATATCCCCTTTTAGATAATCAATTTCAAAAGTTTTGCTGATCTCCTCTGAAGGCTGGAAAAGTGAATAGGAAATCTCACCATTGAAACCCAAGTCTATATCTGTAGCAGAAACAGTGACAATCAGGGAGCCAATAGGACTGTTTTCAGGGATCTTCACTCTGTACAAAGACTGCTCAAATACAGGAGCATTATCATTGATGTCCAAGACCTCTATATACACCTGAGCAGTCCCAGTTCGGGGTGGAGAACCACCATCCTGAGCCGTGAGAATTAACCTGAGCTCAGGTTCCTCTTCCCGATCTAGTTCTTTATCCATCAGCAACTCAGGATATTTTCCACCATCGCTACGTTGTCGGGTAAGGACCCGAAAGTAGGAGTTGGGGCTGATTAGGTAATTCTCAATATTATTTTGACCTACATCCATATCCTGGGCATTCTTCAGAGGAAACGTTGCTCCCATCGGACTGCTCTCTGATATTTTTAGTACCATGTCTCTGTCTAGAAATTCGGGTGCATGGTCATTTATGTCAATTACTTGTAGCTCGGCTTGAAAAAACTCTAAGGGATTTTCTAGCAACACTTGGAAATGCAGAACACAGGGCTCTGTGTGGCCACACAGCTCCTCACGGTCCAGTTTTTCTTGGAGCATCAAATCCCCGTTCTCCTGATTCAGCTGCAATTGCATTTTGTTTCCTTTGGAAATGACCCTAGCCCCCCTCCTGGAAAGTTCCCTCTGCCCCAAGCCTAGATCCTTCGCTAAATTGGTTACAAAGGAGCGCCCCTCAGTTTCCTCCACCACAGAATAGCGCCTAGGTTCAGTGCCCGCCAAAGAAAAGCCCAAGAGAAGAAAGAAGAAAAGGACTTGCCTTTGTCTGCAGAGACTGCGTATGGCCTCCATTGTTCTTGCTGGCAATCTCCAGCCTCAAAGTTTCTTCTGTTCTAAAAAAGCATCTGTATCTGAGACTGTTTATTACACAGGATTCCTCAGAATGTCCCAGTGACTATCCCCTTTACAGAGGATCCACGCTTTGATATTCAAGCTTCCGTGGGCTTCCCAGTTGTGTTGGCAAATTTTGCGTGTTAATGGAGCTAAAACTGCAATACTGGTTTTTACCTTCTTATCCTGCAGCGCCACCATGTGTTCTCATAGGATCTTACACTTTCTATAATGAACAGGGATGCATTTTTCCTAATTCTTGATTACAGGCACCAGTGAACTATGTACAATTACAATATTGTTTTTACTGTCACGGAATGTAAGGTGTAGGTGGTCCAAGAGAAACTTGAGAGGTCCACACAAGATAGATGACAGTAGTAGGGACATTGTACATTAAACTATTTAAATTAAGTTTGTGCCAGGATGCTGAGAAGATAGAGAAATGCAGAGAAATGTAAATCCCTACATAACTAGAGAAACAGAAAGTTTCTTCAGAAGTACGAATTTTATAGCCATGAAGTATGAAAATGGTCACCTATAAATCTTGGACTACTTATTTAATCTCTACCTCTGTTTCCTAATTTGGAAAGTGGAAGTGCTGCTCTGAGTTTCTCAAGTCGTAGTTGGGGAAATGAAGGTAGGGGAAAATTAACTTTACACATACACACACATACTCACACGCATGCCAATTGTAATTTGGTACCAACAGGTAGCTGAATTTGTAGGAATTTGTTGATCTAACTAGAAAAGTAACAAAGGTTCTCCTGCAAAAAGCAGGATACTCACTAATATTAATTTAATTTATAGATGAAAATGACTAGGAATTGTTAGTCATTATAATAATCTCATAGAAGTATAATAGAAGTCTATAGAAGTATATTGCTTGAAAGTAGGGGTAGTTTTCTATCTAGGAAGGATATCCTGTTTTTCTTAACACCACTTTGCTATTTAAATTCAATTTAAAATGCCATTTACTTAAAATTTTTCTACTCTTATAAAGGAGGAGATTATGGTGAGTGTTTGGGTACTCATACTGGCTCTGATAATTAGTAGTATTTTGCATAAATTTATCATCCACACATGCTTACATGTTAAGTAATGTAAATTTCACCCAAAATAGATTGACTATTAGTGACTAAAAATTCTAATGTCATTATTTCATCTATAAATTAAATTAATATTAGTGAGTATCTATTTCTATTCAAAGTTTATGTTTGAATCAAGATTCATACAATATTCACCAAACATTACATTTGATTAGTAAATCTCTAAATATCTTTCATTATATAAAATTCCTTCCTCCCTTTTTCCATGTTACAGGTTTGTTGGAATAATTAGATAATATTATTTTGTTATTATTAAGACCTGATAATATTACTGATGTGATTACTGTAAGATTTTATCTGGTGTCATTCCAAGTAGCCCCTGAGCACTACCAGAAGATAGGGCATACCCCCAATAAAAACTTTACAAATGTCAAAAAAATTTGGGTTTTGGTTTCCCCCAAAAAACATCACCAAGTTAGTAAATATATAAATCCTGTAGTTCTCAGGGACCATGTGGAGCTGGGAATCTCTGTGAGTTTTCTTGCTGCAAAGCCAGAGCTTCAATCCTTTGAGTCATCTTATTCTAGATTGTTTGTTGTTATTTTGGTTTTTATGTCATACCCAGTGGTGCTCAGAGATTACTGGTGCAGGTTTGGGAGACCATATGGGTTGCCTGGCATCAAACCTGATTTGACCACATGTAAGGCTAGAACATGATCTGCTGCATCCTCAACCCATCCTAAATTTAATTTTATTTTGCTTGTCCTTATGCCAGTAAGCTATATTTAATAATGTCCAAAAATAGTTCTATTTAAAAGTTACTGACCTAGGCTGAAAATGTAGTATAGTGGTTAAGGCTCTTGTCTTGCAATATAGCCAACTCTAGTCCCTTCACCACCACTGCATGTAGATGAGATCCCTGAAAACCACCAGGAGTGTTCCTGAACACAGACCTAGGAATAGAATCTGAGTACTGGATGCACCTCCAAAGTAATAACTATGTGTAAAAAATGTTAAAAGAGAAAGCAGTTATAGATTACTATAACAAATCTTCTCAACTCTCCAGAATCTTCTATGATAATGTTTACAGAATCTTCTAAAACAATGTATTCTTTTTTTAGTTTTACTTATTTAAAACTATTCTCTTTCTCTCTCTTTTGATTTTTGGGTCACACCCAGCAGTGCCCAAGGGTTACTCCTGGCTCTGCTCTCAGACTTCACTCTTGGCAGGCTCATGGAACCATATAGGAGGCTGAGAATCGAACCAGAGTCCACTGGTCCACTGATAGGCAAACACCCTACCGCTGTGCTAAAGCTTTGGCCTCCAAAACTATTGCTTTTAAACTTTCTTACTTTAGCACTGACTGATAATGAACGAGAAGTTTTCAAAATAAATTCCCAAATTAAAAGAGGGAAATTACTTTTGTTTTTGAGTGGATACTTGGGGGTTATCACCCTTGGTAATGCTCAAGGATTTCTATTAGTTCAATCAATATTCAGGAATCACTCCTGTGCTTGGAGGAATCATGTAGTAATCTGGGGATGCAAGGCAAGCATCCTACTTGGATTATCTTTCCAGCCTAGGAAAATATTTTAAAAGGCAGATGAGAAATTACTGTACAGAAGTAACATCAGAGAAAGGGAGAAAATAACTGAAGTAATAAAAATTATACAATATTTCTACAATAATTCTATAAAGGCACATTAAATTTCTGAATAGGCCCTGTGGTAGAAAAAGTCAAATATCAAAAGAACAAGCATAAAACCATACATGAATCTGGTTAATCATAGCTTTAATAACAGAGGAAGAGTTAATCCAGAAAAATGAGTAATTGGTTTATAAGAAATAAAACTACCCATGAATATATATAATTATTCCCAAATATAATAAAGACTGAACTGGAACATAATAATAAAAATAGACTTATTATTTAGGACTTATTCTCATTACTTATTTGCAAACCTGCCAGGAACAGCTAATGTCAGTAATAAACAAATTTGCATTCCAACAAGATGGTAGAGTGGAGCCACAGTAATTGTTCCACACGACCACCACTGGCATCCCATATGGCTTTCCAAGCACCATAAAGTGTGATTATAGGAGTAATCTCTGAGCAACTCAGAATGTGACCCCAAAACCAGACAAGGTAGTGAGACAAACCTAGCAGGATGGTACCATGCCATTTTTATGGTGACATTAGCAGATTCACTAAATATAAGTCTAGAGACAACTCTGTGTTTATTACTAAGTGACTTCCCCTTAGAAGTTTACTGCTAACATTGATAAAATAGTGTTGATAAATAACAAGTATTTTTAAAGCTTTAAAAGATATTACAATTCCTATTTCTAAAATTTCATAGCTATACAGCACCCAGATTCAACACAAAAGTAGCAAAGAGTTTGAAAACAATAAAATTCAGTTAAAATATCACAATTTGAGATTTTACATGTAATTGCTCAGTGTGTACAATTGCTTCAGACTAAAATGACATGCATTCCAGCCTTTAAAGAAGCTTTTGGGACTAAAAGCAGATATTTTATGTGTCAAATAGAAAATAAAGCTATATTGCTTTAAAAAACATAATTGAAATGATGTGAATGCCTCTTTTATATAAGTAGTTCAGAATCAACTTATTGTCAATCATTTTGGGGATCACACTCAGTAAATTTACAGGGACCATACAATGTCCTGTGAGCCATATACTTGCCGTTCTGGGAAGATTTTTTATACAGGAATATATACACACAAACACAAATATTTATTTTTCATTCTTTAAGAAAAACCTATATCATTACCAACTGAAGGATATTCTTCCACTTCCATTCCTCTGCTCTGGGGATAAATATTAGGAAGAATGGGCTTGAGGAACTTGAAGTCATTGGTGCCAGCGCCCCCCGCCAGGCACACCTCATACCGGTAGCTGTGGGACAGGGTCCCCGCGCCGCTGGCGTCCAGCAGCTGTCCCGGAAAGGGCCCGTCGGGCAGACCCGGGTAGGGGTAGCCGCCCCCCGCCGCCGGCCCGGCCCGCCGGCACAGGCGCACGGCCACGAAGGCCAGCACCGAGAAGAGGAAGAGCGACGACACGCACGCCAAGGCCACCACCAGGTAGACGGTGAGGCGGTCGTCGGGCGCCGCGCCGGCCGCCGCGTCGGGCAGCGGCAGGAAGGGCTGCGAGAAGCCGTCCACCAGCAGCACGTGCAGCGTGACGCTGGCCGACAGCGGCGGCTCGCCATTGTCCCTGACCAGCACCAGCAGCCTGTGCTTGGGCGCGTCGCGCTCGCTGAGCGGCCGCGCCGTGCGCACCTCGCCATTGTGCGCCCACACGCTGAAGAGCCCGGGCTCCGTGGCCTTGAGCAGCTGGAAGGACAGCCAGGCGTTCTGGCCCGCGTCGCCGTCCACCGCCACCACCTTGCTCACCAGGTAGCCCGCCTCGGCCGCCCTGGGCACCAGCTCGCTGCACGCCGCCGACGCGTTCTGCAGCGGGTACAGCACGAAGGGCGCGTTGTCGTTGCGGTCCAGCACCTGCACGCGCACCCGCGCCTGGCCGCTCAGCGCGGGCGAGCCGCGGTCCTGCGCGCGCACAAAGAACTCGAAGGCGCGCACCGCCTCGAAGTCCAGCGAGCGCAGCGCGAACAGCTGCCCGTTGTCCGCGTTGATGGACACCAGCGAGGCGAGCGGCAGCTGCGGGGGCCAAGGCTCGGGGCCCGGCAGCAGCGAGTAGGTCAGCTGCGCGTTGCTGCCCGCGTCCGCGTCCGTGGCGCTCACGCTGCCGATGTGCAGCGCGGGGCTGTTGTTCTCGCCCACCAGCAGGGTGTAGGAGGGCTGGCTGAAGGCGGGGGCGTTGTCGTTCACGTCGGACACCTGCACCCTGATGGTGTGCTGCGTTGCCAGCCTGGGGGTGCCCAGGTCTGTCACCGTGATGGTGATATTGTACTCTGATCTTTCTTCTCTGTCCAGTGGTCTCTCGGTTTCCAGTGTGAAGTAATTCTCTACAGATTGCTTCAGAACGAAGGGCAGGTCGTCCTGGATGGAGCAAGCCATCTTAGCGTTGTTGCCTGAATCTCTGTCTCTAATCCTAAAGACAGCTACAATGGTTTCTGGAGAATTTTCTGCAATTGGACTACTCAGTGAGGACATGAGTAGTTCAGGAGGGTTATCATTTATGTCTGTCACATCAATCACTACAAGACATTTCCCAGAAAGTCCTCCACCATCCTTGGCCTGGATAGTTAAATTGTAAGTTTGCACGGCCTCATAGTCCAATTTATCTCTAAGAGAAAGGCTGCCAGATATTGGATTGAGTTGAAATGTTTTGAGAATTCTTTCAGTGGCATAGAAAAATGCATAGATTATTTCTCCATAACTTCCAATATCTAAATCTCTAGCTGATACAATGAGTACTAGAGATCCAATAGGGCTATTCTCAGGCACCTGTACTTTATAAAGTGAGTGTTCAAATTCAGGCGCGTTGTCATTCACATCCACAACCTGTATGTATACCTGGGTGGATCCAAATCTGGGTGGAGAACCGCCATCTATTGCTGTGAGGATTAAACTGAGCTCTGACACTTCTTCCCGGTCCAGGACTCGATCCAGGACCAGTTCAGGATAGATAGTTCCATCCCCACTATCATGAACATTTATATGGAAATAGGCATTGGAGCTGATTGTATAGTTTCTCAGGTTATTGCTTCCAACATCTGAATCCTGTGCACTTTCTAGAAGAAAAGACGATCCTGGGGTGGTACTTTCTAATATTTCCAGGGAAATTTCTCTTTCTAGAAAAACTGGCGAATGATCATTGATATCTCTGACCCATAGTTCAGCAGGGAAAATCTGAAAAGGTTTTTCTAGTAGCACCTGGAAAGACAGCACACAAGGCTCTTTGGGACCACACAGATCCTCTCTGTCTAATTTCTCACTTAGAACCAAATCACTAGTTTGCGGATTCAGTACTAAAAACAGTATGTTCTGATCTGAAAAGATTCTAGCTCCCCGAGCTGACAGTTCCCCAGTCTCCAACCTCAAGTCTTTTGCTAGGTTAGCCACAAAGGTGCCTTTCTCTGTTTCCTCTGCTATGAAATAGCGAAGCGGTTCCGCAGCAACCCAAGACACTCCCAGAAATACACAAAGAAATAGCACTTGCCTTTTCTGCACAGCATGCTCCACTTTAGCCTCCATTCTTTGTTTAAGCGATTTTCCAAAACACCAGTCCTCAAGCAAATAGCAACAATAGAATCCTTTAAAAGGAGCTCAGAATATCAATGCCTGTAGGGAAGGATCCCTTCCTTGTCTGGCCAGTTTTATTTAACACTGCAATGGACTAGAGTCCTTGGATGCCTGTGTAGTTTTTCTCTTTTTAGCCTGCAGCGCCACCTTGCGTTTTGTGGCGTTTTAACCTCCTTTTAAAAGGGAGTAAAAGATGGTGGTTGAAATGAAATGAAAGAGCAGTGAATTTTCACCTCAATGTCCTTGCCCTTTCATCTTTTGCTTCACAGTTACGACAATACATAGTTTCCCCCTCTGATTATCTAGATACTTTGTTGGTTCTTTAAATTTTTCCTTTTAATAAAGTTCTAGTATAAAAAAACATGTAACCTCCATCATAAAGTCAACCGAGTTTGGGGAATCCTTAATTTCTTTCTAAACTGCCTAACAGCTGATCTCAAGTGCAATAAACCTTCTTACACTTCCTTTCGAGTTGAACAATCCTTCTAGTTTCAAAGTCTTTACTCAACCAGTGATTTATTCCTTGCCTCCACCTTTACCCTTCACCTACACTAAACATGTGATTGCTTCTATATAATTAAATGATTAATATCTCAAAAATTATAATTAACAAATACTTTAAAAACTTTAGTTGCAAGGAAGACAAATTTGTTGAAGTGTTTCTAGGATTTTGTCTTGAATATGATATTTGCTCTCAGTTTGTGAGAAATGCTTTCTTGAATTAAAATTTAATATTCTTTCATATTTTAAAATTATTTTTGAATCTGTTATATTTGTGCTTTTGTTAAGCAGCTTTTTATTTCTCAATGTTTTTAAAAATATAAATGACTCTTAACTAGCCCATATTTTAATTCACAGATACATTTGATCTGATCATTATTGTAGAGTTTTCTGATCTAAATTGGCCACTGTTCTGTGAACAAGTGTGTATTTATTTTTTGTGGTTTTTGGGTCACACCCGGCAGTGCTCAGGGGTTATTTCTGGCTCCAGGCTCAGAAATTGCTCCTGGCAGGCACAGGGGACCATATGGGGAGCCGGGAATCGAACCCATGACCTCCTCCATGAAAGGCAAATGCCTTACCTCCATGCTATCTCTCCGGCCCCGAACAAGTGTGTATTTATCTTCTGTGGTTTGGTCTTAATCTTCACAAAATGACTTAGGAAACTTTTCATTTGTAACTATATTCTCACCTATTTTTACATGATTAATTATAATTTGTCTCTGGAATGAATTGAGTTTGATATTTTCACTGATGCTAACTTTTGAATGTCCTTTTCCATTTTACTTTTGGTTATTGGTCTGGCCAGGTTTTGTTTCCTCTTAAGGTAATTTGTATTGTGTATAAAGTATATTCTTTTTTATCTAGATTTGAAAATTTGGGTTTATATTTTCATTGTGTTTATCTATATTTCTATGTACTTCTTCCTCATAAAGCTTAGTGGTTTTGTTTTATTATTGGAGTGACTTGCAACATGCCTGTCTTACTGATCATTTGAAGTGCAGCTTTTATTCAAAGTTTATTGAAAATCAAGTGTTAGTTTAAAATCAAATGGTACTGAGAGGTTTATAGTAAAACATACTAGGTTTATTCTTTTTTCATCGTAATTTCACTGTTCTCTTTCCAATAGGCAGCCATTTAAACACTTGTAATTATATCTTCTCCATTAATGTGCAGTCTTCTGGGTTTTGAGTTACTGTTTTTATCATCAGATGTCTCCTTTTTAGATTAATTCTTAGCTATCAACAATTTCAATGTTCTTTCATTGGCTGCATTGTTGTGGGTTCTTTATCACAAGCAGCAATTCTCAGGGCTTAATCCTGGTTATGCTCAAAGATCACGTCTGGTGTTTCTCCAGGACCATATACAATATCAGAAATTGAATCTGGTTAGGCAACAATGTGAGGTAAGTGCATTAATATTTATATTATTTAAGGACCAGGTTCTGCCTACCTTTTAAAATAAATGCTTTTTTGGCTGTAGAGATAGAATAGTAGATAGAGTGCTTGCCTTGCATGTGGCCAGAGTTTGACCCCATCATCCCAAATGGTCCCCCTGAGCACTGCCAGGAGTAACTCTTATATAGAGAGTCAATAATAGCCCCCTGGAGATTGCAGGGTGTGGCCCAAAACCCACAAATTAAAAACTTTTTAGTATGTGTATATGTAGTGGCAGTAATCAAAGTTAAGCCTAACAAATGCAAAGTAATTTTTACCACCAAACTACATTTCTAGCCTACTCAATTATTTTAAGTTTACAATTGCCAGTAATAATTTTTCACTTACTTTTTTGAAAGTATTTTTACTCATTCTTCTCATATTTCTTATTGTTTCTCAGTTATATCTTTAAACATATACATAGCTCTGTGATCTGAGATATGATTTGTCCTTTAAATTGGCATAACTCTCTTCATCTACTGCAGAGTTTTTAACTTTTATGTGCAAAGGCACACTTTTTTCATGAAAGGAACACCACTATTAGAAAATGTTAAAAAAAATGAAACTCTTGCCTTTATTGGCTATATATGAAGTAGTTATCTTAAATAGGAATCAAATAAACACAAAGTAATTATCTTTAATTACTTTATTATGATAAAGCATTTTATAATTGTTCATATTTCTGTTCATTTACTCAGTGCAAAATCTGGGCCTGTTTGGCTGAACACAAAGCTGATATTTTGGCAGGAATCGAAGAAAGACACTTGTATCTCTTCATCAACAGTTCTCAGTCTCTCTGTCTTTAGAATCTAATGCCTGTTCTATTTGTGAGCCGAAAATGCATGTTTCAGAAGAAATTGGAATTTTCCCCTTGGCACACCAGACAATATCTCACTGCACACTAATGTGCCGGGGCACAGTGGTTGAAAATGCTGAATTCTACTGCATAAAGATCATACCAGAATGTTCCCTTGCTGTCATTCTTACAATTCTCTTTGTCTTTTATTCTAGTTAAATTTCCTATTTCTAGGATTTTTATTTATTTTTTTGTTTCTACTATTGCTTTAAAAGATCATTCTTCCAAGTCTTATCAGATTAAAAGGAAGTTTATTGATGACAGCCTTCAAAAAGCCAAAGTCCAGTGCCAGAATCCTATATAGATAATATAGCTAGAGTATTTGCCTTGCATGCAGTCAACCTGGGTTTGATCTCTGACATCCCATATGGTTCCCTGAGCACCATCAACAATGATCCCTGTGACCCCAAACCAAAGGGAAATAAACAAAATGCATAAGATCTTCAGCTCTAATCTGGACTCATTGTCTAAAATAAAATTGTGCGAGTGAAGCAATAGTACAGTGGGTAGGGTATTTGCCTTGCATGCAGCTAACACGGGTTGATTCCTGGCATTCCATATTCCAAAGCCTGAAAGAGGTGATTTCTGAGCACAGAGCCAGAGTAACCGCTGAGTGTTGCTGGGTGTGATCCCAAAAAAATTAAATAAATGAATAAAAAAAAAAGTTGTCAAGTGAGATCATTCTTAACCTTCTCTTGGAAGTCATTTCACTCTGTCTTGCTTAGAATCTTGTCTTCTCTGTTTCTTCTTTTTTCAATGATTTATTTGTTTTATTATTGCTAATTATTTTTCACTTATTTTTTTTGAAATTCCTACAACTCAGATGTTGGATGTCAGGCATGATCTCGGTCTCCTATTTGCCATTTAAAATAGTTTTGAAATGTTTCCTAGAATATTCTCTTGTTTTCAAGCACTTTTTATCAAGATTAATTTATTGTGAGAAAAAATGAATAAGATTAATTTATTATAATTATTTTTCTCATATCTTTATTCCTAGACTCCTTTCTCACTTGAGGATGAAGTGAAATTTTAAGTCTTTTCTTCATGAAAGCTTTGTTTTTCTCACAATGCCTTTCACCTTTTATTAATTTTATTTACTCTCAAGTCCCCCCTTTCCTTTCTTCTTGTTGTGATGACCCTCTATTTCATCCATGCTTGAATGTGGTAGTTGCATACTTTTAGATGTGATGCTGAGAGTTTCAACAAGAGTTGAGATATTTGTACATTTGACTGCAGCACTTGTAGGTCTTTGCACTTTTTCTTTTACTTTATTTTCTTTTTTTTTTGCATTGATTGCACATATAATTACTGTGGAGTCATGGAGACACACAAGATTATAATTGCGGTGCTTTCGAGGAGTCACTGTGCTGCTCACACACCTGTTTGACAATGATTACACTTCTTGACCATGCCACCCACAATCTTGGTGATCACAAAAAAACTGCTACAGTGATGCAGGAGTCACATACACAGCAAATAATCACAGAAAGTACAGGGCTGGTGATAACACAGTGGGTAGAACTTTTGCCTTCACCTGGCGCCAACCCAGGTTCGATCCTCGGCATCTCCTATGGTCCCCTTAGCCTGCCAGGAGTGATGTTTTTTTGAGCACAAAGCCATGACTACATAGAATAACATGACAATGTGCTGAGTGCCAACAGCTGTGACCCAAAACCAAAGAAAAAAGACAATACAATATCGAGGCTTAAATAGAAGAAATGCCAAGATATGCTCACACAACAAAATTTGCACTGGCCTATTTCTTGGGTCATATTCTTCATTACATTTTATTTATTTCTTTATTTTTGATAAACTTTTTTCATTTGTCTTATTCATGTACAACTTATTCTTCTTATTGAGTTTAGAAGACCAAAAGGCTCATTTATTGATTTAAGCATGTTGTAAAAATGAGTCCAGTACGACCATTACCCTAAGGGTAGCAGGGAGCACTTACAATTTAGGAACTCTAGAACCAGTCAATGTAATTAAGACTTTCCACATTAGCTAGACAGATTTCCACCATGAAAAGGGATGAATTGAAACGACAAAGAATTGAGTGTGCGAAGAGGTGTGTAATGTGGAGATCTGCGTCATTTTGGGAAAGATAAATTATGCCTCACTGAAGCTTGCCTTCTTTATCTCACTGTATATCATATATAATTCAGTACAGGGCTCACAATGGGTCAATGCTTTCTCAACATCTGATTTCATGATCACTATAGAAAGTAAATGGCACATGAACTCTAGAGCATCATTCCAGTAAGTAACATGCCATATCGTCTCACGTTTTGTAAACTACATAGAATAGCATGACAATGTGTGATTTAAAGAAAAAATGGAATTGAAGTTTTGATGTGTATTTGAAAAGAGAGCTAAAAGGTTTATAATTAGTCCCAGTGAAAAATCATCTATTTTGGTATTTGGGCCACACCCAGTGGTGCTCAGGGGTTTACTCCAGACTCTGTGCTCAGTAATTACTCATGGCAGTTCTCAGGGGAACATATGTATTGCTGGGGTTGGAACCCACATCAGCCATGTGTGAGGCTAACATACATTTATGTGCCCTACCCATTATACTATCTCTCTGGTCCCTCAATTGTCACTTTTTAACAATAGGTGTTCTATATTTCACTGGTCACATATTTTCAACACCCACATTTCCCCCACAGGTTTGCCAGTGGAAACTCTAATATAAGAACTTTTTCAGTCATCAGAAAACAGTTGTGCTGCCTGATGCTCCACTGAAACAAGCAAACATAAAGAATACAGAGTGTATTATTATAAGATATGAAATGTCCAGAACAAACAAATCCACAGAGATATGAAGTTGATTGCTGGTGTCAAGGGTTGGAGAGAAGGAAATTGGAAGGGACTGTTAATGGATATAAATTTTCTTAAAGACTTATGAAAATGTGTTACAATTCTTGAATTAGAGAGTAGTAATGACTATAAAATTTTGAATATTCTCAAAACTCAACTGTAGATATGTGTCTGTATGTTTATGCTTTATATATTTTATGGTGCTGAAGAGATAATAAAGCAGGTCTGTGCTTGTTTTCCATGCCACTAACCTTCAGCACCCATATGACCCCAGAGAACAGACAGGGGTGATCCCTGAGCACAGAACCAGATATAAGCCCTTCGCACCATTGGCTATAACCCAAAAGCCTACAAGATACATATGGGTATTTTATAAGATAAATTGTATTTTAAAAAATTTAACTCTAAAAGGTGTCTTAAAGAAACACTGAGAAAAAGAATTTTTTGTTTTGCCTTTGCACTCCCAGGATTACTCCCAGTGCAGCCAGGGTTGCTTGAGGGATCCTGACTTGATAGGGAGTGAACCTGCGACTGCCATGTGTTAATTTCAAGTTCATCTCAGCTCATTCTGATATATCCCTCAACTAAAAATCAAAGTTTTTTCAAAATAAAAATAAAAATAGCAAGCAGAAAATTAATAATAAGGAATAAAATAGTGAAAATATCCTAGAGCATCTAGAAAAATTAAAAATAAAAGTAAACAAAGAAATATAACAAAAATGAGATGCTAACCTTTAGGAGGTAACTAAGCAGTGAAGAGTTAAAAATTAAGTACCCTGATGAGGATGTGACTCAGTGACAGAACCACTCATGAATTTGACTTGCATGTGTGAGGTCCTAGGTACAATACTTGAGTTTAAACTTAAAATGACACAAAACCAAATCATGACTGAGTCTGAAACACATGTCTCAAGATTAATAACTCTGATTGACTGCACAGTACAATGAATGGTAAACCTTTTACACAATGGCATACAATAAACTCTGGAGCCACTAGACATAATATAATAACTAAATTATTTAGTAACCTAATCTAGAGAAAATCAAGTCATATATCTCATTATCATCACAACTGGAATTTGGGATCATATCATTTGTTAAGAATAGTCTTGTGCATTTAAGAATAGGTAGCAGCAACCCTGCATCCCTGATCTCAACCCTCTAGAAGACTATATCAACCATCTTTTTTTTACCACTCAGACTGCATCCTCTCCCTCTACCATTTCCAGAGGAAAGGGAGAGCAATCATCAATGGCAAAAGGCAGTCACAGAAGTGACACCTAGAGCCAGCTTCATGCTCAGGAAAGGACTCTTGACTCCTCCTCGTGACTTTGGGTGCTCTGCATGATCAGAGAAACCTCTCTAGTCACATACTATAGAAATGATCCCTGAAAGTATAGTCTTCTATATCAACCATCTTAAAAACTTACAAATTCTATCAATGTTATTAGATGTGTGAGAAAATAACCCCTATCCTAAAAACAGAGTTTTAGAAGAAAAAACAGGTGTGACAAAAGTAGGAAATCAGAATGCTGATCATCTCGATCTGAATATTAGAAGAAAAGTAAGAAATATCTTTAAAATACTAATCACAAATATTACCTAATCTATGATTCCAACTTGTCACAGTAGTCAAATTAACATGTAAAATATTCATAAATAAAGTTCTCAATAAATTGGTTGTCAAATACTCTTCAGGGTGGGAAATTCAGAGAATAAAGCTCAGGGTAATGAAAATAGCAAGGCACGGTTATGCAATAGATTTAGAAAGAAAAATATAGAATTGAGTAAGAGTCTGGGTGACTTCAAGAAAAAACAATCGAACTAAGAGATTCCTTTACAAGTTTAATAATACAGAGTATCCTTAGCATGAATGTAAGTTAAAAACATACATAGGAAAGAAAATAATCTGAAAATTAGGAAATTATTAAATGCAAATAAAAGCAGTAGCTAAATTAAGAAATACCATTATAAGCAATGTTTACCATCACAATTGATATTAAACAAAAGATAAAGTAGAGTATGTGTACGTCCTCTAATTTGAAAAAAGCTAATATCTGAGGGAAAAGAATGTTAGAAAAATAGAAATGAATAGCATGGGAAAAAGTTGAAAGTTTTAAAAATTGGGGCAGGGCAGTGGTGCAGGGAAAGGATGTATGCCTTGCAATTGGCTGCCCTAGGACAGACCAAGGTTCAATCCCTCTGTGTCCCAAAATGTCCCTGAGCCAGGAGTGACTTTGATAGCAAGGAGTAACCTTTGAGCATCACTGGGTGTGCCTCAAAAACAAAAGCAAAAAAATCTGAAAGATATTGAGGTCCAGAAAGATAAACTATAAGGTAGAGATTTGCTTTGGGCATGGGTAACTGCCATCCCAACTTCACATCTCAACCTTTTCAGAGTGATTTTTGAGCACAGTAAGGAATAAGTCCTAAGTCCAGTGAGGTTTGGCTCCAAAACAAAATGCAAAACACAAAGTCACCATTTGCAATGGTAGTTAAAAACTCATGTGAAGACTAAAAATATACAATTCTTTTAACCCTAATAAGGTAAATGAGCAAATAAATGTGAATACCCAAAAATTTACTTAACTGCTAAAACTCTCACTGCACAAAATCTGAGACAACATTTTAGGAGTATACATCAGAATATGACTTCGTATGAACATTCAAAAGATAAAACATGGGCCCGGAGAGATAGCACAGCGGCATTTGCCTTGCAAGCAGCCAATCCAGGACCAAAGGTGGTTGGTTCGAATCCCGGTGTCCCATATGGTCCCCCGTGCCTGCCAGGAGCTATTTCTGAGCAGAGAGCCAGGAGTAACCCCTGAGCACCGCCGGGTGTGACCCCCCCCAAAAAAAAAGATAAAACATATTACTAGTTGAAATTAACCATGATTATAATGTAATAACAATTTTCTTATGTGCAAGAGAGCTATAGAAATTTATATTAAAATATTTATCACATCACATTATTAATTTAATCAATTGCTTTCCAAGATTAGAATTTTCTTCTATGTCCCCACCAGTCCATTCACCAGTGAAGTATAAATTAGTTACAAGGGAGAATTTTAAAAGGTGGAGTTTTTCTATCTATACTCTTAGAGTATCTCCAGGACACTGAGCATAGCAAAACACACATCAGGGACATATCCTAACTAGTCCCATAACTATTCAGAAAGGTAGGGTTTTCCTCTAGGACATCGCCAGTGGCTTGTGGCTGAAACATGGGCAGAATGGGCTTGAGGAACTTGAAGTCATTGGTGCCAGCGCCCCCCGCCAGGCACACCTCATACCGGTAGCTGTGGGACAGGGTCCCCGCACCGCTGGCGTCCAGCAGCTGTCCCGGAAAGGGCCCATCGGGCAGACCCGGGTAGGGGTAGCCGCCCCCCGCCGCCGGCCCGGCCCGCCGGCACAGGCGCACGGCCACGAAGGCCAGCACCGAGAAGAGGAAGAGCGACGACACGCACGCCAAGGCCACCACCAGGTAGACGGTGAGGCGGTCGTCGGGCGCCGCGCCGGCCGCCGCGTCGGGCAGCGGCAGGAAGGGCTGCGAGAAGCCGTCCACCAGCAGCACGTGCAGCGTGACGCTGGCCGACAGCGGCGGCTCGCCATTGTCCCTGACCAGCACCAGCAGCCTGTGCTTGGGCGCGTCGCGCTCGCTGAGCGGCCGCGCCGTGCGCACCTCGCCATTGTGCGCCCACACGCTGAAGAGCCCGGGCTCCGTGGCCTTGAGCAGCTGGAAGGACAGCCAGGCGTTCTGGCCCGCGTCGCCGTCCACCGCCACCACCTTGCTCACCAGGTAGCCCGCCTCGGCCGCCCTGGGCACCAGCTCGCTGCACGCCGCCGACGCGTTCTGCAGCGGGTACAGCACGAAGGGCGCGTTGTCGTTGCGGTCCAGCACCTGCACGCGCACCCGCGCCTGGCCGCTCAGCGCGGGCGAGCCGCGGTCCTGCGCGCGCACGGAGAACTCGAAGGCGCGCACCGCCTCGAAGTCCAGCGAGCGCAGCGCGAACAGCTGCCCGTTGTCCGCGTTGATGGACACCAGCGAGGCGAGCGGCAGCTGCGGGGGCCAAGGCTCGGGGCCCGGCAGCAGCGAGTAGGTCAGCTGCGCGTTGCTGCCCGCGTCCGCGTCCGTGGCGCTCACGCTGCCGATGTGCAGCGCGGGGCTGTTGTTCTCGCCCACCAGCAGGGTGTAGGAGGGCTGGCTGAAGGCGGGGGCGTTGTCGTTCACGTCGGACACCTGCACCCTGATGGTGTGCTGCGTTGCCAGCCTGGGGGTGCCCAGGTCTGTCACCGTGATGGTGATATTGTACTCTGATCTTTCTTCTCTGTCCAGTGGTCTCTCGGTTTCCAGTGTGAAGTAATTCTCTACAGATTGCTTCAGAACGAAGGGCAGGTCTACCTGGATGGAGCAAGCCATCTTCGCGTTGTTGCCTGAATCTCTGTCTCTAATCCTAAAGACAGCCACAATAGTGTCCGGAGAATTTTCTGCAATTGGACTACTCAGTGAGGACATGAGCAGTTCAGGTGGGTTATCATTTATGTCTGTCACATCAATCACTACAAAACATTTCCCAGAAAGTCCTCCACCATCCTTGGCCTGAATAGTTAAATTGTAAGTTTTCATGACCTCATAGTCCAACTCACCAATAAGAGAAAGGCTGCCAGATGTTGGATTGAGTTGAAAAGTTTTGAGAATTCTTTCAGTGGCATAGAAAAATTCATAGATAATTTCTCCATAACTTCCAATATCTAAATCTCTAGCTGATACAATGAGTACTAGGGATCCAATAGGACTATTCTCAGGCACCTGTACTTTATAAAGTGAATGTTCAAATTCAGGCGCATTGTCATTCACATCCACAATCTGTATGTATACCTGGGTGGTTCCAAATCTGGGTGGAGAACCTCCATCTATGGCTGTGAGGATTAAAGTGAGTTCTGACACTTCTTCCCGGTCCAGTACTCGATCCAGGACCAGTTCAGGATAGATAGTTCCATCCCCACTATCATGAACATTTATATGGAAATAGGCATTGGAGCTGATTGTATAATTTCTCAGGTTATTGCTTCCAACATCTGAATCCTGTGCATATTCTAGCAGAAAGGTATAGCCTGGCGTGGTACTTTCTGGTATTTTCAAGGAAATTTCTCTTTTTAGAAAAACTGGTGAATGATCATTAATATCTCTGACCCATAGTTCAGCAGGGAAAATCTGAAAAGGTTTTTCTAGTAGCACCTGGAAAGACAGCACACAAGGCTCTTTGGGGCCACACAGATCCTCTCTGTCTAATTTCTCACTTAGAACCAAATCACTAGTTTGCGGATTCAGTACTAAAAACAGTATGTTCTGATCTGAAAAGATTCTAGCTCCCCGAGCTGACAGTTCCCCAGTCTCCAACCTCAAGTCTTTTGCTAGGTTAGCCACAAAGGTGCCTTTCTCTGTTTCCTCTGCTATGAAATAGCGAAGCGGTTCCGCAGCAACCCAAGACACTCCCAGAAATACACAAAAAAATAGCACTTGCCTTTTCTGCACAGCATGCTCCACTTTAGCCTCCATTGTTTGTTTAAGCGATCTTCCAAAACACCAGTCCTCAAGCAAATGGCAACAATAGAATCATTTAAAGGGAGCTCAGAATATCAATGCCTGTAGGGAAGGATCCCTTCCTTGTCTGGCCAGTTTTATTTAACACTGCAATGGACTAGAGTCCTTGGATGCAGGTGTAGTTTTTTTCTCTTTTGAGCCTGCAGCGCCACCTTGCGTTTTGTGGCGTTTTAACCTCCTTTTAAAAGGGAGTAAATTAGAAGATGGTGGTTGAAATCAAATGAAAGAGCAGTGAATTTTCACCCCCATGTCCTTGCCCTTTCATCTTTTGCTTCACAGTTACGACAATAGTTTTCCCCTCTGATTATCTGCATTCATAAAATAATTTTGTTCGTTCTTTAAAAGTTTCCTTTTAAAAAGTTCTAGTATAAAGAAACAACATTTAACCTCCATCAAAAAGTTATCAGAGTTTGGGAATCCTTCATTTCTTTCTCAACTTCGTAAAAGCTGATCTCAAGTTCAATAAAGCCTCTTACTCTTCTTTGGGAGTTGAACAATTCTTCAAGTTTCAAGGTCATCACTCAACCAGTGATATATTCCTTGTCTCCACCACTACCCTTCACCTTCACCAAACATGTTATTGTTTCTATATAATTAAATGTTTAATATCTCCAAAAGTATATTTAATAAATACATTAAAAACAATAGTTGCAAAGAAGTCAAGTTAGTAGAAGTGTTCCTAGGATTTTGTCTTTAAATATGACATTTGCTCTCCATTTGGAATAAATGCTCCTTTCTTGAATTAACATTTAATATTCTTTCATTTTTTTAAATTATTTTAGTCTGTTATATTTGTGCTTTTGTTAATTAGCTTTTTAATTCTCAAGATTTTTAAAAAATATAAGTGACTCTTAACGAGCCCATATATTAATTCACAGATGGCTTTGATCTGATCATTACTTAGGGTTTTTCTCATCCCAAATGCTCTCTATATGTGTGTACAAGTGTGTATTTAACTTCTGTAGCTTGGTCTTAAACTATCTTCACAAAATGATTTAGTAAATTGTCCATTTGTAAACATATTCTCATCTATTTTTACATAATTAATTATAATTTGTCTTTTAAATGAGTTAATTTTGGTGTCTTTACTGGTGCTAACTCTTGAATGTCTTTTTTCATTTTACATTTGGTGATTTGTTTGACCCAGGTTTTGTTTCCTATTAAGGTTATATGTATATAAAATCTATTCACTTTTATCTGGATTTGAAATTTTGGGTTTTATATTATCATTGTATTTATATTTAGTTTTATGTGCTGTCTTTCTGGTAATGCTTAGTGGTTTTGTTTCATTATTGGAGTGACTTGCAAGATGTCTATCTTACTGATCATTTGAAGTGCAGCTTTTTTCAAAGTCTATTGAAAATCAATTGTTAGTTTAAAATCAAATGGTATTAGGAGCGTTATAATAAACCACAATAGGTTTATCCCTATAGAGAGTCAAGAATTGCAGGGTGTGGCCCAAAACCCAAAAATTAAAAACTTTTTGGTATGTGTATGTGTAGTGCCAGTAATCAAAGTTAGGCCTAACAAATGCAAAGTAGTTTTTACCACCAAACTACATTTCTAGCCTACTCAATTATTTTCAGTTTACAATTGCCAGTAATAATTTTTCACTTACATTTTTGAAAGTATTTTTACTCATTCTTCCCATATTTCTTATTGTTTTTTAGTTATATCTTTAAACATATACATAGCTCTGTGATCTGAGATATGATTTGTCCTTTAAGTTGGCATAACTCTCTTCATCTACTGCAGTGTTTTTAACTTTTATGTGCAAAGGCACACTTTTTTCATGAAAGGAACACCACCATTAGAAAATGTTAAAAAAATGTAACTCTTGCCTTTATTGGCTATACATGAAGTAGTTATCTTAAATAGGAATCAAATAAACACAAAGTAATTATCTCTAATAACTTTGTTATGATAAAGTATTTTATAATTGTTCATATTTCTGTTCACTTACTCAGTGTGAAACCTGGGCCTGTTTGGCTGAACACAAAGCTGATGTTCTGGTAGGAATTGAAGAAAGACACTTGTATCTCTTCATCAACAGCTCTTGGTCTCTCTGTCTTTAGAATCTAATGCCTGTTCTATTTGTGAGCCGAAAATGCATGTTTCAGAAGAAATTGGAATTTTCCCCTTGGCACACCAGACAATATCTCACTGCACACTAATGTGCCGGGGCACAGTGGTTGAAAATGCTGAATTCTACTGCATAAAGATCATACCAGAATGTTCCCTTGCTGTCATTCTTACAATTCTCTTTGTCTTTTATTCTAGTTAAATTTCCTATTTCTAGGATTTTTATTTATTTTTTGTTTCTACTATTGCTTTAAAAGATCATTCTTCCAAGTCTTATCAGATTAAAAGGAAGTTTATTGATGACAGCCTTCAAAAAGCCAAAGTCCAGTGCCAGAATCCTATATAGATAATATAGCTAGAGTATTTGCCTTGCATGCAGTCAACCTGGGTTTGATCTCTGGCATTCCATATGATTCCCTGAGCACCAGCAAGAATGATCCCTGTGACCCCAAACCAAAGGGAAATAAACAAAATGCCTAAGATCTTCAGCTCTAATCTGGACTCATTGTTTAAAATAAAATTGTGTGAGTGAAGCAATAGTACAGTGGATAGGATATTTGACTTGCATGCATCTAACACAGGTTTGATTCCTGGCATTCTATATTCCAAAGCCTGAAAGGGGTGATTTCTGAGCACAGAGCCAGAGTAACCGCTGAGTGTTGCTGGGTGTGATCCCCCAAAAATTAAATAAATAAATAAATAAATTTGTCAAGTGAGATCATTCTTAACCTTCTCTTGGAAGTCATTTCACTCTATCTTGCTTAGAATCTTGTCTTCTCTGTTTTTTCTTTGTTCAATGCTTTATTTGTTTTATTATTGATAATTATTTTTTACTTATTTTTTTGAAATTCCTACAACTCAGATGTTAGATGTCAGGCATGATCTCGGTCTCCTATTTGCCACTTAAAATAGTTTTGAAATGTTTCCTAGAATATTCTCATGTTTTCAAGCACTTTCTTATCAAGATTAAGTTATTATGAGAAAAATGAATATAATAAATTAATCTTTTTATCAAGATTAATTTATTATATTCATTTTTCTCATATCTTTATTCCTAGACTCCATTCTCATTTGAGGATGAAGTGAAATTTTAAGTTTTTTCTTCATGAAAGCTTTGTTTTTCTCACAATGTCTTTCACCTTTTATTAATTTTATTTACTCTCAAGTTCCCCCTTTCCTTTGTTCTTGTTGTGATGACCCTCTATTTCATCCATGCTTGAATGTGGTAGTTGCATACTTTTAGATGTGATGCTGAGAGTTTCAACAAGAGTTGAGATATTTGTACATTTGACTGCAGCACTTGTAGGTTTTTGCACTTTTTCTTTTACTTTACTTTCTTTTTCTTTTCTTTTCTTTTTTTTTTGCTTTGATTGCACATATGATTACTGTGAGCTATATCCTTCATGGAGACGCACAAGATTATAATTGCGGTGCTTTCACCCACAATCTTGGTGATCACAAAAAACTGGCTGCAGTGATGACAGAAGTCACATACACAGCAAATAATCACAGAAAGTACAGGGCTGGTGACAACACAGTGGGTAGAGCTTTTGCCTTCACCTGGCGCCAACCCAGGTTCGATCCTCGGCATCTCCTATGGTCCCCTTAGCCTGCCAACAGTGATTTTTTTTAGCACAAAGCTATGACTATATAGGATAACATGACAATATGCTGAGTGCCAACAGGTGTGGCCCAAAACCAAAGAAAAAAGACAATACAATATCGAGGCTTAAATAGAAGAAATGCCAAGATCATGCTCACACACCAAAATTTGCACTGGGCTATTTCTTGAGTTGTATTCTTCATTACATTTTATTTATTTCTTTATTTTTGATAAACTTTCTTCATTTGTACACTTATTCTTCTTATTGAGTTTAGAAGACCAAAAGGCTCAGTTATTGATTTAAGTATGTAAAAATGAGTCCAATACGACCATTACCCTAAGGGTAGCTGGGAGCACTTACAATTTAGAAACTCTAGAGCCAATGTAATTAAGACTTTCCACATTAGCTAGTAAGATTTCCACCATGAAAAGGGATAAATTGAAAAGACAAAGAATTGAGTGTGAGAAGAAGTGTGTAATGTGGAGATCCACGTCATTTTGGGAAAGATAAATTATGCCTCACTGAAGCTTGCCTTCTTTATCTCACTATATATCCTATATAGTTCAGTACAGGGCTCACAATGGGTTGATGGTTTCTCAACATCTACTTTCATGGTCACTATGGTTTAGAAAGTAAATGGCACATTCCAGTAGTAGCATGCCATATCGTCTCACATTTTGTAAACTACATAGAATAACACGACAATGTGTGATTTAAAGAAAAAATGGAATTGAAGTTTTGCTGTGTATTTGAAAAGAGAGCTAAAAGGTTTATAATTATTCCCACTGAAAAATCATCTATTTTGGTATTTGGGCCACACCCAGTGGTGCTCAGGGGTTTACTCCAGACTCTATGCTCAGTAATTACTCATGGCAGTTCTCAGGGGAACATATGTATTGCTGGGGTTGGAACCCACATCAGCCATGTGTGAGGCTAACATACCATTTATGTGGCCTACCCATTATACTATTTCTCTGGTCCCCCAATCGTCACTTTTTAACAATAGGTGTTCTATATTTCACTGGTCACATATTTTTAACACCCACATTTCCCCCACAGGTTTGCCAGTGGAAACTCAAATGTAAGAACTTTTTCAGTCATCAGAAAACAGTTGTGCTACCTGAATGCTCCATTGAAACAAGCAAACATAAAGAATACAGAGTGTATTATTATAAGATATGAAATGTCCAGAACAAACAAATCCACAGAGATATGAAGTTGACTGCTGGTGTCTAGGGTTGGAGAGAAGGAAATTGGAAAGGACTGTTAATGGATATAAAGTTTCTTAAAGACTTATGAAAATGTGTTACAATTCTAAAGTTAGAGAGTAGTAATGACTATAAAATTTTGAATATTCTCAAAACTCACCTGTATATATGTGTCTGTATATTTATGCTTTATATATTTTATGGTGCTGGAGAGATAATAGAGCAGGTCTGGTGCTTGATTTGCATGCCACTAACCTTCACCACCCATATGACCCCAGAGAATAGACAAGGGTGATCCCTGAGCACAGAAACAGTTATTAGCCGTTCACATCATTGGCTGTAAACAAAAGGCCTACAAAATATATATGTGTATTTTATAAGATGAATTGTATGTAAAAAATTTTAAATCTAAAAGATGTCTTAAAGAAACACTGAGAAAAAGAGCTTTTTGTTTTGCCTTTGCACTCCCAGGATTACTCCCAGTGCAGCCAGGGTTGCTTGAGGGATCCTGGCTTTATAGAGAGTGAACCTGCCACTGACATGTGTTAATTTCAAGTTCATTTCAGCTCATTGTGATAGATCCCTCAACTAAGAATAAAAGTTTTTTCAAAATAAAAATAGCAAGCACAGAAAATTAATAATAAGGATTAAAAATAGTGAAAATATTCTATAACATCTAGAAAAATTAAAAATAAAAGTAAACAAAGAAATATAGCAAAAATGAAATGCTAACCTTTAGGAGGTAACTAAGCAGTGAAGAGTTAAAAATTAAGTACCCTGATGAGGATGTGACTCAGTGACAGAACCATTCATGAATTTGACTTGCATGTGTGAGGTCCTAGGTACAATTCTTGCCACAATAAAATGATATGTGAGATAATAATACTTGAGTTTAAACTTAAAATGACACAAAACAAAATCATGACTGAGTCTGAAACACATGTCTCAAGATTAATACCTCTGATTGACTGCACAGTACAATGAATGGTAAACCTTTTACACAATGGCATACAATAAACTCTAGAACCACTAGACTTAATATAATAACTAAATTATTTAGTAACCTAATCTAGAGAAAGTCAAATCATATATCTCATTATCATCACAACTGGAATTTGGGATCATATCATTTGTTAAGAATAGTCTTGTGCATTTAAGAATAGGTAGCAGCAACCCTGCATCCCTGATCTCAACCCTCTAGAAGACTATATCAACCATCTTTTATTTTTACCACTCAGACTGCATCCTCTCCCTCTACCCCTTCCAGAGGAAAGGGAAAAAGATCATCAATGGCAAGAGGCAGTCACAGAAGTGACACCTAGAGCTGGCTTCATGCTCAGGAGAGGACACTTGACTCCTCCTCATGACTTTGCACTAACTCTGCATGATCAGAGAAACCTCTCTAGTCACATACTATAGAAATGATCCCTGAAAGTATAGTCTTCTATATCAACCATCTTAAAAACTTCCAAATTCTATGAATGTTATTAGATGTGTGAGAAAATAACCCCTAACCTAAAAACAGAGTTTTAGAAGAAAAAACAGGTGTGACAAAAGTGGGAAATCAGAATGCTGATCATCTCTATCTGAATATTAGAAGAAAAGTAAGAAATATCTTTAAAATACTAATCACAAATATTACCTAATCTATGATTCCAACTTGTCACAGTAGTCAAATTAACATTTAAAATATTCATAAATAAAGTTCTCAATAAATTTGTTGTCAAATTTTCTTCAGGGTGGGAAATTCAGAGAATTTCCAAGAAATTTCAGAGAATTTCAGGGTAATGAAATTTCAGAGAATTTCAGGATAATGAAAATCCCAAGGGACAGTTATGCATAGATCTAGGAAGAGAAATATAGAATTGAGTAAGTATCTGGGTGACTTCAGAAAAAACAATTGAACTAAGAGATTTCTTTACAAGTTTAATAATACAGAGAATATCCTTAGCATATATGTAAGTTAAAACATACATAGGAAAGAAAATAATCTGAAAAGTAGGAAATTATTAAATGCAAATAAAAGCAGTAGCTAAATTAAGAAAAACAGTTATAAGCAATGTTTACCATCAAAATTGATATTAAACAAAAGATAAAGTAGAGTATGTGTACGTCCTCTAATTTGAAAAAAGCTATTATCTGAGCGAAAAGAATGTTAGAAAAATAGAAATAAATAGCATGGGAAAATTTTGAAAGTTTTTTTTTTTTTTTTTGGATTTTTTGGGCCACACCCGGCGATGCTCAGGGGTTACTCCTGGCTGTCTGCTCAGAAATTGCTCGGCTGCTTGCAAGGCAAACGCAGCTGTGCTATCTCTCCGGGCCCAAAATTTTGAAAGTTTTAAAAATTGGGGGCAGGGCGGTGGTGCAGGGGAAGGATGTATGCCTTGCACTTGGCTGCCCTAGGACAGACCAAAGTTCAATCCCTCTGTGTCCCAAAATGTCCGTGAGTGATTTCCATAGCAAGGAGTAACCTTTGATCATCACTGGGTGTGGCTCAAAAACAAAAACAAAAAAATCTCAAATATATTGAGGGCCAGAGAGATAAACTATAAGGTAGAGATTTGCTTTGGGCATGGAAAATTGCAATCCCAACTTCACATCCCACCTTTCCAGAGTGATTTTTGAGCACAGTAAGGAATAAGTCCTAAGTCCAGTGAGTTTGGCTCCAAAATAAAGCACAAAACACAAAGTCACCATTTGCAATGGTAGTTAAAGACTCATGTGAAGAATAAAAATATACAATTCTTTTAACCCTAATAAGGTAAATGAGCAAATTCAATGTGAAAAACCAAAAATTTAATTAACTGCTAAAACTCTCACTGCACAAAAACTGAGACAACATTTTTAGGAGTATACATCAGAATATGACTTAGTATGAACATTCAAACCAGGCCTTCAACAGATAAAACATATTACTAGTTGAAATTAACCATGATTATAATATAATAACAATTTTCTTATGTGCAAGAGAGCTATAAAAATTTATATTAAAATATTTATCGCATCACATTATTAATTTAATCACTCGGTTTCCAAGTTTAGAATTTTCTTCTATGTCCCCACCAGTCCATTCACCAGTGAAGTATGAATTAGTTACAAGGGAGAATTTTTAAAGGTGGAGTTTTTCTTTCTATACTCTTAAAGTATCTCCAGGACACTGAGAGTAGCAAAACACACATCAGGGACATATCCTAACTAGTCCCATAACTATTCGGAAAGGTAGGGTTTTCTTCTAGGACATCGCTAGTGGCTTGTGGCTGAAACATGGGCAGAATGGGCTTGAGGAACTTGAAGTCATTGGTGCCAGCATCCCCCGCCAGACACACCTCATACCGGTAGCTGTGGGACAGGGTCCCCGCGCCGCTGGCGTCCAGCAACTGTCCCGGAAAGGGCCCGTCGGGTAGACCCGGGTAGGGGTAGCCGCCCCCCGCCGCCGGCCCGGCCCGCCGGCACAGGCGCACGGCCACGAAGGCCAGCACCGAGAAGAGGAAGAGCGACGACACGCACGCCAAGGCCACCACCAGGTAGACGGTGAGGCGGTCGTCGGGTGCCGCGCCGGGCGCCGCGTCGGGCAGCGGCAGGAAGGGCTGCGAGAAGCCGTCCACCAGCAGCACGTGCAGCGTGACGCTGGCCGACAGCGGCGGCTCGCCATTGTCCCTGACCAGCACCAGCAGCCTGTGCTTGGGCGCGTCGCGCTCGCTGAGCGGCCGCGCCGTGCGCACCTCGCCATTGTGCGCCCACACGCTGAAGAGCCCGGGCTCCGTGGCCTTGAGCAGCTGGAAGGACAGCCAGGCGTTCTGGCCCGCGTCGCCGTCCACCGCCACCACCTTGCTCACCAGGTAGCCCGCCTCGGCCGCCCTGGGCACCAGCTCGCTGCACGCCGCCGACGCGTTCTGCAGCGGGTACAGCACGAAGGGCGCGTTGTCGTTGCGGTCCAGCACCTGCACGCGCACCCGCGCCTGGCCGCTCAGCGCGGGCGAGCCGCGGTCCTGCGCGCGCACAAAGAACTCGAAGGCGCGCACCGCCTCGAAGTCCAGCGAGCGCAGCGCGAACAGCTGCCCGTTGTCCGCGTTGATGGACACCAGCGAGGCGAGCGGCGGCTGCGGGGGCCAAGGCTCGGGGCCCGGCAGCAGCGAGTAGGTCAGCTGCGCGTTGCTGCCCGCGTCCGCGTCCGTGGCGCTCACGCTGCCGATGTGCAGCGCGGGGCTGTTGTTCTCGCCCACCAGCAGGGTGTAGGAGGGCTGGCTGAAGGCGGGGGCGTTGTCGTTCACGTCGGACACCTGCACCCTGATGGTGTGCTGCGTTGCCAGCCTGGGGGTGCCCAGGTCTGTCACTGTGATCGTGATATTATACTCTGATCTTTCTTCTCTGTCCAGTGGTCTCTCGGTTTGCAGTGTGAAGTAATTCTCTACAGATTGCTTCAGAACAAAGGGTAGGTCGTCCTGAATGGAGCAAGCCATCTTCGCGTTGTTGCCTGAATCTCTGTCTCTAATCCTAAAGACAGCTACAATGGTCTCTGGAGAATTTTCTGCAATTGGGCTACTCAGTGAGGACATGAGTAGTTCAGGAGGGTTATCATTTATGTCTGTCACATCAATCACTACAAAACATTTCCCAGAAAGTCCTCCACCATCCTTGGCCTCAATAGTTAAACTGTAAGTTTGCATGACCTCATAGTCCAACTCACCAATAAGAGAAAGGCTGCCAGATGTTGGATTGAGTTGAAATGTTTTGAGAATTCTTTCAGTGGCGTCAAAAAATGCATAGATTATTTCTCCATTACTTCCAATATCTAAATCTCTAGCTGACACAGTGAGTACTAGAGATCCAATAGGGCTATTCTCAGGCACCTGTACTTTATAAAGTGAATGTTCAAATTCAGGCGCGTTGTCATTCACATCCACAACCTGTATGTATACCTGGGTGGATCCAAATCTGGGTGGAGAACCGCCATCTATGGCTGTGAGGATTACACTGAGCTCTGACACTTCTTCCCGGTCCAGGACTCGATCCAGGACCAGTTCAGGATAGATAGTTCCATCTCTGCTATCATGAACTTTTATATGGAAATAGGCATTGGAGTTGATTGTATAGTTTCTCAGGTTATTGCTTCCAACATCTGAATCCTGTGCACTTTCTAGAAGAAAAGTAGACCCTGGGATGGTACTTTCTGGTATTTTCAAGGAAATTTCTCTTTTTAGAAAAACTGGCGAATGATCATTGATATCTCTGACCCATAGTTCAGCAGGGAAAATCTGAAAAGGTTTTTCTAGTAGCACCTGGAAAGGCAGCACACAAGGCTCTTTGGGGCCACACAGATCCTCTCTGTCTAATTTCTCACTTAGAACCAAATCACTAGTTTGCGGATTCAGTACTAAAAACAGTATGTTCTGATCTGAAAAGATTCTAGCTCCCCGAGCTGACAGTTCCCCAGTCTCCAACCTCAAGTCTTTTGCTAGGTTAGCCACAAAGGTGCCTTTCTCTGTTTCCTCTGCTATGAAATAGCGAAGCGGTTCCGCAGCAACCCAAGACACTCCCAGAAATACACAAAGAAATAGCACTTGCCTTTTCTGCACAGCATGCTCCACTTTAGCCTCCATTCTTTGTTTAAGCGATCTTCCAAAACACCAGTCCTCAAGCAAATGGCAACAATAGAATCCTTTAAAGGGAGCTCAGAATATCAATGCCTGTAGGGAAGGATCCCTTCCTTGTCTGGCCAGTTTTAACACTACAATGGACTAGAGTCCTTGGATGCCGGTGTAGTTTTTTCTCTTTTGAGCCTGCAGCGCCACCTTGCGTTTTGTGGCGTTTTTACCTCCTTTTAAAAAGTGAGTAAAAGAAGATGGTAGTTGAAATGAATTTCACCCCAATGTCCTTGCTCTTTCATATTTTGCTTCACAGTTATGTCAATACATATTTTTCCTCTGATTATCTGAATTCATAAAATAATTTTGTTGGTTCTTGAAAAGTTTCCTTTTAGAAAGTTCTAGTATAAAGAAACAACATTTAACCTCCATCAAAGAGTTAACAGCGTTTGGAGAATCCTTCATTTCTTTCTAAACTGCGTAACAGCTGATCTCAAGTTCAATAAACCCTCTTACTCTTTTTTGGGAGTTGAACAATCCTTCAAGTTTCAAGGTCATTACTCAACCAGTGATATATTCCTTGTCTCCACCACTACCCTTCACCTTCACCAAACATGTTATTGTTTCTATATAATTAAATGTTTAATATCTCCAAAAGTATATTTAATAAATGCATTAAAAACAATAGTTGCAAAGAAGTCAAGTTAGTAGAAGTGTTCCTAGGATTTTGTCTTTAAATATGACATTTGCTCTCCATTTGAAATAAATGCTCCTTTCTTGAATTATTTAATATTCTTTCATATTTTAAAATTATTTTAATGTTATATTTGTGCTTTTGTTAATTAGCTTTTTATAATCAAGGTTTATAAAAAATATAAGTGACTGTTAACTAGCCCATATTTTAATTCACAGAGGGCTTTGATCTGATCATTATCTTAGGGTTTTTCTCATCCCAAATGCTCTCTATATGTGTGTACAAGTGTGTATTTAACTTCTGTAGTTTTATCTTAAACTATATTCACAAAATGACTTAGGAAATTGTCCATTTGTAAGTATATTCGCACCTACTTTTACATAATTAATTATAATTTTTATATGAGTTGAGCTTTGTGTCTTCACTGGTGCTAACTCTTGAATGTCTTTTTTCATTTTAAATTTGATGATTTGTTTGACCCAGGTTTTGTTTCCTATTAAGGTAACATTCATTTTTATCTGGATTTGAAATTTTGGGTTTTATATTTTTATTGTATTTATATTTAGTTTTATGTACTGTCTTCTGGTAATTCTTAGTAGTTTTGTTTCATTATTGGAGTGACTTGCAAGATATCTATCTTACTGATAATTTGAAATGCAGCTTTTTTCAAAGTCTATTGAAAATCAATTGTTAGTTTAAAATCAAATGGTATTGAGAGCTTTATAATAAACCACAATAGGTTTATTCCTTTTTCATCATCATTTTACTGTTCTCTTTCCAATAGGCAGCCATTTAAACACCTGTAATTATATCTTCTTCCATTAATATGCAGTCTTCTGAGTTTTGAGTTACTGTTTTTTATCATCAGTTGAATCCTTTTTAAATTAGTTCTTAGGTATCAACAATTTGAAGGTTCTTTCATTGGCAGCATTGCTATGGGTTCTTTGCCACAACAAGAAATTCTCAGGCTTATTCCTGGTTTTGCTCAGAGATTACTACTGGTGGTTCTCCATGACTATACACAATATCAGGGATTGAATCTGGGTAGGTAGCATGCGAAGTAAGTGCATTAACATCTATATTATTTATCTAAGGACAAGTTTCTGTTCTCTCTTTTTAAAATAAATATTTTGGAGCTATAGAAATGTTGGGGTGGGGAGGAGGGTGATTTGGGACATTGGTGATGGGAATGTTGCACTGGTGAAGGGCGGTGTTCTTTACATGACTGAAACTCAACCACAAGCATGTTTGTAATCAAGGTGTTTAAATAAAGATATTAATTAAAAATAATTAATAATGTAATAATAAAGAAATAGAACAATAGGTAGAGTGCTTGCCTTATATGTGGCCAGAGTTTGACCCCCAGCACCCCGAATGGTCCCCCTGAGCACCTCCAGGAGTAACTCCTGAGTGAAGAGTTAAGAATAGCTCCCTATGTGGCTAGAACAGTGGTGCAAGCAGTAAGGTGTCTGCCCTGCATGTGCTAGCCTAGGATGGAACCTGGATTGATCCCCCAGCATCTCATATGGTCCCACAAGCCAGGAGCAATTTCTGAGCACATAGCCAGGGGTAACCCCTGAGTGTGACTGGGTGTGGACCAAAAAAAAAACCAGAATAGTCTTCTGGGCATTTCAGGGTGTGGCCCAAACCCCAAAAATTAATTGAATACTTTTTTGGTATTTGTATGTGCAGTACCAGTAATCAAAGTGAGGTCTAACAATTGCAAAGTAAGTTTTTTTTTTTTTACCACCGAACTACACTATTTTTAAAGTTTACAATTGCTAGCAGTAATTTTCACTTATTTTGTTACTTATTATTCCCTTATTTCTCATTGTTTATCAGCTACATCTTTAAACATACACATAATCTTATGTCCTGAGATACAATTTCCTTTAAATTGCCATAACTCTCTTCATCTACTGCATAAAGAACATACGAAAACATTCCTTTGCTGTCATTCTTACAATTCTCTTTGTCTTTTATTCTAGTTAAATTTTCGATTTCTCTTATTTTTTTTATTTTTTGTTTCCATTATTACTTTAAAAGTAATTCTTCCAAGTCTCATCTGATTAAAAAGAATGATCCTTCTGGAACACCAGGTGGGCCCCCAAAGCCAAAGGGAAATAAACAAAATACATAAGACCTACAGCTCTAATCTGAACTCATTGTTCACTATATTTAAAACAAAATTGTCAAAGTGGAGCGATAGTTGAGTGTTTGCCTTGCATGCAGCTGATACAGGTTCAATTCCTATCATTCAATATGGTCTCCAAAGCCTGCCAGAAGTGTTATCTGAGTGCAGAATTAGGAGTAACCCCTGAATGTTGGCATGTGTGGTCCAAAATCCAAAAATTAATTAATTGATTGATTGAATAAAACAAAGTTGTCATCTGAGGTCATTCTTAACCCTCTCCTGGATGACTTTTTCTTGTAACATGATTCTGCTTAGAATCTTGTCTTCTCTGTTTTTCCTTTCTCTCTGATTTTTTGTTGTATTATTGCTAATTATTTCTCTTATTTTTGAAATTCCTACAAACTCAGATGTTGAACCTCAAACATGGTCTTTAGCATTCTTAATTTTGTATCCTATATGCCTTTTAAGATTGTTATAAAATGTTTCCTAGAATATTCTCTTCTTTTCAAGCACTTTTATCAAGAGTAGTTTATTATATTCATTTTTTTTCTGATATCTTTATTCTGGATTCCTTTCTCATCTGAGGATGAGGTGAATTTCAAGTTTTTTTTTCTTTATGAAAGTTTTGTTTTTCCCAGAATATCTTTTATCTTTATTAATTTTATTCACTCTCTTCTCCCCTTCCCTTTTTTCTTGTTGTGATTACCATTTATTCACCCATGCTTGAATGTGGTAGTTGCATACTTTGAAATGTGGTGCTCACTGAGAGTTTTACCAAAACTTGAGATATTTGTACTCTCGATTACAGCCCTATGAGCTTTGCACTTTTTCTTTTCTTTTTTGAATGATTGCACAGGATTACTGTGAGCTGTACACTTCATAGAGACACACAAGTTTATAATTGTGATGCTTTCAAGGAGTCACTGTGCTGTTCACACACGCATGCTCACCAGTGGTTGCACTTTCTGACCATGCTGCCCACAATCCTTTGGTTGTGATGCTCAACAGAAGTAGCTCTCATTTTATCTAGTGATTTCAAAAACTTGGCTGCAGTGATGCCAGATATCACATACACAGCAGAGGATCAAAGACAGTACAGAGGCTGGTGATAGCACAGTGGGTAGGTAAGGCTTTCTCTTTACCCATGGCCAACCAGAGTTCGACTCTCAGCATCTTGTATGGTCCCCTGAGCCTGCTTAGAGTAATTTCTGGGCACAAAGGAGTAACCTCTGAACGCTGCCAGGTGTTCTATATTTCACTGGTCACATATTTTCAACAGCCACATTCTCCCCACAGGTTTGCCAGTGGAAACTAATATAAGGGCTTTTTCAGTCATCAGAAAACAAAACTTACTATACTAGAGTGAGGAAATAGGTTCATATATCACAGAAAGGGAAAAATGGCTCCTTCCCTGGTGACTAATAAGAAACAAAACTGCTTCAAAGGCAAATTTCACATTACCACCATGCACCTACCATGCATTACCACCATCATTTCCAGAGTATCCAGTGCTAGCAGTTGTGCTGCCTGAATGCTCCATTGACACAAGCAAACATAAAAGAATACAGTGTATTATTATAAGATATGAAATGTCCAGAATAAACAAATCCACAGAGATATGAAATTGATTGCTGGTGTCAAGGGTTGGAGAGAAGGAAATTGGAAGGAACTGTTAATGGATATAAAATTTCTTAAAGACTTATGAAAATGTGCTACAATTCTTGAATTAGAGAGTAGTAATGACTATAAAATTTTGAATGTTCTCAAAACCCAACTGTATGTATGTGTGTATGCTTATGCTTCATATAGCTGAATGCTTTAAAGGGAGTATTTTATGGTGCTGGAGAGAAAATACAGCAAGACTGGTGCTTGCCTTGCATGCCACAAACCCTCAGCACCTGTATGTCCCTGAGAACAGTCAGGGATCCCCGAGCACAGAACCAAGACCTTAGCTTATACACTTAGTGTTCTAAGTGTACTGAACATGATCCTGGCATTTCTTCTATTTGAGCCTCAACATTGTATTGTCTTTATTTTCTTTGATTTTTGGCCACACCTGGCAGCGTTCAGAGGTTACTCCTTGCTTTGTGCCCACTGGCTGTGACCTAAAGGCCTACAAGAATACAAATGATTATTTTATAAGATGGATTGTATTAAATAAATATTTAAAACTAAAAGTTCACTCAGCTCCCAGAGTTATTCCCAGTGCAGCCAGGGTTGCTTGAGGATCCCAACTTGGTAGGGAGCGAACTTGCCATTGCCCTGTGTTAATTTTATGTTCATTTCAGCTCATTGTATCATATCCCTCAATTAAGAATAAAAGTTTTTTGAAAATAAAAATAAAATAGCAAGCACAGAACATTAATCATAAGGATTAAAAGTAGTAAAAATGTCCTATAGCATCTAGAAAATTTAAAAATAAAAGTAAACAGAGAAAGATAACAAAAATGAGATGCTAACCTCTAGGAGGCTAACTTAAAATGACACAAAACAAAAACATGACTGAGTCTGAAACACATGTCTCAAGATTAATAACTCTGATTGACTGCATAGTACAATGAATGGTAAACCATTTACACAATGGCATATAATAAACTCTAGAGCCACTAGACATAATATACATAATATAATAACTAAATTATTTAGTAACCTAATCTAGAGAAAATCAAGTCATATATCTCATTATCATCACAACTGGCATTTGGGGTCATATCATTTGTTAAGAATAGTCTTGTGCATTGTAGAACAGGTAGCAGCAACCCTGCATCCCTGATCTCAACCCTCTAGAAGCCTATAGCAACCATCTTAAAAACTTCCAAATTCTATCAAGTGTTATTAGATATGTGATAAAATAACCCTAATCCTAGAAATAGAGTTTTAGAGGGAAAAACAGGTCTGACAAAAATGAGAAATCAGAATGTTGATCATCTCTATCTGAATATTAGAAGAAAAATAGGGAATACCTTTAAAATCTAACAACAATACCTAATCTATTATTCCAACTTGTCACAGTAATCAAATTAACATTTAAAATATTCATATAATCAATTTCTCAATAAATTTATTGTCAAGTACTCTTCTTCAGCTTGGGAAATTAAGGGAAGAAAGCTCAGGGTAATGAAAATCCCAAAGCACAGTTGTGCAATAGATCTAGAAAAAAAAATATAGAATTGAGTAAGAATCTGGGTGACTTCAAAAAAAAAATCAATGGAACTAAGAGATTTCTTTACAAGTTTAATAATACAGAGAATATCTTTAGCAAGTATATAATAAGTTCAAACATACATAGGAAAGAAATAATGTGAAAAGTAGGTAATAATTAAATGCAAATAAAAACATTGGTGTAATCGAAAAAAAGGTCTAAGCAATGTTTATAATCACAATTAATATTAATCAAAAGATGAAGTAGAGCAAATGTATGTCCTCTAATTTGAGAAAAAGCTAATATCTGAGAGAAAAGATGTTAGAAAAATGAAAATAAATAGCATGGAGAAAAGTTAAAAGTTTTCAAAACTGCTACATGATGTCAGGCTTGGTTAAATTTGGGGAAAATGATATAAATTTAGATTAAAATTTAGAAGCATGTAATATCCATAAAATTAAGTGAATGAGTTCTGTAATTATGTTGTAGTGTTTATAAGGTAGCATTCATAAGGAAATTACATATAACAAACTATATAAAGAAAGATAAGGAGTGTAGTTCAGCTAAGTGATGCCAATAGATTAAAATGCATCATCTTGCTCTTTATAGATTTTTCATCAAAGATCTATCATTTCAGATTTCTTTGTTTTATGACATTCAAGCAAAATCTGATAGTTTTCAACACTAACAATGTATTGTACCTTCAAATTATAAAATAATTTATCAACATACACATTCAGAAAATATTGTATAATAGTTGGTAATGTTATGAAATTATTTCTATGAAAGATAATGTTAATTTACTTTAATTTTATAATTGATTGATTTATGGGATAACTTTTTTTTTTACAAATAAGAATCATTTCTATTCCAAAGCCATTCATCATGGCAAAAGCTCATCTAGTAAGAGCAGAGGCCTCACACTGCCGAGAGGCCACTGAGTACTGAAGGAAGTGGTTAATATTTTTAAAAAATATCCCAACAACATTTTCCCACTCTTTTGTATTCAAGTCATTTAATATAACAGCAAAGCCAGAAAGAGCGCTCAAAAGGCTGTGGCAAAGTTTTACATTCAAGAGCTCAGATTCGAACTCCAGCACAAACAGTCCTCCAAACAAACTGCAATCAGTGAACCCAACTGCCACTGGTTGCCAAAAGAAAGAAAATAAAAAACAACAGCAAATCATTTGAATCTAATATATTATATATAATATCATATTCAACTTAGAAAATATCCAGATAAAATATTGGTTCTTCTAAGAAAGGGCAAAAAAGTATTTCAAAACAATATAAGATCAAACATTTATGAACAGGATCATAAGGGTTTTTTTTATTTATTTTTGCTTTTTGGGCCAGAGTCAGTGACACTCAGGGGTTACTCCTGACTATTCGCTCAGAAATCAAAATGGCTCCTGGCTCTGGGACCATAAATATGGGACACGAGGAATCAAACCAAGGTCGGTCCTGGATCAGTCCTGTGCAAAGCAAATGCCCTGCTGCTGTGCTATCACTCTGGCCCCAGATCATGAGTATTTTCATTAAAATAAATTATTTAAAAGCTGAAAGATATTGAAGGCAAGAGAGATAAACTATAAGTAAGAGGTTGCTTTGTGCACGGATAACTTGGGTCCCAACTCCACAACCCAGGTTCTCCAGAGTGATTTTCCAGCATAGAGCCAGGAGTTAAGTCCTAAGCCCATGAGATGTGGCTCCAAAACAAAACAGAAAACACAAAATCATCACTTGCAATAGTAGTTAAAGACTCATGTGTAGAATAAAAATACACAATTTATTTAACCCTAACAAGATCAAGGAACAAGATCAAAGTCAAAAAAACCTTAACTGCTAAGACTCTCACACACCCAAAAACTGAGATAACATTTCTAGGAGGAAGAACATCAGAATGTGAGACAGTATGAACATTCCACCCAGGCCTTCAACATATAAAACACTTTCATTACTTTAAATTAACCATAATTATGACTATTAGCACGGATAACATGATGTTCTTACTTGCATGAAAGCGATGTGAATTTATACATTAAAATATTTATCACATCACATTATTTAATCCAATTGGTTTTCAAATTAGAATTTTCTTCTATGACCCCACTAGTCCCTTCACCCGTGAAGTACGAATTAATTACAAATGGGAATATTTAAAGGTGGAGCTTTTCTTTCTATACTCTTAGAGTATCTCCACACACATCGGGGACATATCCTAACTAGTCCCATAACTATTCGGAAAGGTGGGGTTTTCCTCTAGGACATCGCCAGTGGCTTGTGGCCGAAACATGGGCAGAATGGGCTTGAGGAACTTGAAGTCATTGGTGCCAGCGCCCCCCGCCAGGCACACCTCATACCGGTAGCTGTGGGACAGGGTCCCCGCGCCGCTGGCGTCCAGCAGCTGTCCTGGAAAGGGGGCGTCGGGGAGACCCGGGTAGGGGTAGCCGCCCCCCGCCGCCGGCCCGGCCCGCCGGCACAGGCGCACAGCCACGAAGGCCAGCACCGAGAAGAGGAAGAGCGACGACACGCACGCCAAGGCCACCACCAGGTAGACGGTGAGGCGGTCGTCGGGCGCCGCGCCGGGCGCCGCGTCGGGCAGCGGCAGGAAGGGCTGCGAGAAGCCGTCCACCAGCAGCACGTGCAGCGTGACGCTGGCCGACAGCGGCGGCTCGCCATTGTCCCTGACCAGCACCAGCAGCCTGTGCTTGGGCGCGTCGCGCTCGCTGAGCGGCCTCGCCGTGCGCACCTCGCCATTGTGCGCCCACACGCTGAAGAGCCCGGGCTCCGTGGCCTTGAGCAGCTGGAAGGACAGCCAGGCGTTCTGGCCCGCGTCGCCGTCCACCGCCACCACCTTGCTCACCAGGTAGCCCGCCTCGGCCGCCCTGGGCACCAGCTCGCTGCACGCCGCCGACGCGTTCTGCAGCGGGTACAGCACGAAGGGCGCGTTGTCGTTGCGGTCCAGCACCTGCACGCGCACCCGCGCCTGGCCGCTCAGCGCGGGCGAGCCGCGGTCCTGCGCGCGCACGGAGAACTCGAAGGCGCGCACCGCCTCGAAGTCCAGCGAGCGCAGCGCGAACAGCTGCCCGTTGTCCGCGTTGATGGACACCAGCGAGGCGAGCGGCAGCTGCGCGGGCCAAGGCTCGGGGCCCGGCAGCAGCGAGTAGGTCAGCTGCGCGTTGCTGCCCGCGTCCGCGTCCGTGGCGCTCACGCTGCCGATGTGCAGCGCGGGGCTGTTGTTCTCGCCCACCAGCAGGGTGTAGGAGGGCTGGCTGAAGGCGGGGGCGTTGTCGTTCACGTCGGACACCTGCACCCTGATGGTGTGCTGCGTTGCCAGCCTGGGGGTGCCCATGTCTGTCGCGGTGATGGTGATGTTGTACTCCTCCTGCTGTTCTCGGTCCAGTGCTCCTTCAGTGACCAAGGTATAGAAGTTTTCTATGGTTCGTTTCAAAAGGAAGGGAAGACGGTCTTGAATGGAACATGTCACTTTCCCATTGTCCCCAGAATCTGGGTCGGAAATTCCGAAAATAGCAACCACAGTGTCTGGAGAATTTTCTGGTATATTACTATTGAGTAATGACAAGGTCAGTTCTGGTGCATTGTCATTTACATCTATCACTTCTATGGCAACCGTGCATTTTCCAGAAAGACCTCCACCATCTGAGGCCTCAATTTCCATTTGATAAGATTGGATTCCCTCAAAATCCAACATTTTCTTTAATCGAATTTCTCCCATGACTGTGTTTATTTCAAAAGCCTGCATGATTTGCTTCGAGGCCTGGAAAAATGAGTAGGAGAGTTCCCCATGGGTCCCAGCATCCAAATCCCTAGCAGAGACAGTAATGACAAGGGACCCTATAGGACTGTTCTCGGGGACCTGAACCTCATAGAGAAGCTGTGCAAATTCTGGGGCATTGTCGTTTATGTCAAGAACCATAATGAGAACCAGGGAAGTCCCAGTCCTAGGCGGTGACCCACCATCCAGGGCTGTGAGAGTTAATCTGAGTTCTGGCTCTTGTTCCCGGTCCATTACTTTGTCCAGAACCAGTTCCGGATATTTCCTGCCATCTCTGTGACTTTGGGTGGAGAGGTGAAAATAGGAGTTGGTGCTAATTGTATAGTTCTGAACTGTGTTACTACCCACATCTAAATCTTGAGCTATTTTTAGAGGAAATATAGTCCCTGGGTGACTGATTTCTGAGATTTTCAAGATGATTTCCTTGTCCAAGAATTCTGGAGCATGGTCATTTATGTCTTGGAGATAGATTTCACCTTGAACAAATTGTACCGGATTTTCCAGCAACACTTGGAAATGCAGTAGACATGGATCTGTGTCACCACACAGCTCTTCCCGGTCCAGTCTTTCTTTTAGGAGCAAATTCCCACTCTTCTGCTCAAACTGCAGAAGCTGCTTATTTCCCTTGGAAATAATCCGGGTGCCCCGTGCATTCAGCTCACCTAAACTCAGTCCCAGATCTTTTGCTAAATTGGCCACTAAAGAACCGCTGTTCCTCTCTTCTAAAATGGAATACTTAAGGGTCTCACCTCCCACTCCCCACAATAATAATAATAATAATAATAACAGAGTACTAATGGCAGCTACTTGCCTTTTCTGACGTGTTTTGAGTAGCAGGATCTCCATGGTTCTTCCAGCTCCAGTAGATGCAAAATAATCACAGAACAAAGCAGCCAGCTCTCCTCGTCTTGGTTCAAAGATTTTTAGTCCTTCTTAACATTAACGTAAGTATTCTTGCCTCTCTGAAACCTAACCCCAGGAATGTCAGATGTTTCCTTTGTTTCCAAGCTGCTAGGTTTTTATGGAGACTGCAGGCTGTTTTTACTCTTAGCCTGCAGCGCCACCAGGCGTTCTTCTTTAACATCAGGCAGTATTCATTTCAAGACTGGATTTAGGAATAGCAAAAAAGTCTTTTGGTTCATAGCAAGTAATGAAGTCCCTTCCAAGTGGCCAGTCCTGCAATCTTATTAAGATAGTTAAGTATAGATATATTGGGGAATACATATATATTTATATTTGTATTCATCTCATTTATCAGGGAGTAAGTTCACAATACCAAGTATGATTTCAGAGTACATTCATTTATTTAACAAGTGCTTCTCTGCGTAGGACATTTTTCTAGCTTCTGGAGATAATGCAAAATAATTGTAGGTAAACAAAATTTTGGTTTTGGAGAACTTATGTTCTATTGTAAAGTAACTTGTTCTATTTTATTAGAAGTTATGGTTTGGTTTGGTTTTCAGACCACATCTGGTAGTGCTCAGGACTTACTCCTGGTGTTGCACCTAAGATTACTACAGGTGGTGCTGAGGACTATATGGGATGCCAAGGATCAAAATTAAATCAGCCACATTCAGGGAAAATGCCCTACCCTCTGTACTATTGCTCTAACTCCAGATGTTATGAATGTCTACATCATTTTTGCTTACTAAACAAATTGTAACTCTTGGAAAACTTGGTTTCTTGTCAGGCTATAAACTATACGATGGTTGTGAATTTTTTTCTTCACAAATGCATTACCTGAAAATTCAGTAAAGTTGAGAAATGGCCAATTGCTATGTAATTTGAATGAAATTAGAAGAAGCATTTTCCCCCAATGAAGAATGCTCTTCCAAGGAGGAGATAATAAATATTTGGGAATAGAAAACAATATATGTCTCTGTAATCTTTGAAGTAATCAGTGATACTCTGAAACAGAAAAGTTTACTATTTGAATATAAAACAGTCAACTATAATTTAGTTGAGCCCAAATAAATAAGAATGAAAATGAATTGTCACTTTATTATAAATTACCTGATATTGGTGGGAAGTTAGAAAGAGGAATTATGCAAGTAATGCTGCAAGGATAACCAAATAATCATAAATATTGGTTGAATTGTGAAAGAAAATTTAATGGTTAATAAAGAAAAGTGTCACACATAGCATAAGAAAGGGAAATCTGACACGACCTAATATCCTGACACTATTATGTTCAGTAGGTCTTTGAGGACTCAAACTTTGAGAAAAATGAAGAGGGTGATGATTTGCATGCAGGAGGCCAAGGTTTGAAGTAGACCTGAGCACCACTAAATATGAACAAAAAAAAAATAAAACATTGAGAAACTGGAGGAGGAATTTGTAATAAATAACTTTGATTTTACTAAACAGTACCTTTAAGTTTCAAATTGCTAGAAAAAAAGCAAGGAGATAAAAAGCAATTTGTATTCTGTCAGAGAGTTTCAATTCAAGGAGAATGTTTTTAGCTGTTTGATTTTAAATTTCATTAACTTATGATGGTGTGGAAGGCACCAGTAAATGAACCCAGGGTGGCCTGCCCATAAAAACAAGGTGCTCTATCAGTAAGCTGCAACTCTGGTGTGCTTTTTTGTCTAGGGTGAGAATTAGATATTTGATCATTTTTTTGGACATGGGTTTTTTAATTGAAGAAAATTAGCATTATTGTAATCTTTTAACTCACTAGTTTAATGTCAATGCACTTATTAAATATTTGTTGCTTTATGGGGCGGGCACAGGGATTACTGTGTTCAGAGATCTGTATTGAAGGATTACTCCTAACTCTTTGTTCAGGGATTAGTTCTGATGATGCTGGAAATATTGAACCAGAATCCACTACATGCAAGGCAATTCCCTTAATGCCTGTCTTCCCAATGTACTATTTTTATGGCCTTCCTTTGTCCTTTAAATTGTGTTGGTATTTTTAAACACACTTCTTATATAAATTCACAAATTAAATATTCTAAAACATATACAGTCTGTACTCATAGAATAGTATTTACTATTATAGCATACTATATGGCATAGCAGATAGACCACTCGCTTTGTGATCAAGTCAATTCTTGGCACAGCATTTAGCCTATCAGAAGTGATCTCTGAGATGCAGAGCACAAAAAGTTAGCCCTGAGAATCACAGAGTATGGTTGGAGAGAGTGAGTGAGAGAGAAACTTTAAAAAAAATTATAGATTTACTAGGATTATCCAATACTTAATTTGAATGGCAAACTATTTCCAACGGACTTTTCCTATAGGACATTACCAGTGCATGGGGAGAAAACACGGGAAGAATGGGCTTGCTGAACTTGAATTCATTGGTGACAGCGCCCCCAGCCAGGCACACCGCATACCAGTAACTGTGGGAGAGAGTCCCCAAGTCCCAGGCTTTCAGCAGGTGACCTGGAAAAGGGCATCAGGCAGGCCTTGGTAACTTGTGAGCTGTAAGGAGAGTAAACCTACTTGAGCTGAAAAACCTGTAAGAAAAAACCTGTAAAAACCCTGTAAGAAAGTCATTATTTCATTTTGCAGTGAAGTGTATATAATCTGCAGATTCTTGCCCTCTTACTACACAGGGAGATTTCTAAAGTTAAACAGAAAAACTGAACATAAAAGGAGAGGTAACTACTATCACTGAATATTGATATTAAATTCATTTTGGAAGTTAGGGTTTTCTTCTATTTCCCGTCCAGGGGCATAGTCATGGAAATCGGGCAAAATGGGCTCGAGGAACTTGAAGTCATTGGTGCCAGCGCCCCCCGCCAGGCACACCTCATACCGGTAGCTGTGGGACAGGGTCCCCGCGCCATTGGCATCCAGCAGCTGTCCCGGAAAGAGCCCGTCGGGCAGACCCGGGTAGGGGTAGCCGCCCCCCGCCGCCGGCCCGGCCCGCCGGCACAGGCGCACGGCCACGAAGGCCAGCACCGAGAAGAGGAAGAGCGACGACACGCACGCCAAGGCCACCACCAGGTAGACGGTGAGGCGGTCGTCGGGTGCCGCGCCGGGCGCCGCGTCGGGCAGCGGCAGGAAGGGCTGCGAGAAGCCGTCCACCAGCAGCACGTGCAGCGTGACGCTGGCCGACAGCGGCGGCTCGCCATTGTCCCTGACCAGCACCAGCAGCCTGTGCTTGGGCGCGTCGCGCTCGCTGAGCGGCCGCGCCGTGCGCACCTCGCCATTGTGCGCCCACACGCTGAAGAGCCCGGGCTCCGTGGCCTTGAGCAGCTGGAAGGACAGCCAGGCGTTCTGGCCCGCGTCGCCGTCCACCGCCACCACCTTGCTCACCAGGTAGCCCGCCTCGGCCGCCCTGGGCACCAGCTCGCTGCACGCCGCCGACGCGTTCTGCAGCGGGTACAGCACGAAGGGCGCGTTGTCGTTGCGGTCCAGCACCTGCACGCGCACCCGCGCCTGGCCGCTCAGCGCGGGCGAGCCGCGGTCCTGCGCGCGCACAAAGAACTCGAAGGCGCGCAGCGCCTCGAAGTCCAGCGAGCGCAGCGCGAACAGCTGCCCGTTGTCCGCGTTGATGGACACCAGCGAGGCGAGCGGCAGCTGCACGGGCCAAGGCTCGGGGCCCGGCAGCAGCGAGTAGGTCAGCTGCGCGTTGCTGCCCGCGTCCGCGTCCGTGGCGCTCACGCTGCCGATGTGCAGCGCGGGGCTGTTGTTCTCGCCCACCAGCAGGGTGTAGGCGGGCTGGCTGAAGGCGGGGGCGTTGTCGTTCACGTCGGACACCTGCACCCTGATGGTGTGCTGCGTTGCCAGCCTGGGGATGCCCAGGTCTGTCGCGGTGATGGTGATGTTGTACTCCTCCTGCTGCTCTCTGTCCAGTGGTCTCTCTGTTACTAGTGTATAAAAGTTCTTGAATGTGGCCTTCAAGAGAAAGGGGAGCTCGTCCTGGATGGAGCAAACTATTCTCCCATTGTCCCCTGAGTCAGGATCTGAAACACTGAAAACAGCAACTACAGTCTCTGGGGAGTTTTCAGGGCAGGAGCTGGTGAGTGTGGACATGGTCAGCTCAGGGGCATTGTCATTCACATCAAGCACCTCTATTACCACGGTACACTTTCCAGAAAAGCCCCCACCATCTGTAGCTGCAATTTCCAAATTGTAGTATCTAGTTGTCTCAAAATCCAACGCCATTCTCAGACGGATTTCTCCTGTTACCTCATCTATTACAAATGGCTGTGTAAGGTCATCACCTTGGAAGAGAGAGTAGGTGATTTCCCCATTTGTTCCAGCATCCAAATCTCTAGCAGACACCATGGCAACCAAGAAGTTTAGAGGGCTGTTCTCAGAGACTTGTACCTCATAGAGAGACTGTAGAAACTCAGGAGCATTGTCATTGATATCCATGACCACAATGTGGACTATGGTGGTCCCTGATCTGGGGGGAGTCCCACCATCCAATGCAGTGAGTGTTAAAATGATCTCTGGCTGCTCCTCCCGGTCCAGCGCTTTGTCCAGCACCAGCTCTGAGTATTTTCTACCATCTCCACGAATACGGGTGACAACATGAAAATGGGAGTTGGGGCTTATAGTGTAGTTCTGCACAGTATTGTTCCCTATGTCAATATCCTGAGCTATTTTCAAAGGAAACACAGTCCCTGGCAGCACACTTTCCGGAATTTTTAGGAGCATTTCTTTCTCTGGGAACTCAGGGGAATGATCATTTATATCTATGAGCTGCAGATCAACTTGAAAAAGCTGCACCGGATTTTCCAGTAGCAATTGGAAATGTAGAATGCAGGGCTCTGTCTCCCCACACAGCACCTCCCGGTCTAATTTTTGGTGCAGAAGTAAATCCCCGGTCTTTGATTCAAGCTGCAAGAGCTGTTTCTTTCCTTTGTGATGGATTCGCGCACCCCGGGAGCCTAGTTCCCTCAAAATGAGCCCCAGGTCCTTTGCCAGATTGGCCACCAAGTAGCCACTGTCTCTTTCTTCAGGAAGGGAATACCTAATCGTTTCAGAGTCAGCCTCCCACAAAAACAATAATATAGCAAGAAAGAGAACTTGCCTTTTCCGTGAGGTGTTGGCTAGCGCAGTCTCCATCCTTCAGACTCCTTCAGAGAGCTTGCAGGGTCTTCTATCCGGAATCCAATTAATCAAAGGACTTGCTAAATAGCCTGGAATTAGATCTTTCTAAGTGCCTTCCTTTCTTTAGAAGAATGCCCCCTCTGAGGATCCCTGGCTCAGGGGCTTCCCTAAAATGCTTGCAGCTTCCTAGGAAGCAGCCTGAGTTCTGGTGCGGGGCTTAATGGCAGCCCGGTATCCTGAGTCCTTCAAACGTATGCCTAGCCTGCAGCGCCACCAGGCGTTCAGATTTACTATAGCAAATAGTCTTTACCATATAATTCAAACTATAATTGAAGTGTGTACCACTATTCTTTTTAAGTAACAGAAGAATTCCCTATTGCTTTATCAGTTCTTAGTTATTAGTTCATAAGAACGTTTTGATAATTAATTTAAATGGAATACTCTTCAAAATAAAAAATATATTTTAAGTGTCTTTGAGTACATGAAGAATTTTCTTGTGGATTTTTTGTTTGTTTGTTTTGTTTAATCAACACTGAATACTCAGGGATACTCCTGGCTTGGTGTTTGAATGTTGCTCCTGTTGTGATTCAAGTGGCCTTTACGACCGGCGTCAGTAGCTTCAAGTGTTTTTTCTTTTTAGTTTGGGCGCGATGAACCATGTGTTTTTTAGCAGAAACCCTATCTCCAGCATGAAAAACATTGTCTCCTAATTATTGTGTGAATTTCTTGATTGAATATATCAGTAATTAAGTAAATTACAATTTTCCAAAATTGTTTTTATTTTAAGATATGTATATTAGAAAGGGGCAAAATAAAATGTGTATAACTCAATGAATATTCACAATGAATAACACCCCTAAGCAGAACCTAAATTAGAACCAAAATGGATTCTAAAACCAGAAGTGAATTCCTATCTGGTCACCACTCTCCTCCCTTAAAAGTGGGTACTTTCCTGATTTATTGGTTCATTTTGAGGGGATCTTTATCTAAACTTCAATATCAATGAACATGTGGAGTACTAAATATGATAAACTCATCTGTGATGTTACAACTGATTTATGTCTATTGCCTTCTACTGCATATTAGGTACCATACCACAATTAGTTTATTCATCCAGTTGAGGGACAATGGGGCTTTCCAGTTTAGGGCTATTTTCAGTAGTGATACAATGAACATTTTGGTAGATAGCTTTTGGTGGCTATACGTGCAATCATATTAATACATTGTTGTTGTTATTAATACATAGACAAACTATTTTATATAGTAATGTACACATATAAATAGTTTTAGCAAATGCTATATTTGATAGTTTTTAAATGCAGTTTTATAAGAAATGACAAAGATGGAGAGTTCCAGTTTCTCCATAACCTGGACAACATCTAATAATCTTCCTGTTAGCCCTTCTGGGGTGATATAATGTAATAACTTGAACATTTTCTGAATTAAATTTAGCATTATTTCCCATTTGTTTTATTTTTTAAGAGTCCAATTTTGTGAAGTGATTATTAAGGCTGTGTATTTTTCTTTTTGGAACATCTGAGTTTTTCTAGTATCGATAGCTCTAGGTGCTGGGGTAGGGATTTGAACTCAGGATATTGTATCTACAAGGTACCTGCTATGTCTCTTAAACTATCTCCCTTCTCCGATACTTGCAACTTTTTCTTATTTATTTATTTCCCTGCATATGAATATGTTACTTTTCAAACATATATAAGTTTAACAAATATCATATCTCAATTTCCATATGGAAACTCACTATGACAGTGTGTGTTTGTGTGTGTGTGTGTGTGTGTGTGTGTGTGTGTGTTTGGTAGGAAAGGAGTTAGGGATTGACTTCAGGGTTTTGCATGCAAAACTGTGCTCTACTACTAAGTTATCCCTGGAACTAATACTATTATTGAGTTTCTTTAAAATATTTCTTAATAGTTAATGAAATATGTTTATTGCTACATTTAAGTTTATACCTATGGTACAAAATTATAGTATGCAAAATAACTTGCCTCTCAACTACCACCAGAGTACTGTTGTGGTGTCACTGTACTTGGCCTCTGACTTCCTTCCCACTCCCTCAGACTCTTCCCTCTCTACCCAATCTCGGTTGTGTATTCAAAACTCAAGAGTCATTAGCTGCTATCCATTTCTTTATTGTTTTAATATGACACATGTGTATAAGATCATTTGGTATTTTTCTTCTCTGACGAATTTGTTTAACATGATAGCTTTTAACACCATCCACTTGTTGAAAGTTCAAGAATTCATCTTTTCTTATAGCTGAGTAATATTCCTTTTATAAACTGTAATTTCTATATTTATTCATCTGTCATTGAGTATGTGGATTGTTGCCAAATGTTGTCTATTATCAATTGTACTGCAACAAACATAGGTGAGAATTTATCATTTTGAACTTGGTTTTTGTTTTTGTTTTTGAAGCCACAACTGGTGACTCTAAGGGGTTACTCCTGGCTATGCAAAGAAAAATCGCTCCTGGTTGGGGTACCATATGGGGCACCACGGTCCATCCTAGGTTAGCGCTTGCAATGCAGATGCCTTACCACTCTGGCCCCTGAACTGTTATGTTTTGTGTGTTTTAGGATGCCAAGAGTTAAAAATCATTGAATCATACAGAAGTTTCATTATAAATGTTTGACATCTCTATACTATTTTTCATAGAGAGTAAATCATGTTACCAACAGTGCATGAAGATTCCTTTGCCACAGCATCACCAGATATATTGTCTCCAATAATTTTTTATAGGTTATTCTCTCTGATATGGTAAGTTTCCTATTGTTGGTTCAATTTTCCCCCTGATAATATGATATTTATGATCACTTTTCTCTCTGATTACTATATGTTTTCTTCAGGAAATATTTTTCATTTTCTTTACTCAATATTTTGTTTTCTTTTCTTCTCTTTTTTATTGAGACCATTTTACTCACTTTTTGATAGAGGGTTATTTTGTTGTTGTTTTTGTTGTTGTGTAGAATTTTATGAATATTACATATATTTAGGATTTGTCAAGTTATCTTTTGTGTGTTTCTTTTAATTCTATATATATTTAATTCTGGGTTTATCATAAGTCTCTTCTGTGAGAATCATCATCTACAAATCATATATTTTTAAATTGAGCATCAATTTTACATATATTGTTTTCTCTCATTTGGATTTTATTTTGCCACACCTAGCAGTTCTCAGAGCAAACTCCTAGGTTTGCACTCAGGGATCACTTCTGGAAGTCCTGAGGAGACCATAGGTGGTGCTGTAGCTCTGCAACCTGGCTGGTTTGGCCACATGCAAGACAAGTACCCTACTGACTGTACTATCACTTCAGCCTTCATGAATTCCTTATAATAAAGTTCTTGTTACTTTTCTTTATGCCTGAATTTAAAATTTATTGTTTTGGGGCCACATCCATAGGTGCTCAGGGGTCACTGTAGAATCAAGGATCACTTCTTGTGGTACTCAGATGGGGGTAGGAACCATTTATCATGCTAGAGATCAAACTTGCTGCATTCATACAAACTACACACTAAAATAATCAAATACTGGGGTTGGAGAAATAGAAATAGTATAGTATATAGTATATTTAGTATATCTTGCCAACCCTAATAGTTAGATATTTTAAATGATTCATCATAATTCGTTTCACTATTCCTTTATGTCTATATACTAATAAGTCATCTAAATAGTTTCTAATGGCAGATATTATATATTAGATTCTAGAATTAATTTTCATTTATAGATTTATTCTGTGAATTAAATAGTTTTATTTTAATCTAGTTTCTTAATTTCTTGCCTTTAATGTAACACTCATACACATTAACAAATGTCATTGCCAGTTGATTATAATTAATCAATCTGTGTGTCATTTAAATTGGCATTTCCCTTTTATATTTTTTGTTTTGAGACATACCTAGAAGTACTCAAGAGTTACTCTTGACTCTGTACTCAGAAATTACTTCTGGCAGGCACTGGGGACCATGTGGATTGACAGGGATCAAACTTGGATAAACTATGTACCTGCTGCTGTTGCACTGGTCCCTGTATTATCTATCATCTTCTAGATCTTATTCCACTTGTGTGTGCATCTATGCATATACTAATAATTTCATGTTGACTGATATGTATTTTTGTACAATTTCCAGTGTCTGATGATATTGTCTTCCTCCAGAAAGTTAATCTCTGGTGTAGCAATTCTACAGCAGTTAAGGTGCTTACCTTGTACAGAGCCAACACAGTTTGAGACCCAGCACTGTATATGGTTCCCCTGAGCACTGCCAATGAGTGATTCCTGAAGCAGAACCAGGAGAACTACCCTGAGAACAACAATCAAATGTGGCCAAAAATACAAACAGAAAGCTATTATATTGAAATAGCGAATAATAAGTGGAGCAGTAATGAAAGTTGACTACCTTACTGCAAGTCTTTATTTACACATTATATATTTATTTATGTTTAAAACTTTTGTCTAAGAATGAGTCATCTGGGCCAAAGCTATAGTAAAGTGGTAAGACACTTGCCTTGCATGTGTCTGACAGGTTTCAATTCCCAGAACACCCCTGAGACCACCCACCTGAGCACAAAGCTAGAAGTGATTTCTGAGACCACAAAAGTGACCCAAACATTTTTAAAAGGGCATTTATTGTTCTAAGTAACTAGTAAAACATTTTCCTTGTGCCATACCTGGTGAATCCTAGGGACTATTCCTGTTTCTATGTTTGGGTACCACTTCACTCCCTGTTGTGTTGGGATAACCATACTCTCCTAAAGATCAAAATGGTGTCATCAAGGCAAGGCAAGGTGTGCTCTATACTATCTTTCCAATTCAGTTCCACTTTTTCATTTCATTTCACAGACAGAATAAAGGCTAAAACATATGTAGCAAGAATAACGTTAGGGCCGAAAAGGTGGTGCTAGAGATAAGGCATCTGCCTTACAAGCACTAGCCTAGGACGAACCATAGTTTGATACCCTGGCATCCCATATGGTCCCCCCACCAAGCCAGGAGAGGTTTCTGAGCACAAAGCCAGGAGTAACTCTGAACATCAAATGGTGTGGCAAAAAATAACTTTAAAATAATTTTGTTAAAATCTGTCCAGTTATACTAGGTATGATGTGAAAAAAATCTGTTATCACTTGATAATCAAACTTGCACAAAATAACCAAGAATCTTTGAATTTAGATACTTATTTTTATTTTTTATTTTTTTAATCCTCAAGAATTACTCTTGGAGCTGCAAAAAGGAATCACTAGGGGCTCAGGGAACTATGCTCAGGGGACCATAAATGTGATCATATTGAAACCAGGTTGACAATGTGTAAGGTACACTTGCTTGCTCTAATATCAGTAAGAGATTCTTTTTTTTTTTTTTTTGGTTTTTGGGCCACACCCGGCGGTGCTCAGGGGTTACTCCTGGCTGTCTGCTCAGAAATAGCTCCTGGCAGGCACGGGGGACCATATGGGACCCCGGGATTCGAACCAACCACCTTTGGTCCTGGATCGGCTGCTTGCAAGGCAAACGCCACTGTGCTATCTCTCCGGATCCAGTAAGAGATTCTTTACTCTTTTGAGAAGTGGGAGGAAGCTACAGAAAACCTGTAATACTTGAGCAATACACTTAAACTTTTATTTGTTGGGCAAAAGATAGAATAAAATCGTATAATAGCTCTATTTATAAATGAAAACTTAATATCGATTTGTCTTCATATAAGGTCTGAGATGTTTTTCATTTGTTTTTTTCAGCTACCTGGATGTCCTGGCTAAGTTGCTCAGGGATCACTGACAATATTACCATGAAATACTGGGAGTCAAACCTTTTATACACAAAGTACCTGCACTGTCTTTGAGCTATTTTCCCAGCCCAGAAACTTGACTCTTCTGGTGGATTTGAGGGACAAACCCTGTGGTGGGTTTGGGAACAAGGAGTGCTGAAGGGGATGGAACCTGGGTGTCTGAATGAAAGCAAATAACCTATCGACTAACATATCTCTCGCACTTCATTTCTACAATTTTTGGATTGTAACTGGTTGACAATTTTTGGTGAAAAGAATGTCCAATTATATAAGATATTCTTTCTGTCATTTATAATAATAACTTAAAATGCTAAAAATAATGTATATTTATAGTCTTTGCAATGATCCATGAAATCCCAAAATACTCAAAATTATATTATATTATAGATCTTGCAATGAGAATATCACATGTTAGTGTGTTAATATTTTAATGAAGTGCACAGTTAAGTACAATTGGGAGAAACAAGTCTGGATATGTATATGTATATATATGTATATATATTTTTAGCACAAAATGTCCTAGGTTGTTACAGAAAATTAAAATAATTTGCAAGGATAAAGCAGTGTGATAAAAACAAAGGTCACCATATATAAAAATGTAAGATCATATAAAACATTAAGCTATTTCAATAAAAATTCATGAGTGGGAAATTGGTTTAAAAAATAATTTGGGGGGGCAGAGAGATAGCATGGAGGTAGGGTGTTTGCCTTACACGTAGAAGGATGATGGCTCGATTCCTGGCATCCCATATGGTCCCCGGAGCCTACCAGGAGTGATTTCTGAGCACATGGCCAGAAGTAACCCCTGAGCACAGCCAGATGTGACCCAAAAAACAAAAACAAAATTTCTTCTCACTCTATGTAAGTGTTAGTTCTGGAAAGCTGACCGGAAAAAGAAAGTAAAATGAGGAAAAAATACGCAATCAATATTCAGTGCAAGTAAAAGCTAAGGGAATTAGTATTTTCAGAAATAGACTTGAGTATAATGAGGAAATGCATAAATATTTTGGCAAATACATATTTAGACAGCAATGCAATTTTTCAAAATAAGCGATGCAAAGGGAGCTGTGTTGAACAAAGTCAATTAAATGTTCAATGAACAATTAATTAAATACAAATTTTTTTTTTTTTTTTTTTTTTGGTTTTTGGGCCACACCCGTTTGACGCTCAGGGGTTACTCCTGGCTATGTGCTCAGAAATCGCCCCTGGCTTGGGGGGACCATATGGGACGCCGGGGGATCGAACCGCGGTCCTTCCTTGGCTAGCGCTTGCAAGGCAGACACCTTACCTCCAGCGCCACCTACCCGGCCCCAATTAAATACAAAATTATTTGTGTTGTTGGGGGTTTCTTTACTTTGGCTATCAGAGCTCTGAAGGAAGAGGTTGGGGTACAATGGCTTCAGGAATTTGAACTCACCAGTGCTAGGATCTCCAGACATGCACACCTCATACTGGTAGCTGTGGGACAGGGTCCCCGCGCCGCTGGCGTCCAGCAGCTGTCCCGGAAAGGGCCCGTCGGGCAGACCCGGGTAGGGGTAGCCGCCCCCCGCCGCCGGCCCGGCCCGCCGGCACAGGCGCACGGCCACGAAGGCCAGCACGGAGAAGAGGAAGAGCGACGACACGCACGCCAAGGCCACCACCAGGTAGACGGTGAGGCGGTCGTCGGGCGCCGCGCCGGCCGCCGCGTCGGGCAGCGGCAGGAAGGGCTGCGAGAAGCCGTCCACCAGCAGCACGTGCAGCGTGACGCTGGCCGACAGCGGCGGCTCGCCATTGTCCCTGACCAGCACCAGCAGCCTGTGCTTGGGCGCGTCGCGCTCGCTGAGCGGCCTCGCCGTGCGCACCTCGCCATTGTGCGCCCACACGCTGAAGAGCCCGGGCTCCGTGGCCTTGAGCAGCTGGAAGGACAGCCAGGCGTTCTGGCCCGCGTCGCCGTCCACCGCCACCACCTTGCTCACCAGGTAGCCCGCCTCGGCCGCCCTGGGCACCAGCTCGCTGCACGCCGCCGACGCGTTCTGCAGCGGGTACAGCACGAAGGGCGCGTTGTCGTTGCGGTCCAGCACCTGCACGCGCACCCGCGCCTGGCCGCTCAGCGCGGGCGAGCCGCGGTCCTGCGCGCGCACAAAGAACTCGAAGGCGCGCAGCGCCTCGAAGTCCAGCGAGCGCAGCGCGAACAGCTGCCCGTTGTCCGCGTTGATGGACACCAGCGAGGCGAGCGGCGGCTGCGGGGGCCGCGGCTCGGGGCCCGGCAGCAGCGAGTAGGTCAGCTGCGCGTTGCTGCCCGCGTCCGCGTCCGTGGCGCTCACGCTGCCGATGTGCAGCGCGGGGCTGTTGTTCTCGCCCACCAGCAGGGTGTAGGAGGGCTGGCTGAAGGCGGGGGCGTTGTCGTTCACGTCGGACACCTGCACCCTGATGGTGTGCTGAGTTGACAGCCTGGGGGTGCCCAGGTCTGTCGCTGTGATGGTGATGTTGTACTCCTCCTGCTGCTCTCGGTCCAGGGATCCTTCTGTGACCAAGGTATAAAAATTTTCCACCGATGGTTTTAAAAGAAAGGGAAGATTGTTTTCTATAGAACAAATGACTTGTTGATTTTGTCCCGAGTCTGCATCGGATACACTGAATACTGCCACCATAGTATCTGGCAGATTTTCAGGGATGCGACTGTTGAGTGAGGACAAGATTAATTCCGGGGCATTGTCATTCACATCCAGGACCTTAATGAGAACAGAACATTTTCCTGATAGTCCCCCACCATCCGTAGCCTCAACGTCCACCTGATAAGATTGAACTTCCTCAAAATCTAACATCTTCATCAGTCGAATTTCCCCTGTAACTAGGTTAATTTCAAAGGGCTGGTTAGCGTCAACTTGAAATAGAGCATAAGTGATCTCCCCATAAAGTCCCGCGTCTAAATCTTTTGCAGAGACTCTGATTGCCAGAGAGCCAATGGGAGTGTTTTCAGGGATCTCAACGTCATAAAGTTCCTGTGAAAATTCTGGGGCATTGTCATTGATGTCCAGTACCTGAATCCGAATTTCTGTGGTCCCTGTCCTGGGCGGAGACCCACCATCCAGCGCTGTGAGGATTAGACTGAAATCAGGCTGCTCCTCTCTGTCCAAAGCCTTTTCCAGAACCAGCTCGGGGAACTTCCTCCCATCATTTCGATTGCGAGTAAAAATGTTGAAATGGAGGTTAGGGCTGATTCTGTAGCTCTGGAGGCTGTTGCTACCAGTGTCTAAATCCTGTGCCATTTTCAAAGGAAATGCTTTTCCAGGTGTGGCAATTTCTGATATTTTTAGTACCATTTCTCTGGTGGGGAACTCTGGGGAGTGATCATTTATATCTTGGATTCTTAAGGCAGCCTGGAAAAACTGCAAGGGATTTTCCAGTAACACCTGGAACGGTAGCACACAGGGTTCTGTGGAACCGCACAGCTCCTCCCGATCCGGTTTCTCTTTTATCAGCAAATCATAGGTGTGCGGACTAAATTGCAAATGCTGTCTATTCCCCTTGAAAACAATCCGAGCTCCCCGGGCTGCCAGTTCTCCCATTTGGAGTCCCAGATCCTTTGTCAAGTTGGCTACCACCGTGCCACTTTCTGTCTCCTCCAGCACAGAATACTGAATCGTTTCTGAATCCACCTCCCACCAAAGCAGCAATAAAATGAAGGTCACTACTTGCCTTTTCTTGCAGTGTGCTTTTGTTTGTGCCATCTCTATTGTTATGCCTGTTCCACACTCAATTACAAAGTCCAAAAATCACGAAGACCCTCCAAAATGTCTTCTTTGTTAGTGAAATTCCTGTTCTTCACCCAGCTCAACTGAGCTAGCTTCAGCAGTAAGATGTTCTGTACCGTTCCCTGGGTTCTCAGAAATGGAGTCCAAACAATTTTCATTCACTGGCTTAGCCTACACTGCCACCATGCGTTCATACTGATAACTTCATTAGACTGTTGAAAAAAATATTGCCAAATGTCTTATACTCTCGACTTTTAGATCAAACCTGCGTCTTTTAAATTGTAGTTTGTTAACCACACAAAAATTACTAAGGAATCTTGTGTGTGTTTGATCTTGAATCATTTATTCTGCTGTTGCTAAGAAAAATCTGTCCATCAATAAATGTTCTCATTTAGACTAATATTTAAGAAGCACTTCTTTAGATAATTCAAGATTCCTTTTATCATCAGTTCTTACCTTTTAACAAAAAATTTTATCTTAGTTATTACCATTTATAAGTATGAGAATTTATTGAAGGAGCTCATTTGTAGATTTATGAGTACCGTTTGTTTCTCCAGCACACATAGGCAGACTATACAAAATTTAAACATTGCTTAAATATACCAATGGTATTATTTTCTAAATTGAATGACTCAAAATATGGCAAGAACAAGAAAACTTTATTTTTATTATACTTGCACAGTGAGAAATGTGAAATATGTTTATACTTCTTGGATGCTACAGAATTTGATCACATACTATTGCTATTTCCACACTCATCTTAGAAGATTCACAAAAAATTAGAGCATTTAATCTCTATATATATTAAAACATACAAATAGGTTATTTATGTGAACACATAAAACAGAAAAATACACCTAATATAATAAATTTTATATTTAGTTTATACTATGGTGAAGTTATTAAAGTCAAGCAAGAATAACTTTAGGCAAAATGATGAAAGATTAAATACTGAGTAAATTTTTAGGGTCCAGATCAGTGGTGCAGATTATGGCATTTGCCTTGCATGCTGCTGACCTAGGATGGACTGTGGTTGGATCCCCCAGGTCCCATATGGTCCTCCAAACCAGGATCAATTTCTGAGCACATAGCCAGGAGTAATCCCTAAGCATCACAGGGTGTGGCCCAAAACCCAAATAAATAAAATACTGAATTTATTTTTAAATACCTCAGTTCTATGTATAATAAAGCTAAATAAATTTTAAACCCTAAACATAAAATTTATTTTGTGTTTGAAAGGTATTTTTATCTAGAAGTCAAAAGTGTGATTCTGGGATACTCTGACATGGTTCACTTGAAAATTATACTAGGTATAGTCTTTCTAGGTATCAAAGAATTAAAAAAAAAACAAACATTTACAGGGCCAGAGAGATAGCACAGCTGTAAGGCATTTGCCTTGCCTGCAGCTGACCCAGGAAGGACCTGGGTTTGATCTCAACATCCCATATGGTCCTGAAGTCAGGAGTGATTTCTGAGCAGAAAGCCAGGAGTAACCCTTGAGTGTCACTGGGTGTGGCCCAAAAACAAACTAACTAAAAAAATTTACAAATATTGAATAGATTTCATTTCCTCTCTGAACAAAATTGATTTAAGCTCAATCCTAAATCCTTTCTATGAACATTCTGACTCTCACTAGTGTGATTCCAGCATCCCAATATGTATTTATTCTCTTCCAGCAGTGCCACCAGACATCCTCCAAGACAGTTTATTAAATGTTTTTTCTTTATTTTAAGGAAGATTTTTATCAGTTGTAAAGTATATTAAAAACATATTTAAAGTATATTAGAACATTGAAATGTGTTGGAGAATGTTGATTGTTATGATGAAACGAAGTTAAAATCTCAATAGGATGCCTAAGAGTTTTATTTTATGTTTTTGTTTATTGGTTTTAGGGCCTTCATTCAGGTTACTTCTACAGAAATCACTCTTGTTGGTGCTGGGGGAACCATAAGGGATGCCAACATAGAACTGGGTCAACTGTGTGCAAGGCCCTATCTGCTGTACTATCACTCCAGCCCCTGAGAAATGAGCTTTTAGTGGAAAGTAAGTAGCAAAAGATTCCTCTAGGACAGTTCATCTCTTTTTTTATCCTCTTTTACCTTGATGGAGGTGAAGTGATAGGCTGTTTATAAATATGTTTCTTAATGACAATCATTAAATGGTCTTATTATGGCAAAAGTTTAATATATATAGTTAATAAAGAAAAATTTCTTTGTATAAATTTCCCAATTTCAGAGTAAAGGTTCATTCTAACCTTTTTAAGTCGTTGAGAGACTGTGTTGAAGTCTCCAACTTGAATAGTGAATCTATTTCTCTTTTCAGTTCTATCAATTTTTCACTCTATGCTTCCCACTTAGTGTTTACTCTTATATAACTATTTTCTTTACTTTTGGGGAGAGCCACACCCAGCAGTGCTCAAGACTAACTCTTGGCACTGCATTCAAAGATCACTGAGTGGTGTTCTGGGGAACACATAGTAAACTGGGGATTGATACCTGGTTGTCCGCATCAAGACAAAGCTCCTTACCCCTAGAGAATCTCTCTAGTCCCATGTATAGCTATTTTCTTAAATGTTTTTATAAATATCAGAAATAGATGCTGCATCAATCTGATCTGTACCATGTGAACAAATGAATCTATTCATATAAACCACACCTCATTTAATAATATGAAACATTTTAATTTGTACATATTTTGTAATATAAGTATAATCATTATACAATAAACCTTGATCTCTATACACAACATGGAAAATCAGTGTGAAACATTTATGCTTATGTATGTTAAAGTGAAGTATTGTAGTTTTACATTAAATTACTTCTAATTGAGATGCCAGCACCCTTCTGCCTCTCTACTCTGCTGTCCTGCATTTTCGGCCTGATTTCATCCTGGGTGCTGCTCATCTGCCAACCTGCCTTCCCGTGAGCCTTCCGTGGAGGTTAACAGCAGCTGAGGATAGAATCAGTACACTGGAAGATGAGATGCATAACAATTACATACAGCAGAAGAAATTGGAAAAAAGCCTCAAAGCAAATGATCAAACAATGGAAAAATTACTCAAAGAATGGGAACAGATGAAAATAGAAGTCTATGATAAGCTCAACAAAAACAACTTAAGAATCATTGGAGTCCCAGAGACTCAGGAAGAAAATCTCCAGGAAGAATCAACAGTCAAGAACATCATTAAAGAGAAACTACCAGAGCTAATGAATACATGCGATCAAATCCTGCATGCCCGAAGAGTGCCAACTAAAAGAGACCCCAGAAAAAACACCCCAAGACACATCCTAGTCACAATGACGAATCCCATAGATAGAGACAGAATTCTGAAAGCAGCAAGATCGAAAAGAGAAATTACATTCAAGGGAACATCCTTGAGATTTACTGCAGACCTGTCACCAGAAACACTCAAGGCCAGAAGGCAGTGGTGGGACATAGTGACAAAACTCAATGAAATAAATGCTTCGCCTAGAATACTGCACCCAGCAAAATTCACTTTCAGGTTTAAAGGAACAATACATAGTTTCACAGACAAACAACAGCTCAAAAACTTCACAGACTCAAAACCATTCTTAAAAGAAAAACTGAACGGCATACTTTAAGACAAGGCTTACCAACAGACACACCAAACTTTAATATAAAGATGGCACTAACTCCCAGGACAATTCTTTCTCTCAATGTCAATGGACTAAATGCACCAGTTAAGAGACACAGAGTGGCTAAATGGATCAAAAAACTCAATCCAACCTTCTGCTGCCTACAAGAAACGCACCTGAATAGTCAGAACAAACATAGACTCAAAATAAAAGGCTGGAGGAAAATCATTCAAGCAAACAACACCCATAAAAAAGCAGGAGTGGCCATACTAATATCAGATGATGCAAACTTTATACTTAGGAAAGTTGTAAGGGACAAAGATGGACATTTTGTATTAATCAAGGGATATGTACAGCAGGAAGAAATCACCCTCCTAAACATATATGCACCGAATGAGTGGCCAGCAAAATATTTAATACAACTGTTGACAAATCTGAAAAATAATATCAATAACAACACAATAATTGTGGGAGACCTCAACACGGCATTGTCAACACTAGACAGGTCAACCAGACTGAAACCCAACAAGAATATACTAGACCTGAGGAGAGAAATGGAAGAAAGAGGCCTAGTAGATATATACAGGATACTCCACCCCCAGAAGCCTGGATACACATTTTTCTCTAATGTACATGGGACATTCTCCAGGATAGACTACATGTTAGCACATAAAACATACCTCCATAATATCAAGAGGATAGAAATTTTGCAGGCTGCCTTTGCTGACCACAAAGCCCTGAAATTATATATGAACTACAAAGGGACACAGAAGAAAAATTTTAACACCTGGAAGTTAAATAGCCTCATACTGAATAATCAGTGGGTCCGAGATGAAATCAAAGAGGAAATCAAAACCTTCCTGAAAACAAATGACAATGGAGACACAAACTATCAGAACCTATGGGACACAGCAAAAGCAGTACTGAGAGGAAAATTTATAGCTTTGCAAGCACACATCAGGAAAGAAGAAGGGGCATACCTGAATAGCTTAATGATGCAGCTCATAGAATTAGAAAGTGCTCAACAAAAGGATCCAAAAATAGGGAGGCAGAAGGAAATAACAAAGCTGAGAGCAGAAATCAATGAAGTGGAAACCCAAAAAACCATCCAAAAGATCAACAAAAGCAGAAGTTGGTTCTTTGAAAAAATAAACAAGATTGATAGACCACTGGCAAAACTAACAAAGAAAGAAAGAGAGAGAAACTTGATAACTCGTATTAGGAATGAAAAAGGAGAGATCACTACTGATATGGTAGAGATTCAAAGGGTAATCAGAAACTACTTTGAGAAACTCTATGCCACTAAAAATGAAAACCTGGAAGAAATGGATAAATTCTTGGAATCTTATAATCTTCCACGATTGAATGAAGAGGATGTAGCATATCTAAACACACCCATTACTATTGAGGAAATTAAGAAAGTAATCAAATGTCTGCCCAACAACAAAAGCCCAGGCCCAGATGGATTTACTAATGAATTCTTTCAAACCTTTCAAGAGGAACTACTACCAATCCTGGCAAGACTCTTTCATGAAATTGAAAAAACAGGAAAACTTCCAAATAGCTTTTATGAAGCCAACATCACCTTGATACCTAAACCAGACAAAGATGCTACCAAAAAAGAAAATTACAGACCAATATCGCTGATGAATGCAGATGCAAAGATCTGCAACAAAATCCTGGCAAACAGGATTCAATGCCTCATTAAGAAGATCATCCACTACGATCAAGTAGGTTTCATTCCAGGAATGCAAGGCTGGTTTAACATCCGTAAATCTATCAACATAATACACAACATCAACAGCAAGAAAAATAAAAATCACATGATCATATCAATCTACACAGAGAAAGCATTTGACAAGGTCCAACACCCATTCTTGATCAAAACTCTCAGCAAGATGGGAATGGAAGGAACCTTTCTCAATATAGGTAAGGCCATCTACCACAAGCCAGAGGCAAATATTGTCCTCAATGGAGAAAAACTGAAAGCCTTTCCTCTAAATTCTGGCACAAGACAAGGCTGTCCTCTCTCACCACTCCTATTCAACATAGCACTGGAAGTACTCGCTATAGCGATTAGGCAAGAAAAAGATATCAAGGGAATCCAGATAGGAAAGGAAGAAGTCAAGCTCTCACTGTTTGCAGATGACATGATACTCTACTTAGAAAACCCCAAAGACTCTACCAAAAAGCTTCTAGAAACAATAGACTCATATAGCAAGGTGGCAGGCTACAAAATTAACACACAAAAATCAATGGCCTTTCTATACACCAATACTAATAAGGAAGAAATGGACATTAAGAAAACAACTCCATTCACTATAGTGTCACACAAACTCAAATATCTTGGAATCAACTTGACTAAAAATGTGAAGGACCTATACAAAGAAAACTATAAAACTCTGCTCCAAGAAATAAGAGAGGACACGCAGAAATGGAAGCACATACCCTGCTCATGGATTGGCAGGATTAACATCATTAAAATGGCAATACTCCCCAAAGCACTGTACAGATTTAATGCGATCCCCCTAAAGATACCCATGATATTCTTCAAAGAAGTGGATCAGGCACTTTTGAGATTTATTTGGAACAATAAACACCCTCGAATAGCTAAAGCAATCATTGGGAAAAAGAATATGGGAGGAATTACTTTCCCCAACTTTAAACTTTACTACAAAGCAATAGTTATCAAAACAGCATGGTATTGGAATAAGGACAGGCCCTCAGATCAGTGGAATAAGCTTGAATACTCAGAGAATGTTCCCCAGACATACAATCACCTAATTTTTGATAAAGGAGCAAAAAATCCTAAATGGAACAAAGAAAGCCTCTTCAACAAGTGGTGTTGGCACAACTGGGTAGCCACTTGCAAAAAATTGAACTTAGACCCCCAGCTAACATCATGTATGAAGGTAAAATCCAAATGGATTAAAGACCTCGATATCAGACCCAAAACCATAAGATATATAGAACAATACGTAGGTAAAACACTCCAGGACATTGAGGCTAAAGGCATCTTCAAGGAAGAAACTGCACTCTCCAAGCAAGTGAAAGCAGAAATTAACAGATGGGAATATATTAAGCTGAGAAGCTTCTGCACCTCAAAGGAAATGGTGCCCAAGATACAAGAGCCATCCACTGAGTGGGAGAAACTATTCACCCAATACCCATCAGATAAGGGGCTAATCTCCAAAATATACAAGGCACTGACAGAACTTTACAAGAAAAAAACATCTAATTCCATCAAAAAATGGGGAGAAGAAATGAACAGACACTTTGACAAAGAAGAAATACAGATGGCCAAAAGACACATGAAAAAGTGCTCCACATCACTAATCATGAGGGAGATGCAAATCAAAACAACGATGAGATACTACCTCACACCACAGAGAATGGCACACATCACAAAGAATGAGAATAAACAGTGTTGGCGGGGATGTGGGGAGAAAGGAACTCTTATCCACTGCTGGTGGGAATGCCATCTAGTTCAACCTTTATGGAAAGCGATATGGAGATTCCTCCAAAAACTGGAAATCGAGCTCCCATACGATCCAGCTATACCGCTCCTAGGAATATACCCTAGGAACACAAAAATACAATACAAAAACCCCTTCCTTACACCTATATTCATTGCAGCACTATTTACCATAGCAAGACTCTGGAAACAACCAAGATGCCCTTCTACAGACGAATGGCTAAAGAAACTGTGGTACATATACACAATGGAATATTATGCAGCTGTCAGCAGAGATGAAATCATGAAATTTTCCTATACATGGATGTACACAGAATCTATTATGCTGAGTGAAATAAGTCAGAGAGAGAGAGAAAAACGCAGAATGGTCTCACTCATCTATGGGTTTTAAGAAAAATGAAAGACATTCTTGCAATAATAATTTTCAGACACAAAAGAGAAAAGAGCTGGAAGTTCCAGCTCACCTCAGGAAGCTCACCACAAAGAGTGATGAGTTTAGTTAGATAAATAACTACATTTTGAACTGTCCTAATAATGAGAATGTATGAGGGAAATTGAGAACCTGTTTAGAGTACAGGCGGGGGTCGGGTGGGGAGGAGGGAAACTTGGGACATTGGTGATGGGAATGTTGCACTGGTGATGGGTGGTGTTCTTTATATGACTGAAACCCAAACACAATCATGTATGTAATCAAGGTGTTTAAATAAAAAAATAATAATAATAAAAATTACTTCTAATTAATTTAAAGTAATTACCTCTAAGATAAAAGTAATGTAATTTATGTAATTCATGAAACATTTTAAAACATTGTTACTTTTAGTGAACTTTAGTTACATAGTTGTTCAAGCCAATTTTCATAATTATCCTTCATGTGCTATTTTTCTGTTCGTTTTGCTAACATTTACATTTTTTTCAAGTTTGTTAAAAGTGAAAAACTTAACTTTCATGGATCTATTGAACCTCTCACAGATCTTCTTTTAATTCAGTTATAAGTGAAGTAAAGCAATCACTTGGAAAATATAAAAATAATCTCTCAATGAGACATACACTGCTGAAAGTTCACATGAAATTATGATATGAAATACATTTGCTGGAGCATGATACATTTTCCTACTCCAACAAAAACTTTTGCCAATTTTATGGATTCTTTTTCAGAAACTAGCTTTTAATTTAATTCGTTTTGTTTTGTTTTGTTTTCTATTATTTTGGTCTTAGATTTCACTGTTCCTTCTTTTCAGCTCCTCCTTGCTGGGCAGGATTAAATTTTACCTTTTGCTGGTGCAATGTTCATTGGCTATTTATATGTTCTATTTTATGGTCTTTGTCTAAGTATTCTTTAAATATGGATTAGTCCTACTGGCTAATAATGGTGTTGTTTCTCTTTATCTACACTGATTTTTCCTAATTCTAACAATTGTGAAAAATGGGTATTGACATCTCCAGTTTTATGGACTTGATTGTTTAATTTTTGGACTTTGGATCATACCCAGCAGTATCTAGGGACTACTTTCAACTCAGTGCAGTAATGTGAGTTAAACTCAGACTAAAGTCATACATTTTGATGGACTTCTCCTTTCAGGATCATTTATTTTGGCATCACATATTGCAACTCTACTATCTATTTGATCTATATGTATATTAGATTGCTATGTGTTTTTATAAATTACTTTATTTGAAGACCATGTATTACATAGTTGATTAAATACATTTGTTTCGAGGCCAATCTCGCCACTAATATAAACTTCTCTCCACTATTGTTCCTGGATTTCAACCCATTCCCAAGCCTACTACCTGGGTAAATACTATATTTTATATTGCCTGTTTACAGGTAACTAGAAATGACATTGTTCTTAATAAGTACATTAATAACAAATGTTTAAATTTATGTATCTAGCAATGATGTTATTAAGTCATGAGCAGAAGTTTGCTAAGTGAATTGTTGCTAGTTGATTTTCTGTTGTTTTGTTTCTGAACATTGGGTGGCTATAAATACATTTTGAAGTCAAACTTGGTGTGTTCCTACTGGGATGACAAGTATTAAAGAAAAAATGTGGAGTTGATGGCCAAATATACTGCCTTGCAGTTCAGGAACTCCAAGCTCTGATGGCTGATATTGTGGGTTTTATGGAGCATAGTTTCAGCAGCCAGGGCTTCTGGAAGTTCAAGAAGTAGGAAGAGAAGATGTGCATACTCCAAGAAAATTCTGGAGATATCTGACCAAATATGGGCATACTTGGAGTTTGGGCCATTCAGTATCTCTGCAGAGCTTCATAGTTGATTGGTGAAGCTGAACCCTTGTTTAAGCAGACTTTGTGGGTTGTGAGTACAGTTGTCATGGCTTAGGAGAGGTGGGGGCTTGACTTGCCCTCTCCTCCTGGGATTAGCATTATCAGTGCTATGATCTTTTTATCAAAATATAATATCAAATTATGTCTTGTCCTTTTTACTGGGAGCATCTTCTTTTGCCTAACATCTACTTTATCATTGTATATGATTGTATATGTATTTGATTGTGTGAGTAATCTACATTATTTTATTAAGGTTTGCATCCTAGATTTCCCGTATTTTAGTTTCAGTTTTCTTATATATTTGAAGTGAATTTCTAATCATGTTTTCTCCAAATCTTTATTTATATACTTTGATTAATAATACTATAAATGACAGTTTCATGCATACCTCATTCTAAATCACTCCCATACTCTAATTTCCCCCCTTCAACAATAACCTAGAAGCCACCTCAACCTGCCCAGGCACAGATAAGCATGGTTATGTCAAAGAAATCCCAAGTACTTCTTTCTTTGTGCAGTTATCGAATCTGTACAGAGTTTCTCTATATCTCAAATATTAGAGAGATCAGAATATATCTGTCCTCTCCTTAAGAATATACTTAATATTAGGGGCCGGGCGGTGGCGCTAAAGGTAAGGTGCCTGCCTTGCCTGCGCTAACCTTGGACGGACCGCGGTTCGATCCCCCGGTGTCCCATACGGTCCCCCAAGCCAGGAGCAACTTCTGAGCACATAGCCAGGAGTAACCCCTGAGCGTTACTGGGTGTGGCCCAAAAACCAAAAAAAAAAAAAAAAGAATATACTTAATATTATAAATTATTCCTTCTGAATATACTCAATATTATAAATATCCATGTGTTCCTCCTCATAGCATCAAATTAAATGACTTAATATTTTCTTTTTTTTTTTTTTCTTTTTTTGGTTTTTGGGCCACACCCGGCAATGCTCAGGGGTTACTCCTGGCTGTCTGCTCAGAAATAGCCCCTGGCAGGCACGGAAGACCATATGGGCCACCAGGATTCGAACCAACCACCTTAAGTCCTGGATCGGCTGCTTGCAAGGCAAATGCCACTGTGCTATCTCTCCGGGCCCGATTTAATATTTTATTATACCTAAGTACTATTTTCTTGTGTATATACACCACAATTTTCCTGTGCAGTCATTTATTTTTTGTTTTGGGGCAATTACCAATGATTCTCAAGGTTTACTCCAAGCTCTGAACTTCAAGATCACTACTAAGGATTCTGAGGATCACCCACGCTACCAAGCCTTGAATATGAGTTGGCAGTGTGAAAGGCAAACACCTCACTGTACAAAATCATAATCCATTGCACTATGTACTTTCTAAAAATACATTTGCTTCACTTATTTATTTCAATTTGTATATTAAAATTTAAGGAAATTTCTCAGAAAGGACTAACAAATGACAATGAGGCCAATAAAAGCAGGTAAATGAGATTGCTTTAATCAAATTCCTGACATACTGTGTAATACATACAAGTATTCCTTAAAAATAAAAACAGTAATACCGTTTTGGCTATTACCAATATTCCAAGAATGAGAAAAATAGATAGAATACAGATGGTGAAATCGTATTTGATTGTAGTAAGACAGAATATTGTAGCAAATAAGAGCAAACCAAAAAAAAAAAAACCTATGGCATAAACAAGTAGAAAATGGTATTGTGTATTCAATATAAAAGAATGTAATTGAGTTTTGCAAAATTTGACACGACAAAATTCAATGGACTTAAAAAATCACAAAGGTGATTTTAAAGGTGGAATTTTTCTTTGTATACTCTTACTGTAACTTATTGACACTGAAAAATAGCAAAATCACACATTAGGGACAAATTCCTAACTAGTCCCATAACTATTCTGAAAGGTAGGGTTTTCCTCTAGGATATCGCCAGTGGCTTGTGGCAGAAACATGGGCAGAACTGGCTTGAGAAACTTGAAGTCATTGGTGCCAGCGCCCCCCGCCAGGCACACCTCATACTGGTAGCTGTGGGACAGGGTCCCCGCGCCACTGGCGTCCAACAGATGTCCCGGATAGGGGGCATCGGGCAGACCCGGGTAGGGGTAGCCGCCACCCGCGGCTGGCCCAGCCCGCCGGCACAGGCGCACGGCCACGAAGGCCAGCACCGAGAAGAGGAAGAGCGACGACACGCACGCCAAGGCCACCACCAGGTAGACGGTGAGGCGGTCGTCGGGCGCCGCGCCGGCCGCCGCGTCGGGCAGCGGCAGGAAGGGCTGCGAGAAGCCGTCCACCAGCAGCACGTGCAGCGTGACGCTGGCCGACAGCGGCGGCTCGCCATTGTCCCTGACCAGCACCAGCAGCCTGTGCTTGGGCGCGTCGCGCTCGCTGAGCGGCCGCGCCGTGCGCACCTCGCCATTGTGCGCCCACACGCTGAAGAGCCCGGGCTCCGTGGCCTTGAGCAGCTGGAAGGACAGCCAGGCGTTCTGGCCCGCGTCGCCGTCCACCGCCACCACCTTGCTCACCAGGTAGCCCGCCTCGGCCGCCCTGGGCACCAGCTCGCTGCACGCCGCCGACGCGTTCTGCAGCGGGTACAGCACGAAGGGCGCGTTGTCGTTGCGGTCCAGCACCTGCACGCGCACCCGCGCCTGGCCGCTCAGCGCGGGCGAGCCGCGGTCCTGCGCGCGCACAAAGAACTCGAAGGCGCGCAGCGCCTCGAAGTCCAGCGAGCGCAGCGCGAACAGCTGCCCGTTGTCCGCGTTGATGGACACCAGCGAGGCGAGCGGCAGCTGCGGGGGCCAAGGCTCGGGGCCCGGCAGCAGCGAGTAGGTCAGCTGCGCGTTGCTGCCCGCGTCCGCGTCCGTGGCGCTCACGCTGCCGATGTGCAGCGCGGGGCTGTTGTTCTCGCCCACCAGCAGGGTATAGGAGGGCTGGCTGAAGGCGGGGGCGTTGTCGTTCACGTCGGACACCTGCACCCCGATGGTGTGCTGCATTGCCAGCCTGGGGGTGCCCAGGTCTGTCGCTGTGATGGTGATGTTGTACTCCTCCTGCTGCTCTCGGTCCAGTTGTCTCTCTGTTACTAGTGTATAAAAGTTCTTGAATGTGGCCTTCAAGAGAAAGGGGAGCTCGTCCTGGATGGAGCAAACTATTCTCCCATTGTCCCCTGAGTCAGGATCTGAAACACTGAAAACAGCAACTACAGTCTCTGGGGAGTTTTCAGGGCAGGAGCTGGTGACTGTGGACATGGTCAGCTCAGGGGCATTGTCATTCACATCCAGCACCTCTATTATCACAGTGCATTCTCCAGAAAGACCCCCACCATCTGTGGCAGCAATTTCCAAGTTGTAGTATCTAGTTGTCTCAAAATCCAGTGCCATTCTCAGACGAATTTCTCCTGTTACCTCATCTATTAGAAATGGTTGGGTGAAGTCATTGCCTTGAAATAGAGAGTAGGCAACTTTCCCATATGTTCCAGCATCTAAATCTTGAGCAGACACGGTGACCACCAAGGAGTTTAGAGGGCTGTTCTCAGGGACTTGTACCTCATAGAGAGACTGTAGAAACTCAGGAGTATTGTCATTGATATCCATGACCTCAATGCGGACTATGGTGGTCCCTGACCTGGGGGGAGTCCCACCATCCAATGCAGTGAGTGTTAAAATGATCTCTGGCTGCTCCTCCCGGTCCAGCGCTTTGTCCAACACTAGCTGTGAATATTTTCTACCATCTCCGCGAATACGGGTTACAACATGAAAATGTGAATTGGGGCTTATAATGTAATTCTGCACAGTATTGTTCCCTATGTCAATATCCTGAGCTATTTTCAAAGGAAACACAGTCCCTGGTAGCGCGTTTTCCGGAATTTTTAGGAGCATTTCTTTCTCTGGGAACTCAGGGGAATGATCATTTATATCTATGAGCTGCAGATCAACTTGAAAAAGCTGCACCGGGTTTTCCAGTAGCAATTGGAAATGTAGAATGCAGGGCTCTGTCTCCCCACACAGCACCTCCCGGTCTAATTTTTGGTGCAGAAGTAAATCCCCAGTCTTTGATTCAAGCTGCAAGAGCTGTTTCTTTCCTTTGTGATGGATTCGCGCACCCCGGGAGCCTAGTTCCCTCAAAATGAGCCCCAGGTCCTTTGCCAGGTTGGCCACCAAATAGCCACTTTCTCTTTCTTCAGGAAGGGAATACCTAATCGTTTTGGAGTCAGCCTCCCACAAAAACAATAATATAGCAAGAAAAAGAACTTGCCTTTTCCGTGAAGTGTTGGCTAGCACAGTCTCCATCCTTCAGACTCCTTCAGAGAGCTTGCAGGGTCTTCTATCCGGAATCCAATTAATCAAAGGACTTGCTAAATAGCCTGGAATTAGATCTTTCTAAGTGCCTTCCTTTCTTTAGCAGAATTCCCCCTCTGAGGAACCCTGGCTCAGGGGCTTCTCTAAAATGCTTGCAGCTTCCTAGGAAGCAGCCTGAGTTCTGGTGCAGAGCTTAATGGCGGCCGGGTATCCTGAGTCCTTCAAACGTACGCCTAGCCTGCAGCGCCACCAGGCGTTCGGATTTACTATAGCAAATAGTCTTTATCATTTAATTCAAATTATAATTCAAGCATTTATCACTATTCTTTTAACTCACAGATTTCCCTTTTACTTTACCAGTTTTTAGTTACTAGAAGTTCAAAAGAATGTTTTGAGGATTGGTTTTCAATGGCTATTCCAGAGAAAACCAAAATGTTATATTCTCCATAAGTCTGATTACGCGAAGAATTTTCTTGTGCTTCTATATTGTTTTTTGTTTAAGCACACACTCAATGTTCGGGCTACTCCTGGGTTGTTGCTTGAAGGTTGTTCCTGGTGTGATTTGGATACCCTTTTGGTTACTGGAGTCAGTCAGCTTCTAGTGTTGCTTTTTTTTGGGGGTAGAGGATGCTTTGAACCATACGTTTCTATGCATGGACTGACCTCCAGCTTGCAAATGTTTTTCTAGAACCTTTTTGTGAATTCCTTGACTGATTATATCAGTAAATAAGTAATTTACATTTTCAAAAATCATTTTTATTCTTAATAAATGTACATTTGAAAGGGGCACAAATACAAAGTGTACATAACTCAATGCATATTCACAATGAACACACTCCAATAAGCAGAACCTAAATTATAACCAAAATGTTACCAGTGTTGGGTTCCTATTTGATCACCACTCTCGTCCCTTAAAATTATGGACATTCCTGACTTGTTATTGGTTTATTTTGAGGGTATCTTTATGTAAAATTTAGTCTAATGAACTGATAGTGTACTGAATATGTGAAAGTCATCTGCTACCTTTTTTTCAACTGATTTTTGTTACATTCTACTACCTGTTAAGTACCACATCACAATTTGTTTATCCAGTTGATGGACAATGTGGCTTTCCAGTGTGGGGGTACTTTTAGTAATAATTCAATGAACATTCTTGTAGATAGCGTTGGTGGCTATAGGTGCATTCATATTAATACATCCCTAGGACATAAGCTATTGTGAACTGAAATTCACACATATAGCGTTAGTAAATGCTATATTTGATAGTTTTCAAATGCAGGTTTATAAGAAATAACAAAGACTGATCATTCCAATCTCTCTATAACCGGAATCATCTAATAATCTTCATTTTAGCCATTTTGGGGTGATAATATGTAGTAAATTGAACATTTTTTGAATTAAATTTAGTATGATTTTACATTTTATTACTAAGGTTACATTTCTGTGAAGTGATTTTTAAATCTGTATATTTTTCTACTTGAAACATCTGAGATTTTCTAGGATTCATAACTCAAGGTCCTGGGGGTAGAGGGGATACTCAGGCTATTTCATCTGTGAACTCAGGATATTGTATCTACAAGATACCTGCTTTATCACTTAAACTATCTCCCCTGTTGACATTTGTATGTTTTTTAATTTCTTTAGTCTCTATTATAGGAATACATTACTTTTCAGACATAATCAGGTGTAATAAACACCATCTCATTTTCTCACATACAAACTGACTTATGACTATGTGTGTGTGAAGGAGTAGGGATTGACTCCAGGTTTTCACATGCAAAAAAATTGCACTACCACTAAGTTATCCCTGGCACTAATACTGTTGATGAGCAAAATTTCTTTAAAAGGTTTATTAATAGTTGAAATAACATGTTTATAACAGCACTTAAGTTTATAACTATGGTACAAAATTATGAACAGAATAACTTGTCTCTTCACCACCACCAGAATACTTTCTGGTGTCACTTATAGTTGGCTTCTAACTTCCTTCCTACTCCCTTTTACTCTTCCCTCTCCACCCAACCTCAGTTCTGTATTCAAGACCCAAGAGTCATTAAGTGCTATCCATTTCTTTATTGTTTTAATATGCCACATGTGAATGAGATCATTTGGTATTAATCCTTCTCTGACTAGTTTTGTTTAACATGATAGCTCTTAACATTTTGCAAGTTGTAAAAAAATTTCAAGATTTTGTCTTTTCTTATAGCTGAGTAGTTTTCTTTTTATGTACTACTGCTGAAGGTCAGCTGAGTCAGGCAGCATTGAGAGGGATTGTGGGTTTCTTGCATAGAAGGATGGAAGCCAGGAGTCAGTGAAGAGTGGGTAGTCAGAGACCAGACACATTCAAGCGCTGTTGGAAACAGAGTCCACTTTATTTGGAGTTTTGTTTCATATTTAAGTAAAAATTATTAATAGTATGAACTTCGGTAGGTCAAGAATGACATGTTATTTAGTCATAGGGTTAAACAGTATGCATCAGCACAATCATTAGACAGCTATCTAAATATTATGTATTTTATAAATTCTTTGTCATCAGTTTCATTTACCCTAAACAGAAATTAGAAAAAAATATCTATTATTTCCTCTTGGGTATCATTTTTACTAGTAAACTATTAGTCAACAAATACAAGCCCATTGTCTATTAATGCTAAAGCAGGAATCATTATAAAAGGGGGCAGATGTAATTAAAGATCAAAATTTTCATAACCTACACATTACTAAGTAATCAGCCAAAAATATTATTGTTTATTCTACCAGCTTGGGAAAAATATTATTGTTGATTCTATTAGTTTGAGAAAGGCAGCTTTTAAGTAAGTAGAGTGTGCTCTAGCAATTTTTGTTTGACTGCAAAGGGGCAAAGGCACAGCTTTTTCATCTACTTGGCATTGTTAATTCTCATTATGCATTAATGTTTAATAAGCTCATTTTTGCTATCCTGCAAAGTGCTAATCTTGGGCACAACTGGCCTTTTCTCAGCAGTCCCTGTCAGGACCACACCCCCTTTTTCATAACAGAGAAATACAGCAATACATTATGCCAGAGGTTACTGCATAGTACAACTTCTGGATTCATACATCTGTCATTGGGTATATGAATTGTTTCCTAATGTTAGCTACTCTCAATTGTGTTGTAATAAACACAGGTGAGAATATATCATTTGGAATTGATGTTTTTTTGTTTTAAGATGCCAAGGATTGAAATCACTAGGTCATCCAGAAGTTCTATTATAAATTATTGAAGTCTTTATACCATTTTCCATAGAGAGTAAATTATGTTACCACCAGTGCATGAGGATTCCTTTGTCACACCATCCCCACAAGTACTATTTTCAGTAATTTTTATGGGCTTTTCTCTCTGATATGGGAAGTTTCTCATTGTTGTTTTAACTTTCCCCCTGATAATATGGTTTTTTGAGCACTTTCCCCTATGTCTACAAGTTATCTGTATGTCTTCTTCCAGGAAATATCTTTCATTTTCTTTACCAACTTTTTTGATAGGGATTATTTGTTGTTGTTGTGTTGGTGGTGGTATAGAATTTTGTGAAAACTTTATATATCTAGAATTTGTTGATTTCTCTCTTGTACTTTTGTTTAATTTGATATATTCTGTAACTACAGGCATATCATAAGTCTCTTCTGTGAGGAAAATCATATACAAATTATATTTTTTAAATTTAAGTATCGCTTTTACTTATATTATTTTCTCTCATCTGGGATATTTATTTTGCCACATCTCACAGTTCTGAGAGCTAATTCCTAGTTTTACACTCAGGGATCACTTCTGGAAATCCTCGGGAGACCATATGTGGTGCTGTAGTACCAACCTGGTTGGTTGGCCACATGCAAGACAAGTACCTGCTGTACTGTGTTTTTAGCCTTTGTGTATTCTTTCTAATATTTTTTTTACTTTTCTCTGAACCTGCATTTGGAATATTTTTGTTTTGAGCACTCATCAGTGCTCAGGGCTCCCTTACTTCAGAATCATGGATCACTTCTTGTGGTGCTAACAGTGGGGTAACAGCCATGTGTCATGCCAGAGATCAAACTGGTGTCAACTGCATGTCAGGCAAACTCATTGCCCATATACTAACTCAACAATCCCAATATTTGAATATTTTATATGACTCATATTGACTCATTTATCTATTCCCTTATGTCTACTGTACTAATAAGTCATCCAAATAGTTTTTAATATCAGCTATTATATATTAGGTTATATATTAGGTTACACATAAAGTTCATTCTATAAATTCAATATATTTTAATTTAGTTTCTTTATTTCTTGCCTTTAACATAACAACTATACATTTTAACCAATATTGTTGTCAGATTATTATGATTACATGTTTCATCAGTGGGTCATTTGTATTGGTTATTTTTCTTTTTTGTTTTAGGAGTATACCTGGAAGTGCTCAGGAGTTACTCTTGACTACTCTGTACTTGGAAATTACATCTGGTAGGAACTGGGGACCATATGGACTGCCATGGATTAAACCTGGATAAGCTATGTGCAAGGCAAATATCATACCTGCTGTGTTGTTGCACTGGTCCCTGTATACCTATTTTCTTCTAGGTTTTATTCCACATATATAATAATTTCTTGTTGACTGCTAAATATTTTTGTATAATGTCCAGTATCTGATGATATCATTTTCCTCCAGAAAGATAATCTCTGGTGTATTAATAGTATAGCAGGTCAGGTGTTTACCTTGCACATACCAACCCAGTTTGAGACCCAGAGCTGCATATAGTTCCCCTGAACACTGCTAATGAGTGATTCCTGAGGCATGGCCAAAAATAAACCCTGAAAATCACAACTAAATATGGCCAAAAATGCAAAAAAGTTACCTTATTGAAATAGCCAATAATAAATGGAGAAGTAATGAAAGTTGACTACCTTAATTTAAGTTTTAATTTACATATAATATAGTTATTTATGTTTATTTTTGTTTAAGAATTATTCATCTGGGCCAAAGCTATAGTAAAGTGGTAAGGCATTTGCCTTGCATGTGTTTGACTAGTTTCAACCCTCAGAACACCTCTGGGCGCACCTACTTTAATGATACCTGAGCACAAAGCCAGAAGTGATTTCTGAGACCACAAGAGTGACTCAAACATTGCTTTAAAAGAATCTTCATTATTCTAAATAACTAGTACAATATTTTCCTTGGGCCATACCTGGTGAATCTTGGGGACTATTCTTGTTTCTGTTTGGGTAGTGGTGCTGGAAAAAACTATGGTCTGCAGGGGATTGAACTGCTTTCACCAAGGCAAGGCAATGTGTGCTCTATGCTATTTTTCCAGTTCAGTTCCAATTTTTCATTTCAGTACACAGTCAGAATGAAGGCTAAAATATATGTATCAAGAATATCTTCGGGGGCCGGGCGGTGGCGCTAAAGGTAAGGTGCCTGCCTTGCCTGTGCTAGCCTTGGACGGACCGCGGTTCGATCCCCTGGTGTCCCATATGGTCCCCCAAGCCAGGAGCAACTTCTGACCACATAGCAAGGAGTAACCCCTGAGCGTTACCGGGTGTGGCCCAAAAACCAAAAAAAAAAAAAAGAATATCTTCAAAATAATATTGTTAAAATCTGTCTAGTTATACAAATTACAAAGAGATTTAATCTGTTATCACTCAATAATCAAACTTGCACAAAATAACCAAGAATATTTAACTTTGGGTACTTTTTCATCTCAGTTTTTACTTTTATTTTTGGGCAATACCCAACAATGCTAGGAATCATTACAGGTGGGACTCAGTGGACTATACTGGTGATCAGATTGAAGCCAGGTTGACCATGTGCAATGCAAACAACCTAATTTATAAAATCAACAAAAAATACTTTGACTCTTGAAAAGTGGAAGGAAGCTACAGAAAATCCATGCATACATTCTATACACTTAAACTTTTATTTGCTGGACAAGAGTTGAACAAAAAAAGTATCTGAGGCTCTCTTAATACTTGAAAACTTTACATGGAATTGAGGTTTATTTAAGGCCTGAGACTTTTTTCATTTTGTTTTTGAGCCACACCTGGCAGTCCTGATTAAGTTGCTCAGGGGTCATTTCCAGAATTACCATGAAATGCTGGGATTCAAACCTCCTATATGCAAAGTATTTGCATAGTGTTTGAGCAAATTTCCCACTCCCAGAAACTTCTGACATTTTTGGTGGACTTTGTGGCCAAATGCTGTGGTGCGCTTGGGACAATAAGGGATGCCAGACTGAATGTAAGGCAAATGACCTACCTGCTAAACTATCTCTCCCACTGACATCTGAAAACTTCTGAATTTTACCAATTTGACTTTTTTTTGGTGAAAAGAATATCCAATTGTGTAAGATATTCTTTTTGATATTTATAACTTAAAATGCTAACATTAATGTGTTTTTATAGAGTATTTGCAATGCTCCATTTAAGTTCCAAAATACTAAAATAATGGTATATATAGCTCTCACAATGAGAATATCACAATTTTAGTGTGTAATATTTTAATGAAATGGACTTTTTTTTTTGGTTTTTGGGTCACCTTGGCACGCTCAGGAGTTTCTCCTGGCTCTGTGCTCAGCAGTCCCTCCTGGCAGGCTAGGGGATCATATGAGATGCCAGGATTTGAACGAGGGTCCATCCTGTGTTAAACACGTGCAAGGCAAACATATATATATATATATGCTTTTAGTATAAAGAATCCTAGAAATATAAAAAGAATTTCAAACACTTTGCAAGGAAAAAAACTGTGTGATAAAGACAAACGCCACCATATCTATAAATTTAAGTTCATATAAAACTTTAAGGTATTTTAATTAGAAGGCAGTAGGGAGAGGCCAGAGCTGTGGCGCTAACCTAGGACGACCACGGGTTGATCCCCCGGTGTCCCATATGGTCCGTGGAGCCTGGCAGAAGCGATTTCTGAGCGCATGGCCAGAAGTTACCCCAAGCGCTGCCGGGTGTGACCCAAAAACAAAAACAAATTTTCTTCTCACTCTATATAACTGATAGTTATGGAAAGATGATCCCCAAAAGAAAGTAAAATGTGGAGAAAAATACAAAATCAATACAGTGCAAGAAAAAGCTAGGGGAATTTGTATTTTCAGAAAAAAAGATTTTACTATAATAAGGAACATGCGTACATATTTTGGCATATACATATTTTGGCATATACATATTTAGGCAATAATCGAATTTCTCAAAATAAGCGATGCAAAGGGAGCTGTGTTGAACAAAGTCAATTAAATGTTCAATGAACAATTAATTAAATACAAAACTATTTGTGTTGTTGGGGGTTTCTTTAGTTTGGTTATCAGAGCTCTGAAGGAAGAGGCTGGGGTACAATGGCTTCAGGAATTTGAACTCACCAGTGCTAGGATCTCCAGACATGCACACCTCATACTGGTAGCTGTGGGACAGGGTCCCCGCGCCGCTGGCGTCCAGCAGCTGTCCCGGAAAGGGCCCGTCGGGCAGACCCGGGTAGGGGTAGCCGCCCCCCGCCGCCGGCCCGGCCCGCCGGCACAGGCGCACGGCCACGAAGGCCAGCACCGAGAAGAGGAAGAGCGACGACACGCACGCCAAGGCCACCACCAGGTAGACGGTGAGGCGGTCGTCGGGCGCCGCGCCGGCCGCCGCGTCGGGCAGCGGCAGGAAGGGCTGCGAGAAGCCGTCCACCAGCAGCACGTGCAGCGTGACGCTGGCCGACAGCGGCGGCTCGCCATTGTCCCTGACCAGCACCAGCAGCCTGTGCTTGGGCGCGTCGCGCTCGCTGAGCGGCCGCGCCGTGCGCACCTCGCCATTGTGCGCCCACACGCTGAAGAGCCCGGGCTCCGTGGCCTTGAGCAGCTGGAAGGACAGCCAGGCGTTCTGGCCCGCGTCGCCGTCCACCGCCACCACCTTGCTCACCAGGTAGCCCGCCTCGGCCGCCCTGGGCACCAGCTCGCTGCACGCCGCCGACGCGTTCTGCAGCGGGTACAGCACGAAGGGCGCGTTGTCGTTGCGGTCCAGCACCTGCACGCGCACCCGCGCCTGGCCGCTCAGCGCGGGCGAGCCGCGGTCCTGCGCGCGCACAAAGAACTCGAAGGCGCGCAGCGCCTCGAAGTCCAGCGAGCGCAGCGCGAACAGCTGCCCGTTGTCCGCGTTGATGGACACCAGCGAGGCGAGCGGCAGCTGCGGGGGCCAAGGCTCGGGGCCCGGCAGCAGCGAGTAGGTCAGCTGCGCGTTGCTGCCCGCGTCCGCGTCCGTGGCGCTCACGCTGCCGATGTGCAGCGCGGGGCTGTTGTTCTCGCCCACCAGCAGGGTGTAGGAGGGCTGGCTGAAGGCGGGGGCGTTGTCGTTCACGTCGGACACCTGCACCCTGATGGTGTGCTGCGTTGCCAGCCTGGGGGTGCCCATGTCTGTCGCGGTGATGGTGATGTTGTACTCCTCCTGCTGCTCTCGGTCCAGCGGGGTCTCTGTATCCAACGTGTAGAAGTTCTTGAAGGTTGGCTTTAAAATGAATGGTAGATTATCTGGAATAGAGCAAATCACCTTTCCATTTTCTCCAGAGTCTCTGTCTCGGACCCGGAAGATGGAGACTACAGTCTCTGGAGCATTTTCTGGAATTGAGTTTGTGAGGGACGATATGATCAATTCAGGGGCATTGTCATTCACATCCACTACTTCTATGATGACAGTGCCTTTACCAGAAAGACCTCCTCCATCAGTAGCCTCAATTTCCATATGGTAAGATTTTATTTTTTCAAAATCCAATTTCTTTATCTGCCGTATTTCTCCTGTGATTTCATTTATTGAGAATGTTTGATTGATTTCACCTGAAGCTTGGAAAAAACCATAGGTAACACTCCCAAAGATTCCAGCATCTATATCCTGAGCAAAAGTTGTAAGAATTAAGGAATCCAAGGGATTATTCTCCAAGACTTGAACCTCATAGGGACTATGCACAAACTCTGGAGCATTGTCATTAACATCCAAGATCAGGACTCGAACAGCAACTGTGCCTGTTCTAGGTGGAGACCCGCCATCCAATGCCATGAGAGTTAAGCTGAACTCGGGTTGCTTCTCTCGGTCCAGCATTTTGTCCTGCAGCAATTCTGGTTCCTTCTTCCCCTCACTATGATTTCTTGTGACAACATGAAAATGAGAATTGGGGCTGATGGTGTATTTTTGGAGACCATTGCTGCCCACATCCAAATCTTGAGCTGATTTCAGAGGAAACAGAGTGCCTGGCTGGCTGTTTTCTGGTATTTTCAAAAGCATTTCCCTCATTGGGAATACTGGGGAGTGGTCATTTACATCCTGAACTGTTAATTCTCCTTCAAAAAACTGCACTGGTGTTTCCAGGAATATTTGGAAATGCAGAACACATGGTTCAATGTCACCACATAGCTCTTCCCGGTCTAGTTTCTCTCTCAAAAGCAAATTTCCAGTCTGATAATCTAGTTGCAAATTCAGCTTGTCATCGTCAGACACCACCCGTGCTGAGCGGGCTGCCAATTCCCCGATTCCCAGACCCAGGTCCTTGGTTAGATGGGCTATAAAGGACCCACTTTCTGTTTCTTCCAGTACAAAATAATGAATAGGCTCTGAGAGAGTCTGAGCTATAAACACCACCAAAATAATGATTGCCACTTGCCTGTTGGAATGAATTATTCTCTTTATCGGCTCCATGCTTACATCCAATTCCTTCAGGAACCACAAAAATGTTCAGCTGTTCAATTCCAATTTCTTGCTGAAGAGATCCTCACAATGTTGCGTCCAGTCTAAAACTTGTTTCATTTATAGTCGTTCTACCCGCTGGTAACCCAACCAGAAGCTGGCAACGCTTCTTCCATGTTTTTTTTAAATTCCGTATTGCAACAAAGGAATACGGAGCTTTTAGTATTTTTCATTCAATCTTAGCCTGCAGCGCCACCCTGTGTCCTAATCAGAAACTAATATCTAATTGGCATATTTTGAAGTGTTGAAATTTTGAAATGTCCGTGGAAAAGATTTTATAGAATTTTTACCAAAACTTTTTATTTATAATCTCTAAGGTTATTCCATTAACTATAATAATAACAGTAGTTCAAAACAATATCTCTAAAACGCCATTTCTCCTTTGCAAAACATAACCAATTGAAATAAACTCTTACGATTCAAATTGTATTAGTTATAGCTTTTGAGTTCCAAATATGTGAGGGACATATGATACCAAAATTTAAAAGTATTCAGTACTGTATGGTCTCAGTGAGACTTTTTTACAAAGGAAAAATACTATTTAACAATATTTATATCCTATAACAGATGCCTTAAGCTAAACTGATTAGCAAATAGTAAAGCAGTAGAATGAAGAGGTAACAAATTATTCTATAAATCCCTTTACAGTGTACACCAACTTTAAATTTTGGAGGAGTTAAATATATTAAAACCAGATTCTTAGACATTCAAAGGAACTAAAAAGAGGCTCAGGGATATTAAGTCTCAATTATTCTATTTAACTTATTAGGATTACATTGAAACATAATGTGAGTAAAAGTCATAAAAATTTAAAAATAAAGATATTTAATGTTGGTAGATATTAATAAATTATACTGCTCTTTTTCTTAGCAAGTTTATCTTTGTAACCCAGATGTCATATCCTTGACCAAATTATTTGGGGAAAGCAAAACACTCTGCCTTAAAATATTTAAATCTAAGTAAAGTGTACATTTGTCCTTGTCTACTCATGTGTGGTGAAGAAGAAAGACATGCTTATAAAAAGGAGCCCAGTACAGGATATAGGTATAATTACCCTGATATTGTATGTTAAATAAGAAACAGTTAAAAAGTTTAAGTAGTATATTGAAAGGTGTTATCTTCACAGTGCAGGATGTGCTCTCTTTAGATATCTTAGACTCTAATGTAATTATATTTTCATCATATAATTTTAAAGCATGTCAATAATCTGAGACTAATAGAGACAGAAATTATTAAGAACATTATTTTAAATAACCCTTATAGAAGTTATTCTACTATATCAAGTAAGCAATATTTCACAGTAATGATTATGATTCTACTTATGTAGATTATTGTCAGATCATACTTTGTCATAAATATAGCTAAACTGAACATAGAACTCCTAAGAGTGCTAAGAACTTCCAATTAAATATATTCTGTTATTCCCCAAAGAAATAATAAAAATAACAATAATAATAATAATAATAATAGCCTTAAGTGGTCATAGAGTTACTATACTGAGTATGGCACTTTTATGTAGCTGACCCAGGTCAATTCCTGGCACCATATATGGTCCCCTAAGCTAGGCAAAGGGTGATGCCTGAACACAGAGCCAGGAGTAAGCCCTAGGCAAAGCTAGGTTCATCGCCAGCACGCAAAAAAGAGACTTTAAAAATAATATACTTAGAATTTTCTTTTTACATTTAGGACAAATCAGAAGATATATGTGCATATATATCAACATTATGTGAAACAAAAACTAAATACATATCAAAAAGAAAAAAATAATACAACTTCAGGTATAAATAAGAAAAAGATTCTCCCTATTAAATTGTTCTCAATGTAATATTTGAGTTATAGTTATACTTAATTTAAGTATCTCTCAGAAAAATACAAGATATATTATTAGTACAGCAGGTAAGACACTCGCCCTGCATGCATCCAATCTGGTCCCCAAACCTCTGCCAGGAGTGATCCCTGACCAAATACCAGGAGTAAACCCTGACCATTTCCAGGTGTGGTCCAAAAACAAAATAGAGAAATGTGGGGTCAGGTACTCTGATAGTGGTAATCTTATAGACCTAAAACAGTGATATTAATATTATTGTAAATCATGATACCATAATTATACAAAGCATGTTTGAAAAGTCAAGTGATGACTGAAAAGGATAATCTAAAATATTACAACATGGTTTATCCACACACACACACAACTGCTAAATCTATCACAAGGAAATCTGTTATATATCTGCATGGAATAGGAGTTAAAGGTGAAAAGTATAATTATAACTACCTGAAACAATATTATGCTTCAGTTAGAATGACTGTCTATTCTCAAAGATTCATATAACAATTTACATAATTGATTTTCAGACCGTGAAGCATGAATGTAAAGTATCTTTTGCTTTAATATGGAAAAAAACATGGACCATATAGGTGAGTACTCTGGAATTTAAATAGCAATTTTGATTCCTCTCTAGTAAAATATATGCAGAAACTTTATCACTGAAGAAAAGACAAAAATTTTTTGATGTGAGGGACCACCAGAAGGATGTGCTCTGGAGGCTATGGGATACCTGGGACAAACTAGAACTCAGTACATGCTGAGCCTGCATTCCACTCCTTGGAGCTATCTCACAGTTCAATGAAAATTTTATAAGAATTTGCATACATGGGGCCAGAGCAGTGGTACAAGCTGTAAGGTGTCTGCCTTTCCCGAGCTAGCCTAGGACAGACCACGGTTCAAACCCCTGGCATTCCCTATGGTTCCCCAAGCCAGGAGTGCTTTCTGAGTGCTCCTGTTGGGTGTAGCTCTAAAACCAAAATAAAATTGCATACATAGTCCTAAAGTTACAAATGCTAAATAAATTATTTGATGTGTTTAATTTCTCACTTTTACGATGAAAAAAGAGAGAAAGAATGTTTTTTAAACTTGTTATCTTGAAGACCATTTTGGTTTTGATGGAAGAAAACTGAGGTAAATTGCTGAAATAAAAGTACTGCCTTGGTAAAAATTGGTATTAGCTTTTACTTCATATTTTAGTTAATTAATTAATTAGTTAATTACTTTCCATACTACTAATCAAAAATGATTCAACTAAATGATTATTAACATCAAGTTGTATGAAAATTTTATTAGATATTCTTATAGAAAGGATTTATTGTTTGGAAGTTTAGACTAGATAGATAAATTATATATATACCAGCTGCTATGAGTAATTAGTAATTACTAATAGTAAATTAGTAATTAGTAAATAGTAATTAGCAAATAGTAATGCTCACTGTGATTACAGTAATCATTGATTACACTGATTAATTTATTAAAATAATAATAAATTAAAATGTACCTATATATAATTTTAAACAGTTATTAAAATGTAAGATTAGAAGTATGATAATATTTAATTCTAGAAAGTTTCATATCTAGATGAGAAAGTGTATGTGGTTATAAATTTTAACTTCCAGGTAACAATTTGTTACTTAAATATAAGTTTGTCTGGGGCCGGAGAGATAGCAGAGCAGTAAGGCGTTAGGTGCAGAAGGATGGTGGTTCAATTCCTGGCATCCCATATGCTCCCCCCGAGCCTGCTGGGAGCGATTTCTGAGTGCAGAGCCAGGAGTAACCCCTGAGCACTGCCCGGTGTGACTCCCCCCAAAAAAAAGTTTGTCTAGTTCAGAGATATACATTAAAGATACTGATTTACTATGGAACTGACCCTAGTTTTAATCCTTGACACAGCATAAGATCCCCTGAGAATATCTGGAGAGTGACTCCACAACAGAGAGCCAGGATTAAACCCTAAAGACCTTATAGTGTGGTCTAACAGCCTCCTCTCCAAAGTTTATTTCACTACTTTATTTGCTTTAAAATTTCATTCTTTTAGCTATTTGAGACTTTCATATTGATTTTTCTCATCTTTAGAACTCCCTGTCCTTATAGGCAATCTTTTTATTGTTTTTGGTTTGGAGGCCACACCTGGCAGTGCTCAGGGGTTACTCCTGACTCTGTGCTCAGAAATCACTCAGAAACCATAGGGATGGTGGGGTCAAACCTGGGTGCTCCACTTTCAAGGCAAATGCCCTACCCACTGTGCTATCACTCTGGCCCCTTATAAGCAATCTTTTTTTTTGGGGGGGGGGCTACACCCAGTGATGCTCAGGGGTTACTTCTGGCTATGAGCTCAGAAATTGCTCGTGGCTTGGAAGACCATATAGAATACTGGGGTATCAAACAACTTTCCATCCTAGGCTAGCACTGGCAAGGCAGATACCTGACTGCTCCATGCCAACACTCCAGCCCCTAGATTTTTTTTCCTTGAACGTATTCTTTTTTTTTATCGTTATTTAAACACCGTGATTACAAACATGATTATAGTTGTATGATTACAGTCATGTAAAGAGCACCCCCCTTCACCGGTGCAACATTCCCACCACCAATTTCCCAGATCTCCCTCCTCCCCACCCCCCTACACCTGTACTCGAGACAGGCTTTCTACTTCCCTCATTCATTCACATTTTTATAAGCAATCTTTTATTTACTCTATTAACAGTAGAATGCCTAACTAGATGAACAGTGTTAATCAGAAGAAATATATATATAATCCTAATGATAACATGTAAGTTCACAAGGAAACCAGCACAAGGAATGAGGGAGGAATAAAAGCAAATATATATCTCATCACAATGTGTCAAGGAAATGTTAACAGAAAAGTAATATTAAATGTGATACCACTTCATTTAGGGATTAAATACTTCCTTGAAATTAAAAAATCCCTCTGAGTTATAACATTTATATATCAGAAATTTTAGACCAAATTGTCAACTCACTATATACCTTTCAAAACAGTATTTGTGCAAAATAGAAAAAGTATTTTGTTGGTCATCATATATTCTTTGGCTTTCAGAATACTCCTCAGAAAATAACTAAGATTAATTTCCCATATTTATATGTATCAGTTCATTTTTGCCTATTTAAGAATGTAGAATACTGGGGCCAAAGTGGTGATGCAGCCATAGTGTGTTTGACTTGCACATGGTTGACCTAGGATGGACAATTCGATCCCCTGGAGTCTCATATGGTCCCCAAGCCAGGAGTGATTTCTGAGCCCATAGCCAGGAGTAACCCCTGAACATCACCAGTTGTGCTCCATAAACCAATAAAGAATATAGAATGTTGAAAATCCAGTGCAAAGATCAAAACATAAAGAATTAGATAAGATTCATTGAAATTATGCCTTGAAACAAGTGATACATCCTTTAAAATACACATACTTATCTATAAATTTAATTATCATCAGTTTCTCTAGAAATCTTTAATTTGGAGGGGGCGTTTATGGGAAATGGTCACACCCAGAGGCACTCAGGGGTTACTCCTGACTCTGTGCTCATAAATCATCCCTGGCAGGCACGGGGCACCAGATGGGATGCCAGCATTTAAACCACTGTCTGTCCTGGATAGGCTGAGTGCAAGGCAAATGCCCAACTGCTGTGCTATCTCTTCGGTTCCTCTTTAGAAATCTTATGAAGAATATTATCTGGTTATATTCAGCAAGGTGAATTATATTAATTTTAATTAAGAATTAGAAAATTTTGCTCAGTAGGTCTTTACTAATTGGGGTAAATCTAATTAGACTCAAAGCTGTTCCTGAAAGTGGAAGATTGGCTGAAGGCGGGGGCATTGTCATTCATGTCAGACACCTGCACCATGAAGGTGTGCTACATTTTCAGGGTGGGGCTGCCCAAGTCTATCACTGTGATGGTAAAGTTGTATTCGGCCTGCTGCTCTCGGTCCAGTGCTCTTTCTGACATTACGGTATAAAATTTTTCTACAGAGGGTTTCAGGAACAAGGAGTGCTGCTCTCTATGGAACATGTCATTCTTCCATTGTCTCCAGAGTCTAGATCAGAAACACTAAAAACCACCAGAGTCTCAGGGATTGGGCTGATTATAAATGGTAAGGTCAGTCCTGGCAGGTTATCATTCACATCAACCCCCTAAAATAAGGCCTATAATATAATATAATACCTATAAGATCACTGTTGATTTTCCCGTGAGTCCCCCACCACTGTAGGCTTCTATATCAACTTCATAATTATTAATTGCCTCAAAATCTAAGTGTTTGACATAACTGGATATCACCAGCAATTTGATTTAGTCAAAAAGTATTGCTAATTTCTTCTTAAGTATGAGAAAATGCATCTGATTAAAAAAAAAGTCCTATATCTGACTCAGATGCAGAATAATAGAGTCGATAGGGCTATTCTCCAGAACTTGAACCTCATAGAGTGATTTAGTAAATTCCAAGGCATTGGGGCTGGAGAGATAGCATGGAGGTAAGACGTTTGCCTTTCATGCAGGAGGTCATCGGTTCGAATCCAGTGTCCCATATGGTCCCCCGTGCCAGCCAGGAGCAATTTCTGAGCGTGGAGCCAGGAATAACCCCTGAGCACTGCCGGGTGTGACCCAAAAACCACAAAAAAAAAATTCCAAGGCATTGTCATTTGTCTGAGACCATAATCATAATGTGGGTCTATGCTGTTCAGCGTGCTGTGGAAAGCCGCCATCCAGTGCTCTTAGCGTTAAATTCTGCTCTGGCTGCTCCTCTCGGTCCGGTGCTTTGATCAGCACTAGTTCTGGGTATTTTCTTCCAATCTTATGAATACTTGTGAGAAATTGGAAATGTAAATTAGGAGTAGTTTTGGACACTGTTTCTCTACATATCCAAGTCCTGAGTATTTCCCAAAGGAATTACTGTTCCTGGTGGGGTATTTTCTTAGATTTTCAGCTGCATTTAATTTTAAATAATACTAGAGAGTGGTCATTTATGACTATGAACTGATGCTCACTTGTAATAAATTGTGAAGGATTTTGCAATAATGTCTGAAAATACAGTATACATGGCTCTGTGAGACCACCTAGCTCCTCCTGTTCCACCTTCTCATGCAGGAACAAATCACTGGGTTTATGGTTGAGCTGAAGATTTTTTTTTCTTTTCATCCAATTTGGGCAGTCCTCTCCACCAGTTCTTCTACACTCATGTGGAAATCCTCTGCTAGGTCAGTTAAAAGCCCCTTTCTTTTTCCTCAGTCACAGAGTAGTGTATGGATCCTGATCCAGCCAAGTATCCACCCAGGAAAAGTAAGAAAAATGGGACTTGCCTTTGTCTAAGAAAGCACTCCCTGCTCCAGTCTCCATTGGAAGTTTGCGTTCTTTCAAGTAATATTCTGTTTTAGTCTCTGACCGTGCTAGGGAACTCTCTTTTGCCCTGAGAACCTTGAAGAAAGTCTAGCAAATAATCCTTTCGGGAGCAAGATTTTGCTTGCTGAAAAATATGCCCAGGTTCACAACGCCTAGTTTACCGCACTAAATTGAAGGCAGTAAGCATGGTGCCATGGTTGATACACCCTAGTCAACGAGCGCCTCCCTGCATCCACTATAGTTATCAAACTCTTAAAAGAGGGACTTAGTATTTAGGGGTTCTTTTGGCTGATAATGCTTAGTTACTAAATCTTATTGAGGTGACTAGAGTAATTTCTTGTGTTCTATGAGTTAAATAAACACAGTAGTGGGAAATTAAATGTACTCTATGCTAAAGAAGAGGCTTTCTGACAGTGATCTATTATATGATTTTTGGCAATTGGATACCTTATAATCTTTAGAATCTAAGGGCTACTTCTTCCTGTTTTCTCCCCACCTCTAATCACTATAAATACAAGTAGAGCTTTTTCTCAAAATGACATGCTTCAGTATCCCATTTGTAATTTTCTGTACTTTCCATATTTTAAAAAAGTATGCACAAGTTGCAGTTCTAATCATAAAAATGTTATGAACAGACCTTTTGCAAGATAATAAAAATTAAAACAACTATGTCCTGTGGCAGAGTCAGAGGATCACAGTGCCTAATTTCTTTCACACTTTTCACACTTACTTAAGGAACACAACTCTTTACGACTGCTTCACAGTAATTTTATAATTATTAGTTATATATATGTGTATATATATCACCCTTTGCTCTAGCAAAACTGTCAATTGTGAAAACATACATGCTGAGTTTGTAGAAGCACATTATGGTAATAAGGACAAATGTATCTGTATATCTTAGTTTTCCACCTAATTGAATGAACACATTTTAGACCAATGTTTGAACAAATAGTGTGAAATGGAGATGTAGAAAGAGAAAATAGTGTATTGAAAATCTGCAGCTGGGTAATCTAAATTAAAGAGGACTTGAGAAAATTAGCCCATAGATACATCCCTTAATCTGGAATGTGAAAGATAAGAAGCTTGTTAGACTAAGATATAAAATATGAGTACTCCATGCATTAGAGGTTGATATATTAAGCCTTAGTATCAAAGTAAGGACAGTATACCCCACACCAAATTGTGCCAAATAATGGGTAGATGAATTTTATTTAAATAAATAACATTATTGCAATGTTTAGGCATTGCATTTCTGATGTGGATTTTTCACAATTATCACTCCTTTTATTTTTTCACAATTATTATTTTTAAAAAAGCTAAAAGTTCACCATACGTTTACCTTTAATTTTGGTGGCCACACAAATAAAATTATATTAATATATTTGTTATTTATTATATATGCAATCCATTAAAATAGTAACCAGATATAGCCATTAATTTTTTTTATTAAGAACCCACAGTTTCTAGTCATTGTACTTACTAGTCATGCAATAAATGGAGAGCTACTGAGAAACTTAACTCATGCACCTAAAATAAAAAAATTCAGTGAAAAACTAGAAAATGAAAAGGGGGAAATAGAAGTAGTGGGAAAAAAACTTGACTAGAGTCCAGAGAGATAACATAGTGAGTAAGGCCCTTGTCTTGCATGCAGCTGATCTGAGTTTGATCCAAGCACTCCACATAGTCTCCTGGTCTTCCCTAGCACAGAACCAGGAATAAGCCCTAAGTACAGCCAGGTGTGACCCAAAAACAAACAAACAAACAAACAAAAGAAACCAAGATAAGCAGACCAAGATAGATATTTTGTTATAATCATATTTCTAACAGAAACATAAGTATTCCATAAAATTTTGAAAAATGCAATGTTGGGAGCCAGAACAATAGCATAATGGATAGGTTGCTGGCCTTGAGTCAACCAACCAAGGTTTGGTTCTTGACATCCCATATGGTCCCCTGAGCCTGCCAGAAGTGATTCCTGAACAAAGAGACAGAAGTAAGACCTTAGCACAGATGAGTATGGTCCAAAGAAAATAAAAAGAAAGAAAAATGTAATGTCAAATTACACTTGAATTGTCTTTAATGGAGTGCTCAGAATTCATAGGCAGCTTTTAATTATTAAAAAAAATATGGTACGAAGTTGAAAGCAGTTTTATTTTATTTTATGTTTTATGGTGGAGGGAAACATTGGGCCACACCTGATGGTGCTCAATATTCTGGACTCTGTACTCAAGAGTGACCCCTGGAGGTGTTCAGGTGGAACACTGAGAAATAGAGGGTTAAAATATTTTCTGAGGGGGAAAAAAGAGAAACTTTTACAGTGTCTTTGAAAATGAATGAACAATTAAAGTACTTGGCAGGGGGTGGGCATAATCACATTTGGCAGTGACCAAAGTTTATTTCTGGCTGAGTGCTCAGGTACACCCCAGTGGTGCTCAGATCACTCAGGGATCTAAGCCACGTACAAAACAAGTGCCTTTCCCCGAGTATTATCTCTCTGTCCTTCTAAACTACTTTTAAATACTAGCAATTTGCATGTATTGTTCACTAATTAATGTGAATAGTTATGGAACATAAATTTCCACACTTACTGCCTATGTTTTACTAAAGAATCATAATATTGACACATGTACACACTTTTAGAAAGTATGTATTTAGAACATCATCAAAGGGTGATTTGATGCCCATGGACTGTTTCAGTCATTAGTCACAGAGTAAAATTAACAGTAACCCCAAAGAATATACCCACATAAATATTTGGTGCAGTAAAATTCATTACCCCATGAAGTGATAGCAAGCATTTATTAATGTAAAGTTGCAAAAGTACCTAAGAAATGTAGATTGAGTTTTACAAATATATGTTCCAAAGGCCACACCCAGATCTCCTGAGTACTGTTTAAGAATTCCTCCACCCCCCAAAAAAAGAGTTCTAAGTTAAAGGTTTACAGAAAAATTAATTTACTAATAGACTACCTTAAGCTAAACTAAAGAAAGGCAGAGCTATAGTGAAGTGGGTAGGGCATTTCACTTGTACGCGGTTGACCCAATCCCATCTCAAGTATCCCATTTGGCTAACGAAACCTGCCCTGAGTGCAGATTAGAATTAAGCACTAGTACAGTGGGGTGTGCCCCCCAAAGAAAGACTTTATTTTCATCAATCCACAATATAACCTGTAACATGCAATGAATATAATAAGGACATATGTTTAATAAAAAGGAACACTCCTAATGGGCAAATCAATGAAAAAATATCTTTCTGCAAATAAGTCTCATTTGGGCCTTATTAATATATACCTAACTGAATTCAAAGCTATTTCTGAAAGTGGGGTTTGCCTCATCAGCCCTTTCCTCACCATGAGCAAGGAAGGTGGGCAGAACGGGCTTGAGGAACTTGAAGTCATTGGTGCCAGCACCCCCCGCCAGGCACACCTCATACCGGTAGCTGTGGGACAGGGTCCCCGCGCCGCTGGCGTCCAGCAGCTGTCCCGGAAAGGGCCCGTCGGGCAGACCCGGGTAGGGGTAGCCGCCCCCCGCCGCCGGCCCGGCCCGCCGGCACAGGCGCACGGCCACGAAGGCCAGCACCGAGAAGAGGAAGAGCGACGACACGCACGCCAAGGCCACCACCAGGTAGACGGTGAGGCGGTCGTCGGGCGCCGCGCCGGCCGCCGCGTCGGGCAGCGGCAGGAAGGGCTGCGAGAAGCCGTCCACCAGCAGCACGTGCAGCGTGACGCTGGCCGACAGCGGCGGCTCGCCATTGTCCCTGACCAGCACCAGCAGCCTGTGCTTGGGCGCGTCGCGCTCGCTGAGCGGCCGCGCCGTGCGCACCTCGCCATTGTGCGCCCACACGCTGAAGAGCCCGGGCTCCGTGGCCTTGAGCAGCTGGAAGGACAGCCAGGCGTTCTGGCCCGCGTCGCCGTCCACCGCCACCACCTTGCTCACCAGGTAGCCCGCCTCGGCCGCCCTGGGCACCAGCTCGCTGCACGCCGCCGACGCGTTCTGCAGCGGGTACAGCACGAAGGGCGCGTTGTCGTTGCGGTCCAGCACCTGCACGCGCACCCGCGCCTGGCCGCTCAGCGCGGGCGAGCCGCGGTCCTGCGCGCGCACAAAGAACTCGAAGGCGCGCACCGCCTCGAAGTCCAGCGAGCGCAGCGCGAACAGCTGCCCGTTGTCCGCGTTGATGGACACCAGCGAGGCGAGCGGCAGCTGCGGGGGCCAAGGCTCGGGGCCCGGCAGCAGCGAGTAGGTCAGCTGCGCGTTGCTGCCCGCGTCCGCGTCCGTGGCGCTCACGCTGCCGATGTGCAGTGCGGGGCTGTTGTTCTCGCCCACCAGCAGGGTGTAGGAGGGCTGGCTGAAGGCGGGGGCGTTGTCGTTCACGTCGGACACCTGCACCCTGATGGTGTGCTGCGTTGCCAGCCTGGGGCTGCCCATGTCTGTCGCGGTGATGGTGATGTTGTATTCCTCCTGCTGCTCTCGGTCCAGGGCTGTGTTTGTTATTAGAGTGTAAAAATTTTCAACCGATTGTTTAAGAATGAAGGGAAGATCATTTTGAATGGAACATACAGTCCTTCCATTGTCTCCGAAGTCAGGATCTGAAACACTGAACACAGCAATTATGGTCGTCTCTGAGTTTTCTGGGATCTTCTTATTCAGTTTTGATATGGTCAGTTCTGGCCGGTTGTCATTCAAGTCCATCACCTGGACAAACACCATACAACTTCCAGAAAGGCCTCCACCATCTATGGCCTGAATAGTCACAGTGTAATTCTGAATGAACTCAAAGTCTAGTTCCTGTATTAAATGGAGCTGCCCTGATTTTGCATTTATACTAAAAGTTTTACGAATGTCTTCAGAGGCTTGAGAAAATACATAATCTATTTCTCCATTCGTACCAATGTCCAAATCCCTTGCAGAGACCATGGCAACCTGGGATCCAATGGGACTGTTTTCTAGGATTTGCACCTCATAGAGCAACTTTGCAAATTTGGGGGCGTTATCATTGATGTCCAAAACTTCAATGCGAACCAGAGCAGTGCCAGACTTGGGTGGAGAACCGCCATCCACCGCTGTGACAATTAATCTGATCTCAGTCTGTTGCTCACGATCTAAAGCTTTGTCCAGCACTAGTTGTGGTAGTATTATGCTGTCGGGATATTCTTGTACTTTAAGATGAAAGTAGGAATTGGGGCTGACTGTATACGTTTTGAGAGCATTGCTTCCTACATCTAAGTCCTGTGCATGTTCTATTAAGAAAGCAGTTCCAGGAGAGATACTTTCTGGTATTTTCAAAATTATTTCTTTGTCTAGGAAAACTGGGGAATGATCATTTATATCCTTGACCTGTAGCTCAGCCTGAAAAAATTGCAAAGGATTTTCCAACAATACCTGGAAAGGTAGTATACAGGGCTCAACCCGGCCACACAGTTCCTCTCGGTCCAATTTCTCATTTAACAACAAATCCCCAGTCTGTGCATCGAACTGCAAACGCACTTTTTTCCCTTTGGAAACGACCCTGGGTCCCCGCGCTGCTAGTTCTTCTGCCTCCAAACCCAGATCTTTTAACAAATTTGTCACAAAGGAGCCAATCTCCATCTCCTCAGGCACTGAATAGTGTCTCGGTTCAGAACCAACCTGAGCTATACCCAGCCAAACAAAGAGTATGAGGACTTGCCTTTGTTTCCGAATGCGTTTCCTTCCCTCTCCAGCCTCCATCATCTTGGGATCTGCAAACAGGATCGGTTAAGACTGGTATGGTTGCAGACTCGGTGTCCCAGAATCTTGAGGAATTAGGGAACAGAGTCGTCGCCTGAGGCCCTGATTTTCCGGGTGATTGCTTTAGAAAGCTCGACTCCCTGATATATCCTTCCCCAGCCCCGCAACGTAGTGGCTGTTTAAAGGAGCCTACGCAGGTTCCTTCCTCTTTTCAACTTCTAAGGCTTCAGCGCCACCCTGTGTCCTTTCCTAGTATTGAGTTATTTTTTTCCTAAAAACTAAGAAAAATTCCGGTTCTTCAGACAGATGACAATCTAAATCGAATACTTTCAAGTAGTGCCTTTCATTGTTTTCTTATATGTTTTGAAAAAAAGAAAAAGGTTTCCATTGAACCTATTACCATTTAGCAAACATGATTTTCCATGTCAGTTTCCAGTTTTTAAATTTGAAACTAAGTGGGTAACTTCAGTATTTTGATGAGAAAGGCTTTGGCTAGGCAATTCCAATTTTTCTGTCTCGACCGTGGGACACATATATCTATGGGATTTCCATCCTCATACCAGTGGTAAAGAGTAGACATTCAGGAGCAATACATAATTCAAGTGAGAAATTTCTTGTGGACACTGAAATATTCTGTTTCATATTTGACTGTTTCACATTTCCCAGAAATTTGATGCTGTTTGGTTGCATAAACTACTCCCAACGTAGCTGCATGCATTTTTCTTTTGAACATGCTAATTTTTTAACATATAAGTGTTTTTAACAGGTAAGTTTTTTATTTAGTGGTCGAGGAGACTGGTTCCTTTGTGAGCATTTTTTTTTTAAAGATCTGGGCTTGGAGGCAGAAGAGCTAGAAATGTGGAGAGGGGTCACTTCCAAAGGGGGAAATGCTTTTAATTTGATGCACAGAGGATTTGTTGTTAGATGAGAGTGGATGGAGATCCAATTATTTTTTTTCTTTTTTAAGAAAAATCTGAATTTAATGACTTCATCTTCAAAGCTAAATCTTATAGTAATAACTACACAATAAATACTGATATTTCCCCAGTTATCTTTTAAATGTCCTTATAGACATGGGTAGAAAAGCTGAGTAGATGCTTTGAATGCAAACCCCTGTACCATATGAATTCCCTAAGCACTCCCAGGATTGACCCCCAGAGCATTAAGAAAGTGAATGATGTTAGAGAAATAAATATACTAACAATTAGCATGACACTGTTAAAGAATGAGAGAAGTAGAACGCCTGTCTCGAATACAGATGGGGTGGGGGAGGAGGGGGCATTGGTGGTGGGAATGGTGCACTGGTGAAGGGGGGTATTCTGTTTATGACTGAAACCCAACGACAGTATGCTTGTAATCATGGTGCTTAAAGAGTTTATATATTTTAAAAAATAAGATGAAAATCCCCTAAGCATCACTGAAATTGACATAAATGTTTTAAAATACCTTTTTAAAGGAAATTTTAAAAGTCAATTCCAAATAAGATATATTTGTTGCAAGATGTTGTAGATTTGAAAATCTGTTGTTTTGTATTTTTTTTTTTTGTGGTTTTTGGGTCACACCCGGCAGTGCTCAGGGGTTATTCCTGGCTCCAGGCTCAGAAATTGCTCCTGGCAGGCACGGGAGGACCATATATGGGACGCCGGGATTCGAACCGATGACCTCCTGCATGAGAGGCAAACGCCTTACCTCCATGCTATCTCTCCGGCCCCTGTTGTTTTGTATTTAAAATATATTTGCTAAAAGAAATGTTAATAAGCCACAAAAATACTACACAGAAAATGTAAATGCCAATTAATTAGTGAAACTACTTAAGTGAGGGGCGGAAGAGATAAGCATGGAGGTAAGACATTTGTCTTTCATGCAGAAGGTCATTGGTTCGAATCCCGGCTTCCCATATGGTCCCGTGTGCCTGGCAGGAGCGATTTCTGAGTGTGGAGCCAGGAGTAACACCTGAGTGCTGCTGGGTGTGACCCAAAAAACAAACAAAAAAATACTTAAGTGAAAGAAGTCAGTCTGAAAAGGCTATAATATAAAACTATAACTTATAATAATATAAAACTTTATAACCTCATAACAATCACATGACATTTTGGAAAACTATAGAAACATTAAATACAAATGGCTTCCAGAAAGGGAAAAGAAAGAAAGGATAATGACAGGAGTCTTTGCTTATGGGAAACAGTTGTATATTAGTATAACCTGTTTGTTTGAAAAGAAGGAATAAAGAAACTACTCTCCATTGCCTAATGGATGTAATTTTTCAATGATAAATGTGAAGTAAATATAGAAAGGATAATCCTTTGCTTTATATTAAGATTTAAGTAGCCTATTATCCTTTTTTTTCCTAAAAAATATGGTCCTGCACAATAGAAATCTGAGCACCTTCCTGTTAGGTCTGTTACCACAGTCTTGGCCTTATGATACAACTCTCAGTCATGATAGTGTAATATGGCACAAGTAGAATGCATTTACAATATGCTTTAACCATTTGAAACTGCAGTGTCATTATTTGAACTACCTTAGTTTTCAAAAAAGAAAATATATTAGAAAGGCAAATCTAATATTTCATATGCATTCGATATATTATTCGGTATATTTAGTGATGCATATTTAAACTTTTCCATAACTATTATAATACATTTAAAACAACAAAATGTTGCTTTAACAAATACATTGAGGCGTATTTTTAAATATCAAAAAAGTCATAATTTTTGATCCTTGTCTTGATCACCCAGAACCATACTGAAGAATATTAAACATTAAACAAGAAAGGAAGATAATGGTTTTGTTTGTTTGTTTGTTTTGGTTTTTAGGTCACACCCGGCAGCGCTCAGGGGTTACTCCTGGCTCAGCACTCAGAAATAGCCCCCTGGCAGGCACGGGAAACCATATGGGATGCTGGGATTCGAACCACCATCCTTCTGCATGCAAGGCAAACACCTTACCTCCAAGCTATCTCTCCGGCCCTAGGAAGATGTTTTACATTATATGACATTTACCTTTAATAAATTAGGACTGCTGTGATAGTAACTGTTTAATTATTTTTACTACTTAATAAGAAACTTCAGAAATTTTTCAAATGCAGGGCTGAGAATATATCTCAAAAGATAAAACATATGCTTTGTATAAGCAAGATCCTGAATTCCATTTCCCTGGCCCCACATCTCCTATATCCTAAATATCTTGAACTGAATTCCACCTGGTCAAGCATCGCTGAGACATACATACCTAAAATTCAAAATGCAAAGTTAGCAGTACAATAAAGCTACACAACAACTAGAATAGTATACCTAGAATACAATATCTAAAATAGAATAGTATCTAGAATACACAAACTTACCTTTGAGGAAAAAGATAAAATAAACTAATGGAAAAATTACATTTCTTTTCATACTTTACAACTAGATTTTGAACAAAGCAATTTGTGAGGTAATTAAAATAAAAATTTGTGAACTATAAATGTCTTAGAAAGCCCTAGTAAAGTTTGAGCCATAAAATAGCAACTATAAAAATATTTAGGAACAGGCATCTTCCTTTTTCACTCAGCACCCAAAGGCAGAATATTAAATATGGAAGTTAACTATCTACTGTTTTATTTTCAGTTTCTTTGAATTCAGTTTTAATTGTGGTAAAGTTATTTTGATTTCTCTTCTTTCTGTCTTGCATTAAGTTGGCAGTATATAAAATGGAATGGCAATACCAGGATTTTCTTTTTTATTTCAGAGTACTGAATACCATAAAACTTAAGAAAAAAAAGTCAAGGTTCTTAAAGTAATTTGGATAATCAGATAAGTGCCAAATTATTGATTCTTCAGAATTGTTATCCAATAGTTTTCACAAAAAAGGAAGATATTTCTGAAATGATTTCCACTATGAATTGCCTGAATATTTGCCATGAGCCCTAAACTTGCCTATAATTTTCTTGCAGCATATGTTTGTAGTGCTCAAGCATTCAGTGGTATGTATTTTCCAGAGGCTGTATCATTCACTGAAGTGCTCTTAATGATTTAATAAGAATAATCTTTATTAAATTTTCCTCATCTAGAGACAAAGGAGTATGTATGCATCTCAATTATTATCAAATGTCATGATTTGGTTTTTGGAAAACCCAGACTACTGGTGATACCTATGCCACCTAACTTCGGTCTTTTTAAGGTCATTCTTCACTCCAAAATTCCCCACCAAAGAATGGAAAACATACCCCCCTCTATTATCACACAATATTGTGAAAAAGGAAAGTGTCTTCTTTCAATGATGGAAAAAAATCTAGACAATACTCAGGTAATGCCCCCAATGTACACTTTGGAAATGATTTAAAAAAGGAAAACATTTCAAACTCATTTTTTCTAAGAGAAAGAGAGAGAGGAGGGAAAGAGGGAGAGGGCGAGAACTAAAGAGTATTCAATAAAGGGGCTGGAAATACAGAGGGTATATGGTGCTTGCTTGCATAGAGAAGAACTGAATTCGAGCCCTGTAAGTGATCCCTAAGCACAGCAAGAAAATAAAAATAAATAAATAATGAATTAAAACTTTTAAATCAGCAAAGGATTTTACAGTTAATATTAGTAAAAACTGAGCTTTTAAGAAACTAGTAGTTTTATTCCAGGCTGTGCAAAGATTTTTCTTTGAGAGAATGAAGTCCTTGATCTCTAAGGGTGCCACCCTGCTGCTCCTGTCCTCCTGCAGCTGCCCAAGTTCCTGGTCCTTGGCCAGCTCCCAGTCTCCAGACTGTATAACTCCTGCTTTTCCTTTCTTGGGCCACTTAACTTACCATTCAAGCCAGATATTTCCCCTTCACTCTTTGCACATCATCTGTGTGTGTTGCTTCCATAAAAAAGCTTCGAATGTCTTGTAAGGTAAGTAAGCGTCAAGACTGTTCAGTTTCCACTCATTTGAAGATAGATTCCTAGATTCAGGATGATGGTTGCAAGACCCATTGGCTCTGAAAACCTTTCAGATTTGTCTTTTCTAAAATGGGGATGAAGGCAAATGCTGAGCTCCTCCTCTGACTTTTCTAGCTTGTAGCACCACCAGGCGGCCAAAGTGAAAAAAATGGTAATTATCTGGAAAATTCACAGCACTTTCTCTCATTGTCAAAATCTATTCATAAAGGCCGAACTAGACGGCATTCCCACCAGCATTCTCTCCACATCCCCGCCAGCACTGATTGTTCTTGTTCTTTGTGAAATGTACCATTCTCTGTGGTGTGAGATGGTACCTCATAGTTGTTTTGATTTGCATCTTCCTAATGGTTAGTGATGTGGAGCATTTTTTTTTCATGTGTCTTTTGGCCATTTTTATTTCTTCTTTGACAAGGTGTCTGTTCATTTCTTCTCCCCATTTTTGATGGGGTTAGGTATTTTTATTGTTAATTTCTCTCAGTATTTGTATATCTTAGATATTAGCTCCTTATATGATGGGAATTGGGTGCATAGTTTCTCCGATTCTGTTGGTGGCTTTTGTATCTTAGGCACTATTTCCTTTGAGGTGCAGAAGCCTCACATCTTAATTTAGTCTCATCTGTTTATCTCTGCTACTACTTGTTTGGAGAGTGATGTTTCCTCCTTGAAGATGCCATTAGTCTCAATGCCATTAAGTGTTTTACCTATGTGTTGTTCTATATGTTGTTTTATGTGTTGTTCTGGCCTGATATCAAGGTATTTAATCCATTTGGAGTTGACCTTTGTTCATGGGGGTTTGAGTACACCTTTTTGCAAGTAGCTAACCAGTTGTGCCAACACCACTTGTTGGAGAGGCTTTCCTTGTTCCATTTTAGATTTCTTGCCCCTTTATCAAAGATTGATTGTATGCCTGGAAAACATTTTCTGAATACTCAAGTCCATTCCACTGATCTAAGTATCTGTCTTTGTTATCTCCTTATGCCTACCTATTTTTGGCTCCTTTTGTTGATCATTTTCTAATTTTATAAGCTGTGTCATTAAGCTATTCATGTAGACCCCTTCTTCCTTCCAGATGTGTGTTTTCAAATCTATAAATTTTCCTCTCAGTTCTGCTTTTGTTGTGTCCCATAAATTCTGATAATTTGTGTCTTCATTGTCACTTGTTTCCAGGAATCTATTGATTTCTTCTTTGATTTCATCTTTTACCCACTGATTGTTCAGTAGTAAGCTGTTTAATTTCCAGATGTTAAAGTTTTTATTCTGTGTCCTTTTGTAGTTCATGTCTAATTTCAGTGCTTGTGATCAGCAAAGGTAGTCTGCATAATTTCTAGTCTCTTGATTTAATGGAGGTATGTTTTATGGGTCAGCATGTGATCTATCCTGGAGAATGACCCATGTACATTGAAATCGAATATGTATCCAGGTTTATGGGGATGGAGTGCCATATATATATACTAGTCCACTGTCTTCTATTCTCTTTTCAGAGCTAGTATATTTTTGTTGGGTTTCAGTCTGTTTGATCTATCAAGGGGTGACATGGCAGTGTTGAGGTTTTCCATAATCATTATGTTGCTGTTGATATCTTCTTTCATATTTTTCAATTTTACTAAATATTTTGCTGGTTCCTCATTGGTTGTGTAATATTCCTTCCTGTTGTACATATCCCTTGATTAATATGAAATGTCCATCTTTGTCCCTTAAAACTTTTCTGAGTCTAAAGTTTGTGTCATTTGATATTAATATGGCCACTCCAGCTTTTGAAGGGTGTTGTTTGCTTGGATGATTTTCCTCCAGCCATTGATTTTGAATCTATGTATGTTCTGACTGTTCAGGTGTGTTTCTTGTAGGCAGCAGAAGGTTGTATTCAGTTTTTTGATCCATTTAGCCACTATGTGTCTCTTAACTGGTGCATTTAGTCCATTGACCTAAGGCCATAAGAATCTGCTTCCTAATATACCAAACTTATTCTTTTGAAAAAGAAAAAAAAAACTCAAATCATAAGTTCTTTGATAAACCATTTCATTTTCAACAGGCAATAGTGACATATTTTAGACATTTTGGTTGAATATGACACTGGAAATACATTTCTGTAAACAAACATATAGGACTGAATAGAACAGGGGCTACTCCTAACAGGACCCTACCCCAACACCATCGTGTCTGTAGACCTTTTGCTATACACTGTGATTCCCCCAGTTCCTTTGGTTCCCAGCAGCTCCACATCTTTTTTTTTTTTTTTTTGGTTTTTGGGTCACACCCGGGGTGCTCAGGGGCTACTCCTGGCTATCTGCTCAGAAATAGCTCTTGGCAGGAACAGGACCATATGGGATGCCAGGATTCGAACCAACCACCTTGGGTTCTGGATAGGCTGCTTGCAAGGCAAATGCTGCTATGCTATCTTTCCGGCCCCAGCTCCACATCTTTAAGCTAGAGCAGTGAACTTCAGGGCAAGGTTAGCAAAGTATCTCAAGCCCCTGAGAATTGCTTGTCAGGCCTCAAAATAAATAAATAAAAATTATATATTAATATATATTTTACCAAGTACATATATGTAAGAATAAAGCAGATTTATAGTAGGATTTCTAAACCTAGTAGACAGGAGGTCAGTTTGAGAAAAATATCTTTATGCCCCTCTATACCTTTGATTCATTTTATTATCCTAAGAACTTTACCCATTTTACAAATGAGGAATAAGTCTTGGATAAATCAGTTATTCATTATTTCTCATGTCATTATGCATTGTAAAATTAAGGAAACTGGTGTTGAGGGGCTGAGAGTTTAGTGACAATGGTATTGCTGGTGCATAGCAATTTCTGTACTAAAATTATATGAAAGGAAATGCAAACCAAGAAAGAGGAACAAAACAGAGGAACTTAAATTATTGGTAGATTAGTATTCTATAGAGGGACTGAGAGGATGCATAAAAAATTCTAAAAGTATGTTGTTACAGTAGTTACAAAAGTGATTTAAAAAACAACAGTAAGCTATATCTAGTAGTTTATGAATGGGTTTATGAATAGGCAATATCCATTGGATTTGGAAATATAAAAGAAAAGTGATAATATTGACAAGACATTTAAGTGTGGAAATGCAAAAAGTTAAGTAATAGGAATTAAAGAATATCAGTATTCTTATCAAAATTCATAGATGAGATGGTGTGATTGAAAGGAAATTAGGATCTAGCTAAAAAAAATTTAAGATAGAAGGTAAAATCAAAAATCATCTAAAATGAGAGTGGATGTGTAGGTCTGGAAAGATGTTTCAAATATTTGGAGCTTATATAGTGCCTAGGATACAGAAGCCACCCACAGAATTGGAGAAACTATTCACCTAATACCATCAGATAAGGGGCTAATATCAAAAATATACAAGGTACTAACAGAACTTAACAAGAAAAAAATCTAAACCCATAAAAAAATGGGGAGAAGAAATGAACAGACACTTCCTCAAAGAAGAAATACAAATAGCCAAAAGGCACATGAAAAAATGTTCCAGTGGAGCTGCCGCCACCATTGCTGCCACCGCAAGAGGAGGAGGAGGAGTGTACTTGGGAAGGACTTCATACATTGCTAAGCAGGCATTCCAGCTTTTAGAACACTCTTCCTGTTCCTAGGTAACAACCAGTATTTGTCTGACAACTTTAGAATTTTCAGGTATCTTCACATGACTTAATTTCCTAATTCTGGCATGTAGGAAAAGCAGAGTATCAAGTTTCAGAGATGCTGTTTACTGACTCAAGTCCTTCAAAAATGAGCAAACAAATGAATATCCTAAGGTAATAAAATATTTTAATCAATAAAAATAAATATTTTGATTAAAAATTTGCATATTTAGACCAACACCATGATTTCCTCACCCTTTAGTCCTTAGAAACCATAAATTTAATGTTTTATAAGTTGATTTTATAGTATTTGTCTTTTTCTACCTGACTTACTTCCCTTAGCACAATGCCCTCAAGGTCAATTAATGTTGTTACAAATGGCAAGATATGCATCTATGTCTTATAAAATGTTCATTATTCCTTTTCCACTTAGGTTTTTCCATGTGTTGACTATGGAGAATAGTCATAGCTACACTTGTCTTTTCCCCTCATGTTTTCAACTTTCAGCCTAGTTTTTTCCCAAATGTTGATACTTCTTATTTATCTAATGTTAACCTTTTTCCTCTTCACTGTATTCTAATTCTAATGTATTACATGTACTTTTCAATTAAGTCTCTTGATTATATTGAAATAATATGTCTATATGTATACTCAAAATTTGTGTTGTCTTCGCTCTTGGGGGCAGAGTGATAGAATAGTGGTAAGTGTTTGCCTTGCACACTGCTGACCTGGTACGAACCCAGGTTTGATCACTGGCTCCCATTTGGTCCCTGGAGCTTGGCAAGAGTGATTTCTGAGCTCTGCTGGGTGTGTCAAAAAAAAAAAAGCCTTTGTTCTCCTTTGGAAACAAACCTGGCTTGCTTTTGTGTCTCTGCTTGCTTGCTTGCTTGCTTGCTTGCTTGCTTTTCAAGCACATATTTGTTCTTGACCACATATACCTTTCCTTCTCTCTACCACCCCACATTATCTAAGTAAGTTTAGTTCAATAAAAATCAATAAATAGGGGTGGAGCAATAATGCAGCGGTAGGGCTTTTGCCTTGCACACGGCTGACCCAGGACAGACCACGGTTTGATTCCCCCAGAGTCCCTTATGGTCCCCCAAGCAAGGAGCGAAGTTTGAGCGCATCACCAGGAGTAACCCGTGAGTGTCACAGGGTGTGGCACAAAATACCCCCCCCAAAATAAAATAAAATAAAAATCACTAAAAAATAAATTTGCTACTTTGTATCTGTATATCTCATCTTTCTGTGATGGAACTTCTGATTCTCCTCCAAACACAGGGAAGAAATATAGGCCTGGTATATATTATCTTCAGGAAGATCTATATATTCACCTGCCAAAGAGAGCTACAGCTGATGTGAACTGAGACCAACGGCCACTCTGTCCCCAAAATAAGCCATATGTGTCGTTGATTCTTAAGTTCAGAAGCTGGAGTTTGAGAGGCTGCTCCCGGCTCCTCTCTTCCCGCGTCCAAAACTCGCGAGACACAACGGTCGCTCACACTTCCGTTTCCTCTAGGTGCGACCGAAAAAGGCCACCCCAGCTACTTCCGGCCGTCGCGATCTCTTACCGCTTGTCCCCCAGACTTTGGGGTCTCGCGCGGGCTGTGCGGGCCGCTCGGTCAGCTGACTCTTAATTTTACCTCCTTTTTATAACGGACTAATCAAAAACTCCTTTTGAGCTTTCCGTGAAATAGATAACTGACTGCTCTCACAGAAAGCTACATTGAAATCACATTCGACTTCCGGGTTCCCACTTCCGGAAGGGGCGGGGCCTTGTCTTGGATAAGCAAATTCCCAGCTGAGCAAGCTAAGTGGCGGGAAAGACGGTTGTGAAAAATGTTGATGTTGGAATATTGCGGATCTTGGCAAATAAGTACTCCGGGTGGAATTAACTCGATTGATGCTTGCGAGTGCGCTCTCCTCCGCTAGTTTGAACACTTCATTGGATTTGTGATTATCTTCTTAATTTTATCTCCTAGCTTTGCTAACTATTAGGAAGATAAAAACCCATTTGGATGTTTTGTTTTGTTTTAATTTTTTATTATGAGATCAAAGATGCAAAGAAAGAGGTCAAGGTAAAGTTACAGTGGGAAGACAATCACCCTACGCAGAATTCTCAGAAGAAACCCCCTTGCTGACACCCCAATTTTGAATTTTCAGCCAAAGCACTTTAAGAAAAATAAAACAAAACCCAAACACAATGACTTTGTCCCTCAAGTCCCCAGAATGTAATACATTATATAACACTTCTTAGCAGTACACAAAGCAATCTAAAGCCAGAAAATTTATGTAGCTCAATTTGGATGTTTTTTAAAGGACATGGCCCATAGGTTGTTTTGAGACATGTTTTTTAATTGGTGTTTTTTTAATTGAGGCACCATGATGTTAAATTAATTTTATAGGCTAGCTTGCAGAAATCGGTTTGTAACTCTATAGGTGGACTTAACTTTGGTAGTTGTTTTCAAGAGTGGAGGTCTTAAGTGTCTTTCGTGTGCTATCAAGCAGCAAAGTAGGAACAGCTGACATAAAGACCACGTGCGTTATATTTACAGGCTCTTTGTGGAGAGGGAAGAGTAGGAGGTTAATTGTATAGATTGGAACATTTAGGAAGAATTATCCAGAAAATGGTTTGGGCTTTTTTTTCTTTTCTTTTCTTTTCTTTTTTTGACCACACCCAGTAATACTCAGGGATCACTCCTGGTGGGATTGGGGACTATATGGAGGACCAGAGCTCTAACATGATTGGCAGCCTGCAAGGTGCTCCATTTGATGCTCCAGTCCTTGGTTTGAATCTTTAACAGAAAACTATCAAGGATGTGTATTTGCCAAACTGTACAGAATATTATTTTACTGAATGTAGTAAAAGAGCAAAGTAGCTTGCTTGTGTAGACAAAATGATTCTTTTCCCTTTCCTCTTTTAGTTATCTTTCTAATTCTTAAATTCTTTCTGACTTGTGATATTTTTTTATTTTACATTCTTTTCATTCTGAGTTGGAATATAGATCCTCATGTGCAAAGTAAACAGTACTACTGAGACAGCCCCTCATCCAACTTTCTTAGTACTTAGAAATACTTTCTTTTTTGTTTATTTGTTTGTTTTTGAGCCACACCCTGTGACGCTCAGGGTTCACCCCACCCCAGCGTTGCCAGCAATGACTATCACTGGGATGTGAGCCAAAATAAAAATGAATAAATGTAAATGCACTGAAGACAGTCCAGTTAATTGCTTCTGGCATGGGGGACCATATGGAACACTGGGGGACCAAACCTAGATCCGTCCTGGGTCTACAACGTGCAAGGCAAAGGCCTTACCACTGTGCTATCGCTCCAGTCCCAGAAATACTTTCCTTAATATTTAGTTTTTCCTTTGTTCAGTAGAGAATAGGAAGATGAGATATGGGGGGAAAAAAGAATAGGAAGATGACTCATCAGTGACTGTATACACAGGCAAACCTAAAATAAAAACAAACCACTCCCCTCCTAAATTATATACTTAGAAAATTAGACAGCAATTCAGAAAGTAGAGTAGTTGTTATATAATACAATGTTTCTGTGTTGTGTATATATTCCTGCCCAGTTAGGTGATCTTCAAGAAAGAAAAGGACTAAAAGAACAACACTTGAAATAGATAAACACAATTAAGATTTTGTTTATGTCAAGTCAGTGGCAACTAATTACATAATGGCACACAAAATTATTTTACCACTAAAGTTTAAAGTAAAATTAAGGCACTGGGGATCTAGCTAAGTGGTTAATCTCTTTCTTACCTTTCATGTATGAGACCATTGATTCAATCCAAAGATTTGATGACAATGGGGAAATTTGAATAAATATAATCTAGTCCTGAAGCATTTGCCTAGGCATTTGGTTTGCATGAGACCAACCTAGGTTCAATCTCCAGTATCTCATATGGTTCCCTGGGTATCAACAGGGTGATTCCTGAGTGTAGAACTATTGAGTAACTCCTGAATTTTGCTAAATGTGGTCCCCAAAACAAAAAATAAAATACTGAAGCCAGTAAGATAGTGCAGTCGGTAAAGTGCTTATCTTGCCTGAAGCCCACCCTGATGTGATTCCTGTCAGCACATGTTCACCCCACCCCAGCGTTGCCAGCAATGACTATCACCATTAATGACCACTGGGATTTGGGCCAAAATAAAAATGAATAAATGTAAATGCACTGAAGACAGTCCAGTTATATTTGGACAAAACCAACAGTTTTAATCAAATACACTGATTTTATCTTCAATGTAAACTCTTCTGTTCATTTATTCTGTTATTTCTTATTATTGTTTTTCCCTTGTATAAAGATCCATATAGTACATATATTTATAAAAAGGGAATATTCTCAAGCCATCTTGTTAAAAAATAATTATGATCAACAGGATTCCAACTGGAAATTAGTTGAATTTTTTCTTTCACACATTTTGTAATCTTTTTTTTTTTTTTTTTTACTTTTTTAAAAAATTTTAGGCCAGAGGAGCGGGCGCCGCCGCTCGGCACACCCCGCCGCGGGGGCTCGATCGGCGGACCCGCGGGCTACCGGTGGGGCGCACAGAGGCGGAAGGAGGGGCGGCGGACCCAAGGAGGGGGACTCCGGCACCCCCAACGACAAACCGTCCAAACGCACCCTTTCGGATCGCTAGAGAAGGCTTCCTCCGCCGAGGGGGCGCCACCCCCGAAACCCAAGGCGAGCGACACCCGTCCGTCGGACTTTCCACACAGGGAGCACCAAACTTGGGGGGGTCTGCGGTAGGGGCCACAAAGAGATGTGCGAGCGTCCGTGGTCAGGTCCATGTGCGCCGAGCCCGCGGGGGGACCCGCCGTCCCCCCGCCACGGCAGCTCGGCCAGCGGCCCCCGCCCGCCAGGACGAGGGGCCGGCTCTCCCCGCAACGAGGAGAAGGGGGAAAGCAACGTCGGGCTCGGGGAGGCCTATCTTTAAGAGGCCCTGGTCGCCCCGAAGGGACCCCGCCGACACAACGGCACCCACCACTGTCGCTCACGCGCCCCCAACGCCGTGGGATTATGCTGGCTGCCCCGACACCCCCATCATCGCCAAAGCTGCACCACCGAAGACCGGGTGGAAGCGCGGCAACGGCGCAACGCCGGGCGGCCCCCCTAACACCTGCGCCGCGGAGGCGGGGGAGCCGGCTCGAGAAGACCACCACTCGAGGGCTGTCTCCTGCGTCAGAGGGACCCTGGCCCTCAGCGAAGAGAGCGAGGTCGGGCCGGATTCCGCACCCCTGCGCCCACCCACGACACACCCGGTGCGGGGAGAAGCGAGGGGCCCGCTGGCAGAGCGAGAAGATCGGTCCCATTCGCCATGAATGTCCGTCCCTCGTCTGGCTTCTGGCGCGGCTTAGGCACGGCCCAGGAGAGCGCAACACCACCACATCGACACATTTTGTAATCTTAAATAAAGTTTCATTTGTAAGCAGATAGCTGTTTTTAAAGGTTTTTGAAAAATTTGATATATAATCTAAGTTTGAATATAATCTAAATAAAAATATTTTTGTTTGTTTGTTTTTGGGTCACACCCGGTGATGCTCAGGGGTTACTCCTGCCTATGCGCTGAGAAATTGCACCTGGCTTGGGGGACCATATGGGACGCTGGGGGATTAAACTGTGGTCCATCGTAGGCTAGCGCGGGCAAGGCAGATACCTTACCTCTAGCGCCCAGAGTCAGTCCCATATTTTTCACATTTTTAACTAATACTCCTGAAAGGACTGAGTTTTTCTATTACTTCTCAGAGATGCTCTAAAAAAATCTGGGGTGGCACCATATTCAGCAATGCTTCCGCGTTACTTCTGACTGTATCAGGAATCATTCCTGGCAATACTGCAGGACAATATGGGATGCCAGGGATCCTGGTTCAGCTATGTGCAAGGTAAGTACCTTCCCTGCTGCACCATCTCTCTGGCACCAGATGCTTTATAAAAGCTAATGCCAATTCCTTTGAAGTTTTATGAGAATTTCTTGTGTTTGCAAAATTGGTACTTTTGAAATTCAAAATACAATTACAAATGAGTTTCTAAAAAAAAAGGTAAATGGAAACCTAATTTAGAAATATATTAAACCATGGGGGCCGGAACAATTGCACAGCATTAGGGTGTTTGTCTTGCATGCGCTGATCCAGCTGATTCAATCCCCAGCACCCCATATGATTCCCCGAGCCTGCCAGAAGCTATTTCTGAAAGCAGAGCCAGGAGTAACCTGAGTACCACCGGTGTGGCCCCAAAACAAAATAAAAAAGGAAAAGAAAAGAAATATACTAAATGAGGGGCCAAAGTGATAGATAGTACAGAAGAGTAGATAGGGCAGGGTATTTTGTCTTCTTTGAAGAGGTAGTTCACCTTTTTAGATAAGTTGACACTAAGGTATTTGAGTTTCTGTGATACTATTGTGAATGACATAGGTTTATAGCTTCTATTTCTTCCTTATCATTATTTGTATATAAGAAGGCCATTAATTTTTTGTCTGTTAATTTTGTAACATTCATTTTGTTGTGTTTTGTCATCATATCCCACCACTGCCTAGGGTTGCTTTTGACAAAACTGCTGTAAACCTTAAGGATACTTCTTTGTACATAATTTTCTTTTTGCCTCTTGCTGTCTTCAGTATTCTATCCCTATCAGTGGGATTCATCATTGTGATTAGATTGTCTTGGGATCTTGGGTGGTTTTCTTTGGATCTCTTTTAGCTAGTACTCTTTGGACATGCAGTATTTGGTTGCATGTACTTTTTAACTCTGTATGTTTTTCTACAATGATATCCTTGACTATTGATTTTTCAGAGATTTTCTTCCTGGGCCTCTGGGACTTCAATGATTCTTAAGTTATTTCAATTGAGTTTATTTCAGACCTCTATTTTTATCTGTTCACGTTTTTTGAGTATTTTTTTCCATCTAATTGTTTAAGGCTCTTTTCCAGCCTCTTCTGTTGTATGGAGTTGTTATGCATCTCATCTTCCAACTCACTGATTTCATCTTCACCAGTTGTTACTCTATTGGTGAGGCTTCCCAGTGAGGTTTTCATTTCAGCTACCAAGATTTTTACCTTGATATTTTAGTTTGGAGTTTTCTTATTTCTACTTACATGTCCTCTTGTTTCTTATTTGTGGTTCACTCGGTTTGTTACATGGATTCTTTGAGTTCCTTGAACATCCTCCAAATTTCCTCTCTAACGTCTTTTTCAGAGAGGCTATCTAGGTGGCCATACTTGTTGGGTCTTCAGATCCATCATCTTCATTCTCTAAGCATTGTGGTGTTCTGTGATGCTTTCCCAAAGTGTCATTTGCAGTGTGTTTTTTTCTATGTGTTGTACTTGTGTACATTTATTAGGGGATAATAAGCTCAACCATGCTCCTCTGATTTTGTGTATCTAGGCAGGAGAAGCCTGTGTTCCTTCAGTGGAGGAGGGGCATCCCTTTCAGGTTAAATATGTCCTTTGGGGAAGAGGACTCTTATCCCCTCTGTTTCTCAGGGTTTCTGGAAGTCTTGGCTGAGCTGGTGGTGTTCCTTCTGCTCTTTTCTGAATAAAAGAAGCCTGTGTTCCCTCAGCAGAGGAGAGGCATTGCCTCTCAGATTAAATATGTCTTTTAGGGGAGAGAGCACTCACCCCTCTGTTTCTAAGGGTTTCTGTCAGCCTCAGCCCACACTCAGCCTTTTTTATTTTTTAAAACAAAATATTTTAAATGAATAGATAAAAACATAAAATGCAGTGATTATTAACATTAACATCTTGCATTACTTGCTCCAGAACTTAAAAAATTAAAAAGTGGCTGGAGTAATAGCACAACAGGTACGCCATTGTCTTGCACATGGCCAACACAGATTTGATCTCCAGCATCTCATTTGGTCCTCCAAACCTGACAGGAGTAATTTCTGAGCACAGAGCCAGGAGTAACCCCTGAGTGCCACTGGGCATGCCCCCCCAAATAAAGAATTTTAGAAGACTTAGTGTATGACTACATGGTAAAGCTAATTCTGTACACACATCTATATAGCTCTGCTTTTGATACTGATATTATAAAGTCAAAGTTTTGGTATTTGAAGGATGACTCAAAGCAGGCATGGCTGCTTTGCATGTAGTAGCCTTGGATTCAGTTCCTGATGTGTATTTAAAATTCTTAAGACTATATAAATTCTCTTCATAGAGTTGACATAAATTTAATGTTGATCATTTTCATATGATTTCAAGATTAAAATGTTAATTTATAAACTTGAGTTCAAAATAACGTCAGTGGTTTTAACTTTACATAAGTCACATCATATAGAAGACAGTCTATGTTTTTTTCATTACTTTAACTTTTTATGGTTAAACATATGCATCTGTATTTTCACTTCTTTGTGTAGTACTCTACTCTTTCATACCATAATTTAAACCTTAATATTTAGATTTTTCCAATTTTTGCTCTTGTAAATTATGTTTTAGTTAGTTTTGTTTTCAGGTACATGTATATGTGAGTTTATCCAGAGATAAATGTCTAAAATTAGAAATGCTAGATTGCATGGTAAATCCTTTTCAGGTACCCTAGTTATTACCAAGTTAAGTTCTAGAGTTCTGTTCATGTGTGCCTTGTACATGTCAAATCAGTTCTAGCCAATGGATACACACACAGAAGAAAATAAATGGAGTTCATTTTTAAATAGCCTAAGTGTTGTTGAAATTTATATTCCAATGGCAAATAAAAAAATAAATCTGAATTTCACTCAGTATTACTGCAGAGTACAAGGGAGAGGACCATTGTAGTAGTAGCTTGAGCCCTCTCAGTAATTGGGACATTACCAGTCTTGGGACCTACAGTCATCCCAAGGGCTAAAAAAGAAGGAAGGACCAAACAAAGTGAGAAGGAATTGGAATTTATAAGGTTATAAAGAATTGATCAGAAAGTAACCCAGAAGTGTCTGAGGGATACTACAGTGGATAGTGTGTCTTGCACTCATGATCTGGATTCCCAGAATCCCATATGGTCCCCCTTGCCTGCCAGAAGTAAGCACCTGAGCACTGCTGAATGTGGCAAAATAAAGAAAAGAAAAGAAAAGAAAAGAAAAGAAAAGAAAAGAAAAGAAAAGAAAAGAAAAGAAAGGAAAGTAGTTCAGCGATTTTTTAAATTATTATTTTACTCAGTTTATTTCTGGAGGAACTATAGACTGGTTTTGGCTGAGGTCAAAGTTCAGGGGCAGGGGAAGCTTAGGAACAGTGGACATATGGGAACCTTATCTGTTAGGTTTTTTTTTTTTTTTTTTTTTTTGGTTTTTGGGTCACACCCAGCAGCGCTCAGGGGTTATTCCTGGCTCTACACTCATAAATTGCCTCTGGCAGGCACAGGGGACCATATGGGATGCCAGGATTCAAACCACCAACCGTCTGCATGCAAGGCAAACTCCCTACCTCCATGCTATCTCTCCGGTCCCACGTCTTATGGGAAAGGGTTTTTGTTTGAAATATTTTCCATCCACAAAGAGGAGGGAGATTTCTCACTGTCTCAGTTTCCCAAGATATTATTTCCTACGTTTAACATTATTAATACCAGTGAAAATTGATTATCCACTTTGAAAGACTATAGGGTAGCCTTTTTTCACTTTTTTTGTATATGATTGGGGAGTAAAATAATCTTTCTTCTTTATGGCCATTCAGATTTTGTCTTCTACATAAATAAAAATTTTATGCTTTCTAAAAAGTGCTTAAAACAAGTGTATCCCTGGCATTATTAATTAAAAAGCTGAGGCTGGAGAGATATAGTACAAGAGTTCAAGTTCTTGCCTTGCCTCCTGCCAATCCCAGTTTATCTCATGAGTACCACTTTCCTTAAATGAAATTAATAAAAAAACTCTTAATTATAAAGTTTAACAGGTATTTACAAAGCGATTCAATCCCAATTCAAGTCCAGATTTTTTCTAGTTAATAATCAAGTTGTTCCCTCTTTATTCCTTTATAAATCCAACTCTATCGCTTCATGCCTAAGTTGAACTGTTACATTTTGTGTCAGTGATTTTCTCATATTTTCATGCAACTTTACTCTTGTATATATTCTAAATAGTATGCTTGATATATACTTTTTTAGAGTTGGGGTCTCATTCAGTGTTAAAGAGGGTAAACTCTGTGCTTGGGGCTAGTTACTGGAGGTGCTAATGATGGAACTCAAGCTTCCTGCTTGTAAATCATATGTTCTAGCCCATTGAGCAATCTGTCCAGCTCAAGTACATTATTTTTGTCCTTTACATAAAAGAAATAATGCCACATTCTCTCTCCCTCTTTCTTGTCATTCTACATGATTTTTTTATGATTTAGAGGCCATTTCTATGTGGAATTAAGGGAGACCAAGTGGGGTTCCAACGATCAAATCTATGTCTGCCACATGCAAGGCAAATGCTCTACCCACTATGCTTTGGCTCTAACGCATTACATGTTTATTTCTTAATTTATTTCAAGGTATATCTTCTAAGAGTCAACTTTTGTGCCTCTAATGTAGCTCATTTATTTTCAATACTGCAAAATATTACACATCATGATGATGTTAATATAGAAAGTCTGTTTCCCCTTGCCAACCACTGTGAGCAGTCCCATTTTTTACTGCTTTCATCCTAATTTCTCAGAACCTGGGAGTTTAAACTCACTAGGAGAATAAGATTATAGGCAATGCTTAAGGCAAATGGCAAAACCCCAAAGACATACCAGACTATTCTGTAGAACCCTTGCATTTGAAGTATTCTTGTCATTTGATAAGGAATGTAAAGAGTCTATTAAAGGCTATTCAAATACTCAGTTTTCCTATGTTACATTTTGTGTAACTCTTCCACAAAATACCTATACTTAATTTAGTCCTATGTTAAGTTCCTTCCCACATGGGGAGTCTCTTCTCCATTCTCCTCTAACCCTAAACTGTTCTACTTTCTGAATCTGAACATCTTTATTCCTCAGTATTTTCATTCAGAACCTGGGAATTATTGGAAAACAGATACCTGCAGTATCCCGAGTGTTTGCTGTTTTTTTACCTAAGTTTAGTAAAATTCACTAGTAATACCTCTGTTTCAAGATTTTGTTTAGGGAGAGTTCTGTTTTTATTACTATTTGAATTTTCATAATTATGAAAGCCTGATTCAAGTTTTCTATTTCTTTCTCAAATTTATTTTATTTTACTAAGATAGGTAGCATGTTTTATTATTTAACTATTATAGTTTAGATTGCATGTTTACAATAATGTTAATGTTCATGGTTTTAATGTAGATAATTACCAAATCTCACCAGTACACCAAAGCTTCCAAGATTCTCCACCAATGTCCTTAGGTTACTTCTAGTTAGCCTCTTCATTCTCCACTATCTTCTCCACCCCTTGCTGGAAATCTTAGTTTTGTAATGCTGGGCAAGGGTTATCATTTCATACTGTTTATTCCCTCATTTGATTTCTCTATAAACCACAGGTGAGTAGGACAATCTGGTATTTATTCTTCTTTCTTTGACTTATTTCACTTAATACGAGATCCTTCTAGTTTGAGCCTAATATTTCATTTTCTCTATGGCTGCATAATCTTCCAAGTGCAAGGAGATAGGAAAGAAAGCATTATTTCTTGGGTGTTGGACCACACCAGGCGGCACTCAGGGGTTACTCCTGGCTCTGAGCTCAGAAATTGCTCCTGGCAGGCATTGGGAACCATATAGGATGCCAGGATTCAAACCATCATTCGTCCTGGGTTGGCCATTTGCAAGGCAAACACCCTACCACTGTGTTATCTTTCTGGCCTCAAGAAAGCATTTTATTGAAGTCCAAGAGAGAGAAAAAAGAGGGGAATAGAGTATAAGATATTATAAGGGTTGGAGACCACCAGTTGTAAGGGAATGACATTTCATTAACTGTTGGGTTAAGTGGTTGTTATCCTATTCAGTAGATGCTTGTTACTCATTGAATGGAAGCACCTTATTGGAAGCATCCTTTGGATTGGTCTCTTACCCTACCTATTCTACACCCCAGGGTGTGGTCTTGCCTTTCCAATAAAGTCCTCAGGTCTCAGGAAAAAAATGCTGTGGTTTCAGTTTTTTCACAACTGAGCTATCTGCTTCTGAGGAGCAGACAGTTTGCATGTGGAAGTTCCTCAACCTGTTTTATCCCCTTAACTATGTGTGGATTATTTCCTGCATCAGCATTTGCTTCCAGGCCCATTTTCCTCCAATCATCTGGGATTGGGGCATAAGGCTTCCACTACAATTATGTAAAATATAATATGTAATAATTATGTAATAATATGTAAATTTTGGACAGAGTATAAAGAACATTCAAGGTTTTGGGGGGCTGATTTTGGACCACACCAGTGACACTCAGGGGTTATTCCTGGCTATGTGCTCAGAAATCACTCCTGGCTTTGGAGGACTATATGGGATGCCAGGGATCGAACCCAGGTCTGTCCTGGGTCAGCCCAATGCAAGGCAAACACCCTACCACTCCAACTCCAACATTCAAGTTTTTTTAAAACAGGCAAAAGCTTAGTTTCAAAGGGGCTTAATATGAAATAGAATATTGAGGTGTATTAGGATATTGATTGGGGAAGCTCCTAAACAGTGCTCTTATTAGGTTATTTAGGGGTAGATCTTAGAGCATAATTTTGATTGGGGTATAGAGTGGAGGTGCCTCAAATCTGAGGAAATACTCGATTTTAGATTATTAGATAGGTATTAGTTATTTTATTAGATATTAGTTATTATTAGATAGGTATACATTTATTAAGATGTGGTAAGAAGAGGTTTAGTGAAGGTGTGGCCATGGGCTATAGGAATGTTCTGGTTCCAGGGAGATTGACCCAGAGGGCAGAAGGAAAGAGGATAAAAGATCAGAATTTGACACGAGGTTCTTCCCAAGAGAAAAGTGGAGCATGAAGAACTAATGAGAAAGGAATGGAGCAAGAGTAGTGAGAAGGTAGAGTTTATAAAGGAATCTTTCATAATGTCCTCAACTCTGACAGTGAATAATGTGGAATAAAAATAGAGATGAAGAAATATTAAGGAGATCTGAATAGGTTGCCCCATGTCAATTTTTAAATACAACTTGCTGCTATTTGAAGATTTTTTTCCAAGGTTCAGCCTCTGAAATGTCTATCAGTGGACCCTAGAAGATCCTTGGGATCCTTCAGTCTGTTGATTCTGGTCAGCTTTGTAATACATAGTGATAATGAAAGTATCTTTATTACCCCCAAGTGGGAGAAAATGAGTTTTCCTCTCTTATGAGAAAGATGAGATTTAGCACTCTTTACAACAAGAAGATAGCCCAAAGAAGTAAATCCCTTTTATCTTGAAGACACCCATTCTGGTGGCACTTGAAGCAGGCAGTGAGAACCATCTTCTGAACTCCATGACAGTTTGAAGTGGGACCAGAATTGGGGTAAAAACTGAGAGGATAGGATCCTGACAAGTACATTAATGAGACAAACTAGTTTCTGATCCCTCTCCTAATCACATTTTCCCTTGAGTCTTATGCCTCTTTTTACTTGTTAAGCACCTCAACAAGTGTTCAGTGGGACAAGTGGAAGGATTTGGGTTCCCATGTCTAATATTTGTGATTTGTATTTAATGGTCAGGAGCAGCTTGACTGATAAAATCCATTGTCAAGGATGGTCATTCCTGCCTTACTGGGGCATCTAGATTAGTAAACTTGTATATAGCATCAGCCTATTAAGATTGAAAGAGGATGGGGAGGCAGAGAAATCCTGCTAGAAAAGGGAGAGTGGGAAAATGTGCTAGAAAGAAAGCAGGGGTATCTGGTGACAATTAGTGTGCAGGGTCGTTCTAGAAAAAGATTTTAAGGAAGTTTAAGATATTTACCACTTTATTTGAAAAATGTTTAGAGTTGGAAGAGTATTATTGAGAGATCCACCAAGAATCAGGCCTCCCTAGTCAAGGCTGTGTCACAGTAGAAAATTAGTTGTTTAGAATTAATGTTCTGGTCTAGTTGAGGAGCACAAAAGGACTTTGGGGAGATACAAGGCTATGTGGAGTCATAGAGACTCCAGAAGGGAATTACTAGGTTTAGTAACCATTTAGAGTCTAACTTCAATGAAAAAGGAAAAGGAACCTAAGAGAAAGACCCAAGATTACAGAATCACTCTAGGTGTCCCCAAAATGAAGAGATTAAGCCAATATGACTGAAAAACTCAAGACATGCCAGGATGTCCTTGCAAATACATCAGTGGTTTCTTAAATATACAGAACAAGCTCAATAGATGTATTTAAAATATAAATTTGGGGGAGACTTGAGTTCAATCCCCAGTACCACATGAGTCCCAATACCAAATGATTCCCTGAGCATGGCCAAAAACAATCTAAGCACAGAGTGGGAGTAGCCCCTAGGAACTGTAGGGTATGGCCCCAAAACAAGCAAACAAAAAATTAATATATGTGTTGTTTTTGTTTTTTGTGTGTTGTTGTTTTGTTTTGCAGGGGAAACACCTGGCAATGTTCAGGATTTACTCCTGGCTCTGCACTCTGAAATCACTCCTGGTGGGACAGGAGTGGGTGGGAGTTGTCTGTCCATACAGTGTTCTTCTGGGCTTCATGCTTAAAGGAAAACACAATGTCAGGAGACCTTGATACCCAGAAAGCAAGAGGAAACGTGTCCTCAAATTCCTTAAAGTGGGAACCCACTTAGATAGTATGTAGACTTTCAAATGTACAGGGCCAGGGAGATGGTGCAAAAGGCTAGAATCCAAGTAGTCAGGCCTTCTGGTGGTCACTTATCCTAGGACTGGTCTCCCACCTCTCAGAGAAGTCTCTTAGGTTAACCATTTGTGCATGTGACAAACTCTCCTCAGCACTGTGTAGACATTCCTATCCTGTGCAACATTAAGGGCTCTCAACCAGTGATTTTGATGTGGTTGGAAGTTCTGAATGTGTGGCATCATTTCATGTGAGTATCCCTGGAGATCATGTCTGATCCTACTACTATATAGATCCTGATGGTATTGAAAAGGAACATTAGGCCACTGCTAGGCATTGTGAAAGTGTGCAGGCATCTCTTCCCTGGCCCAGAAGTTCCCTTCTGACCATGAGAGTACATGTGTCATTAAGGACTGATCTGTAACTCCTGCTCGGGTCACTGAACAGCCACGAAGTGGTCTTATGTTCTTCTTCCACAGACTCTTACACATAATTAAAGAAGGCTGATAAAACATTAACATTTATTAAAGTGGGAAAAATGTTAAAATAACTTCAAATGTTTGAAGAATGGATATATGATTAATTGCATACTTTGATATTCAACATTTTAGAAAATACAACTTTATGTGAGATACTTATGTGGATGAATTCAGTTTACAGGAATGAAAAAGGCAATATCTTTTAAAGTATGAAATAAAATACATGCTATAAAATAAATTACAGAGAAAGACATGTTTATTTTAGATGATTTAAGTTAATAAATCAGATAAATTTGATTTCTATATAAGAAACATAATAATAATTTAAACATTAATTTATCTTTAAATGCCATCTCCTATATAACTTATAAATATATAAACCTGTCTGAATACAATTTAAAAGTTGATAGTAGTTCTGTTTAATAATGAAAACAAAGTCAAGCTAATACAATTTCCATAAAGTTAATACACCATAGTTAAACTTTAATAAGATTATAGGAATTTATGCTTAAGATGATATAACACAAGATTACAAAAAAGAATACTCATTTAGATGAAAAATTCTGTCTCTTAAATATTTTTATCTCTGATAAAAGGGTTTGCTGAGCAACAAAACATACATTAGCCTTTGATTTTAACCTCAAAATCAAATGTCTATTCATCCATATATAAAGAAATAATTAGACAAAAAAGTAAGTGAAGTGACAGAGAGAATTTCAAGTAATATAAAAAATAATAGAAATATAAAATCACCATTTAGGTACTACAGTATTAATTACTATAGAAAAATGCCCAACTATAATACAGAAACATATTTGCATATTTTAAATATAACCAAATATTAGGGCCAGAAAGATAAAATAGAACCAAATATACATCTCATAAAATAAATGCGACTTTTCAAATGGAGAAACTTGTCACATAATATCTTACCCAGATGATTAACAATAACATTACTCTTTAAAATAATTTATATGTAAGTCATAAAATATAAGGCACTGATGGAGGGAAGTGGGTGTTCTGGTAGAATTGTAGCTCTGAAAGCATTTTAGATAGGTCACTGAAGAAATTTGCTCAAACTCATTAGGTACTTTAATTTCAGTTTTCAATTTTTTGGCTTTTAGACCATACCTGGCAGTGCTTAGGGCTGATCCTGGCTCTTTACTCAAGGGTCACTTGTCACTCTTGGCAGTGCTCAAGGAACTATATGTAGAACCAGCAAGGCAAGCACCTTCCTGCTGTGCTATCCTCTCTGTCTCCTGCTTTTTTCTTTTAACAACAAAAGTTAATTTCCTTTGTTATTTCTAAAATCCAGTTTACTGAGAGTTGAAGTAATTTAAATATTAAACACTTCATCCCAAGAAAGAAAGTTCAAAATTAAAGTCAACCTTGGGTTAAATCTAAGCCAGAAAGGTGTTCTTCAGTTTTTTTTTGAATTTTTTTGTTTGTTTGCTTTTGGGTTACACACAGTGATAGTGATACTCAAGGGTTACACCTGGCTCTGCACTCAGGAATTACTTCTGGCAATGCTTGGGGGACCATATGGGATGACAGAAATCAAACCCAGGTCAAACTACCACAAGCAAGCACCCTACCTGCTGTACTATCTCTCTGGCCCCCACCATTTGAATTTTCGCCTTGGTTATGAAATAACATTGTCTAGTGCAAACAAGTCCCCTCATATTTTACTTTGTATAATGAGTCCTATATAGGACTAGCTGGCTTCTAAAGTTCTGATATTTGTTCTGTCCTAGTGTCTGATAATTACCAAAATACTAGGAATTTATATATTTTCAAAATAAAAAGGTGCCATAAATCCAATTTTGTTATTTTATCATCTTATAGTTGGAAAGGACTTAAAAATGTTTTATTTTAATATGTGGAGGGGTTGTGTTTGGGCCACACCTGGTTTAAATAAATAAGTGACTTCTCCTGGCCTGGCTTGAAGGACTGTACATGGTGTTGGGTATTGAACCCAGGTTGGGTGCCTGCAAGGCAAGCACCCTTTCACTACAAGTAGATAATTTTTTAATACTTTCTGACAAGCAGAACCTGAGTGGAGGGGGGTAACCAGGCTGGGGCACGGGCTGCTGCATTTGCTTTATCTGTTTGCAAAAAATTAATAGAAATATTAAAACTTCATTCTCTATACTGTTTCTGTTGTGAACATTCCCAACATTTAAAAAATTAATTAGAGGAATGATGATAGGGCTTAAATAGTAAAGCACATGCATAGCACATGCAAGGATTCATTTCATCAGCACAAGAACTTCTGAGTTGTTTTTTCTGGCTCCCCAGATACTATTAGACCTGATCACAGCAGGACTCATTCCCATAACAGTTATTTTCAATAGAAGCATTACAGTTTTGTATGTCCCAGCAGGTAACTAATCAGGTGGTACCATTAAATATCGGTCATCATTCCAAGGAGGAGGTTTACATCAATAATGTTAAAGATTGGAGTAGTTTATTGTTGCTCTCTTAAATTCTCTATATAAATATTGGCCCTTTTCTATGTGAAGTATGCCTGCCTCTATGTCAGTATCAGGGATCACCCAGGGCATCCACATGTGTAATGCACATGCTTCTTCAGTGATTTCTGTTCCAAACATTTTTGGGGTTGGGGCCTCCCAACCCAAGTGGTGCTCTGGGAGTCTGGGGGATACTCCCAGGGATTTTGACCAGCTGGGGCAGAAGAAAATTCAGTTCTAGGACCACAGATTGCTGGGGATGAGGGCACATGGTTCCCAGGATCTAACTTGGGTCTTTTTTCACATAAGGCATAAATTCTGCGCTAACTCCCCAACTGTGGCCCAAACTCTTTATCATTTAAGGCATAATTAGTATTATTGATATGTCCCTGAAAACATATCAGCATGGTAATATTGCTGCTTTAATTTTAGAATTAAAATAGAATATTTTAGAACTAAAATAGCTTGCCAAGGTAAAATAGTGATGATCAGAACAACTTAAATTGTTTTCCTATTCCATTTTATTTTATGATTGAGTTGCTAAGAAATATCTCTCTTATTTCTATTGTCTGTATGCTGAGAGGACAAATCACTAACTGGAAATATGTCTTTTCCTAAGGGACTTAATTGATTTTAATGAACTTTTCTCCCTCATATTTTTGTAGTTTGTAGTGACAAATTTACTTTTTATCCTTGCCTGTCTTTCTTTCCCTACATTTAGAAAATGGTTCATTGATAAGGAAAGGAATAGACATCTGGATATAATGAGAGATTTGAGACTTAACTAAGGCCCCAAACAATCACCACCAATCTACACATAATATAATTCTGGAAAAGATCCCTCTTTTACCTCAACTTTGTCCCCATACCTATTAGTAAATAAGTCCAAGTCCTTTTTATTTCCACCATCTTTTATTTTGGTTTTGGGGCCACACCCAGAAGTACTCAGAGGTTAAGCCTGGCTCTACATTCGGAGATCACTCCTGGCAGGCTCAGGGAACCATACAGGATGCCAGGGATCAAACCCAGGTCGGCCACATGCAAGGCAAATGCCCTACCCACTTTGTTATGGCTACAACCCCTATTTCTACCTAATTATCTGAAGACCACTTTTCATAAAGCATTTCCATGGTTATGACTGATCATATGCAAGAAATTGGTTCATAGATGATCTCTAACTTCTAGAAAACAAAAATTAAGAAATTTATGAATATACTCTTATCTCTTGCTTCTTAAACTTTTACTGATAAAACAAAGGAGAGCTGGTTCTTATAAATGTATAACTTTCTACGAAAAAATAATTTTAGGATAAAAGGAAGCAATTCTAAGGCTAGGATTAATGAGTTTGTAGGAAAAATATTTAAGCTACATATAGTCATCAGCTACTTGAACATGGCTCTCTGACCCCCGAGACCTAGTCCTATTAGGATTTGGGGCCTCTCCAGTGCCATGGGGAAAAGGAAAGTTGGGCATAAAACGTTTAAGAAACCGAAACTCACTGTTGCCAGTGCCAGTGACTGAGCACATTTCATAGGAACAAGGCTGTGATAAGGATCCATTGGCCCTACCTTGGACTAGGTTGTTAGAGAAATTACAATCATCATAGAAATGCTCTTGAATTGTGAACTTTTCTTTATATGTAGAAATCTTTTGGTAAATGTGTATAACAGAGATCACTGTGACAGAGAGGAGAAAGAGAAAGGAAAGTACAGCTAGAGAAATGACCAAGTATTTAGTGGATGGATTTACCCTTGTCGAATGCTTGGATGGATCTCGGAACTGCAGGTAAGGCTCAGAAAAGCCATCTACCAGCAGAATGTTGAGTGAGGCAGTCGTGGAAAGAGCTGGTTGGCCATGATCCTGAACAAGAATCATCAGTTTCTGCATCATGGGATCTCTTTCAGATATCTGCCTCGATGTGCGGATCTCTCCATTTTGTTGTTGAACAGAAAATAACCCAGGATCAGTGGCTTTAAGTAGATGATATGAGAGCCAAGAATTCTGTCCTGAGTCACCATCCACAGCTACCACTTTAGTCACTAAGTAGTCTGCCTCTGCAGACCTGGGCACCAGGTCATTGCAAGGCAAAGTGCCATTCTGCAGTGGATATAGAATCATTGGGCGGTTATCATTATCATCCAAGATGACCACTCGGACAGTAACTTCACTACTCAGTGATGGAAAGCCCCCATCCGTTGCTTTAACCACAAATTGAAAATCTTGAATGGCCTCATAATCCATAGTTCTCAGTGCATAGAGCTTCCCATTGTCCGAGTTTATGGAAAGGTAAGCAAAGACTGATAGGTCCCCACTTTGGGGAGGCAATAGCGAGTATGTTACTTGAGCATTTTCACCCATATCCAGATCCTCAGCATGAACTTTACCAATCAAAATTGCAGGACTGTTATTTTCTCGAACAGTCAAGATATAAGAGTCTTCCTGAAATTGTGGGGGATTGTCATTAATGTCAGATATTAGCACCTGTATCACAGTCTCCGTGGACAGATTGGGTGGCCCAGTGTCCACGGCAACAAGGGTGATATTATAACTCGAAACATCCTCCCGATCCAAACTTCTGTCAGTGACTAGCGAGTAAGAATTCCTGAATGTAGGCTTGACAGTGAAGGGAAGGTCATCTCTGATGAAGCACGTGATTTTCCCTCCTACTCGAACGTCTCTGTCTCGGAGAGAGAAAAGAGCCACCACAGTCTGTAGCGGGGAGTCCTCAGGAAGAGGGCTGGATACAGAGGAGACTGTCACTTCAGGAGGATTGTCATTGACATCCACCACTTCTACCAGGACTTTGCTGTGAGCAGAGAGGCCGCCGCCATCCGTAGCTTGAATGTCAATATCGTACGTTTCAACAGCTTCAAAATCCAAAGGGCCCTGGAGTCTGACCTCCCCATTTTGAGGGTTAATCTTAAATGTCTGGAGGATAGGTTCTGGGTTTTGAGCTAAAGAGTAAGTTATCTCCTTATTGGAGCCTTCGTCCAGGTCAGTGGCCGTCACCGTGGCCACCAAAGTGCCAATGGCGCTATTTTCCGGTACCTGGGCACGGTACACCAGCCGTGAGAACTGGGGCACGTGGTCGTTGACGTCCAGGACCTCCACCCGGATGTGGGCACTGCCAGACTTGGGTGGGGACCCGCCATCTACCGCGGTAATTGTCAAGTTGACTTCAGGCTGCTCCTCTCTATCCAGGGGCTTATCCAACACCAGCTCAGCATATTTGGGCCCGTGACTGCGGAAGCGGGTGTGCAGGTGGAAATAGGAGTTGGCACTCAAGGTGTAGTTTTGGAGACCATTGAGACCCACATCCAGGTCCTGGGCACTCTGCAGAGGAAACCGTGAACCCAGAGGAGTGCTCTCTGGAATCTTTAAAACCGGCTCCTTGTTTAGGAAAACTGGGGCATTGTCATTGATATCAAATACCCTGACCTCAGCGCGAAAGGACTGCAGAGGCTCCCCTAAGACTATTTCAAAGTGCAGAACGCATGGGTCGGCCTTGCCACAAAGTGACTCCCTATCCAGTTTCTCTTTTACAAACAGATCCCCCGTCTTGCGGTGGAGCCGGAAATGCAGTTTGTTGCCCTCGGAAACAAGCCTTGCCCCGCGTCCAGCCAGTTTCCCTACCTCCAGCCCCAGGTCCTTTGCCACATTAGCTACAAAAGAACCGCTCTCCATCTCCTCCGCCACTGAATAGCGGATGGTTGCCGCGCCCCCCACAGATACGCACAGGAAAAGGAGAAAAGATTGCACTTGCCTACTGTGCAAGAGTTTCCTAGGTACCATCGCCATCGTTCTCACACTCGCTCTAGCAGCCGCCCCCTGCTGCGGATCTACTTTCACTTTTCTGCCTCCAGGTTCGGCAACTGCTGCTCTCTGCTTGACCAGCTTCTAGGCGCAGCTCAGCCAATGGCTGGCCGCGTCGGGCAAGCTGTTTTGTACCTGGAAGAATATTTGCATTGAGCAGCTCAACTCCCCAGCCTGTCAAATGTATTAATAGAGATGTTCTCATTCTGGAGAGTTAGGTAAAGGTTGAAAGTTTGTTGCCAGAGCAACAGGGGACTCACCTTTTAATTCCCTTTCAGAAAAAAAGGTCCTTGGGAATTGAGAAGCCAATCAGGATACTCCTTGAAGGTGAGGTCATCCTATCAGCAGCCGACTGGGGCCCCACAGCAACAGATCAGTAGTACGCTACTCCAGGCAGCTCGCCCAGAAACCCAGGGAATGCAAAAGGACATCTGTAAGGTCTGAAGGAGTTCTAGCCCAGTGGGAGGGGGTGTATGGAGGCTTGGAGGAAATAATCAGTAGGAAGAAAGAGCTCATCTACTGGGACCCTGTAGATACACTGCCAGGGAAACTGGCCAATTAGCCTGTTGATATGTACAAATCCTTATCCCCAGAGACTACAAATGCTTAGGAAGCAGCCATTTATACTTATGACATCAGGCAATACATTTACTGAGTATGATTTCTATTTTTTCTATATAGTTCTATCTAGTAGTGTGTTAAGTTTACGTCTCCCTAACTTAATCCTGCAACAACTTTATGAGGTATATACTCGTAAAAACTATTTTTAACACATGGAAAAACAATCTGGAGAGATTATTTCATTCCTTTTAGAGTTCCCCACCTATTATTAGAGAAAGAACTCAATTTGATTTTTGTCTAATTCCAATATCTATACTCTTAATTAGAATATACTGTTTTAGATAATATGAGTGGGTTCACCAAATGAATATAAATGCTTCCTATTGAACTTGAAAAAGAAATGAAACTATAAATTAATTACATTATTGAAATGACTTGATAGAAGTTTGATAACTATTTATAATCATAGGATTATAGAATGTATGAGAATGATAAGGGAACTGATAATATTGAGGTACAGTCTCTCCTGCCTCCACCCACCTATTTTTGTTTGGGGGGGGGCATTGCAGATAATTAAATTAAGGCCCAAATAATGAAAGTGTTTGCTCAGTTCATGCAGCTACTCATAGTATAGAAACACTAGATACTAGACCTGTCTATTGACAATTTTGCTCATGCTATACCACACTCTAACATCCCCAATATAGCTAGAGCCCAGACCAACCCCCTTTTCTCCCTTTCTCATATTCCTTTCTACCTTGATTCATGATTGAATGTCACTTATACAGTGTTTAAAATCCATCCCTTCATCAATACACATTTCCTGCCACCAATGTTCCCAGTAAACTTCCTTCCCTCCTCCCTGTTTGCCTCTATGGCAGACATTTTTTCTTCTCTCTCTCTCTTTCTCTCTCTTTTATTTTTTTCCTTTTAAACACTAGTTTGCAATATACTGAAGCGGTATCATGTATATCATTTTTACCTCCTTTCAGCACTCAGTGCTTGTTTAAAGTGATCATTTCCAACTATGGCAGGCACATTAAAAGCAGGTTTCATTTTCAGTGTTTTCAGAGTCTGTGCTACACCACACTCCCACTTCCCCAATATAATAGCCAAAGCCCAGACCAACCCTTTTTTCCCTTTCTCATCTTCCTTTCCACCTTGATTTCTTTTCTTCCCTACCCTTCTTTTCCCTAGACTCTGGAGTCAAGTGTTATCTAAGCTTCCTTCCTTTTTTTATATTATATTTCCTAATACAATTATCTTATATATCACAGAGAAGTGAATCATCCTGGGTTTGTCTATATTCTTCTGGCTTACTTCACTTAACATCATACATATGAATAAAGAACCCTTATATGCTGCTGGTGGAAATTTTGTCTGGCTCAACCCTATGGAAAACAATATGGAGGGCCCTCAGTAAACTTAGAAGTGAGCTGCCACTGACCCAGAAATTCTGTTTTGGGGAATCTATCTCCAATACTTAAAAACATTCATTCAAAAGACATATATGCAGGGAGTTTAGCAATAGCACAGTGGTAGGGTGTTTGCCTTGCACATGGCTGTCCTAGGATGAACTTCAATTTCATCCCAGGCATCCCATACGGTCCCCCAAAGCCAGGGGTGATTTCGGAGTGGATAGCCAGGAGTAACCCATGAGTGTCGCCGGGTGTGGCCAAAAAACAAACAAACCCCCCCACACAAACATACGCACACTATTATTCATGCTAAGGATATCAGTCAGCTGTGTGCACTACCCATCATGCTATCACTTTGGCTCCTCCACATTTTGATAGGGTTTTTTAAATTTGTTTTTGTTGTTCTTTGTTAGCAATATATATTATATATAATATATAGATTATATATCATATAATCATATATTATATTAATTATTGATTAAGTATTAACATAAATTTATAATATAGTACATTGTGTAATATTAATATATTAATGTATTGGCAATATGTTAATTATATGTGATATATGATATGATGTGATTATTAATTGATTGTTTATATTAATATTATATGATATATAATTATATAATGTAATAGTATATATCCTGGATACTAAGCCCTTACCTATCTGAAGTGTTGAATAAGAACCTTTTTTTCCTATGCCTTCCAAGTTTAAGGAGTTACATAAGTTTTATGGCCTTAGATTGCTTTGTGTACTGCTAAGAAATGTTATAATGTACTACAATCTGGGGGCTTGAGGGACAAAGTCATTGTACATGGGTTCTATTTTACTTTTCTTAATGTTCTTCAGCTGAAAGTTCAAAATTAAGGTATCAGCAAGGAGTTTTCTTCTAAGAATTCTCTTTTGGGATGATTGTCCTTCTACTGTAACTTTACCTTGTCCTCTTTCTTTGCATCTTTGTTCTCACAATTAAAAGTAAATTTATTAAAAAGAAGAAAAAAAGAACCTTTTTTTAATTCAGTTAACTGTCCTTTAATTTTTGCTCATGTTTCCTTTACTATGCAGAAACTCTTTAATCTTATGTAATCCCACTTGTTTTTTTTTTTTTTCATTTTGTTGTTTTTTTCCATGAGTACCAGATCATTGAAGACACCTTTGAGGTCTGAATCTTGGCGCATTCTGCCTATATTTTCTCAATGTACTTTATAGTTTCTGGTCAGATCTCTAGTTCTTTGTTCTACTTTGAATCTATTTTTGTCAGATGTTAGATATGAATCAAGTTTTAATTTTTACATGTAGTTATTTAGTTTTTTCATAACATTTGTTAAAGCGGCTCTCTTTACTCCATTTTATGTTCTCAGATTCTTTATCAGAAATTAACTATATATATGTATGTATATATATATATATGAGGTTTTGTTATTGGATATATTGTTCTGACCCATTGACCCATTGTACTTTATTCCAGTACAAAGCAGGATTTTTTTTATTTGTTTGGGTTTTTTTTAATTAATTTTTCACACCCAGCTGCACTCAGGGGTTACTTCTGGCTCTATGCTCAGATATCGCTCCTGACAGGCTCTGGGATCACATGGGATGCCGGGATTAGAATCACCATCTTTCTGCATACAAGGCAAATGCTTTACCTCCATGCTATCTCTCCAGTTCCTGTTTAGGTTTTGTTTTGGTTTTTTTTTTTGTTTTTGTTTTTGTTTTTTGGTTTGGTTTTGTTTTGGAGTCACACCCGGCAGCACTCAGAGGTTACTCCTGCTCTACACTTAGAAATTGCTCCTGGCAGGCTCGGGGGACCATTTGGGATGCCAGGATTCCAATCACCATCCTCCTGCATGCAAGATAAATGCCCTGACTCCATGCTATCTCTCCGGCCCCCAAAGCAGTTTTGATCACTACAGTTTCATAATATAATTCAACTTAGGTAATGAGATATCTTCACATTTCTTATTTCTCAGCATGACTTTATCTCAGCATGGTTTATCTGATTCCATATTTACTTAATTACTGATTTTTTATATTCTTGAAGAGTGTCATCTGAATTTGGATGGGGGAGTGCATTTAATCTAATAGATTAGTCATTTTAACAATATTAATTTTTCTGATCTATAAGCATGGAATATTTTCCATTTTCTAAAATGTTCTATATTTTCATAAGCAATTTAAAGTTATCATGGCATATAGATCTATGTCTTTTGTTAAGTTGACTCCTAGACAATTGATGTTTTTGGATACTATTTTAAATTGAATATACTCCTGAATATCTTTCTCCTGATTTGCTTTTATATAAGAATGCAACAAGGGGTCAGAGAGATAGCATGGAGGTAAGGCGTTTGCCTTTCATGCAGAAGGTCATTGGTTCAAATCCCGGCATCCCATATGGTCCCCTGAGCCTGCCAGGAGTGAGTCTGAGCATGGAGCCAGGAGTAACCCCTGAGCACTGCCAGATGTGACCCCCCCCCCCAAAAAAAAAAGAATGCAACCAATTTTTGTTACTTCTTTTCCAATTTGGATCCCTTGTGCCTGATCTGAGGAAATGATTTTAGTTTTTCACTAGTGAGAATAATACTGGTTTTGGTTTGTTTTAGATGATCTTTATATGGTAGAGGAATGTTCCCTCCACCCCTGTTTTGTTGAGGATTTTTAAATCATAAATGGAAGTTGGATCTTATAAAAAGCTTTCTCTATATTTGTATGATCATAAGTTCATATATTTTTATTTATTAATGTAATGTACTATGTTAACTGATTTGTGTATGCTGAATTATCCTTGCATTCCTGGGATAAATGCTATATGATCAGGGTATATGATTATTTGATTGTTGTTGGTTTCAGTTAGCTAAGATTTTTATTAAGTGTTTTAGCATTGATGTTCATCAGGAAGATTGGTCTGAATTGTTTTTGTTTTAGGGCCACACCCAGTGGCACTCAGAGGTTTCTCCTTGTTCTGCGCTCAGAAATTGTTCCTGGCAGGATTGGGGAGGTCTTATGGGATGTTGGGGATCAAATCCAAGCCTGTCCTGGGGTCGGCTGCATGAAAGACAGAAACCCTACCACTATGCTATCACTCTGGCCCTTAAAATGTTCTTTTCTGGAAATGTCTCTCTGCTTTTAGTTTAATATTAGTTTCATAGTAGGTATTAGGAGGGATTCCTGTGTCTTTAAGTATTTGGAAGAGCTTACTGGGTAAAAGTAGTAAATCTTCACTGAAGGTTTGATAGAACTCACCAATGAGCACATCTAGATCAGGACTTTCATTCCAGGAGAGATTCTTAAGTATTGTTTCAGTTTCCTTACATGTGATTGGTTTGTTTATAAACATTCTACTTCCTTCTCATTCAGCTTTGAGCGATCTAGAAATCTTTCCATTTACTATAGATTCTCCAGTTTAAGATTATTAAGTTGTTCATATTAGTATTTCATTATATTTGGAATTTATGAAGGATACATTATCATTTCTAATCTTTATCTCTGATAGTTTATTTGAACACCCCCCCCTTCTTTTTTTGTTTTGTTTTTGTTTTGGGGCCTCACCCAGTGACACTCAGGGATTACTCCTGACTATGCACTCAGAAATTGCTCCTGGCCTTGGGGACCATATGGGACACTGGGGGATCAAACCACGGTCCATCCTAGATTAGCGCATGCAAGGCAAATGCTCTACCACTTGCACCACTGCTCCAGCCCCATTGTCATTTGTTTTAAGGAATCTTTTTTTTTTTTTTTGGGCCACACCTGGCGATGCTCAGGGGTTACTCCTGGCTGTCTGCTCAGAAATAGCTCCTGGCAGGCACGGGGGACCATATGGGACACCGGGATTCGAACCAACCACCTTTGGTCCTGGATCGGGTGCTTGCAAGGCAAACGCGCTGTGCTATCTCTCCGGGCCCTAAGGAATCTTTTTTACCTTGATTTTCTCTTTGATCCAGTTGTTGTTTAGCAGTGTATTGCTCAACTTTTACATGTTGAATTTTTTCCATCTTCTTTTTGAGGTTAATTTCTACTTTTAAAGTATTATAGTCTGAGAAGGTACTTTGCTGGACCTTCATTTGGTGAATAACTGCTGATGATAGTATTTTTGATATATTTATTCCCTTAATCAAGGGAATGGAAGGAAGTGTTTATCACTGTCTCTACATATTGAGTGCTGCTTTATAGTGAATGCAATTTGATCTAATTATGACTGTCCCAGCTTTATTCCCCCTTTCATTGGTGGCTTGCACGATTATCTTTTATCCTTTCACTTTGAATCTGTATTTATTATCCTTTAGGTTTAGATGTGTTTCCTGTAGGCAGGAGATGGATTTTCTCTTATAATCCAACCAGGTACTCTACTTTTGTTTGTGTTGGGGCCAAACTCAGCAATATGCAGCAGTTACTCCTGGCTCTTTCTGCACTCAGAGGTTGTTTCTGGCATGCTCGGGTTACCATATGGGATGCTGGAAATTGAACCTGGTTCAGCTGTGTACAAGGCAAATGCCCTGCCGAAGGTGCTATCTCTCCAGCTCCCTCTCTGCCTTTTCATCAGAGAGTTTATCTCATTGGTATTGAGAGATGAGTGATATATAGGGCTGAGTTACAATATTTGTATGTATGTGTAATCTAGCTGATTACACATCAGCAAGATCCTGTTTTTTACAGATGACTTTTTTAGTAATTCTTGGAGAGGATAGTTTAGTTGTCATATATGCTGCCAGTTTTTGTTTGTTTAAAATGGTTCTAATTGCTCCCTCAAGTCTAAATGATAGCTTCTCAGGGTAGTGGACTATGGGCTGGGATATTTTCATTAAATTATTTAAATATGTTATTCTGCTCTTTCCTGTATTGTAAGATATCATATAGAAGGTCTAGTACTAGTCTTATGTTGTTTCCCTTCCATTTGAAGGTTTTTTCCACTTGCTGCTTAAGTTGTCTGTCTTAGTCTTTTGATTTTACCATTTTGATTACTATGTGTCTTGGTATTGATCCCGTTTGTTTTTATTTTGTTTAATGCTCTTTGGGTCTCTTGAATATGCAGGAGCCTCTCTCCAGAAATTTGGAAAGTTCTCAGTGCCAGCCATTCTTCCAAACTAGGTTGAGTTTCTTTCTCTTGACAGTACCATTCAAAGAAAAGAAAAACTTTTAATGATGTTTATCTTATTAGTAATATATTTTAAATACCCCTTTTGTGTGTATTTGTATATTTATGGAGGTTGGGGCCACTCCTGGAAATGCTCATAACTTATTTCTAGCTCCTGAGTTCAGGGGTCACTCCTGGCAGGCCCGAAAATCATAAGAGGTATACCTGAGATTAAACCCAGGTCAGTTTCATGTAAGATAAGTGCCTTGCTCTACCTTACTGTTACCCCAGTTCATATTTCTTTTGGCTTTATCTAAAAAGTCATCTCATCACCAATTCATCTAAATTTTATTCTGTTACCTTCTAAGAAGTGAAAGTTTTACAATTACATTTAAGCCTATGATCCTTTATTTTTTATTCTGGGCCACCAGTGATTGAAGTCTACTCATGGTGCACCATGGAGAACCATATTATGTCAGGGATCCTATGTGTCTATCCTGAGCTCCAACCCTTCAAACTATATCTCTGCCCCCACTTGATACATTTTGATATAAGTTGTGTATGAACTGATTTTGCAAGTGAATATCCACTTGTTCCTGTATCACTTGTGAAAGGACTGTGCTTGCACTGTAAAATCTTTGCTACTTTATAAACATTGATTATTGTACATATATGGGTATGTTTCTTTGTTGTCTATTCTTCCTATCCTGTAGTTATGTTTGTATATTATTTAACTACAAATAAATAACTGGATTATTGCAACATTGTAGGACATCTTGAGGTCAGAAAGTGTCAGATTTTCCACTTTGTTTTTCTCCTTTAGCATAGTGTTAATGAACCTGTTTTTGTTTTTTTAAACCTCTCCATTTTGGAGTCACTTTGCAAGGTGGCTCTGAAGCAGTGCTCAGAATGGCCATTTCCAGAGGTTCTGAGCCAACTAAGCCAGATAGTTGTATATTCAGTTTCAAGGATGCAGCATTGTTTGGGTTCTGTGGTACCAGATGATCAGGGGTGTGGGAGTCTACAAGGCCATACTCAATAATACTTAAGGGGGCCAATTGTGTCATGAATCAAACTGGGGCCAAATCTCCGTACTGTTCCTAGTCTTGGAGTCATTTCTTAACAACCACAAAACAGCTTTCCGTGGGGGTTGGACCAGAGTGGTTGAATAGGGATAACTTGGATTTATCTGTCCAACAATAAAGAGTATCTACACAAAGCTCGAATAAATTTACACAGAAGCTGCCCTACAACACTGATTAAATTGTTGATGAAAGAACTGTACCATGGCAGAATGTATACAAATATCCTAATTAAGGAAAAATCCTACCAAAGGACAGCAATCTACAATTGGGAAGAAACTTCTAATATTTTAACTCAGTTGGCCTCTCACTGCACAGTTACTCTTTGGTAGGAGCAACTTACTTGTGCATGTGTAAATTATGTAGGTGTCAGGAGGATATTTAGACATATGAAGTTATGAAGTTTGTTATGAAGTTATGAAACTTGTTATAGCTATCCTAACACTCTTACTTTCTAGTTTTCTAATTATAAAATTATGACATTAAATTTTTAGTTTTAGAATTGTTTCAAACTCATAATTTTGAAGGCCAGGAAGATTAAGATATTTGTTGGATTTTTAGCTGGTCCATGTATTGAATAAGTTCTGAAATTCAGCTGCAAGTGGTTTCAGATAGTGTCTTTTTTTGTAATTTGTGCAGTTTATAGCTCTGCACAAAATATAAATGTCACATAATAATATGTAGGGATTCTCAAAATCTCACTCCCATTTACTTCTCATGTTACATCTTATTCCATTCTCCCATTTGCTCAGAACTCATCAATTACAGTGGTCTTCCATAACTGTTTTAAGTTAGTACTACTTCTGATCATAACTCTGCTTATATGGGTTTGTTTACATTTTTTAAATTATCATTTTATATGTAAAACTGAAGATGTCCCTCTAAAAATTAAGGCTTACTGAGATTTGATTAAGATCACATTGAATTTGGAAGGAAAGTTGGGAGAAGTTTAGATCCTTTCTATAGTAAGTCTTATTTCACTGATATGAAATGTACATACTTTGCTTGTTGCTTTCATCAGAGTTTTATATTTTTCTTCATATAATTCTTGTACATATTTTGCTTGATTTACACTTAAGTTTTATTTTTCAGATGCTGATGTCAATATAAATAGCATTGTGTTTTTTATTTTAAATTATACTTGCTCATAGTTTGTAGAAAAATAAGCTTTGATTGTTTTTTAAATTTGTATCTTTAAAGCTTGCCATAACTGTTATTAGAGAGGTGTGGGTTTTATGTCAGTTCTTTTTTATTTGGGGGGGTTGTGGGGGAAGGCACACCTGACAGTGTTTGGAGGCTACTATGAGCTCTATGCTTGAGAAAACAGGCAGTCCTGAGGATCATGCCTGGGCCTCCTACATTCAAAGCATGCATTCCAGCCCATTGTGCTCTGGTTCCTATTCTATTTTTTACATAAAAATGTGGCTGACCCAGGCTCAATCCTCAGCATCCCAGAAGATCCTCTGAGCCCTGCCAGTAATGATCTCCAAGCATAGAGACAGAAGTAAACTTGGAGCACCATCAGATGTGCCCCCCTAAAACAAAAATCATAAAAGGCTGTGGTGAAAGATTTAAAAGAGTGACTATTTGGTATGATACAATAATGGTGACTATATGTCAAACATTTGTCAAACTCTGTATAATTGTATAGTACAAAATGAACTCTGGTAAACTGTGGACTTTGGGAGAAAATAATGTGTTGCTGATGTTCTGTAGTGTGGGATATTTCTCCTGGAGAGATGGTGCCTGTGTGTGCCGCTCGGGAATATGTTACTTTTGGGCTCAGTTTTGCTGTGAACCTAAAACATCATTTGCTTGAAAATTTTTACACAAAAGGATTTTGAAAGTTAAAGTACTGGATGTCAACTTTATTTTGGTTGTTAGAAATCTATTCAGACAAGCCAGAGAAACAATTATATTTGTAGTGGATAACAAAATAGTTTTGTTTCAATTTCTATCCTATTAGATTGTTTCCTGTTTACAAAATTATTTTGATTTAAAGCTGTATAATTGAGTCACTTGAATTTATTTACATTTACATCAAAGGTTTAAGTGCTTCTGAAGTGGCTATACTGTGACTATTTTTAGTATTGTTAACTTAATTCAGAAAAACAACTTACCTTACAAACGTTAAATCTTAGAGTTTTTAATAATGTTTATTGTATTGCCATACTAATAAGTATACCTATGATTCTTTCTAATATTGTTTTATAGGTACTCCTTAAGATAGGGGAAAAGCTGCTTTGGGAAACATAAGTATTTTAAAACTGGAGGTCACACCTGTAGTTTAAGACTTAACTGTTTTCAGATTGTGTTCTTTCATTGTCTCTTCATGTATTAATTTTGACAGAAACAGGAGACTTTGGGGGTCTAACAGTCTTTCTGAGGTACCTGAGTTTCATGTAGCTGCTCATCTGCCATCTGTTTCTTTAATGACAATGCCTCTTATTGTTTGCATAATTGTGTGAGTATAGTGTTTCTGTCTTCCACAGTAACATAAGAAGTCATAACATATTCCATGTATAGACCAGGTTCATATTACACTCTTATTTTAGACAGATGGCTTTTATGCCTTTTAGCATGCTTACTTATTTTCATGTTGGCCCCAATAATATTATAGGTTTTACAAATCTCTGAAATTTGACAGCTATTTAGGAAACACTAATTTAAGCAAATGGTTCTTAGGTTAAAGTGAGTATACTCCTAACATATCTTTGATGATTGAAAACAGATCAAGTAACCTCAAATTCATCATAAATTTTAATTGAAGTTAACATTTGGAAAATAGTGTTTTATTCCTTAAACACAAATAACAACTATTTTTCAATGTTAATATCCATAGATGAATACCTGATAAAATATAATTGAATACTGATTATTAACTGAGTTGACTGACACAGTTATATGTGTTTCCTGGCTATGTCTATATTTTTCTGAGATTGATAAATTTGTTTTAGAAAAATAGTTAGCTTTACTCAACTTGCTAAAATTTTACAGTTTTATTTCATGCATTTAAATACATCTGTATAGCAGTCACTAGTGGAAGAATGAGACCAGAGTGGTATCACAACAGGTAGGGTGTTTGCCTTTTGCGTGGCACTCAGGTTTGAACCCCAGTATCCCATATGGTCCCCCAAGCCTGCCAGGAGCAATTTCTGAGATCAGAGTAAGAAGTAAACCCTGAGCAACACTGGTGTGGCCCAAAAGCCAATAAAAAGATTTAGAAATTTGATTATTATTTGGACTTTTTACTTAATAGTTTCTAAAATGTGCATTACCATCATGCATACAGCTTTTCTAATAATACCTGATGCATTTCATTGTCTCTTTATTTGTTGTGCATTTCCCCCCTAATTCTCAAAGAATTTCTGCATAGTAACCAAAGGGCACAGATAAAAATATTTCTCTTTTTGTCTCTGTACAGGTATGCATGTATCACAGTGGGTCTCTGTACACATATGGGTCTGTTGCGCTGTAGTTAAATGTAAATATTTCATAATAAGCCATCACTTATAAAAGTACTTGTAAAATTACAAGGTGTAAAATACAGAATAAAAAACCATGAGCTTTTATACTTCCAACTCTGATAGTTTATATTAGACCTGAAAGAAAATGAAAAGAATTGAGTTTACCTCCTAGAAATCCCAATATAAACACTGCTTTGTGAACATGATTGCATGTGGTTTTTCACAGATGTACTGAGGCTTGCTGTATTTGACTAACAACATAGAGCATCAATAGCATTTCTTTTAGTTAAATGTAACTGGGAGGGGTGGCTCAGTGATAGAACATCTGTCTGAAAATGTCCTTTATGAATACTTAGTAACTGCTTTTAAATGCTTATATATAAAACTACTTTTACAAATAATCATTTGTTAACAAGGTGTGTTGAATAAATGATTGAGAAAATTTGTGTTTTTGTAAATTATTGGATACAAGTGAGGTAACTCCTGAAAATCTGAATTTTCCTCTCCACAATGTGTAAAAATTGGCCTATACCCCCAAAACCAGATCCTATGGGGTTCTTAAAAATAGTTTATTTCCAAGAAACCTTAAGTTCAAGATCCCAAACCCTCCAATTTGTTTCTTAAGAATTTAAGGGGGTTTTAACACAAAGTTCTTTCTAAACTTTTTCAAAAGCCAGTTCCTTATCCACCACCAGGTGGCAGATGGAATCCACTCTTTAGAGCCCGGCCCCAACCCCGCCCTACCGGAAGTTGTCATGGATAGGAACCCTGTGGCCACGCCCACAGTTCAGCACCCCCGAGACGCGGACAGCGACACCGCCCAGTTTAGTCCCATGACTCGCTGCGGAGATTTTCACCTGACAAAGGAATTGACCAATCCCAACTGGTTCCAACAGCCGCGTGAATGGCTAACCTATAAGGCCAGATGTGGAGGGGGATATGATAGGAATTCTTGATTTGAGACTGATAAAAAGCTGGCAGGGCAACCAGTTGACTATAAAAAATTTTCATATTACAGAATTCTTTTTCTTTTCATTTCTCATTACCTGCCAGATTGTAAGTGCACATTTGTAGATGTTGGCTTGCTATGTAGTGATAATAGAGTACCCAACCTCTCTGTGTTGGTTTATTCTGACAATATGCGTAGGAGAGCAAAGGCGGTACCAAAGTCTGTGTGAATTATGGCAGTTGATACCTCATTTTGCACAAAGCCGCCTGTCAGCTTTCCTGAGAAGTCTGCATAGGAACAAACCGCTATTCCTATGCAATTTTACAATTAGTATGTCTCAAAAACACAAGTAGCACCTGTCTCTATTCACATGAAATTTCTGTTTCATATCATCTTAGGCTGATTCTGAAGCACGAATTTGCTATGGAAGTAATGGTTTAGGTGTCACTTTTTTTTCCAGTTGCCTAGCAACTAATTAGACAAAGAGCACGTTTTTCAAATTTTAATTAGCATCTTAGAAAGACAAAAACCCAAGGATAAACGCCTTGCTCGGGAAGCCTCAAGGGTAAAGGTAACTGTTTAAAGTGGACAAATCAGGATGGACAAATAATGCCAGAGTTTTAGCTGTAATTTAATCATGCAGATTTCTTTTCTACTTTATTTAGACTGCGATAATTCAAGTCTTTGGCCAACAGGGGGCGAGTAAACTACATTTTTCGTCTGTATGACTCCCTCCCAGTTCCTCCCCCTGTGCCCTGGGGAAATTAATTTCCTAGGCTCCTCAAATACAGACCAAGGAGAAGGTGTGGAGTGAAAGCAGCACTGCGGCTCTTGGCAAAATGCCTGCCTTGTCAAGACCTTGGGTGTGTGGTTGCTCTGGCTTCTCCTGGCTTAGGGCTGCAGAGGACTGCAGTAGTTGGGAAGGGGTCTAGGGAGGCATGGGTAAAAAATAGCCCCAGCCCTCAGAAACCATAGATATTTGAGGTCACTAACTTAGAAAATTGTGAGGACCAAAGGTAGGCGATTAGATGTAACTTAGGAAGATTTTAAAGAGGAAAGAAGCTATTTACTTCTCACACACATGCTGGAGCAGCAGCAGCAGCAAAAAAAAAAAAAAAAAAAAAGATCTGCTTTACTTTGCTACTCTAGGAACAAAAGTCGCAAAGGGATGGAGAGTGTGTGGCAGTGATCATAGTGGAAAGGAAGAGAGGAGAGGAATGACTAAGACCCTGAGTATGTCTCTAATACAGAACAAACACAGCAAACTACTGGGGCTGAGGCAAAGAGAGGAGTAATGACCAGTGCTGGACAGAGCAATAAAACAAGTGATACAAAGCATTCTACTCGTGTGTGTGTGTGTGTGTGTGTGTGTGTGTGTGTGTGTGTGTGTGTGTGTGGTGCAGGGAAACTATTGTGAGATTTTGAAGAATCTCAACCAGACAACCAGAAATTCCATTAATTGGACATGTTCTTTCTCTTCCACAAATTTATGTCTTGGAATTCATCTGACTCAATTATAAACTAGTAAAATTTAAAATTTTCCTGGGGGTCATTAAGCTGAACTTTTATGCAGTCTTGTATCTTTCCCTTCCTTTAGTCATTATATTGGGTGGTGCTTAAAGGACATCTTTTCATTAATAAATTCAGGCACATATGATCCTCTTAATGATGGTATGGATGGGACAGAAATAGTCTTTATAGGATAGCTGAACACCTGAGAAAAATAATTATACTCATGGTTTCATAATAGTCTTTTTTTGTTGTTTTGGTTTTTTGGGTCACACCCGGCGGTGCTCAGGAGTTGCTGCTGGCTCAACGCTCAGAAATAGCTCCTGGCAGGCTCCTGGCAGGGAATCAAATGTGATGCCAGGAATCAAACCAGTGTTCCTCCAGGGTTGGCTTCATGCAAGGCAAACACCATACTGGTGTGCTATTGCTCCTCATAATTGTCTTTTGAGTAAATTGTACCTTGATGTTATATTGGACATCTGTGTTTCTATAGTATTGTGTGCAGAACATAGATTTCTATGTTTATACTGTTTCATTTATATTTCACCAGAATTCATACAAATAAATTAAATTGACTAATATAATTTACCCCCAGAATCCATATTTTAAAAGAAAAAAAAGTACACAGGATTATAAAAAGAGTACAGTGGCTAGAGTGCTTGCCTTTCATGGGACTAACCCAGGTTCAATTCCCAGCATCCCATATAGCTCCTCAAACATTGCCAGGAGTGATTTCTGAGCATAGAGTTAGTAGCAACACCTGAGCATTGCCAGTTGTAGCCAAAAACAAAACAAAACAAACAACAACAAAAATAAAAACTAAAGGACTAAGGCAGAAAGGATATAAGCAGTTATAAAAAGAGAGGATCTGAATGGCCAATAAGCATTTGGAAAGGTTTATAAGCTTGTCAGTTATCAAGGAAATGAAATTTTGTGCCACAGAAAAACAATTTACCATTCAGGATAATAATTTAATTAAAATTAAAATAATCAGGAGATGGAGTAGTGGCACAAGCAGTAGGGCATCTGCCTTGTATGTGCTAACCTAGGACAGACTGTGGTTCGATCCCCTGGTGTCCCATATGGTCCCGAGTATCACCGAGTGTGGCCTAAAAAAGCAAAAAATATTTTTTTCTTGGTTTTTGGGTCACACCCAGCAGTGCTCAGGGGGGTTCCTCCTGGCTCTGTGCTCAGAAATCTCTCCTGGCCGACACAGAGACTATATGGGATGCCGGGATTCAAACCACCGTCCTTCTCATGCAAGGCAAATGCCCTACCTCCATGCTATCTCTCCTGTCCTCCCAAAAAAAATTTTTTTTAAATAATCAGCCTTGGGCCCGAGCAGTGGCGCAAGCAGGAAGGCGGCTGTCTGGGATGGACCGTGGTTCGAATCCCCACGACAGCCCATAGGGTCCTCTCCAAAGTCAGGAGCAATGTGAGAGTGGCCCCAAAATAAAATAAAAACACACACACACAAAAAAAATTCTAAATCATCAGCCTTACAACAGCTGATACTTTTAAGTGTTCAAAAGCATGGGACAGTGCTCACTTCGGCAGCACATATACTAAAATTGGAACAATACAGAGAAGATTAACATGACCCCTTGTGCAAGGATGACACAAACTTGTGAAGCATTCCATATTAAAAAAAAAAAAAAGCACGGGACAATGCCAAGTATAGCACTGCTGATGGAGTGTAAATTGCTACTAATACCCTAGAAAACTGGCAGCACTTACTAATGTGCAATGTATGTATACCCTGTGACTTAGTAATTACACTCTTAGATATTTACTCTACAAAAATGCTTGTATATGTGTACAAAGAAACACACAAACTGCTCATCACAGTTCAAACCTGGACATCAATCTTATGTGTTAGAATATTCATTCTAACAGTGGAATGGATATTCTGTTATTACCATGCAAAGAGATCTAGACAATAGCGATCATTTTTAAAACAACACCTTAATGCAAGAGGTAGTATGAAACTCACAAGCATAATGTATAGTAGTCAGTAGGAAAAACTTTAAGGTAAAAATGGAAAATATTTTGCCTGGTTCTATTACAAGGCTAAATTACTGGAAGGGAAACCTCTCGATAATAAAAGTGAGAATGATGGTTATCTTTTGGAGACAAAGACAGGGACAGGAGCAGGATAGGAATATTGGGAATGCTTAAGTTTCTTTAATATGGGTGATGCTTTCACAAATGTGCCCACTCTAAAAATTCATCACAAGCTATGATTGTATGTATTAGATATGTGATATAGCATGTTTTGAAGTATACTTTCAAGACATAGAAGACAGATTACAGTATGTCATACTCATATTCACTCTCTTCTATTTCACTGAGAGTAGAACCTAAATTTTTTAGTATTACCTTACAAGGTCCTGTATAATTTATCCACCTAAGTTCCCAATCTCTTGGTAGCCACTTTTTCTCTGTCACCACACATGAATTACTCTGCCCTACCATCAGTCTCTAAAGTAATTTATCTCTTATCCATCTGGTCTTGACTGTTTTCACTGCCCAGAATGCATTATCACCAGCTCTTTTCCAGGACAGGCTTCTTTTAATCCTTCCACTCTCAGATTAATGACACCTTTTTAGAGAAGCTTTCTTTAACCACTTGGTCTAAAGTTTCCCTGCATTATTTTTTATATTTGCCACTTAACAAATAACCCAAAAGTGTGGTTTTAAATTCAAACTCATTTTATTGAATTTCTGATGGAAGTCTGAGGTGGATCTCCTTGGCTAAAATCACAGGTGAGTTTACCTGCTGGAGGATGCAGGGCAAACCTGTGTCCTTTCTCAGCTTTCAGAGGCTTTTTTGCACTTTACAGATTCCTGAATTTTCAGAATAGGCACCTCTAAATTTGTCCCTTAATTGACACACACTTCCTTGCTTCACCATTCTACATGGAAGGGCCACTGTGTTATGTGGTGGTTCACCCAGATACCGTAATCCAGATGGCTTTCTATCTCAAGATTAACAGACTAGTATAATATAGTTACAGGTTCTTAGGTCTAGAATAGAGACCTAATCTGTGCACTGTTGGCACCAACTATAATGTCAATACTTTGACAAACACTGTCTCATACTCTGCTCTTCTGTTTCCCAGGTACAATGTGTCTTAAAGGAGTTTGTTTCATATTTGTGGGAAGAGCTAATAAATGGCAGCCTTTGCATCTATGTTTGACACTTCACAGCTCTGCTTGTTTTTGTTGTTGTTGTTGTTATTTTGGGTTTTGGGGCCACACCTGTTTGACACTCAAGGGTTACTCCCGACTATGCACTCAGAAACTGCCCCTGGCTTGGGAGGACCATATGGAATGCCGGGGGATCGAATGAGATAAGATGCCTTACCTCTAGTGCCACCTCTCTGGCCCCAAATCTGCTTATTTTTATATTTTTCTCTCATAAAAATATATCCTATATCTCGGGCCCGGAGAGATAGCACAGCGGTGTTTGCCTTGCAAGCAGCCGATCCAGGACCAAAGATGGTTGGTTCGAATCCCGGTGTCCCATATGGTCCCCCATGCCTGCCAGGAGCTATTTCTGAGCAAACAGTCAGGAGTAACCCCTGAGCACCGCAGGGTGTGGCTCAAAAAACAAAAACAAAACAAAACAAAACAAAAAAAATATATATATATCCTATATCTTGACAAGAGTTTTTTTTTTTCTGTAGGAATTACAACAACACCTTTAAAGTTAGGTCTCCATACTAGTTTACTGTAAAGTCAGTTATACCCAATTATGCCACATATATATTTTCATCTTTTTAATGTTTAAAAAGTTACTTTATATGATAACCTTCTCTGGAAAAGCGCACATCATGGGGCTCATGCTGCTGAAGAACAGAAAATCCAGGTGGAAGAGTTAGAATTTCTCATATGGTCATATGAGAAAATTAGGTTGTGTGGCTCTAAGTTTAATTGTATCTCCAAGGGCTGGAGCATGCACTTTGCACACAGGAGCCTCAGGTTCCATCCTAACACCACAGGATCTCCTGAGCACCATGCTGGGAGTAGGCCCCATAAGCCTCCAGGTGTGTCTCCAACAACACTCTTCCCCACTTCCCCAGCATAGGTATTTCAGGGATGGGAGATTAACTAGTCAATAAAGTGAGAACTGAAATTGAAAAGAGCATTGTAGTTAGTTGGCTGTGCAGAAAGCTATACCTATAATGGGTTAAACAGAACAGATATTTAGCAGATTTGTGGCTGGTGGTTTTGACTCAAACTATTCTATGCATATTGTTACATACCAGTGGTATTTTAAACCAGAGTTTTTGCTGAAGGAGAAGGGAAATGTAAAGAGGAAGAACCCTATCTTGTTTGATTTTATTTGATTTGGGAGAAGTGGGGCCATGCCTGCAGTGCTTATCAGTCCTGGCCCTCTGCTCTGGGATCACCTGGCAATGTACAAGGGACCATATGCATGCAGTGCAGGGATTGAACTTGGGTCAGCCATGTGCAAGGCAAATCTCTCCACCTTTGTATTTGCCTTTGTATTTCAATCAGTAGTATTAGGATAAACTCATGAATACAGATCCACTGAAAGAACCCAGAAACACAAACACTTAGTAATGAGGGCATATATCATCTAGATTTTGCCTTCCAAATACTTGTCATTGATAGGAACCAGAGACTCCTAGAGGAAGACCTGCTTCTGGGTCAGGGGTGAGAGAAGTATGAAATGCAACCAAATGTGCAACCTCTGGTGAGCATAGGAGTCAAGTAAGTAAACTCGCACATAACAACAGTAACAACAACAAGGGCTGAGGGGATAAATAAGCCTGGAGTATCATATTCTTCTAGAAAGCAAGGAAAACTCAGGGGAGATTTTGTCAAAGGACACAGTACTTCCCAGAGGATTTTTTTTACTGGCCAAACTAAAGAGCTCCTGAACACCCAGAATAATAATAGTAATACCTGTGACGCCTTGAAGATAAACATTTTCCTCAATGATACTCAAAAGAGCAAGAGAGAAGAGATTAGGAAAAATATTCCTCTATCTAGAAAAAGACTGTTAATAAATGAAGAAGGAAAGCTTAATCAGGAAGAGGGAGCACTTGGAGATTCCTGATGTGGTAGATATTTTTGATGAATAACATGTATGGATGCTAAATTCACTGAGTGAAATAATTTGTAGCCTGATAATCACGTTCTCAAAGTCTCACCACAATTGCAAAGTACAAATGTTTCTCTACAGATAAAAGGCCTGACTCTAATGGCCTCATCTGAGTAATAAAACGTTACATACCCAACAGTGGGCAACTTTCTGAAGCAAACCTCCGGAGAGATGTAATCTATGGGGAAGGGGGCCTGGAGGGAGGATCTGTTTGTTTGTTATTCTTGCCAGGAAATGTTTAACCTTAGTCTGCTCATGAGAGTAAAGAATTAGATAAGTTCAAAATGTGGAACATTTTACAGGATAGCTACCGAGAATTTTTACGTCAATTATATGAAAAATTAAGTAGAGAACCCATTTGAACTTGAAAGAAACAGAAGGTTTATTGTGATCAGTAGCAATGACTAAAATAATTGGATTATGGATTGGAAGAAAGCTATGCATTTTGAATACAAATGTTGACATTTGAATGTGGATTGTATATAAATATAGAAGGATTTAAATAATGTGAATTTCCTTCTGAAAACATCATGCTTATGTAGGCGCCTGTGTTAATTCTTAAGGAGATGCATGTTGCATTATTTAGTAGTGATGTGTCAGGATGTTTAAAACTTAATTTCAAATAGTGCACAGAAAAAGTATGTAGAGAGAGGAAAAAAATAGGGAGGGAAGGAAAGAGAGGAAAACCAATGACAAATGTTAAGATGTAGTCAAACGGTAAAAAAGTGGTTAATTTTGATGTCAGGAATATGGATTTTTTTAAATTATCTGTCTACTTAAAATAATTTAGCCAGGGTCAGTCCAGAGAATGCAGGGTTTAAAAGCTGTTTAATTTGCAGGCAGCCAACCCAGATTTGACCCAGGATCAGGATGAGCATTCCCAGGTATTATACCCACAACAACCCCCATAAACTAAATGAAACATTTGTATCTTTTCAGGTACTATTTTTAAAAGTAAACAATACTAGTTTCAAATAAAATTGCATTTATGAGTACGAATTGTTCAAATGTATTTTGGCAGGAGGTATATGCAATTTGGGCTACACCAGGAGACTGACTTCTTAACCTGTGCTCAGTTCACTCTTGGCAGTGCTGAGGGACCATAAGCAGTACCAGAACTCAAAGACCAGGCCACACTCAGGCAAACCTTCAGTACTATCTTTCTGACCCAAATGTAATTCATTATAAAACTAATGGGAGGGGCCGAGCAATAGCAGAGTGGTAGGGCATTTGCCTTATACGTGGCTGACCCAGGATGGACCCAGGTTTGATCCCAGTATCCTATATGGTCCCATGAGCTTGCCAGGAGTTATTTCCCAGTGCAGAGCCAGGAAGTAACTCCTGTGTGCCACCAGGTGTGGCCCCAAAACAAACAAGCAAAAAAAAACTAAAGGGAAATAAAGATTAAAGGATAAGTAAAGAAACTTTCTTGGTTTTGGTTTGGGATTATACTCAGGGGTTACTCCTGGCTCTGCACTCAGAAATTGCTCTGGGCAGGCTCAAGGGACCATATGGGATGCAGAGAATCAAACCCAGGTCCATCCTGGGTCAGCTATATGCAAGGCAAACATCCTACTGCTGTGCTATCTCTCCAGCCCAAGTAAAGAAACCTTTAAGGAATATTTTGTTTGTTAAGAAAAATGAAAAGAATTCTTCCTGGAAGATATAGTTTGGTCAATAAATGGGTTTTTTTTGTCTGTTTTGTTTTGTTTTGGGGTCACACTCAGCAGTGCTCAGGGGTTACTCCTAGCTCTACACTCAGAAATCACTCCTGGCAGGCTCGGGGGACCATATGGGATACCGGGTTTCAAACCACCATCCCTCTGCATTCAAGGGAAACGCCCTGCCTCCATGCTAACTCTCCAACCCCAATAAATGGTTATTTTACATTGTGAGAACAGCATTATGTTTGTATGCTGATGGTAAAGATCCCATAAAAAGTAGAAAAGTGGTAACAGGGCAAGTGGAAAGCATTGTCTAAATATATGACATGGTATGGGATTTCAGCACATAGGGAAGGATACAGTTCATACAGGATCACAACATGAGGTTGGGATGTAGGAGGACACAGGTCAGTGATAAGAGCTCGTAGGCACTCAGGGATTAGAGAAGGTGCTCTGGAAAAAGCATTTGGGAGAGGTTCTGAAGTTTGGAGAAGGAGTAAAATAAAATATTACATCATCATAGTAAAATGGTTGGGATCGGAGAGTTAGGAAAATATAGGGTAATTTCCAGACAACATTAAGGGCCACTTTAAATCTGTAATCACAGATACAAAGTAATAATAACCAGAAATATCTTGACATGTTCTACCATTTTATGTAAATACAGACCCGGTGGCAACAAAGTTCTGGATTTGTGAAGATGGGGATTTTTGTAAGCAAGTATATGCTTTGTTTTTGTTTGAAACCACACTTTGTAGCACTCAGGGCTTAACCCTGGTATAGAGGGTCACTCCTAGCTATGTTTAGGCACTATGCAGTGCAGGGAATAGAACCCAGGCCTCCCTCATGGAAAGCACATTGAGCCCAAGCAAGTAAGATGTCGGAAAGTAATAAATGGAATGCTTTGAGTGGTTGCCACCCACTTTTAGCTGGATAAGAAGTAAGGACATGAGGCTATGGGTGAAATGGGGGGTTGGGGGTGATGAAAAGTAAATAGAGCTCACTCATTGTATATTTTTGAGTGGTTGATTTATTTTTTTAAGTTTAGGCCCTGGAGGAAATGAGCTGGGAAAAATAACAGGATGTTGCGAGACAGTTTGATGTTGAAATTGATATTAGAAAAATGCGGTACGTGTTGATAGCATAAGATCTTTATCTGATTTGGATTAAAGTAAGTAAAATGGGTTGAACATTGGCTATCTAAAATAGCAAAGCTCAAGGAATGAAAAGACAAAGGTCCTGGGAAAATATCTATGTGACTATTAAACTCACATTTTAAATGTGAATAGTATTAGCTGGAATAGTATTAAAAAGAAAATGACTAATGAGCAGTTAAAATCCTGAATAAATGAGAAAGAGTGACTTGAAATCAGTGGGTGAAAACCAAGAGGAAGGGTGGTGGAAGGTAAAGTTTGATGACATGAGATTCTAAACTGGCTGATGTCAAGTTAAAGGGAAAAAGAGAGATCTGGATGTGACCATGAAGGCATGAAGGGCAAAGAGGAGGATTTATTATTGGAGCAAAAGAGAACCCCCAGCTATATTCTGAGAAAAGTAGATGGGAGTAATGTCCTCAAGGGAGCCTCAGTTTTCTTAGTTAAAAGGTGAATTTTCAGAAAAGAAGTAGATAATATAGGGGACTTTTCCAATTGACTGGAGCCACAATGAAGGAATATCAGGAGCTGAAGAGGGTGGAGTTAGTATAAGTAATAGAATCTGGGGCCTAGCAATAGTACAGTGGTTGTGCACTTGCCTTGCATGCAGCCTACCCAGGTTTGATCCCTGGCATCACATATAATTCCCTGAGTACCAATAGGAGTGATTTCCTGAACACAAAGCCAAAAGTGGCTCACACACTGAAAGAAAAGAAGGAAGGAAGAAGGGAGGGAAGGAGAAAGAAAGAAAGAAAGAAAGAAAGAAAGAAAGAAAGAAAGAAAGAAAGAAAGAAAGAAAGAAAGAAAGAAAGAAAGAAAGAAAGAAAGAAAGAAAGAAAGAAAGAAAGAAAGAAAGAAAGAAAGAAAGAAAGAAAGAAAGAAAGAAAGAAAGAAGAAAGAAAGAAAGAAAGAAAGAAAGAAAGAAAGGAAAGGAGGGAGAAAGGGAGGGAGAGGAGGGGAGGGAAGGGGAGGGAAGGGAAGGGGGAAGGAGAGAATCTACAGGCAGGTTCTGGCAAGTTACCAGTGAGTAGGGCACTAGCACTGCTTGTGGCTAACCTAGGTTTAAACCCTGGCACCAGTATTATCTCCTTAGCTCACCAGGAGTGATCCCTGAGTGTAGAACCAAGAATAAGCCCTAGCAAAGTGAGGCATTGACTCCCCACCAAAAACATAAATCTACAGGGGCCAGAGAGATAGAACATCGGCGTTTGCCTTGCAAGCAGCCGACCCAGGACCTAAGGTGGTTGGTTCAAATACCGGCGTCCCATATGGTCCCCCATGCCTGCCAGGAGCTATTTCTGAGCATATAGCCAGGAGTAACCCCTGAGCACCGCCGGGTGTGGCTCAAAGGCCAAAATAAATAAATAAATAAATAAATAAATAAAAATAAAAATAAAAATAAATCTACAGAACTACATATATATGAAATTCATTTCTTAGGGAAAGGGATGAGAAGAGCTGGAGAGCATTTCTGAGCTCGTCCCCATAGCAGGTGGTGTTGATGTGGCTGTGACTTGGGAATGAGGGAGGGTCCCTTGTGGGAAGCATAATTCTAAGGTTCTTACTGAGCTGAAACTGATGCCTTGCTTTAAGCACAGGGTCCCATCGAGACTCCACTTGACTTTGGCCAGTGCAGATTTGGAAACAGAGAGAAACAGGGCCAGCTGCCAGCTAACCTCAGAATTTCCTTCAATTGCATTGAATATTTTCTACTGAAGATGAGTCAAGGCTCTGGCTTTCTACCTGTGTTTGTACTCAGCCCCACTACAGAAACCCTTGCTGTTTACATCAGAACATTGAAAGCTTTGCTGCCAATGCTGCCAGTGCTTCTCACCCAGGAACCCAAGAGGGCAGCAATAAGAATTGAAACAAATAGCACCATGCGAGCAGTGCCAGAGGTGTTGTGAAATAAGAAAAGTTTGGTTACGGGGCCAGAGAAATAGTAAAGTGGCTATTGCTTTTACCTTGCATGTGGACGAACCTGATTAGATCTCTGGCATCCCCTGCCCCCAGACCATGACCAGGAGTGATTTTGTCATTAAGAGTAAGCACTCAGCCTTGCTAAGTATGGCCCCAAACCCAAAAAAAACAACACCAAAAAAATCCTAAGAGAGAAAAGAGGAAGAAGAAAAAAGAAAGTGCTATTACAGCCTCCTAGATGCATTTTTGTTTTAAATTTAGAAGTTGGCTGCTTTCTATCACCAAGATCAGAAACACAATGGCCTAGTCAGTAACTAAGAACATTGGAAATATCCTAATATTTAAAAGGAAATTAAAAGCAGGTCTTGCTTGGTATCAGTGTTAAAAATCACAAATAGACACATACCCTGAGTCACTGTAATAATTCTCTAATCTTAGTTCACTGAATCTCTGCAGATTCAATTTGGCATCAAATAACAACCCATTCTTCTCTGCCACACTTATCATGAAGAGCTGAGGAGCACACAGACAGCACCTGAGCTACAGAGAAGTCCCTTCAGGTCATATATTGTTTGGGATAAGTCTAGAATTTCTTGTTCTGTGTAACCTAAGCAAAATAGAAGAATCCACCATTTTGTCCTTTCTTAAACCATTTTCTTCAGAGTAAAGATTCACACAGCATGTGTCATATAAAATGCATTTGTTGTATTTGAACTAGGCTAAACATTCAGCAGGTTCATTTGACATTAGTCTATTTTCCTTCTTCCTTCCCTCCACTGCTGCAGCTGCTGTGATGCCTAGAGGTCAAACATAGGCTTGGTTGTGGTGTTGGCTAGGGCTAGGGGCTTGCGTTGCAGTGCTTATATGGGTGCTTGTGGAGGTAGCACTCCTGGCTGCAGTGCTCATTGGAGGCACATCTGTGAAGCTCACACCTACTCCACACCAGAAATCACATGCTATTGTGCTGCCACAGGGGCCAGACAGCCCAATTTTCAGGATCACACTTTGTGGTTATTGGTGGCACAGGGCACTGGAATGATGGCCTCAAGCATGAAGTGCAGGTGTTTTTGTCACCATGCCATACTTTCAAGCTCATGAGTTGATTTTTTTTTCCAGCTTGTTGACTTTATGAGTAGTTAAGAGAGTTTCTGCCTTTATATGGTATTCACTGGAGATGAGAACATGGGAAGGGAAGTTTTTCTTATTTTCCTTTGTTCTTCAGAAGTTTTTATTTATTTTTCCATTTTAATTTAGGCACCATGATTTTACAATTCTGTTAACTACAAACCCACCAGCAGGATCAGCATCTCTCCACCAGTGTCTCAAGGTCCCCCTCCAACCCCACCTTATCAGTTTTGTAGGCCCACTGTCAGGATCTGTTAACATTGGCCATGGGAAATAAGGACAAAATGGAGAGAAGAGGAAAGATGGGCGAGAAAAATTGGAGAAGAGAGAAAAAGAATCAGGAGGGAAAGAAAGAACTTCAAATGAGGAGGAATCATAGTATTTAGAGGGGGTGAAATAAATAAAAACGAAAATTGATTCCCAGTCATTAAAAAGAAAGTGTCTTGGTATCAACTTTTAAAAAATCTGGCTCACATTTATTAATGTTTACTTTGCTTGACCCTGTACTATATTCACAGATAATATTTTAAGTCATTTCTCCTGATATGTATGATTCAACAGAATTGAAACTTACTCTGTTTGTATTTTTTAGTATTATTAACACACATTAATAACTACATATGCTTTTGTTTGATGTTTTTAGCTTTGTACTCAGGAGGCCTGGAGGACCTGAGGATACGGTGCTAATTGGAATATGCAGTGCCAGGGATTTCCCAGATGGTACAAGGAGATGCTTCAGAGACCAAGAGGTGGTGGGAAAGACCCAGACCCACCTTAATTCCTGAACTCTCTCTTCAACCCACCAATTTTGTAGGGGGTGGGGCCACACCTGGCAGTGCTCAGGGATTACTCCTGGCTCTGCAGTCAGAAATTATTCCTGGCAGGCTTGAGGGACCATATGGGATGCCAGGGATGGAACCCAGATCTGCTTATTTAAGGCAAACATCTTACCCACTGTGCTATCACTCTGGCCCCAAATCCACCAACATTTTTTAAACAAATCTAATGACCCACAAGAAATAGACCCTAGATATGCTTCTGGAGGACTCAATCAGACCTAGATCAATGTGCACAGAAAACCAGAAGCAATGATGGAGGCTCCTTTTCAGAAATGGAAAATAAAATAATGCACACTTTGGTTTAGTCTCTGGTAACTAGAAAGATGGAAGAGTAGAGTTCTAGAAGCTGTTGATTGGACTCCTTTCCACTCCTGAACTAGCAAGTCTTTAGGGACTTAGGCCTAATGCACTATGTTCCTTCTACCAAAATGGCAAGTCTGCACTTATTACAGTAATTATCCATTGCATGAATATATAGACTAAACACTGAGTCTGAGAGCACACACTAATAATACATCCACTGGTCCAAATAACATCATCAATTTTTCACACCATTTTAAAGCCAAATTTAATGCTTTACTATTTAGACATCTTACATTCTGGTAAATAGTTGACACCATAAAGCAAACCAATCAAGTCATATTCTTCTGAGAAACAAATGGGAGATGTGCAATTTTATTATACTCAAAGAAATACACATTAAATCCCATGTTTTGATCTTTTTGTTCAAAAATGAGAAAATCTATCAATATTCACCATTTGGTAAGATGGAGAAATTTTCATAAACTCACACACTTATTGGTAGGGATATATTGCATTTCTATGGGCCAATTTTATAATATGTATTTTCAAAGCATTTTACAATTTGCTCTTTCTATTACCCTGCAAAATTCAGAAGAACTTTCTGGAACTAGGGAGAAGCTAGAACTTTTGGCTTTTGGCTTGTACTTCTGAGGCCTGACTATCTCTCTCTCTGGAAGCTGCTTTCTTGCACTCTTGGCTCTGACTGGTCCCGATTGGAATCTTCAGAACATTTTGCACTGATAAGGACCCAGAGCCCTGGCTGGACACAGTACCAGCCAGTGGAGCCTGTGCAGAAAACCTTCTCCTTTTCTAGCCTCGTTGTTGTTCTTACCATACTGAAATAGTACCAATGATGTTTTTCTGTTTTTCCCTCCAGGAGTCATATGTTCATTGAATGTTCCTTAATTGTGCATGCTCACTATGTATGTTTTAAACTATTGTTAGAACATGTATGTTTCAAACTATTAGAACATGTATGAATTGTCACTCTAATTCTGCTGGGCAAAAAATAACCACACCCTTTTACCTCTCACTTTTAAGCTTCTCTTGTGGGGAAATCTCCTTCCCAACTGATGCTGTTTTTGTTACTATTAAAGCCCCTTTTCTATTTAGTTGCTCCTGTGCTTTTTCAGTGACAGTGAAGATGTTTAATGAGCTCAGAGTTGTGGCTCAAGAGCTAAAGTATTTGCCTATTTTTTGTGAGACAGAGTTGCCCCCCCCCCCGCACCACCACAACAGAAAGGAAAATTAGACTTAGGATGCCTATCTAGCACATGTTCCTTAATCATTGTTTGTGATCTTAAACATTGGGAAACGTCTAGTGCCTACTAATAAGGATTGTATAGAATAACTTGTATCATCACTTATAATAAGATACATATACTTGGCCTTCTCTCTATTTTCTGGAAAAGCTAATGACCCTTATATTTTGTGTAAATGTTAAGAATGACAAAGCTTTTCTTGTATATTATAAAGTTACTTTGAGACCCAAAACTATTTTTGCTTTTTAGTTGTATTTTTGTTTATTGTTTTGTTTTTAATTTGGTTTTGTTTTTCTTGGTTTGGGGCTGCTCCCAGTAGTGCTCAAGACTTACTCCTGATTCTGTGCTCAGGAATGTCTCTTGGCAGGCTCAGGGTGCAAGAGATCGAACCTAGGTCGTCTGCTTGCAAGGCAAGTGCACCACCCACTGGTCTGTGGCTCTGGCCCCTGGAATCCAAACCTGTGAGTGGAGCTGGTGCCAAGAAAACTAACCAAGTGAGTGATTGAAAGGTCAGGACTGAAACTATGGAAAGCCCAACCTAGAGGAGCAGAAATAAGGGCTAAAAGTTGAATCAGTCACCAAGAGTCAAAGACTTTATCAATTGGCAATTGAGCCACTCAAATGAAGCCTCCAGAAAGGCCTAAAAGTCTGGAAAAGCTCCAGGTGGATCTGTGAGTATTAGAGACACCAAGAGAGGCACAGAAACTTTCACGGGAACTTTGCATCTCTTCCATCTAGTAGTTCCCAAGGTAGAGATCTTTAGCTTTGTGTGTGTGTGTGTGTGTGTGTGTGTGTGTGTGTGTGTGTGTGTGTGTGTGTGTGTGTGTGTGTTTTCAGGGCTTACTCCTGGTTCTGTGCCCAAGGATTACTTTTGTCAGGGTAGGGACCATTTGAGGTGTTGGGGATTGAACTCAGGTTAACCACATGCAAGGCAAGTGTCTTACCTGTTCTACTATATCTCTGCTCCTCCTAAATTAGATTCTTTTATAATAAATGCAAAGTCTGAGTTCTGAGAGCCATTCTAGCAAATCCACCCAAGGGAGTAAGTCATGGGAACCTTTGAGTCACAGACAGCCCGAAGCACTGGTAACAACATGGACTACACAACTGGAGCTAAAGTTGGAGTTGAGGCAAGGGGCAGGGTGGGGAGGATTGTCTTACAAGACTGAACCTTTAACCTGCAGGATCTCATGATGTCTCTGGTAGATAATGTAAATAGTGTCAGGACCAGATTGAATTATACTGTAAAACACTCAACTGGTGTCCTGAGCATTTCTTGTTAATGTGAAAGAAGTCCTTATCCCTCACCATCACATATTGAAATTTTTACCTCTAAAGTTCAAAAATTATATTGTGGAATAAATGCAAATAATTTTTGATGGGCTGGAATGATAGCACAGTAGTAGGGCATTTGCCTTGCACACAGCCAACCCAAGACAGACCCCAGTTTGATTCCCAGCATCCTGCCAGGAATGATTTCTGAGTGCTGAGCCAGGAATAATCCCTGAGCACCACTGGGTGTGACCCAAAAACAAGAAAAAAATGCTTTTTTGTTAAGCAAATCATTTTATTTAGGAACTAGAGGAGAGAAACACATAAAGACAGCAAGAGATAGAATCCCACAGAGTAAAGGAAAATAAAAGAGAAATTCCATTCTTGAAGCTGGGTGGCAGGTGATTCCTAAATGGGTTCAGGTACCTCACTGCAAAAAATTTTAAATGGTTTCTATAAGAATAGTATAATGCAGATGTGTTTATAGAAAAGTGCACCATCTCTGATATTCCCTTCTTTGCAAAGGGGACTTGGGCCCTTTTTTCACTTTTGGAGTGAACCTTTGACTAGCAATATGAAGAAAAATACACAGCTAATATTTGACTCAGATATCCTCCTTTTTCTCCCAGAGCTGGGCTTCCTGCTGAGAATACCAGTTCTATGCTTCTCCAAGATCTTTCTTCCACATAAAACAGCCTTTTTCAATTAATTTTGCAATCCTAAATTTGCACTCACACTAATCTTTGTTCTCTGATTCATCATTATGGTTAATAAAAGGAGCGTTTTTTGCTTTCTTTTTTTTTTATTAGTGCAAACTAATTTTTATTTATTTTTTTTATTAATTATTTTTTTATTATTTTAATTATGACAACAAAGATGCAAAGAAAGAGGACAGGGTAAAGTTACAGTGGAAGCCCAATCACCCATAAACAGGATTCTCAGTAGTTCCATCGATGATATCCCAGCCTTGAACTTTCAGCCAAAGAACATTAAGAAAAACAAAACTGAACCCATGTACAATACAATTACTTTGTCCCTCAAATCCCCAGTTGTAGTACATATTGTTTCTTAGCAGCACACCATATAATCTAAAGATATTAGACTTATGTAACTCTTTAAACATTGAGGGCAAAGTACATTTATCTAGTTCCATGCACATGCTTACTAGTTTAAGTTAACCTCAAAAGTTTTAATGGGTTGTTTTTCTTAAGGATTGGAGTCAAGAGAACATAGTAAAAAACGATATTAAAGTGGCATTTGTTTGCATAGGCCCACCAAAACATAAGGGACATGGAAAGACAAATTATGGTCTAAATACATGGAGACCCTACCCCTGAAGTTTCCTGGCACAGGACTGACTCTAGGCTCCAGGCAAACTAGTTTGTCCAATTCAAGTCATAGTCTGTAGTGGCAATACACCTCCATTCCTCACATAGTCTCTGTTGTTGGTATCATTCTTCTGTATTAAAGATCCTGGAGTCTGCATATCCCATATTGCAGTCAGGATGGTGCAGAGCATCCTCTCGTTTCACCTCACACTTAAGGGGCAATAGAGAGAACCATGTCCTGTAGAGGTTTTTTGCTTTCTTATGCCATTTATTTGTCTTGTCAATCAGTTTTTTCATTACCCTAGAAAGTAGGCTGCTATTGTCAGGTCCTTTTAAAGCATCTAGTTATATTGCAGGAGAAAAAGTGTAGAGGGATCAGGAAGATAGAGATAGTGGGTAGGGTGCTTGCCTTATACACGGCCAACCAAGGTTTGATTTTTAGCACTCTATATGGTCCCCTGAGCCCCGCCAGGAGTGATTTCTGAGTACAATCTGAGTGTGACCCTAAAAGGAAGGAAAGAAGAGAGAAAGGGAGAAAGATAAGAGTATAGATTCCAAATTCTAAATGATGTCTCTATGTAGTTAAATTTATTCACTAATTTCTATAGCCTAGATTTCTAGGATTTTATAGTCTTATAGCCAGTTAAGTGATAGCAATTTGATTATTTCTGTTTTGAGTAAAAAATAAATTAAATGTGCATAAGTAGCAAAATATTATTCTTTAAAATAAACATGACCTCTTTAAATTATATGACTTCCAGATGTCAAGGATATAATGAAATGGATATAGCCATTCACTCCTGCTGGCCTCTGGTCTTGGAGTCCATGGCCATCAGAATGAAGGCTTTGCTAGTTCAATAACTATGATCTTGAGTCATTTACTTTCCTCAGTTTTCTCATTTGTTAAGAATCCTTTAGGCTGTATGTATGTATAGTGCCATTAGAGGAGATGTAAAGTTGTCTCTGAAAGCAGAATCTGCCCTGTTCTGGGAATTCTTTTTCCTAACACACACCCCTGGCCCACAGCTCATTGGACCACAGGTGAATGACCACCTAAGTGATCCAAACACTTTATCTCTCAATGAAAAATCTGGAATGGGGATTAAGTAAAAGGCAAAAGATTTATGCCATCTGAAGAAAAACCAGAGTATGTAACGGAGATAAAGAAGGTAAGTTTTTGAGGGCGACTAGAACCAAGAGTAAATAAATTTTGAAGTTGAAGAGAAAAACTGGTCTGGAGAGATAGCGAAGAATGAAGCAAATTAAGAAGGAAAAAGAGATGGATAAGTCTAGAAGATAAAATTTTCAAAAAAGTTATTCTTGTCTCTGGTTTCTGGAAGCCCAGCTATAATCTTGTTTCAAATATACTAAATGGTTTGTTCAAAAAAATTTTAATTAAAGCACTGTGATTTACAAAGTTATCCATACTTGGGTTTTGGCTATACAGTTCCAGCACCTATCCCATATCAGTATAAACTTCCCTCTACCAGAGTCCCCCATTCCCTCCCATAGCGCCCCCACTACCCTGCCTGCCATTTTGACAGGCACCTTTTATTGTTCAGTTGTTAACATTTAGGTCTCATAATTTCAATGCTGTTGACTTTGTGGTTTGGATAGTTAGCTCTAATTTTTTCTTTTTAATTTAAGCTAGATGGAGTCAGTTCTATGTAGCTAAATAAGTTTTATATTTTTTAGTTGTTACAATGCTATTAGTTTATTTTATTGATGTAAAAAAAATTACTCCATCCCACTACCACCAATGTGCCCACAACCCTCTTCTAATATCCCTTACCTGTAGTCTGATTTTCTTTCTCCTACCCCAACTATTAAGTTTTATAATCCAAGACCAAAGGCTTTTCATTGTTCCATATTCTCTGTTCCCTTATTTTGTCTCTCTATATATCAAAGACGAGAAAATTTTCTGATATTTTCTCCCTCTGACATTATTTGCTTAATATGAAACCCTCCATTTTATTCACATTGCTACAAACTATATGATTTTGTCATTTGTTATAGCTGATAGTACTCCATTGTGTATACATACCACAATTTATTTGTGTGTATGGGCCACACCTAGCAATGCTCATGGCTTTCTCCTGGCTCTGTGCTCAGCTGTCACTTCTGGTGGAGCTGGGGGACAATATGCAACGTAGGAATTAAACCTGAGTCAGCCACATCCAAGGCAAGAGTTTTAACCCTGGTAGTAAGAGCCTAGTATACACAGATTCTCTATCCTTTATCCATCCATCTATTGTTGAATATTTGGACTGTTTTTATATCCTTAAATTTGTGCTTAGTGCTGCAGTGAACATAGGAATGTATATCTTTTCACGTTGTTTTTGTGGTTTGGGGGTAATACCAAGTAGTGAAATTATTGTGTCTTATGAAAGTTTTATTGTTGAGTCATATGAGAATTCTATTTGTGGGATCATAGGAGAGTTCTATTGTTGGGTCATATGAGAGTTCTATTGTTGAGTAATATTAGAGTGCTGTTGTTGAATCATATGAGTTATATTGTTGGGTTATATGACAGTGCTATAGTTGAGTCATATGAGTTTTAATGTTAGGACATATCAGAGTTCTGTTGTTTGGACATATGAGTATTCTATTGTAGGATCATATGAGAGTTCTGTTCTTACCTTTTTTATGTTTGGGCCATACCAGCCATTCTTAAGACTTCCTCTTACCTCTGTGCTCAGATATCACTCTAGGTGTGCTGGGGAACCATATTTAATGCCAGAGATCAAATTTGGATCAATCATGTACAAAACCAGCACCTTAACTTCTGTATTATCTTTCTAGCCCCTCTATTCTTTTTTGAGAAGTCTTCATATTGCTTTGCAGAAAGGCTGAATTTGCCAACATTTCCACCAGCAGCAAATGAAAGGTTGTTTTTTTTTCTTTCTCTTTCAGTAAAGCAAGATCGTTTTTTGGTGAAACAAGATAAATTTTTAAATTGAAACTTATTTGTAAAGATGTGAGGGGAGAGAGAGAAGTACATGTTAGAGAGATCACAGGGTTCTCTAGAGTGGAAATATGCAAGTAAAGAAACATAGAACCCAGCAAGCTACACAGATGTTCAAGGAAGAACACAGGCTTGAAGAACAAGCCGAGTGGGGGAATTTGTTTCACCATATCCCTACCAACACTGCTTGTTTTCTGCCTTTAATATCTGATGTTTTCATTAGTGTGTGATGATTTGTTTTGAATATGAATTTACCTGATAATAAGTGAGTGAGCACCTTTTTAGATGCCTACTAGCCATCTATATATCTTTGGAGAAGTGTCTATTTATCTTCTCTCCCATATTTTATGGGGGTTATTGGACTCTTTTGTTGTTGTTGAGCATTTTCCCCCTGCATTTGACATGTCTGCCACTGGAATGGATCTGTCCCTTAGCCACTTGGTCATCACAATTTTAAATCTATATCAAAAAAAAAAAATAACTGAGCTTAAATTCTGACTAGAATTTAACTCAACCAGTAGAAAAAAACTCACCTCCCCACCCATGCTCTCCCTGTTTGATATTAGCAGTGCTAATATCTGGCTAATCAGACATTTGAGCTGGCTTTAAACTAGCTGTGTCCTTATGAAAGGTGTGAAAGGAAAACTTTCTGAGTTTGGTGTCCCAAGAAATCTGGTATAGCACAAAAGAGGACAGTGATCTGGAAAGTCACTGCAGTGCTCTGGATAATGGATGCTCTTAGACTTTGAAGGTGAAAAAAAGTGGATGGCTGTGGGAGTGTAAATCTTTCACTTCTTTAAAGGCTGTTTTGTGTCAATAATTTAGTGAGGAAGATCTTCCAAAGCTATTATAGAGATGTTTTTATAACAGAATTTGGGGGAATAACAGGAGGTGCTCAGAGCTTTCTCCTGGCTCTGCACTCAGGAATCACTCTTGGTGTGCTCAGGGGACCAAATAAGATGCTGAGGATTGAACCAAGTTGCTGTGTGCCAGGCAAATCCCCTGTGTACTCTGCTATCTTTCTTTTCCCCGAGTAACAGATTTTATTTTTGTCTTTTGGGGGCTTTTTGTTTTCTTGTTTGTTTGTTTTTGTTTTTTGGGCCACACCCAGTGATGCTCAGGGGTTACTCCTGGCTATGCACTCAGAAATTGCTCCTGGTTTGGGGGACCATATGGGACGCTGGGGGATTGAACCATGGGCAATCTGAGGCTGGTGCCAGCAAGGCAGACACCTTACTGCTCGATGCCATCACCTCGGCCCCATTTTTCATTATTTTTAAAATATTTTTGTTTCTTTAAATTTTGTCTTTCAGGGTTCAGAATAATAGCACAGCAGATAGGGCACTTGCCTTGCATGCACCCTAAACAAAAAATTATTTTAAGTAATATTTTTAGCAGCATGAATGGCTGTCTTGATCCTTGTCTATCTCAAAGTTACTATTGGTTAATGGCATCAGTGTCACCAATAAAAAATATACATTATCTTTTTGTTTGTCTTAGGTTTTGAGATTACACCCAGAGGTGCTCAGAGCTTACTCCTGGCTCTATGGCTCTAACTCCTGGTAGGGCTCAGGAATCATACAGGGGTGCCAGGGATTGAACCCAAGTTGGCTGCATACAAGGCAGGCATCTTACTTGCTCTATCTTTTCAGCCCTTATGTATCTTCTTAATTATGATGTCACAACCTGGAAGAAAACTAGATAGCTTTTTAAGTAATATCCCATCAGAGGCTATCAGAATTCATAAGTCCAAGTGAAGATTTGTTGTTGATACGTCCTCTTTCAATAATATATGAGTCTAAAAAAAAAGAATATAAGAGTCTTTGTTGGATGAATAAAGTCTTTGGATGAATGACTTCCCAGGAAATTACTCTGGATAAATAAAAAGATATCTTTCTAACCTTTTTCTGCCTTTCTTGTATTGTTTATTTATTATTCATGCATGCATAATTTACAATTGAATAATAAAAAGGAGTATATGTTCAGATAGAAGACTTCAGTTGTTGCATGTATAAGGTCACTTAAAGACCTTTTATATTTTCCTATTATAATATGTGTAAACTAAGGTTTGTTTTGTTGAGGGGGACATGTAGCAGTGCTTAGGGTACATTCCTGGCAGTGAACTCAGGAGATTATATGTGGTGTTGGGAATCAGCCCTGGGTCAGCCCTGTGTAAAGCTGCTCCAGTCCTTGACTAAAATATTTTTACATTTTATGGCCTGAATTTATTGCAAAGAAAATGTCATATTTTGTCTATTAGGTTTCTAGTAGGAAAGATGGATTTGTAACCCAAATATAGGAAAAGGCAAATGACATGATCTGGTCACTATAGTTTGCATATGAATTCAAAAGAATGATTTAAGATTGACCTGGACAAATCACCTGCTTAAAAAAACACTTTGGTAATCCAGCGAACCAGTAGGGTGTTTGCTTTGCATGAGGTCAACTCTGGTTTAGTCTCCATTATCCCATCTAGATCCCTGAGCCTTTCAGGAGTAATTCCTCTTACGCACCAGTGGGAATGGTCAAACACAAACACTAAAAGCTTCAGGGCAATAGCATATTCTTTAAGAAAGGAAACAAACTATGTGAATGTGATTTATACATCACATAAGTTTGAATCTCTACATTATACTTAATTGGTTATGAACACAGTGTTATACATTTTTAAAAAAATAGGAGTTTTAGTAACTAAAGACTCCTAATTATAACAGGTGCGTGAGTGCACATGTGTAGAGAGAGAAACACCTAAAATGAACATTGAGAATTAAAAGATGAAAAGATTTATAACTTTCATTGGGCCACAATGGCTCTGTGTTCAGGAACCATCCTGGCAGGGTTATTGGGACAATATGGGATGCCATGGATCAAATGATGCCTGGGCTCCAGCCAGGGTCAGTGGTGTGTAAGGAAAGGCAAGCCTAGACTTTATTTTGGGGGAGAGGGGGACATACCTGGCAATGCTGAGTGTGGGGGTAAGGGGGGTTACTCCCCCAGGAATCACTCCTGGTGGGCTCAGGGGATCTTTTGGGATGCAAGTGATCAAACCTGGGTCAGCCACATGCAAAGCAAATGCCCTACTCACTGTACTTTTGCTCCAACCCCATGCCTAGACATTTTTATAGTCCTCTGGTTCTTGGATTTGTAAATAAGAACATAGTAGTTTTAATTTAGTGTCACATAAATCAGGTTACCTGTAGGGTAAGTTAAATAGTAGAAAACCCCCAAACCTTTAAAGGTCAAGGAATCTGAGAGAAGGTACAGATAATAAACTGAAGGGCTCTTAATGCAGATTATTGGAATATGGATGCCACCCAAGGAACAACCTGGGGGCCAGGAGCCCTGTATAAAGTCTCCTATCTGTCACTCTTCTCCAAAGGAAAACTACTTTCAGAGATTATACCCAAAACCTACCTAATTCTCACATTCCCTTATGAGATTGTAAACTTCTTAGGTTTAGTTAGCATTAATTACGAATCTGTTATCTACCCTACTTTCTATGACTGATTTATTGAACAATAAATATCCAACTGAGAGGACAGTTGAGCTCTCTCTTCATGAGGCAGTCAGCCTCCTGACCCCCATGATTTCACTCTGTCTTGTTTTCTTAATCCTCATGATGACCCCTCTTCAGGCTCCTTCACTCAAAGCTGGACTTCGACAGCTAAAAGCAGAGCTTAAAATGAGAGTTTAATCAATCCTCATATGTTTATACATTAGTGGTTAGTCTTGAGCTCTGCTCTACAAACAGTGATGTTATCAGTGGCTGACTTTTAATTGTTCATTTTATTTGTAGGTGGATGTCCATCAGGTCATATAATTGCTTTCATTTCCCCATCTCCCCTCATTCTTTGATTTTATTTTGTTTCGTTTTTGGACCACATTTAGTGTAGTTCTCAGGACTCATTCCTGGCAGTGTTTGGGGACCATGTGGGATGCTGGGGATTGAACCCTGGTAGGCTGCATGCAAGGCAAATGCCTCACCACTCACTTTCCTATCACTCTGACTCTTCCCCTCATTCTTTATATAGACAAGTCATAGTAAATTTACCACAGGTGATTCAGTTCAGAAATTACTCCTGAGATGAAAAGGAAGAGATTTGAAACACCCCTAGGTCAACTCCAAGACAAAACCTATTATTCAGGACCTGATATACTCAGGTCCATCTGTAAAAGAAGAGCACCAGGCACATGTACTCCAGCCTCTTCCTAACTGTGTGTATGTGTGGCACATGTGTTATGCACATGCACTCATGCACAGGCAGGCAGTCAGAAGGTTGTGTAAGTTCCATGCCCTGGGAGAATTAACATTTGAAAAAAGAAACTGGGTCACACAGTAAGTATCCTGTCAGTCATTTCTTAAGGAAGGTAGTAAGGCTTTTCAGTTTCTTGTACTGTCATTTTGTGTGTTTTAAATATATTTTTTATGTTTTAGGTAGCCCTTAAAATTAGAATTGCATTAGTCTTTGATTATTTAGAATCAATATAATGCATAAAATTTAAACTACACTAGTTTGAGATCCTGAGATTCCAAATCTCATCTGGTAGCCTAACTACCCTCTTTGAGGGCTGCTTGGGACTCTCCATGCAATTGTGCTGTGAATCCTGCACCTTTTATATGTAAGACCCTCATCATTACTGTTAGAAGGTGCAGCTGATAATCTTTGGTTGTCAGAGGTTGTTGTTCACTTAAAGACTGAATTACTATTCATGACAGAAGGAGTCATGATTCCTTCTAACTTCTTTTTCTTTAAGGTGAACAAGAAAGAAGAGGATAACTAAAGTGTTTGTTTGTAATGTTTTTGGATCACACCCAGCAGTGTTCAGGGGTTATTCTCGTTCTGCACTCAAAAATTACTCCTGGTAGGCTTGGTGGACCATAAGGGATGCTGGTGATTGAACCTGGGTCTGCCATGTGCAAGGCAAATGCCTTACCTGCTGTACTATCACTCTGGCCCCATAACTAAAGTCTATGTTAATTCATTTACCATCCCTCATTCACTTTTTAAAATTCGGAAAAGGGTTCTGTGTATATAAAATAGTTAAGCATATGAAAAGGGGGGGTAAGGAACTAGAAGGAAAGGATTGTTGATATTTTTGAGTAGTTAGTATGCCAGGAATTGTGCTGGAAAATTAGAGATTAATCTCACTAAATATTTCCCACAAAAAATCTATAAATTACTCTTTATTATTCCTGTTTTAGTAGATGACACTCAGCTTGGAAATATGAGAGGTTCCCAGCTAGTGGTAGAGCTAGATTGGTTTCTTACTGTGAGAGTTAGCACACAACCCACTTTGCCTGGGAGAGACCCATATTATCCTCAATTTCATTATTAATAACTGATAAATCTTTTCTAGTTTACACTCTTTATTGAGGGTGGGTCATATCTGCACTGTTTGGATTTACTTTTTGCCTCTGCACTCAGGGATCATTCCTTGGGAATGTGCTTGGGAAACCACATGTGGTACCAGGATTAACTCTATTGAGTTGCATGCTATTACTCTGATCCCCCACAATGACAATCTTATTTTAAGATATTTGGTGTTGGAAATTTTGTTTGCAATTATTAGCTAAGATTGAAAAGAGCGTAGCTTCATAACACACTTGTCTTCAGTAAGAGCTTGATGTCATTATTGTTTTATCCTACTCTTAGATTTAGAAATGACCACCATGTCTTTCATACCACCATTTTTCATTTATTAGCAATAACAGAGGAAATACCAATAGCACCAATTAAAATGAATCCACATGAAGTGTTTATCCTTACAGCTGTAATAACTAGTAACTAACATGGATTTGAAAGCACTTTGCAAATGTAATAAGTGCTATACAGATACATAATAATCAATAAATTAGCCCCATTCTCCTAGTATTCAAAAGGCACAGTAAGGTCAGATACATGGTTTCAGTGGGGCCAAATGATCACAACCTACAATGTAGCAATGGTTTACGTGGGTTAGTGACAAATTTTACCCCATGCAATCCTGCAGAGCTGAAGTTACACACCCTTCAAAATATGGGAGAATGAAGCTAAGAGTAGACAAACAAGATTTTTTTTGAAATTTAATGCTTTTGTTTTAGTAAAAGACTCCTATCTCTTTTATATCATTTCAAAAGAATATATTAGTCAAATGGCTAAATTGTACATTTTAGCAAAGTTAAAATTTCTTATTTAATGTGACAGTAAATTTAATCATGAGCTGATATTCCAAATGGCATACTTTCAAAGCATTCTTCTAGAGGTTAGATTGGTCAGTTTTGTGCTTGCATACCCTCAGGGAATATCATCAGTATTCATTCCAGAATTGTTACTAGAAAAAAAACAGCTTTATCCATTCCCTTGCCAATAGGTGTCTTGGCAAGAGTTGGTTCTTGGCTGACCATAAATAAAATTCCTTGAATCACCAGTATCTTGATTTAAGAAAGAAATTTTACTGTGTCTTTCATACACAAAAGCTGATTAACAATGATTAAAAAAACACTACTCCACTTTTCACAGGTGTACAAAAGGAAATAGAATGGAAGTACATTCAACAATAAAGTTTAAAAGTTCACTCTAGGTAATAGTTGCATTAACATTTACATACACAAGCACAGAGTAAGTATATTTCAGGAGTCTTATAATAGCATACAGCATACATATGGGAGATTGATCTCAGGTAACATCATAGAAGTTAGCAAGATTAGCAATTCAGAGTGTTATAGAAAACTAAACCAAGGAGAAGGTGTAGTCTAACACACCAAGACAGATCACAGGATTAGAGGATTGAAAAGTCTGCTCACTGTATGTATGAGAAAACAATATTTTTTTCAATTTCTGGAACTTGATAGAGCTGTCTAGAGAAATTGTGTATTCAAAGTGCACATAATTATTTCTTAGAAAAGAGAGAAAAAGATCCTTTTATTAATACATGCAAGGGGCAGCCCCAGAGTGACCTGAAAGAGTAAAGCTGTGATTGGCAGGTGGTCGATATAATACAGATGTTTCAGGCAATTCTCTTAAAGCACTTCTGTAGCAGCAATGATCATTGCAATGGCTGTAGACTGAATTTTCTTTTGAGGAGAGTTTAGGGGAGTTGTAGTCATTTTATTTCTCTTTAAAGACTTATATAGTAATAGATTTTTCTCTTTAAATAAATCTTATCAAACAACAAACTGCATAAACTGAGGTGTTGGGGTTTTTACTTTTTTCTTTAGTTTTTGCATATGTGTTGGAAAAGGATTGACGTTTTCATAAACATCGTGTGCAAAGGAGGTCTCATAAAGTGAGCACAAGCACATATAGAAGAAATATATCAGATCTGCTTCTGTTACCCCGCAGGCCCTGTGAACACTGCACTTTTGGCTTGCAGGACTAGTGCAGGTTTTCAAGACAGTAACCCCACAGCTAACAGACTTGATGGGTTTGCCTAAAGCCTGTCAGCAGGGCAGTTTTGTCTGCTAGAATGGCCAATGCCTCTTGTAAGATTTAGAAAGTCTGTTCCCTTTCCAATCCACATTTCCCCTCCAGACTGGTAATGCCCATTGTTTTCATTTGCCTCTTTTTTCTCAGGCCGCTTTGCACCACCAACTGGTCTAATCTAGTCCATCCCAGCCAATATCAGGCACTCACAGATACCCAAGCTGCTCAATCTCAAAGCCTTTCAGCCTGCCCTGCAAGTGTCATCAAGACAGGATCCCCGGATCACAGGGCAGAGAGTCCAACCTCTCACTGGCGGGGCTGGGAAGCCTCTCCTTTGCGGCGGAGGAGAAAAACTTGGGTCTGCTTTTTAGGTTCTGCAAACAAGCCAGAGTGGAGAGAAAGAGTTAACACCAGACTTAGTAAAGCTTTTAAAGACAAAAACCTGATACATGCGATCTAGACAGACAGGGGAACTTCCTGCAGATGTCTGAGGTCTATAGGAGGATGCGGGTGGACAGGAGAAGGGAGGGTATCGCTACATGGGAGGATTGCCGAGGTTACAAAAATGGGCTAAGTGGCTTTTTTCCAAATGAAGTGACCTCACTGGTCACTGTTATCGGTCGCGCTGTTCCCTTTCTCTTTTTTCTCCTGGGTCTTGTTACCCTTCTTCTTTTTCTTCTTTTTCTTGGTCTCCTCCTTTTTGCCGAAGGTTATGAAGTCACTTTTGTCAATTTGGCTGTTAGTAGGCTCCTGCCGGATGGAGATGATTGCAGGAGATCCTGGGATAATGAATTTGTCTGGCAACTCACCGGAACCAGCTTGTTTGGGGTTGCCTGGTCCGTATTTAAATGTCCAGCTGTTGCTGTTGACACCAGCACCTACTGGAGGGGACACCTCTCCGGCCTCTGGTTCTGAAAGACAAAACATCCAAAATCAGTGACAGCATTGACACCACATTCTTTCTTTCCATGCCTCAACAGCAAGTAAGACCACAGAAGCCTGGTCAAGAACTTTCTTCAAAAAAAGTTAGCAAGGAGGCAGATTTTATTACCATAAAATTTGAATTTTAATTAACTTCTGCTTCTTTGTGAAAGATTTCTGAAAATATGTGTTTATGACACAATCACGCCAGTGTGTATCACCAGTGGCTTAACACAAACTGCAGTACCAGCATCAACATGTAAAAGTTTATACTTAACAAAAACTTTGGTTCTGGGTGTATCTTGTCACACACTTTGTGCCAGTATTAGTGGAACCAACTTTTGCTCCATCCATCCAATCCTAAGGCCCCCATCAGCTTGAAAAAGAAAGATGATGGATCCCAAAAGCAGTGTCTGGGGAAATCTCTGGGAGCCAGGCCCACCCCCAAACCCAGTTCAACACCTCTGTGTCTTCACAGTTTATCTTGGACATACACACCAATTCAATAACTGTAGAAAAGTATTAACCAGTTTCCAGAAAGTAAATTATTAATTATACCTGAGAAAAATCTAAGGTGTGATATTTGTCCAAACTTGAAAAAACAGTTAACCAGCCACAGATGTTTCAAAACAAGACTTTTCCAAAGTCAAACTGAATGACACCTTGAAGTACCCCAGTGTCTGAGAGGAATAGAGGTCAAAGCTATAGAGAAAGAAGCATAGTCAGCCTAGGAGTGTTGTTTTTATTGGGGGCATACCAGGTGATGCTCAGGGCTTATTCCTGGCTCTGCACTCAGAGATCACCTGGAGGGACTAAGGGGAACATGTCAGGTGCTGAGATCAAACCCAAGCATTCATGTTTCCTTTCCAACTCTGGTCCTTACTGTTTCTATTTGACTGTGAGTCCCATCTATATTTACCTTCTGCTATTTCCTTCTCCTCTGGGGGAGGGGGCTGAAAGAAGGTGGGGGTCTGGAGCACACCCAGCAATACTCATGGCTTGCTCCTAACTCTTAACTCAGGAATCATTCCTGGAAGTGCTTGGGGGAGACCATATGATATTCCAGGGATCAAATCTAGTCAGTCATGTACAAGATAAAGGCTCTACCTGCTGCACTATCTCTCCATCCACCACCTTCCTGCTCCTCTTAATGTGGCATCCTTGAGCAAACTGTTCTAAATTGCTCAGATCAAGGCCACTAATTATATTTCCTGTGGTCACATTTTAATTCTCATTTTATTGATCCTCTCAACAGCACCTGTCATCATCCCCTTCTTGAAATACTTTTTATGAGTTCCCCACTCTGCTTCTTGCTGGCTGTTCTTTCTCTTTCCTTCTGAGACCTCAGCATGTCCCTCTCAAATTGGAGAATTCAAAAATTCTTAATTTCTCATCTTAATTCCTATTCCTTTTCTAAGTTTTTCTAGTCTTAGTAAGTGACACTCCATTCATCCAGTGCCCAAGCCAGAGCATCAAAGCCATTTTCCACTAATCTGTCATTCCTCAATCCTAAACACAGGACATTAAAAAAATTTATGGGGGCCGAAGCGATAGCACAGTGGTAGGAAATTTGCCTTACATGTGGCCAACCCAGGATGGACTCTGATTTGATTCTCGGCATCCCATATAGTCCCCCCAATCTGCAAGGAGTGATTTCTCAGTGCAGAGCAGGAGTAACCCCTGAGCACTGGTGGGTGTACCCCAAAAACAAAACCAAAAAAATTTATGGCAAACCTGAGCCACACAGGCTGATCTGCAGTTTTTGCTATCACATTTGCTTAACTTTGTGAGAATTACCAAAATGTGACAAAATCTTTCAAAGCCTTTATTTCTTGTAGGGAGTGGTGAAACTGCTGGCATTTCTTGGCTAACAGCTCAATGTACCAGCCAGGGATGAGGTACTCAGGCCACCCTGTCAAGTCAGGGTACACCATATGCTAAGGCAAAGTGCCTTAATCCTTTTATTATTATAGCCACTATGGTGACCCGTGATCAGTAATCTTTGATGCTACTATTTTAATTGTGGGAGGGACCCCACAAACCATGCCCTTATGACAGAAAACTTCTCAACTTCCACCAACTGACCATTTCTTTATTCCTGTCCCTCTCTTCCAAGGAAATACTGAAATTAGGCCTCTTAGCCAGGTAACCAAGTTGTGAGTGTAATGAAAAAAATTTTGAAGAAAATTAAAAATGATCTTCCAGTAAACATAAAAATAAGAAAGCTAAACAGGCATTAATGCATATATGGAGAAAGTGTAAATGGTCTGAACAGAACCAGTGCAAAGTTATCACTGTTGAGTTCATGAAGTTCAAGGATAGAAACTGTTGCCAGGGATCCAGAAAAATCTAGGTAAGATCAGCTAAGGGGGCACCTACACTAAATACTGACTATCTGTGGTGATGAAACAGCCTATATTGGGAGTCAATGCTGCCAAGGACCATCATAACTCAAGAACTCAATGCCTGGCTTTGAATGCCAGACTATTTGTCAAGGATAGTGCAGCTGTTGACTTCAAGCTGAAGTAAAGCCAATGCTCATTTGTAGTTTCAAAAATCCTAAAGCCCTTAAGAGACTATGCTAAATCTACTTTGCCTGTGCTCTATAAATGGAACAACAGAGCCTGGATGACAGCTCATCTGTTTACAACACAGTTTTCTGAATATTTCAAGTCCACTGTTGAGAAAAAGATTTTTCAAAACATGACCACTGGGACTGGAGATAGTACAGTGGGCATGGCACACAACTTACCTGGGTTCCATCCCTGGTCCCAACCCCACTCCTAGACAGAGCGAGAAGCCAGTCCTGAGTACCACTGGGTGTGGGCCCTCCCCTCAAATTGGCACCCCTCCCTAACAGTGCACCCAGAACTCTGATGGAGATGTATAGGATTAATTATTGCCATGAATGTAACATCCATTCTGCATCCTGAGAATAAGGAGTGAATTTTACTCTTTCTTATGTGATGCCAGGGACCAAACTCAGGACACATTGCTCCATAGAAGAGCTACATCCCAGGGCTGGAGAGATAGCATGGAGGTAAGGCATTTGCCTCGCATGCAGAAGGATAGTGGTTCGAATCCCAGCATCCCATATGGTCCCATGAGCCTGCCAGGAGCAATTTCTGAGCGTAGAACCAGGAGTAATCCCTGAGCACTGTGGGGTGTGACCCAAAAACCCAACCCCCCCATCTCTGCCCTGATTAACTGTTTTACTTATTGGGGGTGAAGTGAATTAAAAAGCTTCTGGTAAATATTGTTCTAGATGTCATTAATTACATTACAAATTACATTTGTAATTTAATAGTGTTGGGGAAAACTAGTCAACTACATGCAAATAAAAATGAACTCAGACCTCTCCTTAACAACATGAACAATGGTTAAATCAAAATAGATTAAAGGCCTTGATATCAGACCTAAAGCCATAAGATACATAGAGCAAATCATAGACAGAACACACAATGATACAAAGCTAACGGCATCTTCAAGGATAAAACACCATCAGGCAAGCAAGTGGAGGCAAAATTAAACAAATGTGACTACATCAAACTCGAAGCTTCTGTACCTCAAAGGAAATAGTGACTAGGATACAAAGGTCACCCACAGGATGGAATAAACTATTCAATCAATACCTATCAAATAAGGGATTAATATCTAAGATATACAAGGCTCTGACTGAACTTTACAAGAAAAAATAATCTAACCCCATCAAAAAAAATAGGGAAGAAGAAATGAACAGATATTTCCTCAAGGAAGAAATACAGATGGCCAAAAGGTACATGAAAAAATGCTCATCACTAATATAATCAGGTAGATGCAAATCAGAACAAATATCATCTCAAACTACAGAGACCAGTACACATCACACACATAAAAAAAAAAGAACAATCAATGCTGGCATGGATGCAGAGAGAAAGAAACTCTCATTCACTGCTAGTGGGAATGCAGACTGGTTTAGTGTTTTTGGAATACACTGGACATTCCCAAAAAAAGCTAGAAATTGAGCTTCCATATGACCTAGTAATACCACTCCTAGGGATATACCCCAGGAATACAAAAATACAATAAAAATGCCCTCTGAACTCCTATGTTCAGTACAGCACTATTTACAATAGCCAGAATCTGGAAACAACCTAGGTGCAACGGATGAGTTTCTAAAGAAACTGTGGTACATTTACACAATGGAATGAATACTATGCAGCTGTTAGGAAAAATGAAGTAATGAAATTTGCCTATATATGGATGAACATGGAGACTATTATGTTGAGTGAAATGAGTCAGAGGGATAGACGTGGAATAATCTCACTCATTTGTGGAATATAAGAAAAACAAGAGATAGTATGATAATAATACCCAGAGACAATAGAGATAAAGGTCAGCAAGTTTAGCCCAGGGTTGAAAGCTCTCCACAAAGAGTGGTGAGTATAGCTAGAATAGAGAAGGGTCTACTAGGCAATGATATAACTGATCACTCTGGACTAGGCACTAAAAAGGGAGAAACTAATAGGTAAACCATCCTTACATTAACAATAGTGCAAACCAGAGAGTCAAAAATCAAAGGAGGGATTGAGAGAGAAGCAATCTGCCTGCCCTGAAGCAAGGCAGGGGGTAGGAGGTAGGAGGGAAACAGAAGACATTTAGTGCCAGTGATGGGAAGGGTGCACTGGTGAAGGATGTTGTGCACTGTATGACTTAAACCCAACAATGAATAAATTTGTAACTACAGTGCTCAAATAAAGCAATTAAATTTAAAAAGAACATTTTTAATTTATTAATTATCATATTGATAGGTATTTGGGGCCAGAGAGATTTTTAAAGTGGATAAGGCAAGTATGCAGCTGGCTTGGGTTCTATCCCTGGCACCCTATACGCTTCCCTAGAACTGTCAGGAGTGATCTCTGAGCACCTCCAGGTATTGCCCCAAAACAAAATAATGCAAAACCAGATATTTGGAAGGAAGTGCTTCCAACTCTCCTTAATGGCTGAAGGGTTAGGTGATGTGTGCGCAGATGTAGTGGGAACCACAGGGAACCAACTTGGAAGCAGAATCTGTAGTGTGTTCACAGCATGCACCCAAGCCTAGCCTGATCACCAGGCCCAGCAACCCTAAGCTGGGATCTGTTCCTGGCATAAAGGTACTTTTTTTTAAAGATAATAAAGTTAAGTTTATTATTTTTAATTTATTAAAATTAAATGATTGTTTAAAATTCCGTTTTTTATTATAAATAATTTTTATTTTGACCATATTGGCTTACATATCTTTCACATTGAATCAGGGGAATTCCCATCACAATTTTTTTTTTTTTTTGGTTTTTGGGCCACACCTGGTGGTGCTCAGGGGTTACTCCTGGCTCACTGCTCAGAAATCGCTCCTGGCAGGCACGGGGGACCATATGGGACACCGGGATTCAAACCAACCACCTTAGGTCTTGGATCGGCTGCTTGCAAGGCAAACGCCGCTGTGCTATCTTTCCGGGCCCTCCTATCACCAAATTTGTCCTCCCTCCACCCCCACCCCTGTTCCCATCTTGCATCCCATATCCCCCACTCTCACTCCCTGGGCTGCTAGAATAAGTGGTCCCCTCTGTATCTAGCTTACTACTTAGTGATCATATATCTATATGGTCCTGGTACCCTCCCTTATTTCCCCCTCTATTTGGGAGGCAGAACTAGATAGTTCAAGTTATGTGGTTTTGTTTGAAGAAAAGAAAAGCAATAAAGTGGGGTAAAAATCAAATAAGTCGAAAATGGGTGTAGTCCTTCTAGAGGAAAAAAGTGAATTGAAATACCACAACAATACAAAAAGAAATATCCAGTGAGCACTACAGCACTAAAGGTACGCACCACATAATAGTCTCGGTCCTGAAATAAAACCATGCCAGAGTGCAAAATGAAAGAGAAAGATGGGGCCAGAGAGGTGGTGCTAGAGGTAAGGTGTCTGCCTTGCAAGCGCTAGCCAAGGAAGGACTGCGGTTCGATCCCCCGGCGTCCCAAATTGTCCCCCCAAGCCAGGGACAATTTCTGAATGCTTAGCCAGGAGTAACCCCTGCGCATCAAACGGGTGTGCCCCCCCTCAAAAAAAAAAAAAGAGAAAGATAAAATAACATAAAATAAGATTGGAGACATCAACTTCAATATCTACACCAAAACAAAGAAGTCAAAAAAATAAAAATAAATAAATAGATAAATAGATAAAAAAAAGATTATATTGTGTCTTTTATTTTCCTGCATAGGCACAGTAAATATTGGGGGCATTAGAGAGGAAATTTCCTTGGCCTAAGAGATACAGGGTTTCTCCACCCTTGAAGTATAGTGTCATGGGATTGACTATAGACTCCTTGTCTGTTCATTTCCTCTCCCATCAGTGCTTTTGTGATGTATGGAAGACTTCTGCTTCATCATGGGTGATAAAATCAGACCTCTGTATCAAGAGATTTTGGTAGCTACACAGGTCAAGGAATGGAGCTTATGTTGAAGTCTTTCTTTGTGGTTCTAAGAGTTCTGTTTCTTCCATGTTGTTTTAATCTGTCTTCTGTAGTTGGTGGTCATAGTCATTGCGCTGTTCCTAGGATGGAGTCTGGGATAGAGTCTTTCATTATGTTTCCAGAAGACCTGTTCAGTTGCGATTGTCTCAGTCAGATCTCTGGAATTAGAGATCTTGTTTCTTGTACAGATGATAGACCAAAACCTAGGCTACAGCTTTTTTATTGGTCCCAGGATGTGTTCTGTCCAATCATGGTTGTTACAAAATCTTGGCTTTTGCACAGATCAAAGGGTGACAATCTTCTGATTTTGTCTTATCATTGGCTGGTGAGGTAGGACAACCTGCTCTTAGATCAAATTGTTCCCATTTCCTTGTTGTTAGGATATCATTTTAGAACTGGCACATGTTGGTGTGAGAGCAGTATTAAGGGTGCCCTGGAGAAGATTTGGTTCCTGGAGCTGTTGTGGAGAATTGTGTCATTTCTATGTCTGGGATCCAGGAGTCAAGGTTGGACGGTACTTTTGAATGCTGTTTATAAGGCCAAAAAGAATTTAGAATATGACATAGTTGATTAAAAAAAAAAAAGCAGCAGAAGGGCTCAAGTTAACTTCAATTTTGAAAAAAGTTCTAGTAGGTGTAAAATGCTATCAAACAGCATCATTATGCTGCAGAGAAATCTTTTGTGGAAGGATCAGAAGATATGGCAGTCTTTATTATTGTCTCATTTTAAGAAATTGCCATCTCAGTCTTCAGCTTGTTGTGATCTGCCAAGTTCAAGACGACAGCACTGCTTATAGGGGAGGGTACTTTTTATTTGTATAAAGATCATGGGGAGGAGGATGGAGGAGACACTGAGTAAATTTCCTCCTGCTAAAACGGTAGTAATTTAATAAACTTGGGACTGCTGGCTTAGATAATAGCAGTTTTTATCAATAAAGTGTTTTGTTTTTTGCAGTGCTAAGAATAGGACCTAGGGTTTAACATCTGAAAGACAAGTGTCCTACCAACATTGGATGCTGGCCATATAGTATTTTTTAATTAATATAGGTACATTTTTGTTAGCTATTTATTGCATACAAAATAGATCGCAAATATAACTTTTATATTCAGTAGGACACCAAAAATGTTATGACTTACTTGGTGAATAATTTCCATTTATAAAGTTTTGTGGTCTGAGTAGATAATTGCTATCATTTCTGTCTTTTTGATTTTTATGAAGATATGTTTTGTGATCCAGCACTGATGTGGTTTTTTGACTTTATAAACTCATCACTGTCTGTACTCAGGCTCCAATTGGAACTCTGTAGTTACCAGCTTCTGTAATGATGACTCCCAGTTCAACATGAGTAACACTCATCTGTTTCTCAGGAAATTCCCTTTCAATAGTATGACTAAGTTTGAGTTTTTGGGTTTTTTTTTTTTTTTAGTTTTTGGTTTGTGGATATTTTTATTTTGTTTTGCTTTGTTGTTGTTGTTGTTGTTTTGTTTGTTTCTTGGCCACACCTGGTAGTGCTCAGGGGTTACTCCTGACTCTGTACTGAGAAATTACTCCTAGCTGACTCGGGGACCATATGGAATGTTGGGAATGAACCTGAGTCAGCTGCATACAAGGCAAATGCCCTATCCCCTGTGCTATTGCTCTGGTCCCAGTATGACTAAGTTTATTATGATTTTTTTTAATTAAGTGGTCTGGACCTGAACTGCAATATCTCTCAAGTTGTTTGCAGTCACTCCTCTTGCTTATGTAAATTATAGCCTTCTTTTATACTTTTGCCTCTTTCTAAACCCCAATCATCTTTATTTCTAAAAGTCTTTATTTCTTTTTGAAAAACTGAAGTATAACATATTAAAAATCATTTTTGTTTTGTTTTTGGGTCACACCCAATAGCGCTCAGGGGTTACTCATGGCTCTATGCTTAGAAATTTCTCCTGGCAGGCTCAGGGGACCATATGGGAAGCCAGGTTTTGAACCACCGACCTTCTGCATGCAAGGCAAATGTCTTACATCCATGCTATCTCTCCAGTCCTATTAAAATCATTTTCAAAAAGTTCAATTATATCATTTCCATGCTCAGTCAATCATAAGTTTTTTATTTCCTTGAGAAAAAATACCCCTGTTATTTATCATCTTCAATCCCATCTGCTAGTCTTCATCTTCCCACTATTCTGTAGCCCCACACAGATAACCTTGCTAAGCACAACTCCTCATCTTCACTCTGAAGCAGAACCCCCACTAAGAAACTAACTCTCCCCACTGTCTGACCGGTATCTAAACACTATTTCTGTCTCACTGATGTTGCTGCCAGCCATACCACAGTGTCTCACGTGTACCATACCAGTATCAACATTTCTCAGTTGGGAAGAGAGAGGGCCTCAGGAAGAAGTTAGGGCAGAAGGGGAATATGGGTAAGTGAGAAACACTGCTTGACATGACCAAATAATTATCTGGTGAAGGCACTTTTAGAGCTCCCTAGAGACAATAAGGTAATGTGTGTAAAGTGCTAATCTAGAGGAACACGTGGGCGGCCATATAGGACTCAGCACTTGGGGTCAAGGAGACTTCATGTTTTGTCCAAGTACCAGTGTGCAGTAGGAAAAGGAAGCAAGAAACTTCTTCATTCCCTTAAATGGTTTTCCCTACACAAAGCTTCCCTATGCAACACACAAGCCACCCCCAAATCCCATGGGCCATACCCTGCAGTACTAAAGTTCAAACAGACTCAGCCACATGCAAGGCAAGCATCCTAACCCCTGTACTACCTTCCTGCCCCCAAGACTAGAGCTTCTTTTAACATAATATATCTAATTTTTTTACACTTAAGATTAAGATAAAATCCTTACTGCATCTAAGATAATCAAATCTGAAAATGAGCTTAGCCAAAGGCTACCTGTACCTTTCAAATTTAAGTGGGGGAATGTGTTTAAAACCTTTGGGTTCACAGTGATGATCAGGGGTTCCTCCTGGCTATATGCTCAGAAATCCAGAAATCACTCCTGGTGGGGCTGGAGCAGTGGCGCAAGCAGTAAGGCATCTGCCTTGCCTGAGCTAGCCTAGGACAAACCGTGGTTCCATCCCCCGGCATCCCATATGGTCCCCCAAGCCAGGAGCAATTTCTGAGCACACAGTCAGGAGTAGCCCCTGAGCGTCACCAGGTGTGGCCCAAAAGCTCCCCCCCAAAAAGAAAAAGAAATCGCTCCTAGCTTGGGGGACCATATGGGACACTAGGGAATAAAACTGCAGTCCATTGCAAGGCAAATACCCTTCACTTGTGCCACCGCTCCAGCCCCTGGGGCAGCTTTTCAACTGTAATCCAGTATATGCAGATATAAGCACATGAGTATATGTGTTTGCCATACCAATATCCATCCAATGTCCTCTGTGACATATGTCTATTTCATGGTATTAACTCCTCATAAGCACTTATTACCATTTCACTTAGTTTTATAGACTCAAATACTATTATTTTTTTTCTAGAAAGGCAATATACAGAATCTAATTCAATCTAATACATAATCTAATTCTTCAGTATAGTCTACCCTCACCAAGCATGACTGGCCTAGAACATGGAAAATTTCTATATCAGACTTACCGTCTTTTTATTATTTTATTTTTTAAGCATTCTGTCCCATTTCATTGGGGTCAGTTTTTTTACTGTAATCCATGGGTCAATCCTTAGTCTCTGATGATGTATGCACCATACTTATGTCTGATTAATGTACATTTGCAGTACACAGAATGCCTATGTTGTATACTGTCCTTCCCTCCTTGACTCACCATCTTTTAGGCTAATTTCTAGTCCTTCACTCCCTCACTCTACCTGCTATTACCTCACATTTAACCCTTTCTACCCTTGGTTCCTGGCTCCTCACAAAGCAGATTATCCCCACTCAAGCCAAAGTGAAAAAAAGCTCCCAAAGTGAAAAAAAATAGACTCTCAGATCAAGTTATAAAATTTTCCTATACATGGATGTACATGGAATCTATTGTGCTGAGTAAAATAAGTCAGAGGGAGAGAGATAGAAACAGAATAGTATCACTTATCTATGAGTTTTAAGAAAAATAAAAGACATTTTTGTAATAATTCTCAGAGACAATAGAGATGAGGGCTGGAAGATCCAGCTCACAATATGAAGCTCACCACAAAGAGTGGTGAGTGCAGTTAGAGAAATAACTACACTGACAACTATCATAACAATGTGAATGAATGAGGGAAGTAGAAAGTCTGTCTCAAATATTGGCAGGGGTGGGTGGGGAGGAGGGAGAGTTTGAGCATAGGTCACGGGAATTTTGCACTAGTGAAGATGGGTGTTCTTTATATGACTGAAACCCAACTACAATCATGATTGTAATCAAGGTATTTAAATAAAGATATAAAAAATAGACTCTCAGCCTGAGAAGAAACCAATACTCTGTTGCTATTGATCTACTATTTGGCCACCTTTCCTCCACCTCCCTTCACTGTGGACCTTTGCTTGCTGCCAGACTCGGTTTCTCAGAAGTCCTCGCTCAAGGACTTTTCCTGATATGGGACTGCTGGCAGCCATTTTTCAGATTCCACAAGGCCAAATCACAGAGCAAAGTGGTGACTGGATTTTACACACACACCCCAACTATTTCTAAAGACTAAAAAGGGATGTGTATATCTCCTTTGAATATCTTAGATGTATTTTCTTAACAGCTATAACCCTTATTGAGTACCCTCTTATATAGCGACAATTTCCCCCACTGTTTTTGTTTATGATCTGTTTCAATAAGGAATTTGGGTAGAAAAGTCTCTCTGTTTAGAGTTCATGTTAGAACCAAGTTATGGACATTGTTGGACTTGTTCCCTCTGCCCCCATAAGCACCGATAATACCTTGTGGCATTATTTCTCTTTTGCATAGGCACATTAAAATGGGAAAATATTACATATGCAAACAAGTTCTTATCTAATAGAGATAGGAAAACAAATTTAATTATGCAGTGGGACCTTACACCCTGAACATTGTCATAAAAACTTGGCTCAGGTCTCAGAAGAACATGCATTGCCCATACACACCAGAACCATGAATACCATCTACAGAAACAACCATGGTTGTCTATAGCATTACCAGGAAGCAAACCTCTACCAGGGAAGACCCCACTGCTGCCCTGGCATTGACTTACTCCAAAGAGGGTTCATTTAACACCCAGAGGATTTAGCAACAGCAAAAAACTACTCTCAGGGCAGGGCTTTCCACATTGCCCTCTAATGGTGAGGTGAAACTAGAGGACACTCCACATCATCCCAACTTCGATGTAGGATATGCACAGAAACCAAGATCTTTAACTACAGAAACCAGACACTAATAACAGTGATTGTGCAGAAAAATTTTGCTGGGACCACAAAGAATGACTGGGGGGGGGGGGTGTTGGACAACCTAGTATGCTTGGAGCCCAGAGTTGGTCTTATGCCAGAAAACTTCAGGGGTCAGGTCTCCTTGTATTTAGGCCAAGGCTTTTCCTTTCCATTTCCCCCATATTTTGCTGGGCCTATGCAAAACAACAATAATTGCCACTCTTACACCGCATTTACTGTAGTTCTTTAACCCTTATCCTTAACCAAAAAAAAAAAAAAAGAGCTTACTAAACCTTCTATTAGTGCTTTAATGAGTTCATTGATGATTCAACAATTTTCAAAAATATACTTGCTACTGAACTTTTTCTTCTTTCTCTTCATCTCTTTAGTTTTTTTTTTTCTATTTTCTATTTTTAAATAGCTTTGCTTTCGGTCATCTTGAAACAAATGTATTACGATCAGTTATGTCAACTATGTGATGCATTTTCTTTAAATAAATTTAATAATTAAAAAACAATCTTTAGGTTCAGTATCCAAGAGAACTGGGTTCCAATACCATGCCACAGCCTTCACTCAGTCTTACAGACTCACAGAGCTATTATCAAGATTTTCATTTTAAAGAATGGGAATATCTATGAGGAATATCTATGAATGGGAATATCTAGAGGACCCCTTTACAATATAAATATACCTCTATTTCTTTTTTTTTCTTCGACACCCCCTCATACCTCTATTTCTTTTACCTTTGCTGGGAATTTTGATTCACCCATAATGCATATAAGCAGAACATATTCTGGTTTACTTAGGCCCTCACTGTCCAAAGTGCCTACATGGCTAACGTGGAAGTATCTGCCACTAAAGGATAAGGCAAGCTGAAAGAGCACAGACCTTTGACCAGCTTTGCTTATAAAATGTTATGATTTTGCTACAGAATCAAGGATGTGTTTTTCTTAAAAATAAAAAAGGGGGGGGGGGAATGAGAAACAAAGTTACACCAGTTCTACCCCTAGGCCAGAGTCAACAAGCAAGCAAAGGAATGTTTCTTCTAACATCTCACTCCCTTAACTCTCCTCTCTTATTTCCAGATACTTGGCTCATGGGAACCTTAGATTTAGATTTAGATTTAGACAAGACCTATAGGTCTGGACCCAGAAAGAGGATTTCAGACACTCAGAAAGAAGCTGGGAACTGTATCTTTGTTTGTTTGTTTGTTTTGTTTTGTTTTTGGGTCACACCCGGTTGTGCTGAGTGAGGGGTTACTCCTGGCTCTACACTCAGAAATCGCTCCTGGCAGGCTCGGGAACCATATGGGATGCCAGGATTTGAACCACAGTCCTTCTACAAGCAAGGCAAATACCTTACCTTCATGCTATCTCTCTGACCCCAGGGGAACTGTATCTTTAATAGTCAGCACAGGTTACAATGGAGAGTGCCTGGCTTACACATGGCCAACCTAGGTTTGTTCCCTGGGACCCCATAGTCCCAACACCAACCCCTGGCAAATATGCCCCCCCAACCAAAACCAAACTAACAAAAATCTAGCACTGTGGGATTTTTTTTAAGTTTTAGTAGAAAATGGTCACTATTTTAAAGTAATGGTTTTGATTGAAAAAATTTTACATTTTTTTTAATGATTTACAATTTTAAAACCTGCACTCAGGAGGTAGCTGTCATATCTTTTGTAATCTATTTAAAGCACTTCCCTGAGGTCATCTGGCAATGTTCCCTCTATTCTCCTTAATGGTAAGCTAAGTGACTGCAGGCTCTGCTGGTGCAAAGTCCAGGGAAAGTCCCTAGAATTCAAATGCAAAAGCCTGGGCTGTCAGGGCAAGCAGAAGAGAGCAGAGGCCTGGCCTTCCCCCACACACCAGTCATCTTTAAGTCTACAGAGGGAGCAGCTTCATGTCTTCCCAAGTCTCTGAAGCCACTGAAGAGCAGAAGAAAATAGAAGATAAAGTGACTAATCAGAGAAAGCTGAAGAAGCAAAATAAAAAGCAAGATATCCTCATCTGGGACAAAAACCTAGAAGGCTCAGATTTCTCAAGGAATGAGCAAAAATATTTTTTGGTTCTGAGGATTATAATAGTAAAGCAAAAAAAGAAGAACCAGCAACTTCCTTCTGCAACACTGACTTAAGGCAGAAGCCATTGTAATCCATCCCCACACCACAGCAGAAACCATCTCTTGTTGTGAGCAAGCTGAACTGCAAAAAAATAAAGAAAAAGGCAAAATCAGGTTTGTAAACTCACTCAACCCCTATTTGGAACTACTCTGGATTATCATCTAATCCCAGGAGAGGATTTTCTGATTTATACTGAGTTTTCCTAACAATGCAGCAAAGTCAATATCGGAGGGCATCTCCACCTCTCTTTGCTCTTCCACACTTACAGTTTATATTAATATTATAGTTTATATTAATACCTGTGAACCTGTTTTTCATTCATAAAATGGAGATCAATTTCCTGTCTACACCAGGGTTACTGATATAGTTTAAAGGTCCAGTGTCCCTCCTACGCCACGGTACTCAGCAAATCAGTTCTGTGTGCAATAATTCTTACTCGTCAAAAATGTATAAAGTAGGTGATGTCAATACATACCGGTTTTATAAATTAAAAGGGGGAAAAAAGACAACATACCCAAAATGGAATTGAGGTCTTAAACAGACATACTATCTGTTTTGGAATTACAATCTCTCCCAGTTGGTGCCCAATAGTAATCTGTGTGACAAAATCCCTACTCTTCTCTTGTTTCTGACTATAAAACCTTCTATCTCTAGCTCAAAGGTCTGGGCCACAGCCCTGCATTCAATGCTCAGCACTAAGCTGAATGTGGTCCCCTAAATAATTTTTTTTGCAAAGGTTGCTGCCCAATTCAGGAATTACTGAATGAAATTTGTCTAATTTCTAATTGTATTTCATTGGATGTTGACAGGGTTGGTGAAACTGGACAGTCAGAAGCAGGGGATAGTAAATTTCCTTGGCTTCCACCTCTACTATGTATAAACCCTTAATCTAACTGACTCTCCACATTCAATATTGGGAGCTGCTCACAATTTAACTCATAGTTTCCTGTTTGTTCAGAATCCTTCTGTTAGCCGTAGTCTCAGTGTGTTTGAAATAATCTGTTCCCCCAGTAAAAGGAGAGTAAAAAGGAAAGTTTATAACTATATAAGCCTTCATCAGGAAAGAAGGGAGGGCCCACATAACTAACTGCTTAAGAAATTGGAAAATGACCAACAAAAGCTCAAAGCAGAAAAAAAAAAAACAGCAGATATTAGTGAATTGGAATAAAAAATTTCAAAGGTTAATAAACCTAAGAGCTGATTCTTTGAAAGAAAAAAATAAAATTTATAAACCACTAGCAATACTAAGAGAGAGAACCCTAACCAAATCAGAAATGAAAGGGAGATGTCACAACAGATACCACAGAAATTCAAAGGATTATCAGGATTACTTTGAAAATCTTAAGGCCACAAAACAAGAGAAACTAGAGAAAATCAAATGGTAACCAGAAGTCTCCAAAACAAAAAGCCCAAGCCCAGATGGATTCACCAGTAATTTCTTTCATACCTTTAATAACATGTACCGCTGGGGCCAGAGTGGTGGCACAAGCAGTAGGAGTCTGCCTTGCATGGGCTAACCTAGGATTGACTGCAGTTCAATTCCCCAGCAACCCATATGGTCCCACAAGCTGGGAGCGGTTTCTGAGCGCATAGCCAGGAGTAATCGAGTGTCATCAGATGTGGCCCAAAAACCAGGAAAAAAAAGATTTCCTGGCAATCCTTTTCAGTGCTTTCAGGAAATCAAAGAAACACTCCCAGTTTATATGAAGCAAACATTACCCTAATACTAAAAGCAAATGCCACACACAAAAATGAGAAAGAACAATATCCATGGGTAAACACAAAGTTCTTCAACAAAATGCAGCAAATCCAATCACTCATCAAAAAGATCATAAACCATGACCAAGTAGGATTCATTCTGGGAGTGCAAGGATGGTTTAATATATGCAAATCAATCAATAATATGCCATATCAATATAAGAAAAAATGAAATTGTGTCCCCATTTTAAAGTTCAACATCAATCCCAATCCCTAGATCCCACTTCATATGGTTTCGGAATGTGATCCAATGGAGGACAGGCAGCGACTCTGGGTAGATCGTGCAGCCCATAGCATGTGTTTCTGCACCTCACAGAACCAGAAACTGACAAGGCATGGACTGTATCAGCCAGGAAAAGACATGAGGCAAGAGGCAAGTCAGGCAATGTCTGCCAAACTAGCCAGAATCCAAGCTGATTGGACTTCAGTCAATCCAAAATGCTGATCCCATTCAAAACACAGAGCAAAGGACCAAAGTAAAGAGCAGTGAACTTCTTTCATGGGCCCCACTTTGCCCTTACCTCCAGAGATCCCTGACCTGTAACAACTGGTCCAGCAAGAAGCCTAGTTTATATGTACATTTTTTTTTGACATATTATAGGCTTAACTGAGTCATGGAAACTAGAGAAAGGGATGGATATTACTAGAAATAACCTAGAATTTTTTTTATAAAATCTTTATTTAAGCACCATAATTACAAGCATGATTGTAGTTGGTTTTCAATCATAAGCAGAACATGCCCCTTTACCAGTGCAACATTCCCACCACCAATGCCCCCCCAACTCCTCCCCCACCCCTGCCTGTATTTGAGACAAGCATTCTACTTTTTCTCATTCATTAACATTGTCGTGCTAGTTAGAAATAACCTAGAATTTTACATTACATTTAGATAATATATAGAAGCTTCCAAAAGACATCAAGATCCCAAATAGCTTATAATTCATCTTTACTCACTGGATCCTATTGTCAAATAGCTCCAGTTCTATAATTGTTCAAATAATGACTTACTAGTCATAACAAGTCCTTCTCCTTGACTCACATCATGTTAACAATATTAAAATTATGTTAATGCAGTGACTTGAAAAAATCCTAAAACAGCAGAGGACTAATGAAAAATTAAAGGGACAAGAAGTTAAGAAATGCTTCAAACAGAGGAATAAATGATTCTTCCTCAATTTTTTTCTGCTTTGTAGGAACTAGTTATTGTCAAAAACTAAGTTGAACCCACCCCCATACCCACAGTATAACTCTTATGCTTCACATGGGCTGACTTTATGATTAGTGAGATGGTAACCTATGAGTATGCCCAAATGCTTTAGTGAAGGGGTCCCTTTCATATGAGTACTTTGTAGAATCTTACCAAATTTTGTCACTGCTTCCCTCTTGGGTCTGACAGATACTAATAAAAATGGCAAGAAAATTGGAAGAGGACGAGGGAAATCACACAATCTTGCCATTAAATATGAACATCTCTACATGGTTAAGAAATAGAATAAGGAACAAGAGATATATATCAGGTAAGGCTCACCTTGAACACAGCCATCCCAGGTTTAGCCCCTTTTCAAAATGAGAAATGCAATGAATAAAGTGGACAATGATGGGATTAAAACTAAGTCTTTGTGGGCTGGACTCTGGTCTTCCATGCGCCAACCTGGGTTTGATCCATGGTCACCCACATAATCCCGAGCACCTCCAGGATGTTGGGTGATAGTCCCTGACCATCACTGGGTGTGGCTCAAAAACAAAACAAAAACTAATGTTTTCATACAGGATGATAAATAATTGCTTGGAGCAACAAATCTCATTAATTTAAAGATAAATATTAACCACATTGGTCAGTCTCTTTGCTGTTTCTGAGAACCAAAGCCTTCCCCCACCCAAGATAGTGGATATATAGCTCATATACTTAGGATGTGAGAGACCTTGAGTTGGATCCCAGGCACTTCGTGACATGGGGCCTATTTAAAAGTGGGTGAAACTGCTGCTAAGAACAGGCATTTTTAGAACTCCTCACTAAGAGAATCTCAAGAATTATATAGCACTGATGGTAAAGGGCCTCAATTCTAAAATTGTGCTGGTTAATGGAATGCTTAAGCAAGTACTATGTAAAGAAGTTGCTTCTTCCCCTAAAATACACCTGAATATTTTATGGAATAAATATTACATGTATGGCAGGGAAACACTTCCCCTATTTAGTTTCATAAAGCCCAAAGCTGTTGATAAAAATCCTAATGAAAGTTATATTTAGTAATGTAAAGGTATGAAATTACAGTATGATTTTATAGGGAAGCTGGTATGTTTGAATAGGTTTTATGTGAACTGTATGTGTTTTTATCTGATTATATTTGGGGGATGGAAACTGTACCTGGGGATTCACTTACCTACTAGTGTCAAACAGAAGGCGTATAGTCCTATCCTTCAAACACCGTTATTAGACTCGGTAAATGGGAACCAGTAAAATGGTCTGAGGCTGGAGAACTGGGAGGGCAAAGCCTGTGAGTGCCCTCCAGTGATATCACATGAGACTTTGGATTAAGAAATTTCCTCAGTTGTACCCTAAGGGTACAACTGGCACTCACCACACAACCCTAATAGAGTGGGGTAAACTCCCTGGCCAGCTGGCAATGATGAACCTTCTTATACTGAAGGACAGGAAATGTCTTTAAACTGAGCTATACCAGATGCTGACAGAGAAACAGTCTAAGGGGGATGATAGTGCCCAAGAGTTCTGTGACAAAACAAAGGTGATACAGGACCACGCTGCCTGGCAACCGTAGCAGGGTGCGCCTCTTACACTCAGGACTGGTCTAGGGGAGGCCCAGCTACTCCCCATCACAAAGGCAAACACACATACCTGGAGGCCTCTCAGTATGTTTACCTTGATTTCCCTGTTGTCCCCAGGATTGAACCATGGACTTTACCAGCTCAGGGGTAACAGCAACCTGCCCTCTGAAAGGGGAAGTCCAGGTAGAGGCAAAGGCCTGTGAAAATGTGGTTGAGTGCACTAAATTAGGCCACTTATGCCTTCAGCCACCAATATAGGCTAACAAGCAACAAAGAATGCAAATGACTGAGGCCAATTCCTTGCTAGACTAACTTGCTGTCTAACATGAAAAAGTCATACTGGAAAGGAAAAAGGAAACTTCACCTATGTGTGTCAGCATCCAGAAGGACTAAATGTTAGTATTTATGTTTTGGGGTATTATGAAAATACAGGGATTTTTTTCATATGCAACAATATCTTATTAATACTTCTGTCTTCTGAAATTGCCATCAAAATAACAACATACTGAAAAGACTGAACTTAATCATCTACACATTTTGATCTTTACATAATGAATTAAATAGATATGTCTGCAAACACTAATCCCCCATGCCCAACATTTTACTGTCCAGCTGTCCTACTATAACAATAGGCTTCTCTTAAATCAGTTTCCAATAGCCCTGTTTGGTTTACAACCCTATTTACTGATTTCTTCCTCAGTTTCTGTATTCTTTCACCCAGGATAGTGCATTTAAGACGATTGAAATTACAAATCAACAGCATTGGGTAAGCAGTGAGGAACTTCTATAAAATTGTGAAAGTAGTCTACTAGCAGTTTACTCTACCATCTATAATTCCTAAAAAATACATATTTTTGCCCTCAGATCTCCTCATTTTGACACTTTAAAAATCTACAGCTGGACTTATAAGCTGCTACTTTGAATGGAATACCAATATAGATGTTTGCAGACCAAGCTGAAACCTAGTATCAGGTTAGAAAATCCGTTTCCCTCAGGAATGCCTTCCACCCTCCCTGTAATCAAGGCACCTACACTTCAGGACCAGGGAGATAGTACAGAAGTTAAGGCACATGCCTTGCATACATTCAGCCCTGGCTTGATCCTGGGCAGCATCCTTGGATTCTGCACTGAGCTTCCATAAGGGGCCCCTGAACTCCCTAAGCACTGCTTGGGAGGCCCCTTCTAAAAGAAATAAAGAGTGATGTCATCTGATCTTTTTATTTATTTATTTTTTGATTTTGAGGCCACACCTGATGATGCTCAGGGGTTACTCCTGGCTCTGCTCCTGGCAGGCATGGGGAACCAGATGGGGTGCTGGGATTTGAACCACCATTTGTCCTGGATCAGCTGCATGCAAGGCAAATGTCCTACCACTGTGCTATTTTTCCAGCCTACTGGAGAAATCTCACCAAGTACTCCTGACCATGGGCACTGCTACAGACTAGACGGCACTGGTCCTAGGATACATAATGCCCAGCTCAAGTAACATTCCCCCTGATACCTAGTTCTGTCCAGATAGTGAGCCACAAATGTGACCAAAGAGGAGCTAACATCAGTATAAGGTCTTCTGTGAGCAAGTTAGAAATTCTGTACTATGGGGCCGGGCGGTGGCGCTGGAGGTAAGGTGCCTGCCTTACCTGCGCTAGCCTAGGAGACGGACCGCGGTTCGATCCCCCGGCGTCCCATATGGTCCCCCAAGCCAGGAGCGACTTCTGAGCGCATATAGCCAGGAGTAACCCCTGAGCGTCACCGGGTGTGGCCCAAAAACCAAAAAAAAAAAAAAAAAAAAAAAAAAGAAATTCTGTACTACTTCTGACATCTCATTCCCTTGTGGCCTTAACTTTGGCTCCTAATGATAAGGAAGGGGGTGTTTAGTATAAACTGTGTTTAGTGTTAAATCGAGAAGCCAATCATAGATGTGTGACTCCTATCAGCCATCACAGCAACTACCAAAAGTCCAGATATCTTAGATTTCACAAAGAACATGTTTGCATACATAGAACCTCATCAGACAGGCACAACACAACCAGCTGTCTTACCTATTCCTTCCCCTACCCCAAACCCCAGACTGAAAGATTTTTTTCTAAGAAAAGCCTGCACTCTTCTTAGTTGCTACAACCCAAATAAAACCTGGATTTTTTTATACAAGCTTATCTCTCAAGTATTGGTTTTCAAACAGAGAGACTCATCCCACATTAAAAATACTAAAAGACAAAAAATACTAAAAGAGAAAAGGTACCAGTCAAGAATCTAGATAAAGAATAGAATCCAGTAAAGTTATCTATCATCCATATATGAATACAGAAAGACTTTCTCAAACAAAAGCTGAATGATTGTACCATAATTATATTTACCTTATTCAAGAGTGTGTGGGAACCAAGACGTAGTATAAAAGTTAAGGTGCTTGCTTTGCACATGGCCATCCCTGTTTGATCTCTGGCACAACATATGATCTCTTGACCACTTAGTGTGGAAAAAAATCCAGAGTCTGGAAATGTCAGTGGTAAATTACTTAATGCTTTACTGTGTGTGAAGCCTTAGGTTTGATTTCAGGCCCTGCCTTCTCCAAAATATGCATAATCAGGAGGGCTGGAGGGATAAGGACACTTTGATGATGGTGTGGTACTGGAATGATGCATAAGAAATATGATTAAAAGTATTGTAAGTCCCAGTAGTGCACTAAAAGTTGTTTATAATATAATATAAAAGGGTTATTTTCTACAATAAAGAACAACAGTAACAAACTTTGAGTAAGGTGATAATTAGAATCAAAGGTGCAAATTTATCTCAGAATAGAATTTAAATAATTATAGCATTATAATTAAATAAAAGCAAGAAGCATTTAAAACTATATACACTTTAATTAGGTAATGAACTCTGAGTACAAAAGAAAAAATCTGTGACAATAGAAATAAGAGGCTAATGAAAAGAATAGACTGTCCATGCACATGAAGATGACCTGACATCAGCAAAGGTACCAGGTTTATGAGTAATCCACAGATACCACAAAACAAAATTATAGGGGAGGTATAAAAACCACACATAAAAAAGATAATAAAGGGGCAAGAGCAAGAGTGCAGTGGTAGGGCATTTGTCTTGCACATGATAACTTAGGATGGACTGCAGTTTGATCCGCCGGTGTCCATATGGTCCCCCAAGCCAGGAGCGATTTCTGAGTTCATAGCCAGGAGTAACCCCTGAGTTTGACTGGGTGTGGCCCAAAAAGCAAAAAAAAAAAAGTAATAGCAATGATAGATATTATATGCTGATAAAAGCTTTTTCCAGAAATATAAAGCACCAAAGTTTATTAAAATTAAATACAAATTAAATACACCTAAAAGGGAGACAGTAATATAATAGCAGAAGACTTAGAGCTAGAGCAATAGTGTTGCATTTCGCCCTTAGGATGGGCTTGGATGGAGAAGGATGGAGGCCTTTATTCTTAGGCCATGGCCACGTGGCTTCATCCCCCATCAACCGGCGGGTCTGGGGTCCAGGAAAGCGACAGGTATTGAACTCACTCACAGGCAGGCTTCAGGAAGCATCAACTTTATTCATGCCCTATCCACCACATGTGTGGCCTATATCAAAACCTTTTAAGCATTCAGCCATTCTTAGCTAGCCCTGCATCTTAACTCCTTTCAGCCATCTTCCCTTTGACCTCCATCCTGGCAAAAGACCAAAAGGGGCCCTAATCCTCTCTGGTCAAAGCCTTATCTACCTTTTCCAAGACCCCTCCCAGGAAATGGGCGGGGTCTTGCAGGTAAGGTCAAGTTACCTAGGAAGAATGGGGGTATGAGGCTTCACAATAGTACAGCAGCTAGGTGATTTGTCTTGCATGTGGCCAACCTGAGTGCAATCTCCATATGGTCCCCTGAGCCTGTCAGGAGTGACTTCAGAGCATAGAGCCAGGAGTAATCCCTGAACATCTCCAGGTATGGCCCCAAAACAAAGCAAAACAAAACAAAAAACAAAGCATGCTACAAATAACTATGGGTCAATGAAGAAATCAAAGAAAAAAAATTTTTGGAAACAGGGATCAGAGCAATAGTGTAGTAGGTAGAGCATTTACTTTGCCACATGGCCAATTAGGTTCAATCCCCAACCTCCCATATGGTCCTCTGAGCCTGCCAGGAATGATCTCTGAGTACTGAACCAGGAGTAAGCCCTGAGACCTGCAAGGTGTAACCCAAAAACTTGGAGACAAATAGAAATACAAAAAGACTTCAATGTCATTAGGTCTTGAAAACTGTTTTAAGTGAAAGATGTAAATCAAGTTGTTGAATCAAGTTGCCTTGTAATTCACTGTCAGCTGTGATTTCTTTTTCGTTGTCAGCATAGAACCAAATGATGTACAAAAAATCCAAAGCCCTGCTTTCCAACTTCAGCAAAATCTACAGACACAGCAAAGGCAGTATTTAAAAGGATGTTTGTAGCAATAACCAAAATAGAAAAATCTCAAGCAAAAGAGCTACAGGAACTAAAGGTCAAAGATCAAAGTCAGTATAAAAAGAGAAATACTAAAAACTAGAGTTTATACTGACAGGAATGATCCCGGAACATTTTTTGGTTAAAAAAAAAAAGAAAAGAAAAAAGTATGCAAAGATAAATCCTTCAAGAGTTGTATTCTTTGAAAAGATTAAAAAAGAAAACCAATAGTAAGACTCACCATAAGGAAAAAACTCACATAAAATCAAGAAGCAAGGGAAGTTATAGTGGATAACATAAAAATGCAAGTTTCGGGCCGAGCACTGGCGCGGAACAGTAAGGTGTCTGCCTTGCTGGCACTAGCCTAGGACGGACCGCAGTTCAGTTCCCCGGCATCCCATATGGTCCCCCCAAGCATGGAGTGATTTCTGAGCACATAACCAGGAGTAACCCTGAGCGTCAAAGGGTGTGGCCCAAAAAAAACAAATAAACAAAAAAAGCAAGTTTCATTTATACCCAAAATTGGAAAACTTGGGAAAGAAAGCCTTGAGTCATAAAACCATCCATAATTAAATCATGAAGAAATAGAAAATCTAAATTTGCAAGTCACTAGGTAGAGAGACTGAAACAATAAGCAAAACCATCCTCACAGTATCTATATATGGCTTCATTGGCGTTTCCACCAAACACCCAAAAAAAAGCTGAGGAGGTGAGAATGCTTCCAAGTCACCTATACCAAGATCAGACAAGGGCACAATTTGCAAAGAAAATTATATACTAGTCTATATGCAAAGCAATAAATCATAAACCAAATTTAATTACTTATCATGCTTGATTCAACATGACTAAATTTATCAGTGTGATATAACACATCAACAAAATGAAAGCTAAAAATCATATGTCTCAACTGATGCAGAAAGAGTTGAAAATATTCAACATTCATTTTGATGAAAACTCAATAAAATAGATACATAGTGATGGCTAAATAAGATAAACCCACTAGCAACATCATACCCAGTGGTAGAAATGGAAAGTTCCAACAGTAAGATCAGAGGCAGAAATGTATCCACTCTCACCTCTGATTTTACCAGAAGCTCTTGCCAAAATTAGAAATAAAACTATTTGCAAATGACATGCTTATCAACACATCTAAAACCCTCAATGTTACTGAAAAAAAATTAGAAAAATATAGTATATTTGTAGAAATAAATATCAACTAAGCAAAACTCTGTTGCATATCTGAACATGGTTCTGGGAAAACTAAACAGCCAAATACAAAAAAGAATAAAGCCATAACATTATCTTACAACATTTACAAAGGTTATTTTTAAGTAGATTAAAAACCTAAAAATAAAACCTTAACATACAATAAATAGAAGAAAACTTAAGTGATAAGCTCTTTACTCACCAGCATCAGCGTGTTACTGTGGGTTCTTTTCCAACAGCAAGTGAACAGAAATTATAAACAAGGGGGCCCAACTGTTAAGTTTATAACTTAAAAAAATATAGGTTTTTTTCTTCTTCCATCTACTTCTTTCTCTTTCTTCACTTCAAACTGTGTTACGATGATATCATAAAGCCCATGCTGTCAGTTTCTTTTTAGGAAAGAAACCTCAATGCACAAGACCCGGTGGATGACACTACATAGGGTAGACACCTCTTATAGTGCTCACTATCATATTGCTTAGTAAACTAGACGTGAAAATTATGCTTATACTAAAATGCTCCAGCCACTACCTAACCCTGAAAGCTTCATTTAGCAAAGTTCACCCCTGTCAATGATGAAGTGCCTAGAAATTGGAAAACCTTCCAACTCTGAGGCACTGGCCCAATTATTTTTCTTTTTCTTATTTTTTCCTCTCCTTTTTTTTCTTTCTTCTTTTTTTCCCTCTTTTTCCTCTTCTTCCCTCCTAATCTATATTTAGCTATTTATCTTTTTTTGTTTTTGGGTCACACCTGGCAGCACTCAGGAGTTACTCCTGGCTCTATGCTCAGAAATGGCTTTTGGCAGGCTCGGGGGACCATAAGGGATGCCGGGATTCGAACCACTGTCCTTCTGCATGGAAGGCATACACCTTACCTCCATGCTATCTCTCCGGCCCCATATTTATCTTTTCTTAACACGATTATGTCTTAAGCGCCTAGACCCATTCTATGAGGGTCAAGCCTCCAACAGCAACTTATGAAAAGATCTCTAATGTCTGTCTATAAGTGGGTATAAGTTTGTATATAGTGTACTCTTCTTTGTCTGCCCAACCTATACTGTAAACAATCCATGCCTATACTATATAGAGCCTCTCATATATTATCTCCTCTCCCCTCTTCAGAACTCCTTATATTCTTTTGTCCCCCCCAATCCTGATCCATTATCCCTTCCTATTTAACCCTCTTTACCCTCAGTTCTTAACTCATTAGGTACCGAAACTAATCATCAGCTCCAATAAGTCACCACCTAACTCCCAGAGTTAAAGGATACCCTCACAATCCAACATCTCAGGCCCCAGCAAGAAGCTACAACCACCACTTCTGCAGATTCATTCTCTGTGGCACTTCTCACATGCACCCCCAAATGTAGATTGTTGAATGTTATCAAATTCAGCCCCAAAAGGAGCCCCAGCTCAAGGACACTACTGAATTCCTTATTGCTGCAAACCATTTCTCTCTCTCTCTCTCTCTCTCTCTCTCTCTCTCTCTCTCTCTCTCTCTCTCTCTCTCTCTCTCTCTCTCTCTCTCTCTCTCTCTCTCTCTCTCTGTCTCTCTCTCTCTCTCTCTCTCTTTTTTTGGGGGGGCCCACACCCATTTGATGCTCAGGGGTTACTCCTGGCTAAGCGCTCAGAAATTGCCCCTGGCTTGGGAGGACCATATGGGACGCCGGGGGATCGAACCATGGTGCTTCCTTGGCTAGTGCTTGCAAGGCAGACACCTTACCTCTAGCGCCACCTCTCCGGCCCCAGCAAACCATTTCTCAAACCCAACAAGACCACGATATGGGATGAAAATGGGCCCTGAATCTTACCCCTCCAAAGAATATCTCAAAATACTTAATGGGGATATATATGTTAACTTTGTGTGTTCAATACCTCAATAGTTATGTCTCTTAGTGTGTTTATTTCCAAATGTAAAAGTAGCCTCCTCCATCCCCCTTTTCTCCCTCCCTTTTTTTTAAATATTCTTTTAAGTTTTTAATTTACTCATTTTTTAAAAATTTCTATATATATAATTTTTCTCTTTAATTTTACTTGTTTGAGTTCTGCTTGGTACAAAATTCTAGAAGAACAAATCTTGCTTAGGATAAATGCTCAGGTCAAAACCGGGGCATAGAGACTGTATAGCCTGTCATTATTAACCCCCACATGCACCAGCAATATAATATGGCACTGTTCCCTTTTGCATAGGCATACTAAAAAAGGGGGAAGTCTTATGTATAGAAACAAGTTCTTATCTACTAGAGATAAGAACCCATAAATTTTGTAATACAGGGGTGCTTCCCACTCTGAACATTTGTCATTGGGACTCGACTTAGACTCCACATGATTGGACAGCAATCCTCCAACCCTAAACCCCAGGTTCCAACCTTAGAACCAACACAGTTCCCTGCAACAGTACTAGGACTCAAACACCCTCTGGGGAGCACCTAGTACCACTCTGGAACCAACTTGCACCAGGTTGATACAACATACTGACAACAGCAACAACTAGATCTAAGAGCAGGTTACCCTACCTCATAACCTACTGGTAAGAGGAAATCAGAAGACACTAAGTCCTTGATATGCACAAAAATCAAGATCACTAATTACAGAAGACTAACTTTGACAACCGCACTGGGCAGAACTTTTCCTGGGTCCAATAAGAAAGACCCTAGCCTAAGGTTCAGCCTATGATTTGAGCAAAACCAAGATCTCGGGGCCAGGAAGGTGGCACTAGAGGTAAGGTGTCTACCTTGCAAGTGCTAGCATAGGACAGACAGCAGTTCTATCCCATATGGTCCCCCCAAGCCAGGGGCGACTTCTGAGCGCATAGCCAGGAGTAACCCCTGAGCGTCAAATAGGTGTGGCCTAAAAAACAAAAACAAACAAAAACAAGATCTCTAATTCCAGAAGTCTGACTTTCACAACTACAACTGAGCAGAACTTCTGGAACCATAAGGAAAGGCTATAGCCTAGGCTTTGACCTAAAATCTGTATAAAAACCAAGATCACTAATTACAGAAAACTGACTACAACTATCACAGAGTAGAACTTCTAGTACCATAAAGAAAGACTCTATCTTAGACTTTGTTCTATGACCTGTGCAAATACCAAGATCTCTAATTACAGAGGACTGATTTTGTAGCCACAACTGAGCAGAACATTTCCTGGCACCATAAAAAGACTTTGGGGTTCAATAATGATCTTATCTGGAACCTGTAGTTGTTCCTATGACAATATGCTTCCAGGGTGGAAAACCCTGTATCTCTTAGGCAAAGGGAATTCCCTTTCAAATTTCCCCCAATACTTACTGTGCCTATGCAAAAAAGAAAAAAAAAACTCACCACACCAGCCCTCCTTACTTTTTTTTCTTTTTTGTGTTTTTGTTTAGTAGTTGTTTATTGTGGCAGTGTATATTTTGTCATTGCTGCTTCTTCTTTATTTTTTTTCCTCTTTTTCCCCCTTTTTCTTCTTTTAAATTGACATTAATAACTTCTAGATGTATTCCTCCCAGCTTTTTTTCCCTTTCCCAACAGAACCACAGAATTTGAATCATATCTTTATGCCCCAGAAAAAGGGGGAGAGGGGGAGAAAGTAGATGGTACCAGGAGCAAACAGTTACGTGAACATTGAGTGGAAATAAATAATGATCAGGCCTAAATACCAAACCCAAAGTCAACGACACAGAATCAAGATCTACAACAAGTTATATACAAAGGGGACCAGTTACACTAGCAGTACAGGGGACAAGGGGGGGGGGGGAGTATGGGATGCATGCTGGACAGGGACGAAGGGAAGTCAATACTGGTGATGGGGAATTGCCCTAATTCATTGTCACTATGTACCTTAAGTATAACTGTGAAAGACTTATAATTTACATTATTTTTTAAATAAGGTAGCTTTTAGACAACTAAAAATGTACAGGAAAAAAAAACTAATTTATTCAGAACCAGAATGATAGCACAGCAGGTAGAATATTTGCCTTGCACTTTGCCAACCCAGGTTCAATCCCCAGCATCCCATAGGTTCCCTGAGAAGCACCCTGAATGACTCCTAAGTGTAAAGCCAGGAATAACTTCTGAGCACTGCTGGGTGTGGCCCAAAAACAAAAGAGAGAGAGAAAGAGAAAGAGAGAGAGAGAGAGAGAAAGAGAGAAAGAGAGAAAGAGAGAGACCCATCTTTGTTCAAAGAAAAGGTAGTCTATTGATAGGAAGAAGTTGCTTGAAACCACATGTTAAAGTAAAAAGATTCATGCTTCTAAACAACAGAAACACATACAACTTAGTTGTTATCAATGGGGATAAGGACAGCTCAGAGATAAAGCACCTGCCTTGCAGACATGAGGCCTAGAGTTCAGTCCCCAGCAATGCAACCAAGTTCACACTCTTAGCATTTACAACAATTATGGCACAACAAAGTGGGCAATGCCATGTCACTGCTGTAACAGCAGTAAAAGAGGGTGTCAATGTTAATGCACAAACATTCCACAAACCAAGAAGGGTGTGCTCAGTAGATAACTGTAAATCTGTTCCGTATAACATCTCATTAGAGAAATGCCAAACCACAGTGAAATGTTACCACTTCACACCTTGCCATCTGTGACAGCAAAGATGGCCCTAAGGGTTTATGTTGAATAAAATAAGCCCGGAGAAAGATTAATATTGTATGATTTCACACATAGGTGGATTGTACAGAAACAAAAATATTTGAGGCCAAGGAGATGGTTCAAAGGCTGGAGTGCATGTGTAAGGCCTCAAGTTCAATCCCTAAATCTGCATAGAAACTCCAGGCACCAGTAGAGTTTTTAATATAAAATTACCTCAATACAAAAGGAAAATTAGGGTTAGGAATAAGCTCATTAAGTGAGCACTTGCCTCCCATGGGGAGGCCCTGGGCTTGATTCCCAACACTGTCAAAAACAAACAAAAAATAAAATAAATGCAGCCGACTGAATGGGAAGCATTATTTGCAAGTTGCACATTCAACAAGGGATGCATATCCCTCGCATTAATGGATACCCAAAGTATATAAGCAATTCATGCAATTCAACAGCAACAAAATTTATGTAAAACTGACAGAAGGGGGGCGGAATGGTGGTGCAAGTGGTAAGCCCTTGCCCGAACTAGCCTAGACTGACCGATCCCCAGCGTCCCATATGGTCCCCAAGCCAGGGGCGATTTCTGAGCACATAGCTAGGAGTATCCCCAGAGCGTCACCGGGTGCGGCCTATAAACCAAAAAACAAAACAAAACAAAAAAGAAACCTGACAGAAGATTGGGAGGGGGACAAAAAAAATTAAAACTGACAAAAGATTTGGAATAGGCACTTCACCAAAGACAACATCCAGATAGCCAACAGAATGTTCAAGTTTATAATTAGGGATATGCAAGTTAAAACTACCGTGAAATATCACCTCACATGTTAGAGTGACTTATTGAATACAAAAATACAATACAAGAGCCCAAATGATAGTACAGTGGAAGGGCGCTACCTGGGTTTGACCCCCAGCATCCCATAGGAGTAAACCCTGAGTACCACCAAGTGTGGCCCAAAAACAAACTCATAAAAGCACCCGGAATGTCTATAACGCTTCAATTCAATGTTGGGCCAATGAAAAATAATTTATGCACAATAAGTGAATAAAGCAAGCAAGAGCCTAGGATAGTTGTGTGCCTTTGTGAGTCATCTCGTCGCTGAATGAGAAGCTGAGCAGCTAAACCCTTGAAAAAAGCCAATTAGAACTCTAGGGTTACTGAATTCTTTGGGCTCAGAGGTCACATGTAGTACCAGGGGTCAAGCTGGGGCCAGCGGCATACTAGGCAAACTCCTTAACCCCTGTGGCCTCCAGTTGAAAATGTTAAGACAGAAAACCACAATCGATGTCTGAGATTCAACTAAGCGGGTCTTATTCTAGCTGAGACACCCCACCCCACCCCCAACCTGTAGTGTAAATGACGGTCCTTTGAAACCCCTAAGCATCGAATAAATGCAGCACTGACTGTTTTGGAGCCGGAGGGGCGTCGGCAGGAGAGGTTGTAAGCCCGACTCGGATCGCAGGAGCAGAGGTGGGGAAGGGAGGTGGGAGCGAGAGAAAAATCGCTGCAGTTGCTTTCCGCCCCTCCCCTCCACGCCCCATTCATCCCTTTGTTGCTGTCGCTGGGATTTTGGTGCTGAGTTAATAAAGAGCTTTCAGAAAACCCATCATTTTGATTAAAGCCACAGCCCATTCTGCCAGACAGCACTTCGGAGCCTGCCTAAGCCCCGCACTCCCCGGTCAGCGCCGCCCACGCAGGCCATTAAACGATCTACGGCAGCAGCTCATGGCCTTCGGAGCCCCAAGCTCGCTCGGCTCCGGAGCTGCGGCTGCTGCTCCCTACCCGAAGTAGCCCAGGCGGCCTTTCAAGCAACAAGGATTCCCATTCAGCGCCGAGTGGGCTCCAGGGTGTTGGGAGGGAGAGAGGCAAAACCACACCCATTGAGGGACGGTTTGCGGTCCCGGGCTCGCTCCCCTCCCCATCAACATCTGAACATCCAATACCACCCCCAACCCCACACCCCCACACCCTGAGCTAGGCGAGGCCCCGCCCCCTTTATAAATCAGCGAAGTTAAGCGGCCACGTTGTTACCCCGGCCAGCTGTGCTGTGGGTCTCGGAAACCCAAATCCTGTTCGGGGACCCAAGAGCAGCAGAAAGCTAAAGCCACCTGGCCTGGCATTCCAGCCCTACCAGGCCCTTCTTAGCCCTTTATGTTCACAGTGGTAACGGGAGAGTGTCAAAATACGTTGTTTTCTCTAAGATCTCAAATTCTATACTTAGAATACTACTTACAGTTGAAATCTGGCTACACTATGTAAATTATGTGACGTTTAGCAATTTATTTAATATCCCTGGGCAGCTTCAGTTCTCCTCTGTAAAGTTGGTGATAGAACCTGACTCAGCCATTATAGGATTAAATGTAATTATGCTTAATTTCCCCTAATAGCGTTTTATACAGCTTGGCTGCTTAAACTGAAACACGACCCCATTTGGAGGTTACATAAATTAATGTGGGGGGTTGACAAAAACTGCCAATAGTAAAAGGTTTCTGAATGGACAAAGACTAAAAATTCACAATAAGTCATGTTATGAACACAGAGATTCTAGCACTGCTTTCCATAATGCATTCATTCCTCCAGCGAAGAAAAGGCTGGTAAAAGTCGAAGGGCCTCAGCTATAGAGCTACAGCAATGCCAGGACAAAGTGAAAACGCAAAACCGGCAAAGCAGTCACTTGTTCTAAGGACTACTGAGTGTTTAAAGTGGGCCAGACACGAAATGCCCATTTGTATGTAGGTATAACTATAAAATTATATTCATTTTACAGCTAAAGAACTGAAATCTTTGATGATGGAGTGGGGTGATTTGGTCTGATTCACAGGGATTTGGAATGAGGTTTTGCAATGCCAGCTCCATCCATAACAGAACTGTTACTTCTTTTCGCAGATGATGTCTTAGGGCAGTGCTTCTCAAATAGTGGGGCGCGCCCCCCCAGTGGGGGCGCGAGGCCCGCAAACACTGTCATAACAAGCTACGCCCCATGTTTACGTCTCTGTATGTCTCTGGAGCTGAGAGTTGCTGTGTTCTGCTTCAAACCCCGCTTTGAAAAGCTATGCATTGCAAAACGTGCTCATTGTAGCCATTAATCCAGACATCACCTCAAATTATTTTATATATTTTTGTTTTGCAGGTCAAAGTTTTTTTAATAAAGATACTATTTACAGTCGCACAGGGGGGCCGAAAAAATGTTTTCTACTTCTTGGGGGGACATGACAGAAAATAATTAAGAAGCACTGTCTTAGGGGCAGAGGTGGGACTGAGTAGAGCTGGGCTCACAGCAAATAGGGCCTGGTGACCTGGTGTCCACCAGACAGCACTGCCCCCTCCCCCCAGGCACTTTGCACAGGCAAAGTGTCTGCAAAGATTTTGTTGGTATCTGGTGCCTTCCACCACAGCTGGGCTAATTTTCCATAATCTTGGAGCGGAAGAGATAAATACAGTGACATTTTTAAAGCCCCAGCTCTTGCTTTGTGCCCAAAATAACGCCGCCATTTCTGGGTTAAGAACATAAAGACGCCATATGCTATGAACCCAGATTCAAAAATTAGAATAGTTTTTCGTAAATCTTTCTAGCTAGCTAGAATCAACTACAAAAATACATTATTTTTTTGTTTGTTTGTTTCCATGTCCTCCGGGCTTTGTGGTTTTCTCCACCTTATGTTCTAGGCTCTGGGATAGGATCCACAAGAGCAGGAAATTTCCCTTTACAGCCTCTTCTTTCCCTCAAATGCTGGACTAACTCTGTGCTTAAACCAAAGGTTTAGCACGGAAAGGTGATTGCCACTCTATTCTTTGTTGTACAACTCGGAGCAAGTCTCTTGGCCCCTCAGCTCCTGTTCTATTATAGGAAAATTAAAGGTAACAATTTCCATCTAATGGAATTGTGTGTACTAAAGAGACAGCACCATAAATCCCAGACCCCTGAGCCACCTGCAGAAACTGAATTGGGGTGGGGGCACTGTCTGCTGCTCTGGAGAGATCCTCTGCTACCCCTCTCCATCTACTTATTCTTGGGTGTTGAACTTGTAGGAATTTTTCCTGGGGTCCTCCTCCTTGGATGCTATCTCTCCAAGGATCTTAAAGGCAACAAGCAGTGAGATTTCCCATATCAGAAGTAGGTGCTAGGCTGCGAGCCATCCTCCAGGGTCCTCTGAAGGAGGCCAAGCTAAAGGGGAGGTAGCACAACCAAGGCCTGAGCTCTGCTGCATTCCAGCCCTGCCGTTCTGCCCTCTGCTATTGCTACTTTGCCTTTTGGGACACAGACTTAAAGTTCTTCCTACACCAGCAGCCAGACTAGAAACACATCGACTTTACTTATCATTTACAATGAATTAGCTAGGGTACTAGCAATTAGGGATATCAGTTTAGGCTTCCAGCCATGAAGAGACCTGAAAGTAGAAAAAAGCAAAGTGGGTTGTTTTGTTTTGTTTTTTAATTAAAAAATAAGCAACATTGTTTTAAGGGATAAAGTAGGTTCAGGAGATTATATGAGATGCCAGGGATCGAACATGGGTTGGCTGCAATGCACTTGCCTTGCATGCAGCCAACCTAGGTTTGATTCCTAGAACCCCCAAATTCAAACAATCCAGGAGGCACAGCCACAGCAGAGTGTCACAGTTGAGTGTCAACAAAAGTTGCCTCTCGGTTCCTGAGTGCGGCTTGGGAGATAATTGTACAAAATCAAAAACACAGATTCCAAGGAAGCTGTATAAATTGTAATAAATTGTAACACACAGTAGGCCCTTAGTAAAAAAGAACGAGAGGGATTTTGATGGACTAACTTGGAAAGGTGTTCATTAAAAATTTGTTTTAGATCTATAGGTCTGGAGATTTGTCCCTAGGGACTTAATTCTATCTCACTGGTCATGTAGTCTGTCTTTATTTCCTACTATGCTGTTCAGTCTCTATAGCTTTATAGTTTCAAGTTGGGTCATGAAATACCTCCTAGTTCTTCTTTTTCAATCTAGCTTTGGCTATTTAGGATTTTTATGATTCTATACAAGCTTTATTTACTATTCTAAATCCCAGAAGAATGTCATCTGAATTTGAATGGAAACTGTTAATGCAATATAATATTATAGATAGGATGGTCATTTTGACAATATTGATACTTCTGATCCATGAATATGGAATATTTTTTCATTTCCCTAAGGTCTTCTAATTTTTGACAAAGGAACTGGGAGCATGAAATGAAGTAAAGAGAGACTCTTCAACAAATGGTATTGGGAAAACTAAATGTCCACTATAAAACAAAATGAAGTTACATCCACATCTCATACCTACATAAAAGGTAATTCATGGGGCTGGAGTGATAGCACAGCAGCAGGGCATTTGCCTTGCAAGTGGCCAACCTGGGACAGACCCAGGTTTAGTTCTCGACATCCCATATGGTCCCACAAGCCTGCCAGGAGCAATTTCTGAGCACAGAGCCAGGAGTAATCCCTAAGCATCAATCGGTGTGGTCCCAAAACAAAACAACAACCAGAAAAAGTGATTCAAAGTGGATCCAAGACTAGATTCCATAAAATACTGAGGAAAATATAAGCCAAACACTCCAGGATTTGTACCTCAGACGTTCTTCAATGTGATTATATTGGCAATGGCAACAGAATGAAAAATAAACCAATGGTACTACATAAAATTAAAGAGTTTCTGCAAGGCAAAAGAAACACAGGCTGAAACTAAAAGACACTAAATGATAGACAATATTTGCATACAACATGTTAAAAGGCTTATATCAAGGACCAGTGCAATAGCACAGTGGGGAGTGCATTGGCCTTGGGTTCAATCCCTAGCATCTCTCCTAAGCAAGACCAGGAGTGACTCTCAAGTACAGAGTCAAGAGTAACTCAAGAACTGCCAGATGGGCCCAAAATAAACAAACAAAAAGTAGAAAGAAAAAAAGGCTGATATTCAAGATATATTAAAGTAGTCACAAACCAAAAAACACAAAAGCCCTATCAAAAATTGGGGAGAGGAGGAGCCAGAGCAAGAGTATAGTGGGTAGGTATTTGTTCTGCAGATGGCCAGCCTAAGTTCAATCCCTAACACCCCATGTAGCTCCCCAAGACAGCCAGGAATAAATTCTGAGTGCAGAGCCAGGAGTAACCCCTAAGCACTGCTGAGTGTGGCCCAAAATTAAAACAAAAAAAAATGGGGCAAGGCACTGGACTCTTCTAAGAAAATGACAGGTGGCCAATAGGCACATGAAAAAATGCTCATCATCACTTATCTGTGATTATCAATAAAACTGGGAACAAACTGTGTTGGTGGGAAAATGGTGAAAAAAGAACCACACCTAACAGTACTCAGGGGTTACTCTAGCTCAGCATTCAGGAATCATTTCTGGAGGTGCTCAAGGAACCATATGGGATGCTTGGGATCAAACCCAGGTAAACAACATACAAGGCAAGCACTGCCTACTGTACTATTGCTCTGGCCCCAGAATAAAAAAATTAATTCGCTAATTCTGGGGCCAGAGTGATTTACAGTGGATTAAAACACTTGCCTTGCATATGGCTGATCCAGGTTTGATCCCTGGCACCCAGTACTCCAAGCCCATCAGAAGTGATTCTTGAAAGTCAAGAATAAGCCCTGAGCACAGCCAAATATGCCCTCAAACCAAAAAACAAATGAAAAAATAAAATTAGGTTAATATGCTACTTTATAGTTATAACTGCTTTCCTGATTTGCTTTTAGAAAAACATGTTTTAAGTTTAAGTAAACAAAAAGTTACATATTAACTATGGGATTAAAAATTAACCTGTGAGTAATAGCACTGTGGGTAGGCATTTCTCTGTACAGAGCCAACCCAGATTTATTCCCCAGCATCCCAAATGGTCCCCGAGCACTGCCAGAAATGACACTTAAGCACAGAGCCAGGAGTAACCCCTGAGTGCCGCTGGGTGTGGCAAAAAATTAATCTGTGATAGCTCATCAGGCTGTGCTGTGTGCCCCTTGTATGCAGGAGGAATGGGATTTATTCCTGGTGTCTCATGCACTACTGGGAGAAGAGCTACCAAGCCTTGGCAGGTGTGGTTATGGGTTTGATTCCTACAATCCCCACCCCCAAATTTGAAAAACAGTTGACAGTTGATAGTCTATGGACTTCTGGGTGTTAATGTGTCAAATGACATTCTTCAAAGAAGTGGATCAAACACTTCTAAAATTCATTTGGGACAATAAACACCCTCGAATAACTAAAGCAATCCTTGGGAAAAGGAATATGGGAAGCATTACTTTCCCCAACTTTAAACTGTATTACAAAGCAATAGTTCTCAAAACAGCATGGTATTGGAATAAAGACACACCCTCAGATCAGTGTAATAGGCTTGAGTACTCAGAGATTGTTCCCCAGACATGCAATCACCTAATTTTTGATAAAGGAGAAAGAAATCCTAAATGGAGCAAGGAAAAGCTCTTCAACACGTGGTGTTGTCACAACTGGTTAGCCACTTGCAAAAAAGTGAACTCAGACCCTCAGCTAATATCATGTATGAAGGTAAAATCCAAATGGATTAAAGACCTGGATATCAGACCTGATATCATAAGGTATAAAGAACAACACGTAGGTAAAACACTCCATGACATTGAAACTAAAGGCATCTTCAAGGAGAAAATTGCACTCTCCAAACAAATGGAAGTAGAGATAAACAGATGGGAATATATTAAGCTGACATGCTTCTGCACCTCAAAGGAAACAGTGCCCAGGATACAAGAGCCACCCACTGAGTGGGAGAAACTATTCACCCAATACCCATTCGATAAGGGGCTAATATCCAAAATATACAAGACACTGACAGAACTTTACAAGAAAAAACTTCTAATCTCATCAAAAAATGGAGAGAAGAAATGGACAGACACTTTGACTAAAAAGAAATACAACTAGCCAAAAGGCACATAAAAGAATGCTTCTGTAACCCAACTATGATCATGTTACTTAAATAAAAAATATATTAAAAAATGCTCCATGTCACTAATCATCTGGGAGATGCAAATCAAAACAACTATGAGGTACCATCTCACACCATGAGATTGGCACACATCACAACGAATGAGAACTAGCAGCGCTGGCCGGAATGTAGAGAGAAAGGAACTCTTATCCACTGCTGGCTGAATGCTGTCTAGTCCAACTTTTATGGAAAGCAATATGGAGATTCCTCCAAAAACTGGAAATTGAGCTCCCATATAATCTATCTATACCACTCCTAGGGATATACCCTAGGAACACAAAAATACAATACAAAAACCCTTCCTCACACCTATATTCATTGCAGCACTATTTACAATAGCCAGGCTCTGGAAACAACCAAGATGCTATTCAACAGATGAATGGCTAAAGAAACTGTGGTACATATACACAATGGAATATTATGCAACCATCAGAAGAGATGAAGTAATGAAATTTTCCTATACATGGATATACATAGGATCTATTATGCTGAGTGAAATAAGTCAGAGGGAGAGAGATAGACACAGAATAGTCTCACTCATCTATGGGTTTTAAGAAAAATAAAAATATTCTTGCAATAATTTTCAGAGACAAAAGGGAGGAGGACTGGAAGGTCCAGCTCACTACATGAAGCTCACCACAAAGAATGATGAGTCCAATTAGAGAAATAGCTACATTGAGAACTATCATAACAATGTGAATGAATGAGGGAAGTAGAAAGCCTGTCTAGAGTACAGGCGGGGGTGGGTGGGGAGGAGGGAGATTTGGGACATTGGTGATGGGAATGTTGCATTGATGAAGGGGGCTGTTCTTTACATGACTGAAACCCAACCACAATCATGTTTGTAATCAAGGTGTTTAAATAAAGATATTAATTTTAGGGGCCCGGAGAGATAGCACAGCGGCGTTTGCCTTGCAAGCAGCCGGTCCAGGACCAAAGGTGGTTGGTTCGAATCCTGGTGTCCCATATGGTCCCCCGTGCCTGCCAAGAGCTATTTCTGAGCAGACAGCCAGGAGTAACCCCTGAGCACTGCCGGGTGTGGCCCAAAAACCAAAAAAAAAATTAATTTTAAAAAATGTAGGACCCTGCATTACAGCCAGAACATCCAACATATAGTATCACTGAGGGATAGCTGTGGGACCAGTGTGTACCCCTTTTCTGTACCCCTGAAACTTCCTTAAAATAGAGTTAATGGGAGCCAGAAAGAGATAGTACAGGGGGTAGAGGGCTGGCCTTGCAGGCAGATATTCAAATTTAATTCATGACACCCCATGTGGTCCCCAAGCGCAGAGCCAGAAATTGTCCCTGAGTACCACACCAAGTATGGCTCCCAAACAAAACAAAAAATATGTATATGTAGCTTATGGATTACAAGAAACACTTGGAGATGTACGCGATGCCAATCACTGTTGACAGGGCATTTCATTAAGGAGAACTTAAATATTTTTCATGCAAATTAGGCTGTATTTTTTAATTTATATAATCTATATAATTGTATATATTTTTATAATATATATTTTAAATGTAAAGTTCATTAAAGTCCTAGAGAATACACATTAAACCACTGACAATTGTGATTACTTCTAGGGAATGTGACCTGGAGTAGAGTGCAGCTGTTCTTATTTTAGTTCAGTACACATTTAGTTTGATATTGTTTGTCCTTTTATAATCAAAATAAATCTCTCACACACACTTCTAGCCCAGGCACTACTTGATTAATCAGCTGCAAATTCTAAGGCTAGTTGAAACAGAAAGAAACCATCATCAAAATGAAAAAGCAACCTACTGAATTGGAGAAGCTATTTGGAAGGCATACAGCTAGTAGGGGATTCATGTTAAAAATAAAGAACTCTATGGTCTGGAGCATAGTGAGTAAGGTGTTTTTGCCTTGCATGTGGCCAACTAGGGTTCGATCCCCAGGTTCCCCTGAGCCTGCCAGGAATAATTTCTGAGCACAGAACCAGGAGTAAGCCCTAAGTGTTGCTGGGTATGCCCCCCCCCCAATAAAAAACTCATATAACTCAACAACAAAACCTCAGTTTTAAAAATGAATAGAGGATCTAAGAGACATTCTCCATACAAATGGCCAACAAGAAATAATCACCTTATGATGAGAGAAACAGAGAAAAACCAGTAAGGGGCCAAAGAGACAGCACAGTGGGCATCTACCTTGCACACAGCCAACTTGGGTTCTCCATTTGGTGACCTGAGAATGGCCAAGAGTGATCCCTGAGCACAGGAGTAAGCTCTGACTTGAGCACAACTGGGTGTGACTCAAAAACCAAAAGCAACTGCCCCCCACCCCGAAAAACTCACACCTCACACCTGTTATGGCTGTTATCAAAAACACAAGGCCCAGTGCTGGTGAGGTTGTGGCAAGAAGGGCACCTTCAGCACTAAGGCGGGAATGTAAACTGGCATAGCAAAAACTGTTCTACCAAAGAGCAAATCCTGCCCTCTGCAGCAAAGAAAGATAGATTAATAAGGGAGTTACTAAGGGAAGTTAGTCAGAGCCATAAATACTGTCTCACTCAGATGTCAAAGATAAAACAAAACCAAGCTCAGCTTCTGAGAAGTGACCAATAGCTGCCAAAGGAGTTGGAGGTGGGGCTCACCAAATGGTGGTAAAGAAAAACTGAATTTCCCGATGATCAAGATGTGATGTCCAGACACTGACATCAAACGCCTTACTCTGAAACTCAAATCAGTGTCAGTTACTTCAATAAAAATTTTAAAAGGCTTGCTCAGACAAAAAAGCCACTGTTGCTAATTTGAGTCCAATAATTTGTCACTAATTTGAGTTCTATAGCTGTTCCTAAATTGGACTCAGTTTGCAGGGCCTGGAATAAAAGAAAAATGTAGTGAGAGAGAATCAAGAGGTATCACTAACAGGCAGCCTACCCAGTTTTGATCCCTGGGATCCCATATGGTCCTCCATGTTCCACCAGGAAAGATCCCTGAGCACAGAGCCAAGAATAAAAACCCTAAAAACAGCTGGGTGTGGCCCAGCCCCCAAATCCCATACCCCAAAATCCATACCACTTATTCAAAAATTAAGGGACCAGGGAGACAGCTCTGAGGGCTAGAGCACATGCTCTGGGTATGGGAGGACAAGGCTTGAATCCTAAGATCACATGGTTCCCCAACACTGCAGGGAGCACTATATCAAGAATAGCCCCAAAGCACATTGAAGTACTCCCCATCTCCTTCCCAAAAGATGAGAAGCTTCTAGATGGAAGTAGTCCATCAGAGCTGGGTTCCTTGCAAGATACACAGGCCGCCCTTGCTCCTCCTTTAACCCCACCAGTGACTCTCCAGCAAGTTCTCGCTGCTGCTCCTCTGCACCTGCATCTTCCCAACAATCCACAGCTTCTGGCTCCCCCTTGGGCTTTCAAATTTTTTGCCTCCACCCTCCCCTTTCACTTTGGTACAATCTGTGCTTCTTCCAATCTGGCAGCAGTCCCAGGCTCTGTGTTGCTGTGTCACTTCAACCATTTCTAGACAAACAGCACAATCCCTGCACTGCAGGTTTAAAATGGAGGTGAGTTGCCCCCAGAGCACTGCCATGGAGATGGTTGGAGACCTCAGCCCTGGGCACTGAAGCACTTTTTCTTTCACCCAGCAGAAACACTCTGAAGCCTATTTTCTAAGTACCCTGGGAATGTGTCTCTAAGTGCTAAGAACTAACCTTAGTAAATGATATTTCCAAGCCCACCCAAGCTAAGCACAGTCTATTCAACCCTCAGAGCAGCTTCTATGACAGTGCCTCTTCCAGGCACCCAGTGTAACCTGGGATGTGCCAAAGTACAGATCCACATATGGCCCCACAGCAGCAAACAAAGCATACTTGCCCTTCACATGAGCACCACATTCATGTGACAGGATTGCACACCTCTATATCACGTGACAAGCCCTCTAGAATCATCTATTATACGGGGGTCTCAAACTCGCAGCCTGCGGGCCGTTTGCGGCCCTCCATACAACATTTTGTAGCCCTGCCCTAGAGGAATCTTTTTTGTTTTGTTTTAGTTGTTTGGGTCACCACCACCCCCCGAATGTTCAAGGCTTACTACTGACTTTGCAGTCAAGGATCACCCCAACTTTGCCTACTGCGGCCCCCAGGTAAATTGAGTTTGAGACCCCTCATCTAGAACATGCCCAAGTCCAGTCCTGATACACAAAGGCTACCTTTCCCATCTGCTGCCAGCATTCCAAGGCACATAGTTTCTAGACCTTAGCAGGGGATAGAAAGACACCCATTAGCTTTGACCTCTGAGACTTAATTCTGTGGGTTCAGGAGAGCTGAGGAGGTTCCTGAACAAGCCTAAAGGCTCTCCATGGACAGCCAATGAACATCCTCACGTGCTGGGCATAATTTGGAACTGCCCAAAAAAACTGACTCCAGGGCCAGAGTGATGGGGCATGGTGGGGCGTTCGCCTTGCATGCTGCTGATCCAGGATGAACCATCGTTCAATCCCCCAGCATCCCATATGGTCCCCTCAAGCCAGGAGCAATTTCTGAGCACATAGCCAGGAGTAATGCCTGAGCATCACTGGGTATGGGCAAAAAAAAAAAAAAAAAAAACCTGACACCAGTTCTCTGGTCTCAACCCACTAGTCCTCAACCTTGCCTGTCACCCACACATTGTGATTCTGACCTTCAATTAGCATTAGCCTACACTGTCCCCTTAGAACTCTACTCTTTTCCACATTGTACAAGCTACCATCTAATATTCAGTATTCAATGTCTCAGAGAAATTGACCTGACCCCCCCTGGAAATCCTCAAATCCACCTTCTGGCTTCCCACAATACCCAGTCAGTATTCCGAGAGGGCTCCAGCTCTGGGAAGCTCTGGGGAGGAGGCAGGACTATCATCACAGCAGAAACTCTAGGAACATTCTAGACTCAAGGGCCCTGGCTTCCTTCCCCTGAAAGGGCCTCTTTGTGGCACTACTATGGGCAGAACTATTCTAATTTTTATATGTTATTATAACCAGGCCATTGTCTATTTCTGTCTTCCCCAACCCCATATCTTGAGAATAGGACTAAATTCTATCATATCCCCAGCACAGAGAATAGAGATGGCCTTAAGTGAATTCTGCATAAATGCTGAATGATAATTAGAATGTCCCAATCATAGTCTATAATAATGCCAAGCTAAGAGAAATGCCCTTGGATAGGATATGCTGTAATTTTCTGTGTGTGTGTGTGTTAGAGATAATACACATGTGTAACTGTGTACTGTGACTGTGCTGATGTTGGTTAATGCTGGAGGTCAAGGACATGCCCGTGAGTTGAGCTTTATGCGGATTTTCCTGGTGCCCTTCCTACTCTAAGAAGGTGGCTGCCCAGAAGCAAGGCTGTTACTCTCCTGAGGAAAGAACAAATAAATTCATTTATGTTTCTAAATCCCCAGGTTTAGAGAGCTTACTGAAGAACTCATCTTCCCTGGAGAAATCTCTCCAAGGCAAATAATCAGAATCAATTTATATTTGGTCCAGTGAAAGGAAATGAATGGGGCACTGGCTGCTGATTCAGGCAGCAGGAGAGCTGAGCGGCCACATCCTAATGACACAGGTGCTGCCGGGGGTGCTCAAGGATGCTGAGGGGCCTTGAGCCTCCTGATCAAGCTTGAGAAGTGACTTCATCTGCCTCAAAGCTATTGAGAAGCTGCCCAGGCCGTGTCAGTCAGGAACTCAGGGAGGATAGTAATGGGAGGAGGAACTGTGCTCTGCAAGGTACTCCCCAAGGGCATGGTGGACTTGAGGCTCATGCTGTGCACACAGGATTCCCTGGTACCACATGGCCCCTGGAATACTGCCAGGAATACCAATTGAGCACAAATCTGGGAATAACCCCCCCAAGCACTGCCAGGTGTGTCCCTAAACCAAGTCAAAAACAAGGACCAAAACAAAATAAACACTCACCAACTCAAATATTACTAAAATCCAAACAAATCCAGAGTGGGTGTGCAGCCTAACCCTGAATGCATCTCTAAAGAATAGCAAATAAGATTCAGGAAAACTGACTGAAGTGCCTCCACCTTCAAAACTCACACCACCCCCCCCCATACATACAATGCACCCAGCAGACTCTCGTCTCTTCCTCAGGAAACCTGGGAGAGGGAAGTTGGGTAGTTTGTGCTCCTTCACTCTCCACCCCACCTCCATTGCCCAAAAGCTCACAGAGATCCAGACCTGCTCAGCTCTTCCCATCACTCCCCATCTCCAGCTTGCTGTACATGTGGGTCTGCCTTAGCTAGAGCTAAGAATCTAGCTTTGTCACAGACCTTTAGGGGACCCTTGGATGAGGATGGGAACAGAGCTATGACGTGTTTTTCGGCAGCACAGTATATCCAATACAATCCAAAAAAGATCAGAGAAGGCTGGGGAGAGAGTGGTTGGGGGCACATTTCACCTGTGCCCAGATCTACGGCACCCTTAGGAACCACTTGATCCAGTGACCAACTATTGCTGGGGTTCCTGAACCCCTCAAATGCCAGAGAGAAGATTTGAGAGGAAACTTGCATTCTGACTCTGCAGAATGCTACCAGAGCAGAGCTGCAGACAGATGTGTGGGATGGCAATATAGCCTCATACCCCAGCTCTAGGAGAATGGGCATAGAAAAAATGAAAGGTGTACTCATAATTTCTTATTCAAATGAGCTTTTACATACAGAAGGTGCAGAATGTTTTTCCAAGAAGAAGCAATTGTGTGTGAGTGTGTGTGTGCATATGTGTAGTTGCTGCCTTCACAGCAATCCCTGACCTCATTTCTCCCCTTAATAAGGACATGCAGATGCCTCCTGGGAGTGTCATTGCCATGACAACAGCAGAGGCCCAGGGTGAGCAGGTTAGTGGAACAATCGTGTATTCTAAATTCCCCAGTGAGGCCTGAAGCTTTGCTCACTCACAATGCAAAAAAAACTCATTCCTTAAGGGATCCCCCAAAATCTGTGGACTCTGGACTACTATCTTCAGAAGAAATAGAAGCAAGGGTTCCAGGGGGACCCCTCCATGGGGAATTGATTTTGTCCCTTACATGACGAAGAGCACGGATCATCTTATAAAACTGTACCTGGTTTCTGCAAAGAGAGACAGGAAATCAAGATGAAAGCAGTCCCCCAAGAACACACACATACAGGCACTTAAGCAAATATCTATAATGCCTGGGACATCTCTATAATAGGTGCAGTCATTTAAGGCACTTGTATTAGGTTAAACCCAGTTTGATCCCTGACATTGCACAGAGCAACTCCTGAGCTCTGACCTGAGAGTGCAACTGAGGACAACTCGGGCCTGCAGACATGAAAGAAGAGGCTCAGCCCTTGAAAACACATTAAAAATTGCTACAGTTTACTAAACGCTGTCCCTCAGGCTTTGTGATCTTGTGCTGTCTCATTCCTGTTAAAAACTACAACTAGCTCTATTTTACTGAAAAAGAAACTAGGAATTAGTTCGGTTATGGGCCAGCACCAGGGCAGAGATGGAGACAGAATTATTCAGTCCAGTCCAGGAGCCTGAGCTCCTGGCGATTCTCAATTCTCACTGATCTGGAGCAAAGACTCCTCTGCAAGAAATCTGTCTGGTCTGAGTCACCAGACAGGGATAGTTAAAACTTAAGGGTACAGCAGAATCACATGGGTGGGGTGTCACATCCACTTCCAGGATGTCTCTCAGTGGCTGGGCACACAGCTTGCTCGGTGAGGCTCAGGGGCTATTGCCATTGCTAACACACACACACACACACACACACACACACACACACACACACACACACACACACGACCTGTAGCATTACTATTCCAAGAATTGCACTTTTTGTTTGTTTTTTGGGTTATACCTGACAGTGCCTGGAGATGCATGCACGCACACACACACACACACACACACACACACACACACACACACACACACGACCTATAGCATTACTATTCCAAGAATTGCACTTTTTGTTTGTTTTTTGGGTTATACCTGACAGTGCCTGGAGATGCATGCACGCACACACACACACACACACACACACACACACACACACACACACACCAGAGACCTGTAGCATTACTAATCCAAGAACTGCACCTTTTGTGTTTTGGGCTATACCTGACAGTGTTTGGAGGTGCCCATGGCTTACCCTGGCTCTGCACGCAGAAATCACTCCTACCAGGCTCAGGGGACCATATGAAATGGCAAAAATTGAACCCAAGTCGGCAGTGTGCAAGGTAAACACCCTACCTACTATGCTATTGCTTGGCCCAAGAAATGCACTTTTAAGAAGCACCTACTAAGATTTCCCCTAAGCCACCTCTCTTCCCTAATTATTCCCTCACTGTTCCATCACCATCCTCTGGGATTTGTTTGGCAAGCTATTATGTTCCACAAGACAGAGCTGCATGCCTGGATAATTTCTGAACTTGTGGAAATGGGTAATATTTCCCACTGCAAAGTTCCTGTTATCCTGAGACACGACCACCACCCACCATGAAATGTAAACAGAGACCCTGGATAGGCAAGCAGAAAGCCCAGTTAGCCCCATCTCTGGGAGCCAGGCCAGCTCCCTGGAAGGCAAGGACAGTCTTTATTCCCTACTGGGGTTCTTTCTAGGAACCGGTCCTCAGAGGGCAAGGGTTTTAGACTGAGACCTCAGCAGAGCATTCACACTGAGAAAGGTAGGTGATAAGAATGACTTTCATGCTCAGTTCCCAAACATGCCCCAAGTGAGCCAGAGGTGACCGACACTCACTCCCAAGAAGCTCCTTTCCCATCCCCTAACCAGAAGCAGCCACTGGTTAGAGTCTGCTCACAAGGGAGCTGGAGAAGGGGCTAATAAACAGGACTGACCAGGGAAAGGCCAGGATCAATGATCCTGCAGGAAATGTGGCCTGTGATGTCTCTGCTGAGCCCTTCAGAGTGTAGCAACTTATATTCAGTTTTTTGGACTGTGAGAATCTAACCATCTTATGGGAGAAACCAAAGCAATATATCACCACCCTTACAGTCTGAGGGGTTGTATATGTAGTGGGGGCCCAGCTGCTGCTGGTAGAGCCCCCAGAGACAGTGGCATGGGGCAAGGAGGGAAAGGGGAGAGTTTCCCCCCAGGGAAACACAGAAGCACAGAAGGTATCAGCCAACAACAAGTGTCCCAAGACTGGAAACCACCCCATTTCTGATACCTTCTCCTTTTCTGAGAACTGAAAATTCCCCTCATGACTTCTCCAGAGTCACAGCTGGGGGTAATGAAACCATGACACAAAGTATGTTTCTCAACTGAAGCCATATGTCCCCTGTGGGCCCCTAGGATACTCCAGAAGGGTCGTGGGTGAAATTATGTAAGGGAACAGGTCCTGGCATAAGGCCAGAGGGTCAAATGGAAGGATGGGGAAGAACAGGGTTGGGAGGGGATGCAGCTGGAAAAGGTTGAAAAACATTTGGGCTAATCTCTAACGTGACTCAGGCTGAGAGACTCTGCTCACTGGGCTTTTAGTGGAGATACATGACACATGGCACAGAAGTACCCCAGGAAAAAGGGAATAAGATGACGGAACAGTTACTAAGACTATATGTTAGGTAACTGTGTTTAACAATTTCTTGAGGGTGGGGGTAAGCCCTCCCAATTAGTGTTTAGGGAACCTGTGACCCCTCCTATGAGTCTCAGTCAACGGACCAGTGCTTTGTGTCCAGGCAGGGTTGCCTGGACCTGGGTATGAGAGATTCCTGGTGCTTCCAGAACTATACTCAGTCATACTTGGGGGGCCATGTGCTGCACATCAAACTAGCATCAGCCATGAGCAAGACATACACATTAATCCCTGTCCTGTATCTCCAGCCTAACTTTTTCAAGCAAGTACTTTTACTGGGTTAGAATGATAATGTAGCATATAAGGTGCTTGCCCTGCACATGGCTGGCCTGCATTGGATCCCCAGACCACATATGGTTCCTTAAACACTATTGTGTGTGACCCAAGAACAAAACAAAAAAAGTATCAGCATCATCATCATTATGATTATGCTCCATATACAGCTGGAACAATAAGAATACATGTTTAAATTAGCCTCTACACACCAAGCAAAACAATAGAAATCAATTCAAATCCATTTATCATCACCTTAATCATTAGGCCATTTTCTTCCCTAAAAGAGCAGAACTTATATAAGTACTATAACCTAAAAGCACCAAAGGGACAAAGGAGCATCTGAGAAGCAGCACAATGAGGTCACAGGTCAAGGACACAGGAGTCAGGCACTCCGCCCACTCAGATCTACAGACTCCTACAGCCAGGTGTGGCCCTGCATAAAAAAGCAGTGTTTGGTAGAAGAGACAATGGCAGTAGGTAAGGAAGTGACAAAGACCCCACCCCTGCCTGCCTTCTACCAGGTGGCTTCACCTCATCTGCCTCTGGTGAGTAGCCAGTTCTATTCCACACATGCCAAGGAATCCACACCCAGCAGTCCCATCGCAAAGTGACTTCTTGGCTCCCTGAGAGACTCTGCTACAAAGCCTCTTCGAGAACAAGATAAACCCTGAAAGGACATCAGGAAATCAGTGTGTCTGTCCTTCCTTGGGCTGCTCTGACTGAGCAGTTTTCCCCTTTCCAAAGGCCACCCTGGCTGGTAGTGCTGGGCCAATCTAAAACCATTTCCTTCTCCATCACTTTTTCACTCTGTCATCGGCACTGGGGTTGTAGATTTGTCAATGAACTATTTTATGTTCCTCCCCTTGCCATCTGGCAATATTAGCTCTCTAATGAATCGCTTTAACTTGTTCTTTTTTTTTTTTTTAGCAAATGTGACTTTTCCTTGAATTATGCAACATTCATAAATAACAAATGTTGGCGGATTAGAATCAATGGAAGTCCTTAGAGTTGCCAGCAAAAAATAATGGGGCCTTTGCTACAAGTTGCTTGGAGAGTCTAATCATTTAAAAAGCACCTGATTATTTTGGGAAATATCTTCACACTTATGTCATCTATTATATATGTATTTGTATTTGGATGGATTATTTCAAGGCTGATCATGCTATGAATATAAATGCCTGACGCATTTCAGTCTGAAGCTACACACACAGGGTTTGAACACTTTGCCATTTATAGGCTATGAATTTCTATCTGTTTCTCAGCCTGTCTCTAGCTTTTCCTATGTAGTAGACAGATGTAATAAGTCTCCTGATATATCTTCATGAGGAATAAATGAGGCCACGTATGTATTTGGCACTATGTCCAGATATATTCTGGCTCAATAATTAGTAACAATTACCATCATTATCATGTGCTACTACTAAGAGAGGTTTATGGTGACACCCTCATAGTCTGGGCTGAACTCAGAATCTCCCCTTTCTGGAAACTGCCAACGGGCTGGCTTCCAAAGCCATATTCACTGTGTCCACGGGTGTTTAGACAGAATAAAGATGTGGAAACATGCTTTCACCCAGCCACTGAGTTCTTAGTCTAGATTGGCTGTCTCCTTTCTGACACCACTGAATCACTCTTTTCCTAACCACTGGTCACCACTGGTCCTCTGACTACTGGGCACTGTGCATGCTCAGTGAGTAACAACTGTTAGAAGGGAATGTAAGTTTAGAATTAACTGCTGCTGTTTTACTTCTGTAATCTTGCTTTGCTTCAGACATAAGGAGCCATGACAGGCTGGAACTGCAGAGAACAAGGACTAGGCCTAGAAAGACAGCCAATTCCAGGAACTTCAAAGGAATGTCCCAAGACAGTTTAGGTAAATTAGCAACACCTGGGGGGTCTTCAAGTGATAAGTCTTATCTAATTGCACCCAATAGTCGTGAGTGCAGGCATCCAGCACCTCTTCTACTACTTCAGCCAACCAGTTTAAACTTTGCTAATGCAACATGTACTAAGAATCTAATATTTTATCTTTAGCTTGAAGCCCTAGAAACCCTATAAAAATGACTTGTAAGCCTGCTTGTAGTCACTACTCATGAAAGGTATGGCCCCTGCATACTGGAATAAACTCCTTTGCCTTTTGCATTACTCTGTCTCTTCTGGTCTTTGTGGGTCAGATCTTGAGTCCAGAGCTAACACGATAAGCCTGCAAGGGGACGGACACAGGAGAAAAGCTGATGTGATTTTGACTTGGAGTCCCAGAGCATGGTTCTGTAAACTTGTAACTTATCAGAAAACCATGGTCTCATTTCCATCTTCATTTTACCTCCAACTCTAAATCCATTTCTTTTGTCTTCAGTTAGAAGGCCTGTGATAACAGTGTCTGCCTGAGACTACCCACTCTTCTCTCTGTACAGCTTGGTAAGCATTTGAAAGGCTTCTGGTTATTTCAGAGAAGAACTGTCCACATAGGTGCATGTACGCATATCCATCCTGTAAGGTGTCAACTGTTTTTGTTGTTGTTATTGTTGTTTTTCATTTGGGGATCTCACCTGGTGGTGCTCAGGTGTTATTCCTAGCTCTGCACTCATAAATTACTCCTGATAGTCAGGGGACCATATGGCATGACACATATAAAATCTGGGCCAGCTGCATATAAGGCAAGTAAGTACCTTGCCTGCTGGACTATAACTCTTGAAGAATTCTAAGCAGAAAAAAATAACATAATCTTACAGGTAAGGATATGAGAGGATGAAGACTAAAATGAGGCCTGAACATCAGTGGTCTAACAAAAACAAACTGACTTTCCAGAACCCAAGCAAGAAGGCAGAAAGCCCCACCCTATACCTGGTGTTGCACTGGATACTGTTGGCCACTGCTGATCGGGGCCTCCTGGCCCAGCCCGTAGAATGCCGGCTTCCTCCAGGTGCACAGAGCTGTATGAAGAGAGACCCAAGAACAGTTAGTCCAGCAACGCCTTCCCAGCTGCTTCACCCTCAGAAAGTGTGTCCTGGATAGGGGCTAAAACTCTAGACTCCTCCTTACTGCTGAGAAGTCACATCACTGACTCACTGCCTGCTGTCTTCCAATCAGACAATAAGCATATTTTATCTTACAACAATTTTGGTCTTCACTAATGTCTCCTGTGGTGTCCACTAAATCCAGGGTTGAGACCATCAGAGTGCTGAGGCTGTTTTAACATCTTAATGCTGGAACAGATGAGGAGAGGAACTTACTCAGAGAGGCTCAAGCCAGCCCCTTCTATGTCTCAAGGATGGGAGGGTGGGGAAGGAGGGGACTGGGTGCAAGAGCATTTACTCTGCAAGTGTGAGATTCGGAGTTTGACTCTCAGCAGTACCTGTCCCCTGAGCACCAGGTTGGGAGGAATCTGCAAGCACAAGCCCAGAGTAGCTCCTAAGCAATTCTGGGTATGATCATCCCCACCTACAAAATTTTAAAAATAATTTGTTGGTAACAACCTGAAAACCCAACCCACACTTAACCTTTCTGCATCTTTCAGAAAGAACCTGCCCAAAGTGATTCTCGCAGCATCAAATCCTGTGAGGACAGAGACAGACACAGTTGTTTAGACCCTTTCTGAAAGTACAGAGAGAATATATATATTCTCCAGGGCTGAATCCTATTCATTTATCTAAGACAAGTACATATACACTTTATTCTGCAAGTACATAGTCTACCTGAAAATACTGGTTGAATTAAGCATATATATTATACATATACATTATATATGTCTAGATTTGTTGGGTAAAAGGAGGAAGGAATAAATAGATCACTAAGAATAAATATTATGAATAAAGCCCTCACCAAAATTAGAGAATCCTTTTAAGTTAGACATTAATTCAGCTTCCAAATGACTGAAATAAAACTACATCTACCCAAGGGTGTGAGGTGAGGCAACAGAGCAGGCAGACCTGAATCACTGGGGAAGGTGGGGAAAGACATCTCAAAGTTTCAGTAGTTTCTCAGTTTAATTTTGAACTAAGCAACAAGTGGGTTGCCCTCCTGAAGCTCTGCCCACTTTCCCCACTGCCTCATGCATCATCTTTTCTTCCCAAATATTAATACTTTTCCTGAATCCTAACTGCTATCCCAGGCCATCTCAGCTCTTATCAAAATTCTCAAAGGAAATTTTACATCAATTGAAGGCTGGAAACACCAAGTGCATGTGACCAAGTCAAGTATTATTTATGCTCACAATTAATGTGTATCACTGTCAGGAAGGAATTATAATTCACTGATACTTTCATTTCACTCTAATCCTTCTTAAATTTCAAAACCTATTTTTTGAGTAAATCTCTGAGGGAGAGACCTGGGATCACCCCTCAGTATTACTCATCCTGACAGTGCCAGCGGACCTCAGGGGCTATACCTGGAGGTTCTGGGGACTCAGCAGGGATTACATGCAGAGGTGCTCAGGAGGGCCTTGTCATGGTAAGGACCAAAGTTGAGACCTTACACATTGAACAATATATATTTTTATATATTAAAAAGGAGAGCACATTTGGCTTTTTGTTTTGTTTTGATGGAGGAAGGGGATACACCAGCAATGCTCAGGGGTTACTCCTGGCACTGTGCTCATGGTCATTCCTAGAAATGCTCAGGGGACCATTTGGAGTGCTGGGGATTTAACCCAGGTTGGCCACATGAAATGTAAAGATTCTACCCACTGTGCTATTGGTCCAGCCCCAGGCTTTTCATTTTTAATTAAACTGGGTTAAAGAAGTGTTATTTTTGTCATATTTTAATTTAAATATGGTTCTAACAGGGTATTGCCAGCTTGGGTACTTTTTAAGTACAGCACCAATTCAGCTTGGAGAGCTAGACCATAAGCCATGGTTTCCTGTGTTTCTCCATTTTGAACACAGGAACAGGCATGAGTTTACAAACATCAACAATTCTGAGTTGGGGAGCTTGTATAGAGATTGAGCATATGATGTCTAAACCCTTTTGATTAGCAGCACATCCCTTCCCCCGACCTCTAGCATCCCTGGGTTAGACCTGGAAATCCCCAAGAAACCCACACTTGCAAGCCTGAGCAGCCTCAGGCACAGTAGGAGGGGCATGGTGTACCTTGGTAGGTTCCCCACTGCCTCCCCCAAAAAAAAAGAAAAGAAAGAATTGCTCCTGGAAGATGGCACAAGTGGTAGCATACAGGTTCAACTTGAATAAGACTCAATTGTGATCTCACAGCCACAAACCCCCACATAGCACTAGATTTTGCCTAGTAGCCTTGATCACAGGCCCAAATTTAAAGGGGGAGGTTATAGCTCTTCCCCCTGCACCCATGGGAGGAGGTCTTTGCTGACATATGGTAGGTTGGCTTCTTCCTGGGCCTTTTCAACCCAAAATGATGGTTCAGGTTCCAGCGTGACTCCACACTCAGTCACCCACCCATCTTCAGTCCTTACGGAAGTTATTTTTTGTTCAAAAATAACACCTGATACAATGATTTCTGCTCAATTTGTAATCTAATTGATTGAGAATGAGTTAACAGGCTAAAACTAATTTTTTAGGAACTCATCTTAGACTTGGTAAGGTCTCTTTAGAAAGTGATTGAGGGTGGGGAATTTTCCCAGATATTGTGCAGGACTTAATTCTAGGTTTTATTCCTGGTAATTAAGTCCTTTGGGTGGTAGTGATTTATTTCTTGGCCATCCCCTTTTGGTTTCTACAGTTACCTAAAAAGAATGTATCCTCTATTCAATCCTTTAGAACGGATTCTAGATCAACTCTGAGTATAATAGGGGGTCAATAAATTACTGTCAAAAAAGACAAAGTAGAGAAAGGAAAATTATATTTGATTTGAGACTTAGAATAATGCTATTGTTCAAGGTTAATTTAAAGTAAGTAGATTTGGTCTCTAGATATTTGATAAAGGCCAGTTTTCAAATGTCTCAGATGAGACCATGGATGGTAGAAAGACAGCAGTGAGATGGAAAAAATGAGACTCTAATGTGGGTTAACAGGAACAAAAACAGCAACCAATTGTGACTGATAGGTCGCATCAACTATCGATGTGTGATAGAAAACCAAGGTAGACAACAGCAACATTGACATAACACAATGTACTCAAGGTCAAATGCCATCAGTATGGATCCTAAATTTTTGGTGTTGCTACCTAGGATTCGACCCAGGGCCTAACAAGTAAGTATTCTACCCACCACAGAGTGACATTGCTGAGCCTTGGTTTTTAGTTTTGTTTTGTTTTTGGGTCACACCCGGCAGCACTCAGGGCCTTGTTTATATAGCAACCACACCTGTTCATTCCTAGAGTCCACCTAGTACCCTTGCTAGTACCCATCTAGATACTAGGGTACCCTAATACCCATCTCCCCAGCCCCTTAGTCACTTTTTTGGGGGGTGGGGCCAGAGACTCTTATGGCCCCTGGTAAGCCATAAGTAGACTACTGTTCCTTGACAGTTGAAGACATCATTTACCAGATACCCACTCTTTGTAACTGCTGCTGGAGAGTAGTTGGCCAGGGGCATATAAAACCATGATGAAGTGCTAGGGACACCCCCCCCCACACACATTGTTCCTGCTGGATAGTTGCTGCTGAATTGCTGGGGAAACTGTTTACCAGATTCTCTGTTCCTACTACTGCCTTTTGCCTCTTCTTCTACTGTTTCCTTTTCTCTGGTCCTCTCCCTGGCTAACTCCTTGTTCTGGTCCCAACCTTGGCACTCTCACTCCCTTTCTAGGCCTAGGGGCTGGCTGTAAGATCCATGGCCTCCCTGTTTTGCCTCTCCCTTAATTAAACCCTGTTCCTAATCCTCTCTTGTTGGGGTTTTGATTGGCTGTGACAGTGAGGGAGAAACATACAGAAGTGCTCAGGTCTTATTGTGGCTCTGCATTCAGAAGTCCCTCCTGATGAGGCTCAGGAACCATGTGTTGTAGGGAGGGATTGAACCCAGGTTGGCTATGTGCAAGGTGAATGTCCTACCCACTGTCCTATCATTTTGGTCCCTAATTATAATTTTTAAAAGAGAAGGACAAAAAGCACAAGTTGAGAAAGGAAGAAGGGATTACTCTCCCATGGACCTTCTTCTGATCAGAAACAAAGACTTCAGCTTGCCTCCGACCATAAAGAGACACACTTGCCAGTACTTGCTAATCATCAGACACTGGCCACTTGAATGTTTCAAGGAACAAAAATGAGACAAGAATAATTGCATTTCTCTTGGCAGAGGAACTAAAATTTTTCAGTTTTGACAAATGCCTGGTCCAGGGAGTCTGAGTTTATCTGAGCAACACAGATGTCCCTCCAACAGAAAGAAATAACACAGCAACATACCTGTGCATGCCGGCTCTCAGGGATGCAGAGTAACGCCAGTCAGGGTTGGGCTGTCGCGGCTGCAAAAATCACAAAGAACATTTGGTTAATTCGGCAAAACAATGGTTCTCCAAGTGACAATGCTCACTGATAAGCTGTTTCTCAAGTACATCCTCCATCAAAAAGAAAGTATGGCAGGAGCCATTTTACCTGAAATTCCTGGGTGGTGGGCAGAGACCTGCATCCCTAATTATACCTTCGTTTTAAGCACCTCACAGTGATGATGTTACCTAGTGGCAGGTCTCTGACAATCCTGCCTCTCTAAGAGCCACTTCCCCAGGGCAGATTTCTTGCAAGTACCTCCCATGGATTTAGAAAGATTCTTTCTTCTTAGGATGGATGCAGTCTGACTGACTGCAGTGCAGGAAACATGACTTCAGATGCTCTGGGAAGATGCTGTTGGTTTTGATTCAGGCCCCACACTAAGATCCCCAGGCATGGGGTTCTCACTCTTACAGGCCAAATACTCTTGCTAGCCTGGCGGGGTTGCAGAGTCTATAGCCTGCTGGTCTGACCTAGCACCAGTGAGTATATGAGCACCTGAGCAGATGGGAGTGAGGCAGAGCAATGACTATGGGAGAGAGACAGGGTGACCCAGGTGGGGAGGGTGTGTGTGTGTGTGTGCTGGAAGGTGGTGAAGTCATGTATGAAACTCTATCAGCAACAGCACTTAAAACCATTGCAAAATCTTATATATATCATACAAACACACACACACACACACACACACACACCTTTGAAGAGGTAGACTGGTAGGTGGAAGACAGGAAGACTGGTGGGGGATGATGGGGGGAGGATGGTCTAGGTATACAATGTTGAAACATTGTATGTATGCTTGAAAGCCAACCCTGAATAACTTTGTAATTTTATGGTCATAAAATAAAATAATAATAAAGCCAACAATCCTAGCTCTTAGCTTTGCTGCTAAAGAGGAAAATGTATGAAGTTCTGTGTCCTGTCCATTCTCCTTTTCAGAGCACTGTTCTAGGGCCCTGTACCCCACTGGTCCCTCTTCCCACTGCACTTTGTCTCCCTACTAAATACTTCCCCCACACACACACTTTTAAAGCTTTGCTAGAAAGGAAGTAGATGAAGGCCAAGAACCTGAGTCACACTGCATCTCCCTTAGTATCAACAAAGCACCAATATATGGTGGCTAGGACAAGAGGGGAGAAGTAGGCACTTTGGTCCTGTTTGAGGAGTTATATGCTGCACAGCAATGGCTCAGGGCTGAAGACCAGCTCAGTACCCATCACTACCTTCAGCTAGTGCACAGACTCTCCCTGTGTTGGATGTTCCTCTCCACATACTCTCATGGATGGCATTGAACCTCGGTCTCTGAGCTAAGAGATGAGGCAGGGAAAGGTGCAGCCTAGCATCTCCTCTGGATTATAATGATACTTGGTAGAAATAATAGCAGAAATACTTCAGAATATCAGTGCGTCTTGCCTTCTTTTCAAGCCTATGTTCTCCCTTGCACATGTATCCCACTTTCTTGTCTCTGCTCTTCTACTCTGGCCAAGCCTATGTACTCTCCTAAGCATATACTTTTCTCTTCCTCTCCCTTTTCTCTCATCTTTTTAAGTAAATTTCAATCAAAACTATCTTGCTTTACCATGTTGCCTCCTCTTAAAACTCTTTTCAGTGAAGAAAAGGCCCAAAATGAGGATTGACTTGCCTTTCCTGCAAAGAGCAATTCCTTGCTCTAGCCCCAAGAAATCAGATAGTGAGTCATCACCCTCTCTGTGCAGAACAAATGGATTTGGGTACAGCATGACAGTGCCTCTCAGGACTGAGCATCCACACCTTTATTTGCTCATTGCAGATTTGACCAATTGTGGCCCAAGACAGGCATTTGCCCTAGTGCTTGGCCAAGATGGAGCATAGACTGGAAGCACCTTTCTAGTCTACCTCTACTTTACCTAGTAGACAAGAGTCAGCTATTCCAAACTGCCAGCTTGTTACCAATAATGGTCTTTCTCTAAACCCATTTAAAAAAAGAAAAGTTAGTAATTCCTGTTTTTCTTTTTTTGGGGGGGAGGGGGGAATTTAGCCACACCCAGCAATGCTCAAGTTGCACTTCTGACAGGATGTCAGGGATTACACCCTGGTCAGCTTCATGTAAGGCAAGCACACCACCCACTGTGCTATGTTTCAGGCCCTATTTCTCTTTCTTTTGTTAAAAATAAACATTTATTTATTTTGGTTTTGGGACCACACTCAGTGGCACTCAGAAGTTACTCCTGGCTCTGTGCTCAGAAATCGCTCTTGGCAGACTTGGGGGACCATGAGGGATGCCGGTAATCAAACCCGGGTCCATTCTGGGTCAGCCATGTGCAAGGCAAATGCCCTGCTGCTGTGCTACCACTCCAATCCCTCTCTCATTCTTATAATTCAAAGAATGTGCCAAATTTCAGAAATACCACACACACACACACACACACACACACACACACACACACACACACACACACGACTTGCTCAGCATCTCCTATGCATCTTGCTTTTTTTGGGTTTTGGCCCATACCTAGGGATGCACAGGGGTTACTCCTGGCAACACAGGCCACCATATGGGGTATCAGGGATAGAAGCTGGATTGGCTGCATGCAAGGCAAGTGTTCTACATGCTGTACTATCACTCCAATCCTGGATATCTCTTCTATATAGTCTTTATCTATCTCTTTTCTATCTAATACTTCATACATCTCTCTTTGATACACATGGCCACATGGGACTTAAGGATTTAACCAAGGTCAAGGCCCAAAAAGAGCCAGGATATTTACCTTCCCATGCCCCCATACACTACCTGCACTCCCTGGTCCCCTTTCACTCTGCTGGCCAGCTAGGATTCAGCAAGCCACTTCAGCCCTGGTTTTCAAGTTCACATAATATTATAGATACAAAGCATATGAAGTAGCAGAAAGCTCCCCACAGATGAAGTAAAAAGGGTTCCCACTCTCTAACAGGAGTATAAGAATGAAATAAAGGGTAAAATATTTGTAAATTTCTTTGTAGATCTGAAAGCAGGCTAACAGTCTCATTCAGCCCCTCACAACCTCTCTGATTCCTGCTGCAGTACTAATGTCAGCCTGTCAACTGTGAGAACCTTCAAGAAAAATTCTGACATCTGTTGAGTAACTGTTGCCAATTTTTTGCTATGATTAGTAACATTCTTGATGAAAATTGCTGCAACTTGATCTCTAGAATGAAACCACCAAGCCTCATTTTGCTGCAAGGCACAGTTCTAGTAATACTGACCATGAAACAGTTCATAACAAGTTCACTTTCTCAACAACCTTGAATTTGTTAGGCGAATCTTTTCTGTATAGTAACAGTCTATCAGCACCAAGATGCTTCTCAAATTTGTTCTCTAAAAAATTTGTTCTCAAACGTTCTGAGAAATCAAGAGGCAGTAAGGGAGACTGAGAAGCTAGTAAAGTGCTACATGGTAGAAGCCTTTGGGTTGATGAAGCAGAGAGTGGAAACACCAAAAACCAATTAAGAGAGAAAGAGGAAAGGTAAGGAAGTAATCAACATATTTTAAACACCTACATAAAGATGGGCAACAATTAAGTACTATATACATATGTATTTATTAAGGTGTTTATCCTCATGTAGTCTTTAATGTCTAAGATTATGGCTATGATGGACCTTTCTCTGATTAGCTTGGTATATAACATAGCGGTAAGAAGGGTGATCAGGAGCTGGAGAGAAAGTACAGTGTGGAGGGTACTTGTCTTGCATGTAGACAACACAGGTTCTATCGCTTGTACCACATATGGTCCCCTGACTATCATCATCAGTAATTTCTGAGCACATAGCCAGAAGAAAGCCCTAAGCATTGCTAGATGTGGCCCCAAACAAACAAACAAAAAAGACAATTATTTGGGTGAGTTACTAAATCAGGTACCTTTGTATCTGGGTCCAGAGAGCTGAGATTAAAATTAGAGCTCTGATATTTACAATAGCCAGACTCTGGAAACAACCTAGATGCCTTCAATAGATGAATGACTAAAGAAATTGTGGTACATATACACAATGGAATATTATGTAGCCATCAGGAGAGATCAAGTCATGAAATTTTCCTATATGTGGATGTACATGGAATCTATTATGTTAAGTGAAATAAGTCAGAGAGACAGGCACAGAATAGTCTCACTCATCTATGGTTTTTGTTTATTTGGTTTTGGTTTTTTTTGGGTCACACCTTGCAGCTCTCAGGGGTTACTCCTGGTACTATGCTTAGAAATTGCTCCTGGCAGGCTCAGGGAACCATATTGGATGCTGGGATTCGAACCACTGCCCTTCTTCATGCAAGGCAAACCACCTTACCTCCATGCTATCTCTCCTGTTCCTCATCTATAGGTTTTAAGAAAAATTAAAGACATTACTGTAATAAGACCCAGAAACAATAGACTTAAGGGCTGGAAGGGCTGGAAGGACCAGCTCACAATTTGAAGCTCACCACAAAGAGTGGTGAACTCTGTTAGGGAAATAACTACACTAACAACTAACATGACAATGTTAAAAAATGAGAGAAGTAGAACGCCTGTCACAAATACAGGCAGAGGTGGGGGAGGTGGGGGCACTGGTGGTGGGAATGTTGCAGTGGTGATGGGGGGTGTTCTGTTTATAATGGAAACCCAACTATAAGCAGCTTGTAATCATGGTGCTTAAATAAAGATTTATATTAAAAAATGTGAAAAAATAAAATAAAATTAGAGCTCTGGGGCAGGAGGAGATATCTTCTGTGCAAGAACATTCTCAACTTTTGGCTCTGAAGGTGGAGTGAGCATCAGGGCAAGGCCCTGAAAGGGGCTAAAAGCTAAGAGAGACCTTAGGCCAACAATAAAAGAGTGGAGCTGTCAATTCTCAAGGCACTGAATTCTGCCAATGACCTTGAAAGAGCTTGAAAGAAAAACTTTCCCCAGAGCCTCCAGGAGAAAGAACTCAATCCCTCTGATGTGTGAAAACCTAGACAGAGAACCCTCAACATGTCTGTAAGACCCTGAGATAAGTGTCTTTAACCACTAATTTGTGGTCATTTACAACGGAAAAGGAATACATTAACTGTCATCATTAACACAGAGGGAAAAATGATGTTGGGGTGGGGGTTTGGGGATTGGGCCACACCCAGGAGTGTTGAGGAATTACTCTTGGCTTTGTGCTCAGGGATCACTTCTGGAGGAGCTTGGAAGACCCTTTGAGGTTCCAGAGATCAAAATGGGGTCAGCAGAATGCAAGGCAAGACCATAATCCTTGGTACTACCTCTCGGCCAAAATAGATGTATATACACACATAAACATATATATATTCTGCTCGACAATAACATTTTAAATAAGATAATAATTGAGAAAATTCTAAATAAAATATCTCTATAAATTGTCATCTATAACCTTAATCAGAGAGCAGAGGAAATAAAGTGAACATAATTTTGAAATATACCTAATAGGCTCCTCGATAGAAAATGCTGCATCTGCTTAATTTTAGTTCACAGCCTGCTAACACAGCAGTTACTCACACCCTCTCCCTCTTTTAGGGCTTCTCTTCCTTGGAGCTCCGAGTTTTGACCCTGCCAGGTCATTAATGTTCCCTTGACCTTTGCAATTTGGGGATTTCTTTGCATTGTCAAGTTCAAAATCTTTATTTGGGTTGAGGGGGATGACCACATTCAGAGGTACTCAGGGGTTGATTCACAGACAATGCTGCAAATAGTCCTTGGGACTATATGGTGCTCAATATAGATCAAGCCTGAATCAAGCCTAAGATCAAGCCTGGAGATCAAGCCTGGGGCACCTGCATGCAAAACATACACTCCAGAGCTGTAAGCTAAATTCACATTTTAGAAAGAAAAACTGGTATAATATTTTTAGCTGGCAAATTTAAAACACTGTTTAGAAATTCTCTTGACCTCTGATTTTTTTTTAAATTATGACTACAGATACTCCAAATGCCATACTATGAATAAGCTTAATTTATTTTTATATTGTTATATACGTTGGAAAACTGAGCCAGGTGAAGTTCTATAAGAGCTGCATTTGAGGATACCTACTTAGCTACTTAGCTACTTAGGCTACTTAACTAAATGGGCTTGCTGATTGCAATTTTTCTTCAAACATTTGCAAACAGACATTTTTCTGACCTTTCATTGAGAGCAAAATCTGGTGCCCAAGTCCCTAGAACTGACTGCCATTCTATCAAGCAGACAGCATGCCAATAGACAATTTGTAATATGCCAGACTATATTCCTGCAGAGTATTCTGAGGTAGACCAGATGCTCATGTGATGGCTCACTCAGGGGTCAGAGGAAAGGGTAAGCCAATGACATTCAAACGACAATAAATAGATTTCTTCATCAAACTACTGCCAGATAGAGACAGAGACAAGCTCATCCACAATATCATCTGCTCAGCAAACCAGTGGAAGGAAGGAGGCAATCTGAAGAAATTAATAAAATTATCAGACCATCAGAGTTCATTTCTCAGAACAGTCCTACACCAAAATGTAAACAGCAAAGCCAGACAGCCCTACCCACTCAACTCAGAGATTATGGAACTGGGAGAGACAGTTAATGGGGTTGGAGCACAGGTTGCATATGGGAGGAACCTGGTTCAAACCCCAACACATGATCTCCTGAGCACTACCAGGCATGGCCCAGGAACAACAACAACAAAAAATTAATTAATCAATAAATGACTATCAAATGATGAAACACCATTGTAATCAAAGTTATTAAGTTCAATTTCTTTGCCTATTTTTCCCAAGCACTGTTATTATAAATTTACCACATGTCACTCCACAGAAATTGTAAATTCTGATCCCAGATAGTCCACAGAGAGAAAATTTAGTCCGGGAGGAAATAAATTATCTGCCACTGAAAGAAAGACTAACTCTTTCAGGTCACTACATCTGAAATTAAGGGGAATTGTGCACACAGAAATAGCTGAGGATTTGGTGACTACAACTAAGAGAAATAAAGTACAAACAATTCATTGTTACTTTCATGACACCCACGTGTTGTGCTAATTGAGGCCACAGAGGCTCAGGGGGACAATAGACCTAGAACCTTCAAAAGTGAAGTATTAGCAGTCAATGGAAAACAAATATACAACATCAACCTTAAAATCTCATTTCTTCTCCTGGAGATACTGAATAAGTTTCTATCCACATTCAACATCCAGTTTTTCAGAAATCTCCAGAAAGATACTACTCCATTTCCAAATTGTTACTCCAAAACCTTTACTGCACAAGTGGCTTATGAAATAAACTCACTGGAGATAAAATCATCTCCACTAAATTAAAATCTTGTGACATAAATGCTGATAGTTCAGGGATGGAAGATAGTGCAGAGGAAAGGTCTTTCCTTGCATGTGGCAGACTCAGGTTTAATTCCCAGCGCCATAAATGAACCCCCAGCCTTCCAGGAGTTATCCCTGAGCACAGAGCCAGAAGTTGCCCCAAAAACAAAGAAGTTAAGTACTGGTATTTATTAGGCATTAATAGAAAACAGAAAATTAATTTATAAAAGTATGAGATTTCACAACAGGCTTTGCCAATAGTAAAACAAGCAAGAATATATGTGCTTGGAGATAACGTTCTTATTCACTGATCTTCCCATCTGCAACCAACTTCCTTGCTTTTTCCAAAAGCAGATAATTTACATTTAATGCCTGGGTATCTTACATCAAAAACAGTGTAAATACTGGGACTATAATATTAGGCTGTTTCCAAAAAGCAACCTGTGCAGTCAGAAATGCCTTAAAATAGCCTCGCAGTGTGACTGTGCCACTGACCCTCTCTAAGCCTGTTTCCTCACACACCAGATGCTGATAAATGTTTAATGTGTGGCTTACAGGTAATGAAATCACACAGACATTCATTGCAAAGCAGAATACTTTTATGTAGCCGGGTGTCATGCAAATCCCCTTACTCATCCTTTCTGATCCTCATCTCGTTTAAATGGAGGAGCCTGGCATTAACTGCACCCCATGACCTTTGTGCCATCTGCAGTAACCATGGAAGGAAGGGAGAAGAAAGCCTAACCTGGGGATTCTTTATGTTCTGAGTTGAATGAGTTGGTTTCCTTTTGGTGTATTATGACAATGCATATGTGTGTGTATACCGTATATATCTTTCTCTCCTCTTTCCTCTATTTCCTCTTTCTATTTCTCTCCTCTATTTTTCTTTTCTTCTCTCTCTTTCTCTCTCTCTCTCCTTTACTAGATTTCTAAAAGTATCTAGCATAAATTTGCTTTTGTAGATCATGCACTCTGGCAAAATCCCACAAAAGCAGCACTTTCTTGACATAATTTTCTCCCCAGACAAAAGATTTGTGTACCAAAGTGCACTTAACATACAGATCAGTGTTAAACAGAAACAGTTCACGACTCCCACTGTCCCCAGCTAGGAGCCTACAGAGGAAGGTCAGATAGCTGGACTTGAGCCCATAGAGGGCGGGTCAGAGTGCTGGTCCTCTGAGCTTAGGGCTCATGACTGGTGGCAAATCTGGGACTGCTCCCAGCCTCTGCTTTTCCTCACTGCAGCCTACTCAAGGCTCGAGGGCCTCACAGGAATCCAGTAAGTAGATGTTTACAATCTCCTTGTTTAAAACACACCCTCTTAACATGCTTCCAAAAGCTATAATCTAAAGAATTCTGGTAACCCCTTGATTTTTCCCAGTTTTCTTAATCTGCACACTGCCTCCTGTGGCCACTTATCATTGACTGATACTAGGTTCTTTTTAAGGAAAAAAAAAAAAATCAAAAACTACCTACAGCATAGGTGGGAATATCTCCTCCCAGTCTACCCTTGATTTTCCTCTTGCAAATACATTAACTTTCCTGAGAACAACATGAATTTAGAAAGTAAAACATAGACATTAATGAAAGACAGCAACATGTCAAAAATACCTCATGAAAATATAAGGAGGGACTATTATTAACTCAGTATTTGCTCTAAAAGTCCTAAATACAAAGTTATTGTTCAGAAAGATAGCAATTCATTACTGTTTATAAAATAAAATTTTGACTTCTGAATCTGAGTTGAAGATATCCCAAAACTGTGTGTTCTTCATGCATGCACAGGTTGAACACAGGATCACATCCACATGTTCTCATCTCTCCCATCATGTTTGTGCTGACCCCAAGACTCAGGCCTACTTGAAACATACAGTGGATTCACTAATACTTACCTATGGTTTCCATCTATTTTCAACACCTATGTAGCTCCTGTAAACCAAATTTTAGAGTCAAATTTAGTCCATGCTGCAGCACGCATCCCATAGAATTGTGTGATAGTAATGCCATCTAAATGGAAGGCATGAGGGGTGTGAAGAGGTGATTTCACATCACATCAAAACCAGAGCAACTATCAGCAGGAAGTCAGATTTAAAAATGGCATGTAAGTGAAAAGCATGGAAATTCTCTTACAGTAAGTTCAAAGTACACCAAGAAAGGTGACTAGTGGGAGAGAAATTTCCCCCTCTCCCCAATCCAATTTTGCTATGGGTGCCTCCATCCCCAATTCCTATGCTGCTCATCTTAATTCTCTCTCTGGCTTCAGAACCCAAATTAGCTCTTGTTCTCTTGGCCTCACCATCATTGTTTGCCTCTGACAGCTTACAGAAGAGCTCTCACATCAAATAGCCCAAGCAAACTCTGCCTGTGGGGTGCAGTTCCTAGTCGATGGCTTTATTTATGTCTCAGGTGATAAAGCCATAGAATAAATTCTGGGACATAAATTTCCAGAAGATATTACTGCATTAGTTCAGTGTAATTACCAGGAATATTAATGGGAAAGAACAATTTTAACTGTACATGGTCCAAACAGGAACAGAATAGATATAATCCCCACAGCCTACTCACCAACTCAGCTCTTTGAAAAACAACATCACTATAAGATTTCAAGAGAGGGCCCGGAGAGATAGCACAGCAGTGTTTGCCTTGCAAGCAGCCGATCCAGGACCAAAGGTGGTTGGTTCAAATCCCGGTGTCCCATATGGTCCCCTATGCCTGCCAGGAGCTATTTCTGAGCAGACAGCCAGGAGTAACCCCTGAGCACCATCGGGTATGGCCCAAAAACCAAAAAAAAAAAAAAAAAAAAAAAGATTTCAAGAGAACCTTTGATGACCAGACAGCAGGGGTGATTTCCCCTGAGCCCCTTAACATTATCCTCATGGTACTGCCCTATTCTCATCTGTTCTATTTCCTTGCAGAGCTGTGCTGTACGTACAACACTACATGGTCAAGCCTTCAAACACCTGACATAAGAAGCAAAACCATGCTCTAGTATCACTTGTCTAGAAAGAAAACAACCTATAATCATAATCCCAGATTTTATATCTACACATGCACTCAGTTTACCAGCTAACCCAGAGCTTCATCCCCACACAGTCCTGGGAACAGGTTGATGCTAGAGGCTTCGTGGATGAACCTGTGATGACCATCTCACCTCATTGGGAGGAACAGCCTCATTTTTAAGAATAATCAGGTTCCCAGCACTCAGTCTACTTTGATTTGTGTGCTGCCTGCTGTCACCAGTTGCTCCTTGCCCCGGGCCTGTCTGTGCCCCTGTGTTGTAAAACATGAATGTATCACTCCCTGAGCCAGCGGTCAGACAGGCCTTATAGCAGTAGGTCTTGGTGAGGGAGCCATTGCCCCGCACTTCAATGAAGTGAGGTTGTACTTTGAGGCCGTGAGGTATCCTGGAGTCAATGTTATTATTGGCCTGTTTGTACAGGTCCACAGGGCTCCGCTCCCTCACGCCACAAAAGCCTGCACAGCATGTGGTGCCGTATGCTGTGTAGTGGTAGCACTTGATGATGCCCAGAACAATGATTGTCAAAAGGAATATAAAAGACACTGTGCTTAGTGCGATGATGAGATAAAGTGTGATTTCAGAGTATGTCCGAGAACCCTTTACATGCCTCTGAGGATCCGGGAGGAGTCGCGAGACCCGGTCCACCACGGCAACTGTAATGGCCACGGAGGCTGACAGCGAGGGATCCCCATTGTCGCGGACCATCACCGTCAGGTTGAAAGTGCTTCCACTGTCATCACCCAGCTTCCTGGTAGTCCTAATTTCTCCCGAGTGCAGCTCGACTTTAAAGAGCTCCAGGTCCGAGGACTGGGCCAGGTGGTAAAAGAGCCATGCGTTCTGCCCCGAGTCTGAGTCCATGGCTATGACTTTGGTGACCAGATAGCCAGCAGGGGCAGTTCGAGGCATCATCTCGATAGCTACGGAGAAATTGGTTGAGGTAGGGTACAGGATGTGAGGGGCATGGTCATTCACGTCCACCACGTACACGTTGACCGTCACAGTGCTGCTCAGCTGTGGTTGCCCCTTGTCCTGGGCCTCCACGATCACATAGAACTCCCGAAACTTCTCGTAGTCAAAGGAGTTGACAGCATAAAGGCTGCCACTGGTGCTGTCGATGGAGACATAGGAGGTGACAGGCAGCCCTTGAAGCTCCCTCTCCAGGAGGGAGTAAGTCACCTCCGCATTCTCCTTCTCGTCTGGGTCGGTGGCTTGCACGGTGCAGAGCAAGGCACCAGGCAGATTGTTCTCCTGGACGTAGACAGAGTAGGAGGCCTCCTGGAAGCTCGGTGGATTGTCGTTGACGTCTGAGATCTTGACCTGCAGGGTCCGCTGGGATGTGAGCTGCGGCACGCCCTCGTCCGTGGCGGTCACCGTGATGTTGTAGGCAGCCACCCGCTCCCTGTCCAGCGGGCCGCTCACCAGCAGTGTGTAGGAATTTCCCAGGCCATTCAGCCGGAAAGGCAGCCCAGCCTCCAGGCCCAGGTTCACTTTCTGGTTGGCACCTGAGTCGCGGTCGCTGACACTGAGAAAAGCCACGATGGTGTCGAGGGGCGCGTTCTCTGGGATGGGGCTTATGAGGTCCCTGAGCACTATTTCAGGTGCGTTATCATTCACATCCACAATGTCCACCAGCACCTTGCAGTGGCCCACCATGGGCACCGGGCCCCGGTCGGTCGCCTGCACGTAGATCTGGTAGGCAGAGGCCTCCTCGTAATCTAGCGCCCCACTCACCCGCACCTCCCCGGTGCTGGCATCGATGCTGAAGAGCTGCCTCTCCCGTTCCGACGTGTAACTGCTCAGGGAGTACCTGAGTTCGCCGTTGGAGCCCTCATCCGGGTCCGAGGCGTTCAGCCTCACCACCAGTGTGCCCGGGGGCGCATCCTCCCGAAGCTGGACGCGGTAAGTGGACTGGTGGAAGGTGGGCGAGTTGTCGTTCGTGTCCAGGACGCGCACGGAGATCTGGGCTGTGCCTGAGCGTGCCGGGCTGCCCCCGTCGACTGCGGTGAGGACCAGATGGTGCCAGGCGGCCTGCTCGCGGTCCAGGCCCTTCCGGAGCACCAGTTCCAACACCTTACTGTTCTCCTGCAGAGGCTTCAGGTCCAGCTCGAAATGCTCGCTGGGGCTGAGTTCGAAGGTCTGTATCGAGTTAGTGCCCACGTCGGGGTCCTGCGCGCTCTCGATGTGGAAGCGCGCCCCGGGCGCCACCGACTCGCTGACCTGCAGCTGGTAATCGGGCCGCGGAAAACGCGGCGAGTTGTCGTTGATGTCGCGCACCTCCACCTCCACGGTGCTCACGGCCACGGGGCTGTGCGCCAGCACCTCCAGGCTGAGCAGGCAGCGAGGCCGCTGCTCGCACAGCGCCTCGCGGTCGATGCGCTCGTTGACGAACAGCTCGCCGCTCGTCAGGTCCAGCTCCAGGTAGCGGCGGCTGGGCGCGCCCTGATGGCTCAGGCGCAGGCAGCCGGGACCCAGGCGCCGCAGCTCCAGCCCCAGCGCGCGCGCCACGTTCCCCACGGGCGCGCCGGGCGCCTGCTCCTCCGGCACCGAGTAGCGCAGCTGGGAGGCTGCGGGGCCCGGCCGCAGCAGCAGCAGCAGCAGGAGCAGCAGGAGCGGCGGCGGCGGGGGCGGCAGGGGCGGCGGCAGCAGCCAGGACCTGCGCGGCGGGAGTCGGGGGCGCTCGGTGGCGCCGGGTCCGGGGGCCGCCAGCTCCATCGCCTCTGCCGCGGCCGGGCAGGGCCGGATGCAGGCGCGCTTCGAGCCCGGGCCCCGCCTGCGCCCGTGCCGCCCAGCGCCCCTGCGACTCACGCGCTGCCGAGCGCCAGAGGCGGCCCCCTCGCAGGGCCTGCCAAGGGCTGCCGGCCCCGCCGCGCGCGCTCACGCCCCATGTCTTGCCGCTCCGCTCGCACGATGCGCTCCGCCCGGCTCTGGCTTCCTAGCCGCCGCCGCCGCCGCCTCTCATGGGGAGGGGAGAGGCCGCAGCACGGGCGGGGTAGCGCCCGGCGAGTCCCGAGAGGGGGCGCGCGGCCACCCCAGCGCTCGACCGCCGCTCGCACCGCGCCCGCGAGGCCCCGAGACCAGGACCCGCCGGCGCCCCGCCGCCCGCCCAGAGCCAGCCACTCCCTGGCTCCCCACCCCCAACCCCCGCTGCGGGCGCGTCGGAGGAAACGATTCTAAGAAAGAAAGAAAGAAAAAAAGCACTTGGGGCTCGCGGGCTCCGGCTCTCTGCTGCCCAGGAAAAGGCTGGCACGCGCAATTCAGGAAGACAAACTCCCAGGCCCGAGTTAAGTGCCGACACCTGGGCAGCGGCTCCACGCTGGACGGAAATAAATGGCAGGGCAGGCGCTCAGGGGCTTCCAGATGCTGGGGCTTGACGGTACATCTGAGCCAGCAGGTTCTGGAATACTCCGAGCACTGCAGAAAGTGGCCCCTCCTAGGGCAAAGGGAGGGGCAGGTGCTGTCTACTCTCCGGGAGCAAGCTTGCAAACTGGCACCCTGGCAGCCCACTAGCAACTCTCCTCCCAGCCAAATGGCCCTCAGTTCCAGTGTGTACTTTTGGCAAAGAAGCATTTCAAATTTCTCTTCTCTAAAAGCTGGCCTCATGAAGCTATGCTAAGCTGGGAGCTGACCCCTTTGGATCTGAGTGAAAAAATATGGTAAATATTTAAGAGCTCCTCGTTCCCTCAAGCTTTTCCTTTCTTTCTTTTTTTTTTTTAACTTCAAATCATTTTCATTTATCACCCAAGACATTTTCTTTGTACTCTCGAATGATTTTGATTTCTTTTTCTTTAATGATGACAATGTATTCAAGAGTCTACAAAACCATTAAATCAAGGGAGTGGTGACTCGATTTCCCAAACCTGGCCGGAATCCGGACTCCATGGATGCTTTTGGAATGAAAAGTCTACTGTATTAAGCAAAATGTGGGAGTCTAGGGCTTATCAGATAATAGCCAGCAATGTCAGTAACTGAAGTTCATCTTCCAGAAATATAAAGCTCCTTTAACACCTCTGAGCCTTCATTCCCCTAAGACTCCCCCCTTTCATTGCTGCAGAGGCTGCAGCAGTCAGCCAATCCTCCAGTGAACATGGGCTGAAGGGCCAAAGGAAACCTTTCCATGCTGTGTCATTGCCTCAGCATCTCTGCTCTGAACATCCACTCCTGCCCTGCACTGGTCCGGAGTTTAGCATCCACTGTCCCTGTGCACAGGCCTCTCCCACTCAAATGTCTTCTCTTCCTCCCAGCCTCTCCTCACAACCCACCCTTCCCTCTCTGGGCTATTCTTTATCTTTGGGTGGGAATAGAGCCAGAATGAGACTGACATGTTTGGCAGCTTCTCGAGAGTGGGAGAGAGAGAGACCATGGCAGGGGCCAGGCCCTGATACTGACACCCAGAATTCACTGACAGCAACCCCCAACCTACACAATTTCACTCCAGAAAAGCTCCCAGCTTCCTCCCATCACTGCTGCAGCTTATTTGTCCACTTTGTTCCCTCAAGAATGCAAAGTGGAAAGCAGTTTCCATCACATCCTATTCCTGTCTCCTTTCTTAGCTTGTTCACCAAAGTATCCCCTCCCTAACTGTCCCCACCTGCCATGGTCAATTCAATCCCAGAAAGTCATAAGCACTAATGGTTAAGCCTTTGTCTTCACTCACTGCTTACTCCTGAAAATAAATGGCTGGTAAATGGAATCGAGTTGTAAGTTGTCAGAAGAGTGACCTTTTTTCCCCCTTGTCTCCTCCCAAAGTCCTCATGCCACTGTCATTTCTGCCCACAGCTCAGAAACCTGACCACTGAGTGTTGACCGTACATGAACCTGAGCCCAGGAAAAATCAGACACATTAGGGAAGAGATCAAAGTGACAAAAGGCAGATCGAGGCTTTTAATGGCAGAATCCAAGTGTCACATCTCAAAAGAAAACCAGAATTCGTCATTTAATTCATATTGTTCCTGTAGCTAGGCCACCCTGCCAGGCTTTCTGACCATTTTGATGCATCAGGATCATAAGCTTCAGCTCCTGTTTACTCCCTCAATGATTGAGAAGACAAACGCAGCCAATTCCAATCAGCTCCTTCCTAGGCCATCCAGCTGAGGAGATGGTACAAATCCAGTACTGTAACTACTTCCTTCCTTATAATGTTGGTTACAACTGGACTTAGCCTCCTGCCAACATTCCCACTTGGTAGAATGGAATTACTGGCAGGTGTCCTATGGACAAATACTAATGTTAATGCTGCAACCCCATTATTATGCCTTCCTTCCTTGCCTCCAAGAATCCACAATTTAAAGGTGGAATAGGGCAGGGACAGAGCTAGCTTGATGGGCTAGAGCACATGCTTTTGCATGCAGGAGGCCCAGGTTCAGTTCTTGGCACTGGATGGGCCCTAAGCCCTAGAGGACCCCCTAATCTCAGAGGGGTCTTGGCCCTGAGCACCACTGTGTGTAGTCTAAAAATCAAGTTAATTAAATTTTATTTTGTTCTGAGGCCATACCCAGAAATGTGCTGGGCTTACTAGCTCTGTGCTTATGGATCATGGATCACTTCTGGTAGACTTGGAGACCATATGAAGTGCCAGGGATCCAATCCAGGCTGACCCTATGCAAGGCAAGCATCTTACCCACTGTGTTATCTCTCCAACCCCAAGTTAGTTCATTTTAATAGGCAGAATAGATAGTAATAACAAAACTTAAACTAAATTTCAATTGTCTCATTTTAATTGGGGATGACAATATAAAAATCATAGGATTATTCTAACATAAGATGATGTGTATAAAACAAATTGCATAGTGACTGACATTCACTATTATTAAATGTAGCAATGTATCACCATAACATCTCAGTTAACACCTAGTTTTGGCACCTGTAACTATACCAGGTAGGAAGTGAATATGATGAGAAGATGAGTGTGTACCAAAGTTAACCTTTTCCTGGGTCCTTTTCTATGGAGTACTCAAGTGCATCTTGTATTTTGAAAACAAAAATGGATTCTTTTTATTCCATCACAGACTCTGCCATGAGATTTCCTGCAAGGGCCTTGTTTTCTCGCAAGAGATTTGTCTTTTTAGGACATATAAAAATATTTTAGCAGCAGAAAATAAGAGCTTCAGCCTTATTTCCATGTAAAGTATGGGGCAGAGTATTTATGTGGTTTTATTTTAAAAACAGAAATTTACAATTTTACTTGGGTAATTCTCTCAAATAATAATAGCTGCTCCAGTGGGCCAGGGAGTTAGTACAGCAGGCAGGAGCTTGCCTTTCATGTGCCTGACTTGGGTTCAATACCTGATCCCAGATGCCACCCAACTCCACTAGAAGTGACCCCAAGTGCTGAGACAGGAGTAACCCCTGAGTACTTGTACGCATAGCCCAAAATAAATGAAAAAGAATAACTGCTCCCCTTTTCTCTGCCATTCTAAATATGTAGGTGTCAAGGTGCAGTTTAAAGCCCACTTCTTGTATGTAGCACTGTCTGTCTACTCTAACCAATGATAGGAATTTTCCTCTTTCACAGACTACAGTGCATCTTTGAATGCTGATGTGTGCCATTCTTTAACTCATTCAAATACCTATTTATTTCTTTACCTTTATTACAAGTAACTTGCAAACAGATGCCACGTCTTATATTTCTGTATTCTTCACAATATAAGAGACCTTAGAGACTCCTAATAAACAGTGACTGATTCCTCTGCTTTCAAGTCTCCTTCTTAAGCAAATTCAAGAATAGCTACTACAATTCAGACACTTCTCTTTGGGATGTAGCCAGACTATGTCTAAAAGAAATAGGTAGGCCTCAAAGAGCCTGCAATATTTTCTCTCCATTTTCAGGGCCACACCCAGCAGCATCCAGAGCTTACTCCTGGCTCTGAACTCAAGGAAAACTCCTGACAGTGCTTAGGGACCATAAGGGGTACAGAAGATCAAACCTGGGTTGACTTTGCTAAAGGCAAATACCCTACCAGCTAAACTATGACTAGAGCCTTTGATGATTTTACTAGAATTCTTCCTGTAAATTTGCAAGACAAAGGATTTCAACCTGAAGAAGTAAATCCTGCTAATAGCATTGCTGGACTTTACAACAAGATATTTATTACCACTCATTTGTTACTGGGTCTCCCAAGGGTGCTCAAGAGTTGGGGGGGTCAGAGCAATGGCACAGTGGGTAAGGCACTTGCCTTGCATGCAGCTGACCTGAGTTTGATCCCCAAACTCAGCACCACATGGTTCCCTGAGCCCACCAGGAGTGATTCCTGAGTGCATAATCAAGATTAGGCCCCAAGAACCACTGAGTGTGGCCCAAAAACAAACAAAAAATATTGGGGAGGAGAGGTCCCCAGCAATTCTCAGCCAGTTGAGCTGGTGAATCATTGCAAGGGTACCAAGATTAGGTGCTGTTTGGGCCCTGCAGGGTGGGAGTTTACAGATGCCACCCTAGCAGTGCTGGGGACCTACAGGGCTGCACTGTAGAGGACCACATAGTGCCAGTAATAAACCCACAATTGGTCACACACAAAGCATGCATACACCTTAACTTCTGGACTATGTCTCTGGCCCCTTGGCACTCTTTTTACTTTCTATTATAAACTATAAAATAAAGGTATTTTTTCCTCATAATAAGTAAAGCAAATAAAAGTTATAATTAGACAGGGCTTAACTTTCTCCCCTTCCTAAACAAGAACTCTGAAAGTAGCTCTCAATTGTATTCCTTAATTGTATTTATAAAGCATCTCATGAGGTCACTGGGCTTAGAAACAAAACTAATGACAACACAACCAAATTAGGACTCTAAGAAAAATACTGGAATGCAGTGAACCTTCCTAAGTCACATAAATTTACCCTTCTCTGCCATTAGCATCACTACAAATCATTTTACTTCACAGAATCAAATGATCTGAAAACTTTCAGCTACAGGGCAAAAGAACATACTTGCTCATTAGCTGGATTATCCTTGGATCAGTCATTGTACGGGTACCTGCTAAATCAGGAAGAATATAATATTCATTTTTAAGATGCATGTCTATGTTGTCTACCAAACTGCACATGTGTTAAATAACTTTAAAAGCAACAAAGGAGGGGCCGGAGCGGTGGCGCAAGCAGTAAGATGTCTGTCTTGCCTACGCTAGCCTAGGACGGACCAAAGTTCGATCCCCAGATCCCATATGGTCCCCCAATCCAGGAGTGATTTCTGAGCGCATAGCCAGGAGTAACCCCTGAGTGTCACTGGGTATGGCCCAACCCCCCAAAAAAATAGCAACAAAGGAGGGGCCACAGTGATAGCACAATAGGTAGGGTGTCTGTCTTGCATGCTGCAAACTGGGGTCAATCCCTGGCATCCCATATGGTCCTCTAAGCCTACCAGGAGTGATTCCTGAGCACAGAGCCAAGTATAACCTTTGAGCACTGCCAGGTATAGCCCAAAATGAAATTTAGAAAAAGAGAGAGGGGCTGGCTGGAGCGGTGGCACAGTGGTAGGGCGTTTGCCTTGCATGCGGCTGACCTGGGACGGACTATGGTTCAATCACCAGTGTCCCATGTGGTCCCCCAAGTCAGGAGCAATTTCTGAATGCATAGCCAGGAGTAACCCACACACCATCACCGGGTGTGGCCCAAAAAGAGAAACAGACAGACAGACAGACAGACAGACAGAGACAGAGGCAAATTGCCTTTCAGTGTAGTTCAAGGTTATTTTAAAATGTCCGTCTTGAAGGACCAGAGTGATAGCACAGCAGGTAGGGAATTGCTTTGCATGTGCCCAACCCAGGTTGGATCTCCAGCATCCCATATGGTCCCTGAACCTGCCAGGAGTGATGTCTGAGCACAAAGCCAGGAGTAGTAACCCCTAAGCAGCTGATCCCGGCTTGATCCCTGGCACTGCACCTGTTCTCCTGAGCATAACAAGAGTGATCCCTGAGCACAGAGCTAGGAATAAGATCCCTTCACTGCCAGGTGTGGCTGACAAAAGGAAGGAAAAACAAAATTGCTATTATGCTTATTTTTAAGAAACAGGAGGAATAAGATTTGACATTATGTACATCTGTAGGAAAATGATTCCCAGTATGATTACAGCATTGTATACAGCTGGAATATCATAATGAATGGGATGTTTAAAAAAGGTGTTTAAAAAAGGATGTTTAAAAAAGGTTGTATAAGGTAGAGGCTAAAACATTTTAAAAAATAATTCCTTGGGGCCAAAGCGATGGAACAGCGGGTCAGGCACTTGCCTTGCACACGCTCGACCTGAGTTGGGTCACCAGCATCCCACATGGCCCCCTGAGCATGTCAGGAAGGTGTCCTGAGCAAAGCTTGGAGTAGCCCCTGAGCATCGCCGGGTGTGGTTAAAAAAAAAAGACAAAAAATAATAATAATAATTCCTTGTGGGGACCAGAGTGATAGCGCAGTGTAGGGTGTTTGCACACAGCTGACCAGGAGAAACTGAGATTCGATCCCCCAGCATCCCATATGGTCCCCCAAGCCAGGAGCGATTTCTGAGCGCATAGTCAGGAGTGACCCCTGGGCATCACAGGGTGTGGCCAAAAAAAAACTTTCTTGTGTCCAGAAAGAATATATCAACTATTAGGGAGAGAGCCTCAAAGTGTTTGATTTCAAGCAATTAGAATATTGTTGATCTAATATTGTTGATCTGACTAAGGCACCTGAAATTTGCTTAGAAATTACAAAAGCACTCTTAAACTTTCTTTGGACAAGAAACAACAAAAAGGTAGACGAGAGTAAATGCTTGAGGCAGATTGTATAACATTAACATAAAAGCAGACAATGCAACTATTTGTGATTTTTGCTTCTTTAGCAGTATACTTATTGAGATGGCCCACGTGAATTATAGAACACTGAAAGTTGAGAGATAGTTAAAAATATTTCATACAAATTCTTTGTGTATAAAAACTATAAAGTTTGGGGGTTTCCTTTTTGTTCATTTATTGGTTTGGGGCCCACATTGGTTGTTAGGGCTTATTCCTAGGTTCTGTTCTTAGGGATGATTCCTGGCAGTGTTCAGGGGGCCAAATGTGGTGCAGAGGGTTTAATCTGGGTCTGCTGCATGCAGCAGTACCCACTGTACTCTCTCTCCAGGTCCCCAAATTTTTTCTTTCAATTAAAGAAATGCTTAAACAGAACTTAAGACTTCAGTATCAGTGAGGAAGTGTAAAAGTGCTATAAGTAATACAAGTGTCTACAGCAAGACAAATGAGTACCCAGGCTACTGGAAGAATGTACAGATGTGACTAGAGAATCAAATTTCCTATTTGTAAAAAAATAAAAATAAAAAAGACGTGTCCTTGAGCTTGATATAAATCCCTTCAACCTCTACTGTTACAGAGCAATAACACAGCAGGCAGGGCATTTGCCTTGCATGCAGCCAAGCCAGGTTTGATCCCGACATTCTATATCGTCCCCCCAAGGACTTCCAGGAGTAATTTCTGAATGCCAGAGCCAGTAGTAACCCCTGAGCACTGACAGGTATGGCCAAAAAAGCTGGGGGGGAAACCCTCCATGATTACTCATATGACTTTATGAACACTTACCAATGAAGGCATCATACTGGCACTATTTGGGCTTTACTCAAATCTGTTAATCTCAAACCAACCATTTAAATATTTAAAAAAAATCCCAGGGGCATTTTACTTTCTGTAGCTACAATCATTGAAAAGGAATTTGCTAGTGTTGATCTATATGGAATTCCTGGAGACATTGAATGAAGTCCTCCAATGTGGGAAAAAAGACAAAAATGCAGAAAAGACCCAAGCCAGTCTAGTTAAGAGACTGCAGAACCGCTGAAACAATAGTGTCAGCGAGTGCCTATGAATGGCATCCCAGACTGGAAGGAGAATTCCAGTGGGTAACTGCAGTAGTCCATCATTCCATTCAGCATGTTATCACTGGCTCAAGATTTGCAAGCATCAGGCCAATGCAAAGGGAGGTGAGCTCTTGGCCTAGATTCAACCACATTTGTAATTCACTAAAAATTTTCTACTCTATTTGAGATTCAATACACACCCCAAATTTGTAAGTTTGTATTTAAGAAAATTTCTGGCTTCTAGCATGACCAATAAAGCCTGTTCCAAGTCTCCATTCATCACTTGGGACCTCTTATTTTAATAGAAAATCTTTTTTTTTTCTTTTGGCTCTGTTTTCCCTCTACAATTCTTGGGATTTTAGCCATAGAATTCAATAAGATGGTAATTTGGCACTGAAGAATATACTTGTTCCCAAGTGAATCTTAGCCAACGCAGTCATTGATTTGGCTACCATATTTCCTATTTCCAAAAAAAATAAAAAGATATTACTTAGAAACGTCAACTTTGAACTGCATTCCAAGTTATAACTAAGTAAAATCCATAGTTTCTCCATCCTTATAACCATTGTGTTGCTTCCTGAATATAAAAATTAACAAATCTACACACCTTTGCCTCAGAAGAGTCAATTCCCAATTACACATTCAGAGTATCAAATAATTGTTGGCATTCTAGATCCCTCTTGTATTCCAATGCCTTTGTAGTGTTTACATACATACATACATATATATATAAATTAGTTCATTTAAATCTTCAAGTGATTCCAATAAAGTTGGCAATGATGAAACTGGATCCCCAAAAGGTGAAATAAATTATCTACCAGAAGTTTTTTTTTTCCATGTTCCTATGTCTCTGAGATCCTGTGACAACATTTGAACACTACACATGCTCCCTCAATTAAAGACTGTATTTCTGGTTTCAAGCTACTCATTTCCTAAATATTTTATCTGGAATCCTATTAAACTGCTTTCACAACTACAATCTACTTTTACTTAAGAGACTTCAATGGGATTTTATTTCTGTTTTTCTGAGCTACATCTGGCTGTGCTCAGAGTTTGCTCCTGGTAGCTGAGCTCAGGGATTGATTGTTCTTGGTAGGCTCAGGAGACTTACTATCAGGGATGCTGGTAGTTGGGGCCCCTACTGCTCTGCCCCAAATTCTAATTAGTTGAATAAATCACTTAAAAATTATGATGTAAAATGGGTTTGTATTTCATACCTCAAGCTCTTCCTTCAGTACCATCTTTCCATATAACAATATTCTGCCTAAGTAATAGGGTTTTATAAATGACGTGGAATTTTCTGATGTAAATACCACTTATTTATTCCTTGGGATAGATCATTATATAATTTCTTCAGCAGCAATATATGCAAGGAATTAGAAGGTAGATAAAAGATTAATACTCTAAATTAGCCAAATTAAGATGCACTGTGTAAGAAGTAAATGATTATTAGAAGATCCATTAAATAATTTTGATAACTGATATTATCTAAAATCTTTATCAAAGTGCCTTTTATCAAAATTATTTAGAAAAGATTTATGCTCTATTTTGTGCAAACCTTGCAGATTTTTTAAACTTACAATTAAATTCCACTAGCAACTACCACATCACCACCACCACCACCTACTTTGAGGTGTTTTTTTGTTTGTTTGTTTGTTTGTTTTGGTTTTGGAACTACACTGGTCATGTAGGATCGAATCTGGGTCTGCTAAGTGCAAGGCAAATGTTCTATGTATTGTACTAACTCTCTATTAGTATAATACTAAATATAGTAGCATAGTACAATACTAACTAACAATACTCTATTGCACTAACTCCGCCCTCCCTTTAAGCTTTTTAGTTACACATATGATCCCCACTTAAGGAATAATATCACTTGATGTAAAAAGCTAGACTCAGATTCAAGATGAGCTCAGTCGTTTAAAATTGTTTAATTTCTCTGAACCTCAATGTAACAAAATGAGGAAAATGTAGTATACTGTCTAAAATAGCTGCTTCTAGATATTGTTTCTTTTTTTTTATTTTACATAAGCAAAGGAAATGTACTTTATTTGTCAGAAGCAGGGCAACTAAGTGCTGATTCTATTTGTACAGCATTTCTGAATATTTGCAGAAATCCCAAAATTATTAACTTGATATATCTACAAAGAAGCTTTTCAGCTTCTTAGCAGGAAAGACACACACATACAAAACTCCCCAAGTAATACTTTCAAAGTCTCCTTAAGTCTGCCTGTGTTTAAATCTATTGGACAGGAGCAGAAACCATAGAACTGTGGGTAAGGAGCTTGCCTTGCATGAGGTAACCATGGTTTGAACCTCAGCATCACATATGATCCCCAAAACACCACTAGGAGTGATTCTTGAGTGCAGAGCCGGGAGTAAGACCTGATAGTAGTGCATGACCCAAAATACAATGAATAAATGAATTAAATAGATTAGACATTTATTTAATAAATCTAGTGAACTAATGACAATGGGGTGGTAGCTTTAGCAAAGGTCTATATTTGAAAATATAATAGTATAATTTATTAGAAATGTCAAGTTAATTTCAAGCAGAACTAAGTGAAAAAAAATCTCTTTTTCTCCCTTCCTCCCTTTCTAATTCAATGATGTATCTATTATAACAGAACTGTCACTGTAAGAGAAGTAATATCCTGTATAATTAAAAATCCCATCATAGCTTACAGTGATTGGTTTTCTGTACTCTAAAGTTAGACCACTATTTCTTTTTTTTAATATAATTCTTATTTTGATCATAGTGGTTTACATATTGTTCACAATAATATTACAGGTTCACATTTACATAAAATCAGGGGGGTTCCCATCACCGATTTGTCTTCCCTACACCTCCGTGTTCGTCCTACCTCCCATATCCTCCTCCCTCACCCCCGGGGCTGCAAGAAATTGTGGTCCCCTCTGTACCTAGCTTACTACTTAGTAGTCTTGGTCTTGGTGCCTCCCTTATTTCCCCCTCTAACTGGGAGGAAGGACTACATAGGTCAAGTTATGGGTTTTATTTGAAGAAGAGAAAAGTAATAAACTGGGGTAAAAGTCTAATATGCTGAAAGGGGGAATCCTTCTAGAGGCTCTCATCGTCGGTTTGAGAGATGAAGGAGAAAAAGAAGGTGAAACACCCCAACAGTACAAAAAGAAGAGTCAAATATCCAGTGAGCACTCCAGTAATAACGATAGGCACCACAAAAAAAAAAGCCATGGTCTTGAGTTAAAAAACATGGCAGAGCACCTAAAGAAAGAAAAGAAAAGAAGAAAAAAAACAGTATAAATATAAATGGGGACAACAACTTCAATAACCACACCAAAACAAAGAAATCGACAAAAAGTAGATAGGTAAATAAAATAATAATAATAATAATAATAAATGAAGAAAAATAATATATAAAAGATAAAAATGTTTTGTGCTTTTTGACTTTTTTTTTCTCTCCTGCACTGGCACAGTAAATATTGGGGTCATTCGAAAAGGAATTCACTTGGCCTTAGTGCTATGGGGTTTCTCCACCCTTGGGGTATATTGTCACGGGATTAACTATAGACTCCATTCAGGTTCATTTACTCTACCGGTGGTGCTTTCATGGTGTTTGGAAAACTTCTGCTCCATCCTGAGTGATGAAATAAGACCTCTGTATCTATAGATCTCAGTATCTGCACAGGTCCAGGAGTGGGTCTTATGATGAAGTCTTTCTTTGTGGTTCTAGAAGTTCTGTTCTCTCAGTGTCATTTTAATCCATCTTCTGTGGTTAGTGGTCTTGGTCTTTGCACTGATCCTAGGATGGAACCTAGGATAGCGTCTTACATTGTGTTTCCAGAAGCCCCATTCCGTTGCGATTGTCTCTGCCGGACCTTTGGAACTGGGGATCATGGTTATTGTGTGGGTCATAGTTCAAACCCTAGACTAGGGCTTTTTTATTGATCTCAAGATATATTCAGTCCAGTCATGGTTCTAGCAGCCAATCATCTGTAAATCGTGCTCTTGGCTTTTGGACCGACCAAAGGGTGACAAGTCTTCTGATTTTGTCTTATCATTAGCTGGTGAGGTAGGATAACCTGTTCTTAGGTCAAGTTGTTCCCATTTTCTTTGTTGTCATGATATCATATTAGAGCTGGCACTTGTTGGTGGCCCAGCGGTATTAAGGATGTCCCGGATGGGATTTGTTTCCTGTAGCTGTTGTGAAGAACTGTGTCAATTCTATGTCTGGGACCCAGGGTTCAAGGCTGGATGGATAGTGTCTAATCACCTGAGGTCTAAGTTGGGTCCGCGTGACATATTTTCAAGGTAGGAGATATCCCTGTATTGTAAACAAGTATGAGTTCTTATCTCTAGTAGATAAGAGCTCTTTTTTATATGTAAGATTTCCCCTTTTTTTAGTGTGCCATTGCAGGGAGAAATGGTGCTACTTTATATTGTCGGTGCATTTGGGGCTGGACAGAGAAGAAAACAGAAACAGGTCACACATCCAAACAAGATAAAATTAGGAATAAAAGTATATGTGCTCACATATGTATATGTAGAACAAACATTTAAAAAATGAATTAACAAAATAATTAAAGGAACCATGTGATGCATGAGACTACCTTACTTTTGGGGAAAAGCAGGTAAAGAGGTGGTGCAATACCGGTCTTATACTTATGTTGGAAGTATAGGTTTCCCCATTGTCTTTTGGGATTTTCTTGTGGTGTTTGGGTTCCCAGGCACCTTTCCATCACTCCCCCTGACCTTCTTGAGATTGGCAAAGGATTTGTGGCAGGGAGGTCTTGTAGGAGTTCTTGCATTGGGGATACTTTTAGAGCTAAGTCTGTTTTCAAGTAACAGTCCACAGTAGGGGGATTTGGTAGGGAGGGCCGTGCAGCATGAGTCCGCAGGGGAGTTGGTTTTCTTGCGGAGGCATGGTGTGGGTTTGACTGGGTGTCCTTTCGCTTGGATGCTGGGTAGTGGTTCGTTGGGGTAGGAGGTCAGTCTTGATGCCTAATGGATTAAGAACTAAGGGTGAAGAGTTTTAATACAGTGGGAGGTCTGGGTGGGATTGAGGGGTGAAGGGATAGTTGGATTTCCAAAGGGGGAAAGGGGAAAGTATATGGACGGGGTAGGAAAGAAGAAAAGAGAAAATACATTAGAAAGAAAGGGAGAAGAGAAAAGAAAAAAAGAAAAGAAAAGAAAAAGTAGTGAGAAGAGAGGAGATAATAGCAAGGGAATGCTAGTTTGCTTGAATGTATTCGATGAGTAGGGCCTGTAGTATAAGTCTGTACGTCACAGTTGCTGCTTCAGTGTAGACCACTATTTCTATGATTTTACTATCACCAGCTCCTTTAAAGTCTCAATTGTATATAAAATATTTATTGGTTCAAGAATCAATGTGTATGTTGGATATATCTAACAGCAGAACAGTCTAAAAGATGTGTATTTAATGCTCCTAAGCTTGCAGAAGGTGAAGAATAAAGAGGATTTTTCAAATTACAAAACATCATTCTTTCCATACCTAATAATGGTATGTTAGGAAACTAGCAACAAGAGAGCTGGGGTAGCAGCTCACTGGCAAAGCACATGCCTGGCAAGTGTGAGGCCTCACTTTAAGCCCAGCAACCTCCCACATTACCATGGGTGAACTCCTGTACAGCCAGAGTGCCAAGCCCTGTGCAACATTGTGTAAGCACCAAGCCAAGTGCAGGGCCTGGCATCACAAACACAACTTAACAAAGGAAACAAAGATAAAAGCAACAACCCTGACAATACTTACTGGGCCTAAAAAAATGTTGGGGCCAGAGAATTTACTCATGGTTGAGAACATCTGCTTCAAAAATATCTGGTGTCAAGTTCAACCCCCAGTGGTGTCACACACCCTCACATGATCCTGGTGGTTCTGTCTCGAAAACTCAGATAGCAGCTCTACTATCTGAGATCTCAGGCACACTGTGGCTCACAGGTTGAGCACTTGTCTTGCAATGTGGATCCCTGGTGTGTGACCACAAATGCTGTCCATGCACCACGGCCAGGAAGTGTGATTCATGGCAGGCCTGTGTTAGAGGACTTCAGGGACTCCTGGCAAGCAGGACAACCAGAACATGTGTGCAAGAGCTGAGGCATGAGAGCCTGACAAGAACATGTGTGAGCACTGAAACCTGAAGCGACCCCGGAAGAACACCACAGCCAGGTGTGGGGAAACCCCAGCAGCTGTGATGATGTCGTCAGTATAAAATTAGCGGTTTACACTGAGAACTAACATAACAATATGAATGAATGAGGGAAGTAGAAAGCCTGTCTAGAGTACAGGTGGGGTGGGGTGGGGAAGAAGGAGATTTGGGACTTGGTGATAGGAGTGTTGCAGTGGTGAAGGGGGGTGTTCTTTATGTGACTGAAACCCAACTACAATCATATTTGTAATCAAAGTGTTTAAATAAAGATAAAAAATATAAATAAAATTAGCAGTAAGGTAGGATAGAGGGACTTTGGAGAGAATCAAAATGGGAGGCTTCCAAGCAATGTTGAGGATACCAATGCCACTCATGCTAAGACTTGGCCACTTTACTTTATTGTTTTGTTGTTTGTAAGAGATTTTTGTGTATTCTTTAGGATTTTTGATGTATATCATCATGTCATCTGCAAATAAAAATAGTTTGACTTCCTCTTTTGCACTTGGATTCCTTTGATTTATTAAGACTTGGCCAACTAAGTCAATCAGTTCAATGCTCAGGCCCCATTGGACTAATGACTACCAAGGCCACACTCATTAGGGGAAGGGGGAAGGTATGCATATTGTGTAGGGATCAAACCTGGGTCCTTGAGTATACAAGGCATGGGCTCCTGATTCCAATCTTCCCAGCTTGCAACTTAACTCTTTTTTTTCTACACCTGGCACCACTCAGGCATTACTCCTGGCTCTGCACTCAAAAATCACTCCTGGCAGGCTTGGGGGACAATATGGCATGCCAGGGATCAAACCCTGGTCAGCTGCCTACATGGAAAATGTCCTACCCATTGATCCCTCTGACCCCCATACTCATTTTTTTTTCATTGAAGCAAAATAAGTTCTTACAGAAAAATTACTTAGAAAGCTGTGAGGAGATAATAAAGAGGGGAATACTTATTCAAGAGAAAACATGGGCTTCTCTCGAGTGGAAAAATAACAGATGAGAGAAATATGTGTTAAAGACAGAGCATAGGTTTGAAAAAAAAAACAAGCAAGTCCCTTCTTCATTTTTATTCAAAGAAAACCGAGGTGAAGATACAGAGCTTTTTATTCACTCAACATTAATTTTATATTAACTTTATGACAAGGACACTAAAGCTCAAGAACACTTGCCTAACTCTGGCAAGTACAGATTTTGTTGTTGTTCTTGTAGTTTTGTTTCTTGGGCTATACCTGGCAGTGACCAGGGGTTAATCCTGGCTTTGCACTCAGAAATCACTCTTAACAGGGTTGGGGACCATATGGGATGCCAAGGATGAAACCCAAGTCAGCCGTGTGCAAGACAAACATATTACCTGTTGTGCTATAGCTCTGGCCCCAAGTACAGTTTTAATTTCTATTTTATATGAACTTATATATGAGAGTTGGGTGCAATCATAGCTCCTTTCACGGGTTCAGCATCCTTATGGGCAGGGATCACTCATGTATACTCTAATGCAGTATTATTAGCCCACTGTGAGTACTCTATAACAGACATCCTGCTGGCACCGGAGATATGATGACCACAGACACAGGCATGGAATACACAATCTCAGAGGGGAGCGATGAAGTATGAGGGTAACAGGCAAGGGGTCACATAATGTAGAAGTAGCCAGATTAATGATAAGCATCATAAAAAAAATCATGGCAGGCGGAAGGGAAACTGGGTCATTGGTGGTGGGAAATGTGCACTGGTTAAGGGTGTTGGACATTGTATGACTAATACACAATCGTGACTAACTTCATAACTGTGAAAAAACAACTGTATTATGAACAATCTTATAACCATGGTATTTAAATAAGGTAATTTTTCTTTTTCTAGCTTTATTGAGATATAAATGACAAACTTTAAATGCTTAACTCATCCTGTGATAAATTTATATATAAAAACAAATATGTAATAATTATAATAATAAATAATTATTATATATTATTTTTATTTTAATTTTATTAAAATTGTTGTGATTTACAAAGCCTTTCATAGTCGGGTTGCTGATGCATCAGCCACTGTTGACTTCCCTCCACCAATATTCCTTCTCTTGTCTGGTTGCTGTTGCTAAGATTTTAATACTATGTTGAATAAGAGTGAAGACAGTGGACAACCTGGCATAGTGCCTGACCTTAGTGGAAATGTTTTCCATTTTTCACCATTAAGAATAATGTTGGGGTCCCGGAGAGATAGCACAGTCGTGTTTGCCTTGCAAGCAGCCGATCCAGGACCTAAGGTGGTTGGTTCGAATCCGTTGTCCCATATGGTCCCCCATGCCTTCCAGGAGCTATTTCTGAGCAGATAGCCAGGAGTAACCCTGAGCACCGCCAGGTGTGCCCCCCCCCCCAAAATAATGTTGGCTGGGACTGGAGCAGTAGCATGCTTTGCATGCGGCTGACCCACGACAGACCTCGGTTCAATCCCCGACATCTCATATGGCCCCCCAAAGCCAGGAAGGTTTTCTGAGCACAGAGCTAGGAGTAACCCCTGAGCTGGGTGTGACCCAAAAATAAACAAACAAAAAAGTAATAATAATAATGTAGGCTATAGCCAGAGTGATGGCACAGCAGGTAGGGCATTTCCCTTGAAGGTGGCTGACCCAGATTCAATTCCTGGTGTTCCATATGGTCGCCCCGAGCCTGCTAGGAGTGATTATTGAGACCAGAGCCAGAAGTAACACCTGAGTACTGCCAGGAGTGGCCCAAAAACAAACAAACAAAAAAAAAGAAATAAGGGGCCGGAGAGATAGCATGGAGGTAAGGCATTTGCCTCTCGTGCAGGAGGTCATCGGTTCGAATCCCGGCGTCCCATATATGGTCCTCCCGTGCCTGCCAGGAGCAATTTCTGAGCCTGGAGCCAGGAATAACCCCTGAGCACTGCCGGGTGTGACCCAAAAACCACAAAAAAAAAAAAAAAAAAAAGAAATAAAAAGAATCATGTTGGCTATCAGCTTTTTAGAGATCGCTGTTACTTTCTTGAAAAAAGATTCCTTCCATATCTATTTTGCTGTGGATTTTTTTTATCACGAATGGGTGTTGGATTTTGTCAAATGCTTTCTCTACATTGATTGATATGATCATGTGGTTTTTATCCTTCATTTTACTGATGTGATGTATGATGTTTATTGATTTGCTTATACTGAACCAGCCTTGTATCCCTGGGATGAAATCACTTGGTCATGATGTATAATCTTTCTTATGTGCTATTAGAGTTGGTTTGCTAAGATTTTGTTAAAGTAAATAAAGTGATTATTTAAAAATGAACCAAAGCAGTAACTCAGAAGCATGTGCAAGGCCCAAGCTTCCACCCCCATTGTAGTAGTGGAGATGAGTAACTACAAAGGGTTCTAGAAGGACATACAGTCAGCTATGGCAGCAGAGACCACCTTCCCCAGAGGATATTTAAATTGTGACTGAAGGCTGGAGAGATAGTATAGGAATGATGGTGCCAGCCTTGCATTCAGCAAATCCCAGTTTGATCCCCAGCACCACTGGGTCCCCTGAGCACCACAGAGAGTAGATTCCAAGCCCAGATTTGGAATAGATTTTGAGCACAGAGCTGGGAGTAGCCCCTGAGCAAAGTCAGGTAGGAGAGGATGCTCCCCTTGACAAAAGAACTAGGGGCCGAAGCAGTGGCACAGCGTCGGGCAGTTGTTTGCCTTGCACTGGCTTGTCCTAGGTCCTAGGTCGGACTTCGGTTCCAACTCCAGGTATCCCATATGGTTCCCCAAGCCAGGAGCGATTTCTGAGTGCAGTGCCAGGAGTAATCCCTTAGCGTTACCAGGTGGGGCCCAAAAACAAACAAACAAACAAAACCCCAAAGACAAAGACAAAAAGAACTAGCAAGAAGGGCCCCCAGTTTCTGGTAGTATGAGCTGACTATTCTGGGGCACTAATATCTAAACACTGGGAATAGGTGATATGAACAGATATGGAATCAGGGAGCTGATGTTTTGGAGGGGGGATGGCCACTCCTAACAGCACTTGGGATTATTATCCATGCTGTGGACAACCAGGACCATACATCTTAGTTTGAGAGCTTAGGGGTGTCTTAGGTGCCAGGGTCCTGCATATACAACACAGATGCTCTCTATTCTTTAACCCTTTGCCACGGGTTCAATTTTAGATGTGTGTAGTTTGCCTGTGAAAAAGCCAGTTGGAGAGGTCAGGAGGCCTAAGATGAGAGTTGATCTCACAGAAAGGTCAGTGCTAAAGAATTGAAAACAAATGAATAAATGCTTTGGGAATGAATGTGCACACCAGGCAAGGCAGCAGTGGGTACCTTCATTCTTTAATAACTAGTCCTGAATGGGATTTCCTCTCCCTTTCCACTACAATAAAGCTGCTTATTTCTTCTAAGCTCACAGACCCCTCCTGAAGTAGATCCACAGTCATGCAGAATCAATGGATTAGCTGGTGCAGAGGCCATTCAATGTTCTGCATCTTCCCAGAAGCATCTTGGAGTCCCTAGCCAGGAAGGATATAGTTGCTTACATGTCTGAGTCTCTAATGTACACGTTTAAGCTTTTGGAATAAATGAAAATAAGCTGTTTATCTACTTTAGGGTTTGTGGTGTGTGTTTTTTGGGGCTAAACTTGGAGGCAATTCCCAGGGTGCTCAAGAGACTATGTGGTGCCAAGGATCAGACCCAGGCTTTCCCATGTGCAAAGCACAAGCTTAGCCTTTTGAGACATCTCTCTGGCTCCTATTTTCTATTTCAAATCTAAAGAGTGTATGCCTAACATCGGGAAGATCCTGGATTCAATCCCAAGGCACCATGGATACTACTGGTATTGCAGCAACCATGAAAATATGCTCCTGAGGCCTGAGCAATTGCACATTGGGTAGGGTCTTTGTCTTGAATACAGCCAAACTGGGTTCATTTCCTGATTGCAAAGTCAGGAGTAACCCCTGTGTAAAGCCAGATGTGGCCTCAAAACAAACAAACAAATGCTCTTTGCACAGGATTAAGCACATACAGAATGATAGCAAAAATTACCAACCAGGAATCTGAGTCATATTACATTGGGTAGGGCATTTGCCTTGCATGCAGCAGACCTGAGTTCAATCCTTGGCATCCCATATGGTCTCCTGAGTCTGCCAGGAGTGATTTCTGAGCACAGAGGCAGGAGGAACCCTTAAGTGCTGGTGGATGTGGCCCCAAAACAGAAACAAAACAAAATAATAACCAAACAAACAAAAGCCCAGTAAATTTGTGTCTTTCTTTCTATAACTAAATTAATATTATACTGATGCATATTTAAGTCTACTCCTGAAATTTTATGGTTGTCACATATGCCTGTGTGTTGGTTTGTTTTTAGAGGTTCTTGGTTAAAAGGATGCACATTTTAATTTTAGTTAAATATGTCAAAGTGCTTCCTGAAGTTTCTGTGTCATTTTTAACTCTCAGTTGAAGGTGAATCAAATAGTTTATTTCTGAATTGTCTCCAAAATTCTTTGTTCTGTTAGGGCTGTAGTATATAAACCCTGCACATCAGAGCCCTAATTTTGATCCCAGGCACCACATAACCCCTCATAATAGAGCAATTCTTGACTGCCAAGTCAGGAATATCCCCAACACTGCTGGGTATGGCCAATAAAAATGTTAATTCACAGTAAAACACAGAATATGCTCATAGCAATATTTTGTCCGCCTTAATGAAATGGTCTATGACTTCTATAAATATTTAAATGCTCACTGAAAAATTTAGATCACATCTTTGAATTTATTTTACCTTTTATGTAGTTTTTTAGGGGACACATCTAGGGCTTACTTCTGGCTTTACACTCAAGGAACATTCCTGGTGGGCAAGGGGGCCAGTAGTTCAATCCAAGTTGTTCACATGCAAGACAAGTATATATCCTACCCACTATACTATCCCTCCAGTCCCATAAAATTTACTTTCACTAGTATCATCCTAAAGTTTCAATATCATCATGATCCTGTACCTAACAAATTAAATTTTTTCCCTTAAGAATAAACACTTCTTAGGTACCTTAAATATAACTGTAAAAGACTTGTAATTTACATTGGTCACTGTTGGGTTTCAACTTATTTTACCTAAAACAAAGTTTATCTCTGGTTTCCTTGTATCTGTTTGCTTACAACTTGGTTTTACCCAAAACAAATATTGTCTTGAAAACCTGGGTGGGTTTACTGCCCCACCCAGGGCTGATCTCTGTACTCAATAAAAATGGTAGTTCTGGCAGGCAGCGAGCTGAATACTAGGTAGAAGACTGCCAGACTACAAGTGTTTCACCCTCAGCCTGGTTTGGATTATTTCATGCACATCCTGATTTACTAATTCACCTGGGCTTGGAGATATGGTGTGTGGGGTGATTTTACAGGTCACAATAAAAAAAATTTTTTTTTAATTTTTGGGCCTCACCTGGTGACTCTCAGGGATTACCATATGGGATGCCGGGGAATTGAACCCCCACGGTCCATCCTAGTTTAGCACTCGCAACACAAAACACCCAACCACTTGCGCCACCACTTCAGCCTCAATAAAAGTTATTTTAAAAAAAGAATATACACTTTGGGGGGGGTTTGGTCCACACCCGGTGATGCTCAGGGGTTACTCCTGGCTATGCACTCAGAAATCGCTCCTGGCTTGGGGGACTATATGGGACTTGGGGGGATGAAACCGCGGTCTGTCCTAGGTTAGCACGTGTAAGGCAAATGCCCTATCGCTTGCGCCACTGCTTCAGCCCCTATGCACTTCTTTTTTAAATTTTGTTTGGGAACACACTAGAGGTGCTCAGGGGTTAGTTACTCCTGGATATGCACTCAGAAATTAGTTCTGACTTGGCATAGTGACTTGGCTTAGACATTGACCATGGACACCATCTGCGTAAACAATCACAGTTTTCTACACCATCACCAGGAATAAAAAAAGCTATCAAGGAAGGCCCTATTACTACCATGGCACCGACTTACTCCAAAGAGGGTCCTTATGACACCCTGATAACTTGGTAACAGCAACAGCCTGCTTCTTAGGACAAGATTCTCTGCATTGCTACCTGACGGTGAGATAAAACCAGAAGACGCTAAATGTTACCAGACTTCTACATAGGATCTGTACAGAAACCAGGACCTATAACTACAGAAACCTGACAGCAACAACTGTGATGGTGAAGAGCTCTTACCAGGACCATAGACAATGACTATGCGGTTAAACAACGTAGTATGCCAAGAGTCTGGAGTCAGTCTTATGCCAGAGTGCTTCATGGGTACAATCTCCTTGTTTATAGGCCAAAGGTTTTTCCTTTCCATTTCTCCCATATTTTCCTGTGCCTATGCAAACAACAACTGCCACACACACACACACACACACACACACACACACATCTTTTTTAGTGTATTCTTGTATCTCCTAGCTTTAAAAAAAAAGGGTGGGTAGGGAGCTTATTAAACCCCCATCTAGTGTAATAATGGTTTTACTGGAGATACAATAATTTGCACATATATATTTGGTAATGAGCTTTTCTTTATTTTTTACAAATAATTATTATTGTTATTTTATTATATGTTTTAGTTTTTTCTATTTTCTCTCTATTTTTAATAACTTCACTTTCTGTCATCCTGAAACAAATGTATTATGATCAGTTATGACAACTATATGATACATTTTCTAAATAAATTAATTTTAAAAAATGAAATTAGTTCTGATGGGCTCAAGAGACCATCTGCAATGCTGGGGGTGAAACCCAGGTTGGCTGCATGCAAGGAAAATACACTACCCATAGAACTATTGCTCCGGCCACAAAAATATACACTTATGAGAACTAATTCTCCAAACAGTTCATTGAAACCCTTTAGCTAAAGATAAAGTATTCAACTCATTTCTTAGAAAATAAGATATTTATGCAAAAATACAAATCTGATATATATTCAATCCAGTTTATCTATGCTCTTTACAAATCTCTTTTCTAGAGATTTTACGAGTAATCTCTGGATCAAATGATGATACAATTGTCTGAGAGCTTTTAGACTAAAAAGAATCAGGCAGACTTATGGGGGGAGTAGGGGAGAATGCTAAAATTCGTAGAAAGGCTTTAGAATAGTTGCTTGGGCCTGAAGAAGCTGAAGGTCAGATGGAGCACAAAGAACAGGCAGGAGACTTAAGCAAACAGAACACACAGGCTAAGTATCTTTGAATGGAGAGAACACAAGTAAAGATAACCTGATAACACTGTGAGAAAGCAAAAGTAAGGAGAGGTCCCCAAATCCATACTCAACAATACTTTCACTATAACCTATTTACTGCATTTAGAAAAATTTTTAAATGATGTTAACAGAAGTCAAGGGCTTTCTTCCCCCCATGTGGTAGATATCTCAAGAGTGTCTAAAATATGCAGAACATCATGTTGTAAACAGATGTGCGATCATCCAGGCTTTGTTGTTCTATATATAGAGTGTGGGCAGAGAATATTTAGCATCATTCTTAGAGGCCTTAGATTTCTTAAATGGTACAGGAGCATTGGCTTCAACTTCAGGCCACCTGCTGCATGCACCCCTAACAGGAATCATTCTATTCTTCGAAGCTTGGAAGCTAAACATTGACTTCTCTCCAACTCTAAAAGACCTAAGTAGCATTTTCATCCAAGAGAAGGTTGTTTTGTTCACACCAAGAACCTCTCCTTCAGCTCAGGCACCTTCCTCAGTGATTTTTACCTAGATTTTCTGGATCATTCGTTGCAGTTTCTCTAACAGCTCTTGCTTTGACTTGTACTTTGCTGCAATGAAGGCAATTTCTTTCCTTAAGCCTTATGAAACCAGCTCTGCTAGTATCCAGCTTTCCTCCGATAGCTTCCCTTTCTCAGCCTTTATAGAAGTGAAGAGTGGGGCCTTGTTTGATATTTGGTTTAAGAGAATGTTGTCACTGGTCTGATTTGTACAGATGACTCAAATTTTCTCAAAATGAAAAACAAGACTGTCACTGCCATATCATTCCTGTGTTCTTTTAATATCTTTCAAATATTTTCCTTTGCATCCATAACTTGGCTAACATTTATAACAAAGGCCTATCTTTTTAGCTCATTTTGAATTTTGCCTTTCCTTTCTCACAAAGCTTAATAATTTCCAGCTTTTGAATAATTTGAATCTACGTTGTTTCCCTGCACTTGATCTTAGTCAAAAGGCTGAGAAGTAATGTACTTACTTTGATTTCCTAACAACATAGGTCTCTCCATTCTTAAGCACACTATATAAGTATAAAATTGTATTTATAATTAAAAATCTGGAAAGAATCCAAAATATAATATATATGGCTAGTGAAATGTGAATAATTGCTCATAGATTATGGGCATAGTCAAATCTTATGTAACATTATGAAGTACATAAATTGTGAATTTTATTTTTTAAATAATATCTTTAAGCAGCATGATTACAAACATATTTGTAGTTGGATTTCAGTCATAAAAAACACCCCCCTTCACCAGTGCAACATTCGCACCACCAATGCCTCCCATCTCCCTCCTCTCTCACCTCCTGCCTGTATTCAAGACAGGCATTCTACTTCTCTCACTCATTAACATTGTCATGATAGTTGTTAGTATAGTTATTTCTCTAACTGTACTAATGACTCTTTTTAGTGAGTTTCATATATTGAGCCAGTCCTTCCAGCCCTCATTTCTATTGACTCTTGGTATTATTACAATAATGTCTTTTATTTTTCTTAAAACCTAGAGATGAGTGAGACTATTTTGTGTCTATCTCTTGCCCTCTGATTTATTTCACTCAACATAATAGTTTCCATGTCCATCCATGTAAAGGAAAATTTCATGACTTCATCTCTTCTGATGTGGCTGCATAATATTCTATTGTGTATATGTACCACAGTTTCTTTAGCCATTCTTCTGTTGAGGGGCATCAGGTTGTTTCCAGAGGCTGGTTATTGTAAATAGCACTGCAATGGATATAGGTGTGCAGAAGGTCTTTTTGTGTTGTGTTTTTGTGTTCCTAGGGTATATCCCTAGGAGTGGTATAGCTGGATCATATGGGAGCTCAATTTTCAGTTTTTTTGAGCAATATCCATATTGTTTTTCATAAAGACTGGACTAAATGGCTTTCCACCAGCACTGCTTGTTCTCATTCTTTGTAATGTGTGTCAGTCTCTGTGGCATAAGATGGTACCTCATTGTTTTGATTTGCATCTCCCTGATGATTAGTGATGTGAAAAATTTTTTCATGTGTCTTTGGCCACTTGTATTTCTTCTTTGAGAAAGTGTCTATTCATTTCTTCTCCCCATTTTTTGATGAGATTAGATTTTTTTTTCTTGTTAAGTTCTGTCTGTACCTTGTATATCTTAGATATTAGCCCTTTATCTGATGAGGAAAGTGTGAATTTTAAATAGATCTACTTTTCCAAGCTTCACTGTTCTATAACAAAAATATAAAATTTGTAACAAAATGACATATATTTATATTTGGTCACAACTATTTTTAAAACTATATATGAAACATGCATTTTTAAAGGCTATAGAAACATATAATCATTATTGTAGGTGCTGGGACTATCAATCATTTCTTCTTTCTCCAAAATATCTACAGTAAATATGTAGGGCTACAAAATAAAAAAGTTATTTTAGTTAGTTGCTTTTTTTTTTTATCTTTAAGGCTCCCTAACTCCTGTGGATGAAATGTCAAATCCTAAGCACAGTTTGAAAGATCTTTTTAATTTGATTCTTATTCATTTGTCTAGCTTCATCTTCACCTTGCACTCACTATGCTGTGGCCAAATCAAACTATTTTTAATTTCCCTTATGCTTTCTCATTCTTCTAGACCTTCTATTCATGTTTTTGGTTTCCCTGAAGCATTCATTCTTCCTGTCGTGTCCTCACTTCCTGAGTCATCCACTAATTCAGAGATGGAAAATCAGCCACAAAGGAACCTACGCCTACCTCTACCTCATGTGTCACCATCAGAGCTGCCCTCTCTGGAAAAGCAGCAATTATCTCTTTTCAACTGGAACCCAAATCTTATTGGATTATTATGAATGGATTACTTTTTTTCTAGTGAGAAACATTTTTAATGCTATAGTTTCTTTTGTTCTCTTTTGAAAGTCTTATGCTCATAAAAATATGTTAAATGGGAGGATTACTTTAGGGATGTATGGACATTATGTTAAGTAAAACCACAAAATTTTCTTTAATAAGGAGCCAGAGCATTAGCACAGCAGTAAAGTGTATGTCTTGCATGCAGCCAACACAGGACAGACCCTGATTTGAATCCCAGCATCCCATATGGTCCCCCGAGCCTGCCAGGAGCAACTTCGGAGTGCAGAATCAGGAGTAATTCCTGAGCACTGCTAGGTGTGACCCAAAAACAAAACAAAACAAATTTCCTTTAATAAAACTAGATTACATTATTTTAATAGGTGGAGCCTTCCATCATACCACACCTGGAATGCTCAAGGCTCACTCCTGGCTTTGCACTCAGAGATCACTTGGGAATAGAGCCCAGGCTGGGTGCATGTAAGGCAAATGTCTTACCCACTGTACTGCCTGTACTATCACTGTTTTCTTGGTTTAATTACTACATGTTTCATAGTAGATATTATTTATGAATCATTTCCCCCTAGACATTACTAATAAAATATGTAAGCTACTTTGTCAACCTTGGGGAGAAAGTTAAGACAGATGTTTTCTTTTTTTTTTTTTTTTTAGGATTTTTAGACCATATTCAGCAGTGCTCAGGGCTTAATCATGACTCTGCATTTAGGGATCACCATTGGCAGTGATAGGGAGAGAGGCCCATATTCAGTACCAGGAATTGAATACAGGTTGGCCGCATGCAAGGTAAGTGCCCTACATGAAGTTTTTCTCTCTGGTACTAAGAGACTGTTGTTTTCTAAAGAACAGTAATTCAAATATCTCAAGACATGCATAAAAACATTTCAATGTGACTTAGATGATAGTCTTCTGGTGATAAAACTGTGTGATAGGGAATTTCAGGTAATGGAGCCTGAATTATTCAGAGGAGACAGCCTACTAAAAGCAACTAAATATTCTGGATAAAATATTCAAACAATTATCTTAAAAGCATGGAAAAACTGACAGGATAATGGGGAACTGGTAGGACAAATTCTGGAATAAACTTAAATCCAAAGAGGTGAGCAGAATATTGAACTCACTCTTGGTTCTGAGGGTTTGATCAATAAAGACACAGGCATAAATTTACATACTTTGGGATGAGGAAGACAATCTGATATAGATAATATAAGAGGTCTAAGTTTTTTAAAGTACATTCACTGGAACCCAGTGGCCAAGTGATGCTGTACCAAACCTAAATTCTATCTTCCAGCCATGTGGTACCAGTAAGGAACCAGGGACAGGCACAAGATAGGCATGAGCCCTAATCACTGAGCAAGGAAATGAACATATTTACAAGCATTGACTATTCATATCCTTAAATATTAAATTAAATAGTAAACTCTTAAATATTTAATATGTTAAATATTATAAATGAAATAAATATTCAAGTTATATAAGAGTGAATGATATGAAATAATGAATATAACAAATAATCATGGCTAGCAAAAGATGATAAAATCAAAGACTATAAACTGGATATCTGTATAAATATGAAATATAAGAGCAGCAAAAATATCTAGGTTATTTGCAATACAAATAGTGGTCATCTTTGGAGGGTAATTTGGATGCTGACCTTGTTCTCTATCTTGGTCCAAGTACTAGTCACACAAGTGCATTCACTCTGCAGGAACTTGCACAGCTAGATTCTTAAGATATGTGTACTGTTCTTTATGTAAAATTCCAAAAATGACTACAAGCTGGGCTGAAAAAAAAGTTCAACAGACATCGAAGAATTAAAATCACACTGGGTGCTACATGTGGAAACTTGGGGTACATTGATTGAAACTGACTTTATGACTGAAAGCAATTTAATTTTGGTAAACATATCTGTTAAAAGGTGTTCACATTCTGGGCTGGAATGAATGCACAGCTTTGCATGTGACCAACCAGGGTTTGATCTCCGACATTGCATATGGTCCCCTAACCTGCCCTGAGTAATATCTGAGCACAGAGCCAGGAATATCTCCTGAGCACTGCCAGGTGTGGCCCAAAAACTAAAAAAAAAAAGTTCATATTCTTTAGTTGGTGAGTGATTTTACAAATACACGACACACATTTATTATTTTAGTCATTCAAATTTTCTTGATTATTGTGTTGTCTGCTTAGTCTTTTTCTAAATAAAATGTGTTAACATTTCACATTCTAATTACAGATGGCTCCAAGTCTCCTTAAAGTTTTGCTATTGTAGCTTAGTGTTATTATAAGTAATATTATTGTACTGAAATTTACCACTGTTTTATCTCCCTGGTGAATTGACCCTTTTTCTCATTATATAAGGTTTCTATTTAAATGCATAAGATTTCGAGCCAAAAGCTATGTGATATTTGTATAGCCAGTTAGTTTCCTTTGGATATGTGTCTATCTTATCTCTTTCCATCATTTTAACTTCCATCTTTATTATTTTCATTAAATTGTGTCTCTAGCAAGTGGCATTACTGTTGTTTAATTTAGCTATCTTTGTTAATTGATGTTCAGTGTGTTTATATTTATGTAAGTACTGGTTTACCTGAATTTAAATCTATCATCTTACAATTTGTTTATAGCCCCATATTTTTCACCTATTCTAATTACCTTTTTTTCTCCTTCTTTGTCTTTTAAATTAAAAGTGTTTTTATTATATTGTCTCCCAATTATCATCTTACTGGCTATACATTTTTAACTATTTTAAATAAGTTACCCTAGAAGTTACAACATGTATCCTTGACTTACATAATCTAGTTAAAATTTTACTTTTGATTTATTCTAGGGAATTGGGAAATAATATAGTGAGTACTTCACTTTCATGTTGTCAACCCAGATTCCATCCCTGGGATACCCTATGGTCCCCAAAGCACTGCTAAGAGTAATTCCTGAACAAAGAGCCAGGAATATCCTCTGAGCATCTCTGAATGTGACTCAAAACCAAAAATTAAACAAATAAAATCAATGTTTTCATTCTCTTTACCTCTTCTTTTAGTTATTATTAAAAGTTATTAGTACTATATTATTCAGCATACTTTTCAGTTCCTTTACATTTTAAATTCTATAGTACATTATTGTTTTGCTCAGTGTCTACTTAAATTCTGTCCATCTTTCTTTTGTTTTTTTTCCTATCTTTCTTTTCTTTCTCCTCATCACTTCCATCCTTCCTAATTTGTATGCATCTACATGGGTATATTTTCCATATACCTAAATAAATCACTATTTACATTGCTGCAGATCTACTTAGAATGCATTTCCTCAGTTTGTATTCACTCAGAGATTTTTATTTAGTTCTTTTATTGAAGGATGATTTTAGTTGGATATAAAATTCTATGTTTGCAGATCTTTTCTTTAAGAGGTCATTTCCTTGTTTCCTGACTTCCATTTTTCTTTCACAAGAACTCAGCTGTTAGTCTTACCATAGTTCATTGTATTGTATTTTTCATCTTGTCAAAAGATGACTCATGAAAAAAAATAACAAAATTAATAAATCCATGGCAAAAAAACTTCTGAATAAAAAATATTAACATTTGGGCCGGAGAGACAGCTATTTACCCCAAACAAAGGTATTCCCCCAACTTCCTCCTTCCTTAAACCTCTTCCTTTAGCATACAAAAACCCACTGGATAGGCACTTTTTTTTAGGGTTTTTTTTTTTTGGGTGGGTCACACCCAGCAGCGTTCAGGGGTTACTCCTGGCTCTACGCTCAGAAGTCGCTCCTGGCAGGCTCGGGGGACCATGCCCGATTTCGAACCAATGACCTTCTCCATGAAAGGCAAACACCTTACCTCCATGCTATCTCTCCAGCCCCTGAATAGGTACTTTTTTCTCTCTCTCTCTCAACCCCTCTCTTGGTGGATGGGGATTGTTTTCATAAAGAAAGGGGCAGTGCTAGCTTGAGGCTGAGATAGAAACCACAAGGCGAAAAGCCACTAGCTTGGGGTCAGAGTGATAGCACAGCAGTAGGGTGTTTCTTGAGCACAGAGCTGCAATCCCCAAGCATTGCTAGGTGTGACTCCCCCCAAACCAAAATTATAATTAAAAATTAAATAAAAATAGGGGCTGAAGCAATAGTATAGACTAGGGTAGGGCATTTGCCTCGCATGTGGCTGACCCAGGTTTGACTCCTGGCGTTCCATATGTGCCTGAATCCACCACAAGTAATTCCTGAGTGCAGAGCAAGGAGTAACCCCTTAGCCCTACCAGATATGACCCCCCTAAAATATTTATTTTAAAAAATTAAAATAAGCAAAAGAGTCAGGGACACAGTTTAGTAGAGGAGCGCAACTGACAAGAAGCCACCAATACCAAAACATTAGGGTGATAGAAAAGAGCCTAAATGGATGTTTTTCCACAGAATATATACAAATAGTTAATAGGAACATGAGAATGCACTCAACAACAGTGATCATTAGGGAACTGCAACTCAAAACTACATTGATATATCATTTCACATCTGTTATTATCTCATAGCTGCCATCAAAAAGATGAGATAGTAAATACTGGTGAAGCTATGAAGAAAAGGAAGCCCCTCCTGAGTCTAATGGTGCAATCATCAATAAAAACTAGTATGGGTTGTCAAAAAATTAAAATCAGAACTACCATATATAATCCTGCCATTTCACTTCCAGGAATACATTTGAAGAAAATGCAACAACATGGAAAAAATGCATGTTCATAGAAGCTCTATTTACAGTATCCAAAACATGGAAACAACTTAAGCATCCATTGACAGTTAAATGGTAAAGGAAGTTGTGATACACACATATATACATGCATACACATACACACATGACACAGCATATCATTTAGCCCTAAAAGAAAATTTTGACATTGTTTTTTTTATTTAAATACCCAATTTAATGTATTGTATATAACACAGACTACATGCTTTTTTTCCTTTTTCTGGGGGATAAGAATTTAATACTTAGGAGTACATGTAGAAAATTCTGCCATTTATAACAACATGAATGATGAATGGACCTTGAGGGCACTGTGCTAACTGTAATAAATCTGACAAAGAAAGTAGAGTAATACATGGTGTCATTTATATATGGAATCTACCCTAAGGCAAAGCAAAACAAACAACAAATTCATAGTTGAGAAGATAAAACATCATTTCTAGAGGCAGAACAGGGATAGGAGTGAGGAATGGGGAGTTGAAAGAAAATTATCAAGTGCTACAAATCTCCAATAATAAAATAAGGACACACTGGTACCCAGAAGATGGACCTGAGGCAAAGTGTCTGCCTTGAAACCTTAAGTATCACCCACATGTGCCAAGCAAGGTCCCATTAGCTCTGCCATTTGTGGCTCCAGGCATCACAGTTGGTACAATGTCTGGCACATGCCCAGCAGCCAGCTGTGTGCAAACCCCCAAAGAGTACTAAGCCAGCATATGAGCCCTGAAATGAAAGGAATGTGTTCAAGCACCTGAACTCCAAGTGTTGGACCCTATTCACTACCAATCCTGGGTGTGCAAGCATGTGTGCAAACCTGTCAGCACAACAGCAAAGGGAACGGAAATGGAAATGTTTGTAAAATTCTTTCTAAGTTATATAAGTAACTGGAGATGTAATTTCCAGGGTGGTGACTGCAGATAAGGTTTTTGAAAGTTATTGAAAGTAAAGGTCAAATGTTCTCACCAAAAGGAAGAAGTATTTCCTTTCATTTAAATCATTGTGATTTACACAGTTATTCAAAATTGGGTTTTAGATATACAATGTTTCATGACCAATCCCACCACCAGTGTCAACCTCCATCACCAATATTCCCCAGAATCTATCCCTTGCTGTCCATCCCCACAGACTGTCATAATAACAGGCCTATTTTTTATTTTGATTGTTAAAGTTTGGGTCTCTTTATTTCATTGTTGTTGACTCAATGGCTTGGAGTTTATTTAGTTCTGTACATTTTTGTTTGTTTGATTCTTGGACACTACTGGCTCTGAGCTCAGAATTATGCCTGGTAGGCTTAGGAGACCATATGGATGCCAGGATTGAACCCCAGTTGGCCATATGCAAAACATTCTACCCACTATGCTATCACTCCGGCCCCATTCTGTCCTTTCTTAACCACATTTGAATCCCCTTGGCCCCTGTCCCCAATTGTTTTACATTTGTATTTCTCCTCCTCCACTCCATTTCTTCCCTCTCCTCACTCAGGGGCCAAGAGTGTTCTTACACCTATTTATACCATTGCACTTCTTCATGCAGTTAATCTAAATACCACATATAAGTGATATCATCCTGTATTTATCCTTCTTCTGGCTTACTTCATTTAATATATCTTCATTTCCATCCATGTAGCAGCGAATTGCATGATTGCATCATTCATTATAGCTGTGTAGTATTCCATTGTATATATCTTCATGATCTTCAGATCCACTCATCTATTGTTGGATAAATAGGTTGATTCCAACTCTCAGCTGTTGTACAGAATGCTGCAATGAATATTAGTGTGCATATATATGTCTTTTTGGATAAATATTTTTCTGTCCTGGATAGGTACCCAAAAGTAGAATTGTTGAGTCATATAACAGCTTGAGTTTACTGAGAACCCTCCATACTGCTTTACAAAAGGATTAAATTAGACATCATTCCCACCAGCAATAAATGATAGTTCCTTTTTCACCAACTCAGATTGTTCCTGGTATATTTTACTGTGCCACCCTCAATGGTATAAGATATGATCTCATTGTCATCTTGATTTGGATTTTCCTAAGAAATGATGAGCATTTTTTTGCATGTGCCTGTTGGCCATTTGTCTGTCTGTTCATTTCCTCTCCCCATTTTTATGGGATTTTTAGGTTCTTCTTTTTTATAATAGCTATGTAAGAATGAATGTAATAAAAATTTACTGTGGCGATTATATCACAGAATATAAAATCCAAGTCATTATGCATCTCAGCTAAATTTATATAGTGAGGTATGTCCATTGTAGCTCAAAAAACTGGGAAAGGTGGTAAATATTATAAACTTTAAGTCCATCTACTATAAAGCTTAGATTAGATGCACAACTTTAAATTAAAGCACAATTGACAAAACTAATACAAACAAATATAGATGGTCTGTATATTTCTACCTTTTTCATATTTTTTCAGGCTGCATTAGTAGTACTGAGGATACTCTTAACAGTGCCCGGGGCTATATAAAGCCCAGGCTTCTGGCAAGCAAATCATGTTCACTAGCCCTTTAAGCTATTTTGCTGGCCCTGATCTGTATATTTTTATAATTATTGCTGACATCTAATTAATAATTTAATGGGGCTGAGGCAAAAGCTCAAAGGAACAGGAGTACACTCTGCATCCAGGGACTGTAAGTGTTTTGGTTTGGGGGAGGGAGCCACACCCGAAAATGTTCAGGCCTTACTCCTGGCTCTGCTATCAGGAATCACTCTTGGTAGTCTCAGAAAACTGTATGTAATATTGAGGATTAAACCTGGGTGGTTGTATGCAAGGCAAATTCCCTATCCACTGTGGTATCTCTCCTGCCCCAGGAGCTCCAGGTTTGATCCCCAAACCACATGGTTCCCAGAGTGCTGAGCCAGAAGTAGCTCCTGAATACCACAGAAGTGATCAGAAACAAAAACAAAAAAAAAGGGAAGAAGAAAATTACAAGTCCATTTCTAAAATTGAAACAGATATTTTTAATTCTAGGCAAAATGTTGGGAAACTAAATCCAGCGATATAAAAATGAATAATACATCACAACCACCATCCATTTATTCCAAGAATATACATCTCATGGTTTGAATAAAAGAATAAAAACCAAGCTAGGGATGTAGTTCAGTTGTAGAGATTTTGCCTTGCATGTTTGAGGTCCAGGATTTGATTGCTGGTGATGCAAAATAATAATAATAATAAAATAATAATTAAAGGATAAAATTATAAGCTCACTTAATAAAATATAAATTAAACAATGATTCATTATTTATTAATTTTGTAAATTAGAGATGGAAGACAAATTGGAAATATTGAAGTATAGGTGGAAAATCTAAAATAAAAAAAAGATAATTTGGGTGCCAGAGAGATAGCATGGAGATAGGGCGTTTGCCTTGTATGCAGAAGGACAGTAGTTTGAATCCTGGCATCCCATATGGTCTCCCAAGCCTGCCAGGAGCGATTTCTGAGCATAGAGCCATGAGTAATCCCTGAGCAGAGCTGGGTGTGACTCAAACCTACCCCACCCCAAAGAAAAGTTGTTTTTTTTTTTATGGTTTTTCCAGGCCTCCTGCACGCAAGGCATTTACTCTACCATGGAGTCACACCACCAGCCCTAAAAATAGAAGATTTTAAAATAAATTTGGCAAGGACTTTTTTTAAAAGGAAGGACAAGAATCTAAAATATGGGGGCTGGAGTGATAGCACAGTGAGTAGGGCATATGCCTTCAACATAGCCAAACCAGGTTTGATCCCCAGCATCCCATTTAGTCCCCTGGACTGTCAGAGTAACCTTGAGGGGCTGCTGAGTGTGGCCCCAAATCCAAGAAGAATCCAAAAAAGTTTGTGTTTAATCTTCCTCATTATCAAAGCCTTAAAGAAAAGCATTATCATGAATAAGAAGACACAATATTTTAGAAAAAGAAAAATTAAAACAATATTTTCCCCTAAAAGTATTTTAAAGTAAAAAAAGGAAATTGAATATTAGAATAGCTTTTTAAAGTTTATTACTGTCATCTAGGAAAGTCAAGCTAATACATTTTTTTTTCATTTTTCCACATATATATTTATTTATTGATTTTTTTTTAATTTTTTATTTGTAATTATGAGAACAAGGATGCAAAGAAAGAGGACAAGGTAAAGTTACAGTGGAAGGACAATACATAACATAATTCTCAGAAGTCCCCTTGCTGATATCCCAACTTTGAAATTTCATCCAAAGAACATTAAGATTGTAACACACTATAATATTTCTTAACAGCACACAAGGCAATCTAAAGCCATAAAACTTACATAACTCCTTAAACATTACAGGCATAGCATTTTTTTTACATTTCCATATTCATGCATATTAGCTTAAGTTGACCTCAAATCTTAACTGGGTTCTTTTTAAGGATTAGAGTCAAAGGAGCACAGCAAAAATGGTGTTAGAGTGGCAATTGTTGTTTGCATAGGCCCACCAAAATATGAGGGACATGGAAAGAAATAACCTTGGCCTAAATACAAAAAGACCCGACCCCTGAAGGTTCCTGGCACAAGACCAACTCTAGGCTCCAGGCAAGCTAGATCGTCCAATCCAAGACATTGTCTGTAGTGCCAACACACTTATATTTTTCACACAGTCTCTGTTGTTGGTATCAAGCTTCTGTATTTAAGATCCTGGAATCTGTATATCCAACATTGAAGTCAGGATGTGGAGCGTCCTCTGGTTTCACCTTACAATCAAAGGGCAATGCAGGGAGCCCTGTCCTGTAAGCAAATCGTTGTTGTTGTTAAGTCTTCTCAGTGTTAATGGAAGTCTCTTTTGAGCAGGACAATGTCTGAGCAGTGTAGAGTCTTCCTTGGTAGAGGATTGCTTCCAGGTGATGCTATAGACCAGCCTGGATGTTTTGTGGATGGCTTCCCTGGTTCAGGGGAATGCCCTTTCTTCTGAGGTCTGTGCCAGGTCGTTATGTCAATGTTCAGGGTGTAAGGTCCCTTTGCATTATAAGATTAGTCTGTACCAATCTCTATTAGATAGGATCTTATTTATATGTATAGTATTTTCCCATTTTAATGTGCCTATGCAAAAAAGGAGCAATGCCACGTGGTGTTCTTGGCCCATAAGGGGGTGATAAGAACAATTATGGTTCAATCATAAGCATTAATCTGGGGGACTCTTTCTCTAAGATTCCTTGTTAAACAGCTCAAAAAGAGAAGAAGAAAAGCGGTTAGAATCGTCACTATATAAGACAACATTTAGTAAGAATTATAGCTGTCAGAGAAAAAAAACCAAAATATTCTAAAGAAATACGTGTCCATTTTATGTATCTTGAAACAGTTTGGGGTTGTTACACACAATGCACGGCTTTGGTCTGTGATAACGCTTGTACACTACTGATTAAAAAGAGTAATGTAGATTAGAGATGTTTGGGGGGGATAGAGAGTAAAGGAATAAAAAAGAGCTTTGTAGGGATGTGGGAAAGGGCACGATACATAATAAAGATTCTGGATACGTAAAAAGTAACATAACAGTAGGAATACACTTAATATATGAAGTACGCGCGGGGGCTAGCCCCAGCGCGGTTCTGCAGTTTTGGGATGCAAAGGGCGGGATTTCTCCCCCGCCTCCCCCCAGGGCCCGATTAACCAGGCGTGGCCCTGAAGACCCACCAGGTTTGGGGGGATCTTGGCCCCCTGGACTAGGAGTTCAGCCCAGGGGACCTGTGGCTAGCTGTCCTGCCCAGAGCCCCCCACATACCAGTCAAACACCCAGAAATCCTGGCATGTGGAGTGGTCTGAGCCCAGCCGTGCCTCTGCAGTTTTGGGATGCAAAGGGCGGGATTTCTCCCCCGCCTCCCCCCAGGGCCCGATTAACCAGGCGTGGCCCTGAAGACCCACCAGGTTTGGGGGGATCTTGGCCCCCTGGACTAGGAGTTCAGCCCAGGGGACCTGTGGCTAGCTGTCCTGCCCAGAGCCCCCCACATACCAGTCAAACACCCAGAAATCCTGGCATGTGGAGTGGTCTGAGCCCAGCCGTGCCTCTGCAGTTTTGGGATGCAAAGGGCGGGATTTCTCCCCCGCCTCCCCCCAGGGCCCGATTAACCAGGCGTGGCCCTGAAGACCCACCAGGTTTGGGGGGATCTTGGCCCCCTGGACTAGGAGTTCAGCCCAGGGGACCTGTGGCTCAAGCTAATACATTTTAAAAGTGTCCTCACATTCCTCTTATACTCATGTACTAAGAAACGAATATTAAAAAAAAGAAAGAAAGAAAAGAAACTCAGAGAAGTAACCAAAGTTTTGTGAACTCCTTCGCCCAAAGTTCTTACATTATGGTCATTCTGATACTGACTTCCTTTGGGGAGGATAAGAACACACCCAATGCAAAGGGGTTACTCCTGTCTCTGTGCTCAGGAATTACTAGTAGAACTTAGGTGATTGTATGGGATGTCAGGAATTGAACCTGGGTCAGCCATGTGAAAGCAAAACACTCTACCAGCTGTATTATTGCTCCAGCCCCAATACTGCCTTCTTACACAATTTTTCCTATTTTAAAAAGAAAACTGTAACTATATTTTTAAAATCAGTACAATAGTTTGATATGTTGAAAAATGCTCTCCCTTCTCTCCTTGCATGGTTATATATAGCAGAGAATGATGAATAGCAGATTGCAAATATAGATAAAATAATCTTCAAATCATATTCAGATACACAATAGTTTGTTCATCCTTCCCTCTCTCAAAATAACTTAAAAACACATATACATATGGCAAAAATAATTGAGGATTTCTTCTCAAACAGACAGACAATCCAGTGCGAATAATTCACATCTGGCAACAAAGTACATCGGTACGGCTTGTTTCAAAAAGGAAAGAAGGGGGCTGCAGAGATAGGACAGCAGGAAGGGCACTAGCTTTGCACAAAGCTGACCTAGATTTTATCTCTAGCACCTCAGATTGTCCCCCAGCTTGCCAGGCATGATCCTTGAGTACAGAGCAAGGAATAAGTCTTGAGCACCATAGATGTGGTGAAGAAGAAGAAGAAGAAGAAGAAGAAGAAGAAGAAGAAGAAGAAGAAGAAGAAGAAGAAGAAGAAGAAGAAGAAGAAGAAGAAGAAGAAGAAGAAGAAGAAGAAGAAGAAGAGAAGAAGAAGAAGAAGAAGAAGAAGAAGAAAGAAGAAGAAGAAGAAGAAGAAGAAGAAGAAGAAGAAGAAGAAGAAGAAGAGGGCCGGGCGGTGGCGCTGGAGGTAAGGTTCCTGCCTTGCCTGCGCTAGCCTAGGACGGACCGCGGTTCGATCCCCGGCGTCCCATATGGTCCCCCAAGAAGCCAGGAGCAACTTCTGAGCGCATAGCCAGGAGTAACCCCTGAGCGTCACAGGGTGTGGCCCAAAAACCAAAAAAAAGAAGAAGAAGAAGAAGAAGAAGAAGAAGAAGAAGAAGAAGAAGAAGAAGAAGAAGAAGAAGAAGAAGAAGAAGAAGAAGAAGAAGAAGAAAAGCCATCAATCAACATCTTTAAAATTCACATTAGTAGAAAGTGAAAGATACATATGCTCCAAAGAGAACCTAGAGCAGTAACTTTGTACATTAAGACCATATACTTTGGCACTGATGTAAACTAAGTCCAACTGTAATAACATTAAAAATAAACAGGGGAAAGAGCTATAGTTCAGCTGGCAGGAAATTTGCCTTGCCAGTTGGTAGGAAATTTGCCTTGCATATGGTTGATCAGGGTTCAATCTCCAGAATCCTTTGGTGACCCAATACTCCTAGAAGTGATCCCTGAGCACAGAACCAGGAGTGAGCCTTGCTAGGTATGGCCCCCAAACCAAAATAATATATTCAGATTAGAGACTGAGGGGCTATCCCCATGGTAGAGCACATGCCTAGACAACCTGATTCCCTAGGCTCGATCTTCCAGCACTGCCTCCTCCTAATCACTAGTAAGTACAGCCCTGATGACACCTGGCACCACAGGTTAGGTAGTACCTTATTGTTGGCTCACAGGACTGGGCTACTGTTGGCCTGAGTGTCACCAGGAGGAAGCACTGGATCACCAACCACCACAAAGGGGACCCCAATAGAAAAATTTTTCTGATAATCCATAAAAACATTGTTTTATCTGAGAAGACTCAGGCACAGTATCAAACTGTATCACAGTACTATCATGCCTATTTTATTGTTTATTGTTTTGGGGTCACACTCAGCTTGCTCAGGGTTTATTCGTGGCTCTGTACTCAGGAATTACTCCTGGCAAGCTCTGGGGACCATATGGGATGCTGGGGATCGAACCTGGGTTGGCTACATGCCAAGGCAAGTGTCTCACTCGCTGTATTATCCCCCTAGCTTCACTCAGAATTACCAGACTTGTTTGTTTTATGGTGAAATTTGAAAATTAGCAGTTACTATAAAAATGAGTTTTACTGGGGCCAGAGTGATAGTATAGCAGGTAGAGCATTCTCCCTGGATATAGCCAACCAAAATTTGATCCCCAGTATCTTTTATTGTCCCATGAGCCCTTCCAGGAGTAATCCCTAAATGAAGAGCCAGGAGTAAGCCTTGTACATCACCAAGTGTGGACCACTGTCCCCAAAGTTTTATTTCTATATACCTACAACAAAAATAATATGTAAAGTATTATTTTTAAATAGCTTCAAATATCAGCTACCTAAGCCAGAGAAAAGGCTCCAAAGGCTGAAGTACAAGCTGAATTTGATCCCTCATACTGCATGATGGGCCCTAAGCACTGCCAGAAGTGGTTTTAAAATAGGAGCAAACCAAAATTTAAAATAAAACAAAACATTAGATATCTAATGCAAGTTGTGCCATGTCTCTTCACACAGCCTCATGCAAACAAGGATAAAGAATTAAGGAAAACTATGAAGAGATATACCAGGCTAATCAACTAGATGATTATGGACACATTATCATTATATGTCAGTAAAGGCCATATTTTTCTATACTCTATAATAAAGCAAATGAAACAGTCAATATATCCTACATTTTTTTTTATAAATTTAATGTTATACCAGTTAAAATCAGAAGAGATAAATTTAGATGCTTTGGTAGTAGAAATCGACAAACTGACCATGGTCAGCTTAAAAATTTTTTAAAGTTACATATAGAGGCTAAAGATATAAGGGACAAAAATAGCTAGGTTATTCTTGAACTAGAACAAGTAGGAAAACATAAGATTGTACATCATTTACATTCAAAATACTGCATTTAACCCCTCAATATGTATTGTAGTAGAAACAGAATGTCCTGAAATAGAACATATATTGAGGACATTTGTGTCTATTTCTAACCAAGGAACCACTGCAGAGTAAGAGGTGAGGAAAGACAATCTTTGTACTAAATGCTGCTGTTTAAGAAGAAAACACAGCTAGACTTACCCACAGTAAAGACTTATACACAGTAAACATGAGTCTCTGTTTCCTACATTCCACTATACACAAAGCAACAATTTCAGGTAAATTTAAAATCTCAATTTGCAAGTTAAAAACAGGAAAACTGATGTAACTATGGCAACCACTAATCAGATGTGGCTAATTAAGATGAAACTAATTAAAGTTGGTAACCTTAAAAGTTCGGTTCCCTAGTTTCACAAGCCAAGTTTCACTGCTCGGTAGCACATGTCCTAGAATTAGAAATTTCCAAGATGTTAGAACATTCTCTCAGATTGCAATGTTGCAAAGGTTCCCAAATTTATGTGGCAGGTTGTCCCTGTTTCAGAAACACAATTATCCAGCTTCCCCAACTTACCCAGGGAATCTACCTTTAAGCAAACAGAAAGCATTCACAAATTGCACTGAAGCTACCATAGGTTCCCTTCAACAGTGTAACACCCCTTGGAGTGGTATCACCCATGTTGAAAGAGCGGTTAGAAGCACATCTTCATGACCTTGAGATAGTCCGTGTTTCTTCCTTCTTCCTTCCTTCCTTCCTTCCTTCCTTCCTTCCTTCCTTTCTTCCTTCCTTCCTTCCTTCCGTCCTTCCTTCCTTTTTTCTTTCCTTCCTTTCCTTTCCTTCCTTCCTTCCTTCCTTCCCTTTCTTCCTTCCTTCCTTTCCTTCCTTTCCTTTCCTTCCTTCCTTCCCTTTCTTCCTTCCTTCCTTTCCTTCCTTCCATCCTTCCTTCCTTCCTTCCCTTTTCTCCTTCCTTCCTTCCTTCCTTCTTCCTTTCTTCCACTGTTCTTTCAACATATTACATTTTCTTCTAAGGTTAAAAATGAGGGCTAGAGAGATGGTACAGGTGTGAAGACACTTTCCTTGCATGCTCCTGACTACAGTTCCATACCTGGTTCCCCGAGCAATGCCAGGTGCAACCCTGAAGCCCCTTCCCACCAAATCTTTCTGCAGTGGTCCAGATAATCAACAAATTGCTAGGATCAAGCAGCATCATAACAATGCATCCCTGGGCCCTTAAATATTTAGCCTGATGGGCCTAGAATCCCCAGGAATGGGGACCCTAGACCTTCTGAGCACTACTTCGACCTCCTCCCCTTAAATAGTTAAAGATCAGAGATGTGGCACCATGGTAGGTTCATTCATAAGATCTTTAATTCAATCTATAACATAAAAAGCCCAAATAAATGGTTAGGAATAATACTAAGGAAACTATTGGTAAATTGGATAGCATTAAAATTAGGCACTTCTGGAGTCAGCAGGATATGTACAGTGGGTAGGGCATTTGTTTTGCATGCAGCCAAATGAGATTCAATCCCTAGTATCCCATAATGTCCCCTGAGCACTGCCAGGAGTAATTCCTTAGTGCAGAGCCAGGAATTAATATTGCAGAGTATGTCTCCAAAACAAAACAAATGAATAAATAAATATATAAAATTGGGCACTACTTAATCTCTGAAGAAATACAAGTCAAACAATGGAAACTCATAGATACACTGGGTCTTAATGCTGCAAATTCAAGGGTTTCCTTGAGACAGGAGTGGACTTAGTCCCCAACAGCCAAAGATTGGCAGCCACATTCACACCCCACAGTTGACACCATGCAAATGGCCCAAAGTCACTGTTCCACTACTAATCTCTGCAGAGACACCAAACTGATGAAACTACCAGGTACACTAGTTTGGAGACTGAAAACTCTGGGGTCTTTTCAGAGTGGGGGCAGGTAGCCCCTCAAACTTCCTGTATGGCTGAATGCCCCAGAAACCACATTCACATTCCACAGCTGTTGCATGTAAACAGCAGCCAGCTTCATCACTTCATGACTAATATCAGGATAGTCAAGCCTCTGAAATTAGCAAAAAAAAAAAAAAAAAAAAAAAAAGCTCAGTTAATCCGCAAACAATGACTTAGTAAACCCATTGTGAGATATAACAGTTTTCACAAATTTTCTTTTACTTAAGTATTTTTGAAAATTCTATTAGCCATTTTGTTGTAGCAGGCAGGCACAAGTTTGCAAGCCTGGGAACTCCATTCATCTGTCCTGTGTTTTGTAACCCACCCAGGCCAATGACTGAGTCCATCTCATGTCGTCTATCCTCTACAACCAAAACTACTTGAATGCTAACTCTGTGCAAAAATAGCACTACACATATCTCTTACATTGGGGGTAGGTGGCCCTGCTTCATCATTGACCCTTATGATTCCCTTTAGGGACACCAATATGACCACACTTCAGGTACGCCAATTTGGGGGTTAATATCACCAGGGCATTTTAGAGTGAATTTAGGCATCTTCATATCTTCATATCTTCCTTCTTTCAGATGCCTGGCAACTGAGTACATGCCCCTAAAAGTCAGAGTATCAGTAATAGTGCTCTGAATTTCTGGACTAAAAAAAATAACATCTCTAAAGTAACACCTCCAATTTAATATAATGAACAGTTAGCCATAAGAACTTACTAAACCTACCATTATATTAATGATTTCATTGTAGATACAATAATTTTCACAAATGTGCTTATATAGTTTTTCTTTGTTCTTTTTTTTTCTTCTCTTCCATTTTATTTTTTTATTTCTATTTTTCAATAACTTTGCTTTAAGTTATCTGGAAACAAATGTTTTAGAATCAACTATTTCATCTATGAAATAGATACATTTTCTTTTAATACATTTACAAAAAATTTAAAATCTGTTGCAATATTATTTTTTATAGTAAAAACTGAAATTATTACTGTTGAGATTAGGCACAAGGTAAGGATGTTTAGTCTCCACTTTCATTCAATATTGTACTAGAAGTCCTAGCAACAGCAATCAGGAAGAAAAGAAACATTAAAGGGATTCAAACAGAAAAAGCAAAAGTCAAATTATCTCTATTTGCTGATGACATGAGGATATATATCAAAAACCCTAAAGTTTCCACACAGAAAAAGTTTCTTTAAATAATAAACCTATACTGTAAAGCTATAGTAATCAAAAAGCATGGTATTGGAATAAGGAGATATTCTGGTCAGAACAAAATACCCAATCAAATACATATACATATATATGTATACCAACTTTTTACAAATCTGTGAACATAAAATGGAATAAATGTATCCTCTTCAACAAATGGTGTTCAGAAAATTGAATAGTCATGAGTAATAAATAAAAGCTGGATCTATTTCACACCTTACACAAAAATCAACTCACAGTGAATCAGACCTTGAGATCAGAAATGAATCTATAAAGTAACTGAAGAAAATATAGGCAGAATGCTCTAATATCACATCAAAAACTGGGGAGAGAAAATGAACAAACGCCTCTCAGGCAAACTAATATATGGCCAAGAGGCATGTGAAAAAAATCCCATCAATATTAATTATTAGAGAAATAAAAATCAAAACATTGAGATATCTTACACCAGTGAAAATGGTACATATTAAAATGGAAACAATCAGTGATGGCAAGGATGTGATGAAAAGAACTCTCAGGGCTAGAGTGATAGCACAGCATTAGGCTGTTTGACTTGCAGGCTGAAGACTTGGGAAGGACCCAAGTTCAATTCCCGGCACCCCATATGGTCCCTGCTCATATGGTCCATATGAGCCTGCCAGCAGCAATTTCTGAGTGCAGAGCCAGGAATAATCCCTAAGCACTACTGTGTGTGGCCCAAAAACAAACAGAAAAAGAAAAAGAACTCTCATCCACTGCTGGTGGGAATGTTACCTGATCCAACTCCTATGAAACAGTATGGAGGGTTCTCAGTAAACTCAGAATTGAGCTGCCATGTAATCCAACAATTCCACTCTTGGGTACCTGTCCCTATGATAAAAAAAATTATTCTAAAGGATATATACATAACATTACTCGTTGTAGCACTCGTTGCAATAGATACGATTTGAAATCAGGGCTGGAGAGATAGCACAGTGGTAGGGTGTTTGCCTTAGACCATGAAGGACGTTGGGTTCGAATCCCGGCATCCCATATGATCCCCCGAGCCTGCCAGGAGCTATTTCTGAGGGTAGAGCCAGGAGTAACCCATGAGCGCTGCCGGGTGTGACCCAAAAACCAAAAAAAAAAAAAAAAAAAAAAGATTTGGATGTCCAATGATAAATAAGTAGATCATAAAAATGCTGTGTATATATATATACATATACACACAATATTTTTATTTTTTGTTTTTAATTTTTATTGTGATCAAAATGAATACAAGTCTTTCACAGTAATATTTAAGGTACATAGTGACAAAGGATTAGGGTCATTCCCACCACCAGTATTGTCCTCCCTCTACCTCCGTTCCCAGCATGCATCCTGCATCCCATATCTCCCCTCTTTGCCCCATGGACTACTAGTGTAAGAGGTCTCCTTTGTGTATAGCTTGTTGTAGAAAAGGTATCGATTCTAGTGTCACTGACTTTGGTTTTAGTGCTTAAGTTTGATCATTTTTAATTTCCACTCAATGTCTATACGACTGGTTGTTCTGGTACCATCCATTTATTTCCCCTCGTTATGAATGAGAGCAAGATGATTTAAGTTCTGTGGTTATGTTGAAAAAAGAAAAGAAATAAGAGGAAAGAAATGCTGGGGGAATCCTTTTAGAGGCTATAAATATCAATTCAGAAGAAGAAAGGAAAAAATAAAAAATAAAAAAACAAAACAAAAACAAAAACAAAAAAGCAAGCATGACAAAAATCACAGCAGCACTGCTGGGAGTCATTCTGAAGACTCCAGAAGGCCAAATCACAGTTCTAAATTCAACACCCTCCCCGACTATTTCTAATGACATAAAAGGGGCATGTATATCTCCTTTGAATATCTTAAATGTATTCCCTTTACCGCTATAACTCTTATTGAATGCCCTCTTATACAGTGAACAATTTTGCCCACTGTTTATTGTTTTTGCTTTTTGTTTTTCTCTTTGTGATCTGTTCAATAAGGAATTCTGGTAGAAGTGTCTTTCACTTTAGAATTCATGTTAGAACCAAGTTAAGGGGATTGTTGGACTTGTACCCTCAGCCCACAGAGGCACCAGTAATACCTGTAGCATTGCTCCTCTTTGCACATTAAAATGGGAAAATATTACAAATGCAAACAAGTTCTTATCTAATAGAGATAAGAAAACATATTTTGAAATGCAGTTTGGCCTATACCCTGAACATTGGCATAACGACTTGGCTCAGATCTCAGAAGAATGGGCATTGCCCATACACCCCTGAACCACTGACCATCTACAGAAACAACCACAATTGTCTATAACATCACTAGGAAGCAAACCTCTACCAGGGAAGACACTACTGCTACCCTGGCAGTGACTTCCTCCAAAGAGTGTTCTCTTAACATCCATACGACTCAGCAACAGCAACAACTTGCTTGCAGGGCAGGACACTTCGCATCTAATGGTGAGGTGAAACTAGAGGACGCGCCACATCATCCTGACTTCAATGAAGGAAATGCACAGAAACCAAAATCTTTAACTACAGAAACCTGACACCAACAGCAGCTAATGTGCGAAAAAAATTCACCTGGACTACAGAGAATGGCTCAGTGGTTGGACAGCCTAGTATGCCTGGAACCCAGAGTCAGTCTTATGCCAGAAAACTTCAGGGATAAGGTCTCCTTGTATTTAGGCCAAGGCTTTTTTCTTTCCATTTTCCCCATATTTTGCTGGGCCTATGCAAACAACAATTGCCACTCTCACACCGTTATTACTGTATTTTTTTTTAAATCTTATCCTTACAAAAAAGAAGAGCTTACCAAACTTTCTGCTGGTGCTTTAATGAATTCATTGTGATTCAATAATTTTCAAAAATATACTTGCTACTGAATTTTTTCTTCTTTCCTTTCTCTTCCATCTCTTTAGTTTTTCTTTCAATTTTTTATTTTTCTAAAATTATGTTGCTTTTGTTCTTCCTAAAACCAATATATTATGATCAGTTATGTCAACTATGTAATGCACTTTCTTTAAATAAATTAAACATGAAAAAAGAAAAAGGAATAATTTAAAAAACACAGCAGCAGTATCAGCATAAAAAAAAATCATCACCAAAACCACAACCACAAGAAAGAAAAGAAAAAACACACGAATGGTTGGTGTGGCAAGGATTTGTGGGGATTTTTTGTTTTCTTTTTTTTTTCCATATAAAAAATATGGAACGCTTCACGAATTTGCGTGTCATCCTTGCGCAGGGGTCATGCTAATCTTCTCTATATCGTTCCAATTTTAGTATATGTGCTGCCGAAGCGAGCACGATTTTTTGTTTTCTTTGTTTTGTTTTGTTTTTTCTTTTTTGCACCATTCCTGGAGGTACTGCAATGCCAGATTGATGCTTGGAATGGACGGAGCAAGCTCCTATTCCAGTTCCTAGTGCCAAAAATCCATTTAATATATTGTCATCAGATAGACAACGTATCAGATATTAAACTGATAAGAACAGATACTATACTTGATCTTAGCCAAAAGGCTGAGAAGCGATCTTTTCTTTGTTTTTTTTTCAAAGGCACAATAAATATTGGGGAAGTTAGAGGGAATTCCCTTGGCCTTGGAGGTACAAAGTTTTTCTACCCTTGAAGCATACTGACATGGGAGCAACTACAGACTCCATACACACTCATTATTGAACCCCAAGATCTTTTTATGGTGCTTGGAAACTTTCTGCTTAGTTGTGGATAACAAAATCAGTCCTCTGTAGCTAGAGATCTTGGTATTTCAACAGGTCATAGGACAACCTCTAGGATAGAGTCTTTCATTATGGTTCTAGATATCTATTCCATCATGTTTGTTGTAGTAGGTCTTTTGTAATTAGTGATCTTGGTTTTTGCACAGATCTTAGGTCAAAGTCAAGGATAGAGTCTTTCCTTATGGCACCAGAAGTTCTGCTCAAATTCAGAACTCTGGGATTAGAGATCTTGTTTTTTGTATCAATCCTAGGCCGAACTATAGGCTGGGATCTTTCTTATGGTCCCAGAAAAACTTCTGCCCAGTCAAGGTTGTCATAGTCTGTCTTCTGTAGTTAGTGATCCTGGTTTTTTCACAGATCAAAGGATGGAATGTCTTCTGATTTATCTTCCCATTAGATGATGAGATAGGGTAACCTTTCTTGGATCAAGTTTTTCCTGTTTCCTCATTATCAGGTTGTTATATCAACCTGTTGCAAATTGGTGCCAAAGCAGTATTAGGGATTTTCCAGGGGGAGTTTGGTTCCTGGTGCTGTTGTAGGGAGCTGTGCCAGATCTTCATTTGGAATCTGGAGTTCAGGGTTGGATGGTCACTATTCAATCATATGGAGCCAGGTCCTCATGACATGATACACACAATATTATTATGGAGTATTACATAGCTGTAAGGAATGATGCAATTAGCAACTTACTGCAACATGGATGGAACTGGATATCAGTTTAAATAAATAAACAAGAATAGGAGGGATAAACACAGAATGATATAACTTATATATAGTATTTAGGACAATTGTATGAGGGAATTTAAATGGTTTCAGTGGGCCTGAATAATAATCCTTGTTCTCTAAGAATAGGGAGGAGAAGAAAATATAGTTGAGGAAAGTGGGAGAAAAACTGGTGAGAAATAACAGGGGCAGGGGTCAAGGGGATTCAGGTACATCACTGGGTTAATGAAGGACAGAGCAAAATATCCAAATCACAGAGTCAGCAATACTGAAATCATGAGACAAAAACTTTAACACCTAAACTTTAAAAGGTTCCTGTCAAGATGGCAAACTTGGGGTGGGAGAGGAGAGCAGGGCTGGGAACTTGTGAACACTGGTGGAGAGAAATTGACACTGGTCGTGGGATCAGTGCTGGAACATTACATGTCTATAATTCAACTATGAATGACTATAAAAAGTGTGCTTTAGGGGTCTGAGTGGTAGCACAGCGGTAGTCTGTTTGCCTTGAACATGAATGACCTGGATGTACCTGGATTTTAAATAAATATATAAATAAAAAGGGGGCAGAGATATAGCACAATGGTAGGGCATTTGCCTTGCACGATGCCAACCCAGGAAGAACCCAGGATCGATCCCCAGCATCTCATATGGTTCCCAAGCCTTCCAGAAGTAATTTCTGAGCACAGAGCCAGGAGTAACCCCTGACCACCGCTGGATGTGGCACCCCCAAGTGCTTTAATAAAATTAAGTGTTGAAAAAAGAGCGATAAATGTTTCTACAGACTATGAGTTTCTATTTTTATGAACTTGTTTTCAAGTGAAAATTCAAAGTGGAGAAGAATGTGTACTATATGTTCTATATTTAAAATCAGAATATAAATGTAATCATGTATATGATATATAAAAAAGAACTAGTAGGATAGAGAAATAGCTTAAAGGGCTGAACTTATGCTTTATATAGAGGCCCAGCTTCAATTTCTGGCACTGTCTGGTCCCCCAAGCCAGGGAATTGGGAGCAACCACCCAGCACAGAGCCCATAGTGACCCCTAGCATCCTTGGGTGTGTTCCCCACTCCAGGCCAAAGAGAAAGAAATGATGAAATAAGGAATCATACTATGATTATTTGTGTAAATAAAGGGTAATAAGTGTAGAGGAATGGGGAAGTAGATGCTGGTGCCCTAAATGCAGTGTCTTACAAGTTTCCTTTGTAATGTGTAAATATTTTACATGGATATATGAGAAAATTTAAAAAGTAAATTCTAAATATTAAAGCTAATTTAAACAAATAAAACTAAGTCTATATTTAGCTAGTTATTTAGCTAAAAAAGACAAACAATTCAAACACTTTAGAACACAGGATTTTATTGTATAACTTAATTGGGATATACTGCTAAAATAAAATGAATGGCCTAAATATTGTTGCTGTAGTGCTAGTATTGTTTTCTGACTCTGTTGTTTGAATGGCTTAGAATGACATGAAATTACATTGTATAAATTAAAACTAAGAATTTTGGTATAAGAGAAAGAAGAAAGCTTGATTAAATTAAGTATGTTACACATTGCTGAATTTGAAATTGAAAGTTTAATATCAACTTAAGATGCACAGGTCTGGCATGCAGAGATCCTGAATCAATCCCTGCACTCCAAAGTCCCCTGAGAATTTCTTGGGAACAGCTTGTAAGAAATAATCTGGGACTAGCCCCAGAGCACAAGCAGGAATGACCAGAACACACACACACACACACACACACACACACACACACACCACAACAACAACAAAAATAAAAAGAATTATCTTTTACCCTGTGATGGTAAAGATGCAGAAACACTAATTTGACCCTGGAGATTTATATACAATGGTTGTCCTGACCATATCTTTAAACGTCATCATCTATCAAAAGAACAATTGAGGGCCTGAAGCAATAGCACAGCATGTTGAGTGTTGCCTTGCAAGTGGTGGACCTGGGTCTGATCTCCAGTATCACATATGGTCCCCCAAGTCTGCCAGGAGTCTATTCTGAGCACAGGGCCAGGAATCACCCCTGAGTGCTGCTGGTGTAGACAAAACAAACAAATAAAACAAGTGGAGAATCCTTGGAGAATAATTAGTTCCAAGTCTGAGATAGGATATTTACCAAATCAACTATATTTGTCATACTGAAAAACAGTACTCTTTCTAAAATGAGTGAAATGGGGCTATTATTTCAAGGAAAAACTACTTAGTACCAGTTATGAATGGAAGAATGTGAAATTTCTGGGGCCAGAGAGAGGTAGTACAGTGTTTAAGGAGCCTGTTTAGCACGCAACAAACCTGATGGGGGGATAACTTTCCAGCATCCAATATGGTTCCCTGAGCATGTCTAGGAGTGATTCCTGAGTGCAGAGTCAAGAATAATCCCTGAGGGCCCAGAGAGATAGCACAGCGGCGTTTGCCTTGCAAGCAGCCGATCCAGGACCAAAGGTGGTTGGTTCGAATCCCGGTGTCCCATATGGTCCCCCGTGCCTGCCAGGAGCTATTTCTGAGCAGACAGCCAGGAGTAACCCCTGAGCACCACCGGGTGTGGCCCAAAAACAAAAACAAATAAAAAAAAAAGAATAATCCCTGAGTACATTTGGGAGTGGCCCAATAATGAAAAAGAAAAGAAAAAATGTAAGATTTCATGTGAGAATTATCATTTTGAAAAACCTGGTTTACTACTGTGTGTTAGTAGTTTCTCAATACTAAAAACCTGACTAATGAAACTGGTAGCACTATTAAAAGATATGATCTTTTGTTATTGTATAATAAAATGTATACAACTTTGGAAGTGTTGCATCCGCAAGTTGAATGAGTCAGTATTTTTTAATTAACTAATAAACCTAATTTTAAAAGCATAGAATGGAAATGAGAAGTGAATAGTATTATCACTTTGGTGGCCACTGATTTAGCTAGGTCAGTACTCAATGCAATGTAGTAATATTGCATTAAAAAAATTGCAAGTCTAGAACTCTAAAATAGAGAGATATCTCAATGGGCTGAAGCACCTTCTTTGCCTGAAGGAAGCCTGGGTTCAATCCCTTGCACCACCTGGTACCCTAAGCACTTCTAGGAATGATTCCCAAGCACATGGTAGGAAGAGCACTTGAGCACTGGAACAAAGAATATTCCTAAAGAAAATTAAAAAAAAATATTTCTAAGCATTGTTGGGTGAGGCAGAGAGAGAGAGAGAGAGAGAGAGAGAGAGAGAGAGAGATACTAGTACAAACCACACTAATGATAAAAGTGTCAGAGAGTAGAATACTAGTACTCCAAAATATTTAAGCACCGCTCATAGGAAAATAGTCAATTAATTTGGGAAAGTGTTGGCAGGATCTGTTAAGGCTAAGCATATACCTTATCACAAAGTGATTTCCACTACAAAGTATACAGCCAACAGAAATGCAAATATCTGTGTACCTTAAAGATAGAAGGAAAATTTCAGAACATAACTATTTTTTATTCTGATGCTGAATGCATAACCTACAGTGCTGAGGGTATACTACAAGTTTGATGGACAGGGGTCACTGCCAGTGGTTCTTGAGGGTTCTGTCAGTGCTAGGGATCAAACCTGACCTGTGAGCAAATCATATGTTCCAGTTCTTTGAGCCATTTCTCCAGCCCCAAGACATAATTACCCTTAACAGTAAAAATGTAAACATAAAAAAGTTTCATATACTGGGAAAATTGGATAGAAGGAGGTTGACACAGTTGGTGGGATTGGCCCTGATTAATTGTATTATCTGAAACCCAATGATGAAGGACTTTGTAAACCACAATGGTTTCAATAAGATAAAATTTAAATTAAATTATATTAAACAAAAATGTCCCATCAATAGAAAATGATGTAAATACAGAAAACCAATAAACAGAAATAACAAAAACCAAATAAAATGAAAAGCAAATATTTAAAAATGAAAATCTTCAAGGGGCCAGAGCTTTTGGATAGGGCTTTTGCTCTGCAGCAGCCAACCTGAATTCCATCCAGGGTATCCCATGTAGTCCCCAAGCCTGCCAGGAGAAATTTCTGCCAGGTGTGACCCAAAAACAAAAACAAAATGATCCTCAAAAACTTCATTATTGAGCAAAACTGATATAATGAATAAACTACTTACTAAGGAAAATGAAATGTGACAATAACAAATATGAGGGAAATACCACTCCAGATTCTGCTGGTGTTTAGAGATAGCAAGAGGACATTACAAAGAAGTTCATGCCAAAATGTTTAAAAGTTTAGATGAAATTAACATCTAGGCCAGGGGCTGGAGAGATAACATTGAGGTAGAGTGTTTGCCTTCCATCCAGAAGGATGGTGGTTGGAATCCCGGCATCCCATATGGTCCCCCGAGCCTGCCAGGAGCAATTTCTGAGCATAGAGCCAGGAGTAACCCCTAGCGCTGGTGGGTGTTTTATTTATATTTATATATATATATATATATATATATATATATATATATATATAAAGATATTTGCCTTGCAAACTACTCACCAGGGTTTGATCCCTAGCACCACATATTCCAAGCACCTCTAGGAGTGATCCTTGAGCACAAAACCTGGAGTAAGATCTGAGCTCCACTGATATAGCCCCCAAAAAATAGAAAATAAATTAATCTGTCTGGACAAACAAAATTTACATATATAAAATATATTTAAAGAAATAATTGTTACAAATAGAACTTTGTTGCTCTGGTTTCATGATTTAAGAATTATCAACAGGGCCAGGGAGATGGTTTCAAGGGCGAAAGTGTATGCTCTGCATCTAAGAGTTCCAGGTTTTATTCTCAGAATTAAATCAGAAGTATTCTAAACCCTAGTACCACTGAATGTGACTCAAAACAAATAAACAAGCAGTGAAAAACTTTCCCACAAAGAGAAAGCGATGAGAGTGTATTAGTGAATTCTTCCAAATATTCAAGAAAGTAATATACTCATCTCATCTTAACAAATATGTACAGAGGATACAAAAAAGGAGGGGTAACTTACTACTTTATTTAATAGATCCAGTGTAGCTTGGATAACAAGCCCATGTATGAAAGGAAAAGCACAAACCAATCTCAAAGAACGATGCAAAGATTCACTGTCAAGATATATTGATTGGCTGTTTCTATTTTGTCTGAACAGCACTTTAGTTCTTAGCAAAACAGCTGTCATCTTTGCTTAGAGATTCTAAGGAATAAGCATTATGTGCCCTAATTCAGACTACATTTTTGAGGGAATGTCATTTGTGCTCTGCTATGAAAACAGTGGATGTCTAGAGGGTAAGCAGATGGCTCTAGAAACAGCTCAGAATTTGGAATGGGGGAAAAGGCTCTCCTTTTCTCAGCAACATAGATAATGTGGGATTTCATATTGGTAATGAGATTAGATGTTCCAGATGAAGATAAAATGACATTTAGTGCTAATAGCTTGTGAAAGAAATTATTTTCCAAATTGTTTCTTTCCTAAGTTTAGTATAAAAGAGATATGGAATGTATTTATATCCTGACTCCTGGGTCTGCTTAGGGTTTACTTCTGTACTTAAGGGACCCTATGCAGTACTGGAAATCAAACTTGGGTCAGCTACTTGGAAGGCAAGTGCCTTAACCTCTGTATTATTACCTAGCCCTAATTTTAGTTTTTTGGGTTTTTTTAAATTTTTTTATTTTTAATTATGAGAACAATGATGCAAAGAAAGAGGACAAGATAAAGTTACAGTGGAAGGACAATCACCCATAAACATATTTTCAGAAGAAATCCCCTTGCTGACGCCTAGATTTTGAGCTTATAGTCAAAGAACATTAAGAAAAATAAAACAGAACCCATGTACAATTACTTTGTCCACAAGTCCCCAGATTGTAGTACATTATAACATTTCTTAGCAGTACACAAAGCAATCTAAAGCCATGAAATTTGTGACTCCTTAACCATTGAAGGCATAGTATTTGTTTACATTTTCATGCACATGCATATTAGTTTGTTAACATCAAAAGTTTAAGTGTTGTTTTTTTTAAGGTTTAGAGTCAAAGGAGCACAGTAAAAAGGTGTTAGAGTGGCAAATATTGTTTGCATAGGCCCACCAAAATATGGGGGACATGGAAAGGAAAAGCCTTGGCTTTTCCCTACCCCTGAAGTTTCCTGGCATAAGACCAACTTTAGCCTCTGGGCAAACTAGTTTGTTCAATCCAAGTCATTGTCTGTAGTGCCAATACAGTTTTATTTTTTCACACAGTCTCTATTGTTAGCATCAGGTTTCTGTATTAATGATCCTGGAATATGCATATCCTACATTAAAGTCAGGCTGGTGTGGAGCATCCTCTCGTTTCACCTCACAATTAAAGGACAATGCAGAAAGCTCTGTCCAGTAAGCAGGTCATTGTTGTTGTTAAGTCTTCTCAGTGTTAAGGGAAGTCTCTTTTGAGTAGGTCGATGTCAGAGCAGTGGTAGGATCTTCCCTGGTAGAGGATTGCTTCCAGGTGATGTTATAGACAACCTTGGATGTTTCATAGATGGCTTCCCTAGATCAGGGGTGAATGGAGAATGCCCATTCTTCTGAGGCCTGTGCCAGGTCATTATGCCAATGTTCAGGGTGTAAGGTCCCATTGCACTACAAGATTTGTGTGTTCCCGTCTCTATTAGATAAGAACTTATTTGTATGTATAGTATTTTCCCATTTTAATGTACCTATGCAAACAATAAATAAAGCCATGTGGCATTATCAGTGCATATGGGGGCGTAAGAACATGTCCAACAATACCCGTGACTTGGTTCAAACATAAGAATTAAACTGAGGGACTCTTTCACCAAATTCCCTATTGAACAGTTCACAAAGAGAAGAAAAGATAAAAAAAAATGGGGAAAATTGACACTGTATAAGACAATATTTAGCAAGAGCTATAGCTGTCAAAGAAAACACACATAAAATGTTGAAAAGACTATATGTCCATTTTATTTTATTTTACTTTTTTTTGGTTTTTGGGCCACACCCGGTGATGCTCAGGGGTTACTCATGGCTATGCGCTCAGAAGTCGCTTCTGGCTTGGGGGACCATATAGGACGCCGGGGGATTGAACCACAGTCCATCCAAGGCTAGCGCAGGCAAGGCAGGCAGCTTACCTCTAGCGCCACCACCCGGCCCCTATATGTTCATTTTATTGAATTTTTTCTTTATTTAAACATCTTGATTACAAATATGATTGTGATTAGGTTTAAGTCATGTAAAGAACACCTCCCTGAACCAGTGCAACATTCCCACCACCAATGTCCCAAATCTCCCTCCATCCCATCCCCCCCCCACCTGTACTCTAGACAGGCTTTCCAGTTCCCTCATTCATTTACATGATTACGGTAGTTCTCAGTGTAGTTATTTCTATAACTGCACTCACCACTCTTTGTGGTGAGCTTCTTGAAGTAAGCTGAAAGTTCCAGCCCTCCTCTCATTGTCTCTAAGAATTGTTGCAAAAAATGACTTTTATTTTTCTTAAAACCCATAGATGAGTGAGACTATTCTGTGCCTCTCTCTCTCCCTCTGACTTATTTCAGTCAGCATGATAGATTCCATGTACATCCATGTATAGGAAAATTTCATGACTTCATCTTTCCTGACGGCTGCATAATATTCCATTGTGTATATGTACCACAGTTTCTTTAGCCATTCGTCTGTTGAAGGGCATCTTGGTTGTTTCCAGACCCTGGCTATTGTGTATAGTGCTGCAATAAATATAGGTGTGAGGAAGGGGTTTTTGTATTGTATTCTTGTGTTCTTAGGGTATATCCCTAGGAGTGAAATAGTTGAGTCGAATGGGAGCTCAATTTCCAGTTTTTGGAGGAATTTCCATATTGCTTTCCATAGAGGTTGGACTAGACAGCATTCCCACCAGTAGTGGTTAAGAGTTCCTTTCTCTCCACATCCCTGCCAGCACTGACTGTTCTCATTCTTTGCGATGTGTGCCAATCTCTGTGGTGTGAAATGGTATCTCATTGTTGTTTTGATTTACATCTCCCTGATGATCAGTGATGAGGAGCATTTTTTCATGTGCCTTTTGGCCATTTGTATTTCTTTTTTATCAAAGTGTCTGTTTATTTCTTCTCCCCATTTTTTGATAGGATTAGATACATGTCCATTTTATGCCTTTTGAAATAGGTGGGGGAGTGTTAACTCCAGTGCATCACTTTGGTCTGTGACTTAGGACTCTGCAGTACTGAAGTTAAAAAGGGTAAATGTGGAGTAATGATGGTAGGGGTGAGAGAGTTAAAGAGAAAAATGAGCTTTTGTAGGGGTATGCGAAAGGGCAGAGTACAAAATGAACATTCTGCATACACAAAAACATAACTCAAGGATAGGGAGTACTATTAATGTATCTTGTGTGTGCGGGGGTGCTAGCCCCCATGCAGTTTTGAACATATGACTGGTAAGAAATTACTAGTGACTGCTTTAGTGCAACCGAGCAATTCTCAGCACCCACAAGTTAAGCCTAGGGTAACCTTCAAGCTCCTCCAAGGGACCCACCTCACTGGCTTGCCCAGGCATGTCCAATTTTAGTTTTTAAGAATAATTTTTCTATTAAATTATTTTATTCCCATAGTATTTTAGTCAGAATCCTAGACTGTGATACATATTCACCTGATATTTTGCCAAATATTATTTCTGACATTCATAGTAAATGCATTTGAGCAATGTAAGAAAAAAACCTTTTTAGCAATTTAGTCTACCTTCATTTCAAGCCAGCTAAGTGTATTTCGTCTCTGAAATATTGTTTGCCTCTAGCTGCAAATATCTAAGTTAACAAGAATCAATAAGGTCATTATCTTTATCAATCTGTCAAAACTTTCCCACTAATACATTTCCCAGATGTTGCATTTCCCTTCAATACACTCAAAGTTATGATGCTCTTTTCACTTTTGTATTATTAGTTTGTGGTTTCTTCACTATTCATCAAATACAGTATTTGTACATGTATAAACATCCACATGTTTTTATATGAATATATTTTTCACATGCTACATAAGCTTCCTTAGTTAAAATACCCAAAGCTTTCTACAGTGTGGTTATCGGCTTCAAAAGTGAAAAAAGTCATAAGGAAACATCTAATTAACCTATGGGAAAATTTAATCAAGAAATCCATGTTAACAAAGACTCTTAGAACACCAAAAACATTCTAGCTCTCTGTTAATAAAGACCACCAAGAAAAGAAAATTTCTTTTAAATTTATTTTACAATATATATTTACATTATGTTTTACAATATATGAAGTGTCAATATACACACTTGACATATTCTAGGATAATAAGAACTTTTAATTACAGGACAATAATGTGCTTTAACTGCATTTTATCTAAAAAAAAACTCAATGCCAAAAATTTTAACTGCTGAAGAATTTATCTTTTTAGATATTACTCTGAAAAAAAATTAAATTGCGGGCCCGGAGAGATAGCACAGTGGCGTTTGCCTTGCAAGCAGCCGATCCAGGACCAAAGGTGGTTGGTTTGAATCCCAGTGTCCCATATGGTCCCCCGTGCCTGCCAGGAGCTATTTCTGAGCAGACAGCCAGGAGTAACCCCTGAGCACCGCCGGGTGTGACCCAAAAACCAAAAAAAAAAAAAAATTAAATTGCGGGCCCTCGAGGTGGCAATAGAAGTAAGGTGTCTGCCTTGCAAGCACTAACTAAGAAAGAATCGTGGTTCGATCCCCTGGCATTCCATATGGTCCCCCCAAGCCAGGGGCAATTTCTGAGTGCTTATCCAGGAGTAACCCCTGAGCATCAAACAGGTGTAGCCAGAAAAAACAAAAAAAAATTTTTTTTGAATTGCTTATTTTTTGAGGTCCACTTGATCACTGCCAAGAATAAACCCTGAGCACCACTGGGTGTGGCAAAAATACTTTGCTGTTGCTCTTTCTTCGAGACCACACCTAGTAGCGCTCAGGGACTACTCATAGTGGTAATCAGGGGAACATAATGTACTAAGGATTAGCCCTGGGCTCCCACATATAAAGCATGTGCTCCAGCCCTTTGAGTCAATCTCCCATCCCTAATTAATAATCTTAAACAGGGGGGTGGAGTGATAGCAGAGTAAGTAGGGGTTTGCCTTTCAAATGGCTGACCCAAATTTGATCCCTTGTATTCCAAAAGGTCCGAGCCAGTCAGGAGTGATTTTTGAGTGCAGAGCCAGGGATAAGCCTTCAGTACCAACAGGTGTGGCCTAAAAATCAAAATTAAAAAAAAGAGTCTCAAACAAAAATAAGACAAGACACATGTTGTCTACTGAATATACAGATATATATTTAATCACTTTTGTTTATCAGCAGAATATACAAAAATATGTTTTCTGGATTTCTTAAACTTACCAATTTTATCATTTTAAGCTATGCAAACATACTCCCTGAACTAGAATTAAGGGAGAGTTTAGAATTTGAACTAAATCAAAAATGTATATGCATCAATATGATTCTCATACACACAGTTAAAATAATTATAAAATTGCATGTTTTGACAAATTAAAAATGTTTGGGGACTGTACATATAGTATAGGAGTTTGTCTTGCATGCAGATGACTTGAGTTCAAGCCCCAGCAACAAATATGGCCCCCTAGAACACTGCCAGGAATGGCCACAGAGCTCAATGCCAGGAATAACCTTCAAGCACTGCTGGTTGTGGCCTTCTCCCAAAGAAACTTTTGCTCCCTCCCTTCTGATAGTTGTTTTGTGCTAACCTGGGATTGCATTCAGTCTCACGGGGGAGTTGTATAGTTTAGTTGCTTGTGCCTAGAGCTCACACTTTGTGTAGGGAGGTTTCACAAACTACTGTAGCTGGGATTACACTCTGTCTGGAGGTGGTACTAGGGAACAAACTCGTGGCAGGTTCTCTACCATTGAGCCACATGTTCAGGTGCTGAAACTTTGTGCTTTCCAAAGAATTTTTGTTCGATAAAATTCAAGTAATAAATATTTTGTTTCTAGAATTATATAGTTGTTATTAAAGATTTTAGTAGACACTGTGGTAAACATTTTTTAAAGAATCAAAGTTGAGGGGCTGGAGAAATAATACAGCAGGCAAGCTATGTAATCTTGCATGCAACCAACTCAGATTTGAACCCTAACACACCATATGGTCCCCTAAGTCCTTATAGGAGTGTTCCATGAGCACAAAGCCAGAAGTAAGCCCTGAGCATCATCAGGTATGGCCCAGGAAAAAGACATCAAGGTTGGATCAATATGCAATTGGATGGATGGAAGTAAATAAAAGTCAGTGTGAATTACAAATATTCAAGATTTATAGAAATCCTACATGTTTTACACACAAATGATAAATAAATCCAAATCCACAAAACATTGGCAGACAATGGATTACCAAAATTAGTGAAAGATCAGTAACTATGTGAAAAAAATTTCAAATGGTTATATGGATGGCACAATGTTCTTCCATGCATGAAAAGTATATATCTGTGGCTGTTTTGTTTGTACATGTGAAAATTAGTGACTGGGAATAATTTTCTGTTATATATACATATATATATGTTCTTGGGCCACACCTGTTGGTATTCAGGGGTTACTCTGGCTGTGCATTCACAGATTGGTCCTGGTGAGCTCAAAGGACCATATGGGAAGCCAGGTATCAAACCTGGGTTGGCCACATGCAAAGCAAGCACCTTACCTGCTGTTCTACTTATCTGTCCCTAATTATTAGCTTTATTTTTAAATAGCTAATTCCCTTCAACCTTCCAGATATCCAGTCTTACTATCACTTTATTATATTTCTTTTTCTAGTCCAGTCAAAATGTTTTTCCTCAAACAATTTTCAAACTTCATGAACATTTTCAACAGAAAGTAATAAAAGAAATACCTGTAGAATTTTCTAGATAGGAAGAGTTTATCCACCAAGTATTTTGATACCTGAAATATTAACATAATCATGTATAAATTGTCTCCATGAAAATTAATGACAGGGACTGGGAGATAGTTCAAAGGTCTAAGAACATTATTTGAACACAGAAGACCTGGGTTCAACCTCTGGTACCATTTGAACTCTCTGGTACCCCTGCACACTGCCAGAAGCAAACCCCAGTCATTGGGCCAGGAGCTGCCCAGAATATAACTAATGTGGAGCAAAGACTAAACAACCCCTCTCAAAATTCCACATAAATAAATAAAATTAACTATAATTTATTTATTGTGTAGTAGTTGGGGGGTCACACAAATGGCATCTAGTGTGCTCAGGGAACCATGCAGCAAAGGGAATTGAATCCACTTTTCCCACATGTGAATCACACACACTCCAACACTTAAACTATCCCTCTAGCCCATAAAATTAACAGTATTTTGATTTGTATTTCAACTTTTTTCCGGGCAGAAAAATCTTATCACTTTGCATATTTTACTGCCTTTTTTCAGTCATGGGCTCCTTACAACTTTGTTTCCCTCTCTCTGTCCTCCTAGTTGGCCTCTTACTCTTGTGCCATGTTCCCCTCATTTATGCGATTTTCATTCTCCTGCCCCTTGGAACATCCTGGGATCCTATACAAGGCAACATTTCCCAAACTGAGAAACTGGCCTAGAGGAACTGTAACTCAGGTTTGGGCCACAAATTTTGCACTGAGGTTTTAAATTCTGCGATCCAAAAATGCCTCTGTTGTTGCTTCATTATTATAATATATAGCATATAATAATATGATATGATATGATATAATATAATTAATATAATATAATATATTCTAGTCCTACAGTCCAGCACCAGCAGCCATAAAAGGGTCTGCCCCTTTAAGTAAGACCCTAGTTGTGATTGGCTGGCTGAGTCTATAAACACCACCACCACCAACCCCACCGGCCCCTGGGTTGACTTGGGTGTGGAATGTTGTTGGCAGTTAGAAGAGATAATTGAAGGAGCAATCGGGTTGAACTGTTTCTATCCCTGGCTATGTCTTTTCTCCATGATTTGGACAGACCTTTGGCTTCCTTTAGCTGTATCTTTTTGTTCCTTTCACCTGGTCCTCAATCTGAGCTTGCCCTGGTCCCATGCCCATCTTTCTCTCCCTCATTCTCTCTCTCTTGGACCAGGGGTTTGACATAGGTCCCTGGGCTTCTCTAATAAAAAATAAAAAAACAGATATTTGTACAAAGAGTCTTGCCTGCAAGGCCCCATGGACACCAGCAACATGGGCCCATCTCTAGAAGTTTGGCTCTGACAGGAATCTATTCTATTTTTCCACTAACATTATTGTTTGAAGAATAGCATAACTTATTTCCCTCTATTATCTGAAACAGTAAGAAAAGAAACTAGCACTCCCATCCCTAATGTCTATTCAATCTCTCCCCTGTATCCATTCATGAGAAGTCAGAAAGCTATTGTATGAAATTTTCATAAAATAGTGAGGACTAGCAAGAACTATATTCAAAAGCCTGAGAAATGTCATTATGGATACACTGAAGTATTTCAATGTTTTAATTTTTGTTATGTGTATTACTTTCAGATGAGGCATTTAGTTACTTCTAAGTTTATTGTCTCCTAAAATAAGAAAAGTAAGTCATAATTAAGTGAACTTTGAATGGTGTGCACACTTTTGAATTATGCTATCTGAAATATTTGCTGTAATAAGTACTTGTCCCTCTCTTCTTTGTAATGTATATCAATAAAACCACAAAATCTTCTATCAGTACAAATAGATGCTCAGAGATATGCTTAACTTTGGGGGGGGGGTCACCCCCGGTGATGCTCAGGGGGTTATTCCTGGCTATGTGCTCAAAAATGTGCTAAGTGCTCCTGGCTTGGGGGACCATATGGGACACCAGGGATCAAACTCAGGACTGTCTTGGGTCAGCTGCTTGCAAGGCAAGCACCCTGGCCCCATGCTTAACATTTTTATTTATTTACAAACTAGGTCACAAAACTATGAGCTATGTATTGGATTGTTTTTCTCAAAAAGACTACTTTCAAAGTGGCATTTATACAAAAGAGAGCCTAGAAAATATGTCACATTTTATTAATTAGTATAACCTCAATATCCTGCTCAAATGCCATCTCTAACTGAAGATCTACCAACTGCCTCCTCCCTGCCCAAACATTCACTCACACACTCACTCTTCCTTGAACTTCTCCATTGCAAATTTTTCCTTTCTTAAAAATATAATTTTGAATTGTGCACTTGAATGGTTTAAATCTCTGATCTTCCATGATATGAAACATGCTTTTAAATTTTTATTAAAACACCATGATTAAAACATTCATAATTGTGTTTTATGAAGCATGCTTTATACTAAAACCTTTAAAGATACGCATTTCCAAGATAGATTATCATTTAGAAATGAATTACTTATATTTACTGCTGCCATAATTTAAGAAAAGTTAAAATCAGAAAGCCTGCTGGGTTCCCCCAGTATAGATGGCTGAGAGAAGACCTCAAAGAAAGGGCACTTTCTTGAAAAGTGAGGGTGGTATTTCTCAAGCTTAGTAATAGTTGTAAACAATAGTTGCAAACATTTATTTGGCCTAATAAGAATCTCCCTGCTGCTGTACTAAGTATGTCTATAGTTGAGTATTTACCTCTTAGATGACAAAATTAGTACACAAAAATATGGCCTTGATTAAATAACACTTTACCTGGAAAAATCAGTATCAAGAGAAACCTAAAAATAACTTTGTAATCCTCAAAGTAAAGTCAGTCTTTTAAAAGATGTTCTGTATTTTTAAATTTTTCATTTGATCACTCAAATGAAAGAAGCCCTTCACCGGAACACCTGGCAAACTTGATAATTTTTAAATTAATATCAGAATTGCCACCCAAGGTCTAGCCTAGGAGTAAAAAGCTTTGAGATGTTAAAGTTTGCCCTTAGATACCAGAGAAGTCTCTGGCTCAACTCCCCTCTGTCTTTTAATTAGAACTTATCATTCAGATTTGTAACCCACATTAATGGCCTGTGAATTGTCTGTTGTGAAGAAGCTTATAGATCAGACAGTATGTACTGATAAGCTTGTTGCTAACAAGAAAGTACAATTTTTAACCTTGCAGGAAAGCAGTTGTAAGCGGTCTCTCACACATAAAATTCATGTTTAAATACACCCCTGTAGCATTCAATAAGCACACACAATTATGATTCACCACAACAACTGACTGTGTCTCTGTCTTTTGCCGAACCCTGCACCCACTTTCCTGGGGACCCAGAGAACGTGTCCAGACAAAGAGGTCGTGGCATGTACTCATTGTTCAAGATGTTTAGGAGGGTTGGAGCACTAGTACATAGAGTAGGGTATTTTCCTTGCATAAAACTAAGCCAAGTTTGATCCCCAGCACACTGTATAGTCCCATAAATTCACCAGGAGTAATTCCTGAGTGAAGAGTCAGAAGTAATCCCTAAGCACTGCCATGGTGACCCAAGATCAAAACAAAAATCAAAAGAAAGATATTTAGGGGTTCTCCAAGTGATGTTTAGGAGCCCATGGATTCCTCTAATAGCTACTATCAGCCAACCAGGCCAGTGATTTGATATAAGGGCTACAGGATATGGCAATGTTGTGTCAGAAATTACCTAGAACACCCCAAGAGTGCTCAGGACCTTCCATGCCCATATATGGTAATGCTAGAAGGACCATATTGTGCCAGGGATCAAACCAGGATTGTCAAGTGTAAAGTATATACCTTAATCCCTGCACTATATCTCCCTAGCTCTTAAAATATTTTCTTTTCATTTAGGGGCCACAGCAGGCAATGTTCATGGGTAACTCCTGGCTCTGCACTCAGGGACCACTCCTGACAGTGTTTAGGAAACCAAAAAAGATGCCAGGGATCAAACCTGGGTATAGGGATCAAACCAAGAAAAATGCCCTATCCACTGTACTATTACTCCAGCCTCTCAAAAAGTTTTTTTAATGAAGGTTACTCACCTTATGGAAAGTATTTAAAGATGGCCTAGGTCACATATTATCTGTAACAGCATTTCGGAATTTCAATTTTAGGACTATATGCTAAATGAATTTTTATTAAAGGTTTGACTTTAAAAGGAGGTACCCTTTTTCCTCAAATATAACCCATAAGCTCCATAAAGCCAAGAACAATCTTTTTATGCATTTATATTCCAAGAAATCTTAGCACAGGGTTGTTAAGTAGGAGTGGTCATCAAAGGATTAATGTTGCCAAGGGTTCATCTCTAGAAAACTTACCAAAGATAGATAGCAACCATCTCCTATCAAAGGGAATCCCATTGTATAAAAACTACTTACCATCACATGCACATTGGCATAATCACCTTTCTTTTTCCAAATCTGAATAAAGGCAGATTCAGTCCTACCCCAGTGGCCAGATTTCTCAGATTAGCTGGACTGTATTTCCCTGTATTCCCCACACAACAACAAATGGTTGTTAGAGGAGCCAAGTCCCAGAGAAGTTCAACAGAGACAGGTCTGAGACAGTCTCTCCATTCTAGTGTCATCAATTGTAACATCAAAAGTGACCTCAACTCTTCCAAATTATAGCAGCTCTGTGAGTAACACACAGGATGCTGGCTCAACTTGATACACACAAATTAAAGAATGCAGCCCAGAAATAAAAAAGAAAAACAGGCAAGGATGATTACCAAATAGGCTCTGGGTGGAAAGGTGTCTGCCTGTTGCCCAGGCATCTTCAAAATCTGGAAGGACCTGAGGGGCAGAGTTGCTCAACTGCGTACCCCGAGTAACAAAAGAGAAGAGGGCAGCGTTCTCCGTGGTCCCAAACCACAATCTCCACCCTCTGTTTAATTGCATCAGCCAGAAGAACTAGGCTGGGCTTCTGCAGCTTTCCTACAGTGGCGGAAATTCTGAAAAGGCTAGTCAGAAGCCTGAGAGATGTGATAGGAAAGCCAGGCATTGGAGCCACTGTCTGCATCCTAGGCTACTACTTTTGTGACGCAAGTATTCGATTCTAAAGAAATGGGGTACAATTTCCACAGGGGCAAAGCCATTTTTAGGCAAGGGAAACAGTATTGCAGGAACATTGTCATTCCTATCTATTATAAACAGAGTCACTGTCATGGTGGCACTTCCGGGAAGCAGACCATCATCCTGGGCTTCCACCTGAAAAAAAAAAATCACCTGAGGTGCTCAAAATCATGAAAAATATCTTGGCTGTGATAGCCCCAGCAAATGACTCTACTGCCACCAAGCCAGAGGCAGCCAGCGCTTCAGAGACCTTATCCACCAGCACAGAGTGGACAAGGGGGTTTTCCCCCAGGTGTGGGTCCCTGGCAAACACTCGGCCTGGGGAGGTCCCAGGTTCATTGTTTTCAGCCACATAAAGCTTCTGTGAGGTGGATGGAAGCTTAGAGTAATGCCAGCAATGGACAGTTGGGTGCTGAGCAGGGACAAGCCAAGGCCAGCCGCAGTAATCACGATCTGGTATTCACTGATCAGCTTCCTGTCCAGTGGCCCATCGGTCAGAGTTGTCAAAGGAAGCCTTCAGCTTAAAGGCACCTCCGCTAGACAGGCAACAAATGACCTTGCCATTGGCACCGAGCGCCTCATTCTTTCCACTAAGGAAAGCAAACACGGTGCCAGGCACAATGTCCTCGGCTACTGGGCTGAAGAGAGTGATGAGTGTCACCTTGGGAGCGTGATCGTTCACGTCCATTACCTCCACCAGTAATGTGGCTATGCTAGCTAGCCAAAGGCACCCTCGGCCCTTGCTTCCATATAAGCCTCCAGTAATGTTTGGGGAGAATCTAGTGAAGCTAAAAGCCGCACCTCCCCACTTGTGGGGTGCATGTGAAAGTGGTGCACCCAGTTTTGCTTGTGTGCTATTGCTTAAGCAGTACCGAATCACCCTCCTCCACCCATTGGAGCCTTTATTGTGGTTCGAAGCCTGAACTCGGAATAACACGGTCCCCGTTGTGTGTGGTCTCGGGCACCCTGGTGCGGTACACCGGGCGCTCAAAGACGGGTCCAATGTCGTTGGTGTCCTGCACAGTAACGGTTGCTTGTGAGTCCACGGAACGCGCTGGTGAGCAGTGAGCAGCGAACACTAGGCGTTGAGTGGCGCTCTCTTCGTGATCCAGTACCAGGTCCGGATATTCGCTGCCGTCCACTGGTGGCCAGTGGACAGTCCAGACTAAAGTGCTGGCTGGAGCTCAGGCTGTATCTCAGCGCCACGTTGCTGCCCTTGTAATCATCTCGGGCACTCAGGAGCCTAAAGCAGGCTTCTAGCAGCAGAAACTCAGGGATATGCAGCTGCACGTCATTGTAGAGGAGAAGCGTCCTTGGTTTGGACGTGAACACGCATCTTGTGCAGCTCCAGTGGGTCCGCGAGCATTAGCTCAAAAGTGAGGACACAGGCAGCTTTCGGCTCACGGTCTGCCCACTCTTGGACCACCAAGCTTCTGCTAGCCAGATACACCTCGAAGTAGGGCTCGCTGTGATTGGTGAAAGAAGTTTCTCAAGGACAGAGAGGCTGCGGACACTTCATGTCCACTGCAATGTTGCTTATGGCTAAGCCCCGCTCCATCTCCCCCAGCAGGGAGTGTTCCATCTGCCCCACAGCGCACAAACAGAAGCGCCATCCTCCTCCAGCCCACCATGCTCCCTCTCGGAGTCCCCGCTCCACCGAAGTGATTCAAGGGCATGCTCCGGACTCCCGGCGAGCTCTAGCCTGGTTTAAGGGCGAGGGCTGGTAGGTGCTAGAGAGACCGCCCCAATTCTGCGGCCAGAGAGCTTGCAGTGCCGGGCTGGCCCGCAGCTGGTCTGACAGCTGTCTGGGGAGGCGGCGCCGGCCGGGTGCGGAGGAGCGCAGCGCCGCCTAGGGGTGCCAGGAGACCGCGGGGACACACGCCCTTCCAAGCAGGATTTACGAGACAAGGGTTCCGGGATCAGGCGCTACAGTACAGGGTATGCAAGATGCCCAGCCTCACTCTGCGGCAGGTTTAAAGTTCCTCCAGAACACGTTTAAACCGGGGAGCTGCCAAGATTTCAAGAGGGATAAATTGGGAAGCTGTGTCCTCTTCTAGCGTCCTCAGAACTCTGCTTTCCTAGGCACCAAAGCGATAGAACGCACAGCTAGGTTCTATGTTCCAGTTTTTGCGAATCAGCAATTTTATCTCTTCCCCCAGCGGGCAGGCTAGGAGTGCTTTCCAGGCAGCCAGAACGCTCCGCTCCGGGTGAGAGGAAGTTCAGGAACTAGTCAAATGCAAACATCAGACGCTCAGAAAAATCGACAAGCCGCAAAGGAAAGATAGTACAAAGGATAGGGCCTTTCACGCAATGGACTTGGGTTCAATACCCAACACCACAAATATTACCACAAAATCCTGAGCCCCGCCAGGAATGATTCCTGAGCTCAGTTACAGAGGTCAGCCTTAAGCACTACAGGGTGTGCTTCCCCCAAAAAATTAATAATTCATACCCCAAAAGGGAAAAATGCCAAGAAGTGAAAGGGAAAGAATAGATACAGTTCATAGTATGACAGGGAGACTCGTTTGTACATTAAGAATCCTTTGTAGGGGCCAGAGCAATAGGACAGTGAGTAGGGTACTTGCTTTGCACAGTCAATCCAGGTTCCGTCTCCTCCATCCCATAAGATCCCCTGAGCCCGCTAGGAACAATTCCTGAGCTCACAGCCTAGAGCAGATCCAGATATGAGAGGGGGGAACCCTACTTTGTAAATATCTAGAAAAACAGTTTTCTCCAACTTTCTTAAAAAATTATACTGGGGGCCACATCTAGAGGTTCTGGGGTTGGAGGCATCAGAGTCACACCCAGAAGCACTAAAAGGGTGCTGGGTGCATGATGTCCACCTCCAGCTATTTTTAATGAAACTTTTCTGAAGTGACTAGTGATTTACCTAGGCAGTGATGAGCTCTATAAAGCATATCTCTGAGTTGCAAGAAATCTTTCCAAAGTTGGCCTAGCAGGCTACATCCAGTGGCTTTTTCTGAGTGAAGGTGAACTAAAAAAGACTAATTTAAATTTCTTACTCAAATCTTTATAATATAGCAGTGTTCAAAGTCAAAAGACAAAAGCTAAACATAGATAAGGAACTGAAGGTCTCAGAATTTTCTATTTTCTGGTAGGAAAACTGCCTAAAAGTCTTGACAGCTTTTGAAGCTCAGTACAAGAGACATGGGGGTTAATCAGTTAATTCTCTTACTCTATTGTATAGTTTAATGTTTTTATAATTTTTAAATTGCTGATTAAAGTGGAAGTGAGTCAGTGGGTCTACATTCTGATCTTAGTTTAAAACCAAGAATAGGGGCTTGGCAAGATAATTAATTGTTTGCCTTGCAAGCAGTCAACCCTGGTTTGATCCCAGCACAGCATATGATGTATCAAGTATTTCCAAGAGGGCTCTCTAAGCAACACCTGTGTGGCCCAAAAACCAAACCAAAAACAAAATCTAAAACTAAACATGGGTTAATGGCAGGAAGATGATTCAAAGGGCTGAATCCATGCCTGGCAGGCATAGGGTCCTGGTTTGATCCCTGGTACCACCCAAGTTAGCAGTGCTTGATACAACCAAGAGGTCCCCAGCACCAACTAGAGAGGAGCAACAAGAAAAATAAATTTATTTTTTAAAAACTAAAAATAAGAGTGTGCCATGAAGAAACAATCATCTTCCAGAGACTCATAAACTCAAGTTACTCCTAAACCCATGCCCAATTTCTTCCAGGGAAAAGGAAGGGGCGGGATGCAGTGTGAGGCAATAAAATATTAAATGCTCTAAGCTGCCTCTCAGAATTAAAGAACCAAGGGATCACTGACACCTGTCTTAGATAAAATTAAAGAAGGAAACACATCAGCCCTGTGTCAAGTGTAGTAGCAGGTTTCAAAACCAAAACTGTGTCAGGGACCATGATTTGTGTTTCCTCAGTTAAGTTTTATGCTGTTAGCTCTAACAACATACATCTAAGTATATGGGTGGGGGGAAGGATATGTTTCACTTTTCTATTCGCAGCAGATAAAATTTGCAGCACCTAGAGAGATGTCTGACCATTTGGAAGGTTTCTGACTTTTAGACCTGTAGCCAACCTAATAAGGATTATGTGTGAATGTGAATTAGGAAGTGATGAAAAAGAAAGTTCTGACAATGAGCATGTAAAATCTTGGCATAAAACTCTTCCCAAGATGCTGAGGGATAGTACAGCAGTTAAGATTTTTAAGAACCTTAGGCTTGAACTATGTTTGATTCCCCAGCAACCCATCTGGTTCCCCCACTTCCCTGCTTCAGCACTGCCAGGAACCCTGAGCACAGAGCCAGGTGTGGCCTAAAAAAAATAAAGAGGTAAAATAAAAAAACTCTTCCTAGTCCCATTCTCAAACTTTTGGCTTTCTTTTTCTAATTTTGTTAGTTGCACTGCCACTGGATTCTATTTTAAAATAGTTTCGCTTGTGTCAGGGATAAGTGGGTAACACTTTCCTCATAGGATCTGTCCTACCATAAGTCCCATCTTTGGGTACAACACTCCTTTTTCACACAAATTGGGATTTGTTAGAAAGCTATGTTCAAGAGATATCTAAAATATATATATATACATATATATATTAGGTTTTTGGGACACCCTGCAACATTCAGGGGTTACTCCTGGCTCTGTGTTCAGAAATCACTCCTGTCAGGCTCGGGGAACTATATGAGAAGCAGGGGATCAAACCAGATCAGTCCCAGGTCAGCCATGTGCAAGGCAAATGCCCTACCACTATGCTGTCACTCCAGCCCTTCTGGAATCTTTCTTTTTTCTCTTTTGGTTTTTGGGACACACCTGGCAGTGCTTAGGGATTACTTCTCTCTGCACTCAGGAATCACTCCTGATATGATCTCCTGGCAGGATCAAGAGACCATGTTGAATGCCAGGGATTAAACCCAGGTAGGCTGCGTGCAAGGTAAAACATTCTACCCACTGTACTATCATTCTAGCCCCTTAGATATCAGAATATTTCTGATCTGAAAGATAAGGCTCAAAAGTTCTGCCTTTCCAATAAGATGATTAGGTAAATATTAGCATCATGAATTAGCAAAAATTCCATTAGCATAATATCTCATTTTGCCATTTTAAGTTATTGTTCATAGCTTTTCTTTAAATTTTATTGAAACCATTGTGATTTACAAATTCCTCATATTTGGATTTCAAGCATACAGTGACAGTGAGTTAGGGCCATTCCCACCACCAGTTGACTTCCTTTTGTCCACCAACGTTTCCAGTGTGCATCCCATACTACCACCCTTAGCCACCTGGCCTGCCAATGTCACGGGCCCATTTCAGTTTAGATTGTTATAGTTTATGTCTTTTGATTCTATTGTTGTTGACTTTGGCTTAGGTATTTAGGTATATCCCTTTTCTATCTCCAAAATGCATCTCAGACCACTTGGCTCCTGGCCCCCATCTTCTTTTTTTCTTATCAATTTTAAATAAAAATACTTAAATATGAGGTAAGACAAAGCAATTCATGTCCAAAGGTTATGTCCATAGCTTTTAAAGCTTAGGTATTTTCAAGCTTCTGATTGATCATAAGTACAACTGTAAGTAAACTATGTAAAAAAAATATTTCATTGTAAACATCATTTATGCTGAACTCTATTGCCATAGCTGTTATTATAAAGTTCTTCCACCAAAGTTGGCCTTAAGTTGTAGATTTTAAAAGATTTCTAGTCACAATGTAAAAAATTCCATTAAAATTCCTGAAACCAAGTAAGATAATAGTAAATCTGATATTACCATAAAAGTGGTCAGCAAAAGAACACTGTATCTTCTTTTTTTTGGGGGGGGGCCACACCCGGTGACGCTCAGGTGTTACTCCTGGCTATGCGCTCAGAAGTCGCTCCTGCTTGGGGGACCATATGGGACGCCGGGGGATCGAACCGTGGTCCGTCCAAGGCTAGTGCAGGCAAGGTAGGCACCTTACCTCTAGTGCCACCGCCTGGCCCCATGGACACTGTATCTTAAGATTTTCTTTGATTAGGACTATTTCCTGAAAATACATTGCATATTTATAGAAACTAAATTAAAAGAGAGATATCACAATCACATTAGTAAATTTCCATCCTGTAAAGCAGCTCAATGAAGGGTAGAAATCAAATTTATTTATTTATTTATTTTTAATTTATTTTTTTAAATTTATTTATTTAAGCACCTTGATTACATACATGATTGTGTTTGGGTTTCAGTCATGTAAAGAACACCACCCATCACCAGTGCAACATTCCCATCCCCAATGTCCCAAGTCTCCCTCCTCCCCACCCGACCCCCGCCTGTACTCTAGACAGGCTCTCCATTTCCCTCATACATTCTCATTATTAGGACAGTTCAAAAAATCAAATTTAATAGAGTATATGTCCTTTAGGAATAGAATTCTCTCATCTCTTGTCACTCAATTTCTTTTCTGAGATATTTAACTAAACACAGAACACATAGCTAAAGCATTCTTGACACCCAATATCCTCACTTTTTATTCATTTTTTATTTAAAGCATTGTAATTTACAGTTGTTTACAGTTGGATTTTAGACATACGATGTTTCAGGACCAATCCCACCACCAATCACAATCTCCCTCCATTAGTGTTCCCAGAGTTCATCCCCTATCACCACCATCCCTTCCTGCAAACATAACAGGTCTATTTTTAAGTTTGGTTGTTAAACTTTGGGTATCATGATTTCATTGTTGTTGACTTTGTAGCTTGGATATTTAGTTCTGTCCTTTTTTAAGAACACCAAAGCACCTGCATCCCCTTGGTCCCTGTTCCTGATTATTTTCTTTTTCCTCCACTCAATTATTTCCTTCTCCTCATTATACTCTGAGGCCAAGTATGTCATTGTAAGTCTTATATGTCATTCTTTTTTAAGTTAAGCTATTTATAACAGCACAAAACAACGGGAATTCTTTCCTGTTTTCCTAATAACAACAAACCAGTTTTTCGACATGACACAATAACATAAAAAGTATCATGAACCTTTTAAAATAAATTTTTATAATTACCAGCTATGTTTACTATTTTTTAAGTTTATGTACTTAATTTCTCATTTAAAATATTTTTCAATCTGACCTTGTTATATTACAGTTTGGTCAAATACACTCCAAAAAGAGAAGATCTAGCGCTTTCATCCTCAATAAAACATACAAGTAAAAAGTTTAAAATTGAACTGGAGGGTCCAAGCTGTGGCTCAATGGCAGAGCATCTTATCTGTCTTGCTTCTGTTTGATTCCTGGCATTGCATAATTCTCTCCTTCTTCCCCCCCCAAGCACCAGGATGAAAGTAACGCACCACGTGTAAACAAAAAAATTTTTTTAACTGAGCCATAGAGATAACTCAAGGGGTCAAGCATATGCTTTACAGAAAAAAGACCCATACTCAATCTCTGGCATCATACAGTTCCCTGAACACAGAGTTCTGGGAAGTCCCAGAACACAGAGTCAGGGGTAGCCCTGAAACATTGCCATGTGTGACCTCAAAACAAAATTTAAAAATAAAATCACATTTGGTTCTTTAACACTTACATTACACACATTTTCCATGATGGATTGAAACAAAAATATTATAAATTCTAAATACTATAAATTCAAGGATCAAAAATTCCAAGATTTTAATACATTTTACTCAAATTTACTAAACATTATGTTAAAAAGATAGTCCAATTAAATCAACCAACATAATTTAATTAAACTGCTAATGTCATTACATACCTACATATTTGGTATATAATCATACTAGATTTTCCTCTAAGGTGCTGATAAGTTTTTGTTGTTGTTTTGGTGTTTTGCCCCCATGGTGCTCAGAACTTGCTTCTGGTTCTGCATTCAGAGATCATTCCTAGGCCCAGGAGATCATATGGAATGCTGTCGATTGAGCCTCATCTGAGTTAGCAACCTGTAAGGTGGTTAAAAGGCCAACCTGCTATAGCATCTTTTTCCTTTTGCTTGTTTTGGGGCCACACCTAGTGGTGCTCCAGAGATCAAAAGTCACAGAGCTAAGGAATGCAAAGACCGAACTAAAAAAATATATATTAGAGGACTTATCAGCAGAAGTGATGAAGCGATAGTTCAAAGATTTTAAAAACAAGGCAGTGGAGCTTACCTGAACAGCAAGAAAGTAAAAATAATTTTAAAAAATAAAGATAGGGGCCTGTGGAATAACTGGTATACATTATTCGCATGTGCCAGGCCCAAGTTTGACCCCTGCAACACTGCATGGACCTGTGAGCACTGTTGGATATAGCCAGATAGGAGCCCTGGTTATCCCTCTCACTACAGAACCCAAAAATCTCTGCATCTCAGGCCCTAGTGCTACCCCATCCAGCCTGGTTGGCTGAGTATCACTAGAAATGGTCCCAGGCCACTGAGCACTGCTTTAAAACTTCATCAAAATTTAGTGGTCTATGAGTGACAGCTAGCAAAATAGCATTCACATTACATGGATTGCAGAAGGAGAACAGAGAAATGTGTTTTCAAAAAAATATATCTTATTTTAAAAAATAATGGCTGAGAAGTTCCCCAATCTAGGAAAGGAAACAGATATGAGGCAAAGGAAACACACAGTTCCAAACAAAATGAACCCAAAGATTCAGAAAAATCTGAACAAAAATTAGGCAGATTTATTAAGAGAAAAAGAGAGCACAAATAAAATCATAACAGGAAGATGCAATGGGTCATAAGAGATAACTATAAATAATTAAATTCCAACAAACTAGGAGGAATAAATTCCTAAAATCATACTCTTCCAAGACAGAATCGGGAAGAAACAAAGAATCTAAATAGGAGAGATACTGGTACAATGTGGGATTTCTCAGTGATTTCGGGCAATGTTGGGAGAGAATAACCACCATCCCAAGAATTCCGAATAAATTTTTATTACTTAAACAAAGAATTTGAGGGGGCCAAAACAATTGCATAGCAGATAGGGCACTTAACTTGCCTGTGGTCAGCCTGGGTTTGATACCCAACATCCCATATGGTCTCCCATCCCCACCAAGAGTGATTCCTGAGTGCAGAGCCAGAAGTAACCTCTGAGCACCACTTGGGTGTGGCCCAAAAATTTAAAAAAAAAAAGAATTTGAATAAACAAATAACCAGTAAGGAGAATTAATAAATAATAGGAAGCAATTGGGGACCACAATAGAATAGTTAGGTTGGTAATGGGTAAAAGAGATCAGAAAGTACAAATGGACTAAAGAGAGTTCAAAAAGTTGAAATGCATACTTTGCATGTAGAAGGCCTGGGTTTATTCTTGGCACCATATGTACCCCCATCACTATGCCAGAAATGACTCCTGGCACCAAGCAAAAAGTAGATCCTGAGACTTAGGAGTAGCCCAAAATAAATTAAAAGAATAATAAGATTACAGTTATTTTTAAAGGATGTGCAATGTACAGCAAGGGACTAGAATATAATATGATATCACAAATTGAAAAGTTCCTTAAAGATGGTAAATGAACATTACAACAATCCCATTTTTCAGTGTATGCAAATGTCAAAGAATTCATGTACTCTGAAATAAAAATATATGTAAATTAATTATGTAAATATTTCAATGATAAAGATGATACAAGGAAATGGCAGATATAAATCCAGAAATATAAAAAACATTGTGTGAAAAATTAAATAATCTAAACAAAATTCAGACTATGATTTCAACTAACAACATGGAACTGTAGGATCTAGGGCTCAAAGGTAAAGAAAGAAAAAAGAAGAAAAAGAAGAGAAGAAAATAAGGGAAAAAAAGAAAATGGACTGAATATTTATTTTTAATTTATTTTCTTATAATAGTGTCTTTGTTTAAGCACTATGATTATGAACATGTTTGTAGTTGGGTTTTCATTAAAAAATAAAAAAATAATAGTTTGTGTGGAACCGTAAAAGACCTAGGTTAGCCGAATCCATATCAAAAAATAAAACAAGAAACCGGGAGGCATCTCTGTACCTACTTTGAAGATCTACTACAAAGCCATAGTGATCAAAACAGCATGGTACTAGAACAAAGACAGAGTCTCAGACTCTGTCTCAGAAGAAAATATCCAGTGACATAGCTCTAGATTTATGACCAACTAATCTTTGACAAAGGAGCTAAGAATCTGAAATAGAACAAAGACAGTCTCTTCAACAAATGGTGTTGGAACAACTGGATAACCACCTGCAAGATATTAAAATTTGATCCATACCTCACACCTTACACAAAAGTCAATTCAAAAATGGCTTAAAGACCTGTATATCAGACCTGAAGCCATAAAATTCATTGAGGAAAACAGGCAGAACAGTCCAAGACTTACCCCTCAACAAGTCTTTGATGATAGGATGCCAATGGCAAGAGCTATAGCATCAAACCTAAATAAATGCCACTACATCAAACCAAAAAGTTTCTGTATGGTAAAAGAAACCAGGACTAAAACTAGAGGACACCTACCGTATTTTCTAGCATATATGACGACCCCCTAATTTTGCAGTTAAAACGTAGGTTTAGGCCTATATTCGCTATATCAGACAGAATATTCCTGTGCTGCAACTGTATGTACCACAGTGAGCCAATCACAACAAGCAAAGGTTCAAAGATTCTACTGTAATAGACTTCCTCTCTGACTCTGGCCAATCTGAGCAGGCTTTTTATTGTGTAGATTCTGGTCCAGAACATTGTCTAATTTGCATGCATAAAAAGCCTGCTTGGATTGGCTGAGTTAGAGAGGCGGTCGGAGCAGCTTTGCAGTGATTGGTGCAGGATCGAGTTGGAAAATTCGTTTTGTGGCAATATTCAGACAATTTTTGTTTAGCGGCATACTGAAACATTTTTCGGGATATACTCGGTGTATATCGGTGTATAAGACGACCCCAATTTTCGGTTGACTTTTTTGTTTCAAAAGTCGTCTTATACGCCGGAAAATACAGTAACTGGGGAAAAATGCACTCAACACATCAGACTTGATATCTAGGATATACAAAGTACCCACAAAGATTAGCTCCACAAAACATTTTTTAAAAAAAATCAAAATATGGGGAGAGAAAATGAATAAACACTTCTCTTCAGAAGGCCAACAAATGGCCAACAGAAACATGAAAACATGTTCATCATCACTTATCATTAGGGAAATCCAAACCAAGACAATAATGAGATATCACATTACACAGTGAGGATGGCACATATCAAAATTAATGGGAATAATCTCTGTTGGTGGGGATGTAAGAAAAGAACTCTCATCCATTGCTGGTGGGAATGGTGCTTGGTCCAACCCCTATAAAAAACAGTATGAAGGGTTCTCAGTAAACTCAAAATTGAGCTGACATATGATACAGAAATTCCTCTTTTGGGTCTATACCCCCAGGACAGAAAAACATTCATCCAAAATTGTGTATGCATACTGCTATTTATTGCAACACTCAGTACAATTGCTAAGACTTGGAATCAACCTAGATGTCCAACAACAGATTAGTGGATCATGAAGGTGTGGTACATATATACAATGGAATATTACATAGTGGTAAGAAATTATACAATCATGCAATTTGCAGCAACATGGATGGAATGAGAAGATAATATGTTAAATGAAGTAAGCCAGAAGAAGAGGGATATAGAATGATACCACTTATATATGGTATTTAGAATAACTGCATGAATAAACACAATGGTTAAATGGTAGATATATCAGACACTGTAGGTGTCATGGTATAACAAGAAGAAAACAAATTAAGTGAAGAAGAGAAACACAAAGCCTTTATTCTCTTTTATACTACAAAGAAACCTGCATAAACGGAAACAGCTGTTTAGATTGAACAGGTGTGCAATAAATTGCTCATTGGAGGTCAATAATAATGTTCTAATGCTTTTATCCACAGAAACAGGTGCAGAATGCATTTGAAAGCCAGGGACTCACACTACAGTGCTCAATATTAAAAAGTGTTAGTGTCCTTATTTTATTATGTCTAAAATAATTCTTTAGCTTCTTTGTCCACAGTGGATCTTGCAGATATATTTTCACATTTCAGTGCTCTATCATATTAGATTCCAAATACAGTGCTCAGTATGGCAACGTCTTGACAAAAATACTCTAATTTATCCATTTTCCTTTTTATTACACCTGCTATTTGATCTAATGATTATGTCCACAGAGACCACTGAAATAGGCAACTGTCCACCAGAGACTTATTACAGGCCCCATTTATTGAGTATATATTTGCAATTTATTTTTAACCCAAGCTACTGTATTACTATATCATAATGCCCATGTTGTCAGTTTGCTTTCAGGAAAGGAACCTGGATGCTCAAGACATGATAGACAATACTACATGGGGTAGACTGCTCTATTGTGCTCACTACCATATTTCTAGTACTCTAAACATGAAAATTATGATTGTTCTAAATGTTCCATGCACAATCTAACCCTTGAAGCTTTGCGTTAGCAAAGTTGACCTTCACCTTTGATGAAGTGCCTAGAAATTGGAAAAACTTTTCCCCCATGTTCTGGCCTTATATTTTTAAGCACTCTGACCCATTCCATAGGGGTCAGTCCCTCAACTGCAATCTACAAATAGATATCCAATGTCTGTCTATATGCGTTTGAGTGTGTATATGGTGGACTCCTTCATGTCTGTCTAATCTGTATTGTACATAATTCCTGCCTATATTGTATATAGTCCCAGTTACATATTATCCCTCCCTGCCCACACATCTACCACCTTATAAATCCTAGTCTATCTGCTCACCCCCTCATACCTAGCCCATTATCTCTCCCTATTTAACCTTCTTTACCCTCAGTTCTGAACTCCTCAAAACCTTCCCTGGCAAGCTGCCAGTTCACTCCTAAAGAGAATGGACACCCTCCCATCATGCCATATCTCACCCCAGGAGGAAGCTGCAGCTACCACTTACTTCTGCTGACTCATTCTATGCAACCCTTTTTTTCCCATCTATCCTCACTGTGCTATCATATTCAGCTCCAGGGATACCCTCAGCTCGAGGACACTACCTAATCCTTGACTACTGCAAACCATTTCTCAAACTCCACAAGACCATGGTGCAGGATGAAAAATGTGCTCTGGGTTTTATCCCTCACCTAGATTATCTCAAAAGACTTAAAGAGGATATCTATATTTCTTCTATATGTTTCTGTAGATGCATTTCCTTAATAGTCATAATTCTTTTTTTTGTTTTGTTTTTGGGCCACACCCGGCGGTGCTCAGGGGTTACTCCTGGCTGTCTGCTCATAAATAGCTCCTGGCAGGCACGGGGACCATATGGGACACCGGGATTCGAACCAACCACCTTTGGTCCTGGATCAGCTGCTTGCAAGGCTAACGCCGCTGTGCTATCTCTCTGGGCCCAATAGTCATAATTCTTAGTGTTTATTTCCATATGCAGAGGTAGCTTTCCCCATCCCTTTTTTGGATCTACTTAGTAGGAAATTCTAATAGAAAAGTCTTGCTTAAGATCTGAGCTCGAGCCCACAATGACAAATCCTACAGATAGAAATAGAATATTGAAAGCAGCAAGATGAAAAAGGGAAATTACATTCAAAGGATCATCCTTAAGATTTACACCAGACATGTCACAAAAAATTCTCAACGCCAGAAAACAGTGGTGGGATATTGTGATAAGACTAAGTGAAATGTATGCTTCACCTATAATACTGCACCCAGCCAGACTCATGTTCAGGTTTGAATGAAGGATACATAGCTTCATGGATGAGCAAAAGCTCAGAAACTTTAAAGATGCAAAACCAGCCTTAAAATAAAAACTGAAATGTCTACTTTAAGACAAGACAGATCAACAGACACCAAACTTATACACAAAGATGACATTAAATCCCATGACAATCATCTCCCTCAATGTCAATGGACTAAATGCACCAATTAAGAGATACAGAGTGGCTAAATGGACCAAAAAGATGAATCCAACCTTCTTCTGCCTACAATAAACACACTGGAATAGTCAGAACAAACATAGACTGAAAAACAAAGGCTTGAAGAAAATCATACAAACAAAAAAACCATTAAAAAAGCTGGGGTGGCCATATTAATATCAGACAACACACACTTTAGACTCAGAAAAGTTGTAAGGGACAAAGTTGGACACTTCATACTAATCAAGAGATATGTAGAACAGGAAGAAATTGCACTACAAAACATATATGCACCCAATGAGAGGCCAGCAAAATATCTAATTTATTGACAAATTTGAAAGAGGATATTAAAAATAAGACAATAATTGTGGGAGACCTCAACATGGCCCTGTCACAACTTAATAGGTCAACCAGACTGAAACCCAACAAATATATACTAGCCCTGAAAAGAGAAATGGAAGAAAGAGGCCTAGTAGATATATATAGGACACTCCATCCCCAGAAACCTGGATTCACATTCTTCTCTAAAATACATGGGTCATTCTCCAGGATAGATCACATGCTGGCATATATAGCATACCTCCATAAAATCAAGAGAATATAAATTTTGCAAGCTACCTTTGCTGACCACAGGGCTTTAAAATTAGATGTAAACTACAAAGGGACACAAAAGAAGAACTTTAACAACTGGAAATTAAAGAGCCTGCTACTGAACAACCAGTGGGTCTGAGATGAAATCAAAGAAGAAATCAAAACTTTCCTAGAAACAAATGACAATTAAGACACAAACTATCAGAATCTATGGGACACAGCAAAAGCAGTACTGAGAGGAAAGTTTATAGTTTTGCAAGCACACATCAGGAAGGAAGAAGGATCATACCTGAATAGCTTAATGATGCAGTTTATAAAATTAGAAAATGATCAACAAAAAAACAAAAATAGGGAGACAGAAGGAAATAACAAAGCTTAGAGCATAAATCAATTAAGTGAAAACCCCCCCCAAAAAATCCAAAAGATCAACGAAAGCAGAAGTTGGTTCTTTGAAAAATTAAACATGATTGATAAACCATTGGCAAAGAGAGAGAAACTAATAACCTGTATTAGAACTGAAAAAGGAAAGATTACTACAGATATTGCAGAGATTCAAAGGGTAATCAGAGACTACTTTGAGAAACTCTATGCCACCAAACATGAGAACCTGGAAGAAATAGATAAACTCTTGTAGTCTTATAACCTTTCACAGTTGAATAAGGAGGATCTAGCATATCTAAACACCCACATCACTGAGGAAATTACAATGGTAATCAAATGTCTTCCCTAAAGCAAAACCCCAGGCCAGATGAATTCACTAATAAATTCTTTCAAACCTTTCAAGAGTAACTACTACCAATCCTGGCCAGGCTCTTTCATGAAATTGAAAAAACGAGAACACTTCCAAACAGCTTTTATGAAGCCAACATCACCTTGGTACCAAAACCAGACAGAGATGCTGCTAAAAAAAGAAAACTACAGACCAATATCCCTGATGAACACAGATGCAAAGATCCTCAATAAAATCCTGGCAAATAGGATCCAATGCCTTATCAAGAAGATCATTCACTATGATCAAGTAGGTTTCATCCCAGGAATGCAAAGATGGTATAACATCATAAATCTATCAACATAATACACAACATCATTAACTAAAAAAAGAAAAATCACATGATCATATCAATAGACACGGAGAAAGCATTTGACAAGGTCCAACACCCATTCTTGATTTAAAAAAAACTCTCAGCGGGGCCGGGAAGGTGGCGCTAGAGGTAAGGTGTCTGCCTTGCAAGCGCTAGCATAGGATGGACCGCGGTTCAATACCCCGGTGTCCCATATGGTCCGCCCAAGCCAGGGGCGATTTCTGAGCACATAGCCAGAAGTAACCCCTGAGCGTCTAATGGGTGTGGCCCAAAAACCAAAAAAAAAAAAAAAACTATCAGCAAGATGGTAATGAAAGGAATATTTCTTAATAAAGTTAAGGCCCTCTACCACAAGCCAATGGCTTGTACCACAAGCCACAAGACAAGGCTTTCCTCTCTCACCACTTCTATTCAACATAGTACGAGAAGTACTTGCTATAGCAATTAGGAAAGAAAAAGATATCAAGAAAATCCAGATAGGAAAGGGAAAAGTCAAGCTCTCACTGTTTGCAGATGACAAGATACTCTACTTATAAAACCCTAAAGACTCTACCAAAAAACTTCTAGAAACAATAGATTCATATAGCAATGTGGCAGGCTACAAAATCAACACACAAAAATCAATGGCGTTTTTATACACCAATAATTATAGGGAAGAAATGGACATTAAGAAAAGAACCCTTGGGGCTGGAGAGATAGCATGGAGGTAAGGCATTTGCCTTTCATGCAGAAGGTCATTGGTTCGAATCCCGGCATCCCATATGGTCCCCCGAGTCTGCCAGGAGTGATTTCTGAGCAAGAAGCCAGGAGTAACCCCTGAGAGCTGTCGGGTGTGACCCAAAAACCAAAAAAAGAAAGAAAAAGAAAACAACCCCATTCAAATTAGTGTCCCACAAACTCAAATATCTTGTAGTCAACTTGACTAAAGATGTGAAGGACCTATAAAAAGAAAACTATAAAACCCTGCTCCAAGAAATAAGAGAGGACACATGGAAATGGAAACACATACCCTGCTCATGGATTGGCAGGATTAACATAATTAAAATGGCAATACTCCCCAAAGCATTGTACAAATTTAATGTGGTCCCTTTAAAGGTGCCCATGACATTCTTCAAAGAGGTGGATCAAACACTTCTGAAATTAATTTGGGACAATAAACACCCTTGAATAGCTAAAGCAATACCTGGAAAAGGAAATCTGGGAGGCATTACTTTCCCCAATTTTAAACTGTATTACAAAGCAATAGTTATCAAAACAGCATGGTATAGGAATAAAGACAGACCCTCAGATCAGTGAAATAGGCTTGAGTACTCAGAGAATGTTCTTCAAACATACAAGCACCTAAATTTGTATAAAGGAGCAAGAAATCCTAAATGAAGCAAGGAAATACACTTCAACAAGTGGTGTTGGCACAACTGGTTAGTCACTTGCAAAAAAGCGAACTTAGATCCCCAACTAATACCATGTATGAAGACAAAATCCAAATGAATTAAAGACCTGGATATCAGACCTGAAACTATAAGGTATATAGCACAACACATAGGTAAAACACTCCATGACATTGAAACTAAAGGCATCTTCAAGGAGGAAACTGCACTATCTAAACAAGTGGAAGCAGAGATAAACAGATGGAAATATATTAAGCTGAGAAGCTTTTGCACCTCAAAGGAAATAGTGCCCAGGATACAAGAGCCACCCACTGAGTGAGAGAAACTATTCACCTAAATACCCATCAGATAAGGGGCTAATATCCAAAATATACAAGGCACTGATTTATTTACAATAAACAAACATCTAATATCATAAAAAATGGGGAAAATAAATGAACAGATACTTTGCCAAAGAAGAAATACAAATGGCCAAAAAGCACATGAAAAATGCTCCACATTAATAATCATCAGAAATATGCTAATCAAAACACTATGAGGTACCATCTCATGCCACAGAGATTGGCACACATTACAAAGAATGAGAACAAGCAGTGCTGGTGGGGATGTGGAGAGAAAGAAACTCTTATCCACTGCTGGTGGGAATGCCGTCTAGTCCAACTTTTATGAAAAGCAATATGGAGATTCCTCCAAAAACTGGAAATTGAGCTCTCATATAATCCAGCTATACCACTCCTAGGGATATACCCTAGGAACACAAAAATACAATACAAAAATCCCTTCCTCACACCTATATTCATTGCAGCACTATACAATAGCCAGATTCTGGAAAAAACCAAGATGCCCTTCAACAAATGAATGGCTAAAGAAACTGTGGTACATATACACAATGGAATATTATGCAGCCATCAGGAGAGATGAAGTCATGAAATTTTTCCTATACATGGATGTATATGGAATCTATTATGCTGAGTGAAATAAGTCAGAAAGAGAGAGATAGACACAGAATAGTCTCATTAATCTATGGGTTTTAAGAAAAATAAAAGACATTTTTGAATAATTCTTAAGAGACAAATAGAGGAGGGCTCAAAGGTCCAGCTCACGACATGAAGCTAATAACTATACTGAGAACTATCATAGCAATGTGAATCAATGAGGGAAATAGAAAGCCTGTCTAGAGTACAGGTGGATTGGGGTGGGGAGGAGGGAGTTTTGGGACATTGGTGATGGAAATATTACACTGGTGAAGGGGGTGTTTTTTACATGATTGAAACCCAACTACACTCATATTTGTAATCAAGGAGTGTAAATAAAGATATTAATTAAAAAAGGTTAGATAAAGTAGGAGAAACTTCTATTGAACAAAATATCACCAGACTAAAGAGCATATTAAATGAATATAAAAATACAATGGTGGGGGCCGGCGAGGTGGCGCTAGAGGTAAGGTGTCTGCCTTGCAAGCACTAGCCAAGGAAGGACCGCGGTTCGATTCCCCTGGCGTCCCATATGGTCCCCCCAAGCCAGGGGCAATTTCTGAGCGCTTAGCCAGGAGTAACCCCTGAGCATCAAACGGATCTGGCCCGAAAAAAAAAAAAAAAAAAACAATGGTGGGGTTGGAGCAATAGTATGGCAGGTAGGGCTCTTGCTTTGCACATAACTGACCCAAATTCAATGCCCAGAATCCACACATGATTCCCCTTTTGTACTACCTGTCCCCCATAATTTTTCTTTTGGAGTGATGGCTTTGCTTGTGATTGTAGGCTCAAGTATTAATGCTAATTCATTAATGAGCTACATGATTTGGGACAAAGTCATTAACCTACTTGTTCTTCAGACTTCTTACCTATATAAATAATAAAATAGCATATAATTCAGGTTTTATGAGAAACTAATGAAATAAACATGAAAAATTAAATAAAATAAATCTTATTGAGAAGTTTGGCTGAGTGTGCAAACACCACAGTTTGATATGCAACCAATCCTGGTCATTGAAACAACATTAATGATGACAAAGGGAAAGGTGAGAAGGGGAACATAAAAAAGATTAAATAAGATTTTAAAAATAAGAAATGATGGCCCAGAGAGATAGCACAGCGGCGTTTGCCTCGCAAGCAGCCGATCCAGGACCAAAGGTGGTTGGTTCAAATCCCGGTGTCCCATATGGTCCCCCGTGCCTGCCAGGAGCTATTTCTGAGCAGACAGCCAGGAGTAACCCCTGAGCACTGCCGGGTGTGGCCCAAAAACCAATAAATAAATAAATAAATAAATAAATAAATAAATAAATAAATAAAATAAGAAATGAAAGATACATAGGAAAGAATACATAATAAGAAGAAATATGTAAAAAAAATAAAAAGGCATAGGAAAGGAAGAAATACATAAGAATAAATAAAAGATATATAAGAAAAGACTAATATTACTGCTTTGTAGTCTTGAACATAACAAATCCCTAAAGACTTCCATCAAAAGTAAAGCCTGGCCAGGAAGATATCTCCTAATCCAGAGCTCATCACATACCTTTAATGCACAAATACCTGAGTTTAATTTTTGACATCACTTGTGTCTCTGAACAATGTCAGAGCTTAGCAGCCACAGCCAAACCATTGAACTATCTAACCCAGTTTGCCACGTATTTTCAGGAGTAGACCCAGAGTCTTCTGAGCACTGCTTTAAAAGTTTTCCAATCAAAAAGAACTATAGAAAAAACAAAAATTTATTTAATATTCAAATCACAAAAATTCAAATAAAATTTATGTCTGTTCTATGTACTAACACCTAATACCTGAAAAATAAGGAAAACAATTCCATTTGTAATAAGTAACAAAAATCCTTAGAAATAAATTTAATCAATAAAGTGAAATATTTATAAACTAATATATATAATTGATTAACAAAAGTGAGGAAATATGTGCCAGAGAGATAATACAGTGAGTGTGGGACCTGCCTTACACATGTCTTGCCTGGGTTCAATAAACAGGGCCACAGATCCCTGAGCAGATCCCTGACTGGGTGTGGTCAAAAAAAAAGAAATTGAAAACATCAAGAAATAAAAATATATACCATGTTCATGAATAGGAAGTTAGTATAGTTAAAAAATGCCCTCAATACTAAAGCTGTACATAAATGCAGTGCAATTTCTAACAAAATGCCAGAGGTATTTTTTCATAGAACTAGGAAAAACAATCCTAAAATTTGTATGTACCCACAAAAGACTCCAAGTAAAGCATCCTCCAGGATAAAAACAAAGCTAGAAATCTCATGCCCCTCATTTCAAACTGTAATATAAAATAGGGTAATAAAAATATATGGTACTGGCATAAAACAAATACATATACCAAGTTAATAAAATGAAGCCTTGAGAAGGATCTACAACTAATTAATATTTAACAAAGAACTAAGAATGATAAGTGGAATAAGGTTTATCTCTCTTTTTTGTTTTTGTTTTTAGGTCAAACCCGGCAGTGCTCAGGGGTTACTCCTGGCTCTAGGCTCAGAAATTGCCTCTAGCAGGCACAGGGGACCATATGGGATGCCAGGATTCGAACCACAGTCCTTCTGCATGAAAGGCAAACACCTTACCTCCATGCTATCTCTCCGGCCCTAAAGTTAATCTCAATAATCTCTTCAATAAACAGTGATGAAGAGGGGCTGGAGCTATTGCACAATGGTAGGGCATTTGCCTTGTATGTGGCCAAACCGGGACAGATCTGGGTTCGATTCCTGGCTTCCCACATGGTCCCCTGAGCCTGTCATGAATTATTTCTGAGCAGAGAGCTAGGAGTGACCCCTAAACACTGCCAGGTGTGGGCCAAAAACCTAAATAAATAAATAAATCTTAAAAAAAAATAGTGATGGAGAAACTGAATATAGAAAAATAAACAAAAGAATTCACTTAAATCCTTATTTACACTGCTCATAAATATTGTCATGAAGCCATGTAAACTCAAAAACATAAATTTTCTAGAATAAAATGTAAGTAAAATACTAATTTCCATGTTTTGCACTCTAGAGTTCCAAGTATGATGCCTCACACCACTTGGTCTCTCAAGCACTGCCAGGAGCAAACCTTGAGCAGCAGCGTGTATAATAACCAGAGAGAAAATGCTCATTATAATTAACCTTAACAATAATTTCTTTACAGAATACCAAAGCTCCAAGCAACAGCAAAAGAATTAACAAGAGGGACTCTATCAAATTAAAAAATCCTTTTTCACAATAAAGTAAGCAATAAATAAAATGAAATGGCAACTTATAAAAAAAAATCTTTGAAAATCTGAGAAGGGGTTACTATCAAACTATGTGAAAAATCACAAAAAGAATAAACAGGCTTCTTCTGAGGAAACTGAGGACCTGAAGGGAGCCCTGTCCTGTGTTTCTCTGTCTTTCCTGAATTCTTTTTTTGTTTTGTTTTGTTTTTTCGGGCCACATCCATTTGATGCTCAGGGGTTACTCCTGGCTACACGCTCAGAAATTGCCCCTGGCTTGGGGGGACCATATGGGACACCGGGGAATCGAACCTTGGTCCTTTCCTTGGCTAGCGCTTGCAAGGCAGACACCTTACCTCTAGCGCCACCTCGCGGGCCCTCCTGAATTCTTGAAGCTCTCCTCAGAGCCCTGGGAAGCAAACCCCCAAAAACTGCATTCTGAAGCTGCCCAACGAGCAAGTGAGTAAGAAATGGCTGGTTATGGGTGTTGCCATGTGTAGTGCTGATTGCAGTCTCCGCCCTGCTGTGCTTCTTCTGAGGAAACTGAGGACCTGAAGGGAGCCCTATCCTGTGCTTCTCTGTTTTTCCTGAATTTTTGAAGCTCTCCTCAGAGCCCTGGAAAGCGAACCCCCAAAAACTGTCACCTAGAGGCCCCAAAGGAGCGGCTCCGCTTCACTTCGTGGCCGCGCACTCTTTCTAACCAATAAACCCCACCACAACACTCAGGAGAAACCACACTACTAACGTGACAATGGGGAAAACTCGCAGGCAAACACCATGCACAGAGAATGAAGACGATAGCTTGGATGACATAAAAAAAATTCCAACCACCTAATTAACCTCTCGGATAAGGAACTTAAAATAGCAATATGGAGGATGTTTGAAGAACTCAAAGAAAGAATAGATCGATCTGAACAGAACACAAAGACAGAAATCAGAAAACTCCAAACTGAAATAGCAGATCTGAAAAACATGGTAGCTCAATTGAAAACCTCAGTGGATGGCCTCGACAGCTGAGGAGAGAATCAGAGTACTGGAAGATGAGGTGCAGAAAAACTCAACGCAGCAGAAGAAACTGTAAAAGAACCTTAGGACAAACGATCAGGCAATGGAAAAAGTACTCAAGGAATGCGAACAGATGAAAAATAGAAGACTGCACTCGCCAAGCAAGTGAAAGCAGAGATTAACAGATGGGAATATATTAAGCTGAGAAGCTTCTGCACCTCAAAGGAAATAGTGCCCAGGATACAAGAGTCACCCACTGAGTGGGAGAAACTATTCACCCAATACCCATCAGATAAGGGGCTAATCTCCAAAATATACAAGGCACTGACAGAACTTTACAAGATAAAAACATCTAATCCCATCAAAAAAATGGGGAGAAGAAATGAACAGACACTTTGACAAAGAAGAAATACAAATGGCCAAAAGACACATGAAAAAATGCTCCACATCACTAATCATCAGGGAGATGCAAATCAAAACAACGATGAGCTACCACCTCACACCACAGAGAATGGCACACATCACAAAGAATGAGAATAAACAGTGCTGGCGGGAATGTGGAGAGAAAGGAACTCTTATCCACTGCTGGTGGGAAAGCCCTCTAGTTCAACCTTTATGGAAAGCGATATGAAGATTCCTCCAAAAACTGGAAATCGAGCTCCCATACGATCCAGCTATAGCACTCCTAGGAATATACCCTAGGAACACAAAAATACAATACAAAAACCCCTTCCTTACACCTATATTCACTGCAGCACTATTTACCATAGCAAGACTCTGGAAACAACCAAGATGCCCTTCAACAGACGAATGGCTAAAGAAACTGTGGTACATATACACAATGGAATATTATGCAGCTGTCAGGAGAGATGAAGTCATGAAATTTTCCTATACATGGATGTACACGGAATCTATTATGCTGAGTGAAATAAGTCAGAGAGAGAGAAAAACGCAGAATGGTTTCACTCATCTATGGGTTTTAATAAAAATAAAAGACATTCTTGCAATAATAATTTTCAGACACAAAAGAGAAAAGAGCTGGAAGTTCCAGCTCACCTCAGGAAGCTCACCACAAAGAGTGATGAGTTTAGTTAGAGAAATAACTACATTTTGAACTGTCCTAATAATGAGAATGTATGAGGGAAATGGAAAGCCTGTCTAGAGTACAGGCGGGGGTCGGGTGGGGAGGAGGGAGATTTGGTACATTGGTGGTGGGAATGTTGCACTGGTGATGGGTGGTGTTCTTTACATGACTAAAACCCAAACACAATCATGTATGTAATCAAGGTGTTTAAATAATATATATATAAAGGAAATAGAAGTCTTTAATAAACTCAACAGAAACAACATAAGAATCAACGAAGTCCCAGAGGCCCAGGTAGGAGATCTCCAGAAAGAATCAACTGTCAAAGACATCATCAAAGAGATACTCCCAGATTTAAAGACTACATGCAACTAAATTCTGCATACCTAAAGAGTACCAGCTAAAAAAGACCCAAAGAAAAACACCCCAAGACACATCCTCATTACAATGACAAATCCCACAGATAGAGATAGAATACTGAAAGCAGCAAGATCAAAAAGGGAAATTACATTCAAAGGAACATCCCTAAGACTTACAGCAGACATGTCACAAGAAACTCTCAAGGCCAGAAGACAATGGTGGGATATTGTGACAAGACTGAATGAAATGAATGCCTCACTGAGAATACTGCACCCAGCCCAACTCACGTTCAGGTTTGAAAGAAGGATACATAACTTCATGGATAAACAACAGCTCAGAAACTTCACAGATGAAAAACCAGCCTTAAAGGAAAAACTGACAGGTCTACTCTAAGACAAGAGAGATCAACAAACATAGTAAAATTATCTACAAAGATGACATTAAATCCTATGACAATCATCTCCCTCAATGTCAATGGACTAAATTCACCAATTAAAAGACACAGAGTGGCAAAATGGGTCAAAAAGTTTAATCCAACTTTCTGCTGCCTACAAGAAACACATCTGAATAGTCAGAACAAACATAGACTCAAAATCAAAGGCTGGAGGAAAATCATCCAAGCAAACAACACCCTCAAAAAAGGTGGGGTGGCCATATTAATATCTGATGACACCAAAGTGGTAAGGGACAAAGATGGACACTATGTACTAATCAAGGGATATGTGCAACAGGAAGAAATCAGACTATTAAACATATATGCGGGGCCAGGAAGGTGGCGCTAGAGGTAAGGTGTTTGCCTTGCAAGTGCTAGCATAGGACGGACCGTGGTTCAATCCCCCGGCGTCCCATATGGTCCCCCCAAGCCAGAGGCAATTTCTGAGCGCATAGCCAGGAGTAACCCCTGAGCATCAAACGGGTGTGGCCCAAAAACAAACGAAAAAAAAACCATACATGCACCCAATGAGAGACCAGCAAACTATCTAATACAATTACTGACAAATCTGAAAGAAGAAATCAATAATAACACAATAATTGTGGGAGACCTCAACATGGCCCTATAAACACTTGATAGGTCAACCAAACTGAAACCCAACAAAAACATACTAGCCCTGAAAAGAGTAATGGAAGAAAGAGGACTAGTAGATATATATAGGATACTCCATCCCAAAAAACCTGGATACACATTCTTCTCCACTGTACATGGGTCATTCTCCAGGATAGACTACATGCTGACACATAAAACATACCTCCATAAAATCAAGAGGATAGAAATCTTGCAAGCTACCTTTGCTGATCACAAGGCTCTGAAATTAGATGTGAATTACAAAGCCACACAGAAGGAAAACTTTAACAATTAGAAATTAAACACCCTGCTACTGAATAACCAGTGGGTCCAAGATGAAATCAAAAAGGAAATCAAAACTTTCCTGGAAACAAATGATAATAAAGACACAAACTGCCAGAATCTATGGGACACAGCAAAAGCAGTTCTGAGAGGAAAATTTATAGCTCTACAAGCATACATCAGGAAGGAAGAAGGGGCATACCTGAATAACTTAATGATGCACCTCAAAAAATTATAAAATGATCAATGAAAGTAACCAAAAATAGGGAGACAGAAGGAAATAACAAAGCTGAAAGCCAAACTCAATGAAGTGGAAAAGCAAAAAACAATCCGAAAGATCAACGAAAGCAGAAGTTGGTTCTTTGAAAAATTAAACAAGATTGATAGACCATTGGCAAAACTCACAAAAGAGAGAGAGAAATCTGATAACCCATATTAGAAATGAAAAGAGGGAGATCACGACAGATATTGCAGAGATCCAAAGGGTAATCAGAGACTACTTTGAGAAACTTTATGCTACTAAACATGAGAACCTAGAAGAAATGGAAAAATTCTTGGACACTTATAACCATCTATGTTTAAGTAAGGAGGATGTAGCATATCTAAATATCCCCATCACTACTGAGGAAATTGAAACTGTAATCAAACATCTGCCCAAAAAGAAAAGCCCAGGCCCAGATGGATTTCCTAATGAATTTTTTTCAAATCTTTCAAGAGGAGCTACTACCAATCCTAGCCAGGCTCTTCCATGAAATTGGAAAAACAGGAACACTCCCAAACAGCTTTTATGAAGCCAACATCACCTTGATAACAAAATCAGACAGAAATGCTGCCAAAAAAAGAAAATTACAGACCAATATCCCTGATGAATGCTGATGCAAAGATCTTCAACAAAATCCTGGCAAATAGGATCCAATGCATCATCAAGAAGATCATACACTGCGACCAAGTAGGTTTTATCCCAGGAATGCAAGGATGGTTTAACATCCATAAATCTATCAACATCATACACAATATCAACAAGAAGAAAAATAGAAATCACATGATCATATCAATAGATGCAGAGAAAGCATTTGATAAGGTCCAACACCCATTCTTGATCAAAACTCTCAGCAAGATGGGAATGGAAGGAACCTTTCTCAATCTAGTTGAAGCCATCTACCACAAGCCAATGGCAAATATTATCCTCAATGGAGAAAAACCAAAAGCCTTTCCTCTAAATTCTGGTACAAGACAAGGCTGTCCACTCTCACCACTCCTCTTCAACATAGTACTGGAAGTTCTTGCTATAGCGATCAGGCAAGAAAAATATATCAAGGGAATTCAGATAGGAAAGAAAGAAGTCAAGCTCTCATTGTTTGCAGACAACATGATACTCTACTTAGAAAACCCTAAAGACTCTACCAAAAAGCTTTTAGAAACAATAGACTCATATAGCAAGGTGGCAAGCTACAAAATTAACACACAGAAATCAATGGCCTTTTTATACACCAATAATGATAGGGAAGAGAAGGAAGTCAAGAAGTCAATCCCATTCACAATAGTGCCATACAAACTCAAATCTCTTAGAGTCAACTTGACCAAAGATGTGAAGGACCTATACAAAGAAAACTATAAAGCCCTGCTCAAAGAAATAATAGAGGACACACAAAAATGGAAACACACATACCCTGATCATGGATTGGCAGGATTAACATCATTAAAATGGCAATATTCTTCAAAGCATTATACAAATTTAATGTGATCCCCTTAAAAATACCCATGACATTCTTCAAAGCAATGGATCAAACACTTATGAAGTTCATCTGGAACAATAAACACCCTCGAATAGCTAAAGCACTCCTAGGGAAAAGGAAAATAGGAGGCATTACTTTCCCCAACTTTAAACTGTACTACAAAGCAATAGTTATCAAAACAGCATGGTACTGGAATAAAGACAGACCCTCAAATCAGTGGAATAGGCTTGAGTTCTCAGAGAACATTCCCCAGGCATACAATTACCTAATTTTTGACAAAGGAGCAAGAAATCCTAAGTGGAACAGGGAAAACCTTTTCAACAAGTGGTGCTGGCAGAACTGGCTAGCCACTTGCAAAAAAGCGAACATAGACCCCCAGTTAACATCATGTATGAAGGTAAAATCCAAATGAATTAAAGACCTTGATATCAGACCTGATACCATAAGGTATATAGAACAACACCTCGGTAAAACACTCCATGACAATGAGACTAAAGGCATCTTCAAGGAGGAAACTGCGCTTTCCAAACAAGTGGAAGCAGAGATCAACAGATGGGAATACATTAAACTGAGAAGCTTCTGCACCTCAAAAGAAATAGTGCCCAGGATACAAGAGTCACCCACCGAGTGGGAGAAACTATTCACCCAACACCCATCAGATAAGTGGCTAATACCCAAAATATACAGGGCACTGACAGAACTTTACAAGAAAAAACATCTAATCCCATCAAAAAATGGGGAGAAGAAATGAACAGACACTTTGATATAAAAAAAAATACAAATGGCCAAAAGGCACATGAAAAAATGCTCCTCGTCACTAATCATCAGGGAGATGCAAAACAAAACAACAATGAGATACCACCTCACACCACAGAGATTGGCACACATCATAAAGAATGAGAACAATCAGTGCTGGCGGGGATGTGGAGAGAAAGGAACTCATCCACTGCTGGTGGGAATGCTGTCTAGTCCAACCTCTATGGAAAGCGATATGGAGATTCCTCCAAAATCTGGAAATTGAGCTCCCATTCGACCCAGCTATTCCACTCTTAGGGATATACCCTAAGAACACAAGAACACAATACAAAAACCCCTTCCTCACACCTATATTTATTGCAGCACTATTCACAATAGCCAGGCTCTGGAAACAACCAAGATGCCCTTCAACAGATGAATGGCTAAAGAAACTGTGGTACATATACACAATGGAATATTATGCAGTGTCAGGAGAGATGAAGTCATAAAATTTCCCTATACATGAATGTATATGGAATCTATTATGCTGAGTGAAATAAGTCAGAGGGAGAGAGCGATGCAGAATAGTCTCACTCATTTATGGGTTTTAAGAAAAATAAAAGTCATTTTTGCAACAATCCTCAGAGACAATGAGAGGAGGGCTGGAACTTCCAGCTCACTTCATGAAGCTTACCACAAAGAGTGGTGAGTGCAGTTATAGAAATAACTACACAGAGAACTACCATAATCATGTGAATGAATGAGGGAACTGGAAAGCCTGTCTGGAGTACAGGTGGGGTTGGGTGGGATGGAGGGAGATTTGGGACATTGGTGGTGGGAATGTTGCACTGGTGAAGGGGGTGTTCTTTACATGACTGAAACCTAATCACAATCATATATGTAATCAAGATGTTTAAATAAAAAAATAAAAAGAAAAAAAGAAACTGAAAAATAAAGAATAAACAGTAGCAAAAAAGTCACCAAAAACAATCCAAATACAAAACAATACATTTGAAAATATACAGGAGGGCTTGTGCACTTGCCCTGCATATAACTGACCCAGTTTCAACTTCTAGCAACGTATATGGTCCTCTGATCCCTATCAGGAGTGATCTTTGAACACATAACTAGAAGTAAGTCCTAAGCACAATTAGTATTGGCCCAAAAGTACCTCTCAAAAGTATCAATGACTTGAAAGACACTATCAAACAATAAAGGATGAACAGGGAGAAAATGAAAAATAGATGGCTGAAATTTCCCCAAAATTTGATTAAAATGATACATTCATAGATAAAAGTTCTACAAATTTTAAAAGTATTTTTAAATGCAATGAAAGCATCATAACTGAATTACAAATGTCAATGACTAAAAAAAGAAAATTTTACAGTAGCTGAAATGGGAGTCTTGGTGAAAATGAATAGATGACAATCAAATATAGAATTGATAGCAAATTTATCATAGGAAACTATGAAAGAGATAAACAATGGAATGACAACTTTAAAACAAAGAAAAATATAACCCATATCAAATAAAAATATTTTTAAAGAAAGTGAAGAAGCCCAAGAGACAGTACAGTGGATAAGGCACTTGCCCTGCACACAGCATACCTGGGTTTCATTACAGAAACCATGTATGATCCCCTAAGCACCATCAGAAATGATCCTTAAAGACAGTCAAAAGTAAGCCCTGAGCAAAGTTGGCTGTGGCCCACATCCAAAAAGAAAATTAAAATTAAAAATTAAAAGGGAAATAGATTTTCTCCAACAGGATATGAGTGAATTCATTGTCATAAGGTAGGTATATACTACAAGACTTATTTAAGAAAGATTTTTAGCCAGAGAGCTCAACAAACGTGAATGCTTACTTTCCATGAAGAGAGCTGGGTTTTGTCCCTAATACTGCATGGTCCCCATCAGGAGCAATTCCTGAGCACAGATTCAGGAATAGTACCACCTGGTGTGGCCCAAAATAAAAATAAATAAATATTTTAATAAGTAGAATACTTCAGACAAATAAAAATAAAAATAAGTTGACATTTGGCTTTATAGGGAGGATGGAGTTCGCTTATATATTCCTTATGTATGCTTGTCATTCAGGACTCTTGATGTTTGTAAATGAGTTTAATAAATTAGTGTTCAAGGAAGTATGGGGAGAAGTGGGCCATCACTGTTGGGAGATTTCAAATAAAATTTAAAATAGAATTATCATGTGATCTGGCAATTCTACCCCAATTATCAATCCATAAAACATAGGACTCTAATTAGAAAAAATTGTGCACCTATAATTATTAATGTTTTTTGTTTTTGTTTTTGTTTTCTTTTGGTTTTTGAGACACCCGGCAGCACTCAGGGGTCACTCCTGGCTCCACACTCAGAAATTGCTCCTGAAAGGCACGGGGGGACTATATTGGATGCCGGAATTCGAACCACCATCCTTCTGCATGAAAGGCAAACGCCTTACTTCCATGCTATCTCTCTAGCCCCTACACCTATAATTTTAAAACTGTTTACAATAGGGGTCGGCAAGGTGGCGCTAGAGGTAAGGTGTCTGCCTTGCAAGCGCTAGCCAAGGAAGGACCGCGGTTCGATCCCCCGGCGTCCCATATGGTCCCCCCAAGCCAGGGGCAATTTCTGAGCGCTTAGCCAGGAGTAACCCCTGAGCATGAAACGGGTGTGGCCCGAAAAAAAAAACTGTTTACAATAGCCAAGATCTGGAACAAACCAAGAATAGCATAGCAGGTGTGTAGATAAAAAAAAAATGTGGTGTTTATATACTTAGCTGTACATAGAGATTATATCTTTTTTTTTTGGCCACACCCGGTAACGCTCAGGGGTTACTCCTGGCTATGTGCTCAGAAGTTGCTCCTGGCTTGGGGGACCATATGGGACACCGGGGGATTGAACCGCGGTCCGTCCAAGGCTAGTGCAGGCAAGGCAGGCACCTTACCTTTAGCGCCACCGCCCAGCCCCTAGAGATTATATCTTGCCTTTTCCTAAAACATGAATGGAACTTGGAAATATTAAGTAAGTGAAAAGGCAAATAATTTTATCATTTACTTATAATTTATATCAAATTATCTTATAAAGTTAAAAATCATCAAATTATCTTACTTGTGCCTAGTTTATAAAGAAAGCAACGAAAGAGACAATAACCATAAAATAAGATTACAAATTGAGGGTAACTGGACTGGAGGACCAAATGGACTGCAGGTGGACGACTATTGGCTTTTTAGTGCTGGCATGGGATTATGTAATGAGGCTCTTTAACATAGAAATACTGATAGGTATATATGTGTGCTTTTTCTAAATATCTAACAGTAGTAATAAAAAAGAATTTCTTGTAAAGAAATTTTAAAACTATTTTAAAACTATTATTATTTACTATTTATTATTATATTATTATGTATTATATATATTATATTATTTATTTTTACTATTATTATTTAAGACATTTGTTTGGTTTATGGGCTACACCCAGCTGCACTCAAGTGTTCCTCCTGGCTCTATGCTCAGAATTCACTCCTGGCAAGCACGGGGGACCTATGGGACGCTGGGATTCAAACTATCGACATTCTGCCTGCGAGGCAAAACCCTGCCTCCGTGCTATCTCCCCGGCCCCTATTTAAAACATTTTAAAACTAATAAGAAAACACTAGAACAAATGATTAGTGGTATAAAAATGCAAAGACATACATGAAAAATAATTCATTAACCAGAATTCAATAGCATTATATAATAACGCCAAACAAAACTAAAGATAAATAGAAAACTGATGAAGATGAAATTAGAACAGTTGAAATTTTAAAACTCACGTCTTTCAAAAGTTCTGGAACGCCTTCTTTTTCGTCAGTTCTCTCTATAGAATTCAGACCTGGAGGCAGGCTGGGACTGAAGGCCATGAGGTCCGCCTTGGGGGGACCCTCCCCCGAGCACACCCTCTGCCGCCTCTGCTGCGACGACGACCAGCTCCCCACCGCGCTGGCGCACACCACGGGGGCCTTGGCCTCCGCGCTCGCCGCCCCGCGGCCAGGCGCCCAGCAGCGCAGCGCACTGTACAGCAGCAGCGTGAGCACCAGCAGGCTGGACACGGCGCAGATGGCCACGATCAGGTACACGTTCACGTCCACCAGCGCCGCCGCCGCCGCGCCCGCCACGGCCACGCGCGACGGCGCCGCCTGGGGCGCCTGGCCGCTCTCCACCAGCGACAGCAGCACCGTGGCCGTGGCCGTGAGCGCCGGCTCGCCGTGGTCCTTCACCAGCACCAGCAGGCGCTGGCGGGCCGCGTCCGCCTCGTCCAGGCCGCGCGTCGTGCTGATCTCGCCCGTGTACAGCCCCACGCGGAACGGGCTGCGCGCGCCGCCCGCCCACGGCGCCAGCTCGTACGACAGCCACGCGTTGTAGCCCGAGTCCGCGTCCACGGCGCGCACCTTCGCCACCACGTGGCCCGCGCCCACCGAGCGCGACACCAGCTCGCTGCGTGCGCCCCCCAGCGCGCCCCCCAGCGCGCCCGCGCCCGCCGGCAGCAGCGCGGGCGCGTTGTCGTTCTCGTCCAGCACGAACACCTGCAGCGTCACGTTGCTGCCCAGCGGAGGCACGCCCGCGTCGCGCGCGCTCACCTGGAAGCGCAGCAGCTCCAGCTCCTCGTGGTCCAGGGGCTGCAGCGCGAACACCTGGCCGCTCTCCGCGTGCACCGACACGTAGCTCGACAGCGCGCGCTCGCCCACGCGCCGCTCCACCAGCGCGTACGACACGCGCGCGTTCTCCTGCGCGTCCGCGTCGCGCGCCGACACCGTGAAGATGTGGCAGCCCGGCGCGTTGTTCTCCTTCACGAACACCGTGTACTCGGGCTGCGCGAACGCGGGCGCGTGGTCGTTCACGTCCGACACCTCCACCGACACGCTGGCCGTGGCCCACAGCGCGGGCGAGCCCCCGTCCCTCGCCGTCACCACCACCTGGTAGCTGGACACGTTCTCACGGTCCAGGGCGCTGTCCAGCACCAGGGAATAGCGGTTCTTGTAGTTGGACACCAACTTGAAGGGAACATTGGTTGTTACTGAGCAAGTCACCAGCGCATTAACCCCGGAGTCTCGGTCGGACACACTGATGAGCCCAATAATGGTGCCTATGGGAGCATCTTCTCCAACTGGGAGCGACAGTGATGTGATAGTAACTTCTGGGGAGTTGTCATTTATATCAAGTATTTCCACCAAAACTCTACAATGACCCACCATTGGAAAATTCCCTTTATCAATTGCTTCCACGGATATTTCATACAATTTCTTTTCTTCGAAATCCAGTTGAGCATTTGTCTTAATTTCTCCAGTTTCAGAATTTATGATAAATGCAGATGACACTGTTGAGGGTACTCTTCTAAAAGAGTAGATTATATCTCCGTTAGCGCCATCATCTGGATCTGTGGCAGTTAGCTTGATTACTAATGTTCCAATAAGTGAGTTCTCTAGTAGTCTCACTTTATAAATGAATTGGTCAAATTCTGGGGCGTTGTCATTCACATCCAAAATCGTGATCAACAGCTCCACTGTGCCGGTCAACTCTGGTTTTCCTCCATCAGTGGCTGTCAATAATAAACTGTGTTCCTGTATTTCCTCTCTATCCAACGATTTCTTCAAAACAAGTGACAATGAATATGTTTGATCGCGATTGCTTTGCGTATCCAAAGCAAAATAATCATTAGGAGTTATGCTGTAGGTCAAAGCTGAGTTCACTCCAATGTCTGCATCAGATGCGCCATCTAGTGGAAATCTAGTATCCGGGGGTCTCAATTCGGGAATAAGTATTCTTTTCTTACTTTCGGAGAACATCGGTGGATTGTCGTTAATGTCCTTCACCTCCACCTCCACATAGAAAACCTGCAGCGGCCGGTCCACGATCACCTCCAGGTGGAGGCTGCACTCCGCGCTCCTCTCGCACAGAGCCTCGCGGTCGATCCGAGAATTCACAAACAAAATGCCATTCTGCAGATTCACCTCCAGCAGGTCCCCGTGGTCCTTGGACGCCACCCGGAACAGGCGCGGCACCAGCTCCGCCAGCTCCAGCCCCAGGTCCTGGGCGATGCGGCCCACGAACGTGCCGTGTTTGGCCTCCTCGGGGACCGAGTAGTAAAGTTGGCCTCTCCCTGTCTCCCAGGATGTGAGTAGCAGAAGCGAGAGAATCAGGAACCGGGTTCCTGGGCCGCTTTGCCCAAAATATAGCATAGTACTTCCAAAATGTTTCAGAGGTATCTCTTATTTAAAAAGAAAAAAAACCTTACCTCAAACTGTTTTCCCAATTCTAAATTATAACTCTCTATTGCAAAAGGATTCGCAGTTGATGCCCCACTCCCAGTTATTCACAGGAAGAATCGGAAGCGCCTTCTTCCGGAAAGAGTCCTCAGTGAAGAGCGACACCATGCGCATAAATGTGGAAGTGTAAACAAAACCATATTTTCCTGTTGTACTGGGTTTTTCCTTGCATTTCTCACTTTTTTCCCCACTGAAAACACGTAATTGAATATTTAATGTCTTCCAAAAATTACTTTATTCCTCCTAACAGTGGATGGCGAGTGACTTGTTTTTCCACTAATGTTCTTTTGCTACATTTTACACTTGCATGCAAAATGTTCGAAGAGGGGGATATTCTGCAATTCCTTTTGAAAATCACCTCTGGTTATGCATAATCTTGTGAATTTTAATAAGAATTAGTTTTTCCTGCTGTTATTTTTAGGGCCTATTCACACAACAGATATCAACCCATTGACTTTAAATGAAAACATAACTATATCATAAGAATAAAAAGTCAGATGATGAAGTATGGGAACATTGGTAATGAGAGTTGACACTGGTGGTGGGATTGGTTCTGAAAGATTATATGCATAAAGATCAATTATCAATTGCTTTGGAGCTCATAGTTCTTTAACTAAATTAAAAATTAACAAAAATGTTAACAAAAAAGAGGGGCCAGAGAGATAGCACAGCGGTAGAGCATTTGCCTTTCACGGGGCTGATCCATGTCGGACTGCGGTTCAATCTCCGCATCCCATATGGTCCCCCAAGCCAGGAGTGAGTCCCAGGAGTAACCCAGAAGCATCACCGGGTGTGGCCAAAAAAATTAACAAAAAAGAAAGAAAAGAAATAAAATTGTGAAGGTGGAAAATATTGATAAGCAACATGTCAGTTTCTATTTTAAGAAATACACCACTTTTATAAATTTCCCCTTATAGAACTGAATGTTTATAAAATATTCTGGATCAAGAAAATACCCAGTCAATGTACACAAGAGATTTGTGTGTGAGAGTGTGTGTGAATAAACAATTATTCGAATCCATTAAACAGAGCGATGCTTTAAAGTTCTAGATTTGGGGACAGAGAGATAGTGCTGTGGGTGAGTGTCTTGCACTCAGCTGACCTGGTTTGATCCCTAGTACCCCATGTTAATCCTTAGATCCCTGAGTGCAGAGTCAGGGCTAAACCCTAAACAGCAGGTATGCTCTCAAAACAAAACAAAAAGTTCTGGATTTTTATTTGCTTGTTCTAATTTTTGTTCTGGGCTACACCTGAAATTGTAATCAGCTCATGGGATTTAGTAGACAGATAGTAGTGCTAGTGAACAAACCTGGAGCTTCTGCACGCAAAGCATTCACTCTAGTCCTGTACTCAGGATTCACTTTGTATAAAAATACCCGATAGAATTGGTCTCTTTAGTCTCAGAATTCACTTTGTATAAAAAATACCCAATAGTTGCACAATTACACAATTACATATGTATTTTATGTCATTTAATTCACCACAAATGGGTTAAACTTCTATATTCCCCCTCATCATATTTACTGTCACAAGGATAAATTTTACCCATATAAAATAAATTGACTTTGTTTCTATGCAATAACTTGTAGATACATATGTTACTATAACTTTAGCAAAGAGGAAATGGAGGGGAATCCTACATTTATCTCTTGCTATGACTATTTTTACTGACAACAAAACTGTAAGGCAAAGAGATAGTATAGGTTTAATAATTCTCAGGTCTATTTTGTGCACTAATATACAGAAAATAATAGTTTGCATATTTTGTATCTTTTCTCCCCTCTAAAACTCTGAGTAGAAAAGTTTATATTATCTCTTTAACAAAGATTTACATTTATAGTTAAGAGTTCCTTAAGGTTTTCTGATTATTCTTGTCAAAGGCCCAACTTCATCTCACTTTTCCACCTAACCTAGATTATAGAGTCAACAAGTTAAATATGGTCATCAATAAACCCTAGAGTCATCCACTTATATCATTTCTATAATTTTTTTTGTTTTTTTGGGTCACACCGGTTTGATGCTTAGGGGTTACTCCTGGCTAAGCGCTCAGAAATTGCCCCTGGCTTGGGGGGACCATATGGGACACCTGGGGATTGAACCGTGGTCCTTCCTTGGTGAGCGCTTGCAAGGTAGACACCTTACCTCTAGTGCCACCTCACTGGCCCCATCATTTCTATAATTTTTCTTCAGCTTACAACAACACAACCTAATTATCCAATTCTCCTGTTAAACTCCTTAAAATAAAACAAGTCACTTAACCACAGAATTAAATATTCTCTACAAATTAATTCTCACCTTTACCTTGAGACCATAATTTAATTCATATCAATTATTTCCCTCTTTCCACAGAGTCTTTCATATTCTCTTCCCTCTTGTGTTTATTTTCAATCTCTTTATCATCACCTGGTAAGGTGATTGTCCAGATAGATAAGACATCAAATAAAAACCCAACAGTTCTCTTCTTACCCAGATACTTTTCTTTATATTTTGTTTTTATTCCCTAAAGAAAAATAGCCCACACTCCTATATATACCTAAATAATTTCTAGGAATCCACATTTACTTAATTTCGTTCCCACATATTAAGAAAGATTCAAACACCTCTAACTAAGTAATATTTATACATATGCATTATAGATAGGTATATATAACTTGCTACTTGTAAAATAATGTATTTTAACTAAGAATATTGAGAGTATTGTCATGGATTATCATGACAAGTATTATCATGCAATCACAAGTATCCCTATGTAACAAATATATGAAAACAAAGAGGCAGCAAGATGATAATGGGTATATACATTAAAGTGATGTGGCAACAAGCCAAGGAAAGCTGACAGCCACCAGAAGTTTAAAGAGCTTTTTACAAAGAGCTACAGGAGAGGTAAACCGTTTCAATTTTGAATTTCTGGACTCCAAAACTGTGATAAAATAAAATGTTTAAAACCACCCAAATTTCAGTATTGTATTATATCAGCACAGGAAAAACTACCTACATAAATTCATCATTTATACTGATTTCCATTTATGAGACTTTCCCTTGGTGATTTTATCCTATCATCGATTTATTTTTCCCTAAGATAATTCCCAAATCCACAGCATAATATCTCCTGAGTTTGAAACTCATAATTACAATCATAATGATGTTATTCCCAGAAACCCAAGTAATGTTTTAGTCAATGCTCCTCACCATTAAAAAATAGTCCCACATACTTGATTTTTCAAGTCTTTTTTTCAACACCATATAAAGTGTCATCCTCCAAGTGACCAAAGTAAAACTGCTTTTGTCATATGTAATTTTATCTTTCTCTTATTGTTTATATTGAGTTACAGATATCTGGCTGTTTTTACTTTTAAACTACTTGTATACAAATTTACTTTGATCCATTTCTACCATAATAATTTAAGTTCTTGTTATTGGAAACCTGAAGTATTATTAATGAGTATCAACTAGAGTCAGCATTATAGCTCAGCTGATAGGTGCTTGCTTTCCATGCAGTCAACCTAGGTTAAATCTCTGATAATATATAGAAGCTCTTGAGCTCCACCAGCAATAATTCCTGAGTGAAGAGCCAGGAGTAAATCCTGAGCACCTTTAGGTGTGGCCATCCTCCCCCAAAAAAGAGTATTGCCTAGTTTTTCTAATTTAAGACTCTCCCTACACATCATTAAGTAGACAATTATTGGATCTCCTAATTTAATCATAATTAGCTAAATTATTTCTCCACCTCTAATATTTTCCTGTTCAAGCATTATTGTTTTTTAGGGGGTCACATCCAATGACATTCAGGGTTTACTCCTGGCTATGCGCTCAGAAATTGGTCCTAACTCTGGGGACCATACGACACCAGGGATCAAAACCAGGTTCATCCTGAGTTAACCACGTGCAAGAAAAATGCCCTACCGCAGTACTCTTGCTCTGTCCAATGTTGAAACATTATTGATTTTTCAAGACATTCTTCATTGAAACATTTCCTAATTTCTAAATCCCACATCTACTTCTAACATCTAAGGGTAAAGTAAGCCAAATCTTATTTTCAATATTTAAATCTTATTACAATAGCATGTATTTGTTAAAAAATGCATTGAACATTCTATCCCATATTTTAAAGATATAAAAATTAAAACCCTATATATTAAAAAGCATCAATCAAAATATGCCATAAGCAGTTTAAGATTATATATTGAAAATAATTTTATATTGGCTTAAAAGTATTTAGGTTGATATTATTTTTAAGTATTAATACTTGAACAAATATATTTCAAATTGCTGTAAACAGCAATAGTAAAATATTTACCTTATGAAACATTTCTTAATTTGTTATAATCTGCGGAAAAGCAATAGTTTGAAAGTAAATAGTGATAAAAAGGACATTTAGGACTATGCATATGAAAGTAAAAAAATACAATTAAAAATATCTGGAAATTGGGGCCGGAGAGATAGCATGGAGGTAAGTCATTTGCCTTGCATGCTGAAGAACAGTGGTTCGAATCCTGGCATCCCATATGGTCCCCCGAGCCTGCCAGGAGCGATTTCTGAGCATAGAGCCAGGAGTAACCCCTGAGCACTGCCAGGTGTGGCCCAAAAAATTATATATCTGGGAAAAAATCCATGCTATAAATTATAACAGTTCTCAAAAACCCACTGTTTTCAATAATGCTGTAATAAATTTTAAGGCCAAAATAAAAATGAGAGGGAACAGCACAAATATATTAAACTGTGATTATCAATGGTTCTTTTTTTTTTTTTTTTTTGGTTTTTGGGTCACACCCAGCAGTGCTCAGGGGTTACTCCTGGCTGTCTGCTCAGAAATAGCTCCTGGCAGGCATGGGGGACCATATGGGACACCGGGATTCGAACCAACCACCTTTGGTCCTGGATCGGCTGCTTGCAAGGCAAACGCCACTGTGCTATCTCTCCGGGCCCAATAGTTCTATTTTAACTCTATACCTCATGTATAGATTTAAAATTCACAACATGAAAAGTAACAAATTACTAAAACTAATCAAAGAGAATTTTCATTAATGGAAAGATTCATTACAAATTTAAAAAAGAAAGATAAAATAGCCTAACAAGTACATTTTTTTAAAATACACATATAAAATTATATCAATTACTTACTTCAGTGGAAGAATTTAAAGAGTCTTCCCTTGACTGTGTAAGGCAGGGGCTAAAGGCCATGAGGTCCGCCTTGGGGGGACCCTCCCCAGAGCACACCCGCTGCCGCCTCTGCTGCGACGACGACCAGCTCCCCACCGCGCTGGCGCACACCACGGGGGGCTTGGCCTCCGCGCTCGCCGCCCCGCGGCCCGGCGCCCAGCAGCGCAGCGCACTGTACAGCAGCAGCGTGAGCACCAGCAGGCTGGACACGGCGCAGATGGCCACGATCAGGTACACGTTCACGTCCACCAACGCCGCCGCCGCGCCCGCCACCGCCACGCGCGACGGCGCCGCCTGGGGCGCCTGGCCGCTCTCCACCAGCGACAGCAGCACCGTGGCCGTGGCCGTGAGCGCCGGCTCGCCGTGGTCCTTCACCAGCACCAGCAGGCGCTGGCGGGCCGCGTCCGCCTCGTCCAGGCCGCGCGTCGTGCTGATCTCGCCCGTGTACAGCCCCACGCGGAACGGGCTGCGCGCGCCGCCCGCCCACGGCGCCAGCTCGTACGACAGCCACGCGTTGTAGCCCGAGTCCGCGTCCACGGCGCGCACCTTCGCCACCACGTGGCCCGCGCCCACCGAGCGCGACACCAGCTCGCCGCGCGCGCCCCCCAGCGCGCCCCCCAGCGCGCCCGCGCCCGCCGGCAGCAGCGCGGGCGCGTTGTCGTTCTCGTCCAGCACGAACACCTGCAGCGTCACGTTGCTGCCCAGCGGAGGCACGCCCGCGTCGCGCGCGCTCACCTGGAAGCGCAGCAGCTCCAGCTCCTCGTGGTCCAGGGGCTGCAGCGCGAACACCTGGCCGCTCTCCGCGTGCACCGACACGTAGCTCGACAGCGCGCGCTCGCCCACGCGCCGCTCCACCAGCGCGTACGACACGCGCGCGTTCTCCTGCGCGTCCGCGTCGCGCGCCGACACCGTGAAGATGTGGCAGCCCGGCGCGTTGTTCTCCTTCACGAACACCGTGTACTCGGGCTGCGCGAACGCGGGCGCGTGGTCGTTCACGTCCGACACCTCCACCGACACGCTGGCCGTGGCCCACAGCGCGGGCGAGCCCCCGTCCCTCGCCGTCACCACCACCTGGTAGCTCGGCACGTTCTCGCGGTCCAGGGCGCTGTCCAGCACCAGGGAATAGTGGTTCTTGTAGGTGGACACCAGCTTGAAGGGAACCTGAGGTGTCAGAGAGCAGGTAACTTGCCCATTTGTCCCAAAGTCTTGGTCTGATACGCTGATGGAGGCGATGACAGCGCCTATCTGGGCATCTTCTCTAACTGCAAGTGACAGAGAAGTGACTGTTACCTCGGGTACATTGTCATTTAGGTCCAGAACTTCCACGAAGATTGTACAGTGACTGGCCATGGAGGGACTTCCCTTATCAATGGCCTGGACCTGAATTTCATACTCATTATTCTCTTCAAAATCCAGTTTCCCATAAACTCTGATTTCACCTGTTTCTGAATGTATTGAAAACATACATTTCTCACTAACTGGCAAAACCTGTCTAATTCCATAGATGATTTCTCTATTCAATCCTTCATCTGGATCAGAAGCATTTAGTTGAATAACTATCGTGCCATTAGGGACATTTTCAAACAGCGCTGCTTTATAAGCAGGCTTCTCAAACTCTGGAGCGTTGTCATTCACATCCAGGATGGTTATTTGAATTTCAATAGATCCAGTGAGCTCGGGTTTACCACCATCCTCTGCACTCAGCAATAATTTCAGTTCTGGGGTTTCCTCTCTATTCAATGAATTTTGAAGAACTAGTTCAGGCAACATATTTTTATCGTTTTTCGTTACAGTTTTAAGAGAAAAAAACTCATTTGGACTTAACCTATAAGTCAGAAGAGAGTTTACGCCAACATCCGCATCAGAAGCGCCCTCTAGAGGAAAATGAGAATCCGGGGGCGCCGATTCAGAAATAAGTATCTTTTGTTTTTCTTCTCTGAAAACTGGCGGATTGTCATTAATGTCCTTCACCTCCACCTCCACATGGAAAACCTGCAGCGGCCGGTCCACGATCACCTCCAGGTGGAGGCTGCACTCCAACCTCCGCCCGCACAGCGCCTCGCGGTCGATGCGAGAATTCACAAACAAAATGCCATTCTGCAGATTCACCTCCAGCAGGTCCCCGTGGTCCTTGGACGCCACCCGGAACAGGCGCGGCACCAGCTCCGCCAGCTCCAGCCCCAGGTCCTGGGCGATGCGGCCCACGAACGTGCCGTGTTTGGCCTCCTCGGGGACCGAGTAGCGGATCTGGCCGCTCCCTTCTTCCCAGGATGCGAGCAGCAGAAGCGAGAGAAGCAGACACTGGCATCCCCGGCTTTCTCGCCAGGAAAACTTCATTGCAGGCGAAAAGAACACCGATGTGGAAACGTCACTTAAGCGAACTATTGTCCTAGAATCTTTAGAGCAGCCTTCTATTCCTCTAAGTCCGTGTTGGATAATTTTTACTCAGCATCCCCATCAATATGGAGTCGATCCTATTCTATGAATGGGCTGATCCTGGGCTTGGAAACAAACGTTGCCTTTCACCTCTTGAGCGTATAGCGACATCATGTGACAGATCATGTAAGTACAAGAAAGAGGTTCTTGGGTTTTGCTATTCTTGGGCACTTTAAATTGTTGTGAGATGGGATGTTTTTATGAATGATTAGTAAATGTCTATTTGAGATATATACATATATATTATAACAGGACAGATACTTTTCAATATGGTTATTTTAAAAATTATCATCCAAATGCATCACAAACTAATCATTGAAATAATGTCAGAAGTTATTCTTTAGCGATCATAGAGAATAAAATCAGGAAAATATGCATCACCCCATTATAATACTGTTCACAATCCAGTTTCATGACTTATCCTCAGTGGTACTATACAGTAGAATTTTATCCTTCATAATACTATATAGTAGAATTTTAAGAGAAAATAAATAACTTCATTACCTATTAAAGAAAATGAATTAAAATAGTTCATTTACATAAATAACTATTCATAGCTCTGGTAACTATTGTAATTAATTAAATGTGGTGTCATTTATTTCTGTAACATGTTCAAATGAGGCTTGGTGCATATTCTGGAAATCATTCAGTAGAGTATTTCAAAGTTCACCATGTTCTAAAACAGTGAAGCACGAATATGATCATCATCTTGTGAACTATTTTAGATCCTAATGTCTTTGAAGACAAAACAATATGAACTCCAATAAACATTTGGTTTTCTCTCAAGTTTTACCTTCAGACCAGTCAATATTTACTCAAAATATTCTTCACAGAAAAAGATGACTATGATGTCAGGAAGAAATAAACAGACTTCTTAGAATTTTAAGAAGTGATGGCTTTGACATGGGGGAGATAGTACAGAGGATAAGGTATTCTTGGCATTCTATATGGTCCACCAAGCCTATCAGAAGTAATCCCTAAGTGCAGTGACAGGAGTAAGCCCTGATCACAGTTGAGCATGGTAAAAAATAAAGGAGAAAATTAAGAAAGTAAAGATGCAAAAACTGCACTATAGAATTTATAAGTCTATAAAATTCAAGTAAAAATTTTTCATGCATTTGTTTTGTTTACATAACCTAAATACTCAAGGTCTACAAATAAAATTAAAAAGCTTAAATTATATCTTTACATCATAGAATGTAATCTTCAGAATAATTTATAAAAGCTATTAAATTTTTATAAATTAGTCCAAATAATTTTGAATGATCTAAAATGTAATTACATACTGCAAATATATTTATATAATAATCACTTCCTTGTTAAATTATTTTATTTATTACTTTCAGTATCTTTATTATATATTTTGATAATTTATTCAGATAACTCATTTTATTGTTGACAAGCTACATGTGTTATGATCACTGTATCCAAAATATTATTTTATATTCTAATCTGATTGACTACTTTGGAATGATTTTAGTTACTTAATTTTGAGTTAAAAATTCCTGCCCTGAGGTTTGAATGTATCATGGAGTTCACAGATTTTTTCCAAATTGGATGAATGCTGTGAACATTTAAGGGAGAATGACCACACACATAGATAATAATCTGATATGAGGAGTTGGAGCAATAGCCCTGTGGATAGGGCTCTTGCCTTGCACAAAGCCAACCCAGGTTCTATCCCTAGCATTCCTATTGTTCCAACTACTGCCAGTAGTGACCCCTAAACAAAGACCCAGGAGAAAGTCCCCAAACCTGCCCTGCAGGTATCTCCTTGTGCCCCCCCCCAAATCTGGAATAAGAATAACTTACAGATAAATTATCCTTGCTGTATGGGAGTCATAGTACAGTGGGTACGAGCTTTTCCTTCATGAAACAAACCCAACACACATAAAGTCCTCCAAGAAATGCAAGGATTAATTTTTGAGTGCAGAGCCAGGAATAAGCTCTGAGCACTGCTAGATATGGTCCAAAAATTAAAAATGGAATAAAATCATTTTACTAGTTTATTTGTATGTAATTATACTACACAGAAAGAAATTTAACCAAAACTAGAGGAGAAACATTTAAGTGTAAAAAATTTAAAGTACTGCATGAATTTAATAAGTGCCAATATGCCTCACTTCAGTACAGTTAATGTTTTTCATTATAAATGAAAATTTTAAAGCAAAAAAGAAAGTCAACTAGTACATTTTGCAAATATTATTTGCCTATATTTAGGCCAGTAGGAAGTTTTGAATGACTTAAGTAACATGAATAACTTTATTTGCTTAGTTTAATTTAGAAACATAAATCTGGGGGCCGGGCGGTGGCGCTAAAGGTAAGGTGCCTGCCTTGCCTGCGCTAGCCTTGGACGGACCGCGGTTCGATCCCCCGGTGTCCCATATGGTCCCCCAAGCCAGGACCAACTTCTGAGCGCATAGCCAGGAGTAACCCCTGAGTGTTACCGGGTGTGGCCCAAAAACCAAAAAAAAAAAAAAAAAAAGAAACATAAATCTGGGTGTTCAGTTTAAGTTTCAGTCAATAAAGAAGAAATAGCATGAGTACATAAAACTACAATTTTGCAAACAATTTGGAAGCAGATAATAATAATGAGACAAAATTAAAGGCAATTTAATAGGTAAAATATATGATATTTAATGCCATATAATATTTAACCCCACACAAAAGGTAACTAGGAACTGCAGAGATAGTACAGCATGTACGGCACCTGCCTTGCACACAGCCAGGGTTCAATATCCAACATCCTATATGTTGTCCCCTAAGCCTCAGCACTGCTGAATGTGATCCCCCAATAGTTCAAGGCAAGCCTGAGAGAAAAAACAATTATCTTAATGGTATAAAAAATCAATACAAATGTTAATAAGGTCTGATTAATATGACTAATCCAGGGCCATTTTCTCTAATTAAAGATTGGGGTACAAAGCAGTAACAGATATAGTTTGGCAAACCTGGGTTTCATCCTCAGCACCTCACAAGGCTCTTCAAACCACCAGAAGTGAATTCTAAGCACAGATCCAGGAGTAAGATATTAGCACAGCTAGTGTAGTCCAAAATTAGCAAGAAAAGACAGAATCCTGAAAAGTAGAGTTTTCTCTAATGAAGTAATGATACTAAAAATCACTGTTGTGGGCTGGAGGGATAGTACAGTGGATAGGGCATTTATCTGGCAAGAGTCTAAACCAGGTTTTATCCACTACATCCCGTATTAGTCCCATAAGCACTACTAGGAGTGACTCCTGATTTCAGAGCCAGAATTAATCTCTGAGCATGGCCATATGTGGGCCAGAAACAAATTACTGTTATAACTTTTAACGTTTTCTGAGAAAACACAGAGAAATAACAATGTGTTGCCAAAGTTGATTCATCATATAATCAAACTAAGACATATGTATCATTTGTCAAGTTATAAACAACCAATACTCTTTAAAGCAATTCTTGAAATCTTCAGTTAAGTAGACTTTTTCAGATGGGGCCTGTTCTTGTATAATGCTGGGACCATGCTTGCTTTGACATCTAATTGTGGACCCTTGCATGTAAAGCATACGCTCTGTCCTTTTGGGCCATCTCTCTCGGCATGGATGTGAATTCTATTTTATAAAAACTTTAACCAGAAAAAGAATCAATGGAACCTACCTGGTGATTTGATGTAACCTCCTGCCTTTCACATCCATCTTCTCTATCTGGTCCTGGAGGCAGGCAGGGACTGAAGGCCATGAGGTCCGCCTTGGGGGGACCCTCCCCAGAGCACACCCTCTGCCTCCTCTGCTGCGAAGACGACCAGCTCCCCACCGCGCTGGCGCACACCACGGGGGGCTTGGCCTCCGCACTCGCCGCCCCGCGGCCCGGCGCCCAGCAGCGCAGCGCACTGTACAGCAGCAGCGTGAGCACCAGCAGGCTGGACACGGCGCAGATGGCCACGATCAGGTACACGTTCACGTCCACCAGCGCCGCCGCCGCCGCGCCCGCCACCGCCACGCGCGACGGCGCCGCCTGGGGCGCCTGGCCGCTCTCCACCAGCGACAGCAGCACCGTGGCCGTGGCCGTGAGCGCCGGCTCGCCGTGGTCCTTCACCAGCACCAGCAGGCGCTGGCGGGCCGCGTCCGCCTCGTCCAGGCCGCGCGTCGTGCTGATCTCGCCCGTGTACAGCCCCACGCGGAACGGGCTGCGCGCGCCGCCCGCCCACGGCGCCAGCTCGTACGACAGCCACGCGTTGTAGCCCGAGTCCGCGTCCACGGCGCGCACCTTCGCCACCACGTGGCCCGCGCCCACCGAGCGCGACACCAGCTCGCCGCGCGCGCCCCCCAGCGCGCCCCCCAGCGCGCCCGCGCCCGCCGGCAGCAGCGCGGGCGCGTTGTCGTTCTCGTCCAGCACGAACACCTGCAGCGTCACGTTGCTGCCCAGCGGAGGCACGCCCGCGTCGCGCGCGCTCACCTGGAAGCGCAGCAGCTCCAGCTCCTCGTGGTCCAGGGGCTGCAGCGCGAACACCTGGCCGCTCTCCGCGTGCACCGACACGTAGCTCGACAGCGCGCGCTCGCCCACGCGCCGCTCCACCAGCGCGTACGACACGCGCGCGTTCTCCTGCGCGTCCGCGTCGCGCGCCGACACCGTGAAGATGTGGCAGCCCGGCGCGTTGTTCTCCTTCACGAACACCGTGTACTCGGGCTGCGCGAACGCGGGCGCGTGGTCGTTCACGTCCGACACCTCCACCGACACGCTGGCCGTGGCCCACAGCGCGGGCGAGCCCCCGTCCCTCGCCGTCACCACCACCTGGTAGCTCGGCACGTTCTCGCGGTCCAGGGCGCTGTCCAGCACCAGGGAATAGTGGTTCTTGTAGGTGGACACCAGCTTGAAGGGCATATTTGGACTTAGTGAGCAGGTGACTTGTCCATTGGCACCAGAGTCTAGGTCAGACACGCTTATGAGTGCGATGACTGTACTGGGTGGAGCGTCTTCTCTGACGGGCAGAGACAGGGAAGTCACAGTAATTTTAGGAACATTATCATTAGCGTCTAAGATTTCTATCCAGACAGTACAGTGACCTATCATGGGCGGAGTGCCTTTATCTATGGCCTGCACTTCAAGTTCATAGAACCTGTTTTCTTCATAATCTAATGTTCCATTGACCCTTATTTCTCCATTGATTTTATCTAATGTAAATAAGGGTTCTCCATAGGGCTTAATCGATCTCAAGGAATAAGTTATCTCGCCATTGACTCCGTCATCTCGATCTGTGGCGTTTAATTTTATCACAAACGTCTCCTTGGCTGCGTTCTCTATAAGTCTTACCTTGTATTCTGATTGGTCAAACTCCGGGTCATTGTCATTAATATCCAACACGACGATGGAAAGTTGAACAGAGCCCGTTAGCTCTGGCTTCCCCCCATCTGTAGCTGTCAGTAGTAAATTAAGTTCAGGAGTTTTCTCTCTGTCCAGAGATTTCTTTAGTGTAAGCGACAGTTTTTTGGTCGATTTGCTATTTGCTGGTGGTTCTAAAGAAAAATACTCATTTTGGCTGAGTCTATAGGTCAATAGGGCATTTTCTCCTATATCCGCATCAGAAGCGCCCTCTAGAGGAAATCGCGAGTCAGGTTGCTTGGATTCCGAAATTAGCAATTTTTGTTCTAAAGAAAACACAGGCGGGTTGTCGTTAATGTCCTTCACCTCCACCTCCACATGGAAAACCTGCAGCGGCCCGTCCACGATCACCTCCAGGTGGAGGCTGCACTCCAACCTCCGCCCGCACAGCGCCTCGCGGTCGATCCGAGAATTCACAAACAAAATGCCATTCTGCAGATTCACCTCCAGCAGGTCCCCGTGGTCCCTGGACGCCACCCGGAACAGGCGCGGCACCAGCTCCGCCAGCTCCAGCCCCAGGTCCTGGGCGATGCGGCCCACGAACGTACCGTGTTTGGCCTCCTCGGGGACAGAGTAGTAAACCTGGCCGCTCCCTGCCTCCCAGGACGCGAGAGACAGGAGAGAGAAGAGCAACAGTCGCGTACCGCTCAATCCTCTTCTTCGAGACCTGAACATTTCATATGACTTCGACATCCAAAATAAGATTCCTTACAGCATTGAAGACTCCGATTTGTGGTTTAAAATCACGCTGAATATTTTATAAGTTTCCAAGGGTCCTTTAATAGTAGCATCCGGCATGATGGAGTTCCTTTGTATGGGAGTTCCTGGCTTTGGGAAACCTTGAATCAACTCCTTCCACCGAGTAAAGAGCGCCACCTTGTGCCTGTAGCTATGTGAGTACCATCAACTACATACAACACTATAGAATTTTGTTGAAAGAAAAATGAATTTCACAAGTTTTGTTATTTTATCCCCAAAATATTAGTTCCAGAAGGCTTATTGTAATTTGAGATTATGATGAAATTTATGGTGAATAATATCAAGTGAAATTATTTGAGTCATTTAGAGTGATTTAAACAGTTGATCTTTTACTTATTTATAAAAAAGCATATCACTATAAAAAAATAAATTTAATAAACAATCATAACAATTGGCCTTAGATATTTCTGAATATATTGTTCTTTATATGAAAAATTATAAACATAGTTTTACTACTATTCTACCTTGTTACATTTACTACATGGAACTCAAAGACAATTTGGTTTCTTGTTGCTGTTCTTATTTTTGGACACCACCATCAGTGCTGAGGATCTCTTCTGGAAGTGCTCACATTCTTATCTACGTAGATTTTTATGTCAATTTCATTTCAATTTTTCATTAATATTAATATTTTATTCTGTTTATCTCCAAATAACTTTACATTCATTGAAGAACAACAATAACTGCTTCAACTATACTAGTTTAAAATAACTGACAATGGATTTACAATTTAAAACAGTAATGGGTTTAATAATATGAAATAGTCTTTCAATTGTATGTCCTCCAAATGTCTTATATTGTGAGAAAGGTAGAAACTAATCAAACAACTCAATATGAAGATCTTAGTCTTTGTTAAAATTCAATTTCATAATATATCAAGTAGGATATGCTAATTGCTTACCAAGTCTCATTGTTTTAAACTAACAAATTTGAAGCAATTTATTATTGTTCCTGAATGAATGTAAAGTTGTGTCAGTCTTCTTTTTTTCATCAGGGATCAATCTCGAGTCTCTGACATTGCAATGAATGTAACTGTTGTAGTCTTAAGCTACTCATGTACCTTATGATACATAACATAATATTCATATGATATAAGATACAATGATATATTGATATAATATAATGTTCCACTAGTCATCATCTTTCACTAAAATTCCATAGTAGATCTAATATTTACTAAAAACATTAAATAGAAAATTAAATTATAAAGCTGATCTTAGGAACCCAAAAGTTTCTTTTTTAAAAATTAACAAATTAAATATACCATCTAACATGTAGTAACCAAATAATAAAATGTACTCAATAATGTTCACTCTGTGCTATCAAGACTTTTCAACTATACAGTTATTGGATCACAATTTTCAGCTGGCCAAATCTCTCAGACAATAAGACTAAATCCTGTACTTTATCGATATTCAAAGAATTTCATGAGTTACAAAAGTATTCAATTTGGGAAATGTTAATGTTTAGGATCCCAGAAATAATTACATTATCACTTACATTTTTAAAAAATATTATTTGGTTTTTGTAACACACAGGCATGTTTGATAGTAGATATTCCTGCCATGGTGTTTAGGGTAATCTTGGAATCAAACCTAAGACTCCTGAATAAAAAGCATGCACTCCCTAGACCTTGAAGATATCTTCCCAGTCACCAAACATCATTATTACTCACATCATAAAAAGGACAGTTTTTGTTTAAACACAGCCACCAAATATGGTCATCGGGGCACTATTAAGAGTGAACCATGATTGTAGAATTAGGAGTAAGCTATGAGAATAGCTAGTTGTGACCCAACCCTTCCAAAGGAAAAGCTTATTTTGTTATTATTATTATTTGCCTGTGACTGGGCTAAGAGCTTTGTTAATGACAAGTTGGCAGGTTGAAAAATAGACCGACATGTTCAAAATAAGCATTTTCAGCAAGTATAGGTCATAAGGCTTTAGTGTTCTACAACAATGCTGAAGATCAAGCACTCTTGTTTTATTCATATTAATTCTTTTTTTGTTTGTTTTTGGGTCACATGCGGCAGTGCTCAGGGGTTACCCCTGCTCCATACTCAGAAATTACTCCTGGCAGGCTCGGGGGACCATATGGGATGCTGGGATTCAAGCTACCGTCCTTCTGTATGCAAGACAACCAACCTACCTCCATGCTATCTCTCCGGCCCCTAATTCTTATTTATATCACTTTCAAACAACTATCTATTTTATAAGGCAACTGCTAATTATTTTCAGTTAAGTAATATACATAGATAAATCAATGTTGCATTAAACTATGTTCTTCTGAGATATGAGAAATGATATTTGTCCTGTATAGATTTTAGAAAAAAGAAGAAATGAGCAAAAAATATATGTAAGAAACTAATTATTAAAATATTCCCTAATTGGGGAAGGAAGACAGAGATTTCCAAGTATTGGAAATTTAGATATGCACCCCTAAGATACATTATAATTGTTACAGCAAAAGTTAAAAATAAAGAGGGTTTTAAAAGCAGCAAAATAAATGTCCCATTAAAAAAAAACTTTTGGAGTCCAGAAGACAATGGCATAACATATCTAAAGCTATGAGAAGAAAACACTGCCAACCAAAATTTCTTTACCTGGCAAGGATAACATTCATAAATTGAAGGAAATTTTCATAATTGAAAGAAAAATATTTTCTTTTTTTAAGAAAAATATTGTCAATCCCTTGCAATATGTGGGCCCCTGAGCTCACCATTAGTGACTCTATGCACAGAGCTTGGAGTAGACTCAGAGCATCACTGGCTGATCACCACTAAATCACCCTTTCAAGAAGGGATTCTTTACAAGGAATTCCAGGAGCACTAGAAAAGACCACGCTCTGTGAAGAAGTGCTTCTGAGGTCATGTTGTGCTAGAGATCAAACCTGGAGCCCTATGCATCCAAAAAGAAACAAATAGAAATAGAAATCATTCTATTTGTGATCTTTTGTTTCAATCAACAATCGTTTTTCTTATGAATTCCAATACATAAACCAGTGGAAATTTTTTTTCTATTGGAGACTAACATGAAATTATCTTTTCAATAGAAAACTTTCTAAGTAGAAAATAACCAATTATACTTCTCAGAATTTCTTTTTTTTCTTTTTGTTTTTTTGGGCCACACCCGTTTGATGCTCAGGGGTTACTCCTGGCTAAGCGCTCAGAAATTGCCCCTGGCTTGGAGGGGGCCATATGGGATGCCGGCGATCAAACCGCAGTCCTTCCTTGGCTAGCGCTAGCAAGGCAGACACCTTACCTCTAGCGCCACCTCTCCGGCCCCACTTCTCAAAATTTCTATTAGCTTTCATATATAACTATAGTAAGATTTATTTCTCCACACAGTACAAATAAAGTGTCTCACTAGTATGTAAGTACCAAACAGAAGAAAGCAAACATTCTCATTATTTAACTTATAGTTTTTGACTTGTATTATTATCTCTCCTTTATGGGGGTAGGGAGAATTCCCAACCATCTCAGAGAAGACCCAGAGAGTCCCTGGATTATCAAAAAAAATTAATTTCAAAAACTTTTTTGCTACCTCAGGATCAAACTCCAGATCTCATATGTGCAAGGTAAACACTCTAACTCTGGGCCACAATACCAACTCAAATAAACCCATTTATTTAAAATATATAGGGGGATTTCATGATTAATTCAGAGGTGAGAAGCAACAGATTCAAACTGAGGAATTACACAACAAGAATAGAGGCACCGAGTCAAAGAAGCAAGAACTAATATGCTGCAAAACTGAAAAGTAGAATATATGAGCATTGTTCAGACTCTCCATTTATTATCACTGGAGCCAAGTTCTTTTGTTTTGGAAGCCACACCTGGTAGTACTCAGACCTTACTCTTGAATCTTGACTAAGGGATCACTCCTGGTGGTGCCTGGGGACCATATAGTGTGCTAGTGATTAAACCCAGTTCAGCAGCATGCAGCTCAGAGCCCTATTTGCTAAACTCTAAAGAATAATAATTCATTGCCAGCTGATGTAAATTGCCATTTAAAGATCATTAACTATATTATTGTTGTTGTTTCTACCAACTTCATATACATGTTGTAACAGAATATGGCTATAAAAAATAAAAATAAGTGTCCAGTGGTCCTCATAGAAAAACAAGACCCCAGAGGGTGAAAGTATAAAATAAATAAAACAATAATATTACAATGACGTTCGCAAGCATATGTGACTGATGCTAATAAAGAATGGATCCCAGAAATACATTACTTACATTTTTGGAAGTCTCCCACGGATCTGCATTATCTCCAGAACTCGAAGCAGGAGGTACACTTGGACTGAAGGCCATGAGGTCCGCCTTGGGGGGACCCTCCCCAGAGCACACCCTCTGCCGCCTCTGCTGCGAAGACGACCAGCTCCCCACCGCGCTGGCGCACACCACGGGGGCCTTGGCCTCCACACTCGCCGCCCCGCGGCCCGGCGCCCAGCAGCGCAGCGCACTGTACAGCAGCAGCGTGAGCACCAGCAGGCTGGACACGGCGCAGATGGCCACGATCAGGTACACGTTCACGTCCACCAACGCCGCCGCCGCGCCCGCCACCGCCACGCGCGACGGCGCCGCCTGGGGCGCCTGGCCGCTCTCCACCAGCGACAGCAGCACCGTGGCCGTGGCCGTGAGCGCCGGCTCGCCGTGGTCCTTCACCAGCACCAGCAGGCGCTGGCGGGCCGCGTCCGCCTCGTCCAGGCCGCGCGTCGTGCTGATCTCGCCCGTGTACAGCCCCACGCGGAACGGGCTGCGCGCGCCGCCCGCCCACGGCGCCAGCTCGTACGACAGCCACGCGTTGTAGCCCGAGTCCGCGTCCACGGCGCGCACCTTCGCCACCACGTGGCCCGCGCCCACCGAGCGCGACACCAGCTCGCTGCGTGCGCCCCCCAGCGCGCCCCCCAGCGCGCCCGCGCCCGCCGGCAGCAGCGCGGGCGCGTTGTCGTTCTCGTCCAGCACGAACACCTGCAGCGTCACGTTGCTGCCCAGCGGAGGCACGCCCGCGTCGCGCGCGCTCACCTGGAAGCGCAGCAGCTCCAGCTCCTCGTGGTCCAGGGGCTGCAGCGCGAACACCTGGCCGCTCTCCGCGTGCACCGACACGTAGCTCGACAGCGCGCGCTCGCCCACGCGCCGCTCCACCAGCGCGTACGACACGCGCGCGTTCTCCTGCGCGTCCGCGTCGCGCGCCGACACCGTGAAGATGTGGCAGCCCGGCGCGTTGTTCTCCTTCACGAACACCGTGTACTCGGGCTGCGCGAACGCGGGCGCGTGGTCGTTCACGTCCGACACCTCCACCGACACGCTGGCTGTGGCCCATAGTGGGGGCGAGCCTCCGTCCCTCGCCGTCACCACCAGCTGGTAGCTGGATATGTTCTCGCGGTCCAGGGCACTCTCCAGCACCAGAGAAAAGCGGTTCTTGAATTTGGGCACCAGCTTGAAAGGCACATGTGGTGTCAAAGAGCAAGTCACCTGTCCATTACCACCACTGTCCCTGTCCATTACATTGATTAGAGCTATAACAGTCCCCAGTTGGGCATCCTCTGGAACAGACTGCGATAGGAATGTCACTTGCAATTCTGGTGCATTATCATTAACGTCCAAAACTTCAATCAATATTGTGCAGTGACCAATCATTGGAGGACTTCCTTCATCAACTGCTTGTATTGGGAGCTTCCATAATTTCCTTTCTTCAAAGTCTAATTTTCCATTTACCTTTATTTCTCCACTGGCTGAATCTATGTGAAAAAAGGCTTTCGTGTTAGCAGAGACATCAGTTGCAAAGGAATAAAGAATATGGCTGTTGGAGCCCTCGTCCATATCAGAGGCGTTAACTCTAATAACAAATGTGCCATTTTTTGCATTTTCCAGTAACTTCACATGATGGACTGCTTTCTCAAACACTGGAGCATTGTCATTTACATCCAGCACTGTTATATGTAGCTCAACTGTGCCTGTCAGCTCTGGTTTTCCCCCATCAATTGCTTTGAGCAACAAGAGAAGCTCCGAAGTTACTTCTCTGTCTAATTGCTTTTTTAATACTAGTCCAAGGGGTTTTACCTGCTCATCATTGGTTGGTACTACCAGGTAGAAATATTCATTGGGACTTAGTCTGTAAGTCAGCAGAGCATTGGCCCCAATATCAGCGTCAGAGGCGCCATCTAGAGCAAAATGAGAGTCAAGGGTCTGCGTTTCAGAAATAAACAGATTTTTGTATGTTGTCTGGAAAACCGGTGGATTGTCGTTAATGTCCTTCACCTCCACTTCCACGTAGAAAACCTGCAGCGGCCGGTCCACGATCACCTCCAGGTGGAGGCTGCACTCCAACCTCCACCCGCACAGCGCCTCGCGGTCGATCCGAGAATTCACAAACAAAATGCCATTCTGCAGATTCACCTCCAGCAGGTCCCCGTGGTCCTTGGACGCCACCCGGAACAGGCGCGGCACCAGCTCCGCCAGCTCCAGCCCCAGGTCCTGGGCAATGCTGCCCACGAACGTACCGTGTTTGGCTTCCTCGGAGACCACGTAGTGGACCTCACCGCTCTCTGCCTCCCTGGATGCGAGGAGCAGAAACCACAGCAGCAGCCGCTGGGCTCCCTGACTATCCGATTCTGAAGCAAAAGTCATACCTCTGTTCTGGTTAGTCAATTAACATTTCTGAGTAGAAAGCTGTAGTCTCTTTGAGTCCTTTCTTTTGAGTTCTTGAGTTCCTGAGCTTCCAGCTGATCTTAACAATAAGGAGTCTTTTGTAGTCTTAAAAGCACCGGAACAGCGGAGTCTTTCTGGTTGGGTTAATTTTCTTCGGTTAAACCACTCTCTCCGTGGAGAACAACGACATCCAGTGGCTCAAGATGGAAGTACGTTTATGTTTTTATATATCTATTTACATTCTTTATTACTTTACGATACTTCATATTTTCCTTTAAGTGATACTAATTCCTTCATTATATATTCCCTGTGTGTGACCACTAGCTCTTTAAATGTGCTTTTAATTTAAATTTTGAATTTATATTAATTAATTAATTAATTTTAATTTAAAATTTGAATTCCAAGAAAAAATTTTATCCATGTTATTATCTATGAGAGTGCTATATATTCTGTATATATTATGTGTATAGTTATAAATTATACATATATCTTATAAATGTATATAGTTCTTATGTGTGCAGTTATTAAAATAATAATATAGTTAGTAACTATTATGTATAGAGACATGAGAAGTCGATCATTTGTTGATTAGTAATCTTGTTTCTGGTGTTTTAGGTCAATGCTAATATCTAAGATTTTTATGGCATACTTTTTATACTCTGTAAATTATTCTAAAAGGTTGGCAATTGTAAATACTGCACTTAAAGATTCCAGAGTCTCCTGTAACCAACTCAACATTATGGTGGTTCAGATTAATGCTGATATGTCAGCAACTTATTAGTTTATGCAGATTTATGCGCTCTGATTTTAATTATTTTCGACAAGTATAATGTCTGGAAGTACAGAGTCTATTTTTCTTCATTTTAAAACATTTTTGCAATTAATGATCTCAGGTAGCAAGCTGTGGTTTCCATCATAAGGGATAACTTGTTTTTTGCATTATAGCCATTGCTATCATAAAAAATATTTCTAAATAAGATAAAACACTGAATCATAAATTCAAGTTCCATTTTGTTTCTTTATACTAAATTTAAATTGAATTTAAATTGAATTAAGGGGGATTAGAGCATAGATTTTTCTAAATGGTACTCACATACCACTTGAATTTTCCAGTTGTATGTCAAATATTTTTAAAACATTGAATTTTTCTTGATAATTTCTCAGTAAAGTTTATTAGTGTTATCAATTATTCTCAGGTCCCTTAAAGATCCACCTCCCCAAGAATCAACCCTTCCAGTAAATGGCAGTCATTAGAGAAAACCCAAATTTCTATGTGAAAGTTAATGTTAGTCTTGAAGACTTAAAAATAGGGATACAATTATTATAATAAGTATATGCCAAGTAAACATAGTTCTAGTTATTTTTTAAGTTGTGTAGATTTTGGGTTACAACCAGTGGTGCTCAGTGCATTCAAGGATCACTCCTGATAGGGGGAAACCATGTGCAGTGCTGGGCGTTGAACCTGGGTCAATTATATGCAAAGAAAACTCCCTTATCTGTACTATCACTCTGGTCCCCATGTACAGACATAAATTTAAGAGCAGCTTATTTTCCTAAAATAGAGCAAGAAAATAAATTAGCACCTGGGTGTGACTAAATTCAGAAAAAGACAAATAATAGAGTGCCTTGTGTTTGGTGAATCATTTCCATTTTTGGCTTAAATGGTTGCCTAATTAAGTACACATAGAGTCCTCAAATTTCTTTTTCACAGATAATATCTCTTGAAATGGGTGATTACAAATATCATATATACCATTAAGAGTTAGAGTGCCCTATGCTAGTCTCATTTTTAATATATATGATAAAGAAACTATTAGGCATGTTTAGTAAAAGAAAACAGTCATTTAAAAAACGGTCTAAGTGTCTCTGGAAGAATGTTAAAAGCAAATTCAACTTGGGGGAAATATCTGGTTTCACATCTCAGAACTGAATACAAGAAACTTCCAACAAAATTTTAAAACCCTGTCTTGATATACAACTCGGTAAAATGTGTCTTCAATATCACTCAGCTTCTCATTCTAAATTCTTCCTTTATTTTTCCACCGAACTGCAATTTTTTCAGATGTTTATTATGCTACTAAATAAAATGCTAACTGGTTATTTAAAATTGTATGAATATTTATATTCTTAAATGTGTCCCCCAAAAAGGAAAAGCAAAATAAGTAGTAGCAAACTAATAAACATTACTATGTCTTCTTAAGAGCTCAAATAAAGAGAATCCTTTCTACAAAGGGGTTCAGTGACATTAGAAAAAACTGAAAAGGGGGCAGACAAGAAATTCTATATGCAAATAAAATAATATAAAGGATGTTATTAAGTCTGAACATTAATAATTATGAATACTGGGACTGGAGAGATATCATGGAGGTAAGGCATTTGCCTTGCATGCAGAAGGATGGTGGTTCAAATCCCGGCATCCTACATGGTCCCCTGAGCCTTCCAGGAGCGATTTCTGAGCATAGAGCCAGGAGTAACCCCTGAGCACTGCCTGGTGTGACCCAAAAACAAAAACAAAAAATAATAATTATGAATACTAAGGAAACTTCCTCAAGTCCAAAAATTGAAGACACATTTGGTTATAGAAAATCACATTTTTCATATATACTAAATGAAAATATATGAGTTACCTATTTTAAATTTAAAATCTTATTTAAAACTTATCTTATTTAAAATGTATCATCTTTTATTGTATATTTCAAAAAATAGTTCTGATCTACATAAGAGGCAACCTTGAAATAAATTAACCTTCTACATGCAAAAAGGCAACAAAAAATACATATGAGTAAATTTATACTTATGTGAAAGAGCAAAAATTTATGAGTTACTATAAACACGTTTAAGGATTATTTCCTTGGAAGTTTGGAAATACAACCAGGATAAACTTTGCTTTTAAAGTTTGTATAACTTTACACATATTAATTTAGGGGCCAGAGCAATAAATAATACAGCAGGTTCTATAGCAGACCCCAGCATCCCATATAGTACCCAAGCACTGCCGGGATTGATCACTGAGCACAAAGCACAGAACCAGAATGGGTGGGGTCCTAAAAGATAAAAAGAAAAAGATCTATATTTTCATAATGATAAGATTTTCATAATGATAAGAATAAAGCTACACTTCATGGAATAGGATCATTTGGAAAATATAACCTTAAAGTGAAATGAACAGAAGCTAAATCCTCATGATCCAAAGTCTGCAGACCTTTAGTATTCTAAAAAACTTAAGGGATGGATCTATAGCATAGCTGGTAAGGATATACCTTACACATACCGACCCAGGTTTGATCCCCGATATCCCATAGGTAACCTTAGCCAGCTACGGGTGATTTTTGAACACAGAGCCTAGAGTAACAACTGAGTGCTGCCGGGTGTGGTACAAAAAAATTACTTGAAATAGAATGGTTTAACATCAAAACCATTAAAACATGCCATCTTTATCAAATTTATCTTTAAATTTATCTTGATCAAATTTCATGGTATAAAATACTAAGGATTCAGTGGTTATACACCAGGACGCATCACCAGTTCCAGAAGGAAAGTATTGATACAACATGAACAAATCGCATGATTATAAAAGTGATAAAAATGAAATATCAAGATGCAGAACCCCCAAACAGGAATAACATGATAAATTTGTAAATAAACTGTATAAGTTTTACTAAATAATGAAAAAGGTGTCACAATTATATATAAACGAATGAATATAAAAGGAAACAAATTTGAGGAAATAAAAAATTGAAGTACAACATTATTGATAAAGAAAGAATAAAATATGACCGACCTTCCTAGAATGATCCTCACCAACAGGAGGTTCTTCCACCTCCAGGTCTGGTATCGAATTCGGTTGCAGGCAGGGGCTGAAGGCCATGAGGTCCGCCTTGGGGGGACCCTCCCCCGAGCACACCCTCTGCCTCCTCTGCTGCGACGACGACCAGCTCCCCACCGCGCTGGCGCACACCACGGGGGGCTTGGCCTCCGCGCTCGCCGCCCCGCGGCCCGGCGCCCAGCAGCGCAGCGCACTGTACAGCAGCAGCGTGAGCACCAGCAGGCTGGACACGGCGCAGATGGCCACGATCAGGTACACGTTCACGTCCACCAGCGCCGCCGCCGCCGCGCCCGCCACCGCCACGCGCGACGGCGCCGCCTGGGGCGCCTGGCCGCTCTCCACCAGCGACAGCAGCACCGTGGCCGTGGCCGTGAGCGCCGGCTCGCCGTGGTCCTTCACCAGCACCAGCAGGCGCTGGCGGGCCGCGTCCGCCTCGTCCAGGCCGCGCGTCGTGCTGATCTCGCCCGTGTACAGCCCCACGCGGAACGGGCTGCGCGCGCCGCCCGCCCCCGGCGCCAGCTCGTACGACAGCCACGCGTTGTAGCCCGAGTCCGCGTCCACGGCGCGCACCTTCGCCACCACGTGGCCCGCGCCCACCGAGCGCGACACCAGCTCGCCGCGCGCGCCCCCCAGCGCGCCCCCCAGCGCGCCCGCGCCCGCCGGCAGCAGCGCGGGCGCGTTGTCGTTCTCGTCCAGCACGAACACCTGCAGCGTCACGTTGCTGCCCAGCGGAGGCACGCCCGCGTCGCGCGCGCTCACCTGGAAGCGCAGCAGCTCCAGCTCCTCGTGGTCCAGGGGCTGCAGCGCGAACACCTGGCCGCTCTCCGCGTGCACCGACACGTAGCTCGACAGCGCGCGCTCGCCCACGCGCCGCTCCACCAGCGCGTACGACACGCGCGCGTTCTCCTGCGCGTCCGCGTCACGCGCCGACACCGTGAAGATGTGGCAGCCCGGCGCGTTGTTCTCCTTCACGAACACCGTGTACTCGGGCTGCGCGAACGCGGGCGCGTGGTCGTTCACGTCCGACACCTCCACCGACACGCTGGCCGTGGCCCACAGCGCGGGCGAGCCCCCGTCCCTCGCCGTCACCACCACCTGGTAGCTCGACACGTTCTCGCGGTCCAGGGCGCTGTCCAGCACCAGGGAATAGTGGTTCTTGTAGGTGGACACCAGCTTGAAGGGGACCTGTGATGTCAAGGTGCAGGTCACCAGCCCATTGGCACCCGAGTCTCGATCGGACACACGGATAAGTGCGATGACAGTGCCCACTTTGGCATCCTCTTGAATAGGCAAAGCCAATGAAGTAACTACCACCTCCGGTGAATTATCATTTTCATCCAGAATGTCCACTAGGACTGTGCAGTGCCCGGCCATAGGTGGGTTTCCTTTATCTGTGACATCTACATGAATTTCATAAGTGTTACTGTCTTCAAAGTCAATAACGTCATTTATTCTTATTTCTCCTGTCCTTTCATTCATTAGAAATTTCCTTCTTGTGGTAAGTGGTACCAGAGAACTAAATGAATACATCATTTCCTTGTTTATCCCTTCATCGTCATCAGAAGCATTCAGCTGTATTACTAACGTTTGGTTCGCTGCATTTTCATACAACTTAACTTCATAAACAGGTCTGTCAAATAAAGGGGCATTGTCGTTTGCATCCAACACCTGAATAAACAGAGTAACAGATCCAGTAAATTCCGGTTTGCCCCCATCAGTTGCCATTAATAATAATTGAAGTTGTGGATTTTCTTCATAATCCAACTGTTTTCTTAGAACAAGCACAGGGAATTTTCCTTCGCCTTTTTTATTTATAATGTCAATAATGAAAAACTCATTTGAACTTAATCTGTAAGTAAGCATTGCGTTCTCTCCAACATCCGCGTCAGAAGCGCCCTCTAGCGGAAATCTGGAGTCCAACAGACGAGATTCAGGTATGGAGAGTTTTTGTTCTGAGACAGCAAAGACCGGTGGATTGTCATTAATGTCCTTCACCTCCACCTCCACATGGAAAACCTGCAGCGGCCGGTCCACGATCACCTCCAGGTGGAGGCTGCACTCCAACCTCCGCCCGCACAGCGCCTCGCGGTCGATGCGAGAATTCACAAACAAAATGCCATTCTGCAGATTCACCTCCAGCAGGTCCCCGTGGTCCTTGGACGCCACCCGGAACAGGCGCGGCACCAGCTCCGCCAGCTCCAGCCCCAGGTCCTGGGCGATGCGGCCCACGAACGTGCCGTGTTTGGCCTCCTCGGGGACCGAGTAGCGGACCTGGCCGCTCCCTGTCTCCCAGCATGCGAGCAGCAGAAGCGAGAGAAGCAAAAACCGTATTTGGGGGCCGCTGGGTCTACAAACTAACATCCTACCTTTCTTTTGACGGTTGCAGTCAAGAACACGCACGCACGCACACACACACACACACACACACACACACACACACACACACAAGCTCCGAGCCGTCCTCCTACTTTTCTTTAATCCTTTTTCATCGCAATGGATGCGATATCTCAGATACTGTATCTCTTCCAAGTCCTAAGAAACAGGATTTAGCCTTTGTTCTCTGAGCAGGCTCAACAGTCAGAATTTTGTGGAGGACAGCGACATCCGGTGGCTTAATGTGTAAGTAGTTTGACAAGTTTTCTTTCATTCCTATCATTTTCATTCTAATTTTACTTATTTGTATCTTTTATGGCATTTCTAAATTTCATTTTGTGTCTTTTGTATATATTGATAATCACTCTTGATTCTATTCAGCGCCTGAACTTGAAGAAGTAGATCTATCCCTAAGCACAGTGCTATTAAATTTGAAAGTGTCCATACTATTTTGTAAAAATAAATAACTTATGTTAGTTCTGACACTTCGGTTGACATTATTTTGATAACAAGGATTAGTTACAAAATTAATCTTTCGTTTCTTTTGTGTATTTTCAACCCATATAGATATAGTAGCACAGAATTCAGCATCAAAAAATGTGAATTGTGATTCCTATTTTCCAACTTAAGAGTTATGTGACTTGGGAACACTTTAATATCCCTGTTTCATAAAAGCTCTCAGATATACAGTGTGTGAATTATGATATATTAAGTGTCTTAGTGCTTTAGTAAGGAGAGTTCTTCATAAATTGTAGTCTCAGACCTCAATTTAGCCACATTTACATAATGCTCAAGACCAAAACTGGCCACTTTGAGGATATTATTACACATAGGATATTGTCCCTCTGAAATAACTTTTTCATAAATAACTTAGTTCTGTCCTTTAAGAAAACCACAGAAGTGTTTTATCATGAAATCGGATCTACAGAAATATTCCTTTTTGATATATATGTACAAGGCCCAAAATAACTTTAACTGAAATGATATAATTAACTAGCTTAGTATTTTTACTTCCAGAAGCAATTTTTCATCATTTTAATATTTAAGCTCTTCAAATACTCAAAATATAGAAATTTGAAATTATCTGGTTTTAACCATGTCAATAAATTTTATATCTTTACTTGTAGTAAAAATCTTTTTCCTTTAAAAGTTTATGTAATCAGGTAGTTTATAACTGAAATTCTCCTTTACTATATTTATTATTAAAGTACTTCATTTATGGGGCCAGAGAGATAGCATGGAGGTAGGGCATTTTCCTTGCATGCAGAAGGATGGTGGTTCGAATCCCGGCATCTCATATGATCCCTGAGCCTGCCCGTAACGATTTCTGAGCGCAGAGCCAGGAGTAACCCCTGAGTGCTGCCAGGAGTGAGCCAAAAACCGAAAACAAAACAAACAAAAAACTTCATCATCTCCTCAAAGGAGGGAAACTTAACTATGGATAATAGGGCTCACTTAAAAGATAATATAATTAGGATCTAAAATTTTGCATCATTATTCATGATAATCCACTTAGTGCAAACTTTTTACGTTGCTCCTTCACAATTACTCATACATAAAAGTTTGCTCAAATTCTGATTTTAAGGGAGTTACTGTTCTTATAAATTATGTATTAAAATATGAGTTATCTACCCATCCACAATAATATTGTTCAGTTTCAACTATTATCTAAAAATAATCTTATGAATAATCATTAATCATCTTAAATACAAGGTAAAATTACAAACTATATTCTAAACCTATATGTGTATACTTAATGCTAAGAACTAACAAATATAGTCAGCAATGACTAAGGAGTAGGGAGGTAAGTTATGTCCCTTCAAGGAATAAGAATTTGTTTTGCTAAAACAAATTTATCTTTTTTTGGTTGTTTGGTTTTTGGTTTTTGGGTCACGCCCGGCAGCAGTCAGGGGTTACTCCTGGTTCTACACTCAGAAATTACTCTGGCAGGCTCAGGGGACTACATGGGATGCTGAGAGCCAAACCACCATCCTTCTGCATGCAAGACAAATGTCCTGCCTCCATGCTATTTCTCAGCCCCTTTGCTAAACATCTTAATGAATCATTAATCCAAAACTTTAGTTGGGTAAAAGTTTTCTTTTTTTTTTTTTTTTGTGGTTTTTGGGTCACACCCGGCAGTGCTCAGACGTTATTCCTGGCTCCAGGCTCAGAAATTGCTCCTGGCAGGCACGGGGGACCATATGGGGCGCCGGGATTCAAACCAATGACCTTCTGCATGAAAGGCAAACGCCTTACCTCCATGCTATCTCTCCAGCCCCGTGGGTAAAAGTTTTCTAAAAGCCTTGTTAAAATATAAATTTTCCAAGTACTATTTGTTTCAAAAATTCTAAGGTGGAGGCTGAAAACTAGAATTATGCATATATATACAAGTATCAATAATGCAGTTTATTGAAAAGATAGTCTGATGGGCCAGAGTGATAGCACAGGTAGTGGGGCAATTGCCTTGCATGCAGCCAACCCAGGTTCAATCCTTGGTATCCCATATCCTATATCCCATGCTTGGTCCTCCAAGCGTGCCAGACATAATTTCTGAGCACAGCACCAGGAGTAACCCCTGAACACTTCTGGATGTGGCCCCAAATCACACCCAAGCCACTCCAACCCAAAAAAAAAGAATTAAAGAGACTGATCATAAACCCCAATTTCTGTGGGATATATTCACCTAGAAAGTTGGAAGATGTCCCAAGACTGATCTTGACAGACAGTGCCACCATGCAGCTCCAACTGGTAATAAAACATTAATTTACTTACCTCCTTCAATAATCAGAAACTTTTATTTTAATCCAATATTTTCTGTTCAATAATTCTTTATTATTAAATAGAGAAATCTTATCTTATCAGTATAATATAAACCACACCTTATCCTAACATGTTTTTCTATATATTGATATTAATTTTGTTTCTGTTTAAGTTTTTTTTGGGGGGGGTCTTTGGGTCACACCCAGCAGTGCTCAGGGGTTACTCCTGGCTCTACGCTAAGAAATCACTCCTGGCAGGCTCAGGGGACCATATGGATGCCAGAATTTGAACCACCATCCTCTGCATGCAAGGCAAACGCCTTCCTCTGTGCCATCTCTCCAGCCCCTGTTTAAGATTTTGTTCATAATAAAATAACTACAATATTTTAAATATCAATTAGCAATAAAATTTATAATAAAAATTATAAATAAAAATTATCTCCTGAACATATCATGTATATAAAAGGTATAAAGAACTAATTCTCAGAAACATAATTCAGAAACTAATTCACAAACATAATTCCATTCCTTTAGTCAGCTATGTTTCTTACATTCTGTCAATATAGAAGAAGGAAAATCATGGAAATTGGGGGTTTTTTAAGGATGTTGGTTACACCCTCGATGGTCAGGACTTGGGAAGTGCTCTAGGAACCATGTAGTTGCTGCAGATTGAACCCAGGTTGGGAACATGTAATTTGAGTGCCCTACCTGTTATACTATTGCTGTAATATTGTTTCCCTACATACAAATTTTTGTATCTCCTGAGGAATACATAGGAAATACTTTCTGACATAGACTTTCCTTCTTTCTGACCTTGCTTGCCTGATAATGTTAGAGTTTTAAGAATACATTTATTTCTATTTTAAACTTTGAATTTACTACAAAAACAGAAAAAAAAAACCAAATGAACTTTTAAAATGGGGTAAACTTTAAACCTTAAACTACAGAGAGAACTGTAGAGCCATCAATCTAAAGTCACAAACCACAATCCATTAAATACAACATGTCATGGAAGTCCACATTACATAAACAGATTTCTTACTTCTGGATTACTGAGAGAAAAAAGTAAATACTGATATAAACTAGTACCGTATTTTCCGGCGTATAAGATGACCCCCTAATTTTGCAGTTAAAACATAGGTTTAGGCCTATATTTGCTGTATCAGACAAAACGTTCCTGTGCTGCATGTGCTGCACTGTGCTCACGTACCACAGTGAGCCAATCACAACAAGCAAAGTTTCAAAGGTTCTACTGTAATAGACTTCCTCTCTGACTCTGGCCAATCTGAGCAGACTTTTTAAAGTTAGATTCAGGTCCAGAACATTGTCTCATTTGCATGCATAAAAAGCCTGCTTGGATTGGCTGGATTAGAGAGGCTGTTCGAGCAGCCTTGCAGTCATTGGTGCAGGATCGAGTTGGAAAATTCGTTTTGTGGCAATATTCAGACAATTTTCATTTAGCGGCATATTGAAACATTTTTCGGGATATACTCGGCATATAAGACGACCCCCAATTTTCGATTGACTATTTTTTGTTTCAAAAGTCGTCTTATATGCCGGAAAATACGATAGATGAAAACTGTAAGCTTCATATATAAATTGGTCACTTAATTTCAAAATTCTACTTTTTATATTAATGAAAGAAAATACACATATATTCTTTAAATTCTCTCCAATATCTGCTGATTATTAACATAACTTCCAAGTAAAAATATTGTCCTTCAGAGATTCCTCTGTCAGGGGCACAGAAATAGTAAAACTACATAGTATCCCAACCTCTGGCAGGAGTGATCCCTAAACACAAAACCAGGAGTAAACAATTGACACCCTTCAAATTAAAAAAACATTCCTGTAAAAGGTAAGTCTAGTGGTGTGTCATTATTGGTCTTCTTGGTAGCTTTTTTCACTTTCTGCTGCTTTAGATATGGATATTTTCTAAAGTTATGCCTTTAGCCTTATCATCCTAAATACCTTTTGTTTTAAAATTGGACTAGAGAGATAGTAGTTGTAGTACAGATTTTAAGGTACAGTGTTTAAGGCACTCACCTTGCATGCAAAACAAAATTAAGTCCCTGGCACTGCAAATGGTTTCCCCATTCTCTACCCCAGCACACCCAGGAGTAAGTCCTAAGTACCACTGAATGTGTCCCAGAAACACAACCAACAAATTATTTCCTTATGACTATATCTACCTCCTTGACTTCAAAAAACCTAATATTTAATTATTTCTTTTTTTTTTTTTTTTTTTTTTTGGTTTTTGGGCCACACCCGGCGGTGCTCAGGGGTTACTCCTGGCTGTCTGCTCAGAAATAGCTCCCGGCAGGCACGGGGGACCATATGGGACACCGGGATTCGAACCAACCACCTTTGGTCCTGGATTGGCTGCTTGCAAGGCAAACGCCGCTGTGCTATCTCTCCGGGCCCTATTTAATTATTTCTAAATCAAATATCCAACCCATATTTTAATGTTCTACCTAACATATTTACTGGCATACTAAAACACTTCTTAGGAATTAAATTGACATTTTAATTTCTAACAAATGACTATCAAAATTCCAAATCCATAAGAATAATTGTTTTTATAGCATGACCTCCAGATTACTTGCATATTTTAAATTACTTCCTTGTTCCTTGTATGCTACATATGAAATATGCTTACATTCATCTCCTTTCACGTATATCATAAAAGTTTCTGTGAGTACAGTTTTCATTGAATTGCACTAAGACCATTAGCATGTTTAGTTTCAGCTGAACAAAGTTCCAAGACATATGACTGACAATTCAAGAGATCCATTGAGAGACTTTGCCATTTTCTGACTTTACAAAAAGAAAATGTGGTTTTTTTCACAAATATTTGTTTCAGTGATTTTTTCTATTACTTCTTTATCAAAGTTCTAGTCACCCCTTAAATTATATATAAAATATTAATTTGGGGCCGGGTGGTGGCTCTAGAGGTAAGGTGCCTGCCTTGCCTGCGCTATACTTGGACGGACCACGGTTCAATCCCCGGCGTCCCATATGGTCCCCCAAGCCAGGAGTGACTTCTGAGCACATAGCCAGGAGTAACCCCTGAGCATCACCAGGTGTGGCCCAAAAACCAAAAAAAAATAATTAAAATAAAAATAAAATATTAATTCTACAGTGCATCCACAATGTATTTTACAATGACAATTAATCTTTGCTTTTCATTTCTTTGGATTGGGGGAAACACAACTGGAAGTCATTCTTGCTTTATTTGGAGCCACACCTGGAACTATACATCAGGGAACTATAAGGGATGCTGGTGATATAACCTGGGTTGACCACATGCAAGGCAAACTCCCTACCCACTGTTCTGTGTTCAGGCCCTCAGGGTTTTATTTCTGACAGTGCTCAGAGGAACAATATGTGGTGCCAAGGATCAACTTACTGATTAAATTCTCAAAGGAGAACACTTTTCCAGTAACCCAGGATTGTCCTTACTTACAGGATTATACCTTATTCAAGACTACATATTTGGGACTAAAGAGGTAATACAGAGGTTAAACTTTTGCCTTACATATGATCTACCCTATGTGTAAATGTTTTCATGAGTGGCTAGCATTTCTAAAATCTATGCCCTACCTAGTGACTTAAGCTATTTGAAATGAAAGAATATTGACATATGAATTTTACACAAGTTCTAGCAACCCATATGTTGTAATTAACACCAATAATGTAATTGACTTTAATATTTTCAACTAATACAGTTAATAAAAACAAATTTGTTGAAAATCTTTACATATTAGTACAGATATGAAAAGGGGAATAAGGTAATTTTCTGTAAAAAAAACAAATTGCATTTGACATTACTAAACTTGCACAAGATTATTTTATAGTTCAATAAAGAACTTTCAAAAATGAATGTATTATTTTGAAAAGAAAATTGCTTCATTTATCTACAATAAATTTTATAAACAAAAGAAAATTATAGCCATGATATTTATCTGAATTCCTAAGTAGTCCTATAATCAATGAAGATTTCAGTGCTGAGAAAATTTTCTTATAAACTTCTAGTAGTTCCAAAATGTGAGAATTTTTTAATTTTCTTAAAATGTGCTAAAATAATTTAAAGATATACAAATATGATAAAATACATAATATAAATGACAGTAACCATAGTAAAAAGTCTAGAATACTCAGATGTTGCTAATTTAGTAGTAATAATAAATATTCCTTCAAGAAGATTTGGGAGGCTTATGGGCCACACCCGGGTGGCACTAAGGGGTTACTCCTGGCTCTCTGCTCAGAAATCACTCCTGAAAGGCATGGGGGACCATATGGGATGCTGGAATTTGAACCACCATTGGTCCTGGATTGGCTGCTTGCAAGGCAAATGCCCTACCACTGTGCTATCTCTCCAGACCCCCTTCAAGATTTTTGCGAGATTGGAAAAGAAATTTATCATTTAAAAAGCAAGTTGATTTAATTGATTATGAAATAAGTTTCTTAGTCTTTTACCTCTATTTTATATAAAACTATGATGGAGCCCAAGAGATTGTTCATTCAGCTGGATTAAATGATCTGCATTTAGAAGATTCTGGTTGATCCTTGGTACCACATGGTCCCCACCTCTGATGCCAAGTGACCTCAAATGAGAATGAGGATGGATTCAAGCAAACAGAATTTGTGGGATACAGCCAAAATATTATTAAGAGGAAAGTTCATAACTATGCAAGCATTCATCGGGAGGGAAGAAAGGACCCACATAAGTAACTTGAACACACAACTGGAAAGTGGCCAACAAAAGGAGCACAAATCATGCAGGTGGGAGGAAATAATAAACCTAGGGCAAAAATTAAATGAACTGAAACCCAAAAGCAATACAAAAGATCAATGAAACAAAGAACTGGACCTTTGAAAAAATAAACACAATCTATTAACATAGCAAGACTCATGAAGAAAGTACCCTAATAAACCAAATCAGAAACTTTAAAAGGGAAATCACACCAGAAACCACAGAAATTTAAAGGATCATCACATTTATAACATGAAACAAAAGAACCCTAAAGAAAGGATAAATTATTAGACTCCTGATAAATTGATAAATTATTCAAACTCCCAAGTTTGAACCAAGAAGATGTGAAACACCTGAATAGACCTATCACTTTAGAAGAAATCGACATTGTAAACAAAAGCCTCGTCCCAAAAAAACAAAAGTGTGGGTCCAGATGGATTCATTAGTGGGTTCTTTCAAACCACTAAAGAAGGCCTACTGCCAGTCCTTTTCAGATTCTTTAAGAAACAGAAGCATTCCCAAACAGGTTCAATGAAACAAATAGGATCCTGGTACCAAAAGCAGACAGAGATGCCACCAAGAGAATTACAGGCTGATGTCCTGTAATGTGATGTTCACCACACAGATGCAAAGATCCTCAACAAAATACTATCAACTAGATGTCATCAAAAAGATCATGTCCCATGACCAAGTAGGTCTCATCCAGAGATGCAAGGGTAGTTTAACATATACAAATCAATCAATACAATAAAACCCTATCAATGAAAAATAAAAATCATATTATCATATCAATAGTAGTATAGAAATCATTTGACAAAATACAGCAACCATGCATGATAAAACTCAAAAAATAGGCATTGAAGAAACTTTCCTCAAAGCTATTTACCACAGTCAATGGGAAAACATACTCAACAGGGAATACTAAAAGCTTTTCCTCTAGGATCTGGCATAAGACAAGGTTCCCCATTCTCACCACTTTAATTCAATATAATATTAAAGTACATTCCATAGCAATTAGGCAAGACAAATATGTCAAGGACATCCAGATAGAAAAGGAAGACATCAAGTTCTTACTATTTACAGATGACATGATACTATATTTAGAAAGTCCTAAAGAATACAAAAATATTTCTAGAGACAATAGATTTATATATAAAAGTGGAAGGCTACTTGGGGCCAGAGAGATAGCATGGAGGTAAGGCATTTGCCTTTCATGCAGAAGGACGGTGGTTCAAATCCTGGCATCCCATATGGTCCCCTGTGCCTTCCAGGGGCGATTTCTGAACATAGAGCCAATAGTAACCCCTGAGCGCTGCTGTGTGTGACCCAAAAACCAAAAACAGGTAGAAGGCTACAAAATTAATATGCAGAAATCCATGGTTTTTTATATACAAATAATAAAAGAATAAAATATATTTATTAAAACCCATTTGCAATTGTGCCTCTGAAAATCAACTACCTTGGAATCAACTTATTATCTGAGAGACTTTCACAAACAAAAATACAAAACACTACATTTAAGAAAAGAAGAGGTACAAGGAAAAGGAAATATCCCCTGCTCATGAAAATGACAATACTTTCCACCCTGTATGGATTCAGTGCAATCCCAATAAGGATACCCATGATGAATTTTGAAGAAATAGATCAAAGACTCCTGAAATTCATATAGAACAATAAAGCCACAAATAGCTAAAGCAATCCTTGGGAAAAAGAAGATGGCAGACATCTTGAAAGATAAAACATTACTGACCAAGCAAGTGGAAGCAAAAATTAAAAATAAGACTATTAAATTAAGAAGCTTCAACATCTCAAAAGAAACAATGACCAGGATATAAAGATCACTCATGGAATGGGAGAAATTATCCATTTACATTGGATAAGGGCTAATATCTAAGATCTATAAGGTACTGGGAGAGCTTACAAAGAAAAAAAATCCAACCTCATCAAAAAATGGGGAGAAAAGATTAACAAAAACTTCCTTAAAGAATAAATATATATGGCCAAAAGGCACATGAAAAAAGCTCCACATAACTAATTATCAGGGATATACAAATCAAAACAACAATGAGATATGATCTCATACCACAAAGATAGGCAAACATAAAAATAACAAGAAAAACCAGTGTTCATGGTAATGTAGGAGAGGATGGTCCAGGCTTTTAAAAAAACAAAATGGACATTTCACACGCACAAAAAAAAAAAAAAACCTAGAAATTAAGCTCCCATATACCACTCCAGGAATATACTATAAGGCCCAAAAAACACAGAACTATACAGCCATTAGAAAAAAGTGAAGTCATGAAACTTGCTTACACATAAATAGACTTGGAGAGTATTATGCTGCATGAAATGAATCCAGAGAGAAAGGAAGAGATATAAAATGATTGCACTCATTTACAGGATATTTTAAAAATATATAATAGGGGACTTGAGCGATAGCACAGCAGTAGGGAGTTTGCCTTGCATGCAGCTGATCCAGGACGGACCTTGGCTTAATCCCCGGCATCCCATATGGTCCCCCAAGCCAGGAGTGATTTCTGAGCATAAAGCCAGAGTAACCCCTGAGCATCACAGAGTGTAGCCAAAAACAGCAAACGAAAATAATGGAGCAGTGCACTTAGGGCACAGCAAGAATCACTATGACAATAATAGTTGGAAATGATCACTCTGAATAAGAACTGGGTGCTGATAGAAGGTAAAGTAATATAAATGATACCTTTTCAAAAACAGTGTTACAAACCATTATACTGAAAGGGGGAAAGGGCATAAAATAAGAAAGAGGGGAGAAAAGTGCCTATCAGAGAAGCAGTCTGTGGGGAGAGGAGAGAAAAGGGAAATTGATGAAGGTAAATGAACATTGGTGAAGGGATGGATGTTAGAACATTGAATGACTGAAACTCAACCATCCACAAATTTTTAACTCTGTATTCATGGTGATTCAAAAAAATCTCTGTGTCTCCTGTTCCACTAAAGTCGAGAGAACTAAATCATGAATGACATATTCATATAGTAGGTAGAAATGTTGAAAAACAACAAAAAACACAAAGTAAATGTTTTATTAATAGCAGTATATAATTTAAATTTTATATAATCATATATGTTTATGCTATAATATATAATATAGATATGATAAATAACAAAAATATAAAATATTGTCTAATGACATAAATGTTTATATATTTCATATAGCTATAATATAGTTTATATATATATGAATATGTCATACATGTCATCTATATAGGACTTGGTTTTAATTTTAAAGCAATCGAACCAATATTTATATGTGCAAACATATAAGAAATTCTTGAAGAAAATTAAAAGATTCAAACTGTGAGGCTGGAAACAGTTCAAAGAGCTGCAGAGTATATCTGATATACACAGGGCTCTAGGTTCTGTCTCTGGATAGTTCCCAAGCCCTAATTAAACAGCAAACAAAAATAACTAAAAATGCTTCAAATTTTAAATACATAAAGATTTAGGAATTAACGTGATCATAAAATATTCACAATATGGATAGATTTGATTCCTTTAAACATTGACACAAAATATCAAAATAATATTGAACCATATGGAACCTATTTCCTGTCATAAACATTATTTCATCATAGATGCAGCAAAAATTATTCTGCATGTAAGGGAAAATGAAGTTATATGCAAATTCTATTAAAGACATATTGCTATAATAAAAGCAATTAAAATATTTCAAGTTATACTTAAACATAAAGAGTTTTATAATATATTAATTTGAAATATCTATTTTTAATTATTTAATTTATAATTTATATTTAATTATTTGTATTGGAATTTAATTCATTTTTATTTACAAGTGGTCTTAAATGCCAAATCACATGCAACTACTTCTCCACAATTGATTTATATTTCTTTTTTTGTTGTTTGTTTTTGTTTTGGGGTCACAACCGGCAGTGCTCTACACTCAGAAATTGCTCCTGGCAGGCTCAGAGGACCATATTGTATGCCAGATACAAACCACCGTCCTTCTGCATGCAAAGCAAATGCCTTACCTCCATGCTCTCCAGCCCCTGATTTATATTCTTGATATCCAATATACGTATATTTAAAAAAAATTTGTTGATGTATCAAATATCAGAACTATAAATAAAATTACAAATGAATATATTAAATTCTGAAATTCAACTCCCATGTAGACAAAAACGAAAACCATTTTCCAACCAGCTAAAAGTTTTAGAAACATAAAAGTAATAAATATGATAAAATATTATTGTTAACTCAGAAATTTAGTTGGCCAAAATGAAAAGTGTACATGGAACAATATAAATAGAAATAAAAAAGTGTCTGGGTCGGAGCAATAGTGCAGCAATAGGCCATTTGCCTGTCACACAGCTGATTCAGGACGGACCTTGTTTTGATCCCCCAGCGTCCCGAATGGTCACCCAAGCCAGGAACGATTTTTGAGAGCATAGCCAGGAGTAAACCCTGAGCGTCACCGAGTGTGGCCCAAGGGTAAAACGAGAAATAATAAAGTGAAGTAATATCATTAGAAATATGTTTAAATATAAAGTTCTTAATTATAAAAGAAGGTATATCATATTTAAGAAGCTAATAGCATTTAATTACAGAAGTAAAAATACTATTGACTCACGTGATCTGGAGTGTTCGGACCCTGAGGCAAACTAGGACTGAAGGCCATGAGGTCCGCCTTGGGGGGACCCTCCCCCGAGCACACCCTCTGCCGCCTCTGCTGCGACGACGACCAGCTCCCCACCGCGCTGGCGCACACCACGGGGGGCTTGGCCTCCACACTCGCCGCCCCGCGGCCAGGCGCCCAGCAGCGCAGCGCACTGTACAGCAGCAGCGTGAGCACCAGCAGGCTGGACACGGCGCAGATGGCCACGATCAGGTACACGTTCACGTCCACCAGCGCCGCCGCCGCCGCGCCCGCCACCGCCACGCGCGACGGCGCCGCCTGGGGCGCCTGGCCGCTCTCCACCAGCGACAGCAGCACCGTGGCCGTGGCCGTGAGCGCCGGCTCGCCGTGGTCCTTCACCAGCACCAGCAGGCGCTGGCGGGCCGCGTCCGCCTCGTCCAGGCCGCGCGTCGTGCTGATCTCGCCCGTGTACAGCCCCACGCGGAACGGGCTGCGCGCGCCGCCCGCCCCCGGCGCCAGCTCGTACGACAGCCACGCGTTGTAGCCCGAGTCCGCGTCCACGGCGCGCACCTTCGCCACCACGTGGCCCGCGCCCACCGAGCGCGACACCAGCTCGCCGCGCGCGCCCCCCAGCGCGCCCCCCAGCGCGCCCGCGCCCGCCGGCAGCAGCGCGGGCGCGTTGTCGTTCTCGTCCAGCACGAACACCTGCAGCGTCACGTTGCTGCCCAGCGGAGGCACGCCCGCGTCGCGCGCGCTCACCTGGAAGCGCAGCAGCTCCAGCTCCTCGTGGTCCAGGGGCTGCAGCGCGAACACCTGGCCGCTCTCCGCGTGCACCGACACGTAGCTCGACAGCGCGCGCTCGCCCACGCGCCGCTCCACCAGCGCGTACGACACGCGCGCGTTCTCCTGCGCGTCCGCGTCGCGCGCCGACACCGTGAAGATGTGGCAGCCCGGCGCGTTGTTCTCCTTCACGAACACCGTGTACTCGGGCTGCGCGAACGCGGGCGCGTGGTCGTTCACGTCCGACACCTCCACCGACACGCTGGCCGTGGCCCACAGCGCGGGCGAGCCCCCGTCCCTCGCCGTCACCACCACCTGGTAGCTGGATATGTTCTCGCGGTCCAGGGCGCTGTCCAGCACCAGGGAATAGTGGTTCTTGTAGGTGGACACCAGCTTGAAGGGAACGTGGGGCGTCAGAGAGCAGGTGACTTGCCCATTAGCACCAGAATCGCGGTCAAATACATTAATTAAGGCGATGACAGCGCCTAGCTGAGCATCCTCAGAGATCGGAAGAGAGAGAGACGTCACAGTCAACTCTGGAACATTGTCGTTAACATCAAGAACGTCCACAAGAACTGTACTGTGACCAGTCAGTGGGGGATATCCTCTGTCAATCGCTTCTACTCGAATTTTGTATGATTTATTTTCTTCAAAATCAATACGTCCTATTAATGTAATTTCTCCACTCTTGTGATCTATGTAGAACTTGTTTTTTATATCAGGTGAAAGGTCACTTGAGAATGAATAAAAAACATCCCCATTCAAGCCTTCATCTACATCAGAAGCGTTAAGCGTAATTACCAACGTTCCATTAGGAACATTTTCTGACAATTTCAACGAATAGAGTTTCCTATCGAAAGCTGGGGCGTTGTCATTGGCATCCAGGACCTTGACGAGTAATTGAACGGTGCCAGTCAGCTCGGGTTTGCCGCCATCAGTGGCTGTGAGAACTAAATGAAGTTCTGGGAATTCTTCCCTGTCTAAATGTTTCCTTACTACAAGTTCCAGAGGTTTTACCTGTTGTTGGGTGGTAGGTACGTCCAGTGAAAAATATTCATTGGAGCTCAGGGTGTAAGTCAGCAGCGCATTCGGTCCGATGTCAGCATCTGAGGCGCCCTCTAGTGGAAACCGAGAGTCAAGAGGCCTGGATTCCACCATAAAGAGATTCTTTTGTGTTGCTGGAAAAACAGGCGGATTGTCATTAATGTCCTTCACCTCCACCTCCACATGGAAAACCTGCAGCGGCCGGTCCACAATCACCTCCAGGTGGAGGCTGCACTCCGCGCTCCGCCCGCACAGCGCCTCGCGGTCGATCCGAGAATTCACAAACAAAATGCCATTCTGCAGATTCACCTCCAGCAGGTCCCCGTGGTCCTTGGACGCCACCCGGAACAGGCGCGGCACCAGCTCCGCCAGCTCCAGCCCCAGGTCCTGGGCGATGCGGCCCACGAACGTGCCGTGTTTGGCCTCCTCGGGGACCGAGTAGCGGACCTGGCCGCTCCCTGCCTCCCAGGCTGCGAAAATTAGAAAAAACAGTAGTAGATGTCGGTTTCCTGGGTCGCTAACGATCAAATCCACCATCTCAAAAGATTGGCTTTGTAATCTAATCGGAGTTATCTAGTTTCCAAATAAAGAAATCTTCTCATCTCCTTTACTATCTTGATTTTGCTCAGCATTATTCCGTATGGATGAGTTGGGATGTGAAAACGGATGTCCTGGTTTTATCTTGAATAAGGGAAATTTTGTGATGAAGAGCGACATCATGTGGTCCAAATAGTAAGTACGATTTCAAACGTGAACTTTATATTAATGAGACTTTATTTCAACCTCTAAGCTTTCTGCTTTACTTTTGCTAAAATTTATCGAAATGCTTATCAAAGTTGTTTGAGGCATCCTTAGGAGAGACTTGTCTTGAATATTTAATTTCACCATAATTGTGATTTCTATGCCTTGTTAATAGTTTTTTTGTTAATAGTTTTTTAAACAAAGTTTTAAAATAATGACAAACACCCAAATGACAATAAAGTGAGCCATGTTAGCAATAAGCTTTAAAATATTTTGTTCTGAAGAAAAGCTCAGTCCATATTCTTAAATACAGTGATCCTTATTAAGAAAACAACTGGTTCTAGAAAGCCAAAATCTTAACATACTAATGGGAGAAAAAGAGAGAATTGGCTATTTTTCAGAAAGCAAGGAATATAAGCAACTTTCAAAAGAGACATTTCATAGGAAAGCACAGTCCGTTTCTTGTATCAATGAAGGAAATGTTCTATTATAATCTCCAATTTGATTTAAATTATTTTGTAAGTTTGTATCATTAAATACAGATACTCATTTGACCTTTAAGTTAGCCTAGGGTGTTTCAGATTTTTTAGATCTATGTAACAGAGCAAAAGTTCCTAGATGATTTGCTTCCATTTTTCCACAAACAAGTAAAATTATTGTATCTGTTCTAATATTTTCCAAGCATTGTACATACCTAAATTAGTTTCAAATATTGCTTTTATCCTGAAGAATTGTTGTTTGTGGTCTTGTCCACCCCAGTCCAGCTAAATCATAACTTTTCCTAGAAATGATTTCCTGAAAAGTACCTTTTAGTCTAAAGGTGTCACACATTTGGTAGTTTTAAAATAACTTTTGAGGTGAATTTTCTTGATAGACTAATCAAATAGTTGACTACCAAGAGAATTTTTCATAGGTGTTCCCATCTTTTGTTATGGGGACACTATTTAACCATGTTAGACTATTTTCTGTCCAGGTTAGTTAGGGGGTTTCTTATCTATTCATTTCTTCTAGTCCCAAGAATAGTTAAGATATTCAATAATCTTTCAAAAGAAAATTCTCCATTTTAAGAGAACCCAAAATTGCCCAATTCTTGAAAGGCTACAAATAAGGGAAACTTTTTTAAAAATGTCAATTACATATCTTGACTCCATTGAATGTTCTGTTTTCTAAGAAGGTAGTGTCTATAGAGGACTTATATTCTTAGATTTCTAAGAATATGTCAAAGCAACTGATTAGTCTTAATTTAATAAGTACTGAGATTTAAGTTCTCAGATACCCTCCTAGAATTGTTTAAAATATTTATAATTTGATGGCTATGTTTCCCTATTCTAAATAGGGTTTTTAAAGCTTACATTCCACTGTCTACATAAAGGACACTGATTAACATGACAATAGCTTTTGTTACTTTTTTTTACAGTGGCAGGGCCATCAGAATTATGCCAGTGGTGCAAGGGTGGTGGAGCATATTCCAACTAGGGTTTGAAGATGAACTCAAGACCTCACATAAGTCAGATAAGAAGTTGGAGAGATAAAAGAGTGAGTGAGGTATTTGCCTTATATGCAAATTACAGTACAGTCCGTGAGTCCAGTCAAAAGTGATCTCCAAGCAAAGCCAAGAGTAAATAGTGAGCACAGACAGATGTAGTTCAAATACAAAGTCAGGCATATGTCCTACTCTTTAAATCAGTGTCTCCAAAATTTTATAAACCAGAAAGCAATTACCAATATTTCTGCCGTTTCATTTCATGAAAGCAAATACATTTAAGGGAAGAAGTCTCACCTCAACGTGGAGCTTTAGTTACGTCTTGAACTAATATGATAAGTATAAGCTCTCTAAGAAAACAAAGCAAATATTCTGTACATGAAATTTAAAAAATATAGAATTCATAATACTTATCTGACACCTCTTGACTTACAATTCTTCACAGAATATCATACCTAATTTCATTAAGATTCTAATATTTAGGGGCCGGCGTGGTGGCGCTAGAGGTAAAGTGTCTGCCTTGCAAGCACTAGCCAAGGAAGGACTGCGGTTCGATCCCCCGGCGTCCCATATGGTCCCCCAAGCCAGGGGCAATTTCTGAGCGCTTAGCCAGGAGTAACCCCTGAGCATCAAGTGGGTGTGGCCCGAAAAAACAAAAAAAAATTCTAATATTTAAAAACTAGATCTAATTTATATTAGAGAGTTAATGTAAGTACCTACAAGTATCAACTTAATAAATACAACTTTTTTGCCATGGTATGACTGTTTATCACCCCCAATTTTATAGGTAGAAAATTGGAACCAGTAATTGAACAAATATTAATGCTTCACAAAACTAAATTAGTATTGGCAATAGATAACATTACAAAGGATTAGTAATTACAAATCATCATGGCACCAATAGTGAGAACTTTAAATTATGAAAAATAGTCCCCCAAATGAGATATACCATCAAATAAAATTCAAAGAGAAACAGAATGTAAGAGAAAAATATTTTATATTAATTACTTAACCCAGATCCAGATACCTTAAATTAGTCTTTTACATGTATTTGAAGCCAGACAAGCTAAAATAAGTTAAAATAATGAATATCAAATAATTAAAATTGTAATTGGAAGGACTGAAAGAAAGGTGCATACTCTGCATGCAACTGACACAGGTGTGATTCCTAGCATCATATATGAACCCCTGAGTCATGCCATGAATGATCTGAGTCAAGAGCCAGAAAAAGAACCTGAGGATTGTTGGATGTGATCCAAAATTTTAAAAAATTCTGAATTGAGGGGAAATATTTTGAATGTAGAATAGTGATAACCAGCATCTGATACCAGGGTCAAGAATCTAGCTGATCAGTGACTGCAGGAGGCTCTGAGATGTGACAAAAAATGAAAAAAATTAAAAATATAACAATATCTGACACCATTTGTATTAAAAACGAACAATGGAAGACAATTGTCTTGGACATGGTTGACCTGAGTTTGACTTTCAGCATTCCATATTGTACCCTAAGCCAGTAATAAGTCCTGGACTGAATTAACACCTGAGAATGACCTAGTAGTAGACTAAAAAAATAAAAAAACAAAAAATAAAAGTAAAAAACGCCAACAGAATGTTTTTATTATCATTAAATAATATCCAACTAAACGTGTAATAATAGTTATATAGGAAAGTTAATTGATAATTATAGGTCAGAGAAATAGTATAGCAGTTAGGATGCACACTTTGCATGTCCCACCTAGGATAAATCCCCTTGCACCACTGGTCCCCAACTTGGAGGTCCCCTGATACCTCTTGGATTATCCATGTAGTAAGAGCAAGAGCAGCACCACTATTTCAATGGATTGTGGATTCAGCGGTGACAATAGTACGAAGTGTAAGACAGGGCTCTAACACAGCCCAGACGGACTACACTATAACAATAAAAGAAAAAGTACTGACAAATATTGTGTTATAAAACATACTTACTTTAGCACAATGGTCATCTGTTAAATCCTGACGCTCCTCCAATTTCGTCGCAATTGGACAAGGTGGCAAGCTGGGACTGAAGGCCATGAGGTCCGCCTTGGGGGGACCCTCCCCTGAGCACACCCTCTGCCGCCTCTGCTGCGAAGACGACCAGCTCCCCACCGCGCTGGCGCACACCACGGGGGGCTTGGCCTCCGCGCTCGCCGCCCCGCGGCCCGGCGCCCAGCAGCGCAGCGCACTGTACAGCAGCAGCGTGAGCACCAGCAGGCTGGACACGGCGCAGATGGCCACGATCAGGTACACGTTCACGTCCACCAACGCCGCCGCCGCCGCGCCCGCCACCGCCACGCGCGACGGCGCCGCCTGGGGCGCCTGGCCGCTCTCCACCAGCGACAGCAGCACCGTGGCCGTGGCCGTGAGCGCCGGCTCGCCGTGGTCCTTCACCAGCACCAGCAGGCGCTGGCGGGCCGCGTCCGCCTCGTCCAGGCCGCGCGTCGTGCTGATCTCGCCCGTGTACAGCCCCACGCGGAACGGGCTGCGCGCGCCGCCCGCCCCCGGCGCCAGCTCGTACGACAGCCACGCGTTGTAGCCCGAGTCCGCGTCCACGGCGCGCACCTTCGCCACCACGTGGCCCGCGCCCACCGAGCGCGACACCAGCTCGCCGCGCGCGCCCCCCAGCGCGCCCGCCGGCAGCAGCGCGGGCGCGTTGTCGTTCTCGTCCAGCACGAACACCTGCAGCGTCACGTTGCTGCCCAGCGGAGGCACGCCCGCGTCGCGCGCGCTCACCTGGAAGCGCAGCAGCTCCAGCTCCTCGTGGTCCAGGGGCTGCAGCGCGAACACCTGGCCGCTCTCCGCGTGCACCGACACGTAGCTCGACAGCGCGCGCTCGCCCACGCGCCGCTCCACCAGCGCGTACGACACGCGCGCGTTCTCCTGCGCGTCCGCGTCGCGCGCCGACACCGTGAAGATGTGGCAGCCCGGCGCGTTGTTCTCCTTCACGAACACCGTGTACTCGGGCTGCGCGAACGCGGGCGCGTGGTCGTTCACGTCCGACACCTCCACCGACACGCTGGCCGTGGCCCACAGCGGGGGCGAGCCTCCGTCCCTCGCCGTCACCACCACCTGGTAGCTCGGCACGTTCTCGCGGTCCAGGGCGCTGTCCAGCACCAGGGAATAGTGGTTCTTGTAGGTGGACACCAGCTTGAAAGGAACATTGGGTCTCAGAGAGCAGGTCACTAGTCCGTTCTCCCCTGAGTCTAGATCAGACACACTAATAAGCGCTATGGCAGTGCCCATTGGAGAGTCCTCTCGGACTGGTAAGGATAAGGAAGTCAATATAATATTCGGAGCATTATCATTTTTATCCAAAACTCTCACTGTAACAGTGCAATGTCCTACCATCGGAGGGTGGCCTTTGTCAGTCGCATCAATGGTCATTTTGTATAAATTTACTTTTTCAAAATCTAATTTGCGATTAATTGCTATTTCTCCAGTATTAGGGTCTATTTTAAACTTATCACGAATCATAGGTGGAACCAGTCTATTAAAAGAATATGAAATCTCTCCATTAGTTCCTTCATCAGGATCAGACGCATTCAGTCTGAGAATGATTGTTCCGTTTTCTGAGTTTTCGAAAATCCTTACTTCGTATTCAGACTGTTCAAAACTAGGCGCGTTGTCGTTCACATCCAGCACAGTGATCAGCAGCTGGACAGTTCCCGTCAGCTCGGGCTGGCCTCCATCCGTGGCAATGAGGAGTAAATTATGCTCCGAAGTTTTTTCTCTGTCCAAGGATTTCCTTAACACGAGCCCAATTGGGTCATTTCCGTCGTTGTTTGTTTTTTCATTTAGGGCGAAATATTCACTGGAGGTGAGTTTATACGTTACTATGGAATTAGAGCCTACATCAGCATCCGTTGCGCCCTCTAGTGGAAATAATGAATCTAGCAGCCTAGATTCATAAATCTGTACTCTTTGTTCCTTCACTGGGAATACAGGCGGATTATCATTAATGTCCTTCACCTCCACCTCCACATGGAAAACCTGCAGTGGCCGCTCCACAATCACCTCCAGGTGGAGAGTACACTCCGCCCTCCGCCCGCATAGCGCCTCGCGGTCAATCCGAGAATTCACAAACAAAATGCCATTCTGCAGATTCACCTCCAGCAGGTCCCCGTGGTCCTTGGACGCAACCCGGAACAGGCGCGGCACCAGCTCCACCAACTCTAGCCCCAGGTCCTGGGCGATGCGGCCCACGAACGTACCGTGTTTGGCCTCCTCGGGGACCGAGTAGCGGACCTGGCTGCTCTCTGCCTCCCAGACTGCGATGAGCAGAAGCGAGAGCAGCAGTAACCGGGATCCCAGTCGTTCCTCATGAGTAATGACCATGTCCAATTCTGGTTTTATTTCCATCCAAATCGCTTCTTTGGAATTTTAAATGAAATTTCTACGATCTTAAGTCTGTTAATCCAATTCCTCTGCGCCTTCCATCATTCAGTATTCGTAGAAAGATGCAGTAATAGGAAGAATAGAGTTTGAGTAACAACAGGATATAACTTCGTGGTAGACAGCGACATCATGTGGCTTCAGAGGTAAGTAGATATGAATTTACATCACCGCCTTGCTGGATGGTTTTTAAAGTTAAAATATGTATTTCTTCTTTTTATTTTTATAGTAAATATTTTCATGATTTATTCTAGAAAGTGGGCATTATCTTTTATGACTTATTAAAGAGGGTAAAGCATTTTTACGCAAGGAGAAGCACTTTCTGCCCAATATTTCAAGTTATAGTATTAGTTTAGAATATTTAAGTATAATACAAACTTGATTTGAAGATTAGAAATACAAAATGTCTCACAAATTTTACGTACAAAAGAAGCATGTACATAATCTCTATCACAAGACATGCTGTTATATTTCGTTCTGTGAAAAGAATGTAATATAAATTAATTGTAACTAAAACTTTAATACCTCAGAGGATTTTTAAGTCCATTCTTTGTTCAATAGATCATCTAGTCAAAATATTTTCACTCTCTATAAGGAAGTCCTTACTCAAGGCTAGGGTCACTCTCCTTCTAAAGGGGACAGCCCTAACTCGTCATCTTCAAAACTCAATGTTTGTTAGACTTGTGAATTGTGCATAAAAAATAATAAAATCTTTTAAGACAAAAAAATATCTTCACTCTACTAATCAAAGATGCAAATATTTGTGCATAACTTACATTTTAGTGTTTTTACTACTACTATTGAACAATTGCCTTCATGTGTTACTCTATTAATGTTATTCCAGTGTAAACTCTTCCCATTCTTCTCTATAACTCTAATAATTCAACTGCTCCTAAATGTGCTCTACTTTTACCTTCAACGTCATATTCCTATAAACTTAAAGTTTAACTTCCAATATTTCAAATAAAATATTGAAGGTACTTACTGAACTACATTTATTCTGCCTCCTTTTGGTTTATTTTGGGTCAGTTACTTCTGGCTATGCTCTCAGAAACCACTCCTGGCTCAATGCCAGGAATTGAACCCAGGTCCTTTCTGGGTTAGTCGTGTGCAAGGCAATGCCCTACCACTGTGCTATCACTCGGCCCCTTATTCTGCCTTTTCTCTTGAGCTAATTGTTACTTTTACTCATATAACTTGTGGGAAATCATTTGGTTAAAAATTGAAGGCATGGGGGTTTCTTAATTTAAAGATTTTAAGGAGAAATAATTATACCCCAAATTTTATACATTTGAAATTCATACTTATTTGAATGAATATTATATACAATGTTAATTATTTTTTCTGCAATATTCAAAGTCAATATACAGTTCACCTGGCTTTTCACATACCATAATGTTCTAATTAATATTCAAAAATTAAAAATTTCAAAAAAATAAAGTTCATTCTATGTGACCAAAAGCCAATACTCTTCTTTTATTTTTCCAAAGGTCTCTGATGTAAAATATATATTTAGAAAATAAAGGTCATTTTTTATATATAGTACATAAAAGTAAGAAAGAACAATAAATATGAAGAATTTATAACCATTCAAGGTTACAATTTTACCAACTAGGAAAATTCACCATTTGAGCCAATATAAAAATTAGTAAATTTAGTTGAAGGGTGATAGTTCAGTAGGCAAGATGCTTGCCTTGCACAAGGCAGGCCAGGTTTTGATCCCCATCAAACCATACGGTCCCTTGAGTCCCAGAAATAGTGATCCCAAAGAATAGAGACAGGAGTAATCCCAGAGCACCACTGGGTGTAGCAAAAAAAATGGAAAGGAAGTATGTGTATAATATCTCTAGAAAAAAATGCAATTTTTGAAATCTTCAAAGTGTTGAGTTAAGTGCCCTGATATTAAAAGTGTTAAGCTGGGGCCGGTGAGGTGGCGCTAGAGGTAAGGTGTCTGCCTTGCAAGCGCTAGCCAAGGAATGACTGCGGTGTGATCCCCCGGTGTCCCATATGGTCACCCCCAAGCCAGGGGCAACTTCTTAGCCAGGAGTAACCCCTGAGCATCAAATGGGTGTGGCCCAAAAAAAAGTGTGAAGCTAACATTTTCAAATTTTAAATATATATTATTTTTATAAAACTTATTAAACAAATCTATGCAATATATCATTGATACATAAAAATAAATATCTTCTAAAGTTTGAAAGGACAACTGTTCAAATTTTTCAAAATCATTCACTGATATATTGTTATTCCTCAAAAAAGAAAGAGAAACTCATAAATATATTAAAAACATTTCTGGTGAGACTTCCAAATAAATAATAACTGAAATATCTTACAGGTATCTTCCAAAAAGCTATTATAAAAACTGAACATGGTGCTTATGAATGTAACTTAGCAGTGGTGGGGTTTGGATCACATACAGGGTGAATTTAATTTACAAAGAATACATTCTATCAACAAAAATATTAATTCATTAACTATAACCTGAAAATCTGAAGATTAGAGAAAAACTAGTATAAAATAATTATCTCTGAGAAAGTAAAATAATACAGTGGGTAAGGCACTGGCCTTGTATGCAGTAAAACCAGATTCCATCACCAGAATCACTTAAGGTTAACAAAGCAACTTCAAGAGTGATTCCTGAAGGCAAGGCTAGGAGTTACCCTGAACACCACAACCAAAATATGTGTATATTAAATTATCTCCATCAAACGTATATAATTAGCTATAATTATGTACTTGAATTAGAAACAAAAGTATACATCGAAGTAATACTGAATTAATCTGTCAATTAAAAGCCAGAAATCAATAGAGTAGGTAAAGAGAAATATCTTTTGTTTATATATTAAAATAAACATAGGTATTAAAATAACTCTAAATAAGATTTTGAAACTCACAGTATCTGTAGATCCTGGACCCTGAGGAAGGCTGGGACTGAAGGCCATGAGGTCCGCCTTGGGGGGACCCTCCCCAGAGCACACCCGCTGCCGCCTCTGCTGCGAAGACGACCAGCTCCCCACCGCGCTGGCGCACACCACGGGGGGCTTGGCCTCCGCGCTCGCCGCCCCGCGGCCCGGCGCCCAGCAGCGCAGCGCACTGTACAGCAGCAGCGTGAGCACCAGCAGGCTGGACACGGCGCAGATGGCCACGATCAAGTACACGTTCACGTCCACCAGCGCCGCCGCCGCCGCGCCCGCCACGGCCACGCGCGACGACGCCGCCTGGGGCGCCTGGCCGCTCTCCACCAGCGACAGCAGCACCGTGGCCGTGGCCGTGAGCGCCGGCTCGCCGTGGTCCTTCACCAGCACCAGCAGGCGCTGGCGGGCCGCGTCCGCCTCGTCCAGGCCGCGCGTCGTGCTGATCTCGCCCGTGTACAGCCCCACGCGGAACGGGCTGCGCGCGCCGCCCGCCCACGGCGCCAGCTCGTACGACAGCCACGCATTGTAGCCCGAGTCCGCGTCCACGGCGCGCACCTTCGCCACCACGTGGCCCGCGCCCACCGAGCGCGACACCAGCTCGCCGCGCGCGCCCCCCAGCGCGCCCGCCGGCAGCAGCGCGGGCGCGTTGTCGTTCTCGTCCAGCACGAACACCTGCAGCGTCACGTTGCTGCCCAGCGGAGGCACGCCCGCGTCGCGCGCGCTCACCTGGAAGCGCAGCAGCTCCAGCTCCTCGTGGTCCAGGGGCTGCAGCGCGAACACCTGGCCGCTCTCCGCGTGCACCGACACGTAGCTCGACAGCGCGCGCTCGCCCACGCGCCGCTCCACCAGCGCGTACGACACGCGCGCGTTCTCCTGCGCGTCCGCGTCGCGCGCCGACACCGTGAAGATGTGGCAGCCCGGCGCGTTGTTCTCCTTCACGAACACCGTGTACTCGGGCTGCGCGAACGCGGGCGCGTGGTCGTTCACGTCCGACACCTCCACCGACACGCTGGCCGTGGCCCACAGCGGGGGCGAGCCCCCGTCCCTCGCCGTCACCACCACCTGGTAGCTCGACACGTTCTCGCGGTCCAGGGCGCTGTCCAGCACCAGGGAATAGTAGTTCTTGTAGGTGGACACCAGCTTGAAGGGCATATTTGGATTTAGTGAGCAGGTGACTTGTCCATTGGCACCAGAGTCGCGGTCAGACACGCTGATCAAGGCTATCACGGTACCCAGAGGAGCATCTTCTTGGACTGGCAGAGATAGTGAGGTTAGGTCTATCTTCGGAGTATTATCATTCTCATCCAGGATTTTTACTATTACTTTACAGTGTCCAGTTAATGGGAATGTACTTTTGTCTACAGCATCAATATTAATTTCATATAATTTACAATCTTCGTAATCCAATTCTCCATTTACTCTTATTTCCCCACTATTCGAATTAATTATAAATTTAGATTTTACTTCGTCAAGAACAAGGTTACTAAAGAAGTAAACTATTTCCTTATTAATGCCCTCATCTGCATCAGAAGCATTCAGTTTAATAACTAACGTACCATTTGGAGCACTTTCCAGTAATCTTACATTATAAACTGGTTTATCAAATTCTGGCGCGTTATCATTTGCATCCAACACAGTAACCAATAATTGAACTGTACCTGTTAATTCAGGTTTTCCTCCATCAATTGCAATCAGTACTAAGTGATGTTGTGGCGTTTCTTCTCTATCTAATGTTTTCTTTAAAACAAGTTCCAAAGTAGTTGTTTCTTCATTTGTTTTAACATCCAAGTCAAAATTTTCATTAGTATTTAACTTGTACCTCAACTCTGCATTTACTCCGATATCCATATCAGATGCGCCCTCTAGTGGAAACCGGGAATCCACAATTCTTGACTCCAAGATAAATAATCTTTGTTCTCTGAAGAATCTTGGCGGATTGTCATTAATGTCCTTCACCTCCACCTCCACATGGAAAACCTGCAGCGGCCGGTCCACAATCACCTCCAGGTGGAGGCTGCACTCCGCGCTCCGCCCGCACAGCGCCTCGCGGTCGATCCGAGAATTCACAAACAAAATGCCATTCTGCAGATTCACCTCCAGCAGGTCCCCGTGGTCCTTGGACGCCACCCGGAACAGGCGCGGCACCAGCTCCGCCAGCTCCAGCCCCAGGTCCTGGGCGATGCGGCCCACGAACGTGCCGTGTTTGGCCTCCTCGGGGACCGAGTAGTGGACCTGGCCGCTCCCTGACTTCCAGGACACGAGAAGCAGAAGCCACAGAAACAGGCACGGAGAACCCAGATTTCTTCTCGGGGAATATATCATTGCAAATTCGTTGCACCTTTCTAATGTCTATTGCACTTCCACACAAAATCTTTATAAAGCTAAATTTCCAAAATGTTAGAATTTTAGTCCTCACCTTTTCTCCTTCAACTGCAGAGTAAAAATGGAGTACCCTTTTCTTTCTAAGACTGTGAACATTCGTTATAAATGGAAAATAAAGAACGACAAACTTGTGGTTTCCAGCGCCATCATGTGGATATAAAGTGAGTTTTTACTTTGTCATGCATTACCTAAATATTTCTCAATTTCAATGAATTTCATCTATCTATAATTCTCCTAATTCTAAAAAAAAAATATTCAATGCAATATATCAATTTTTATTAAAATATTAAGAAATCAACACCAACAAAGCCTTACTTAGTTTTAGTCTGTAGTTTACTGTATATTCCCTAACAGACCTCAAATGGTTTTAAATAATTACTCAATTTTATGTTCCTACCTATTATTTGTATATATTTGTATATATTATTTTATGTTCTTACCTATTATTTTCTTTATTTATGTTACAACTTTACTACTCATATACTGTATCAATTACTCGTAGAAAATTAACATTCCTATTTGCAATAGTTAACACCAAAATTTTGGCATTATTTTCAAAATAATCAAAACCTTTTTTAATGATATTCCTGTTTGAATTCCGTTATTGAAATATTATATTTTCAAATTGTTGCCAATCCATTTTTTCTATTAATATCACCTACCTACATTGGTTTTGATTCATAATCATGGTACAAATTTTAATTTCCTAGAAGTTCAAATCACAGTCATATTTGTAAGCACCTTGAAGTCAGATTTATCAAATTAGCATTTCTTCAAATGAAAATCATTGATAGTATAAAATACAACAGCCCATGTTTTATATAGCAAATAAAACAATTATTCTTGTCTATAGATAACTTAATTCACAAAATGCTTAAAGTTCCTATAAAAGTCCCTTAAATTTTTATTAAAATTAAAACATTGTAAACAAGTAACAATATTAGCTGTGCTGTGATCATTTCTCCTCTTTTTAATCCTGCAAGCTTCCTTTGCTACATGATATTGACTTAGGCTTCACTCAGTAAATATGCCAAAAAGAAAATGCCCAAAGAAGAAAACACCTCTAGCATTACCTCCACTGAAAAAGTATTAAACCGTCTACTTGTTTCGATTCAGAACCATGAATACCTTAGAAAACTTTTCGTAAAGGCACTTGACAGTGCTCAGGGGTTACTCCTAGTTCTGGGCACAGGGTTCAGTCCTAGCGATATTTGGAGATCATGTAGTGATGGGAGATTGAAGTAGGGTCAAGAGAGCAAGGCAAATGACCTAATCCCTGCACTATCACTTGACCCCTCTTAAATATTACAAAATCATGCTTTTCTGAGAAGATAAAGGTATACAGGATATCAATAATTCTAAACTTAACACTTTTACATGTGAGGAATAAATGCCAAATATATTTGCTTCATTTTTTAATTATATGTAAAAGTACTCTTTTGTGTCAATATTTAAGACAACTGTGGGGGTACTGGTACAATTATAAGCATCTGGAAATTAAATAATTCTAAACTACATATAATTAAATTAATTCAATTTCTATTATACAGAGTAGCAATTTCAAGAATAAGTAATTGAATTTGTTTCTCATATAGTCTTTAATAGTATATTAACCATGTCACTTAGGTTTAATGATTCTTACTGTCTCTACTGTTTGTTTTTGGGGGGGAGTTTGGGTCACACCTGGCAGCACTCAAAGGTTACTCCTGGCTCTGTGCTCAGAAATCACCCCTAGCAGGCACGGGGGACTATATGGGATGCTGGGATTAGAATCACCATCCTTCTGGATGTAAGGCAAATTCCTTACCTCCAGGCTATCTCTCTGGCCCCTGTCTCTACCATTTTGATGCCCCTCACATAATCCAAACATCAAATAATATGACCAATAATCAATTCTGTAGACTCAATGAGTTATTTATTATATATCTTAAAAGTTTTAACATAAGATGGGGCTGGAGCAGTGGCACAGCAGTATGGTGTTTGCCTTACACAAGCTGACCTAGGACTGCAGATTGATCCCCAGGAGTCGCATATGATTCCCCAAACCAGGAGCAATTTCTGAGCGCATAGCCAGGACTAACCCCTGAGCATCACCAGGTGTGCCCCCCGCAAAAAAGGATTATGAAAAATGTGCATTAAAATGAGTTAGTTTGGGACTGGAGAGATAGCACAGCAGTAGGGCATTTGCCTTACTTACATAGGCCAACCCAGGATGAAACAGGGTTTGATCCCCAGCATCCCATATGGCCCCCTGAGCCTACCAGAGTGATTTCTGAGCACAGAGCCAAGAGTAACCCCTGAACGCCAGCAAATGTGGCCCAAAAATTAAAAATAATTTTAATAAAAAAAAATGAGTTAGTGGGGCCCAAGTGATAGCACAGTGATAGGGCATTTGCCTTGCACGCAGCCAATCTAGGATACACCTTGGTTTGATCCCTAGGCATCCCATATCGTCCCCCAAGCCAGGAATGATTTCTAAGAGCATAGTTAGAAGTAACCCCTGAGTGTCACAGAATGTGGCCAAAAAAGCAAAAATAATAATAATAAGTTTGTTTATTTTTTCTTTAATTATTGAGCCAGGATTAATATGAAATTTCAAATTTATTCTATAAATAAAATTTTCCTTAAGAAAGTAAATATTAGGGGACTGGAGAGATAGCATGAAGGTAAGGCATTTGCCTTGCACGCAGAAGGTTGGTAGTTCGAATCCTGACATCCCATATGATCCCCCGAGCCTGCCAGGAGTGATTTCTGAGCATAGAGCCAGGAATAACTCCTGAGTGCCGCCAGGTGTGACAAAAAAAATTTTTTAATTAAATATTAAGTATTTTTAAATGATAGTATTATTTAAGAAGATATGCATGCAAATTTAAAGTATATTTTCAGTTCATATTAAAGTACTTAATGAAATAATGCCATCACCAGTATTATATTTTCATTTTGTATTTGTTGCATGTAAATATGTAGATATCACAAGAAAATCTAGTTACTTAACTTGTCTTAATATTTATTATATTATACTACCAAATTATCACTTACCTTTGTCTTTGAATACTCAATATTTCCTGAGTTTATTTTATAACAAATTCTTTAGTCTTTTTTTTTTTTTTGGTTTTTCGGCCACACCCAGTGACGCTCAGGGATTACTCCTGGCTATGCGCTAGGAAATTGCTCCTGCTTGTGGAATCACATGGGATGATGCGTGATCGAACCGCGGTCCATCCTAGGCTAACACTTTCAAGGCAGACGCCTTACCTCTAGTGCCAACACTCTGGCCCCCAATTCTTTAGTCTTAATTCAGGAGCTATCTTTATCGGTAGAGAAAATTCTCTATATCTTCTTTTTCAATTACTCTACTTACATTTGGGGGAGCGAATTGATAGTGCTTAGGGGAGTTATCCTGGCTCTTTCTTCAGGGATCACTTGTGGCAAATTTAGGGGGCCATATAAAGTACTAGGAGTTGGACCCAGATTTGTAGCTTGCAAGGCAAATATTCTCATACTATTGCTCTGGCCCCATATTTGCCCAAAAAGCATGTATTTCCTTTTTTGTTTGTTTGTTTGTGAGTCACTCCCAGTGGCACTCATGGGTTATTCCTGGCTCTGTGCTCAGAAATCACTCCTGGCAAGCTCAGGGGATCATATGGAATGCCAGAAATCAAACCGGGGTCTGTGCGGGGTTGGCTGCGAGCAAGGCAAAAGCCCTACCTCTGTGAGCCCCTTTCTGCTCTTTCTTTTACCTTAACATATTTTTAAGTAAATTTCATTCAATAAAACTTATCTCACTTCAAAAACTAATAGTAATATTGAATTAATCTGCTAAAGATTTATGAACAAATTTATGAACAAAAATAGATGAATCAAGTTTGACCCTAAAATTCTGTTACATGCAGAAAACAATTCTATAAAAACACATCATGTGCCCAGAGTCTAATTCTATCTGCCTATAAAATATTATAAATATAGATTAATATTATATACCCAATCTAGAGAGAATGCCTGAGAATATATTAAAAGTACACCTGAATGGGACAGAGAGATAACATGGAGGTAGGGTATTTGCCTTGCATACAGAAGGATGGTGGTTCGAATCCCAGCATCCCATATGGTCCCCCAAGCCTGCCAGGAGCAATTTCTGAGTTCATAGCCAGGAGTAACCCCTGAGCGCTGCCAGGTGTAACCCAAATACCAAAAAAAAAAAAAAAAAGTACTCCTAAAAATGCCAGGAAGGTAGCTCAAAGTGCAGGAAGTATGTTTTGCAATGATTTATTGTACTCACAATCTATAACCACTACCAGGAATGACCAAAATTTAAATTATTTTAAAAAGCAAAAGAACCCCTGAGAGAACAAGAAGTAAATTAATAAAATAGATATATTCACAATATTTCATTAATGTCAAATGATCTTATTTGAAGATATAGGAGAACTGTTTCATACAAGAAGTATCTGTGTAATTACTTCATTTAAACACTGTGTTTACAAAGTTGTTCATGATAAGCATGTAATAACTTAATTTTATTCTTTATATTCATTTTAATATCTATATGTCCATGTTAAAGTTTTGCATCTCTAGATTAGTGTATTCATCATTAAAATTAGGGAAAGAATGATTTCTGAGGAAATTTAATTAGACCTAATTAAATTCTAGGAAAAGTGAGTGAAGCCTCAGTACTGCAAGACTCTTATGGTATTAGCCAAATTCTATGATGATAAAGAAGAAAAGGAGGTAATTAAATGATAAACTTCATTAAGTTTGATTTCCATAATTCAGTCAGGAGGAGGGAGTTTTAAAATAAAGTATAAAATTCTCATTCTACTATATGCTTACTAACTTTAACATATACAAAACTACAAAATATACTTGGGAAGTGGGGAACACAAGATATGCAGAAGATTTTAAAAGATCAAAGTAATATATAATAAAGGAAAAGAAATAAAATATTTTTCAGCACCTGCCCAGTGGTTCCCAACTGTGAGAAACCTGAGTGTTGCCTTCCGTGTTTTTCTACTGTCCTGTCTCCTGAACCTCTTGTGAGTGGGCCGAAAAGGACCCAGCAAAATCGCTCTCCTAGAGGCTCCAGAAGAGCATGCTTCACGGCCTTGCACTCTCTCTAATGAAAGAACGCCACTGCAACACACAGAAAAAAATCAAACAAGGAACTGTGCTGGATCTCTGAAGCCCAGCTTATCTCCCTGGACTGTCTTTTCTGCTGTGTGCTCGGGCCTAAGATTTGATCCTGTGAGTGGCTTCATCCACGAAGGGATCCCCCTCACTGGAAGCAAGTCAACCTGCCCAGAAAGGGTGGAGCCAGAGGAGTGTGGCCGTGCACATCATTTAGCCAATGAATGCCACCACAACATGTAGAAAAACCCACAATACAAGTGTGACAATGGGGAAATATGCAGGCCAGCACCAGGCATAGAGAATGAAGATGCAACTCTGATAACTGGAAAATGGCTAACCAACTAGTCAGTCTCTCAGATATGGAGTTTAGAGAATATGGAGGATGCTCACAGAACTCAAAGAAAGCATGGATCGAGTTGAACAGAACACTAATAAGAACCAAGAAAATATGAAGACAGAAATCAGAAAACTCCAAACTGAAGTAACAGGTCAAATAACAGGTCTGAAAAACTCAGTAAACAAATTAAATGACAAAACAGATAACCTCTCCATCAGGGTAACAGAAGCTGAGGATAGAATTAGTGCACTGGAAAATGAGATACATAACAACTCCATACAGCAGAAGAGATTGGAAAAAGCCTTAAAGCAAATGAACAGACATTGGAAACATTAGTCAAAGAATGTCAATAGATGAAAATAGAAGTCTATGATAAGCTCAACAGAAACAACTTAAGAATCATTTCAGGAATGCAAGGTAGTTTAACATCAGCAAATCTATCAACATAATACACAACATCAACAACAAGAAAAATAAAAATCACATGATCATATCAATAGATGCAGAAAAAGCATTTGATAAGGTCCAACACCCATTCTTGATCAAAACTCTCAGCAAGATGGGAACAAAAGGAACCTTTTTCAATATAGTTAAGGCCATCTACCACAAGCCAGTGGCAAATATTATCCTCAATGGATAAAAACTAAAAGAATTCCCTCTTAATTCTGGCACAAGGCAAAACTGTCCTCTCTCACCACTCCTCTTCAACATAGCACTGGAAGTACTTGCTATAGCAATTAGGCAAAAAAAGATATCAAGGGAATCCAGATAGGAAAGGAAGAAGTCAAGCTCTCACTGTTTGCAGATGACATGATACTCTACTTATAAAACCTTAAAGACTCTACCAAAAAGTTTCTAGAAACAATAGACTCATATAGCAAAGTGGCAGGCTACAAAATTAACACACAAAAATCAATGGCCTTTCTATATACCAATAATAATAGGGAAGAAATGGACATTAAGAAAACAACCCCATTCACATTAGTGCCACACAAACTCAAATATCTTGGAGTCAACTTGACCAAAGATGTGAAGGACCAATACAAATAAAACTATAAAACTCTGCTCCAAGAAATAAGATAGGACACACGGAAATGGAAACACATACCCTGCTCATGGATTGGCAGAATTAACATCATTAAAATGGCAATACTCCCCAAAGCATTGTACAGATTTAATACAATCCCCATGACATTCTTCAAAGAAGTGGATCAAGCACTTTTGAAATTCATTTGGAACAATAAACACTCTCAAATAGCTAAATCAATCGTTGGGAAAAACAATATGGGAGGCATTACTTTCCCCAACTTTAAACTGTATTACAAAACAATAGTCATCAAAACAGCATGGTATTGGAATAAAGACAGGCCCTCAGATCAGTGGAATAGGCTTGAGTACTCAGAGAATGTTTCCCAGACATACAATCACCTAATCTTTGATAAAGGAGCAAGAAATCTTAAATGGAGCAAAGAAAACCTCTTCAACAAGTGGTGTTGGCACAACTGGCTAGCCATTTGCAAAAAAGCGAACTTAGATCCCCAGCTAACATCATGTATGAAGGTAAAATCCAAATGGATTAAAGACCTCGATATCAGACCTGATACCATAAGGCATGTATAACAACACATAGGTAAAACACTCCATGACATTGAGACTAAACGCATCTTCCAGGAGGAAACTGCACTCTCCAAACAAATGAAAACAGAGATTAACAGATGGGAATATATTAAGCTGAGAAGCTTCTGCACCTCAAAGGAAATAGTGCCCAGGATACAAGAGCCACCCACTGAGTGGGAGAAACTATTCACCCAATACCCATCAGATAAGGGGCTAATTTCCAAAATATACAAGGCACTGATAGAACTCTACAAGAAAAAAAAAACATCTAACCCCATCAAAAACTGGGAAGAAGAAATGGACAGACATTTTGATAAAGAAGAAATACAAATGGCCAAAAGGCACATGATAAAATGCTCCACATCCCTAATCATCAGGGAGATACAAATCAAAACAACTATGAGGTACCACCTCACACCACAGAGATTGGCACACATCACAAAGAATGAGAACAAGCAGTGTTGGCAGGAATGCAGAGAGAGAGGAACTCTTACCCACTGCTGGTGGGAATGTCATCTAGTTCAACCTTTCTGGAAAGTGATACAAAGATTCCTCCAAAAACTGGAAATTGAGTTCCCATATAATCCAGCTATACCACTCCTAGGAATATACCCTAGGAACACAAAAATACAATACAAAAATCCCTTCCTTACACCTATATTTATTGCAACACTATTTACCATAGCAAGACTGGAAACAACCAAGATGCCCTTCAAAAGATGAATGGCTAAAGAAACTGTGGTACATATACACAATGGAATATTATGCAGCTGTCAGGAGAGATGAAGTCATGAAATTTTCCTATACATGGATGTACATGGAATCTATTATGCTGAGTGAAATAAGTCAGAGAGAAAGATGCGGAATGGTCTCACTCATTTATGGGTTTTAAGAAAAATGAAAGACATTCTTGCAATAATTTTCAGAGACAAAAGAGAGGAGGGCTGGAACTTCCAGCCCACTTCATGAACCTCACCACAAAGAGTGATGAGTTTAGTTAGAGAAATAACTACATTGTGAACTATCCTAACAATGAGAATGTATGAGGGAAATAGAAAGCCTGTCTAGGGTACAGGTGGGGGTGGGCTTGGAAGGAGGGATATTTGGGACATTTGTGGTGGGAATGTTGCACTGGTAATGGGGGTGTCCTCTTATATGACTGAAACACAACCACAATCATGCATGTAACCAAGGTGTTTAAATAAAAAATATTATTTAAAAAATAAATAAAATATTTATTTTAACCTTTTTCACAAATAACTATGCATCTGTCTGGTTTTTATCCATCTCTGAAGAAAAATAACTACATCTAGAACTATAGATTTTTTGTTTTGTTTTGTTTTGTTTTTTGGGCCACACCTGTTTGACGCTCAGGGGTTACTCCTGGCTATGTGCTCAGAAATCGCCCCTGGCTTGGGGGGGACCATATGGGACGCCGGGGGATCGAACCGCGGTCCTTCCTTGGCTAGCACTTGCAAGGCAGACACCTTACCTCCAGCGCCACCTACCCGGCCCCCAAACTATAGATTTTCATTCACAATCTCCAGAACTTAACACACAATTATCAAATTTATCTATTAAGAGGCTCATGACTAAAATTCACAATATAGTATGCATGCAGGTGATCCAAATGTTAGGATAATTGGACAGATAACTTGTAAGTAAAATATTAAAAGTATAATAAGCAAATAATTTTACAAAGAAGTAAGCTATGTTTCAATAGAAATTTTAAATTCTAAGATCAATATCATCGTCGTTGTTTAGATTCAATTGGTAATAATATTTATTATTAATCTATTATTATTTTTTTTAATTTTTTTTTCCTATTAATTTCTTTTTTTTATTAATTATTTTTTTTATTATTTTAATTATGACAACAAAGATGCAAAGAAAGAGGACAGGGTAAAGTTACAGTGGAAGCCCAATCACCCATAAACAGGATTCTCAGTAGTTCCATCGATGATATCCCAGCCTTGAACTTTCAGCCAAAGAACATTAAGAAAAACAAAACTGAACCCATGTACAATACAATTACTTTGTCCCTCAAATCCCCAGTTGTAGTACATATTGTTTCTTAGCAGCACACCATATAATCTAAAGATATTAGACTTATGTAACTCTTTAAACATTGAGGGCAAAGAACATTTATCTAGTTCCATGCACATGCTTACTAGTTTAAGTTAACCTCAAAAGTTTTAATGGGTTGTTTTTCTTAAGGATTGGAGTCAAGAGAACATAGTAAAAAACGATATTAAAGTGGCATTTGTTTGCATAGGCCCACCAAAACATAAGGGACATGGAAAGACAAATTATGGTCTAAATACATGGAGACCCTACCCCTGAAGTTTCCTGGCACAGGACTGACTCTAGGCTCCAGGCAAACTAGTTTGTCCAATTCAAGTCATAGTCTGTAGTGGCAATACACCTCCATTCCTCACATAGTCTCTGTTGTTGGTATCATTCTTCTGTATTAAAGATCCTGGAGTCTGCATATCCCATATTGCAGTCAGGATGGTGCAGAGCATCCTCTCGTTTCACCTCACACTTAAGGGGCAATAGAGAGAACCATGTCCTGTAGAGCAGGTCATCGTTGTTGTCATGTCTTCTCGCAGGTCATTGTTGTTGTCACGTCTTCTCAGTGTAAACGGAAGTGTCTTATTAGGAGGTCGATGTCACACCCTTGGTAGTGTCTTTCCTGGTAGAGGACTGCTTCCAACTGTTGCTATAAAAGACCTTGGATGTTTCGTAGAGAGCTTGCCTGGTTCCAGCGTGAATGGAGAATGCCCATTCAACTGAGGCCTATGCCAGGTCATTATATCAATATTCAGGGTGTAAGGTACATTGTAATGAGATTTATTAGATAATAACTAATCTGTATGTATAGTGTTTTCCCATTTTAATGTGTCTATGCAAACAAGGATCAATGCCACGAAGCGTTATTGGTGCATCTGGAGGCAATAGGAACAAGACCAGCAATTTCCATGACATAGTTCAATCATAGGCATCAAACTGAGGGATAGTTCCACCACAATCCTTACTGAACAGCTTACAAAGAAAAGACAAGATGAAAAGTGGATAGAAACATCATGGTAGAAGAATATATAGAGAGTTACAGCAGTTAAAGAAAATAACCATAAAATATTCAAAAAATATATGTGTTCAATATGTGTTCGATTTGTGTCCTTCTAAATAGTTCTGGGATTTGTAAGATCTACTGTATGTCTTTGGTCAGAGATTGAAGCTGTGTGTTACTGAAGTTAGAGAAGGGTAAATCTGGGGTACTGATGGTTGGGAGGAGCATATGATCGCGCGGGGGCACTAGCCCCCGCGCGGTTTCAAAATGTAGACTGGTATGAAATTGCCAGTGACAGCCTGAGTATAGCTGAGAAATTATTTGCCTCCCCCAGATCAAACTACACCCCTGATCCACCCTCTAGAGCCGGCCTGGGAGTGGGGAAAACCCAGGGTGCCCCATGAGCTCCTCCCAGAAACCCACCTGGAGATCCGGAGGAAAGGGGGAGAGGGGGTTCGGGTGACCCAGGTCCGGGCCCCCCACCCTAGGCCAGGCCAAAAGGCCGCTGGCACATACGGAGGTCTGCCAGCTGCCCGCCCGTGCTGCTAAAAATCCAGCTCCAGGAAGGGAGAGAGACCCTCCCAAGCCCGAAGGACAGGGATTTAAGCCCAACCTAGGCCGGTCCCCAGACCCGGCCTGGGAGTGGGGAAAACCCAGGGTGCCCCATGAGCTCCTCCCAGAAACCCACCTGGAGATCCGGAGGAAAGGGGGAGAGGGGGTTCGGGTGACCCAGGTCCGGGCCCCCCACCCTAGGCCAGGCCAAAAGGCCGCTGGCACATACGGAGGTCTGCCAGCTGCCCGCCCGTGCTGCTAAAAATCCAGCTCCAGGAAGGGAGAGAGACCCTCCCAAGCCCGAAGGACAGGGATTTAAGCCCAACCTAGGCCGGTCCCCAGACCCGGCCTGGGAGTGGGGAAAACCCAGGGTGCCCCATGAGCTCCTCCCAGAAACCCACCTGGAGATCCGGAGGAAAGGGGGAGAGGGGGTTCGGGTGACCCAGGTCCGGGCCCCCCACCCTAGGCCAGGCCAAAAGGCCGCTGGCACATACGGAGGTCTGCCAGCTGCCCGCCCGTGCTGCTAAAAATCCAGCTCCAGGAAGGGAGAGAGACCCTCCCAAGCCCGAAGGACAGGGATTTAAGCCCAACCTAGGCCGGTCCCCAGACCCGGCCTGGGAGTGGGGAAAACCCAGGGTGCCCCATGAGCTCCTCCCAGAAACCCACCTGGAGATCCGGAGGAAAGGGGGAGAGGGGGTTCGGGTGACCCAGGTCCGGGCCCCCCACCCTAGGCCAGGCCAAAAGGCCGCTGGCACATACGGAGGTCTGCCAGCTGCCCGCCCGTGCTGCTAAAAATCCAGCTCCAGGAAGGGAGAGAGACCCTCCCAAGCCCGAAGGACAGGGATTTAAGCCCAACCTAGGCCAGTCCCCAGACCCGGCCTGGGAGTGGGGAAAACCCAGGGTGCCCCATGAGCTCCTCCCAGAAACCCACCTGGAGATCCGGAGGAAAGGGGGAGAGGGGGTTCGGGTGACCCAGGTCCGGGCCCCCCACCCTAGGCCAGGCCAAAAGGCCGCTGGCACATACGGAGGTCTGCCAGCTGCCCGCCCGTGCTGCTAAAAATCCAGCTCCAGGAAGGGAGAGAGACCCTCCCAAGCCCGAAGGACAGGGATTTAAGCCCAACCTAGGCCGGTCCCCAGACCCGGCCTGGGAGTGGGGAAAACCCAGGGTGCCCCATCAGCTCCTCCCAGAAACCCACCTGGAGATCCGGAGGAGAGGGGGAGAGGGGGTTCGGGTGACCCAGGTCCGGGCCCCCCACCCTAGGCCAGGCCAAAAGGCCGCTGGCACATACGGAGGTCTGCCAGCTGCCCGCCCGTGCTGCTAATAATCTATTATTATTAAGCTTGTTAAGATCCTCTGTTGCTTATGGCCAGTCCCAGTTCAATCCAATTGCACTGCTTATAGTCACCAAGCACCTCCAGTAGTAAATTCTGAGCAGAGATCAAGGAATACTCCCTAAGAACCACTGATGCAGCACAAAAGAATAATAATAAATGGTTGGTATTAAAAGAGGTGATTTCTGAAGTATAGGATTGATTACATAAAATATCTATCAATATTAAAGAAAAAATTACTTTGGGATTCATACCTGGCAATGTTTGGTGTGACCTAGTGGGTCTTGGAAGACAACATGCAGTGCTGAAATTTGAACTACTGTTATATCTGCAACTGCATGTGAGGCAAATGTCTTCAGCTCCAAAATTATTTTTAAAAGTGATAGAACCCTACAGAGATAATTCAAAAGATTGACAGATAGCTCAAAAAACTGAGCTCTGGGGCCGGTGAGGTGGCGCTAGAGTTAAGGTGTCTGCCTTGCAAGCATTAGCCAAGGAACGGACCGCGGTTCGATCCCCCTGCATCCCATATGGGTCTCCCTAAGCCAGGGGCAATTTCTGAGTGCTTAGCCAGGAGTAACCCCTGAGCATCAAATGGGTGTTGCCTCAAAAACAAAAACAAACAAACAAAAACTGAGCTCTGCTTTCCATGCTGACTAGTTGGAATCTCTGGCATTCAGTGTTCCTAAAGTAGGACCAGGAGCAACCCCCTAGCACAGAGTCAGAAATAATCCTAGAACACTACTGGATTCGGCCCAAAACAAAACCCATAGAGGGGGGCCCGGAGAGATAGCACAGCGGCATTTGCCTTGCAAGCAGCCGATCCAGGACCAAAGGTGGTTGGTTCGAATCCCGCTGTCCCATATGGTCCCCCGTGGCTGCCAGGAGCTATTTCTGAGCAGACAGCCAGGAGTAACCCCTGAGCACCACCGGGTGTGACCCAAAAACCAAAAAAAAAAAAAAAAGAAAAAAGAAAAAAGAAAAAAAAATAAGGGACCCGGAGAGATAGTACAGCAGCGTTTGTCTTGCAAGCAGCCGATCCAGGACCAAAGGTGGTTGGTTTGAATCCCAGTGTCCCATATGGTCCCCCGTGCCTGGCAGGAGCTATTTCTGAGCAGACAGCCAGGAGTAACCCCTGAGCAATGCCAGGTGTGGCCCAAAAACAAAAAATAAAATAAAATAAATAAGGTTAAACTTTTTCTGCAGCCATAGGGCCTGGAAATCCCAGCTCGCTGAGGACATCAACTTATTCTCCCCTGAAGACACCCCCAATCCCCAATAAAATGCTTTGATCTGAAGAAAAAAAATAAGGTTAAAATAAAGCTTCAGCATATATTATGCATGAGAGAAGAGGGATACAAAAAATGAGAGAGAAATACTTAAAGACAGACTGCTGAATATTTTCATATAATGAAAGACATGAAGCCACAGATTCAAAAGCCCTTAAAAAGTATAAGCAAGATAAAATCTAAGACAACTAAAACTGTGAATATAATAATAAAGCAAAATCAAACTTAGGGCTAGAGAATGGGTGAAGTGCATGTTTTGATGCTCTTACTCTGGATTTGACCCATGATATCACCTTGGTTCCCATAAGTATCAGGAATAATCCCAGATATCAAAACCCTGAATAAGCCCCTGAGCATGATCAGGTGTGGCAAAAAATAAACAAAATAATAATAATAATAATAATAATAATAATAATAAATATACAGAGAAACTCTAAATGAAGCTAAGTGAGAACAATGAAAATGTACTCATGGAAGAGTACACTAGATAGCAGCAATATTTAAAAAAGAAGACTGGAATGTCATTTTAAAAGGACTTGGGAAATATCACTTCCAACTAAAATGTGATATTCAAGAAAACTAGCTTTCAGATATGATAGTGAGATAATTACATTTCCATATACACAAATGTTAGGGAAATCTTTGTCACAAATCTAAAAAATAATTAAGAATTTCTTCAGAGGAGCTGGAGAGATAGTACAGCGGGAGGGCATTTACTTTGAATGTAGCCAACCCAGGAGGGACCGGGTTCACTCCCGGCATCCCATATGGTGGTCCCCCCAGACTGCCAGTGGTGATTTCTGAGTGCAGAGTCAGGACTAACCCCTGAGAGCCAGTAGGTATGGCCCCAAAACCAATCAATCAATAAATAAAGTTTAAAAAAATAATTTCCTCAGAGGGGCCAGAGCACAGTGGGTAGGGCATTTGCCTTGTAGGCAGCCTACCTGGGTTCTATACCTAGCACCCCATATGGTCCCTCGTGCCAAGAGTGATTTCTGAGTGCAGAGCCAGGAGTAACACCTCAGCACCACCAGGTGTGCCCCCAAAAAAATTTCCTTAGAAGAAAAAGTAATGAAAGATAAAAGAAAAATTGACCGTACAAAATGATACTGGAATTTACTATAATATAAGTGAAACTAAAAAAAAGCAAAACATTAAATACCAGAAGAAATAGGAATATGGTGTTGTAATACAGTCCTAGCATTGTCTGAATATAGTAAAGACATTAATTTAGAACTTAACATGTAAATTATTCTTATTAAAAATTCAGAACAATTCAACAAATAAGTTAGCAAAATAAAGTATAAATAAAAAGAAGTTGGCAAAATAGAGTATAACTAATAAGATTTGGAAGAATAAAGTAATCAAAATATGAATCTGGGGCCGAAGCGGTGATGCAAGCGGTAGGTGTCAGCCTTGCCCGTGCAAGCCTAGGACGAACTGCAATTTGATGCCCAGGTGTCCCATATGGTTACCCATGCCAGGAGCGATTTCTGAGTGCATAGCCAGGAGTAACCCCTGAGCATCACCGGGTGTGGGCCATAACCAAAAAAATAAAAATAAAAAATATATAAATTAAAGAAAAGACATAAATGGATTAATTTAAAGAAATTTATTTTTGGTTTGGGGGCCACACTTAGCAGCGCTCAGGAGTTACTCCTGGATCTCACTCAAAAACCACTCGTGGCAGGCTCAGTAATCAAATCCAGGTCAGCCACAAGCAAGGCAAATACCCTAGATGCTGTGCTATCACTTTGGCCCCTGAGGGAATTTTTTTAAAACTAAAAATAATACAGTAAGTATACTGATAAATTATTTAGAACCTTCCTTTGACTTCCTAAGGGACACAAAGATGCTCATGTTTTTACTTAACATACCTAATGCCAAAGTGAACAAGAAATATAAAAGATGTAATAATTAGAAAAAATAGACCATTATGTTTGACAGCGTATCTACATTGCAAATAAAAATTTATCAATGATTCATTAAAATGAATAAAATCTCTTAGGAAGTGTAGAAATAGTACAGAAGGTTGGGTGATTGTATTATATGCAGCCAACCCAGGTTTCATCTCTATCATCCCATATGGTTCCCTGAGCACTTCGAGGAGTGATTCCTGAAAAGACAGAAGGAACCCCTGAGCATGGCTGGGTATCACCCAAAAATAACACTAATATACAAAACACAATTTGTACAATTCGATACAGGTGCTTCAAGTAAAGATAATTACCCACTTATGACATTTAAGATGTGGTTATTATTAAAATAAATAGTAAATAAAATTAGAGGGGTTAAATGAGTGATTTATCATACATTTTTCACTAACAGATAATCGAGTCTCACACTCTTAACATATAATGAGCAAAAATAGAAAATCATTCTTTCAGTAAAATAAAATTTAAATATGTGAAAATAGAGCAGAACATATAAGTCTACTTAGAAGAATATATACCATATATAACAATTATAGCAACCAACGGAATTCCATTGATGTTATATAATTCTAGAAACTAGTCCTGAAAATTATTATGCAAAAAGGTATTTAAAGAAAATTCTTTTCTGGAAATTTTCTAAATAAAGGTTTTAAAATTAAATATTATGTTAAAGAACAAAGGATATTCATAAACTAACCTTTTTAAAGGAATCTGCAACTTCAGGATGCTGTTCTCCATCTCTACAGTCAGGTACACTAGGGCTGAAGGCCATGAGGTCCGCCTTGGGGGGACCCTCCCCCGAGCACACCCTCTGCCGCCTCTGCTGCGAAGACGACCAGCTCCCCACCGCGCTGGCGCACACCACGGGGGGCTTGGCCTCCGCGCTCGCCGCCCCGCGGCCCGGCGCCCAGCAGCGCAGCGCACTGTACAGCAGCAGCGTGAGCACCAGCAGGCTGGACACGGCGCAGATGGCCACGATCAGGTACACGTTCACGTCCACCAGCGCCGCCGCCGCCGCGCCCGCCACCGCCACGCGCGACGGCGCCGCCTGGGGCGCCTGGCCGCTCTCCACCAGCGACAGCAGCACCGTGGCCGTGGCCGTGAGCGCCGGCTCGCCGTGGTCCTTCACCAGCACCAGCAGGCGCTGGCGGGCCGCGTCCGCCTCGTCCAGGCCGCGCGTCGTGCTGATCTCGCCCGTGTACAGCCCCACGCGGAACGGGCTGCGCGCGCCGCCCGCCCACGGCGCCAGCTCGTACGACAGCCACGCGTTGTAGCCCGAGTCCGCGTCCACGGCGCGCACCTTCGCCACCACGTGGCCCGCGCCCACCGAGCGCGACACCAGCTCGCCGCGCGCGCCCCCCAGCGCGCCCGCCGGCAGCAGCGCGGGCGCGTTGTCGTTCTCGTCCAGCACGAACACCTGCAGCGTCACGTTGCTGCCCAGCGGAGGCACGCCCGCGTCGCGCGCGCTCACCTGGAAGCGCAGCAGCTCCAGCTCCTCGTGGTCCAGGGGCTGCAGCGCGAACACCTGGCCGCTCTCCGCGTGCACCGACACGTAGCTCGACAGCGCGCGCTCGCCCACGCGCCGCTCCACCAGCGCGTACGACACGCGCGCGTTCTCCTGCGCGTCCGCGTCGCGCGCCGACACCGTGAAGATGTGGCAGCCCGGCGCGTTGTTCTCCTTCACGAACACCGTGTACTCGGGCTGCGCGAACGCGGGCGCGTGGTCGTTCACGTCCGACACCTCCACCGACACGCTGGCCGTGGCCCACAGCGCGGGCGAGCCCCCGTCCCTCGCCGTCACCACCACCTGGTAGCTCGACACGTTCTCGCGGTCCAGGGCGCTGTCCAGCACCAGGGAATAGCGGTTCGTATAGGTGGACACCAGTTTGAATGGAATATTTGGATTTAGTGAGCAGGTGACTTGTCCATTGGCACCAGAGTCGCGGTCAGACACGCTGATCAAAGCTATCACGGTACCCAGAGGAGCATCTTCTTGGACTGGCAAAGATAGTGAGGTTAGGAAAATCTTCGGAGTATTATCATTCTCATCCTGGATTTTTACTATTACTTTACAATGTCCAGTTAACGGGAATGCACTTTTGTCTACAGCATCAATATTAATTTCATATAATTTACAATCTTCGTAATCCAATTCTCCATTTACCCTTATTTCTCCACTATTCGAATTTATTATAAATTTAGATTTTACTTCGTCAAGAACAAGATTACTAAAGAGGTAAACTATTTCCTTATTAATGCCCTCATCTGCATCAGAAGCATTCAGTTTAATAACTAACGTACCATTTGGAGCACTTTCCAGTAATCTAACATTATAAACTGATTTCTCAAATTCTGGCGCGTTATCATTTGCATCCAACACAGTAATCAATAATTGAACTGTACCTGTTAATTCAGGTTTTCCTCCATCAATTGCAATCAGTACTAAATGATGTTGTTGTGTTTCTTCTCTATCTACTGGTTTCTTCAAAACAAGTCCCAAAGTAGTTGTTTCTTCATTTGTTTTAACATCCAAGTCAAAATTTTCATTAGTATTTAACTTGTACCTCAACTCTGCATTTACTCCGATATCCATATCAGATGCGCCCTCTAGTGGAAACCGGGAATCCACAATTCTTGACTCCAAAATAAATAATCTTTGTTCTCTGAAGAATCTAGGCGGGTTGTCATTAATGTCCTTCACCTCCACATCTACATAAAAAACCTGCAGCGGCCGGTCCACGATCACCTCCAGGTGGAGGCTGCACTCCGCGCTCTTCCCGCACAGCGCCTCGCGGTCGATCCGAGAATTCACAAACAAAATGCCATTCTGCAGATTCACCTCCAGCAGGTCCCCGTGGTCCTTGGACGCCACCCGGAACAGGCGCGGCACCAGCTCCGCCAGCTCCAGCCCCAGGTCCTGGGCGATGCGGCCCACGAACGTGCCGTGTTTGGCCTCCTCGGGGACCGAGTAGCGGACGTGGCCGCTCCCTGTCTCCCAGGACGCAAGAAGCAGAAGCCACTGAAACAGGCACGGAGAACCCAGATTTCTTCTCGGGGAATATACCATTGCAAATTCGTTGCCACTTTCTAATGTCTATTGCACTTCCACACAAAATCTTTATAAAGCTTAATTTACAAAATGTTAGAATTTTAGTCCTCACCTTTTTTGCCTTAGCTGCAGAGTAAAAATGGAGTACTCTTTTCTTTCCAAAGAAAATAAACTCGCAGTGAATCTTCGTTATAAATCGAAAAAAAAAAAAAAAAAAAAACGACAAACATGGTTTCCAGCGCCATCATGTGGATGTAAGCTGAGTTTTCACTTTGTCGTGCTTTACCATAAATATTTCTCAATTTCAATAAATCACTTTGTCATGCTTTACCTTAAATATTTCTCAATTTCAATTAATTTTGTCTGTTTAATTCTCTTAACTCTAATAAAAATAAATACATCAATTTTTATTAAAATATTGAGAAATCAACACCAATGTCTTACTTAGTTTTAGTCTGTTAGTTTACTATATTTAGAAAGATTTTGATATCTTCCCTAACAGATCTTAAATGTTTTTAAATATATTACACAATTGTATGTCTTTACCTATTATTTCTATATACTTATATATTATTTTATGTTCTTACCTATTATTTTTATATATTTATATTACAATTCTACTACTCACATACTGTATAGATTACTCATAAAAATTAATATTGCTATTTGCAATAGTTAACACCAACCTTTAGGCATTATTTTCAAAATAATCAAAACCTTTTGAATGATATTCCTGTTTAAATTCTAATTTTGAAATGTTATATTTTCAAACTTTTGTCAATTCATTTCTTTTCTATTAATATCACCTACATTAGTTTTGATTCAGAGCCATAACACAGAAATTTTAATTTCCTAGAAGTTCAAATCACAGTCATATTTGTAAGCACCTTGAAGTCAGATTTATCAAATAAGCATTGCTTCAAGTGAAAAATCATTGATAGTATAATATACAACAGCCCATGTTTTATGTAGCAAGTAAAACAATCTTGTCTATAAATAACTTAATTCACAAATTTTTTTTTTGGTTTTTGGGCCACACCCGGTGTTGCTCAGGGGTTACTCCTGGCTGTCTGCTCAGAAATAGCTCCTGGCAGCCACGGGGGACCATATGGGACACCGGGATTCGAACCAACCACCTTTGGTCCTGGATCGGCTGCTTGCAAGGCAAGCACCGCTGTGCTATCTCTCCGGGCCCCTAATTCACAAAATTCTTAAAGTTCCTGTAATTAAATTCCTATGAATTATTAAACATTGTAAACAAATAATATTATTATCTGTGTTATGATTACTTCACATTTTTTAATCCTGCAAGCTTCCTTTGCTACATGATATTGACTTAGGCTTCACTCAATAAATATGCCCAAAAGAAAACACCACTAACATTACCCCACTGAAAAAGTATTAAACCTCCTACTCCTACTGTTTTGATTCAGAACTATGAAAACTTTAGAAAACTTTTGGTAGGGGCCGGAGAGATAGCATGGAGGTAGTACACTTGCCTTTCATGCAGAAAGTTGGTGGTTGGAATTCCGGCATCCCATATGGTCTCCCGAGCCTGCCAAGAGCGATTTCTGAGCATAGAGCCAGGAGTAACCCCTGAGCACTGCCGGGTGTGACCCAAAAACAAAAAAAAGAGAGAGAGAGAACTTTTGGTAAGGACACCTGACAGTGCTCAGAGGTTACTCCTAGTTCTAGGCCCAGCGATATTTGGGGACCATGTAATGATGAGAGACTGAAGTAGGGTCAAGAGAATGAAAGGAAAACATCCTATCCCAGTACTACCACTTGACCCCTCTTAAATATTACAATGTCATGCTTTCCTAAGAAGATACAGGTATACAGCATATCGATAATTCTAATACTTAACATTTTTTCATGTAAGGCATATAAACCCCAAATATATTTACTTAATTTTGTTTTAAATTATATGTGAAAGTACTCTTTTGTGTCAATATTTAAGACAGCTGTGAGGTACTGGTACCATAATAAGCATCTGGAAATTAAATAAAATAATACTAAACTATATATAATTAAATTAGTTCAATTTCTAGTATTCAAAGTAGCAATGTCAAGAATATGAATTGAGGGCTAGAGTGATAGCACAGCAGTAGGGCGATTGCCTTGCACGTGGCTGACTCAGGATGGACCACAGTTCGATTCCCAGCATCCCAACAATCCAACAATACATCAAAAAGATTATACACCATGACCAAGTGGGTTTCATCCCAGGAATGCAAGGATGATTCAACATATGCAAATCAATCAACATCATACATCATATTAACAATAAGACAAAAATCACATGATCAGGGCTGGAGTGGTGGCGCAGTGGTAGGGCATTTATTTGCCTTGCACACAGCTGACCCAGGAAGGACCACAGTTCGATGGCATCCCACATGGTCCCCCAAGCCAGGAGCAATTTTTGAGTGCAACAAATACAAAATGTAAATATAATACTGGTGATGGCATTATTTCATTAAGTATTTTAACATGAACTGAAAATATACTTTAAATTTGCATACGTATGTTCTTAAATTTTCTTAAATCACACTATTATTCTTAAAGGCTTGAAACACTTAATATTTACTTTCTTAAGGTAAAATTCATTTAAAAAATAATTTTGAAATTTCATATTAATCCTGGCTCAATAATTAAAGGAAAATAAACTAACTCATTTTAATGTACTTGCCTTTTTTTCTTTTCCATAATCTTATGTTAAAACATTTAAGGTATATAATAAATAACTCTCACTGAGTCTACAAATTGATTATTGGTCATATTATTTGGTGTTTGTATTATTTGAGGGACATCAAAATGATAGAGACAGTAAGAATCATTAAATATAAGTTGCATGGTAAATATACTGTTAAAGGCTATGTGAGAAACAAATTCAATTTTATATTTCTTTTCTTTTTTGGCACACCCAGTGATGCTCAGGGGTTACTCCTGGCTATGCATTCAAAAATTGCTCCTGGCTTGATGCTTACTAAATTTACCATATACAAAACTACAAAATATACTTGAGAAGTGGGAAACAATATGCAGAAGAGGGGCCAAAGTGGTGGTGCAAGGTGTAAGACATCTGCTTTGCAAGCGCTAGCCTAGAATGGACCAAGGTTTGATCCCCCAGTGTCCCATATGGTCCCCCAAGCCAGGAGAGATTTCTGAGCACATAGCCAGGAGTAACTCCTGAGCGTCACCCAAAAAAACAAAAGAAAAAAACTATGCAGAATATTTTAAAAGATCAAAGTAGCATATAATAAAGGAAAAGAAATAAAATGCTTATTTTAATCTTTTCCACAAATAACTATGTATCTGACTGATATCTTTATGGTTTTATCCATCTCTGAAGAAAAATAACTACATCTAGAACAAACTATAGATTTTCGTTCACAAAGTCCAGAACTCAACACACAATCATCAAGTTTACCTATTAGAGGCTCATGAATAAAAATGTTCAATATAGTATACAAGCAGATGATCCAATTATTAGGATAATTGGACAGATAAATTGTGACTAATATATTAAAAATATAATAAGCAAATTATTTTTAAAAATAATAATAAGCAAATAATTTCACAAAGAAGTTAGCTATGTTTCATAGAAACTTTAAATTCTAAGATCAATGTCATCGCTGCTGTTTAGATTCAATTGGTAATAATAATATTAAGCTATTATTATTAAGCTTGTTAAAATCCTCTGTTGCATATGGCCAGCCCCAGTTCAATCCACTGCACTGCTTCACCAACGGTAGTGAATCCTGAGCAGAGATCAAGGAGTAATCCCTGAGAACCATTGATGCACAAAAAATAATAATAATAATAAATGGTTGGTTTTGAAAGAGATGATTGCTGAAGTATAGGATTGATCAAAATAAAATATCCATCAATAATTTAAAAAAAACTTACTTTGAGGGTCATACCTGGCCATGTTTGATGTGACCTAGTGGGTCTTGGAAGACAACATGCAGTACTGGGATTTGAACAACTGTTATATGTGCAACTGCATGTGAGGCAAGTGTCTTGACTATATCTTCAGCTCCAAAATTATTTTTAAAAGGATAGAACTCTAAAGAGATCATTCAAAAGATTGAGAGATAACTCAAAAATCTTAGCTCTGCTTTGTATGCTGACTAGTTGGAATCGCTGGCATTCACTGTTCCTAAAACAAGACCAGAAGCAAACCCCAAGCACAGAGCCAGAAATAATCCTAGACACTACTGGATTCAGCCCAAAATACAACCCATAGAGAAGCATAGCTTATAAGAAATAAGGTTAAAAAAAGATCCAGCATATATGCTTTAAATAAGAGAAGACATGAGACAAAAATACTTAGACAGACTGCTGAATATTTTCATATAATGATGAAAGACATCAAGCCACAAAATCAGAAATCCTTAAAAAATATGAGCAAGATAAAAATGTAAGACAAGTAAAACTGTATATATAACAATAAATCATTAAAAATCAAAATTAGGGCTATAGAATGGCTGAAGTACATGTTTTCATGCTCATGCTCTGGCTTTGATCCATGATATCACATTGGTTCCCATAAATATTAGGAATAATCAGAACTCTGAATACACCCCTGAGCATGATACAGAGAAAGTATAAATGAAGCTAAGTGAAAACAATAAAAATGTAAGTCATAGAAGAGTACACTGGATAGCAGCAATATTTGAAAAAGAAGACAAATGTCATTTTGAAAGTATTCTAGAAAAATCACTTCCAACTAAAATTTGATACTCAGAAGAACTAGCTTTCAAATATGATGGTGAGATAATTACATTTCCACATACACAAATGTTAGGTAAATCTCTGCCACCAATCTAAAGAATAATTAAGAATTTCCTCAGAGGGCTGGAATGATATAACAGTGGGTAGGGCATTTGCCTTGATGCAGCCTACCTGGGTTTTATCCACAGCACTCCATATGGTCCCTCGAGCCTGCCACAAATAATTTCTGAGCAGAGCCAAGAGTAACGCCTGAGTGCCACCAGGTGTGGCCACTCAAAAAATTTTCCTCAAAAGAAAAAGTAATAAAAGAAAATTTGACTGTACAAAATGATAGTGGAATTTACTATAAGTGGAACTAAAATAAAAACCAAAACATTAAATACCAGTGGGAATAGGAATGTGGTGTTGTAATACACAGTCCTAGCATTGTCTGAACATAGTAAATGTATTAATTTAAAACTTAACATGTAAATTTTGCTTCTTCAGACCAGAGCAATAGCACAGTGGTAGGGTATTTTCCTTGCACGCTGCTGACTCAGGATGGACCTGATTTCAATCCCTGGCATCCCTTATGGTCCCCCAAGCCAGGAGCGATTTCTGAGCGCATAGCCAGAAGTAACCCCTGAGTGCCACACTGTGTGGCCCAAAAAAGAAAAATAAAGTATAACAAATAGAATATGGAAAAATAAAGTAATAAAGTAATTAAAATCAATGAATCAAAGGAAAGACATAAATGGAATAACTGAAAGCAATTGATTGTTGGTTTGAAGTATAGGATTGATCAAAATAAAATATCCATCAATAATTTAAAAAAACTTGGCAGCGCTCAGGGGTTATTCCTGGATCTCACCCAGAAATCACTCCTGGCAAGCTCAGTGATCAAACCCAGGCCAGCACATACAAGCCAAACAACCTACCCACTGTGCTATCACTTTGGCCCCGAGGGAATATTTTAAGAACTAAAAATAGTATAGTAAGTATACTGATAACTTATTTAGAACTTTCCTTTTGACTTCCTAAGTGACCCAAAGATACTCACTGCTTTTATTTAACATACCTAATGCCAAAATGAGCAAGAGATATAAAAGATATATTAATTAGAAAGAAATACAATAAACCCATTACTTATTGACAGTGTATCTATATTTCAAACAAAAATTATGAATGATTCTATAAAATTAATAAAATATCTTTGGAAGTGTAGAAATAGTACAGAAGGATGGGTGATTGCATTATATGCAGCCAACCCAGATTCCATCTATATCTCCCCATATGGTCCACTGAACACTTTCAGTAGTGATTCCTGAAGACAGGAGGAACCCCTGAGCATCGCTGAGTGTCACCTCCAATAAACACTAATATACAAAACACAATGTGTGCGATTTCATATAGGTGGTTCAGTAAAGATAGTTACCCAGTTACGACATTTAAAATGTGGTTCTTATTAAAATAGATAGTAAAATTTGAAGGGTTAAAGGAGTGATTTATGGTAAACTTTTCACTTACAGATAATCGAGTCATACTGTCTCACACACGTAATATATAATAACAAAAAAACAGAAAATCATTCTTTCAGTAAGATAAAATTTAAATTGTGAAAATAGAGAACACATAAGTCTAGTTAGAAGAATATATACCATATATAACAATAATAGCAACTGAACGAAATAGCATTGATGTTATATAATTCTAGAAACTAGTCCTGAAAATTATTATGCAAAAAGGGTATTTAAAGAAAATTCTTTTCTGGAAATTTTCTAAATAAAGGTTTTAAAATTAAATATTATGTTAAAGAACAAAAGATATTCATAAACTAACCTTTTTAAAGGAATCTGCAACTTCAGGATGCTGTTCTCCATCTCTACAGTCAGGTACACTAGGGCTGAAGGCCATGAGGTCCGCCTTGGGGGGACCCTCCCCCGAGCACACCCTCTGCCTCCTCTGCTGCGACGACGACCAGCTCCCCACCGCGCTGGCGCACACCACGGGGGGCTTGGCCTCCACACTCGCCGCCCCGCGGCCCGGCGCCCAGCAGCGCAGCGCACTGTACAGCAGCAGCGTGAGCACCAGCAGGCTGGACACGGCGCAGATGGCCACGATCAGGTACACGTTCACGTCCACCAGCGCCGCCGCCGCCGCGCCCGCCACCGCCACGCGCGACGGCGCCGCCTGGGGCGCCTGGCCGCTCTCCACCAGCGACAGCAGCAGCGTGGCCGTGGCCGTGAGCGCCGGCTCGCCGTGGTCCTTCACCAGCACCAGCAGGCGCTGGCGGGCCGCGTCCGCCTCGTCCAGGCCGCGCGTCGTGCTGATCTCGCCCGTGTACAGCCCCACGCGGAACGGGCTGCGCGCGCCGCCCGCCCCCGGCGCCAGCTCGTACGACAGCCACGCGTTGTAGCCCGAGTCCGCGTCCACGGCGCGCACCTTCGCCACCACGTGGCCCGCGCCCACCGAGCGCGACACCAGCTCGCCGCGCGCGCCCCCCAGCGCGCCCGCGCCCGCCGGCAGCAGCGCGGGCGCGTTGTCGTTCTCGTCCAGCACGAACACCTGCAGCGTCACGTTGCTGCCCAGCGGAGGCACGCCCGCGTCGCGCGCGCTCACCTGGAAGCGCAGCAGCTCCAGCTCCTCGTGGTCCAGGGGCTGCAGCGCGAACACCTGGCCGCTCTCCGCGTGCACCGACACGTAGCTCGACAGCGCGCGCTCGCCCACGCGCCGCTCCACCAGCGCGTACGACACGCGCGCGTTCTCCTGCGCGTCCGCGTCGCGCGCCGACACCGTGAAGATGTGGCAGCCCGGCGCGTTGTTCTCCTTCACGAACACCGTGTACTCGGGCTGCGCGAACGCGGGCGCGTGGTCGTTCACGTCCGACACCTCCACCGACACGCTGGCCGTGGCCCACAGCGCGGGCGAGCCCCCGTCCCTCGCCGTCACCACCACCTGGTAGCTGGATATGTTCTCGCGGTCCAGGGCGCTGTCCAGCACCAGGGAATAGCGGTTCTTGTAGGTGGACACCAGCTTGAAGGGAACGTGGGGCGTCAGAGAGCAGGTGACTTGTCCATTGGCACCAGAGTCGCGGTCAGACACGCTGATCAACGCTATGACAGTTCCTGTTGCAGCATCTTCTAATACTGGGATCGATAGTGACTTGATGACCAACTCTGGCACATTATCATTAGTGTCCAAAATTTCCACTAGAACAGTGCAATGACCTGCCATTGGAGGGATGCCTTTATCTGTCGCTTCTACCTGAATCTCATATAATTTGGTTTCCTCAAAATCTATATTACCCTTTACAAAGATATGCCCACTTACCGGGTCTATGAGGAATTTTGACAGAATATCTGCCTTCATTTCAGTACTGAAGGAATATGTAATGTCCCTATTAACTCCTTCATCTAAATCAGAGGCGTTGACCATCACTGCTACGGTGCCATTTGGTGCGTTTTCAAACAGCCTCACTTTGTAAACAGTCCTCTCAAACTCCGGGGCGTTGTCGTTCACATCTAGAATTGTGATCTTGAGCTGAGTTGTTCCTGTGAGTTCTGGTTTTCCACCATCAACTGCAGTTATCAGTAAGTGATGCTCAGGAGTGTCCTCTCGGTCTAAAGTCTTTTTTAACACAAGCCCGACAGATTTAATTTCTTCTTCATTTCTTTTAACATCCAAGGTAAAATATTCATTGGAATTAAGACTGTAAGTTAATAGAGAATTCGCTCCAATATCTGCATCCGATGCGCCCTCTAGCGGAATCCGAGAGCCAGTAGGTCGGGATTCATAAATAAATAGATTTTTTACTGCCATTGGAAAAACCGGTGCGTTGTCATTTATGTCCTTCACCTCCACCTCCACATGGAAAACCTGCAGCGGCCGGTCCACGATCACCTCCAGATGGAGAATACACTCCACCATCCGCCCGCACAGCGCCTCGCGGTCGATCCGAGAATTCACAAACAAAATGCCATTCTGCAGATTCACCTCCAGCAGGTCCCCGTGGTCCTTGGACGCCACCCGGAACAGGCGCGGCACCAGCTCCGCCAGCTCCAGCCCCAGGTCCTGGGCGATGCGGCCCACGAACGTACCGTGTTTGGCCTCCTCGGGGACCGAGTAGTGGACCTGGCCGTTCCCTGTCTCCCAGGATGCGAGGAAGAGAAGCAAGAGGAGTACTGCACCTTCACTCCAAAAAAGAACCATTGCAAGCCTTTTCCAAATATGGACTCTCTCTTTAGATCGATCCAAATTTTAAAAAGTATTTTTAGTTCTTTAATCTTCTCCTCTTAAATATTCTCACCATGCCGGCATTTCGGAGACGGTGATGGGGTGATGTAAAGCAGCTTCGGTGTAGTAACACAAGCTTTCTTTCTTTTGTGGTGAGAGACCTTGTGGCGGACAGCGGCATCATGTGGATAAATGTGTAAGTACATCTAAAACGTGAAATCTTTTTCTAATTTTGTATTTATATTGTAATTTTACTTAATGGTACCTCGAATTATTTAAACTTTCATGAGAACATAATTTGAACGTTTATTCTAGTTAATAATCTCCTTTTATTCTCCATTACACTTACTAAAAGTGTGCATTCTGTTGAAACATTTGTAGACAACTATTGGAAGTGACAAGCACTATTTCGTTTTTTTTTTTTTTTAGAGGGTCAGTCAGAGGCTGGAGAGACTATTTCAGGTAAAGTACTTGCGTTATACATAGTGATGTGGGTTTAATCCCCATCACCACATATGGTGCCCTGAGCCCACCAGGATTGATCCCTGATTTAATTCTACACATGAAATGAATATTCATATCATTCTTTTTTGCAGTAATGTGCAAGCACATAAAATTATGTAAGAAAACCTATATTAAAAATGGTGGTTGGGTGGAAACTCAATTTGATTCAAGAATTATATGTTTAATCACTTAGTCTTGAATTCTACATTTTATATAAATCAATCCCTTATATTTATTATCACAAATAAATTTAAACAAAGTATATTCACTTATTTTTGAGAATGTCTATAATGTTATGAGTAATATGTGTGTTAGATGTACTAGCCATTATTTATATAGAAATAACCAAATATGAATTCTTTTTTAATTTATAACTTGTTTCTTTGTTGTATGACAACACTGTGATTAAAATATGTGTTATAATCTAACCATACCAATTGTACACATATTAGATATATAATTTTTCATACCAACATTTGTAGACCTCAGTTTATCTATGTACCAAATGTTCATGTTCATAATATATAATAATTTCAGTAATATATACCATGAATTAATTTCATTTTCTTTAAAAGTTGTTAACAGAGGGGCCAGAGTGGTGGCACAGCAGTAGTAGCCTTGCATGCGCTGATCTAGGACAGACTGCAGTTTGATCCCCTGACATATCATATGGTCCCCAAGCCAGGAGTGATTTCTGAGTGCATAGCCAGGAGTAACCCCTGAGCATCACCGGGTGTGGCCCCCCAAAAAAATCAAAATATTTGATCAGTTTAAGAGGTGAAAGTAATTTGGAACAAGATTCACTACTTCACATATGTAAAAACTGGCAATGAAATATAAACCTCTGTGACTTTGCTAAAAGATACTAGTTGTGTGTGTGTGTGTGTGTGTGGTTTTTGGGTCACACCCGGCAGTGCTCAGGGGTTACTCCTGGCTATGCACTCAGAAATCACTCCTGGCTTGGGGACCATATCTCTCCAGCCTCAAGATACTAGTTTTTTGAGTCTTAGAAGTTGACCTAAGAAAATACATAGGTTGGGGCTTAGAGGGCATTTACCTTGCTCATGGCCAACCCGAAGTCTATCCTCGGCATCCCATATGAACCCCCAAGATGCCAGGAGTAATTCCTGAGGGCAGAGCCAGAAGTAACTCATAAGAATCATGGTGTGCAACCCAGAAACAAAACAAAAAAAGTGAAAAATAAAGATAGCTGGAGATAGTACAGCAGGTAAAGGCTTACTTTGAACGCAGCTGATCCAGATTCCATTGCCAGCATCATTTATTGAGGCCAAAGTGAAAGACAAAACTAAACTAAACTAAAAAAGAAAATTTATACAAAAAGGCTACATTGAGGGAGATTCATAAAATATCAAAAATTTTATAATCAGATTTTTTGATAAAACCAAATGTGTGACTTAAGAATAAAAGTTATAATGCCAGAAACTTTTCCAATGTAATCTCTGGCTGCAATCCAGAATTTCAACTTAGTCAATAGTTTATTCACATTTAACCCACAAAAGTCTTTTGGTAGCATAATAAATTTGTGAATATTTTAAATTAAATTTTTAAACAATGCAAGAAAATAAGTAAATTATCTTAGTGATTGCTGTTTTGTTTTGTTTTTTTTTTTGTTTTGGTTTTTTTTGGTTTTTGGGTCACACCCAGCACGCTCAGGAGTTACTCCTGGCTCTATGCTCAGAAATCACTCCTGTCAGGCTCATATGAGATGCCGCAATTCAAACCAATGACCTTCTGCATGAAAGGCAAATGCCTTACCTCCATGCTATCTCTCTGGTCCCATGATTGTTGTTCATATCAAATACAATTTCTAATTGATTCTACTAGATAGTGGAGATATCAGCTGATGAAGAAGTAAACATTAAAACATTATTTGGAGAATCAGAGATCCTTGCTTTGTATTACAGCCAATCTCATGTCTGATCCCAAGCACTGCATTTGAACCCCTAAACTCCCCAGAAGTTATCCTTGATCACGGAGCCAGGAGTGAACACTGAGCTCCACCACCCAACCCCTAACCCCAAAAAAATATTTATTTTTTAAAAGTATGGATGTAGGAAATAATTAGATACAAAAAATCATTTCAGGATTTTGTTAATCTTGAAATATAGTAATTATTTTTTAAAAGAAAAAGTAAAATTAAAAATTTAAGCATGGCTGTATAGTAATGAGATACCTTTGACAACTTATTGTAAAGTTGTTCATGAATGAAATGACCTAGGGAATGTAAAACAAATTAGAGTCCATTATAACTATTCAATGATAAGCATATTATTAAAGAAACAGGGACTGGAGAGATAATGGTAGGGCATTTGCCTTGCACACAGCCAATCCAGGACTGATGGTGGTTTGAATCACAAAATTCCATATGGCCAAAGGGCTTTTATTCTATACCTCCCACCACATGGCTGCCAGGAGTGTTTTCTGAGTGCAGAGCCAGGAGTAACTCCTGAGCACTGCCAGGTCTGACCCAAAACCAAAAAAAAAAGAAAAGAAAAGAAAAGAAGGGGCCAGAGAGATAGCATGAATGTAAGGCATTTGCCTTGTATCCATAAGGACGGTGGAAGGATGGTGGTTTGAATCCTGGCATCCCATCTGGTCTCCAGAGCCTGCCAGGAGTGATTTCTGAGCATAGAGCCAGGAGTAACCCCCGAGCACTGTTGGGTGTGACCCCTCCTTACCCCCCCCAAAAAGAAAAGCAATAAATTTAGAAGAGTGAATCAAAGCATACAAGTGTTGGGTTTCACCTTATTATACCTAAAACAAAGATCATCCCTGGTTCCTTTGTATGTTTACAACTTGTATTTACCTCAAAACAGAGATTGTCTTACATGTAACCTGGGTGGGATTGGCTTAGGATAGTTTGAGCTATCTGTATTTACTTTATCCTTACTGACCTACCTGGGGATGGTCTCGGTACTCAATAAAAACTATAGTTTTGGCAGACAGTGGATTTCCAAATGAGGTAAAAGACTACCAGACTAAGCATGTTTTACCCTCAGCCTAATTCAGATTATTTCTTGCATTACCTTGATTCAGACTCATTCACCTGGGGTTGGAGATACAGCGCATAGGGTAATTTTACAGAAAATTTACCAGAGAATAATGGATTCTTCTAATTAAACAACTTCATCCAAAAAAACAGTAAGAATACTTAAAACTCAATAAAATATTGTATAGCAATAGATCATATAATGCATATAGATCTGGGCAATATATACTTGAAAATGCTTAAGCATTTTCCTTAGAAGAAATAGTAACCAGACAGTAAGACAGAGTGTACCTGAGAAAGGTATTAAATAATCAAGCTGTGGGAACCAACATTCCTCCCTCAGTGATACTGACACTGAAAGCATGCCTGGGAAACTGGGTTCAATCCCTGGTGTCCTATATGGTCCCCCAAGTATCACCAGGAGTAGTTCCTGAGTAACCAAGGGCAAGCCATGATACTGCCTGGTGTACCCCTCCAAAAAATTAATAGAAAAAAAACTTGGGTGAGGGGCCTGGCGGTGGCGCTAGAGGTAAGGTGCCTGCCTTGCCTGCACTAGCCTAGGACGGACCGCAGTTCGATCCCCCGGCGTCCCATATGGTCCCCCAAGCCAGGAGCGACTTCTGAGCGCATAGCCAGGAGTAACCCCTGAGCGTCAAATGGGTGTGGCCCAAAAACAAAACAAAACAAACAAACAAAAAAAAAACCTGGGTGAGAATTCTCATAATTTGACTGAATAAAAATTTTTCCCACTACCTGACTGCCCAAAATAGCATTTAAAGAAATGAAGATATAATAATTACATGAAATTTAGAGAATAAAAACGAAAAAAAAAGATAAAGAAATTTAGAGAGTAGGCTCTCTTCACTTTGGACTTTGTCCCAGATTTTTCAAGTTTGGCATTTTATTCCAAATGACCTATCATTTTACTACTGAAAGACATCTAATGTTAGTAAGTATTCTTAATAGAAGCCATGTACTGTAATAACCTAATGTGATGGATATTCTTGGAGGTGCAAGCATTAAAAATTATTCAATTGCTTTCAACTGCAAGTAAAAGACAAAAAATCACTAATGGTTGATATAAAAGATAAATTCAAAATATTTAGACAGGCAAACCAGGCAGGATTCAGGGCTTACTCCTGGCTGTGCACTTAAGGATCAATCCTGGCAGTGTTCAGGTAATCATATAAGGTGCTGGGGATTAAACCTTGGTCAGACATGTGCAAGAGAAGTGTCTTACCCGCTGTACTATAACTCTGGTGCCCTATATAATATAAATCTATTTTAAAATTCTTTTGATAGAATAGAGGATGGTATAAATTAGAAATATGCCTTACATATGCACATTTTAAACAAATTATAAAACTTGCAGCTAAGGTTTTCCTTTCTATTAACCTCTTACTTTTGAAACCACAAAAGTTACTAATGAAAAGCCAGGCTATAAAAGAGAAAAAAAAATTAAGTAAACTATTCTCAATACGATAAAAAATCGAACCTAATAACAAGATGATATAAAGGCAGAGTTGTGCTTTTATGTTGTTATGTACCTTAATATCACTGTGAAATAATTAAAAAATGGCAAATAAAAATGAAATAAGGGCCCGGAGAGAAAGCACAGCGGCGTTTGCCTTGCAAGCAGCCGATCCAGGACCAAAGGTGGTTGGTTCGAATCCCGGTGTCCCATATGGTCCCCCGTGCCTGCCAGGAGCTATTTCTGAGCAGACAGCCGGGAGTAACCCCTGAGCAACACCGGGTGTGGACCCCAAAAAAAATGAAATAAATCTACGAAAATTCAGGGGAAAAACTGAACAGACTCACCTTTCCCATGTGTTCTGATTCTGAGGGTGGTTGTCTTTCGTCTAAGGGGACTGGACCCTGAGGCAGACAGGGGCTGAAAGCCATGAGGTCCGCCTTGGGGGGACCCTCCCCCGAGCACACCCTCTGCCTCCTCTGCTGCGACGACGACCAGCTCCCCACCGCGCTGGCGCACACCACGGGGGGCTTGGCCTCCACGCTCGCCGCCCCGCGGCCAGGCGCCCAGCAGCGCAGCGCACTGTACAGCAGCAGCGTGAGCACCAGCAGGCTGGACACGGCGCAGATGGCCACGATCAGGTACACGTTCACGTCCACCAGCGCCGCCGCCGCCGCGCCCGCCACCGCCACGCGCGACGGCGCCGCCTGGGGCGCCTGGCCGCTCTCCACCAGCGACAGCAGCACCGTGGCCGTGGCCGTGAGCGCCGGCTCGCCGTGGTCCTTCACCAGCACCAGCAGGCGCTGGCGGGCCGCGTCCGCCTCGTCCAGGCCGCGCGTCGTGCTGATCTCGCCCGTGTACAGCCCCACGCGGAACGGGCTGCGCGCGCCGCCCGCCCACGGCGCCAGCTCGTACGACAGCCACGCGTTGTAGCCCGAGTCCGCGTCCACGGCGCGCACCTTCGCCACCACGTAGCCCGCGCCCACCGAGCGCGACACCAGCTCGCCGCGCGCGCCCCCCAGCGCGCCCGCGCCCGCCGGCAGCAGCGCGGGCGCGTTGTCGTTCTCGTCCAGCACGAACACCTGCAGCGTCACGTTGCTGCCCAGCGGAGGCACGCCCGCGTCGCGCGCGCTCACCTGGAAGCGCAGCAGCTCCAGCTCCTCGTGGTCCAGGGGCTGCAGCGCGAACACCTGGCCGCTCTCCGCGTGCACCGACACGTAGCTCGACAGCGCGCGCTCGCCCACGCGCCGCTCCACCAGCGCGTACGACACGCGCGCGTTCTCCTGCGCGTCCGCGTCGCGCGCCGACACCGTGAAGATGTGGCAGCCCGGCGCGTTGTTCTCCTTCACGAACACCGTGTACTCGGGCTGCGCGAACGCGGGCGCGTGGTCGTTCACGTCCGACACCTCCACCGACACGCTGGCCGTGGCCCACAGCGGGGGCGAGCCGCCGTCCCTCGCCGTCACCACCACCTGGTAGCTGGATATGTTCTCGCGGTCCAGGGCGCTGTCCAGCACCAGGGAATAGCGGTTCGTATAGGTGGACACCAGCTTGAAGGGAGTGTGGGGCATCAGAGAGCAGGTGACTTGTCCGTTGGCACCGGAGTCCTGGTCGGACACTCTAATCAGGGCTATGACTGTTCCTTGCGAAGCATCCTCTCGAATTGGAAGTGAGAGTGACGTTATTGATATTTCTGGTGTGTTATCATTGGTATCCACCAATTTTACTAAGATTTTACAGTGCCCAGACATTGAGGGAGATCCATTGTCATATGCAATGACTTGAATTTCATAGTGTTTTGATTCTTCATAATCTAAGTGTCCATGGGTTCTTATTTCTCCTGAGTTGGGATCTATCTTAAATTTCATCTCAATAGTAGAGGACACATCGCTACTAAATGAATACACAATCTCACTGTTGGATCCTTCATCTGCATCAGAAGCATTTAGTTTAAGAACTAATGTTCCAATTGCAGTGTTTTCTACCACTTTCACTTTATAAACTGACTGTTCAAAGACTGGTTCGTTGTCATTCACATCTAATACCTTAATATGCAATTGAACGGTGCCAGTGAGCTCTGGTTTGCCACCATCCATAGCCACTAGTAACAAATTCACCCCCGCAGTTTCCTCTCTATCCAGAGGTTTCTTTAGTACGAGAGACAAAGATTGACTTAACTCATCATTTGTCTGTATATCGAGAAAGAAAAACTCACTGGTGCTGAGCTTGTAGGAGAGAAGGGCGTTCACTCCAATATCTGCATCTGATGCTCCCTCTAGGGGAAACCCGGAATCCAGCAGCTTTGATTCATGAAACCGGATAGTTTTTATTGTCATTGGAAATACTGGTGGGTTGTCGTTAATGTCTGTCACCTCCACCTCCACATAAAAAACCTGCAGTGGCCGGTCCACGATCACCTCCAGATGGAGAATACACTCCACCCTCCGCCCGCACAGCGCCTCGCGGTCGATCCGAGAATTCACAAACAAAATGCCATTCTGCAGATTCACCTCCAGCAGGTCCCCGTGGTCCTTGGACGCCACCCGGAACAGGCGCGGCACCAGCTCCGCCAGCTCCAGCCCCAGGTCCTGGGCGATGCGGCCCACGAACGTGCCGTGTTTGGCCTCCTCGGGGACCGAGTAGTGAAGTTGGCCGCTCCCTTCTTCCCAGGACGCGAGCAGCAGAAGCAAGAAGAGCAGTCGCCCGACCTCTCGGCCCCTTCTCAAAGAAGACACCATTACCAATCCTCGGTGAGTGGATCAAATTAGAAAAATCGTGCTCTGCAAAATTCTGAAAATTGTTTTCTGCTTAAATCCTGCTGCTCTTCTTATTGTTTGGCTTCTCATAGTCAAAAGGGCGGCTGGGTGTTCTTTCCAGATAACACTGTAGTCGACAGCGACATCATGTGGCCAAAAACTAGACTAATGTGTTCATCCTGTAGATATAAACCCAGTTCATTCTGCTGTTTATCAGAAAGTTCATCTTGGAGAAATAACGGTGTTAAATTAATATAGTCTTATTATCCCTTCCTGCTACATTGAAGAACCCTAGAATATTGCACCACATCAACCATTTCTTGGGAAATGTTTAGTAATGTTAACTGTGTATTCACATTGTTGTCATACAGAAGTTTCATATTGCCTTCCTTAAGCAATTCTTTTCCACTATTGTACCACTAAATCACTAATGATCATTCTACTTTCTTTTTTATGCATATGGTTCTTTTAGATACTTAGTTTATATGGAATGATAGCTTTATTTTATTGTTTGACTTCTTTCACTTAGTACTAAAGATCTCAATTTAGCCAAGTCTGTCATGTGTAACTTCATTTGCCTTTTAATGTTTGATATACTAGTTTTTATATATCCATGAGTCCATTGGCATTTTGATTGTTTCTACCTATTAAATTTTGTGACTCATGCTGTTATGAATAAGACTGTGAAAATATCTCCAAGTCTCTGTCTTCAAAAATGTTAGTAGGGCCGTAGCGATAGCGCGGTGGTAGGGTGTATGCTTTGCACATGGCTGTCCCAGGATGGACCTGGGTTCAAGCCCCAGTGTCCCATATGGTCCCCCAAGCCAGGAGCAATTTCTAAGTGCATAGTCAGGAGTAACTCCTGGGCATCACCGGCTGTGACCCAAAAACAAAAACAAAAAAAAATTAGTATACCTTTTCTTGAAATGAAGCACACAGAAATGACATGTTCAGTAACTGAAGATAGTCTATAATATTGTTGCTTTGGTGGCTTCATTTGGATTTCTTAATATTTTTTTATTTTCCTGTATTTTCTAGCACAATAACAAGTAGTTATTAAATAAAGCATAACTTGAGGTACTCTTGAGGCTTATGGTCAGTAAACTATATATATATATATGAATATATGAGAATAAGAATTTTTGTAGCTACAACCTATATTTTTATTCTCCTCCTTCAAAGTCCACTAGAGAAGTTCATTTTCTTGTCCCTTGAGTCTACAACTAAGTGGTATTTTATTGTAGAACCAACCCCTAGGAAAGTAGTAGTGTCCACTGCTAACATTCTACTTAAGAAAAGTAATGGCCACTTTTATAAATTTTTATGTGTCTGAGAATTTACTATTTTAAAAAAATATTCAGCTCAGCTTTTAAAAAATTATACCAAAGCCCTCAAAGTGAAAAATGGTGGAAATAACTTAAGAAAAAGAGAGATGCCTAAATATTTTAGTTTACTTTTTCCCTCTCCCACCTTTATACATAGGAAACACAAGTTACACCTTTATACATAGGGAACACAAGTTACAACACAATTTCACTGCATAATCTGTGATGTAGTAAGTTTTCTAGTATGTATAATGGTCATATGCCTTAGCAAAAAAAAAATATCCATTTTCTTCTATAAGTTATTACTAACTGTGATAATGCCTGCCTTTAAATTTTATTCTGGTCACATTAGCTTATTGGCAATAGAACAGTAATGACTACTTGCAATAAACCCACTGATTCAGTTTCTCTCTTAAAGGAACACAATATTCTTCCTGGCTCCTACAAAGTCCTCTAAAAAAGGTTGCTTAGAATAGTTTCTGCCTGGGCCGGAGAGATAGCATGGAGATAAGGCGTTTGCCTTTCATGCAGGAGGTCATCGGTTCAAATCCCGGAGCCCCATATGGTCCCCAGTGCCTGCCAGGAGCAATTTCTGAGCCTGGAGCCAGGAATAACCCCTGAGCACTGCCGGGTGTGACCCAAAAACCACAAAAAAAAAAAAAAGAATAGTTTCTGCCTACATGTTGACTTGGGATCCTAAAATGTTTTGTATTTATGGCATCTCAGTATCAATCTATGCTTCTAAATTTGCTGCAGTAAAACAAAGTAACAAGATACAATCCCCCAGTGACAATTATGTATATATCTACTTGAACGTGAAATCATATCATTCAATTTTTTGGGTCAAAGAAACACATAAAAGTAGCCAAGAGTGTAACACACTCACAGTGGCTATATATATAAACTCAACAATGAATCTCAAATAAGTACTTGAAATAAGTACTTGAAATCTGAACACCATAACCAAGCATATGTGCTCAGACTTCAGATCATCAAAACATCAGTAAAAGAAAATGAAGGATAAAGTAGTTTGTGACTCCTAGTATACCATTTACAATTTTATAATCCTGCAAAGTTTACATTACATTAAAAATAACTGAAATTTTTCTTGGCAAACTGAATCTAAAATATTTTTTTATTTTTATCAAATGGCTGTGGTATGATGACTAAAGCTGAAAAAGTTACATAAGTATGTTCGTGGTCTCTTTCTTTTACACAGCTCTAACCAAAAGCTCTATAAAAAGACAAATCTCTCAAAACTTAAATTAATTTTTGTTTTGGTTTTTGCTTTTGGGACCACACCCTGGTGATGCTCAGGAGTTACTCCTGCATATGCACTCAGAAATTGCTTCTGGCTCAGGGGACCATATGGAATGCCGGGGATCGAACCAAGGTCTATCCTGGATCGGCCACATGCAAGGCAAATGCCATACCACTGTGCTATCACTCCAACCCCTAATTTTTGTTTATTTTTGAACCACATCTGGTGGTTCCACATCTTGTGGATTACTCCTGGAAGTACCTGGGGGACCATATGGGATGCCACAGATTGAACTCAAGACTACTGTGTGCAAGGCAAGTGCCTTAACTTCTATACCCTCTGGCCAACAAATTAATTTCTTAAATATTATTTTCCCATGATTAATTTTCCTGCATGTTTATTTGAATTCTTAAAAGGAAAAATACATGCACTTAATATTGTATAATTTAAGGATTAAACTTAAGAAATGAAATTGGGGGGCCGGAGAGATAGCACAGCGCCGTTTGCCTTGCAAGCAGCTGATCCAGGACCAAAGGTGGTTGGTTCGAATCCCGGTGTCCCATATGGTCCCCCGTGCCTGCCAGGAGCTTTTTCTGAGCAGACAGCCAGGAGTAACCCCTGAGCACTGCTGGGTATGGCCCAAAAACAAAAAAAAAAAAGAAAGGAAAGAAAAGAAATGAAATGAAATTTGACATTACACTCTTGATTAACAAGTACAGTAATGCCTACATAAAATTTTTTCACCTGGTTTGGCCAAAGTGATATCAAAAGTATTAAGGCTTTAAGGATAGCTTGGGAATCAGGAAAACATGACTTATATGTGCACAATCACAAGTCCCGTTTCTTGTATCACATAAGTGATAACAAATTCTGAGGAACCACTTGGCCCAAGCAGCATCTCATTGTGGTTTGGACCAGTTGACTTGGCTTTACCAACATAAATCCAGACTACTTGAGTACTGCTAAAGAGACACAAATATACTGCTAAGTTTATTACTATAATCCTTACATATAATTAGTAATCAATCATTACTTGAATTCACAGTAGAAAGAATGGAATTTTCTCCTTGAAAATGTGTATAGTTGAGTTTACTTTCATTGTAATTTTCACATTTTTTTCACTTCAAGAGGCCAATACTAATATCTGCACTCAGACTAGGTGAAATATTTGAGTAAACTTGTCCCACCTTTCTTTTGCTCTTGAAGAGGTATTTTAAACAGATTAAAGCTTGCACTTTTGTATTTCTTCATTGAAAGCTACTTTAAATATACAGTGAAAGGCAATGAAAATATTGACAAGTTTTATCCCTGGGAAAATTGGGAGAAAACAGTAAAAATGTCATATTTGTTTTTTTTTTCTGAATCTTGGCACCCTCATCCATAAAGAATCCACTTTTCAAGAGTATTGAAAATATGGGTGAAAACAGCAAAGGCTTCAAGAAATTAAAGTTAATAGCTGGGTGAAGGCTCGTGTAGGATGTCAGGGTCTGATCCTTGGTAAAGCATGTTCCTAGGAGGAGTCCTAGAGAGTAACACACAAGCACCAAACTATTAGCAACCCCTGAGCATCTATGGGGTGGCCAAACGCCAATTAATTTATTTAAAGGGTCTTTACAACATTTATGAGTACATAGTAGGTGCTCATTGATTTCTAATCAGATCCTCTTCTTAAAAATTCAGGTGCAGGGGCTGGAGTGATAGTACAGCAGTAGGGCATTTGCCTTGCATGCAGCTGAACCAGGACGGACCTTGGTTCAATCCCTGGAGTCCCATAAGTTCTCCCATGTCAGGAGCGATTTCTGAGCCCTGAGCATCACGGGTGTGACCCAAAAACAAAAATAGAAAATCAGGTGCAGTATAGCTGCATGTCCAAGATAGTGGTGCTTTCTTGCCACCTAGTGCTCATTCCCCTGGTGAGTAGTTTGCACTGGTGTGTCATGGCTGGTTCATATGAATGCACGAGTGATTAATTCACACCCTTTCACTGGAGTCCAGTTCCATAATGCCTTAACTACTATTTACTACCACATCTTTGCAGATTAAAAGCAATGATAAACCTGACGTTCAGTACTATCTCACCATGATACAGTATGTCCTGACCCAACTTATAACTTGTTGAATTTAGTTGGAGATTTTAAATACATAAAAGTATATACCATAAAAGTATATACAGATGATCTATCTAGTGATGTTGTCTTCCTTTTGGTTAAAAACTATTCTAAATATAAAAATCATCAATCAAAAATACTACTCCTAGGTGCATTATTACAAAAAATATTTGGTGTATGAAAGCCTTTGCTTGAACTCTTAAAAATCTATCAAAATGAGGGTTTGAAATCATAGAATATTAGACACAGAAGAGACCACTTATACTAGCAGCCCTGGGGGGGCCCTAAGGAGGGACAATATGGGATGCATGCTGAGAACAGGGGTGGAGGGAGGACAACATTGGTGGTGGAAGTGCCCCTGATTTAATGTCACTATGTACCTAAAATACTACTGTGAATAATTTGTAATTCACTTTATCAAAATAAAAATTATTAATAAAAGAAAGAATAAAACTGGGGCCGGCGAGGTGGCACTAGAGGTAAGGTGTCTGCCTTGCAAGTGCTAGCCAAGGAAGGACCACGGTTCGATTCCCCCGGCATCCCATATGGTCCCCCCAAGCCAGGGGCAATTTCTGAGGGCTTAGCCAGGAGTAACCCCTGAACATCAAATGGGTGTGAACCAAAAAACCAAAAACCAAAAAAAAAGAATAAAACTAAAAGGTTATTTTTTAATTAGACAATAAAGAAGAAAATCAAGATGCCAGAACTGTCATTAGTTTTCAACTAAATATTAGAATCATCCAAGTGTGGTCTTACAATGTTAAATAATTTAGCCAATGAATTCACAGAGGCTGCCATTGGAATTGGAGCTTCAGCCTATAAAACTGCTCATGATGCTCTTGGACTAAAATGACCATTTCATCAAAAGATTCTCTCATTGGAGGCTGTAGCAATAGCACAGCGGTAAGGCATTTGCCTTGCACGTGGCTGACCCAGATTGGACCTGGGTTCGATCCCCATTGTCCCTTATGATCCCTGAGCCAGGAGTGATTTCTGAGCACATAGCCAGAAACCCTTTGGGGGGGGGTTAGGCTACACCCTGGACATTCAGAGGTTACTCCTGGCTATGCACTCAGAAATCGCTCCTGGCTTGGGGGACCATATGGGACGCTGGGGGAAGGGGGGATCGAACCATAGTCAGTTCTAGGCTAGCCTTACTGCTCTGCACCACCACTAAGTTCCCTCATTGGGCTCTTTCTAAAGCTGAAGCATATATACTAAAAAATGAGAATTTGATTATGCTTGAAGAAGAGACAATAACTTTAATGAAATGACCACTTAACTGGAAAACTCAACTTCATTCTTTGTACTCAGCTTATGATAACTGAAAGTGAAATTGTCAGATAAGTTTTCAATTAGTGCTGTTTGTACTCATAATATTGTTGGTAACAGTCCTTAGGAAGGGAATTTTAATTTATAGGAAGTTTGGAACAAACAGTCTCTGCTTTCTGTATCACCTATGCAGAATTACCTTTAATAAAGTCATTTACAATATGACAAATGAGCAAAAAGATAGACAACTGATAGAATGGGTAATACTATGCACTATTAACAAAGTCCAAAAACTACGATCAAATAATCATTTATCAAATGGAAATTCATGTGCCATTTTGTTCAAGTCCTTTGTATTAGCTTGAATTTTTGTTAATTTTGCCCTTGACTATCACTTTAAACCCATACGTGACCTTCATTGCTTTCTAATTGTAGAAGATTGTTTTTGAATCAACCTTTCACAAAAGGTGAAAAAGAATTTACAGATTCAGGGGGGATGGAGCAATAGTACAGAAGGTAGGATGTTCGCATTGTTGTGGGGCTGGCCAGGTTTTGATCCCCAGCATCCCTAATGGTCCCCCAATCACTACCAAGAGTAATTCCTAAGTGCAGAGCCTAGAGTAACCACTAAACACTACCAGATGTAGCCGAAAAAGAAACAAACAACAATAAAAATACAAAATCTTGGGCCGGAGATATGGCATGGAGGTAGGGCATTTGCCTGGCATACAGGACAGTGGTTTGAGTCAGGGCATCCCATATGGTCCCCCAAGCCTGCCAGGAGTGATTTCTGAGAGTAGAACCACGAGTAATGCCTGAGCGCGCTAGTTTAGACCCCCCAAAAAAATACAAATTCTGCCCACATTAAGTATAATAAAAGAACTCAGGGTCAATAGTATCAGGAAATGGAATCTAATGATAATGGTATTAGGGTTTAACATAAAAATATTACCCACACATTTTTTCTTTTACTTTTTTTGGGGGGACACATCCAATCGCAAGAAATACAAGTGTCTTACTTTCTATACTATCACTTCTAGCCACCACCCCAACGTATTTTAAACTCCATTTTTTGAAAACAATTAAAACTTAATAGGTGTTGGGGCCGGAGAGATAGCATGGAGGTAAGGCATTTGCCTTTCATGCAGGAGGTCATCAGTTCGAATCCCGGCGTCCCATATGGTCCCCCGTGCCTGCCAGGAGCAATTTCTGAGCATGGAGCCAGGAATAACCCCTGAGCAGTGCCGTGTGTGACCCAAAAAAAAAAAAAAAAAACTTAATAGGTGTTGTATATGAAAATATTTCCATAAGATTATTCTTTGCCTGTTGTCCCACCTTGACCTTCCAGGTGGGGGCGCTGTTGGGAGCCGAATAAATAGTTTGGGAGCGAGGTTTTCAGGGTCTTTTGCCAGAGTTGGCGGCTGGCTCAAGGTGTGTTTTGGAGCTAGCAGCAGGCTGACAAAGGACTCTCTTCGCCCAACCTTTTACCCTTTAACGCTCCTGCCTGTGTGGATTATTTGCTGCGGATAAATATTACCAAGATCTCCCCCTAGATGGGGACAAGAGGATGGTAATCAATTTCTCATTCTGGGAGCTCTTTGCGGATACACAGTCAACAAAGGAGTAAAGGGGACCCAACAAATGGGGCAATAATAGGGGCTGGAGAGATGGTGTGGTGGTAAGGTGTTTGCCTTGCATGCAGAAGGACGGTGGTTCGAATCCCGGCATCCCATATGGTCCCCTGAGCCTGCCAGGAGCGATTTCTGAGCATAGAGCTAGGAGTAGCCCCTGAGCTCTGCCAGGTGTGATCCCCCAAGAAAAATTTTAATAAACTGAGGTAGAGCAAGTAGTTTCTGAATATTCTCCTATAAATTTATAGAAGAATTTTAGTGTTCATAAGAAAATATAATTGATCATTAAACAGAAATACATCGTTTTGAGGTCCTTTGTGTGTTTTTCTAATTAAAAAGTATAACCATTTCAGTGACAAATGAGAATATTTCCACATTTGCAAAATAAATGACGGTTGTGAAATTAATGTACAACTAATATAAATAACTAAATGGCAATATTTAGTTGCTCAACGTTAGTGAACACGCAGGAAAAAATTGAAACTGATAAGTAAAATGAATAACATAAGCAAATGAGTTAGCATTAAAATACAAGAGAAGCCTTAAAAGTCACACTTACGTGAATGTCAAGGTCCGAATTTGTTTCTGGACGTTCATTTATTTCCGAAGCGTTCAGACACGGTGGCAGGCTGGGACTGAAGGCCATGAGGTCCGCCTTGGGGGGACCCTCCCCCGAGCACACCCTCTGCCTCCTCTGCTGCGACGACGACCAGCTCCCCACCGCGCTGGCGCACATCACTGGGTGCTTGGCCTCCACGCTCGCCGCCCCGCGGCCCGGCACCCAGCAGCGCAGCGCACTGTACAGCAGCAGCGTGAGCACCAGCAGGCTGGACACGGCGCAGATGGCCACGATCAGGTACACGTTCACGTCCACCAGCGCCGCCGCCGCCGAGCCCGCCACCGCCACGCGCGACGGCGCCGCCTGGGGCGCCTGGCCGCTCTCCACCAGCGACAGCAGCACCGTGGCCGTGGCCGTGAGCGCCGGCTCGCCGTGGTCCTTCACCAGCACCAGCAGGCGCTGGCGGGCCGCGTCCGCCTCGTCCAGGCCGCGCGTCGTGCTGATCTCGCCCGTGTACAGCCCCACGCGGAACGGGCTGCGCGCGCCGCCCGCCCCCGGCGCCAGCTCGTACGACAGCCACGCGTTGTAGCCCGAGTCCGCGTCCACGGCGCGCACCTTCGCCACCACGTGGCCCGCGCCCACCGAGCGCGACACCAGCTCGCCGCGCGCGCCCCCCAGCGCGCCCGCCGGCAGCAGCGCGGGCGCGTTGTCGTTCTCGTCCAGCACGAACACCTGCAGCGTCACGTTGCTGCCCAGCGGAGGCACGCCCGCGTCGCGCGCGCTCACCTGGAAGCGCAGCAGCTCCAGCTCCTCGTGGTCCAGGGGCTGCAGCGCGAACACCTGGCCGCTCTCCGCGTGCACCGACACGTAGCTCGACAGCGCGCGCTCGCCCACGCGCCGCTCCACCAGCGCGTACGACACGCGCGCGTTCTCCTGCGCGTCCGCGTCGCGCGCCGACACCGTGAAGATGTGGCAGCCCGGCGCGTTGTTCTCCTTCACGAACACCGTGTACTCGGGCTGCGCGAACGCGGGCGCGTGGTCGTTCACGTCCGACACCTCCACCGACACGCTGGCCGTGGCCCACAGCGCGGGCGAGCCCCCGTCCCTCGCCGTCACCACCACCTGGTAGCTCGACACGTTCTCGCGGTCCAGGGCGCTGTCCAGCACCAGGGAATAGTGGTTCTTGTAGGTGGACACCAGCTTGAAGGGAACGTGGGGCGTCAGAGAGCAGGTGACTTGTCCATTAGCACCAGAATCGCGGTCAGACACGCTGATCAACGCTATGACAGTTCCTGTTGCAGCATCTTCTAATACCGGGACCGATAGTGACTTGATGACCACCTCTGGCACATTATCGTTAGTGTCCAAAATTTCCACTAGAACAGTGCAATGACCTGCCATTGGAGGGATGCCTTTATCTGTCGCTTCTACCTGAATCTCATATAATTTGGTTTCCTCAAAATCTATATTACCCTTTACAAAGATATGCCCACTTACCGGGTCTATGAGGAATTTTGACAGAATATCTGCCTTCGTTTCAGTACTGAAGGAATATGTAATGTCCCTATTAACTCCTTCATCTAAATCAGAGGCGTTGACCATCACTGCTACGGTGCCATTTGGTGCGTTTTCAAACAGCCTCACTTTGTAAACAGTCCTCTCAAACTCCGGGGCGTTGTCGTTCACATCTAGAATTGTGATCTTGAGCTGAGTTGTTCCTGTGAGTTCTGGTTTTCCACCATCAACTGCAGTTATCAGTAAGTGATGCTCAGGAGTGTCCTCTCGGTCTAAAGTCTTTTTTAACACAAGTCCGACAGATTTAATTTCTTCTTCATTTCTTTTAACATCCAAGGTAAAATATTCATTGGAATTGAGACTGTAAGTCAATAGAGAATTCACTCCAATATCTGCATCCGATGCGCCCTCTAGCGGAATCCGAGAGCCAGGAGGCCGGGATTCAGAAATGAACAGTTTTTTCACTGTCATTGGAAAAACCGGCGCGTTGTCATTAATGTCCTTCACCTCCACCTCCACATGGAAAACCTGCAGCGGCCGGTCCACGATCACCTCCAGGTGGAGGCTGCACTCCAACCTCCGCCCGCACAGCGCCTCGCGGTCGATCCGAGAATTCACAAACAAAATGCCATTCTGCAGATTCACCTCCAGCAGGTCCCCGTGGTCTTTGGACGCCACCCGGAACAGGCGCGGCACCAGCTCCGCCAGCTCCAGCCCCAGGTCCTGGGCGATGCGGCCCACGAACGTGCCGTGTTTGGCCTCCTCGGGGACTGAGTAGCGGACCTGGCCGCTCCCTGTCTCCCAGGATGCGAGGAAGAGAAGCAGGAAGACTCCTGCACCTTCGCTCCAGAAAAAAACCATTGCAAGACTTTTCCAAATATGGGGTCCCTCTTCAGATCAATCCAAATTTTAAAAATGATTTTGTTCTTTAATCTTCTCTTCTTAAATATTCTCACCATGCCGGCATTTCGGAGACGGTGATGGGGTGATGTAAAGCAGCTTCGGTGTATGCAATACAAGCTTTCTTTCTTTTATGGTGAGAGACCTTGTGGCGGACAGCGGCATCATGTGGATAAATGTGTAAGTACATCTAAAATGTAAAATCTTTTTCTGATTTTGTATTTTTATTGTAACTTCACTTAATGGTACTTCGATTTATTTAAACTTTCATGATAACATAATTTGAACGTTTTTTCTAATAAATCATTTCCTTTTATTCTTTATTACACTTACTAAAATTGTGCGTTCTGTTGAAACATTTGTAGACACCTGTTGGAAGCAACACGCACTATTTTGTTTTTTTTAGAGGATCAGTCAGAGACTAGAGAGATTATTGCGGGTAAAGTACTTGCATTATACCTAGTTGACCTCAGTTTAATCCCTATGGTTCAAGCCCATATGGTGCCCTGAGTCCACCAGGAATGATTCCTGAAAGCAGATGTAGAAGTAAACCCTATGGGTCATTCATTTAATTCTAATAATAACACATAAGATGGATATTCATATGATTCTCTTTTGAAGTAATGTGCAAACACATAAAAGTTATGTAAGAAAATCTATATTAAACATGGTATTTGGGTGGGAATTCAATCTGATTCAAGAATTATGTTTAATCAATTTGTCTTGAACTCCCCATTTTTCTATAAATCGATCCCTTATATTTACTATCACAAATAAATTTAAACAAATTATATTCACTTATGTATTTTGTATAATGTCTATAATGTTATGACTATATGTGTTAGATGTACTAACCTTTATATAGGAATAGCCAAAAATAGAGAGATACATGGAGGTAGGGCATTTGCCTTGCATGAAGAAGGAAAATGGTTCAAATACTGTCATCCCATGTGGTCCCCCGAGACTGCCAGGAATGATTTCTGAAAGTGGAGCCAGGAGTGACCCCTGAGCACTGCCAGGTGTAACCAAAAAGAAATAACCAAAAATGGATTCTTTTTGAATTTGTAACTTATTTTTGCTGTATGACAACACTGTGATTAAAATATTTGTTATGATCTAACCACACCAATTACACATATTAGTTTTATAATTTTCCATACCAACATTTGTAGTCCTCAGCTTATCTATATACCAAATGTTCATGTTGATAAAATATAATAAGTATGTTTCAGTAATATCTACCATGATGAATTTCATTTTCTTTAAAATCTGTCAACTGAGGAACCAGAGCAGTGGCGCAGCAGTAGGGCATTCGCCTTGCATGCACTGACATAGAACAGACCATGGTTGGATCCCCTGGCGTCCCATATGTTCTCCCAAGACAGGAGGGATTTCTGAGTGCATAGCCAGGAGTAACCCCTGAGCATCACCAGGTGTTGCCCAAAAAAATTAAAAAAATTTTGATCAGTTAAGAGGTGACAGTAATTTGGAACAAGATTTACTACTTCAAATATGTGAAAACTGGCAATGAAATATAAACCTCTGTGACTTTACTAAAAGATACTAGTTTTGGGGCTGCAGCAGTGACAGCAGATAAAAGGCTTACCTTGAACGTAGCTGACCAGCACCACTTATTTGGACCAAAGGGAAAGACAAAATTAAACTAAACTAAACTAAACAAGAAAATTAATGGTAAGAGAACACATAGTGGGAGATTCATAAAATATCAAAATTTTTATAATCTGGGGCCAGCGAGATAGCATGGAGGTAAGGTGTTTGCCTTCCATGCAGAAGGATGGTGGTTCAAATCCCAGCATCCCATATGGTCCCCCATGCCTGCCAGGGGCAATTTCTGAGCATAGAGCCAGGAGTAACCCCTGAGTGCTGCTGGGTGTGACCCAAAAAAACAAAAACAAAAAAAAAATTTTATAATCACACTTTTTTGGGGGGCCACACCTGGCAGTGCTCAGGGGTTACTCCTGGCTGTCTGCTCAGAAATAGCTCCTGACAGGCATGGGGGACCATATGGAACACCAGGATTCGGGATTCAAACCAACCACCTTTGGTCCTGGATCGGCTGCTTGCAAGGCAAACACCGCTGTGCTATCACTCCGGGCCCTATAATCACACTTTTAATTAAACCAAATGTGTGACTTAAGTAGAAAAGTTGTAATACCAGAAACTTTTCCAATGTAATCACTGGCTGCAATCCAGAAATTCAATTTAGTCATACTTTATTTGCATTTTACCTAGAAAAGACTTTTGGTAGCATAATAAATATGTGAATATTTTAAATTAAATTTTTAAATAATACAAGAAAAGAGATAAATTATCTTAATGATTGTTGTTAATATCAAATACAATTTCTAATTGAGTCTATTAGATAGTGAAGATACCAACTGATGAAGAAGTAAACATTTAAGACTTATTTTGGAAAATCAGAGATTTTTGCTTTGCATACAGCCAATCTCATGTCTGATTCCAAGCACTGCATTCGAACCCCTAAACTCCCCAGAATTGATTCTTGATCACAGAGCCAGGAGTGAATACTGAACACCACCACTCAACCCCTCACCCAAAAAAGTATGGATGTAGGAAATAATTAGATACAAAAATCATTCCATGATTTCATTTATCTTGAAATAGAGTGATTAGTTTTTTTTGTTTTTTTTGGTTTTTTTTTTGTGGTTTTTGGGTCACACCCGGCAGTGCTCAGGGGTTTTTCCTGGCTCCGTGCTCAGAAATTGCTCCTGGCAGGCACGGGGGACCATATGGGATGCCGGGATTCGAACCGATGATCTTCTGCATGAAAGATAAACGCCTTACCTCCATGCTATCTCTCCGGCCCCTAGTTTTTTATATAAAAAGAAAAATTAAAGTTTTTAAACATTATGGCTGTATAGTAATGAGATGCCTTTGACAACTTATTGTAAAATGTTGTTCATGAATTAAATGACCTAGGGAATGTAAAACAAATTAGAGTCCATTATGACTGTTCAATGATAAGCATAATATTAAAGAAACATGGGCTAGATGCTAGAGAGATAGCAGTAGGGCCTTTGCCTTGCATGCAGCTGATCCAGGACTGGCGGTAGTTCAAATCCTGGCATCCCATACGGTCCCAACCCCTGTGTCTGCCAGGAGCGATTTCTGAGTGCAGAGCCAAGAGTAACCCCTGAGCACTGCCGGGTGTGACCCAAAACCCAACCCACCCCCCAAAAAAGATCATCCCTGGTTCCTTTGTATGTTTGTTTACATTGTATTTACCCCAAAACAGAGACTGTCTTATATATAAACCTGGGTGGGATTAGCTATCTGTATTTACTATGCCCTTACTGCCCCAACTGGGGGTGGTCTCTGAACTCAATAAAAAGGATAGTTTTGGCAGGCAGAGGCTTTCCAAACAAGGTAAAAGACTACCAGTCTAAGCGTGTTTTACCTTCAGCCTGATTTGGATTATTTATGTGTGTCCCTGATTCAGACTCATTCACTTAGGGTTGGAGATACAGCGCATGGGAGTGATTTTACAGAAAAGTTATCAGAGAATAAGGAATTCTTCTAATTAAACAACTTCATCCATAAAAAACAGTAATAATACTTAAAACTCAATGAGAGATTTTATAGCAATAGATCAATGATGCCTATAGATCTGGGCAGTATAGGGTTGAGCTTAAGCATTTTCCTTAGAAGAAACAGTAACCAGACCTTCAATAAGAGTGCACCTGAGAAAGCCTATGGGAAGCCAGCATTTCTCCCTCAGTGATACTGACACTGAAAGCATGTCTGGACAACTAGGGTTCAATCCCTGGTGCCCTATATGGTCTGCTAAGCATCACCATGAATAGTTCCTGAGTTACCAACAGTAACCCATGAGTACTGCCTGGTGTGCCCCTCCAAAAAATAAATAGAAGAAAATCGGAGTGAGAGTACTTATAATTTGGCTGAAGAAAAATTTGTCCCACTACCTGACTATCCAAAATGGTTTTTATAGAAATTAAGATAAAATAAATCCAGGAAATTTAGAGAATAAAAATGAAAAAAAAAAGAAAAAGAAGTTTAGAGAGTAGTCTCTCCACTATGAACTCTGTCCCAGGATTTTTCAAGTTTGGCATTTTATTCCAAATAACCTATATTTTACTACTGAAAGACATCTAATGTTAATAAGTATTCTTAATAAAAAGCCATGTATTGTAATAACCTAATGTGATAGATATTCTTGGAGGTGCAAGCATTAAAAACTATTCAATTGTTTTCAAGTGCAAGAAAAGGACAAAAATATTAATGGTTGTTCTAAAAGATAAATTCAAATTCTTTGAACAGTCACACCTGGCAGTATTCGGGGCTTACTCCTGACTGTGCACCTAAGGATCACTCCTGGCAGTGTTCAGGAAACCAAGTAAAGTGTTGGGGATTAAACCTCGGTCAGTCATGTGCAAGAGAAGTGTCCTACTCTGGTCCCCTATATAATATAAATATATTTTAAAATTATCTTGATAGGGGCTGGAGCGGTGACGCTAGAGGTAAGGTGTCTACCTTGCAAGCACTAGCCTAGAGAAAATGTGGTTCGATCTCCCAGCGACCCAATATGGTCCTCCCAAGCCAGGGGCGATTTCTGAGTGTCAAGGGGTGTGGCCTCCCAAAAAAATTTCTTGATAGAATAGAGTATGGTATAAATTGGAAGCATTCCTTATATATGCACATATTTAAACAAATTATAAAATTTACAGTTAAGGTTTTCTTTTTTTCACCTTTTACTTTTGAAACCACAAAAGTCACAAATGATTAAAAGAAATGTTACTAATGAAAAGCCAGGCTGTAAAAATTAAAAGTTCAAGTAAATTATTCTCAATACCAATAAAAACAAACCTAATAAAAGGATGATAAAAAGACAGAGTTGTGCGTTTATGCTGTTATGTACCTTAATATCACTGTGTAATAATTAAAAATCGCTAATAAAAATGAAAAATACTACTAAAATTAAGGAGAAAATTGAACAGACTCACCTTTCCCATGTGTTCTGACTCTGAGGGTGGTTGTCTGTCGTCTAAGGGGGCTGGACCCTGAGGCAGACAGGGACTGAAGGCCATGAGGTCCGCCTTGGGGGGACCCTCCCCCGAGCACACCCTCTGCCGCCTCTGCTGCGACGACGACCAGCTCCCCACCGCGCTGGCGCACACCACGGGGGGCTTGGCCTCCGCGCTCGCCGCACCGCGGCCAGGCGCCCAGCAGCGCAGCGCACTGTACAGCAGCAGCGTGAGCACCAGCAGGCTGGACACGGCGCAGATGGCCACGATCAGGTACACGTTCACGTCCACCAGCGCCGCCGCCGCCGCGCCCGCCACGGCCACGCGCGACGGCGCCGCCTGGGGCGCCTGGCCGCTCTCCACCAGCGACAGCAGCACCGTGGCCGTGGCCGTGAGCGCCGGCTCGCCGTGGTCCTTCACCAGCACCAGCAGGCGCTGGCGGGCCGCGTCCGCCTCGTCCAGGCCGCGCGTCGTGCTGATCTCGCCCGTGTACAGCCCCACGCGGAACGGGCTGCGCGCGCCGCCCGCCCCCGGCGCCAGCTCGTACGACAGCCACGCGTTGTAGCCCGAGTCCGCGTCCACGGCGCGCACCTTCGCCACCACGTGGCCCGCGCCCACCGAGCGCGACACCAGCTCGCCGCGCGCGCCCCCCAGCGCGCCCGCGCCCGCCGGCAGCAGCGCGGGCGCGTTGTCGTTCTCGTCCAGCACGAACACCTGCAGCGTCACGTTGCTGCCCAGCGGAGGCACGCCCGCGTCGCGCGCGCTCACCTGGAAGCGCAGCAGCTCCAGCTCCTCGTGGTCCAGGGGCTGCAGCGCGAACACCTGGCCGCTCTCCGCGTGCACCGACACGTAGCTCGACAGCGCGCGCTCGCCCACGCGCCGCTCCACCAGCGCGTACGACACGCGCGCGTTCTCCTGCGCGTCCGCGTCGCGCGCCGACACCGTGAAGATGTGGCAGCCCGGCGCGTTGTTCTCCTTCACGAACACCGTGTACTCGGGCTGCGCGAACGCGGGCGCGTGGTCGTTCACGTCCGACACCTCCACCGACACGCTGGCCGTGGCCCACAGCGCGGGCGAGCCCCCGTCCCTCGCCGTCACCACCACCTGGTAGCTCGACACGTTCTCGCGGTCCAGGGCGCTGTCCAGCACCAGGGAATAGTGGTTCTTGTAGGTGGACACCAGCTTGAAGGGCATATTTGGATTTAGTGAGCAGGTGACTTGTCCATTGGCTCCAGAGTCGAGATCTGACACTCTAATCAGGGCGATGACAGTGCCTAGTGGAGAGTCTTCTCTGATGGGCAAAGAAAGAGATGTGATCGCCATTTCTGGTGCATTGTCGTTTACATCCAGCACTTTCACCAAAATCTTGCAATGATCGGCCATCGGAGGACTTCCTTTATCAACTGCTTTAACCCGAATTTCGTAAAATTCCGTTTCCTCATAGTCCAATATACCAATAAGCGTAATTTTTCCTGAAATAGAGTCAATTTTGAATTTTTTTGTAATATCCAGAGAAACATCACCACCAAAAGAAAATAAAATCTCTCCATTTTGACCTTCGTCAGCATCAGAGGCATTGACTGTGATCACTAACGTTCCATTTGCTGTAGTCTCTAATAAGTGGACCCTGTACACGTCCTGGGTAAACAACGGAGCGTTATCATTTACATCCAGTACTGTGATCAGCAGCTGAACTGAACCTTCCAGCTCAGGCTTGCCCCCGTCCCTTGCTGTCAGTAATAAATGAAGCTCTGGCATTTCTTCTCTATCTAAAGGTTTTCTCAATTCAAGCGAAAGTGACTTGCTCAATTCATCGGTTGTCTGAATATCCAATGAAAAGTAATCGTTGGGGTTCAGACTGTATGTTATAAGGGCATTGGTACCAATGTCTGCATCAGCAGCGCCCTCTACCGGGAACCGCGAACCGAGAAATCTAGATTCAGAAATAAATATCCTTTGTTCTCTCTCTTTGAAAACCGGTGCATTGTCATTAATGTCCTTCACCTCCACCTCCACATGGAAAACCTGCAGCGGCCGATCCATGACCACCTCCAGGTGGAGGCTGCACTCCAACCTCCGCCCGCACAGCGCCTCGCGGTCGATCCGAGAATTCACAAACAAAATGCCATTCTGCAGATTCACCTCCAGCAGGTCCCCGTGGTCCTTGGACGCCACCCGGAACAGGCGCGGCACCAGCTCCGCCAGCTCCAGCCCCAGGTCCTGGGCGATCCGGCCCACGAACGTACCGTGTTTGGCCTCCTCGGGGACCGAGTAGCGGACCTGGCCGCTCCCTTCTTCCCAGGACGCGAGCAGCAGAAGCGAGAGCAGCAGATGCGTGGCTCCCTTATTTCCTCTTCTAGAAAACAGCATCGCAAAAGCAGACTTTCCGTTCTTCTCTCACCTTACAACAAAATTAATCCTTCTTTACTTCATATTTTCAATCATTTCTCTCCTACCTTTTTTGTTTTCTTGGGGGCGGTGACAAAATGGAGCTTCCTTTGGGTAGTTTTAGGCATCATTGCTAGTGAGAAGACTTTGTGGTATACAGCGACATCATGTGGCTAACAAAATAGATTTTAGATCTAGTTCTTGATTTCCAAAATTACCAAAATCATTTGCTGTTTATCTAATCGTTTTGAAGTTTTTTTTTTCAGATATCATTTGAAGATATAATTTAAGTTTTATTCTTTTTCCTTTGATAATAAAGGCACTACAACTAGATTTTGGGGAAATCAAGATACAATATATGTATCTCATGTCATTTTATTTAAAGCAACTTAGTGTCTTCTTATTGTATTATTATGTATTTGTAACAGATTCTGAAGCTTTAATATATGGAAATTTGACCAATAACTTCCCCATATACTAAGAGTGTTGGCTATGTTGCCTTTTTGATTGAACATATTGCCAGATACATAGAAAATATTTCTAGAATAGGTTTTTAAGCTCCAATGTTACATACAAATGACATGGTTTTCTGCTACTTTAACTATTAGAAAAATGATATTTTGGATACTTCCCTTTTCTTCTTGGTAAAAAACAGTCAAGTAATTGCTAAAATTGTAGTCTGATCTCCAAAAGTCATAATTGCAGATTGAATTAATGACTGTTCTACCTCAACTTTCATCTGTCACATTTTTCTTTTATTAATACTTTACTTAAGCACCATGGTTACAAAACTGTTCATTGTCAAGTTTCAGTCAATATACACCATACTTCACTAGTGCACCCCTCCCCACCACCGATGTCTCCCATTTTCCTCCCACCCTCCAAGCCCCCAAATCCCCTTGTCTCTAGGGCAGGCAATTTACTTCTCTCTGTCTCCTTTTTGACTCTGTGCTTGCACTAGTGTTCATGGAGGGGCGCCTTGAATGTCGTTTTATTCCCTTTCAGCACTGAGTTCTTGTCCAGAGTAATCAGTTCCAATTATCATTGTCCTAATAGAACCTTATCTACTCCAACTGCACTCACTGCTCTTTGTAGCAAGCTTCCTTCCTGAGCTGGACCTCCTGGTCCTTATCTCTATTGCCTCTGGATATTATTACTATATTATCTCTTGTTTTTCTTATATTCCACAATGAGTGGGATTATTCTGTCTATCCCTCTACCTCTGACTCATTGCACTCAGAAAAATAATTTTCATGTCTATCCATGTATCAGCAAATTTCATGACTTTCATTTTTCCTAATGGATGCATAGTATTCCATTGTGTATATGTACCACAGTTTCTTTGTTACTCATCTTTTTCAAGCACATGGTTGGTTCCAGTTTCTGGCTATTGTAAATAAGGCTTCAATGAACATAGGAGTACAGAGGGCATTTTTGTATTGTGTTTTTGTGTTCCTGGAGTATATCCCTAGGAGTGGTATTGCTGGATCATATGAAAGCTCAGTTCTAAGCTTTTTGAGGAATGCCCATATTGTTTTCAAAATTTCTGGCCCCAGTCTGCATCCTCACCAATCCCTTTCTCTCTGCACTGGTTGTGGTTTTGATTTTTGTGATGTGTGCTAGTCTCTGTGGTGTTAGATGATATATCATTTTGATACTAATCTCCCTGATTATTAGTGATATGGAGCATTTTTCATGTGCCTTTTGGCCATCTGTATTTTCTTTGTTCATTTCTTCTCCCCATTTTTTGATGGGGTTAAATGTTTTTTCTTATAAAGTTCAATCTGCCTTGTGTATCTTTTTTTTTTTTTTGTGGTTTTTGGGTCACACCCGGCAGTGCTCAGGGGTTACTCCTGGCTCCATGCTCAGAAATTGCTCCTGGCAGGCACGGGGACCATATGGGACGCTGGGATTCGAACCGATGACCTCTTGCATGAAAGGCAAACGCCTTACCTCCATGCTATCTCTCCAGCCCCATGCCTTGTGTATCTTAGATATTAACCCCTTATCTGTTGGGTTATTGGGTGAAAAGTTTCTCACATTCCATGAGTAACTTTTGTATCTTTTTTTTGTTTTTGTTTTTTGGCCACACCCGTTTGATGCTCAGGGGTTACTCCTGGCTAAGCACTCAGAAATCGCCCCTGGCTTGGGGGGACCAAGTGGAATGCCGGGGGAACGAATCGCAGTCCTTCCTTGGCTAGTGCTTGCAAGGTAGACATCTTACTCTAGCGCCACCTCACCAATCCCAGCTTTTGTATCTTAATCACTATTTCCTTTGAAGTGTAGAAGCTTCTCAGTTTAATGTAGTTCCATTTGTTTATCTTTGCTTCCACTTGTTTGGCCAGTAGTATTTCATCTTTGAAGATTTCTTTAGCTTTGATTTCATGGACTGTTCTGCCTACATTTTTCTCTACGTACCTTATGGTTTCAGGTCTAACATCAAGGTCTAATCCATTTTGATTTGACCTTTTTGCATGGTATTAGAAGTCTATGTTCACTTTTTACATTTAAGTAACCAGCTTTCCCAGCACCACTTGTTGAAGAAGCTTTCCATGTTCCACTTAGTATTTCTTGCTCCTTTATAAAAATTAGTTGTTTATGGGGCCGGAGAGATACCATGGAGGTAAGGCGTTTGCCTTTCATGCAGGAGGTCATCGGTTCGAATCCCGGCACCCCATATGGTCCCCTGTGCCTGCCAGGAGCAATTTCTGAGCCTGGAGCCAGGAATAACCCCTGAGCACTGCCGGGTGTGACCCAAAAACCAAAAAAAAAATTTTAGTTGTTTATAACCTGGGTTCTGGAGCAATAGCACAGTGGGAAAGGCATTTGCCTTGCATGCTGCCAACCCAGGTTCAATACATGGCATCCCATATGGTCTCCCCCAGCACCACACCAGGAGTGATTTCTGAGTGCAAATCCATAAGTAAGACCAGAGTGCCACCAGGTGTAGCCCAAAACTAACAAAAAAAATTAATTGTTCATAAACCTATTAGTCCATCTCCAAATATTCAAGCATATTCCATTGATCTGAGGATCTATCCTTTATTCTTTATTCTTTTATTATTATTTTATTAATCTATCTTTTGTTCTTTATTCTTTTATTACCATGATGGGTTTTTTGGGGGGTCACACCCGGCAGCGCTCAGGGGTTACTCCTGGTTCTATGCTCAGAAATTGTTCCTGGCAGGCTCAGGGGACCATATGGGATGCCAAGATTCAAACCACCAACCTTATGCATGCAAGGCAAATGCCTTATCTCTATGCTATCTCTCTGGCCCCTACCATGATGTTTTAATGTCTTGATTTATAGTACAGCTTAAAGTTTAGGAAAGTGATTTATCCCATCTTAACTCCAAGGATTGCTTTAGCTATTTGTGGACATTTATTTCTCTATGTGAGTTTCAGGAGCATCTGATCCACTTCTTTAAAAAATGTCATGGAAATTTTATAGGGATTGTATTTTTATAGGGATTTTATTAAATCTGTGCAATGTTCTAAAAAGTTTTCATTTCTTTTTGTTTGTTTTGTTTTGTTTTGGGATCAGCCTGGCAGCGCCCAGGGGTTACTCCTGGCTCTATGCTCAGAAATCACTCCTGGCAGGCTTGGGTGACAATATGGGATGCCAGAATTCGAACCACCGTCTTTCTGCATGCAAGGCAAATGTCCTACCTACCTCAATGCTATCTCTCCAGCCCAAAAAGTTTTGACATTTTAATGATGTTAATACTCCCAATCAATGAACAGGGTATATGTCTCCATTTCATTTTGTCTTTTATTTCTTTTCCTTTTTATTGTTTTGTTTTGTTTTGTTTTTGGGTCACACCTGGCAGCGCTCAGGAGTTACTCCTGTTCTACACTCAGAAATCGCTCCTGGCAGGCTCGGAGGACCATATGGGATGCCAGGATATGAACCACCGTCCTTCTGCGTGCAAAGCAAAACACCTTACCTCCATGCTCTCTCTCTGGCCCCTATTTTTTTATTTTATTTTTATTTTTTTGGTTTTTTGGGCCACATCCAGCGTTGCTCAGGGGTTACTCCTGGCTGTCTGCTCATAAATAGCTCCTGGCAGGCACGGGGGACCATATGGGACACCGGGATTCGAACCAACCACCTTTGGTCCTGGATCAGCTGCTTGCAAGGCAAACGCCGCTGTGCTATCTCTCCGGGCCCTGGCCCCTATTTTTTAAAGATATATTCTATAGCTCTTTTCCCTCTTTAGTTACCTCCAAGGTACTTGATTTTCTAAGGCACAATTGAGAATGGGTTTGTGTTTATATCTTTTTCTTCTCTTTCATTATGTTTGTACAGTAAAGCCATGGATTTTTTTGCATATTAACTTTATAGCCTGCTGTGAAGCCTAATGCAAAAGAGACTCAATTTTGTCTGCCCATTTTCTACTTTAAGATTGAGTTTCAGGGCAGAGAGATAGCATGAAGATAGGGCATTTGCCTTGCATGCAGAGGGACGGTGGTTCAAATTCTGGCATCCCATATAGTCCCCTGAGCCTGCCAGGAGCAATTTCTGAGCATAGAGCCAGGAGTTAACCCTGAGCGCCACCAGGTGTAACCCAAAAAAACAACAACAAAAGATTGAGTTTTGATTTAAGGATAAGTTTCTATCTCCCAACTGTGAAACAGATCCCCTATGGTCTTCTGGTGAGAGTAGATGTAGATAACCTTCTAAGGCCACAAACTAGTTCTGTGTAAAGTCCCTTAGGCATTAGCCAATCAGTTTAAATCATAAAAAATCATGGGTAGCCGGGCGGTGGCGCTAGAGGCAAGGTGCCTGCCTTGCCTGTGCTAACCTTGGACCTTGGATGGACAGCAGTTCGATCCCCGGCATCCCATATGGTCCCCCAAGCCAGGAGCAACTTCTGAGCGCATAGCCAGGAGTAACCCCTGAACGTCACCGGGTGTGAACAAAAAAAAAATCATGGGTAGACCAACTAGCTACCCAGCATAAAGTTGGTTCTACCCTTCCAAAGCCATACCTGATGCATCCATCACTGTGAATCACCAATTTTCCTATGGCCCTGCCTCACCACTCTTCTATGATTCTCTTTGAGCACACCAATCTAACCAAACTTCAGACACTTTAGTATTTGGGCTGAAATCACTGGGGCATTTTTGGAGCAAGTATGGTCACTCCACACACACATATCTTCCTTCTTCTGGGAAGCCTGGAAGCTAACTAAGAACATGCCCCACAAAAGCTATAGTATCAGAAATAGTGCTCTGAATTCCTGGATAACTTAATTTGTATAATTCTGTTATCTCTATAAGAATAATCTAACAGAATAGACACCCAACAAGAGTTTGTTAAACCTGCATTTGTATTAATGACTTCATTGGAGATACAAGCATTTTCACAAATTATCTTGCCACTGTACTTTTTTATTTTATTTATTATCTTCCTTTTCATTTTTTTCTATTCTTTGATTACTTTGTCCTCACTTATTCATACCTTGTAGCTTTCTTTGGGTGCCAGAAAAATCCGGCGCTCAAGGGTTATTTTTGATTCTATGATGAGGCATCAGTTCTGGCTGGGCTTGGGACCATTTGGGGTTCTGGAGATTGAGCCCAGTACCTGCTATACTATCTCTCTAGTCTCAACACCTCTTACTTTTTGTTACTCACCATTATCAGTGCAAGGTATCAATAACCACACACCACAGTCTATTGAAACTCCTTTTCCCTCTGTTTCCACGCTCCTACCCATCTGGTCACCTCAGTTCAACAGAATTCAAGGTTTATATTGATTTGTCTGTTCCTTTATCTTATTTATTTCTATTCAAAGTTTGAGTGAATTGACATATATATATATAATCTTTCATCTTTTATGTCACTCAGCATACTCTTATAGTTCTATCTGTTACTACAAATGGCAAGATTTTATTTTCTTTATAGCAAAGTAATCCATTTGTGTAGAGTTCTCATCTCTATTTATTTTTCTGTCATTAAGTACCTGGATTATTCCAATGTCTTGATTACTGCAAATTATTCTGCAATGAATATATGAAAGCAGATATATTTTAAATTTCGTGATCTTATGATTCAGATAGATACTTAGAAATATTAATATTGAAAAAGTCCATATTTTTATACATTTTATTGTACTTAACAACTGTATCAGTTTGCACTGATGTACATTAATGTATAAATTTTCTTTTCTTGGCAAATACATGTAGTTTCAGATATTTTTGATTAGTCACTTCTCAAAGGTGTGGCAATATCTCATAGTTTTAATTTTTCCTGATATTAAGAGGTGATGAGTATTTTTATATGCTTGTTAGACATCTGTTTTTTTTTCTTTACAGTTTTTTGGGTGTGGTGTGATTGTTGAATTAATTGTAATCATTATTTGTAATATATTGGTGTAATAAAATTGCTTTTATAAAATTATAGGTATTTGAGAGCCTATACATGGTAATTTATGATTATAAAGAAAATACTCAGGGCTCTTAGAGATAGTTCAGCAGGTAAGGTGCTTACCTGGTACATACCTGGCCTGAGTTCAGTCCCTAGCATACCATTTGGCACCACCAGGAGTAATTTCTGATCACAGAGCCAGGAGTAATCCCTGAGCTTCAATGGATATGATACAAAAATTAAAAGAAGGAATAAGAAAATATAGAGGATCAGTGGTTAGAGACATGGCTTTAATATTGTGTACATATGGAAGTAGAACCTATTTCTGGTCTAGGATTAACTTCATCTTGGCATTGGATTTTGGGGATTATATATAATATAGAGAATAAAAGGTAACCATTGCATAACATAGCCATGAGGAGGTGCAAGGGGGCAAAGACACTCTTTGCAGCAGAAATATTGTGAGATTGCCTCTGGGTATGGTTTTATTTTCTCTTTGGAAATTGTCTGTCCAGGACAATTCCTAAGGCTAACTGACTTCCTGCCTAGAAGTTTTAAGGTGGAAGGATCATTGTTTATTTTTCCAATACTTGAATATTAACCCTTTGTTAGACTTATAATGTTTAAATATTTTCTTAAATGAAGTAAAATATTTAATTATAATATTTTTGGTTGTGAATCTTTTTTGTTTGATATACTACAATTTGTATATTTCTTTTTTGTATTTGTTTTTTTTGGGGGGGGAATTACACCTGGCAGCGCTCGGGGGTTACTCCTGGCTCTCCACTCAGAAATGGCTTCTGGCAGGCTCACAGGACCATATGGGATGCTGGGACTTGAACCACGGTCCTTCTGCATGCAAGGCAAATACCCTACCTCCATGCTATCTCTCCGGCCCCACAATTTGTATATTTCTACTTTCCACTCTACGTTTTTGAATTCCCAAAGATATTGTTGAGGCCAATGTGTGTAGTGTATTGTTTATGGCTATAGCACAGTGGTAGGGCATTTGCCTTGCTGATCCAGGATGGACCCAGGTTCTATCCCCAGCAACCCATATGGTCCCCTGAGCTTTCCAGGAGCGATTTCTGAGCCCAGAGTCAGGAGTAACCCCTGAGTGTTGCCAGGTATGGCCCCAAAACAAAAAAAATGGAATGATTTCTGAGGTGTTTTTTTTCTATATGGTCCCCCTAGCCTTCCAGGAGCGATTTCTGAGCATAGAGCCACGAGTAACCCCTGAGCGCTGCCGAGTGTGACCCAAAAACCAGAAAAAAAAAGACTTTTAGAATATTTGATCTAGGGGCCAGAGCTGTGGTACAAGTGGTAAGACATTTGTCCTGTATGAGCTAACCTAGGACAAGCCGTGGTTTGATCCCCTGGCATCCCATATGGTCCCCTAAACCAGAAATTCTGAGCACATAGGCAGGAGTAATCCCTGAGCATCACCAGGTGTGGCCCAAAAACAAAACAAAACAAAAAAAGAAAATTTGAACTAGAGTATATTACTTTTTAGATATAAATATCTTTTTCTTTTTTGGTTTTTGGGCCACACCTGGCGGTGCTCAGGTGTTATTCCTGGCTCTATGCTCAGAAATTGCTCCTGGCAGGCTAGGGAACCATATAGAATGCCGGGATGCGAACCTCTGAGCTTCTGCATGCAAGGCAAACACCTTACCTCCATGCTATCTCTTCGGCCCCTTCTGAGTAATTTTTGAGTGCAGAGCCAGGAGTAACCCGAGAGCTGCGGGCATGTTGCAAAGACCAAAAAAGCAAAAAGGAAAGCACTCTCAAGACATGGAGAAACCTATATAAATTTTAAAAATTTAAAGAAAACTGAATAACACTACATGCTACATGACTCCAAATATAAAAAGTAAATATAAAAGAACTGGAGTAATAGTACGATAGGTGAGGTGCTTGCCTTGCCTGCAGCTAACCCAGGTTTGATCCTTGGCATCCCATATTGTCCCCAGACCACAGATAGAAGTGATTTTCTGGGAGAAAAAAGTGATTTCTGAATGAAAAACCAAGAATAATCTCTGAGTTTTGCCTGGTAAAATTAAAAAATATATTTAAGTATATATAAAGCTAAACTAAGGAGAAAATAAATGGATCACTGCCTGTCAGAGGTTGAGGGTAGGATGTATAAATACAGATAACAAAAAATTTTATCAGAGAAGTTTTGAGGCCACACCTGGTAGAGCTTGAGGGCTACTTGCAGCTCTATACTTGGGAATCACCCTGGTGATGTTCAAGGAAACTATATTGTAGGGAACTATATTGTGCCAGGATATAACCCAGGTCAGTTACACAGAGACCATATTAATTTTTGTACTATCTCTTGTCCCAGTGTACAGAATTTTAGGGCAGTGATACCACTCTATATCAAAATTATGCATATATGTGATCACTCATCTAGAATATACAAAATTTTATATTGTAAAATACACAAAAATCACGCATGAACCATAATGTAGTCTACATTGTAGACTATGAACTTCAAAGATGACAATGACATTTAGTCTTATACTAAGCTCCTCCCACATGGAGAGTTCCTTTTCCTTTCTCCTCTACTTACCAATAAACTTCCCTGCCTTCTATTAAAAAGATGACAATGATGCCTTGATTTAGTTTCAACAATTTTAGCAAATATACTGCTCTTGTGTCAGATATTGCTAAAATATAAATACAGATGAGAAGTGTGTACTTTCTCCCAATTTCAATAACACTAAAAAATAACACTAAAAAAACTAAAAATTCTCTCTAAAGAAACAACACAGTAAAAAGATAACAATAAAATGTAAGCAAGTATTTTAAAATCATATATACAATATTGGATCAGCATAATAATAAAATTAGTTCCTGGGGCCGGGCGGTGGCGCTGGAGGTAAGGTGCCTGCCTTACCTGCGCTAGCCTAGGACGGACTGCGGTTCGATCCCCCGGCGTCCCATATGGTCCCCCAAGAAGCCAGGAGCAACTTCTGAGCGCATAGCCAGGAGTAACCCCTGAGCGTCACAGGGTGTGGCCCAAAAACCAAAGAAAAAAAAATTAGTTCCTAAAATTAATAAACAGCACGAATGAAGAGATAGTACAGGGTTAAGAAAATTGCCTTGCATGTGACCAGTACCTGTTCAATATTTATCACATGCTAATAGTAAACCAGGAGCACTGCCAGGTGTGACCCAAAACACTCCCAATAGGATAGGTAGCCAGAATGACAATGCAGTGGCTAGGGTGATTGCCTTGTATATGGAAGGCTGGGTGTGGCCCAAAAACCAAAAACCCAAAAAAATAAATAAGTAAAAAGAATTACGAATCCCACAGATAGGGATAAAATACTGAAAGCAGCAAGATCATAAAGGGAAATGACAGGGCTGGAGAGATGTTGCAAGCAGTAGGTCATTTGCCTTGCACCCACTAACCTAGGACAGACTGAGGTTTGATCCCCTAGCATTCTATATGGTCCCCAAGCCAGGAACATTATTGAATGCATAGCAAGGAGTAACCCTTGAGCGTCACCAGATGTGGCTCAAAAAGCAAAAATGGGGGGGGGGAGATTACATTCAAAGGAGCATACTTAAAGTTTAGAACAGATGTATCACAAGACACTCAAGGCCAGAAGGCAGTGGTGGGACGTAGCGACAAAACTCAACGAAATGAATGCTTTGCCTAGAATACTGCACTCAGCCAGACTCACTTGCAGGTTTGTAGGAATTATACAGCTTTACGGATAAACAACAGCTCAGAAAATTTACAGATCAAAACCAACCTTAAAAGAAAAACTGAAAGTTCTACTTCAAGTCAAGACTGACAAACAGACACACCAAACATCTACACAATAAATAGTACTAAATCCCATGACAATTATCTCTCTCAGCGTCAATGGACTTAATTAACTTGTTAAAAAAAAAACACAGAGTGGCTAAATGCATCAAAAAGCTGAATCCAAACTTCTGCTGCCTACAAGAAGCACACCAGATAGGAAAGGAAGAAATCAAGCTTTCATTGTTTGCAGATAACATGATACTATATTTGGAAAACCCTAAAGACTCTACCAAAAAGCTTCTAGAAACAATAAATTCATATAGCAAAGAGGCAGGCTACATAGTTAGTATGCAAAAATCGGGGCCAGAGAGATAGCACAGCGGCGTTTGCTTTGCAAGCAGCCAACCCAGGACCTAAGGTAGTTGGTTCAAATCTCGGCGTCCCATACGGTCCCCCGCGCCTGCCAGGAGCTATATCTGAGCAGATAGCCAGGAGTAACCCCTGAGCACCGCCGGGTGTGACCCAAAAACAAAAATCAATGGCCTTCCTATACGCCAATAATAAGAAAGAAGAAAGGAACCAAGCTCTCACTGTTAGCATATGACATGTTACTATATTAGAAAACCCTAAAGACTACCAAAAAGCTTCTAGAAACAATAGATTCATATAGCAAAGAGGCAGGCTACATAATTAGTATGCAAAAATCAGCGACCTTCTTATACACCAATAATGATAGAGAAGAAAGGGACTATGAAAATAATTCCATTCACATTAGTGTCACACTGTTGCAAATCAGCCCCTGAAGAGGTTGACAGATGAAGGGATGGAGGATGCGGTCTTTCCCCTCCAGCTCGGGGCACGCATCTGCCACCCTGTCCAGCCAACGGTTCTGAGGTGAAACAGCGGGTAAACAGCTCGCAGACAGTCAGGTTTGTGGAAGTATTAGCTTTATTCAGTGGACAAGACTGAAGTCCAAAGACTCAGCCTCAGTTAAAGCCAACCACCCCTCGCCTTCCACAGACCCTTATTTTTATCCCCCAGAATCAGGTACCACCCAATGGTGGGATCAGATTCCACCCAATGGTGGAAGCAGAATCAGGTACCACCCTAGGGTGGGGCAGAATGCCAGGTCACACCCTAGGGTAGGGCACAATCACCGGATCAGGTAGGGTCAGTAACATAAAAATCCTAAAAATATTTACATACACATCACACAAACTCAAATATCTTGGAGTCAACTAAAGAGGTGAAGGACCTATACAAAGAAAGCTACAAAACACTGCTTCAAGAAATAAAAGAACACAAAGAAATGAAAACACATACCCTGGTCATGGATTGGCAGGATTAACATTATTAAAATGGCAATACTCCCCAAAGCATTGTACAGGTTTAATGCAATCTCTCTAAAGATATCCATGTCATTCTTCAAAGAAGTGGATCAAACACTCCTGAAATGCATTTGGAACAATAAACACCATTGGGAAAAGGAATATGAGAGGCATTACTTTCTCTAACTTTAAATTGTATTACAAAGCAATAGTTAACAAAACAGCATGGTATTGGAATAATAACAGATCTCAAATCATTGGAATAACTTGAGTATTCAGAAAATGTTCCCCAGATGTACATTTAATTTTTGATAAAGGGGCAAGAAATCCAAGATGGATCAAGGAAAGCCTCTTCAACAAGTGGTGTTGGCACCAGCTTCAAAGAACTGAACTCAGATCCTCAGGTCTGAGTGTACAAAGAAAAAAAAATCCATCTGCAAAGGTAAAATCCAAATGAATTAAAGACCTTGATAACAGGCCTAAAACCATAAGGTATATAGAGCAACACGTAGGTAAAACATGTCATGACATTGATACCAAAGGCATCTTCAAGGAGGAACAGCACTCTCCAAACAAGTGGAAGCAGAGATAAACAGATGGGAATATATTAAGCTGAGAAGCTTCTGCACCTCGAGGAAATATTGCTTAGGATATGAGTCACCCACTAAATGGGAGAAACTATTCACCCACTACCCATAAGATAAGGGGCTAATATCAAATATATACAAAGCACTGACAGAACTTTACAAGAAAAAAACATCTAATCCCATCAAAAATGGGGAGAAGAAATGAACAGTCACTTTGTCAAAGAAGAAATACAAATGACCAAATACACTTGAACAAAATGCTCCACATCACTAATCATCAGGGAGATGAAAATCAAAACTACAAGGTACCATAGCATGTCACAGAGATTGGCACACATCACAAAGAACGAGAACACAGCACAAAGAAAGAGAACAAGCAGTGCTGGAGAAGATGTGGAGAGAAAGGAACTCTTATTCACTGCTAGTGGGAATGCCATCTACTCCAGCCTTTATGGAAAACAGTATGGAGATTCCTCAAAAAACTGGAAATTGATTTCCCATATGATCCACTCCTAGGGATATACACTAGGAACACAAAAAGACAATTCAAAAATCCCTTCCTTATGCCTATATTCATTGCAGTGATTTTTACAATAGCCAGAATCTGAAAGCAACCAAGATACCCTTCAACAGATGAATGGCTAAAGAAACTGTGGTACATATACACAATGGAATATTATGCAGTCGTCTATGCTGAGTGAAATAAGTCAGAGAGAGACACAGAATAATCTCTCTCATCTATGGGTCTTTTGTTTTGATTTGTTTTAGGGAGGGGTTTTGATTGTTTGTTTGTTTGTGTTTTGGTTCAAACCCGGCATCACTCAGGGGTTACTCCTGGCTCTATGCTCAGAAATCAGAAAGCCTTACCTCCATGCTATCATCTATGATTTTTTTGTTTTTTGTTTTGTTTTGGGGCCACACATGGCGGTGCTCAGGGGTTACTCCTGGCTGTCTACTCAGAAATAGCTCCTGGCAGGCATGGGGGACCATATGGGACACCGGGATTCGAACCAACCACCTTAGGTCCTGTGCTATCTCTCTGGGCCCTCATCTATGATTTTTTATAAACATTAAAGACAATATTGTAATAATCCTAGAGACAAAGGAGTTATGGGCCAGAAAGACCAACTCACAATATGAAGTCACCACAAAGAGTGATGAATGCTGTTAGGGAAATAACTACAATAACAACTAGCATGAAAATATTAATGAATGAGAGAAGTAGAATGCCTTCTTGAATACAGGCAGGGGTGGGGAGGAGGGAAGTGGTGGGAATGTTGCAATGGTGAAGTGGGTGTTATGTGTATGACTGAAACCCAACTACAATTATGCTTGTAATTATGGTGCTTAAAGATTTTATTTAAAAAAATAGACCTGGTGGGTCCACTGGTGATGATGGAGCTTTTCCCCATTGTATTTTTTCTGAAAGGATACACACAATGTTTCAAAGACTTACCAGAGACTCTTTGACCATTCCTTTGGTGCTGCTTATTTTGGGGGAGTGCTTCCCAGCAGTGTTCAAGGGGTCCAGTGGCCTCTGCCAGTGATTCTTGGAAAAATAAAGAAATGTGGGAATATGTTTGGATATCATGTATTAATTTAATATATATTATATGGATGTATTTCATTATGTATTCTCTAAAAGGAATGTATTCTATTATTATGTATTTTCTATTATAATACTAGAGAATAGGGACCGAAATGGTAGCACAATGGTAGGGCATTTGTCTTGTACACGGCTGACCCAGGAGGGATGAGGATTTGATCCCCAGCATCTCAGATGGTCCCACATTCTGAGCACAGATCCAGGAGCAACCTCTGAGCCCTGCTGGGTGTGGCCCAAATTAAAAAGAATATAAGAGAATACATACTGTAGTGAGGACCTAAACCTATTTTATATATTTAGGAGGTTTCTCATAAGTATAATTCTTCGGGGCCGGGCGGTGGTGCTAAAGGTAAGGTGCCTGCCTTGCCTGCGCTAGCCTTGGATGGACCGCGGTTCGATCCCCCAGTGTCCCATATGGTCCCCCAAGCCAGGAGCAACTTCTGAGCACATAGCCAGGAGTAACCCCTGAGCATTACCGGGTATGGCCCAATAAATTTTAAAAAAAGAAAAAAAAAAGTATAATTCTTCAATGCTGAAAAGCCTGTCTACACACCATGGAAAACAGGAATATATCCACACATTACTGTATATGATAAATTTATCACAGTATGAATTCTCAGATTTCAAGAAAACACAATTTTTCTAAGGTACTTTCTACATTCTTTAAATTAATAGGATTTCTCACCAGTATGAGTTCTCTTGTATTTTTTAAATTAAAAGCAACATTTTCATATTCTTTTTTTTTTTTTTTTGGTTTTTGTTTTTTTTGTTTTTGGGCCACACCCGGTAACGCTCAGGGGTTACTCCTGGCTATGCGCTCAGAAGTCGCTCCTGGCTTGGGGGACCATATGGGGCACCGGGGGATCGAACCGCGGTCCGTCCAAGGCTAGCGCAGGCAAGGCAGGCACCTTACCTTTAGCGCCACCGCCCGGCCCCACATTTTCATATTCTTAAGAATTTTTTTTTTTTGGTTTTTGGGTCACACCCGGCGGTGTTCAGGTGTTACTCCTGGCTGTCTGCTCAGAAATAGCTTCTGGCAGGCACGAGAGACCATATGGGACACCGGGATTCGAACCAACCACCTTAGGTCCTGGATCGCTGCTTGCAAGGCAAACGCCGCTGTGCTATCTCTCCGGGCCCATATTCTTAAATTTTTTAAAATCATCACTAGTATGAATTCTCTATGCCAATGTAATCTCTTGACATAAGTAGAGTTAATAATTAACTAGTTAATAATTAATAAATGGAATTAAATTTAAACATCTTTTCACACTTTTAACATTCAAAATATTTTCCATTAGAAATTCTGTGTTCTCTAAGGTTAAATAATAACTTTATCAATATTTATTCATATTTCTTATGATTATACAATTTCAAATTAATGCATATTTTCTCTTGATTAGAAAAATTATTACATTGATCACCGTATTTATTCGAGTATAACTCGTAAAATGTTTTACCAAAAAAAGAAATCAAAGTTTGGGTGCGCATTATAAACGAGGGTTGGGGAGGAGTGGCAGTGGCAGCCGGTCTAATGAGGGCGCAGGTGAATTGTGAGTTTGCACTGCACCTTTTCTGGGCTGCAGCCGCACACTGTAGGTGAGGAGGAAGAAAAAAAAACTCAAGAAACCTGGCCTATCTCTCATGACATCCTGGTTAAAACATCATGGGAAGACATACCAAAAGATATGATCATCAAAATTTTTTTGAAGACAGGCAACAACAATAAAATGGACAGCACAGAAGATGACCTGGTGTGGAATTCAGACTCAGAAGAAAGCGAAGAAACTGGAGAAACAGATGTTCCTGCCAACTGGGACACTGATGAAAAATTAACTCGAGAAGAATGGGAACAACTCTTTGGTGTATCTTATGATGAATCTGACTTTGGAGCATTTTAAATAAATACTGTTAATGGTAATTTTATTTTGGTGTTGTGTTTATACCAGTTTACGTTGTCAATAATGATTATTATCATGGCTGCACATGTTCAACAACTTTTTTTAATAAATTTTTATTGTGACTGAAGTGTATTACAAGTCTTTCACAGAATTATTTACGGTACATAGTGACAATGAATGAAGGGCATTCCCACCACCAGTATTGTCCTCCCTCCACCCCTGTTCCCAGCATGTATCCCATATCTCCCTCCTTTACCCCCCATAATACTAGTGTAACTGATCTCCACTTTATAGCTTGTTGTCATTGACTTTGGGTTTGGTGTTTAAATCTAATAATTTTTTATTTTCACTACATGTTCATATGACTGGTCCTGGTATCATCATTTCCCCCCCTCAATTTATGAGGCTGAATGATTCAAGTTATGTGATTCTGTTGGAGATAAAAAAGGATAAGGAAAAGAGAAAAAAAATTTTGGTAGCAACTACCAAAAAAAAAGAAAAAAAAAGACAGAAAAGAAAAGAAAAATGCACCCAGCAAAAAAAATCACTAAATAATATTCACACAAGTGAAAAAGAAAGAAAAGGGGCCGGGCGGTGGCGCTAAAGGTAAGGTGCCTGCCTTGCCTGCGCTAGCCTCGGACGGACCGCGGTTCGATCCCCCGGCGTCCCATATGGTCCCCCAAGCCAGGAGCGACTTCTGAGCGCATAGCCAGGAGTAACCCCTGAGCGTCACAGGGGTGTGGCCCAAAAACCAAAAAAAAAAAAAAAAAAAAAAAAAAAAAGAAAAAGAAAGAAAAAAGTGGAATAAAAAAGAGAAGAAAAATAAGTGCTGGAGTATCAGGGTTTGGTGTTAACCCCACTTTTTTTTTTTTTTTTGCATAGGCACAGTAAGTATTGGGGAATAAAGGGAATTCCCGTGGCCTGAGAGATTCAGGGTTTCTCCCCTCTTGAAGCATACTTTCATGGGAACAACCACTGGCTTCATATATACTCATTACCATATCCCAAGGGCTTTTTTTGTGGTGCCAGGAAACTTTCCTCTCAGTTGTGGATGAGAAAATCAGGTCACTGTAGCTAGCAATCTTGGTCTTAGGGCAAGGTCTAGGATAGAGTCTTTACAGTTCTAGAGGTTGTGTTTAGTCTTCTGTATCTTGTGCTCCCTATTTTTGCTCAGTCCCTAGGATATTATGTCAACAACGTTTTTTTGTCAATTACAATACTTGGTGTGAAACAAAATTTTATACCGATTTTAATCGAAAATTAGGGTGCACATTATACTCGAATAAATATGGTAAATAATTTTCTACTGTGAATTATTGAGATATTTTGCTTTGTTCCATCTGAAAATCACACCCAGTGATCTAAGTTTCACTCTTCATGCAGTACCAAAGAACTGCTATAAAAGGTATCTAACTGATTCACAAAATGCCAAAATAGAGTCAGGTGTCTAATATGTAAAGTCCAACTACCCATTGACAAATCTGGCCCAATATGGTTCACTTATATTTATAATAAGTCAGATAAAATATCACCTTGAGTATGTGTAATCTCTCAAATATTGTACCATGCTTTCTGTCCTTTCAAAACTAGACTCCTTATGGCCAAGTTATTACTTCTTAATCTCATTCTGTATTTCCTGGATTATGTAATTTAGTACTCTAAACATTTAAGTCCAAATATTGTACTGATTAAGAATTTGCAGGATTAGGCCAATATACTATTAGTGGTATTTTCAGAAGATACAATTTTAGTAATTACATAGCTTTTTTACATACTACCATTTCAACTCTTACTCTATTATCACTACATAATTACCAATATAAATATCATCTCAGTTAAAATAATTTTATTTGTAATTTCTTTTTTGTTTGTTTGTTTTTGCTTTTGTTTTTGGGTCACACCTGGCATCGCTCAGGGGTTACTCCTGGCTCTATGCTCAGAAATCTCTCCTGGCAGGATCAGGAGAGGGGTCTCAAACTTGCGGCACGCGGGCTGCAAACGGCCCTCCGTACATTTTGTGGCCCTGCCCTAGAGGAATCTTTTTTTTTGTTTTGTTTTGTTTTAGTTGTTTGGGTCAGCCCCCCAATGTTCAAGGCTTACTACTGACTTTGCACTCAAGGATCACCCCGATTTTGCCTCCTGCAGCCCGCAGGTAAATTGAGTTTGAGACCCCTGCATGCCGGGATTCGAACCACCGTCCTTCTGTATCTAAGGCAAACACCTTACTGCTGTGCTATCGCTCCGGCCCCATCATTTGTAATTTCTATTTTTGGTTTTGGGCTACATCCGATGTTCAAGGGTTACTACTGGTTTTGCACTCAAAAAATTACTAATGCTGGTATTTGGGGGACCATATGTGATGCTGAGGATGAAACCCGGGTCTGGTGCATACATGGCAAGGGTCATGCATATTGTAATTTCACTTGAACCCAAATTTTTTTTGTTTTTGAGCCACAATTGGTGATGCTCAGGGGTTAGTTACTCCAGGCTCTAAAATCAGGAATCCCTGCTAGTGAGGCTTGAGAGAAAATATGGAATTCCAGGGATTGAAACTATGTTGGTTGCAGACAGGCAAACTCTCTATTTGCTTTCTTTTTTTTTTTTTTTTTTTTTGGTTTTTGGTTTTTGGGTCACACCCGGCGGTGCTCAGGGGTTACTCCTGTCTGTCTGCTCAGAAATAGCTCCTGGCAGGCACGGGGGACCATATGGGACACCGGGATTCAAACCAACCACCTTTGGTCCTGGATCGGCTGCTTGCAAGGCAAATGCCACTGTGCTATCTCTCTGGGCCCTCTATTTGCTTTCTTAACCTTAAAACTTACAACATCTGGGCCCGGAGAGATAGCACAGTGGTGTTTGCCTTGCAAGCAGCCAATCCAGGACCAAAGGTGGTTGGTTCGAATCCCGGTGTCCCATATGGTCCCCCGTGCCTGCCAGGAGCTATTTCTGAGCAGACAGCCAGGAGTAACCCCTGAGCACCGCCAGGTGTGGCCCAAAAACCAAAAAAAAAAAAAAAAAAAAAAAAAACTTACAACATCTAATGGAGTTTTATCTAAATGATAAAAGTCAAATAATGTGGGGATACATTGGTCAGTGTGTATAGTGCTTGATGTAACACGAAACCAAAGTTTAAAAAAGCAAATAGCTGTCTATTTGCCCAGAGATAATAGAGATGAGGGCCGAAAGGACAGGCTCACAATAGGATGCTCACCACAAAGAGTGGTCAGTGCATTTAGAGAAATAACTACACTAACAACTATTATGACAATGTTAATGCATAAGAGAAGTAGAATGCTGTCTCATATACAGAAGGGGGGGGATTGGTGGTAGGAATGTTGCACTGGTGAAGGGGGTGTGTTCTGTTTATGACTGAAACTAAACTACAATCATGATTGTAATCATGGTACTTAAATAAAAATTTTATATTAGACTATGGCCATACCACCCTGAATGTGCCCGATCTCCTCTGATCTCGGAAGCTAAGCAGGGTCAGGCCTGGTTAGTACTTGGATGGGAGACCGCCTGGGAATACCGTGTGCTGTAGGCTTAAAAAAATTATATTAAAAATATACAAAATAAAATATATTAGCATAAAAAGTTTACTCAGGGGCCAGAGTGGTGGCGCAAGTGGTAAGGCTTCTCTGCCTTCCTCACACTAACCTAGGACGAACTGTGGTTTGATAACCTGGCTTCCCATATGGTCCCCCAAGCCAGAAGCAATTTCTGAGTTCATAGCCAGAAGTAATCCAAAAAACAAAAAAAAAGTTTACTCAGAAAAAAATAATTACAAAAAAGAAAAGAATAATTACAGTAGCAAAGACACTTCTACTTTTTGAAGTAGACTTTCAAAAACTGCAGTTCTTGGGGCTGGAGCAATTGCCTTGCATGTGGCCAACCCAGATTCAATCCCTGAAATCTCATATGGTCCCCCAAGCCTGCCTGAAATAATTCCTGAACTAGGGGGTAGGCCCACCCAAAAAATAAAACAAATAAAACTGCAAATCAACAGCAGCCCAGCACCAAACCTTACAGTCTTTCCAACAGAAAGAGCCCAGATCCACAACTGAAATAAAATAATATGAGAAGCTAACTCCTCTCATGTGAGATTGAACTACAGGGCAGAATGAGATCTGGTGCTTGAGTTAAGTCTGATGAGGGGCAGATTATTGTAAGTCTTGTTTTGTTTTGTTTTTTGGTTTTTGGGCCACACCCGGTGACGCTCAGGGGTTACTCCTGGCTATGCGCTCAGAAGTCGCTCCTGGCTTGGGGGACCATATGGGACGCCGGGGGATCGAACCGTGGTCCGTCCTAGGGTAGGGCAGGTAAGGCAGGCACCTTACCTTTAGCGCCACCGCCCGGCCCCTATTGTAAGTCTTAAGCATCATAAAATTTGAAGATTCTATAACAGATCACAGCAAAATTTGTTATAAAGCTGTTATGGTGTCTTCAAAAACATACTGAGAGAGAATCAATTTATTTGTATTCTGTATTCCATTAGTTGCCAAAGGGTATGGGGTTAACTAAGCTTGTTTCCATTCTCCTTATGGATCTACATCCCCATGTTTAACTGACATGCTGGGGGTTTGGCTGTGTGCTGTAATGTGTTATTAAAGAAGATATTGAAAAGAAAAAAAAAAGAATGAGATCTGGCCTAGTTCCCTCACACAGACCCCACCACCAGAAAACCCAGCAGCCCTAAAAAAATGTTTTCCAAAACTTCCCAGGTAGACTGGTATGGCTTGATATCTCTGTGGCATTCTCAGGGAGGGGGTTAATGCCCCTTTCTGCATGAACTCTAGCAAACCAATATCACACTCTCAATCCTCTGACATAAATGGCTCAGCTCCTTGACTAAATCTGATCAAACTTCCAAGCCACCAATTTTGTTTTAGATCTATAACTCCTAGACTGATGCCTCAATATTTTACAGTAGTATTGGCCCAGTAATAACAAAGGAAATCTTATGGGATATAATTACATAGTGACTACCAAACTCAGTAAGCCTAAACAGTAATACAGAAAGCTCAACCAGCAGCAACCACAGCCCAGTAAATCCTTAGAACCTGACTTTAGTAACACCATAGAAAAATATAACAATTATTACAAATTGAGTCTTGTTGATCTCAATTTTGATAATTTAATTTTCCTTTTTGTTGTAAAAACAATATAATTAGTCTTCCAAAGAAGGAATTTGGAGAATATGGAGAATCCTCATAGAAATCAAAGAAAGCATAGATCGAGCTGAACAGAACACAAATAAGAGGATATAAATATAGAAATCAAAAAACTTCAAACTGAAATAACAGATCTGAAAAACTCAGTAGGCAAAATGAAAACCGCACTGGAAAGCCTCTCCAACAGAGTAACAGCAGCTGAGGATATAATTACTGAGCTGGAAGATGAGATGCATAACTCCATCAACAGAAGAGATTGGAAAAAAGCCTTAAAGCAAAGGATCAGACCATGGAAAAAGTACTTAAAGAAGGTGAATAGATGAAAATAGAAGGTAGGGCCCGGAGAGATAGCACAGTGGCGTTTGCCTTGCAAGCAGCCGATCCAGGACCAAAGGTGGTTGGTTCGAATCCCGGTGTCCCATATGGTCCCCCGTGCCTGCCTGCCTGCCAGGAGCTATTTCTGAGCAGACAGCCAGGAGTAACCCCTGAGCATCGCTGGGTATGGCCCAAAAACAAACAAACAAAAAAAACAGAAAATAGAAGGTAAAGTCCAAATAGATTAAAGATATTGATATCAGACCTGAAACCATAAGGTATATAGAACAACACATAGGTAAAACCCTTCATGACATTGGAGACTAAAGGCATCAAGGTGGAAACATCACTCTCCAAAAAAGTGAAAACAGAGATTAACAAATGGGAATATATTAAGCTGAGAAGCTTCTGCACCTCAAAGAAAATAGTGATGAGGGGGCCAGAGAGATAGCTTGGAGGTAAGGCGTTTGTCTTTCATGCAGAAGGCCATTGGTTCAAATCCTGGCATCCCATATGGTCCCCCAAGCCTGCCAGAAGTGATTTCTGAGCATGGAGCCAGGAGTAAACCCTGAGCGCTGCCGGTGTGACCAAAAAAAAAAAAGAAAAAAAAAGAAAATAGTGATGAGGATACAAAAGCCACCACAGAATGGGAGAAACTATTCACCAAATATCCATCAGATAATATATTGAATATTGAATATTTAAAATATACAAGGTATGGGGCCGGGCAGTGGCACTGAAGGTAAGGTGCCTGCCTTGCCTGCGCTAGCCTTGGACGGACCACGGTTCGATCCCCCGGTGTCCCATATGGTCCCCCAAGCCAGGAGCAACTTCTGAGCACATAGCCAGGAGTAACCCCTGAGCATTACCGGGTGTGGCCCAAAACCCAAAGATATATATATATATATATATATATATATATATATATACACACACACAAGGTATGACAAAACTTAATAAGAAAAATCTAATATTTAAAATATACAAGGTATAACAGAACTTAATAAGAAAAAATCTAACCCCATCAGAAAATAGGAAGAAGAAATGAAAGACACATTCTCAAAAAAGAAATACAAATGGCCAAAAGGCATTTGTATAAAAGGCATTTGTACATGAAAAAAAAAAGCTCCACATCACTAATCATCAGGGAGATGCAAATCAAAACAATGAGGTATCATCTCACACAACAGAGAGTGGCACACATCACAAAGAACAAGAATAATATGTGCTGGTGGGGATGTGGGGAGAAAGGAACTCTCATTCACTGCTGCTGGGAATGCCATCTAGTCCAGCCTTTTTTGTTGTTGTTTTTGTTTTTGGGCCACACCCAGTGACACTCAGGGGTTACTCCTGGCTATGCGCTCAGAGATTGCTTCTGGCTTGGGGGACCATATGTGATGCCAGGGATCGAACCCAGGTCTGTTTTGGGTCAGCCATATGCAAGGCAAAAGCCCTACTGTTGTGCTATCGCTCCGGCTCCTAGTCCTGCCTTTATGGAAAATATGGAGATTCCTCAAAAAAACTGGAAATTGAGCTCTCATATGATCCAACCCTAGGAACACAAAAACACAATACAAAAAAAAAAGCCTTTTGCACACCTATATTCATTGCAGTGCTATTTACAATAGCCAGAATCTGGAAACAACCAAGATGCCCTTTAACAGATGAATGGCTAAAGAAACTGTGGTACATATACATAATGGAATACTATGCATCCATCAGGAGAGATGAAGTCATGAAATTTTCCTATACATGGATGACATGAAAGCTATTATGCTGAGTGAAATAAGTCAGAGGGAGAGAAATGAATACAGAATAGTCTCACTCTATGGGTTTTAAGAAAAATAAATGATATTATTATAATAATGCCCAGAGAAAATAGAGTTGAGGGCGAGAAGGACTAGCTCACAATATGAAGCTCACCACTAAGAGAGGTGAGTGCCGTTAGAGAAATAATTACACTAACAACTATCATGACAATGTTAATGAGTGAGAGAAGTAGGGGCCGAAGCGATAGCACAGTGGTAGAGAGTTTGCCTTGCATGCGACTGACCCAGGACAGACCTCTCAGTTCGATCCAGGGTCCCATATGGTCCCCCAAGCCAGGAGTAATTTCTGAGCGCATAGCCAGGAGTAACCCCTGAGCATCACCAGGTGTAGGCCAAAATCCAAAAAAAAAAAAAAAAAATGAAAGAAGTAGAATACCTGTCTCTAAAACAGGCAGGAGGTGGGGAAGAAGGGAGGTGAGAGGCATTAGTGGTGGGAATGTTGCATTGGTGAAGGAGGGTGTTCTTCTTATGACTGAAACCAAATTATAAACACGTTTTAATCATGGTACTTAAGTAAAGATATTAAAAATAGGGCCCGGATAGCACAGCTGTGTTTGCCTTGCAAGCAGCCGATCCAGGACCAAAGGTGGTTGGTTCGAATCCCGGCGTCCCATATGGTCCCCCGTGCCTGCCAGGAACTATTTCTGAGCAGACAGCCAGGAGTAACCCCTGACACACACCGCCTGGTGTGGCCCAAAAACCAGATAGATAGATAGATAGATAGATAGATAGATAGATAGATAGATAGATAGATAGATAGATAGATAGATAGATAGATATAGATATAGATATAGATATATAGATATAGATATAGATTAGATATAGATATAGATATAGATATAAAATAACCATCTTGGGGCCGGAGAGATAGCATGGAGGTAAGGTGTTTGCCTTTCATGCAGGAGGTCATCGGTTCGAATCCCGGCGTCCCATATGGTCCCCCGTGCCTGCCAGGAGCAATTTCTGAGCATGGAGCCAGGAGTAATCCCTGAGCACTGCCGGGTGTGACCCAAAAACCACAAAAAAAAAAATCTCTAGGGGCCAGAGCTGTGGCGCAGCATGTGTCTGACCTAGGACAGACTGCAGTTCGAACCCATCATCCCATATAGTCCCCCGAGCCAGGAGTGATTTCTGAGTGCATAACCAAGAGAAACCCCTGAGTGTCACGAGTATGACCCATAAAACAAAAAACAAACCAAAAAAACATCTCTATTAATAAATCATCTACATTAGTACTTAAATTTCTTTTGTTTGCTTAAGTTTTTAAACTACAATTTTATATAAAATCAGTTACATTTTTAAAACTGTCAAAAATTAAAAGTTAAAGGTATGTATAATATCAAATGTAAGTATAGAGTGTCAATTTTTAGGAACTTTATTTGAATCATAAGTTATTTATCATTATGAATAAAACTATTTGGAAAAATAAATTGGAATGATAGATATGTGTTCACTTGATAAAAATTAACATTGTCTTTTCACAAAACATTTTATTATTTTCTGGGCCGGAGAGATAGCATGAAGGAAAGGCGTTTGCCTTTCATGCAGAAGGTCATTGGTTTGAATCCTGGCATCCCATATGGTCCCCCGAGCTTGCCAGGAGCAATTTCTGAGCATGGAACCAGGAGGAATTCCTGAGCACTGCCAGGTATGACCCAAAACCAAAAAAAAAAAAAAATTTTATTATGTTCTTTTTATTTGTTTTGTTTGGGGGCCATACCTTGTGCTCATGGCTTATTCCTGGATCTGCAATAAGTGATCAATATAGAAGTGCTCAGAGAGAGAAGGGCCAAATGGGGTGCATGGTATCAAATCTTATTTGGGCATATGCAAAGTAAACACCTTAATCATTGTATTATCTCCAAACCTAAATGTTTATTATAATTTACTATTAAAAATGATTTTCAGGGGGCCGGGCGGTGGCGCTGGAGGTAAGGTGCCTGCCTTACCTGCGCTAGCCTAGGAGACGGACCGCGGTTCGATCCCCCGGCGTCCCATATGGTCCCCCAAGCCAGGAGCGACTTCTGAGCGCATAGCCAGGAGTAACCCCTGAGCGTTACCGGGTGTGGCCCAAAAACCAAAAAAAAAAAAAAATGGTTTTCAGGCCCGGAGAGATAGCACAGTGGCGTTTGCCTTGCAAGCAGCCGATCCAGGACCAAAGGTGGTTGGTTTGAATCCCGGTGTCCCATATGGTCCCCCGTGCCTGCCAGGAGCTATTTCTGAGCAGACAGCCAGGAGTAACCCCTGACACACACCGCTGGGTGTGACCCAAAAACCAAAAAAAAGATTTTCAAAAACATCTAATAAAATTTCAATAATTTCCTTTAGCAAAAATAGTTCACATTTCAAGTATACCATTGACTCTACTTTAGAAATGTTATTAAAATGCTATTATAAATATATTGTTTAATGTTAAATATTAAAAAATAAGTATTGCCCAAAGGAAAACGAAAAGCTCAACAGGAGGAGGATGAAAACAATGGAGTTTTTCCTCAGAAGCATAAGGTCTATTGGAGGAAGCAAAGGCTGAGTTTTAACTCAGCCTAATCCCAAATCTCAGACTAGAAGTACACTGAAGGAACCTCCAGTTTATGCTGCAAGCAGTTTGGAGGAGCAATGGTACTTAGAAATCATGGGTAAAAGCAATGTCTCCTGTCCTACCAGCCAAACAGTAGAGTGGAAGACCATAGAGGGCTTAAAGAAACATGGGGGCCAGAGCAGTGGTGTAAGCAGTAAGGCATCTGCCTTGCATGTGCTAGCCTAGGATGGACAGCACGATTGGATCCCCCAGTGTCCCATATAGCCCCCAAAGCCAGGAGAGATTTTTGAGTGCATAGCCAGGAGTAACCCCTGAGCGTCACCGGGTGTGGATCAAAACCAAAAAAAAAGAAAAGAAAAAAAAGAATAGAAAAGAAACATGGATGGGGCAGGCAAGGTGGCACTAGAGGTAAGGTGTCTGCCTTGCAAGTGCTAGCCAAGGAAGGATGGCGGTTTGATCCCCCGGCATCCCATATGGTCCCCACAAGCCAGGGGCAATTTCTGAGCACTTTGCCAGGAGTAACCCCTGAGCATCAAATGGGTGTGGCCTGAAAAAAAAAAAAAAGAAAAGAAAAGAAATATGAAAAACACGGCCCGGAGAGATAGCACAGCGGCGTTTGCCTTGCAAGCAGCCGATCCAGGACCAAAGGTGGTTGGTTTGAATCCCGGTGTCCCATATGGTCCCCCGTGCCTGCCAGGAGCTATTTCTGAGCAGACAGCCAGGAGTCACCCCTGAGCAACGCTGGGTGTGGCCCAAAAACCAAAAAAAAAAAAAAGAAATATGGAAAACTGCAAACAGGAAATGCTTACTTGTCATCACTGTGGAAAGCAGCTTCGGTCCCTGGCAGGGATGACATATCACATCATGGCAAATCATAACAGTTTGCCCACTTTGAAGGCTGGAGACGAAGTAGTAGATGAAATCATGAGCCAGAGAGGCTCCAAACCATTCTCAAGAGACTGGGCAAGTTCAGATGTACACGGGAGAGTTGCCTAGTAGCTTTACCAGCATCGTAGGCTATCTGTACCATGTCAGGAAATGTGGCAGAGGCTGCTGAGCTAGAGAAGCTGACCTGACCTGTCATCATTGAGGGAAGCCTTATCGACGATCCAAGGCCGGACTTACATATTACCTGAGTTGAGAGCATGGGCCTATCTACTGTCGAAATTCAGAACAGCCAGTTTGCTTACAGGAGATGAGCCTGGAGCACAAGAGTTCAGAGGCGTTCAGCCAAGATGGAGGAGTTTCACCCTCAAAAATTGGTCTCTGGGCCGGAGAGATAGCATGGAGCTAGGGCATTTGCCTTGCATGCAGAAGGACGGTGGATCGAATCCTGGCATCCCATATGGCTCCCCAAGCCTGCCAGGAGCGATTTCCGAGTGTAGAGCCAGGAGTAATCCCTGAGCGCTGCTGGGTGTGACCCAAAAAAAAAAAAAAAAAAAAAAAAGAATGGGCCTCTGCTGAACTGGCCTAGGAATGGCCAAAAAGGAAGGTGAAAGGATCTCATGCCTGGTGATCAGAAGTTAAAATATACACACACTGGGCTACCTACCTTCAGTCAGGAAGTCCTTCTCCAATGGAAGTCAGAGATCAAGAAGTACCGTCATGGGGCCGGGCGGTGGCGCTAGAGGTAAGGTGCCTGCCTTGCCTGCGCTAGCCTTGGACGGACCGCGGTTCGATCCCCCGGTGTCCCATATGGTCCCCCAAGCCAGGAGCAACTTCTGAGCACATAGCCAGGAGTAACCCCTGAGCGTTACCGGGTGTGGCCCAAAAACCAAAAAAAAAAAAAAAAAGAAGTACCGTCATGGGCTGAAGAGATAGCATGGAGGTAAGGCGTTTGCCTTACATGCAGAAGGATGGTGGTTCGAATCCTGGCATCCCATATGGTCCCCTGTGCCTGCCAGGAGCGATTTCTGAGCATAGAGCCAGGAGTAACCCCTGAGCGCTGCCGGGTGTGACCCAAAAACCAAAACCAAAAAAATAGAAGTACCATCGCATTCAATGTCCCCACCAGGGTTGTGAGACGGTCTGTCTACAGCAGCGTGTCTAGCCTTAAAGCGCATCTGGGCGCTTGTACACTAGGAAACTTTGTGGCTGGGAAACACCGGTGTCTTCTGTGTCAGAAAGAGTTCGTGTCAGAGAGCGGAGTCAAGTATCACATCAACTCTGTCCACGCCGTGCACTGGTTTATTGTAAACCCGAAAACCACCAAAAGCTTTGAAAAGCTGAGGAAGATAAAGCAGCGGCAGCAGGAAGATGAGAAGAAGCGGTGGCTGCCTCTGCAGCAGCATCAGCACTGCTGAGGCCTACGGTCTCTGAGGCAGCAGCGGCGTAGCCTGGGGCTTCCCAAGGCTGAGTTGAATCTGCACGTTGAGAAGGAAGAGAAGGAAAAGGAAGTGGAGAAGGAAAGAAAGAAGAAAAGGAAGAGAAGAAAGACAGGAAGAGGATGAAGAGAAGGAAGAGAGCCACCTGTGTCAGACTCCTCCAAAGAGCCTGAGGTGGCGTCAGCCCCCGAGAAGAAAGTGAAGTACCCGGAGACTAATCACAGACCAAGATGGAAGGAGATGGTCAGCGGGGAGCTGCGTCCACAACAGTGTGAGAGAGAGACTGGATAGCATTGGGCCCTGTGCGGACTATGGGCACAGGCTCAATTAAGCGGTGTATTCTGTGGACCCCTTCCTGTGCGCTTCACGCTCGGTTCGATGTAGCTTCCCCTGTTCTTCCTCGATTTCCCTCATGCCCAGAAAACTCCCTCCTAAAGCCCAGCTGTATGCCCTTCCTGTCCTGTGGGGTCGTGTCCTTTCCTCATTTTGCTTGGAAGCTCCGTGGATCTAGATGGCACTCCGGCCTCTAGTGATCAATGAATCCCAAATTATTTTTTACAGAACTTTAAAAAAATAAACAAAAAAAAAACAAAATAAATAAACAAGAGATTCAAATTGAAGTATTCATGCCAGTTGTCCCCCATACTTAATATTTAACCTAACTCCAGTTGCAGTGCCTTCCAAAACTGGAATTCTAGGGGCTGGAGACATAGCACAGCGGTAGGGCGTTTGCCTTGCACATGCCCAACCCAGGACATAAGGTGGTTCGATTCCCGGCATCCCATATGGTCCCCTGAGCCTGCCAGGGGCGATTTCTGAGCACAGAGCCAGAAGTAACCACTGAGCGCCACCGGGTGTGACCCAAAAGCAGAAAGAAAAAAAAATATTCTAAATCTGTATGGAATTACCTGATTAAACTAGGGAAAGTGTTAATATACTCAAACTCTTTTAATCTCATTTCTAGGCTTATTTTGCTGAATCCTCCCCTCCTTCTAACTATAAAGTCCTTCCATGTTGCCCAATCGCTTACAGATCTTTTATGTTTTCTAGATGGCATTCTGCTGTATCACTAATTATTTAATATCCAAATTATATCTCTAAATATTGTAGATAGGGGTTGGAGCAATAATGCAGCAGTCGGGGGTTTGCCTTGAGCGCACACGTTCTGATCCTGGACAGACCTCGGTTCAATCCCTGGCATCCCATATGGTCCCACAAGCCAGGAGCGATTTCTGAGTTCATAGCCAGGAGTAATCCCTGAGTGTCACCGGGTGTGGCCCAAAAAACAAAAACAAATAAATAAATAAATAAATAAATAAATTAAATTAAAATTGTAGACAAATTTTGTCTCTTAAATATGAGAACTGGTATTTGAGGGGCCTTGAGGATAGAGAGAGGCAACATCTATAGCAGAGGAAAGATTCAACTGCGAGAAGGAAGGGATGCTAAAAGGGGATAAAGTGTTATGTATGAAACCCTAACAGCAACAGTACTGTAAACCACAGTGAAAATTTTTATATAAAGGCATTTATGTAAATAAGTAACTTTTGTAGAAGCAGTCTGGTAAGTGGAAGGCAAATAGGTGTAGAAGTTATGATTAGTAGATAGAAGTGGGCACTGGTGAATGGATCTTTATTAAAACTCTATGACTGAAACCCATCAAATTATGAAAAACATTATAATTTCACAGACTAAATTTTTAATTGCCTCCTAATGCTACCCTAGAAAAGGGTTATTTGGGGTAGAGAGTAGACTGAATTATCTGTTTCGTGCCAAAAATTAACCAACTGAAATGAACTGAGAGTATATTGCCTGACTGACTTTTGATACTGTACAAATATCTTCATCTAATTATACATTGTCTCATGTGTTTCTTAGAAGATATAAACCTGCCTATAAATCCCTCACAGTGTAAAAACCAAGGCCTCCTGGGTTCAATCACTTACCCCAATGAAGTAGTTCTTGAGACATTAAAAGTGTAGGTACTTGGGGCCGGGCGGTGGCGCTAAAGGTAAGGTGTCTGCCTTGCCAGCGTTAGCCTAGGACGGACCGCGGTTCGATCCCCCGGTGTCCCATATGGTCCCCCAAGCCAGGAGCGACTTCTGAGCGCATAGCCAGGAGTAACCCCTGAGCGTTACCGGGTGTGGCCCAAAAACCAAAAAAAAAAAAAAAAAAAAAAGTGTAGGTACTTTTCCACTCTGAGCTAAGACAGAGCGAGTTAACTCAGAAATAAAATCAAAGTTGGGGCCGGGTAGGTGGCGCTGGAGGTAAGGTGTCTGCCTTGCAAGCGCTAGCCAAGGAAGGACCGCGGTTCGATCCCCCGGCGTCCCATATGGTCCCCCCAAGCCAGGGGCGATTTCTGAGCACATAGCCAGGAGTAACCCCTGAGCGTCAAACGGGTGTGGCCCAAAAACCAAAAAAAAAAAAAAAAAAAAAAAAGAAATAAAATCAAAGTTGGTGCCCTCCAGGAATGAGGAACTAGGGGGTGAGTGAGCTTGGAATATTTTATCTGATAAGGCTACCTTGACAACCGGAATTTAGAATCAGAGTATCTTTGACAACCAAAATTTGAATCAGTATCCCTAGACAACCAAAGTTGAGCCAGAAAAATCAATGAGCTAAATTAAGACATCTATAAAATGAAATGATTGTGTTATTAATGCTTGTAATTTCTGTATAAACTGCTTGTTGAAGATTTGACTCAGTCCTGGACAACTCCACTGATTGGATGAGACATGGACTGCTCAGCTAGCTAAATAAACTCCCTTTTGCGCTTTGCAATATCGGAGGTGGTCTTTGATTCTCAGTGCAGATTTGGGTGTCAACATGGACCCTTAAAATAGTGTTTTAACTGGTTAACCAAGTTCTATGGTTGTGGATTCCTTTTTCTTAAATATTATCTTTACTTAAGCATCATGATTACAAACACGTTTGTAGTTGGGTTTCAGTTATAAAAAAGACCAACACCACCACCCCCAGTGCAACCTTCCCACTTGATTGTGGCTTCCTTCTACAAGGTAATTATATGCTTCTCAGGTAAGTTACATTAGGTTTTCAACTTCTTAAAAATGAGAGTAGAGAATTAATAATCCTCAAATCCTTTGATATTTTTACTTTCTCTGAATCATGATCATACAATGGTTTTGGTCATATTCTAACTAACAAACCGCTACCTCAGGACCCTTTAAACTATTTCAAAACCAGCATTTAAGGGCTGGAGAGATAGTACAGTGTATAGGGGTTGCCTTGCATACAGCCAACCTACGTTAAATCTCTTGGCACCCCATATGGTCCCTCAGGCCATTGTAGGTGTGATCCCTGAGTGCAGAACCACACCTAGTTGTGCTCAGTACTACCTGTGTTCAAAAAAAAAGGCATCACCTACATGGAGTCTGTCTGTAAGGGGCAAGGGTAACCTTACTTTAGGCATCTTTACCCTTAAGTTAACTTTTTACTAAATTACATAGCATGGAAGACTTAAATAGTTCTTTAACAACATGTTGGATGATTTGGTAACTGTATTTTTGAAACTTACATTTTTATAATTTCAATATATCAAATATCACTCCTAGCAGGGTTTAGAAGAATCATACATGGTTCCAAGTATCAAACTCAGGTCAACAATACCCAACACAAGCACTTTACTATCACTCTAGCACACATTTTAATCATTTTATTTTTTTTTTTGGTTTTGGGCCATTTTAATAATTTTAAAAGTCAACTATATGGGGCCAGAGAGATAACATGGAGGTAATATGTTTGCCTTGCATGCAGAAGGACAGTGTTTCGAATCTCGGCATCCCATATGGTTCACCGAGCCTGCCAGGAGCGATTTCTGAGCACAGAGCCAGGATTAACCCCTGAGAGCTGCCTGGTGTGGCTTTCCTTTCCAGTAATTATGTTTTTTTGTTTGTTTGTTTTGGGTCACACCCTGCGGTGCTCAGGGGTTACTCCTGGCAGACACGGGGACTGTATGGGATGCCAGGATTCAAACTATCATCCATCCGTGATCAAGTGTGTGCAAGGCAAATGCTCTACCGCTGTGCTATCTCTCTGGTCCCTAATTAATTATGTTTTGTTTTTGTTTGTTTGGGGGCCATACCCAGCGGCACTCAGGGGTTACTCCTACTCCTGGCTCAGAAGTCACTCCTGGAAAGCTTTATGGATGCCCAGGATCAAACCCGGGTCTATCCCAGGTCGGTCCCTTGCAAGGCAAACACCTTACTACTGTGCTATCACTCTAGCTCCAGTACTTATATTTTAATGGCTGTGTATTATTACATTTCCTTTTTTTTTTTTTTTTTTTGCTTCTTGGGCCACACCGGTGACACTAAGAAGTTACTCCTGGCTATGCGCTCAGAAATCGCTCCTGGCTTAGGAAATCATATGGAACACCAGGAAATCTAACCATGATCTGTCCTAGGTTAGTTCGTGCAAGGCAAACGCCCTACCACTTATGCCACTGCTCTGGCCCCTACATTTCCAATTTCATTCTCTAAACATTTTAGTTATTTCTAGCTTTAGAGGTTGAAAACAGTACACTTGCCTTATATGCAATAGACTCCAGGTCTGATTCCCAGAGGAACAAATAGTCCCTGAGCATGACCAAAAGTGATCCCTGGGAGCCTGAGAGATAGCATGGAGGTAGGGTGTTTGCCTTGCATGCAGAAGGATGGTTGTTCGAATCCCGGCATCCCATGTGGTCCCCCGAGCCTGCCAGGAGCAATTTCTGAGCTTAGAGCCAGGAGTAACCCCTGAGCGCTGCCGGGTGTGACCCCCCCCAAAAAAAAAGTGATCCCTAGGGGCCGGAGAGATAGCATGGAGGTAAGGCATTTGCCTTTCATGCAAAAGGTCATCGGTTCGAATCCCGGCGTCCCATATGGTCCCCCGTGCCTGCCAGGAGCAATTTCTGAGCATGGAGCCAGGAGTAACCCCTGAGCACTGCCGGGTGTGACCCAAAAACCACAAAAAAAAAAAAAAAAAAAAGTGATCCCTAGGGCCCGGAGAGATAGCACAGCGGCATTTGCCTTGCAAGCAGCCGATCCAGGACCAAAGGTGGTTGGTTCAAATCCCAGTGTCCCATATGGTCCCCCGTGCCTGCCAGGAGCTATTTCTGAGCAGACAGCCAGGAGTAACCCTGGAGCACCGCCGGGTGTGGCCCAAAAAAAAAAAGTGATCTCTGAGTCCATAGCTATAGAAAATCCTGAGCACCACTCATGTGGCCCTAAAATGAAATATAGAAAAGGACAGAAGGAAGGACAGATGGAAGGAAAGATAGGAGAAAGGAGGGAGGAAAAGAGGGTAGGATGGAGAGAGGGTGGAAGGGAGGGAAGAAGGGAGGGTGAGAGGGAAGGAGGAAGGAAGGAAGGAAGGAAGGAAGGAAGGAAGGAAGGAAGGAAGGAAGGAAGGAAGGAAGGAAGGAAGGAAGGAAGGAAGGAAGGAAGGAAGGAAGGAAAGGAGGGCGGGAGGGAGGGAGGGAGGGAGGGAGGGAGGGGAGGGAGGGAGGGAGGGAGGGAGGGAGGAAGGAAGGAAGGAAGGAAGGAAGGAAGGAAGGAAGGAAGGAAGGAAGGAAGGAAGGAAGGAAGGAAGGAAGGAAGGAAGGAAGGAAGGAAGGAAGGAAGGAAGCCTTACCACTGTGCTATCACTCTGCACCCCTTTCATGTTTTAAGAATGAAGAATTGGGTGGAAATTTTTGCAAATTACTGTGATTTGCTTTAAATTAAATTACTGTTAATTAGTCTGTCCAATCCATGGGAATGAATTATATTGTTAAGATAACTCAATTTCATGTCAATTTTGTTACCAGGTATCAAACTTAATGTTGGCCTTAAGATAGTTTTAAATGTGAATGGTGGGGCCGGAGAGATAGCATGGAGGTAAGGCGTTTGCCTCTCATGCAGGAGGTCATCGGTTCGAATCCCGGCGTCCCATATATGGTCCTCCCGTGCCTGCCAGGAGCAATTTCTGAGCCTGGAGCCAGGAATAACCCCTGAGCACTGCCGGGTGTGACCCAAAAACCACAAAAAAAAAAAAAAAAAAAAAGATAAATGTGAATGGTGCCTGAGAGATAGCATGGAGATAAGGCATTTGTCTTGTATGTAGAAGGTTGGTGGTTTGAATCCTGGCATCCCATATGGTCCCCTGAGCCTGCCAGGAGTGACTTCTGAGCGTAGAGCCAGGAGTAACCCCTGAGTGCTGCCGGGTGTGACCCAAAAAACGAAAAAAAAAAAAAAAAGATAGTTTTAAATGTAAAGGTCTCAATGGATCATGATAATTTTAGTAAATCCATATAAATTTAATGGTAATTGATTTTCAGTATCCCAAAGATGTGAAATCTATAGAGCTGATTTAAGTGTCTTTAATAAGTACTATAAAGGACAATTTTGTCCTGCTCTAGGTATAAGCATTTCTAGCAATTTGTTTTTATTGAAAGGGGTAGTTCAAATTTACCTACTAGAACCATAGCTTAAGAAGAGGATATAGAAAAAGACTTCGAAAGAGTCCAGACCACAGAGCCAAGTATGGCCCTGTCTGATGTTCCAAGCCGGGTGCATGTAGGTGCCTGTAACAGGACTGCCCATCAGAGGATGAAGAGAGAAGAGAAGGTTAGAGAAAGAAGCATAGATTTGTGTTTTATGCAAGAAAGACTACGAATGGAGTTATAAATGTTGAAAAAAGGAAGGGAATTGTGTAAAATTCTTCTAACCTTAGGGAGACCATAGAAGTGGATTGGCCACAGTGGTCGGCAACCTTTTTTTCAACTGAGCCAAATCTCGCCAAAACCACGATTGAAATTTATTTTGAGAGCCACACAGGGCGTGCACTGACAGAGGCTAGGAGCAGAGTCCTGACTCCTGGAGCAGCCGCCAGGCACACAGAAGAGCCACATTAAAAGTGTAAAGAACTACATGTGGCTTGCAAGCGGCAGGTTGCCGACCACTCGTAGGGATCATCTAGGAATGTCTAGATCTGCAAGGACTGGTCACAACCTGAGCCCTGCTCTCAGCATTGAGAAAAGTTATGAAGATCAGAGTATCTCCCAACCCTGAAGAGGTTGGAACCCCTCCTACCTACAGATAAGAGGCCTAGGGCCAGCTCCGGCTCAGCATGTTGGGCTGACCTTCGCATCTTTACATTGGCCAAGCCTAGTAACACTGACGTGACAGGTAAAGTATTAATGCCTTTATTAATAAATCACCTGCTCTGTCCTTAACCAATCCCCAGAAATATTCTGTAAATAATGGGATGCCCCAAATGAAGACTTCTCCGGTCTTGCTGGGCTTATGCAAAGGAATAGGCCAAGTTTATTCAGCCATCTGGCAAGGTTCCAGGTAAAAATGGAGAGAAAAACTATTTTTCTGTAACTGACTGAATTAAATGTAGTATAGCAGGCTTAACTTAAAGCCCACTCCTCTTGGATAACCCATATTAAAGTGTACTTACTGGTTTTAATAGACTGGCCATGAAGTAACTAAATGCTGTACTTGCTGTTGCTAGTAGGACTAGAATAGTGGAAGCCAGAACTTTACTAAGAAGAACTTAGGCTGAACAGGACAGTAGGAGAAGTTCAGAGCCATGTTTTATGGTCTTTGCTAAACTTAGTGGGAGTCCTGGGCCTCCTTTCCCTGCAACACCTGTATAGCATTAGAGAGCTTTTCCTGAGGAAGACTGACAGCAAATGCTCAGGGAACAGGTATAGCACTATGCTGCTTTGGTTTCTGTTGCTTAACTTCTGTGTCACCATCCCAGAGGGAGCAATTTCTACTGCTCCGTCCTCCCAAGGATAGAGAGGACCATTTGCTACTCAAGGCCTAATCATTTTAAATTGTATTTCTCTGTCTGATTGGTCTGATATTTATCAGATGTTGATAACTACAAACCCAAACCGATCAATTGCCTAAATCTTCTATGAGAGCTAAGGTAGTATAAGATTTCACCCCCTTCTTTTTTGTTTTGTTTTGTTTTTTTGTTTTTGTTTTTGTTTTTGGAACACATCCAGTAATGCTCAGGGGTTACTCCTGGCTATGCACTCAGAAATCGCTTCTGGCTTGGGGGACCATATGGCATGCAGGAGATCAAATCCAGGTCTGTCTTGGGTCAACCACATGCAAGACAAACACCCTACTGCTACGCTATTACGCTGCCCCAATTTCACCCCTTCTTATAGGTAAAGCCTGTACAGTCTTTTGCCGGCCCAAAAAAGTACCAGAAATTGGACCTTTGTCCATACTCCCCTCAATGGCTACTTAGGTGGTGAAATCTCTAGAGAAAATGAGAAACAGGAAGGTCAGTTGGAAAGCTTCGAGGGGAATAAGGGTAAAAGGAGCCTTGGGAATTCAACTAGCTAAGGCTATTGACATCAATCTATCTATCTCAGAAGTCAGAACAAATAGAAAGAATATTCCAGACACTAATTTTTAAAGAGGATAGGTAGGGGGCAGAGTGATAGCACAGCAGTAAGGCATTTATTTGCCTTGCACGCGGGCCAACATAAAATGGAACCTGATTTGAAGCCTGACATCTCATATGGTCTCCTGAGCCTTCCAGAAGGGACTTCTGAATGCAGAGCCAGAAGTAACTGCTGGGTGTGACTCAAAAACAAAAAACAAAGAGGATAGGTGGTAGAAGAAAAGGAGCAAAGATTGTGGCTTCCTCTGATAAGTTTTTTTTTAGCACCAGGTGTGGGAGAAATTTCTATGAATGAAAAGCAACTACCTTTATAGCTCATCTCTCCAGGCAACTCAATCTGGATTCTAGGGCCCAATATTTTTCTCTCCACCCCAAAAGCTGTTTAAGTTGCAGGATTGAAAAAGTAGCAGGAATCGCCTTGTTCCTTGAGGTAGGGGTCACCTGCCCAGACAAAAAGGACCCTAAAAAGGACCCCCTCTGGGCCGGAGAGATAGCATGGAGGTAAAGCATTTGCCTTTCATGCAGGAGGTCATCGGTTCGAATCCTGGCGCCCCGTATGGTCCCCCGTGCCTGCCAGGAGCAATTTCTGAGCCTGGAGCCAGGAATAACCCCTGAGCACTGCCAGGTGTGACCCAAAAACCACAACAACAAAAAAAAAAGGACCCCCTGCAGATTCAGCTGACTCAGCTCCCAGACGAGGGTAGAATACAGATCATCCTAATGTTCCTGCTGGTGGTAGTGATCATGAGATGACCGGCTGGAATGAACACCCCCATTTGCTTATGGACTATATTTGGACTCTTACACAAACTGTGGATGGAGCACTTGTGGATCTAACTGTCCCTCTCTTAAACTTTGACCTACATGATTTGTTAGGGATTTCTAATTATGCTCCACAAGGTCTTCTCATCTGTTTTATTCAGGCTCAAATAAGTGCAGATAAGATGTTTGTGCTGGGCCCGGAGAGATAGCACAGCGGCATTTGCCTTGCAAGCAGCCAATCCAGGACCAAAGGTGGTTGGTTCGAATCCCAGTGTCCCAGGAGCTATTTCTGAGCAGACAGCCAGGAGTAACCCCTGAGCACTGCCAGATGTGGCCCAAAAACCAAAAAAAAAAAAAAAAAAGATGTTTGTGCTAAGGTTCTAGTATGTGCCAATAGGTAGGTACAGGGACACAGGATCTCAAGGAGAGTCAAAGATTTGACTCAGATCCAAGAGAAAGGAGGACATGTGAAGCCTGGAGCAGAAGGGACTCTATTTTGTCAACCCAAAGTTAAGTTTCCATTTAAGGCTAGCAAGCTAAGTTTCCATTTAAAGACTAAGTTTTTATCCCAATAATAATGACACAAACCCCAAGGTCCTGTAAACTACAATATACCTTCCTAGACATCTAGCCATAGAAGGACATGATGAAACACCATAGACACATCCTAGACATCAGGCAATCAACTTGAAGGTCAAGACTTTCTGTTTCTAGCCCTATATAACCTGGCTTGTAACCTTACCTGGGCAAGGTCGATACTGAGGGAGGTGGCCCTGATCGGTCAGTTTGTAGATTGTTGGTAGACAGAATGAAGCTTTGCTTTGCTTTATTCAATTGTGTGGTCTTGTCCTTAGACTCTGGACCCTAACACTTCCACCATATTTCAAAAATTATGAGCTACTCTAAAAGCATGCTAATTACCAATACGAATTTTGGCAATTTTGTCTCTAAGATATAGGCCAGTGTGAGCTTGTGTAATTGTTTATTACATTATACTCAAAGGGCTACCTCAATTACATCAGAGATTGCTGATACCAGCAACCATCAGTAAACTATGAGATGTCAGCATTATCCAAAGGAGTTTCCAGAAGCTCTCTGAGAAGGTGTCCATCAGTGTCGGGCAATCCCAAAAACTTTCTTCATAATAGCAGGGAGAATAGTTGATAAGTTATAGAATATGAAATGGTTATACAGAGAACACTTAGTAAAATGTTATCAAAGGAGGCTAAGGCAAACTTACTGACAAATTTAGAAAGATTTCCTTTTCGGGGCCCGGAGAGATAGCACAGCAGCGTTTGCCTTGCAAGCAGCCAATCCAGGACCAAAGGTGGTTGGTTCGAATCCCGGTGTCCCATATGATCCCCCGTGCCTGCCAGGAGCTATTTCTGAGCAGACAGCCAGGAGTAACCCCTGAGCACCACCGGGTGTGACCCAAAAACAAAACAAAAAAAAAAAAAAAAAGAGTGAGCCACAATTATTTTCTCAACAGCCTAGATTCAAGAACAGGGTCAACAAAATGCTCTGAGAAGGGGACAGCACAATAGTACAGGGGGTAGGGCACTTGTCTTACACAGCAGCCAACCCATGTATTCAACTCTGACATCCCATATGGTCCTGATTCTGAGCACCATGGGTATGCCCCCAGAAAAGAAAAGACTGAAAAGGAGAGTATTCTCATGCCACTGTACTAATTGCTAACTGCTTTATACTTCTGGGTGAATAGCCCGAGCGTATTTGCTTCTTTATAAACAAAAAAGGAGAATAAAATCTGATCCTTGACACATTTATTACATTCTCTTATAAATGCTCTCCGTGAATTTTCTTAGGCAGACACAAGCATCAGGGAAAGTGGTGGGATGGGATAGATGTAGTGGTGCTGTGCATGTCAGAGCCCCACTCCCCTCATGCTTTATCAATGCTTCCTGATTCAACTAAGATAGAGAGAGGTCTTCGCTCAGTCATTAACCAACAGAATTGAAGTTCACCCTGGTCATCTAGAACTTAAAGGTAAATCTTTGTTTTCTTTTAAAAATTATTTGAAACCGGGGCTGGGCGGTGGTGCTAAAGGTAAGGTGCCTGCCTTGCCTGCGCTAGCCTTGGACGGACCGCGGTTCGATCCCCCGGTGTCCCATATGGTCCCCCAAGCCAGGAGCAACTTCTGAGCACATAGCCAGGAGTAACCCCTGAGCGTTACCGGGTGTGGCCCAAAAAAAAAATCAAAAAAAAATTATTTGAAACCAATTAGAACAATCATGAATAGGGGCCGGAGAGATAGCATGGAGGTAAGGCATTTGCCTTTTGTGCAGAAGGCTGGTGGTTCTAATCCCGGCATCCCATATGGTTCCCCGAGCCTGCCAAGAGCGATTTCTGAACATAGAGCCAGGAGTAACCCCTGACTGCTGCCAGATGTGACCCAAAAAACAAAAAAACAAAACAAAAAAAAAAGAATAATCGGGCCTGGAGAGATAGCACAGCTTGCCTTGCAAGCAGCTGATCCAGAACCAAAGGTGGTTGGTTCGAATCCCGGTGTCCCATATGGTCTCCCGTGCCTGCCAGGAGCTATTTCTGAGCAGACAGCCAGGAGTAACCCCTGAGCAATGCCGGGTGTGGCCCAAAAACCAAAAAAAAAAAAAAAAAGAATAATCATGAATAAGTTCATCAGGCTTTTGTATATATACAAACTTGAATACTTGAATATTATTACAATAAAAATGCTTAGGAAAAACTATAGGAGGTTTGATATCTATCAGCCAGCCAGCCTCTTAGGTTCTTACCAAAAGTTAGTGTTTTGGTTCTATGAATTTTTTTTTAACAATTATCTCATCTCGGGGCCAGAGTGATAGCACAGTGGTAGGGAATTTGCCTTGCACACTGCTGACCCAGGATGAACCTGGGTTCAATCCCTGGCATCCTATATGGTCCCTCAAGCCAGGAGCGATTTCTGAGTGCAAAGCCAGGAGTAACCCCTGCATGTCACTGGGTGTGGCCCCCCCCCCCAAAAAAAAGAATCATCTCATCTCTCATCTGGCAAGTTTCAATCTGTTTGAATTCCTTTCTTTTTTTTCTGTTTTTTTTGGGGGGGGAGGGGTTTGGGTTTTTGTTTTTTGGGTCACATCCTGTGGCTCTCGGGGGTTACTCCTGGCTCTGCAAGGCTCAGGGGACCTTATGGGATGCTGGGAATTAAACCAGAGTCCATCTAGGGTTGGCTTCGTGAAAGCAATCGCTCCAGCCCCAATCTGTTTGATTCTTATGCACAAACATCTAAATCACTGACACAAGACAGAAAAATTAGGTTGGTAAGCTTGCACTGTGATGTGAATTATTCAGCAAATCAATGAGTATCACTCTTACTTTAGGAAATTCTTGAATATGGCCCATATTTCAACCTTAGTCCAAAAGATCTGAGGTTTGCCTGGATCCTCATAAGGTTTTACCTTAAAAAAAAAAAAAAAAAAAAAAAAAAAAGATTAGAGGATGGAGGGTCAGGTGGAGTCTCAACATTAAAGAAAAAGGTTCGGGCCGGAGAGATAGCATGGAGGTGAGATGTTTGCCTTTCATGCAGGAGGTCATCGGTTCTAATCCCGGCGTCCCATATGGTCCCCTGTGCCTGCCAGGAGCGATTTCTGAGCCTGGAGCCAGGAATAACCCCTGAGCACTGCCGGGTGTGACCCAAAAACCACAAAAAAAAAAAAAAAAAGAAAAAAAAAAAAAAAAAGAAAAAGGTTCATGAGGCCGGAAAGATAGCATGGAGGTAGGGTGTTTGCCTTGCATGCAGAAGGATGGTGGTTCGAATCCCAGCATCCCATCTGGTCCCGGGAGCCTGCCAGGAGAGATTTCTGAGCATAGAGACAGGAGAAACCCCTGAGCACTGTCGAGTGTGACCCAAAAACAAGAAAGAAAGAAGAAAGAAAGAAAGAAAGAAAGAAAGAAAGAAAGAAAGAAAGAAAGAAAGAAAGAAAGAAAGAAAAGAAAGAAAGAAAGAAAGAAAGAAAGAAAGAAAGAAAGAAAGAAAGAAAGAAAGATAGAAAGAAAGAAAGAAAGAAAGAAAGAAAGAAAGAGAGAGAAGAGAGAGAAGAGAAAGAAGAAGAAAGAAAGAAAGAAAGAAAGAAAGAAAGAAAGAAAGAAAGAAAGAAAGAAAGAAAGAAAGAAAGAAAGAAAGAAAGAAAGAAAGAAAGAAAGAAAGAAAGAAAGAAAGAAAGAAAGAAAGAAAGAAAGAAAAGATCAGGCTACAAACAGGCACAATTATATAAACAGAACTTTTTCTAACTGATGGGTTTCAGCGTAATATCAAGTGTGCACATTTGAGTCTGGTGTTACTCCAGGTTAAAGAATATTTCTCTTGGATTGGATGGTTGGCACTTTTTTTTATTAAGAAATGGGAGCCGGAGAGATAGCATGGAGGTAAGGTGTTTGCCTTTCATGCAGAAGGTCAGTGGTTCGAATCCCAGCATCCCATATGTGCCTGCCAGGAGCGATTTCTGAGCTTGGAACCAGGAGTAACGCTAAGCGCTGCCGGGTGTGACCCAAAAACCAAAAAAAAAAAAAAAAAAAAAAAATAGAACTACTTATACTTAAGGGCTAGAGATTAAGTGAGCTTGCTTTTCACATAGCCAATTCAGGTTTGGTTTTTGAAATCTGAGCTCCTGGCAGGCCCAGGAGACCAGATGGGATGTCAGGATTTGAACCACCGACCTTCTGCATGAAAGGCAAACACCTTACCTCCATGCTATCCCTCCGGCCCTGCCAATTCAGGTTTGATCCCAAGTGTACTATATGGTCCGTCAGCCCTCTAGGAGTGATCCCTAAGTACAGAGCCAATAGTAAACTCTAAGTACTGCCAGGTGTGGCTCCAAAACAAACAAAACAACAAAACAAACAAAATAACAAAATATGGGGCCGGGCGGTGGCGCTGGAGGTAAGGTGCCCGCCTTACCTGCGCTAGCCTAGGAGACGGACCGCGGTTCGATCCCCCGGCGTCCCATATGGTCCCCCAAGCCAGGAGCGACTTCTGAGCGCATAGCCAGGAGTAACCCCTGAGCGTTACCGGGTGTGGCCCAAAAACAAAACAAAACAAAACAAAACAAAAAAAAAAACAAAACAAAATAACAAAATAAATATTTATACTTAAAATTGTAGAACTGTAGCAATAATACAATGAGTAGGGTACTCATCTTACACACAGCTGACTCAGATTCAATCACCAGCATTCCATATGGTCCCCCAGGCGCTTCCAGGACTAATTCCTGAGTGCAGAGCTAGAGTAAGACCCTTCATGCTTGTAAGGGGGTACTCTACCCTGAACTATTTACTTATAGTATTCCAAGACTGATGACTTATAAAGAAAAGCCTATTGAGATCTCTGGTGCCCACTGTGCGAAAGGAATCACAATGAGCCAGGGAGTCTTCCCCAATTTGTCAGAGAAGTCATGGTTACAATTAACCAGTAAAGCTTGTATATGTGTGGCTATGTCTGGATTTGATCACCAGCACTGAAAAATGAAAAAGTATCTGACAGGGGCCGGGCGGTGGCGCTAAAGGTAAGGTGCGCCTGCCTTGCCTGCGGTAGCCTTGGACGGACCGCGGTTCGATCCCCCGGTGTCCCATATGGTCCCCCAAGCCAGGAGCAACTTCTGAGCGCATAGCCAGGAGTAACCCCTGAGCGTTACCGGGTGTGGCCCAAAAAAAAAAAAAGAAAAAGTATCTGACAGAGCCATGATTCTGCTCATCCAGAGCAGGGAGAAATGTTTGTTATTTACAAGTAATATACTGCACAGCATTTTGTCATAGCTGGCCAAAGAGATTACGATAATGTACAAACAACTTTTAAAATTTGACAACTAAACAAGTCTGTAAAATCACTCCATGCACCATATTTCCAATCCCAGATGAATGGGTCTGACGCAGAGTAGCCACGAAGAATTAACGAACAAAACCTGGAGTAATTTCCGAGCCAGAGCCAAGGAATACCAGAGCATCATTGACTGTGGCCCCAAAACAAAAACTAAATAAATAAATAAATAAATAAATAAATAAATATGGTAAGGGAGAAAAAGTAATAGTTACATTACTGAACAAATTTCTGTATTGATATAGATTGATATCTTTACCATAAATACAAATGAAATACCACTTATTTGTTTCCTTTGGCTGCTGAAATAAAAAAGAGCAGAATGGGGGCCGGAGAGATAACACGGCAATAGAGCATTTGCCTTGCATACAGCTGATTTGAGGAGAAGGTGGTGGGGCCGGAGAGATATCATGGAGGTAAGGCATTTGCCTTTCATGCAGAAGGTCATTGGTTCGATCCCGGCATCCCATATTGTCCCCCGAACCTGCCAGGAGCGATTTATGAGCATAGAGCCAGGAGTAACGCCTGAGCGCTGCCGGGTGTGACCCCCCCCCCAAAAAAAAAGAAAAGAAAAAAAAAAAAAAGAAAAGGTGGTGGTGGGGCCGGAGAGATAGCATGGAGGTAGAATGTTTGCTTTGCATGCAGAAGGACAGCGTTTCGAATCCCGGCATCCCATATGGTCCCCCAGGCCTGCCAAGAGCGATTTCTGAGCATAAAGCAAGGAGTAACCCCTGAGCGCTGCTGGGTGTGACCCGCCCCCCCCCAAAAAAAAAAGAAATAAAAGAAAGTGGTTCGAATCCCATATGGACCCCCATGCCTTCCAGGAGTGACTTTTTTGGAGGGTGGGGGGTATGGGTCACACTGGGCAGCGCTCAGGGGCTACTCCTGGCTCTACGCTCAGAAATCACTCCTGGCAGGCTCAGGGGACCATATGGGATCCGGGATTCGACCCCACAAACCTTGTTTTTTGGTTGTTTTTTTTTGTTTGTTTGGTTTTTTGGTTTTTTTGGTTTTTGGGTTACACCGGACAACGCTCAGGGGTTACTCCTGGCTCTGTGACCATATGGGATGTTGGGTTTCGAACCACGGACGTTCTACTTGAAAGGCAAATGCCTCACCTCCATGCTGTCTCTCCGGCCCTCAGAAGCGACTTCTAAGCACAGAGCCAGGAGTAACCTCTGAGCTCTGTCGGGTATGACCCCCCCCAAAAAAAAAGGCAGAATGTTTGTAATTTAAAACAAGATTTAGGGGTCCTAGTGATAGTACACTGGGGAGGGCACTTGTCTTGCATGTGGACAACCTGCATTAAATTCCCAGCATCCCATACGGTCCTCAAACCAAGCCCACTATAGTGATCCCAGAGCACAAAGCCAGGAGTAAACCCTGAACACAGCCAAGTGTGCCCCCCAAAATAAATTTACATATATTAAAAAAAGTAAAACAGGATTTTTTTGGGGGGGGGTAACACCCATTGACGCTCAGGGGTTACTCCTGGCTATGAGCTCAGAAATCGTTCCTAGAGGACTACATGGGACGCTGAGGGGATTGAACCGCAATCTGTCTTAGGCTAGCACAGGCAAGGCAGACACCTTACCGTTTGTGCCACTGCTCCGGCCCCAAAACAAGATTTGTTCTTTCCCAGTTATGAAGACCAGAAGTTTTCATGAGGCCAGAGAGATAGCATAGAGGTAAGGCTTCAGTCAGTATACAATCACAAAGACAGGAAAATCTACAAGTATTAGAAATACAGGAGCAAAGCAGGGACCTAGAAATGGATAAAAAGAAATAAAATCTGGGCCCAGAGAGATAGCACAGCGGTGTTTGCCTTGCAAGCAGCCGATTCAGGACCAAAGGTGGTTGGTTCGAATCCCGGTGTCCCATATGGTCCCCCGTGCCTGCCAGGAGCTATTTCTGAGCAAACAGCCAGGAATAACCCCTGAGCACCGTCGGGTGTGGCCCAAACACCAAAAAAAAAAAAAAGAAAGAAATAAAATCACCAGAAAAAGAGAACCCGTAGGCCAGAGAGACTGTACAAGAGGGAAGGTACTTGCCTTGCACAAAGCCAACCCCAAGCACCACCAGACATTCCTGAGTGCAGTACCAGAAGCAACCCCAGAACATCACCTTCATCATCATCATCATCATCATCATCATCATCAGTAGAGTCCAAAATAAAAACAAAACAAAAAAGGGCCATGTAGCCCTCAAACAAAACAGGAAATGACTTCAAAGGGCATAAAAGTATTTGAAACCAGAAATGGCAATTTTAGATGAAAGTCAGAAGACCTTAGGTAAGTTATACCTGGATATTTTGGAATAAAATATAAGGGAATAAAATTTATGATTTCTACAGAACTGAAGAATCATAAAATCAGAAGAAACTATAACCAGAAATTTGCATAAAACAATGTTGATTCTATTTGAGGGGAAAACGCACTTCATTATCTCAACGGAAGAGGGCACTCCTGAGCTAAAAAAACCGGGAAAGGGACTGAACTGCTGCATATGATACTGAAAATTGGAAATTATGGCCAATCCCCGAAGGACTCCAGTTCGATCATCCCCAGCATCCCATATGGTCCCCTGAGCCTGCAAGGAGCGATTTCTAGCACTGCTGGGGTGACCCAAAAACAACAAGAAAAAAAAAGCTAGAAATTGAAACTGGAAAATAAAATATTTCAAAATGGGCCGAAGAGATAGCACAGCGGTAGGGCGTTTGCCTTGCACGCAGCCAATCCAGGATAGATGGTGGTTCAAATCGCTTCGTCATGCGTGCCCCTCCGGGTGTGACCCAAAATCAAAATAAATAAATAGGGGCCGGGCCCGGAGAGATAGCACAGCGGCGTTTGCCTTGCAAGCAGCCGATCCAGGACCAAAGGTGGTTGGTTCGAATCCCGGTGTCCCATATGGTCCCCTGTGCCTGCCAGGAGCTATTTCTGAGCAGACAGCCAGGAGTTACCCCTGAGCAACGCCGGGTGTGGCCCAAAAACCAAATAAATAAATAAATAAATAAATAAATAAATAAATAAATAAATAAATAAATAAATAGGGGAAGGAAGGGAGGGAGGGAGGGAGGCAGGGAGGGAGGCAGGGAGGGAGGCAGGGAGGGAAGGGCGGACCCAAATGAAATAACAGTAAGTAATCAATTAGTTGACAACATGAATAAAATACTATGAACCAGAAAACAACTGAATGGACAAAAAACTAAAATTCAAATTAGTGTAACTCAGAAGAAAACTACCCAAGTTTTTAGAGAGAAAGCCTACATTTTTATTTTGAGGAGCAAATCCAACAATGCTCAAGCTTACTCCTGGCTCTGCACTCGGGTATCACATTGGCAGCATTGTACCCTAACCATCTCTGGGTATGGCTCAAAAATAATTAAAAAATAAATAAAACCGGGGCCGGGCGGTGGCGCTAAAGGTAAGGTGCCTGCCTTGCCTGCGCTAGCCTTGGATGGACCGTGGTTCGATCCCCCGGTGTCCCATATGGTCCCCCAAGCCAGGAGCAACATCTGAGCGAATAGCCAGGAGTAACCCCTGAGCGTTACCGGGTGTGGCCCAAAAACCAAAATAAATAAATAAATAAATAAATAAATAAATAAATAAATAAATAAACAAACCATGGCTGAAAATAAATGAAACTTACCTAATAATTGCAGAAGGGAAAGTTGAATGAAGTAACCAAGATAGAGCTGAATCAAGCTAGGAGTCTGAGAAAAAGGTGGAGCATTTGCCTTGCAAACAGCAGACTTCAGTTTCATCCACAGATTCCCCGCACACACAAACTCATATGCCACAGGACCTCCAGGGGTGATCCCAGAGGATAAAACTAGGAGTAAACCTTGAGCACACATTGGTGTGCCCCACCCAAAACAGATATAGCTGGTGAACCAAGTAATGAAAAAGAATAGAGACATCAGCAGACGCAAATATAAAGTGAGGGGCTGGAGAATATAACATTACAGAACACAAGTGTTTGCTTTTCAGCACTATCAAATACTTTGGGCTCATCTCCACTTCCTGTCCCAGTCCTAGAGTTCCCACATTTTTACAAGGAGCCCGGGTTCTGGGTGGAAAGGAAAGAGAAACTGTCGAAATGCCAGTTGTTGGGGAGCTCTGGGCAAGAGAGGGGTTTCAAGGTTCCCAAAAAAAATTAGTGTTGGGGGGGGGGGCCAAAGAGAAAGCATGGAGGTAGGGCATTTGCCATGCATGCAGGAGGACGGTGGTTCGAATCCCAGCATCCCATATGTATGGTCCCCAGAGCCTGCCAGGAGCGATTTCTGAGTGTAGCCAGGAGTAACCCCTGAGCCGGGTGTGAGCCAAAAAAAAAAAAAAAAATAGTGTCCTTGGAAATGACAACAAAAAATACAAAGTGGCAAAAGGACTGGAAAGCGCCCGCGGGGCTCGAACCACCAGAGGTGATTGGTTTCAAAGCAAAGCTTTGTGACCGCGAAGTAACCGCTGAGCTAAGGCCAGTCCGGAAGTCTAGCTTGGACTGCACTCTCTTAACTGCCAAGGAGACTTGCGTCACAAAGAGCTAGGAAGAGAATTAACAGAGCTGTGACTCAGAGTGACTATGCAAATAGAAACCCTTCATCAGAAGCCTCCCTTCCTCCACACTGGCTCTTTAAGGACTAGTCCCCTTCCCTCCTTCCATTCTCCCCCTTTCTTCCCCTCCCTGCAACTCCTTACTCCCTCCATCCTTTATTGTTGTTAGCCCTCCTACCTGAGCCCGGTCACATCACCAGCCCTGGACCTCTGGACACTTCCCAGAGAGCCCCCTGCTAACACAGCCCATCTCCATCATTTAAACCATGTCCGAGGCAGTATGGAAAGTTAGTTCAAGCCTCATCTTCAAGCATTGCAGGTAGAGCCAGGTGTGTCCCAAAACCAACAGAAAGACCCCCAAAGCACCATAAGTGTTTCTAAATACTAGACTTTAGAAAAGCCCTTGATTTTTAGCACTAAAAACTAATTTGGATCTATTTCATTTGCTGGCCCCGTCCTAGAGTTTCCACCTTTCTGCAAGGAACCTGCGGGTTCTGGAAGGAAAGGGAGCAGCAGAACCTGCGGGTTCTGGAAGGAAAGGGAGCAGCAGAACCTTGGGAAAGCCAGTTGTTGGGGGGAGGTGTGAGTAAGGGAGGGGTTTCCAAACTCCCCTTTGGAGGCTGATAATGTCGAAACTTCGTAAAAAGTGACTAGAGGACTGGAAGGTACCCGCGGATCTCGAACCCCCAAACATGATCAGACAGCCAAGTTTGCCAAGTTTGCAGAAGTAACCACTGAAACCACTGAGCTAAGACCAGTCCTGGGAAGTGAGTTCGCTAAGTGTTTCCTTAACCGCCTCGATGACCTGCGTCACAAAGAGCTACGAGCTTCAACTCAGATTGACTGGGCAAATGCGAACCATCCAATGGGAAGTCTCCCTTCCATCACACTGGGCACTGGAGGCCATTGAGTGCCATCTCTTGGTTTCCTCAACTTCTCACAAACCCTCTAGCAGGAAACTCTTCAGGTAGACCCTTGGTTTATCATTTATTTTGTTTGCTTTGTTTTTGTTTTGGGGTCGCACCTGGCGATGCTCAGGGGTTACTCCTAGCTCTTCGCTCAGAAATCGCTCCTGGCAGGCTCCCGGAGCCCTATGGGATGCCGGAATCGAACTAGAGTCTGTCAAATATGGTCCCTCAGCCCTCTAGGAGTGATCCCTAAGTGCAGAGCCAATAGTTAGCCAGGTATGGCTCCAAAACAAACAAAATGACTATTTATACTTAAAATTGTGGGACTGTAGCAATAAGACCATGAGTAGGGCACTTATCTTGCACACAGCTGACCCAGATTCAATCACCAGCATTCCATATGGTCCCCCAAGCACTTCCAGGAGTAATTTCTGAGTGCAGAGCTAGAGTAGGCCCTGAGTGTCACCAGGTGTGGGTCAAAGCAAAAACATATGTGCCAAACGTTGTCATAGATACAACAGAATAATGCAACCTATATGCTATGTTAGAATCTCCCAGATAATACAAGGCCTTAAGATAACAGAAGATTTAAGGGTAATTTTCTAAAGAGGATATCTCACATCTAGAAGAAAGTTATCTATAATAACTACAGGATTGGAACTCAAAGGAATAGCTTAGTGACAAAATACCTGACTTAAAAACATAAGGTCCAGGCCAATCCCTAAGACCATCCTTACAACTCTGTTGTGTGAGTTGGGCAGTTCTTCTGTGAGACCCTTGGGGAATATGATGAGAGTATGACACCCCCGCCAGAGAGCATGTGTGTTAGTACTAAGTAAATGAGAGCAATCCTCAGTGAGAGCAATGGTCAAAAAGTGTGATCACTGGTGGGCACATATGATAGTACCAGTAACCCCCAATGAGCACTACAGCCAGAATGTAAGCTCCACAATGGAAGCGTGAGACCCTCCCCCACAATAGTCTATGTGCAACCACAAGAACCAACGAGTTCAACAGTCAGGGGGTTGGAGCGATAGTACAAGAGAGTGCAAGGTAGCCTCGAATGTGGCTGACCTGGGTTTGATATTAAGCATCCCACATGATCTCCCAATCCATGCCAGGAGTGATCCCTGAGCACAGAACCAGGAGTAGAAAGTCCTGAGCACTGATAAGTGTGACCAGAGAGAGAGAGAGAGAGAGAGAGAGAGAGAGAGAGAGAGAGAGAGAGAGAGAGAGAGAGTTCTATCTTCAGAGAGTACTTTTGTCAAGTATGTGTGCACCACAACCTGACGTGTAACCCCAGATGAGTATCATGAGGAACACAACTAAATGTGTAAGCACCACAACCATGTGTATGGATGTGACACCCAGGCATCACAACAACAAAGGGAAAGAAGAATACAGACACCTTTGAAGAGTTCAAAGTTCACACAGAATGAAACATCACTGCATCAAAGGAACACATTAAATTTCTCATAGCTGATTCCAAAGAAATGAATCTTCCAGACAACAAATGCTTGACAAAGAACTCAAAATACTTTACATGAAAATGCTCAAAGAACTATAGCAAAAGAGATAAACAATTTTAAAAGAAGAGAACAAAACAAAGTCATATAAACCATAATTTTTAAAAAATGCTCAGTGGAGGCTGGAGCAATAGCACAGTGGGTAGGGCGCTTGCCTTCCTTCCACAAGGCTGACCCAGGTTCAATCTCATGCACCCCATATGGTCCCCCAAGCCTCCCAAGAGTAATTTCTGAGCAGAGCCAGGAATAACTCCAAAGTGCCACCATGTATGGCTCAAAAATCAAAAATATAAAATAAAAATCTAGGGGCCGGGAAGGTGGCGCTAGAGGTAAGGTGCCTGCCTTGCAAACGCTAGCATAGGATGGAACGCGGTTCAATCCCCCGGCGTCCCATATAGTCCCGCCAAGCCAGGGGCGATTTCTGAGCGCATAGCCAAGAGTAACCCCTGAGCATCAAACAGGTGTGGCCCAAAAACCAAAAAAAAAAAAAAAAATCTAGGGTCATGGAGTTAAGTCACATCCTGATCATGCACCCAATTCAGAAACACCCTGAAACACCTAAACCCCAGAACACTTCTGTGTAGTTCTGGAGGTCCCCAGCACTGCAGAAACCCAATAGTATCACATCCTTGAGCCTTCTAGTTGAGCTCCTGGCCTGGTTATTCTAGAGTTCCCAGAAATCTCCAAGCCCCCTGAGCAATAGGTGGAAAATATGCTAACTAGTAACATGAAAACTATATGAAGAAAAATGTTATTTTAGTTATAAAAACTTAAACATGGGGCGGAGCGGTGGCACAGATGATAGGGCATTTGCCTTGCATGTGCTAACCTAGGAGGAACAGAAGTTCAATCCCCTGGCATCCCATATGATCCCCCAATCCAGGAGCCATTTCTGAGTGCAGAGCCAGGAGTAACCCCTGAACATCACTGGATGTGGCCCAAAACAAAACAAAAAAGAACCATTAAACATGAAGATGCTAACTCATAAAATGAAACTATAGGGGCCCGGAGAGATAGCACAGCGGTGCTTGCCTTGCAAGCAGCCGATCCAGAACCTAAGGTGGTTGGTTTGAATCCCGGTGTCCCATATGGTCCCCCGTGCCTGCCAGGAGCTATTTCTGAGCAGACAGCCAGGAGTAACCCCTGAGCACTGCCGGGTGTGGCCCAAAAAACAAAAAAAAAAAAAAGAAACTATATGCATTAGAAAAGGTAAATAGTTAAATTCAGAATAATTATTAAAGAGATGTACCATTCATCTGATGTATTTGGGAATAATCATAGAAAATATAAAAATAAAAAAAAATAGGGGCCGGAGAGATAGCACAGCGGTGTTTGCCTTGCAAGCAGCCAATCCAGGACCTAAGATAATTGGTTCAAATCACAGCGTCCCATATGGTTCCCGTGCCTGCCAGAAGCTATTTCTGAGCAGACAGCCAGGAGTAACCCCTGAGCACTGCCCGGTGTGGCCCAAAAACCAAAAAAACAAAACAAAGAACAAAAATAAAAAAAAAAATAGGGGACAGAGCAATAGCACAGCAGTATTTACCTTTCACATGGCTGACCCAGGATGAACCCGAATTCGATCCCAGGCATCCCATAGGGTCCCCCAAGCCAGGAGCAATTTCTGAGCGCAAAGCCAGGAGTAACCCCTGAGCATCACCGGGTGTGGTCAAAAAAACAAAAACTAATAATAATAATAATAATAGTAGTAATAATAAAATAAATTTAGAATAACCTAGTTATATAACATAGTGGCATGACAATCTCTTATCTCTAGTAGAAGAGCTATGTAAGAATGTATTAAATTTAGATATATAGTAATTTTTTAATATCCAATATAAAAGATGGGAATTGGGGCCAAAGACAAAGTACAGCAGTATGGCATTTGTCTCACATACAGCTGACCCGGGTTCAATCCCTAAGCATCCTGGGGCCGGAGCGATAGCACAGCAGTAGGGTGTTTGCCTTATACGTGGCCAACCTGGGAATAACCCGGGTTCGATTCCCGGCATCCCGTGTGTCCCCTGAGCCTGCCAGGAGCGATTTTTGAGCACAGAGCCAGGAGTAACCCCTGAGTGCTGCCGAGTGTAGCCCAACAAAACAAAATCAGGACTTCCGGGCGCCGGGCCTTCGGCGTGCTTTTCCCAGAGCCAAAATGTCTATGGCCAGTGATTTCTACCTACGCTACTACGTGGGACACAAGGGCAAGTTTGGACACGAGTTTTTGGAGTTCGAGTTCTGGCCCGATGGAAAGCTTAGATATGCCAACAACAGCAATTATAAAAATGATGTCATGATCAGAAAAGAGGCTTATGTACACAAAAGTGTAATGGAAGAACTGAAGAGAATTATTGATGACAGTGAAATTACGAAAGAAGATGATGCTCTGTGGCCTCCCCCTGATAGGGTTGGTCGACAGGAGCTTGAAATTGTAATTGGGGATGAACATATTTCTTTTACCACATCAAAAATAGGTTATCTTATTGATGTAAACCAGTCTAAGGATCCTGAAGGCCTTCGAGTATTTTATTATTTGGTACAGGACCTGAAATGTTTAGTTTTTAGTCTTATTGGATTACATTTCAAGATCAAACCTATCTAAGCTGGATGATTTTGGAAGTTTTTATATTTAACTTAAGGATGAATAAGGAAGGATTTGTTACTTACAGTAGTGAGATTTTTGTGGAAGTAAAGCAAACACCTTTTTTGTATGCAAACTGCAAATGGGAAAATACATAAGTGGATTTTACAGTTATCTTCATTTGGGTCCAGTGGGCTATTTTGTAAATAAGTTGGTTTTTGTTAAACTTCTGTTTCAATAAAGCACATAAGTTTTTGTAAAACAAAAACAAACAAACAAACAAAAAACCGAAATCAGTCTCCAGCATCCTATATAGTCCTCTGAGCACTGCCAGGAATAATTCCTGAGTGAAGAGCCAGAGTAACTCCTGAGCATTGCCAGGTCTAGCCCAAGCCAAAAAAAAAAAAGCCGAACTGTGATGTCATAATATAGTGTTTCACAGGGGGTGTATGTCATTTGTTCAAACCAGGACAGCAGTTAAGGTTCTTGCCTTAATCCCCAGCAATCCAAATGGTCCCCAAAGCCTACCAGTAGTTTTTTGTTTTGTTTTGTTTTGTTTTGTTTTTTGTTTTGTTTTGTTTTGTTTTTGTTTTTGGGCCACACCCAGCGGTGCTCAGGGGTTACTCCTGGCTGTCTGCTCAGAAATAGCTCCTGGCAGGCACGGGGGACCATATGGGACACCGGGATTCGAACCAACCACCTTTGGTCCTGGATCGGCTGCTTGCAAGGCAAACGCCGCTGTGCTATCTCTCCCGGCCCAGTTTTTGTTGTTGTTGTTGTTTTTAACACAGAGCCAAGAGTAACCCCCTGAGCACAACTGAATGTGGTCCAAAAACAAAAACAAAAAATTTCTGAAGGGTAAAACAAAAAATATAGCAAAGTGGAGCATCAGAGCAATAGTACAGTGGGTAGGACATTTGCCCTGCACACAGCTGACCCAGATTCAATCCCTGACATCCCCTCTAGTCCTACATTACTGTAATACCCAAGCATAAAAGGGGTCTGCCCCTCCTTAGTCAACTGTCATCGGCTGGCTCCAGCTATAAACCCTCCCAGCTCTGCCGCTACTGGTGCCACCCACCCCAAGGAGGCTCTGGGTGGAGTTGTTTAAGGCAGTTTGAAGAGGCAATTGGAGCAGGGAACTGTTTCTACTCCTGAGTACTCCTTTTCTCCCTGATTTCAACAGACCTTCGAAGGGCTGTATCTTTGCTTATCCTTTACTTCGTATGCCTGTTTCTTTTACCTGGCCCTCAATTTGACCTTACCCTGGTCCCAAAGCCAGCTCTCTCTCCCCACTTAGGGGTTTGTCTTAAGGCCCCTGGCTTCTCTGTTTAAAAAAGCTTCAAGTATCTTGTCAGAAAGTCCCCCGCAGACTCTGGCACATATGGTCTCCCTATCCTGCCAGGGGTAAAGGAGTAATTTTTTTTCTTTAGGAGTAATTTTATTATTGTTGTTGTTGTTGTTGTTGTTGTTGTTATTATTATTATTTTGGTTTTGGGGCTACAACCAGCAGCGATCAGGGGTTACTCGTTGCTCTGTGCTCAGTAATCGCTCCTGGCAGGCACAGGGGATCTTATGGGATGCCGGGAAACCACCGTCCATCCTGGATCAGCTGCGAGCAAGGCAAATGTCCTACCGCTGTGCTATCTCTCCAGCCACTAAACGAGCAATTTCTAAGCACAAGAGCCAGAACAAAACTCTGAGCACTACTAAGTGTGGCCCAAAACCAAATAAACAAAATATATAGCAAGATGATTGCCCATTTTGACCTTAGGATTCTAGCAATGAACTGGAATTTGAAATTTAAAATACAACATAACATTTTCTTTTGACTTTGTTGTTGTTATTGTTTTGTTTCTTTTGGACCACAGCCGCAACGCTCAGGGGTTACTATGCGCCCAGAAATCGCTCCTGGCTTGGGGACCATATGGGACACCGGGGGATCGAACCGCGGTCCCTCCTAGGCTAGCGTGCGCAAAATAGTGTCCTGGGAGGGGCCAGAGAGAAACCATGGAGGTAGGGCATTTGCCCTACATGCAGGAGGACGGTGGTTCGAATCCCAGCATTCCATATGTATGTTCCCGCGACCCTGCCAGGAACGACTTCTGAGCATACACCAGGAGTGTATACACCACCTGAGCACTGCTGGGAGTGACCCAAAAACAAACAAACAAACAAACAAAAAAATAGTATCCTGGGAAAAACAACAAAAGAAACAAAAAGTGGCAAAAAGACTGGAAGGCACCCGCGGGACTCGAACCACTAAAGGTGATTGGATTCAAAGCAACAGATTGCGAAGTAACCGCTGAGCTAAAGCCAGCCCAGAAATCTGGTTTGGATTGCATTCTCTTAACTGCAGAGAAGGCTTGCGTCACAAAGAGCTAGGAAGAGAACTAATAGAGCTGTGACTCAGAGTGACTATGCAAATAGAAACCCTTCATCAGAAGCCTCCCTTCCTCCACACTGGCTCTTTACGGACTAATCCCCTTCCCTCCTTCCCTTCCACTTGCTTCCCCTCCCTGCAACTCCTTACTCCCTCCATCCTTTATTGTTGTTAGCCCTCCTACCTGAGCCCGGTCACATCACCAGCCCCGGACCTCTGGACACTTTCTAGAGAGCCCCCTGCTAACACAGCCCATCTCCATCATTTAAACCATGTCCGAGGCAGTATGGAAAGTTAGTTCAAGCCTCATCTTCAAGCATTGCAGGTAGAGCCAGGTGTGTCCCAAAACCAACAGAAAGACCCCAAAGCACCATAAGTGTTTCTAAATACTAGATTTTAGAAAAGCCCTTGATTTTTAGCACTAAAAATTAATTTGGATTTATTTCATTTGCTGGCCCCGTCCTAGTTTTTCCACCTTTCTGCAAGGAACCTGCGGGTTCTGGAAGGAAAGGGAGCAGCAGAACCTTGGGAAAGCCAGTTGTTGGGGAGGTGTGAGTAAGGGGGGGTTTCCAAACTCCCCATTGGAGGCTGATAATATCGAAACTTTGTAAAAAGTGGCTAAAGGACTGGAAGGTACCCGCGGATCTCGAACCCCCAAACATGATCAGACAGCCAAGTTTGCCAAGTTTGCAGAAGTAATCACTGAAACTGAGCTAAGGCCAGTGCCGGGGAGTGAGTTCGCTAAGTGTTTCCTTAACTGCCTCGATGACCTGCTTCACAAAGAGCTACGAGCTTCAACTCAGATTGATTGGGCAAATGCGAACCATCCAATGGGAAGTCTCCCTTCCATCACACTGGGCACTGGAGGCCATTGAGTGCCATCTCTTGGTTTCCTCAACTTCCCACAAACTCTCTAGCAGGAAACTCTTCAGGTAGCCCCTTGGTTTATCATTTATTTTGTTTGCTTTGTTTTGTTTTGGGGTCACACCTGGCCATGCTCAGGGGTTACTCCTGGCTCTTCTCTCAGAAATCGCTCCTGGCAGGCTCCCGGAACCCTATGGGATGCCGGCAATTGAACCCAAGCCTTCCCTCCCGGGTCAGTCAGATACAAGGTAAACATCCTACCACTGTGCTTTCGCTCTGGCCAAAAAAAAAAAAAAAGCTTTCTGATTAAAATTGTTGGTAAGAATCATGGGTGATATGCAAAACTTCTAGAGAGTCTGAAGCCCCAGAATCACAGGAAGCTAGGTGACTCTTTTGTTCCCTAAATAAATGGTAATTTCACTAGAAGCCACCTTAGTTTCCTCAAGAATACTGATTCACAAAACTCATCTCTTGGACACATTCTCAGTCAGTCTGGAGCAAGAGCAAAAATTACCCAGTTGACTAGAGTATTGCATAAGACCTGAAGTATAAAAAGCCTGCCAACACTCAACTAATATGTCCACATAAAACAATAAATTCGTCCCATAGGTAAAATTTAGCAGAATATCTTGAATCAGTAGTGAAAGCAGTTCAATGTTCCTAGGGGCAAGAGTGAACATTAGGGGCCGGGCGGTGGCGCTGGAGGTAAGGTGCCCGCCTTACCTGCGCTAGCCTAGGAGACGGACCGCGGTTCGATCCCCCGGCGTCCCATATGGTCCCCCAAGCCAGGAGCGACTTCTGAGCGCATAGCCAGGAGTAACCCCTGAGCGTTACCGGGTGTGGCCCAAAAACCAAAAAAAAAAAAAAAAGAGTGAACATTAGTAATGAACTGGGCCTGGGGCCATAGCAATAGCACAGTGTTCCTTGAAGGAGACAAACCCAGGTTTGATCCCTGATATCCCAGATGGTCCTCCTAGACTGCCAGAAGTGATTTCTGAGTGCAGAGCCAGGAGTGAGCCCTGAGCACTGCTGGGAGTTGCCCAAAACAAACAAGAAAATAAACAAAATAAAAAAATAAATTAACTAGGCCTGGGCCAAAAATATACTATGGTTGTTAAGGTGAGTACTCGATTTTAGTCCCCAGCACACCATATGGTCCCCCCAAGCCTGTCAAGAGTAATTTTTGAGTGCAGAGCCAATAGTAACGCCTGAACACCAGCAGGTATGAGCCAAAAATCAAACAAACACATAAGGTGTTTACTTTGCGCACAGCCCATCTGGGACACACCCAGGTTTGGGCATTCCATATGGTCCCCCGAGCCTGCCAGGAGCAATTTCTGAGTGCAGAGCCAGAAGTAATCCCTGAGTGCTGCCATGTGTGTGTGTGTGGGGGGGGGGGGAGGATCGGAAATCAAAAAAAAAAAAAAAACACACACACACATTAAAGTGGCCAGAGCAGGGCCGGAGAGATAGCATGGAGGTATGGCCTTGCATGCAGAAGAATGGTGGTTTGAATCCCAGCATCCCATATGGTCCCCCAAGCCTGCCAGGAGCAATTTCTGAGTGTAAAGCCAGGAGTAACCCCTAAGTACTGCCAGGTGTGACCCAAAAACCAAAATAATAATAATAAAAAGCAAAACAACTGTAATATAAAGTAAAGAGGCCCTTTGGATAGGCTTTGATGGTGGTGGGTGGTGATGGAGGCCTTTCTCCTCCAGCCCAGGACCACATGTATCCAACTCCCTGCAGCCGGCAGGTCAGCAGGTTCAAGAAGAGGCGAGGAAATCATTCACAGACAGGTTCCAAGAAATATCAGCTTTATTCATGCCCTAGCCAACATGTGTGGCTTCTATCATAACCTTTTACGCTGGATTCCTATTCAGCCCTGCATTGTACCTTGTCCCTCAGAGATCTCCTCCTGCTCCTTTCTCCAACCTCCATCCATGTAAATCCCCTTTGCCCTTCCGGCCAAAGCCTTTTGTTATCTACCAAAGACCCCTCCCAGAAATGGGAGGTCTATTAGCAGGTAAGGTTACATAGGAGGAATGGGGGGTGGGGTTACAACCAACCACTAATAAAAGAAGTATATTCAAAGCTGCTATTTCCCAATATATAGAACATTGAGAGAAAAGGCATGTGAATGAAAAGTAGAGAGACTAAAGAACTCTATTTACTTTTACCCCAGTGGTGCTCAGGAGTCATTTTCAACAGTGCTCAGAGGGGTTGGTCATATGCAAGGCAATCATTCTACTTGCTGTGCTATCACTGTGGCACAGAATTACTCTATTTTAAATAAACAAGATCTCAGAACACTGTACTCAGGAGTTATCCTTGAGAAACTAACTAGGGTAAACGTCACACCCAACAAAGGCCTGGTGGAAATTCAGAAAACATGGGGTGATAGGGCTTTTCACTCCCAAAAAGTAGAATAAGCAGTCTTCTCCAATGCACATGGGACATTCTCCAAGATAAACCATGTTTTGGACCATAAAACATACCTCCATGAAATTAAGAGAATAGAAATTGTTTTTTGGGGTTTTTTTTTTTTTTTTTTGGTGTTTTTGTGTTTGCTTTGGGGCCACACCCAGTGAGCTTAGGAGTTACTCCTGGCTATGCACTCAGAAATCACTCCTGGCTCTGGAGACTATATGGGAAGTCGGGGATCAAACCAAGGTCTGTCCTGGATCGGCAGTATACAAGACAAATGCTCTACCGCTGTGCTATTGGTCTGGCCCAAGAGGATAGAAATTGTATCAACTATCTTCTGAGACCATGATGCACTGAAAATATAAGTGAATTACAGGAGCCAGAGCATAATACAGAAAATAGGATGTGGTTAGATGTGCTGGGTTAGATCCCCAGCATTCCATATGTCACCTGATCATCCAAGAGTAATTTCTGAATGCAGACAGGAGGAGAGGAGTTGGGAGGGAGGAGAGGGGAGAGGAAATGAAAATAATGGAGACATCAGCAGACCCCAATATGAAGTGAAGGGCTGGAAAACACAACATTACAAAACACCACAGATGCTTCTAAACAAGTGTTTGTTTTTCAGCACTATGAAATACTTTGGGCTCACTTCCATTTCCTGTCCCAGTCCTAGAGTTCCCACATTTTTACAAGGAGCCTGGGTTCTGGGTGGAAAGGGAAGAGAAAACTGTGAAAATGCCAGTTGTTGGGGAGCTCTGGGCAAGAGAGGGGTTTCAAGGTTTCTTCCAAAAATAGTGTCCTGGGAGGGGCCAGAGAGAAAGCATGGAATGTAGGGCATTTGCCTTGCAAGCAGAAGGACGGTGGTTCGAATCTCGGCATCCCATATGTATGGTCCCCTGAGCATAGAGCCAGGAGTAATCCCTGAGCACTGCTGGGTATGACCCAAACCAAAAAAAAAAAAAAGTGTCCTTGGAAATGACAACAAAAGATACAACGTGGCAAAAGGACTGGAAAGCGCCCGCGGGACTCGAACCACCAGAGGTGATTGGTTCCAAAGCAAAGCTTTGTATCTGCGAAGTAACCGCTGAGCTAAGGCCAGTCCGGAAGTCCAGCTTGGACTGCATTCTCTTAACTGCCAAGGAGACTTGCGTCACAAAGACCTAGGAAGAGAACTAACAGCTGTGACTCAGAGTGACTAAGCAAATAGAAACCCTCCAATCAGAAGCTTCCCTTCCTCCACACTGACTATTTAAGAACTAGTCTTAGTCCTAAGAGGGCCTGAGCTCTCTACAGCAGGTAGAGAGCCAGGTGAGTCCCAAAAACCAATAGAAAGACCCCAAAATACTGCAGTGAAACCAGGCAGCACCTCTCTGTTAATATTTTGTCCTATTTTTCTATTTGTTTTTGTTTTTGGGGCCACACCCGTTTGATGCTCAGGGGTTACTCCTGGCTAAGTGCTCAGAAATTGCCCCTGGCTTGGGGGGATTGAACCGTGGTCTTTCCTTGGCTAGCGTTTGCAAGGCAGACACCTTACCTCTAGCCCACCTCACCGGCGCTAGGGTCACACCCAGCAGCGCTCAGGGGTTTCTCCTGGCTCTACGCTCAGAAATCGCTCCTGGCAGGCTCCTGGGACCCTATGGGATGCCGGGATTCGAACCACTGTCCTTCTGCATGCAAGGTAAACGCCTTACTTCCATGCTATTCTCCGGCCCCTTGCCTATTTTTCTTTCCAAGTAAAGAACAGCACCTATTCATTTTGTAACACCAAGTGTTACCCCAAAACAAAAAAACAACAAAAAATATTAAACTGGCCAGAGCAATAATACAGCAGGTAGGGTATTTGCCTTGCAGGCAGCTAACCCAGGTTTGATCTTTTGTTTCCCATATGGTTCCCTGATCCTGCTGTAAGTGATTCTGAGGGCACAGCATGGTGTGGTCCACAAAAATAAGTAGGGGCCAGAGAAATAGCACTGCAGTAGGGCGTTTGTCTTGCAAACGGCCGACCCATGGACCCTAGACAGACCCCAGTTTGATTCCTGACATCATATATGGTCCCCTTCATCTGCCAGGAGTACTGAGCACTGCTGGGTATGGCCTGCAAACAAAACAAAAAAGTGGGTTTCTTGTAGAGTGAGTGTAAGATCAGTATACTGGCACCAGATGTCTTCAGGGTCACACCTCTTTATGTTCAGTTCATATAAATTCATCTCTGCTGGCAGACTAATGTAATCTGCAGCAGCACGAGAAACAGCTTCTTTCCCATCCCTCATCCCTACCACCTACCACCTTCTATATAATTATCTGAGTGAGTTAACAAAGCTCATGGTCTTATATCTTCACTGTTTCTGCTTTCTGATATTTTTGTTATTCAGTTTGGCTGGTTTTGATTTTGGGTCATGAGCCATCCTTCCTTATTTTCTTTATATTAATATCGTAGTACTGGAGAATCACAAAATCAGGAGACACATGAACCTGGCATTCACATAAAATAAAATGTGTCTTCTTTGGGGAAAAAACAGCAATTCACTCTCTTAACAAGAGAGGGCACACCTGAGCCAAGAAACATGGTAACTCAAACTAGAAAATAAGTTTTAAAATGAGCAGAAAATGAGAGACAGTGGGCGATTGTTATTTGGGGAGCACACCTGGGATCATATGGGGTGTCAGGAACTGAAGCCAGGTGGGCCGAGTGCAAGGAAAGTGCCCTCTCAGCTGTTATATCGCTCTAGACCAGGAGAGATTCTTTTGAAGACTTCACCCCCAAAATTCTGATACTTTATTTATTTATTTATTTATTTATTTATTTATTTATTTATTTGTTTATTTATTTATTTTTGGTTTTTGGGCCACACCCGGCAGTGCTCAGGGATTACTCCTGGCTGTCTGCTCAGAAATAGCTCCTGGCAGGCACGGGGGACCATATGGGACACCGGGATTCGAACCAACCACCTTTGGTCCTGGATCGGCTGCTTGCAAGGCAAATGCCACTGTGCTATCTCTCCGGGCCCAAATTCTGGTACTTTTAAAGATTAACCAAAAAACATCCTGAATTAAATGACACTGTGAATCAAGAAAACAGCTCTGAACAAAAACAAAGATTTAAGTTAGTAGAAAAAGAAATTTAAGTTAGTAAAAACCAGAAGATAAATCATCTAAATCTTTTTTTTTTTTTGGGGGGGGGGTTTGGGTCACACCGGCAGTGCCCAGGGATTCCTCCTGGCTTCACGCTCAGAAATTGCTCCTGGCAGGCTCTGGGGACCATATGGGATGCCGGGATTCTAACCAATGACCTTCTGCATGAAAGGCAAATGCCTTACCTCCATGATATCTCTCCGGCCCTAAATCATCTAAATCTTCAACCAAAAAAACAAGTTATAAAATATATACGCAGAAATCTTTTCTGGGGCTCTAGGGGGATATTATACCAAGTAGGGAACTTGCCTTGGCATGCAGTCAATTTAGGTTCAATCCCCAAGCACTGCCAGGAGTCATCATCTAAGACTCAGAATTGTTGAGCACCACTGGGTATGGACTAAAAACAACCAATACCAAAAAACCCCCACCAACTTTGCTAAAAATATAACTGGGAGAGGTTTTTCTGATTTTGAAAAATAGTACATTCCTATTAAGACTTCATTTTAACATAGGCATACATCAAAGGTACAATGATCATTTATTTTTGGAGTGTTTTGGGCCACATCTGGCTGTGCTCAGGATTTACTCCTGGTACTGTCTGTACTCAGTAATCAAGTTTGGTAGTATATGGGGGACAATATATATATATATATGGAGCAGTATAGCTCCATAATCAAGATACTATATTGCAGGGTCCAGAAACCCCCCAGGGGGGACCCGGCCAGCAGGAATTAGCTGGGAAGGCTTCTCAGACGACTGCACTCCTATTTTGCTGAGTAGAAGAACAACCACACCTGTAAAAATCTGAGAGAGGTTAATAATAAAAGATCCAAGGCAGCGTCTCACTGCTCAAAGACATTTATTGAGGTGTAACCCCTTCTTTTATAGTGAAGGAGAAGGGGGCAGTACAAGGTGTTGTCAGTCATACTTTTGGCGCGAAGGCTCATAAGGAAGTGGGCAGTGGGCTAGGGGCTGGATGACCTTCAAGCTATGCTGAACGTGCTGTTTCAATGGAAACTTCTAGTGTCCTACTAGCTGCATTCCTAATTGCTTGACTATCAGGAAATGGTGCAATATGTGCTTGCCTAGTGATCTTGAACAGACAATATAGCATATACTTATTGATAACAGCCTAAATTACTCCGGAATGTGGTCTTAAGGAATGGGGCCTAGTTTCTGATAACTGGACCAGGCAGTTTTTTCTCTCCTCCGGGCTTATAGCTAAATTAAGTCCTGCAGCTACATTCTTTTCTCTTAGCTCAGAAATTTACAGCAAGATTGCATATTGCTTTTAGGTGAAAAGCTGGGCTATGGCAGAGAGAACAGCAAAATGTCCTCAAACAAGTCAGTCCCCAACATCTCCCCCTTTCTCTTCTAATAAAAGAAGGAAAGTCGTGAGCGGGTGGAAGAACCGTGTCTTAGGCATACAAGGTTTGACCAGGTCGGACACGGCCAAAGCCGCATTTAAAAGGTGGCTACAAACGCCGTGGGTGTGCGCAGAGATCCGAATTATACGTTGTAGCCTTTTAGGGCCGTGCCCTAACTGGGACCTTGCTAATCCCGTCGTAGGTGTCTCCACAGCCGAGAGCACAAGTGCCGGAGCGAGCTCCGTCTGTTAGCTATGCGCTCTATCTCCTGGAAACTTAGTGGCTGGATAGGCGGCTTGGTGACTAGAGCCAAGTTTTCACAGGAGTCACGCGGGGTTAGACGCTGGTAGTTAACCTGAATAGAGGTTTTTGCCTTTTCATCTACCTGGTTTTTAATAAAGGCAGTAATTTTGCGGAAAATCCATGGGCCAAGAGAAAAGAGCAGCATGAGGCTAATAAGAGGGCCCACAACGGTGGACAAGATTGTGTGGAACCAAGGGGAAGAGAAAAACCAATCCTGGTACCAACCTTGTTCTTCATCGAAATGTTTTTCAAAATCTTTTATACCATCACCAATATGTTGAACGCTATCTCTAACTAAACCTGTTTTGTTTTTAAAAATACAACATTGTTCCTTAAGGGCTACACAGACTCCCCCTTTCTTCAAAAAAAAAGGAAACCAAATTAAGGCATGGTGGTTTTGCTGCACTATCTTTGCTAGGGATTTAACAATGTGCTTTAAGTGTTGTAAACTTAGTTTAAGTTTGTAAACATTATTAACAACAGTTATACTTAAGGCATTGACAGATTTTAGAGTATGAACCAATGAATAAATTATTGTGCTTACAGCGGTAGCACCCAGGCCTATGATTAAGGCTAGGGTGAGAGCAGGTTTGACAGGTAAGTTAGGCATTAAAACAATGAAAACACAGTAGTTTTAGGACTGAAAAAACAAATGTGAAACAATGGGGGAGATAAACCAGTGAAACAGGCAAGAAACGTTAAATTGGGGGCAATTATGAACTAAAAGGAGGAATTAATGACAAGAATTTGATTACAATTTTCAATATTGGGTACCAAAAGGCAAAGTCCAAGTTTTACCACCTGTTACAAGGTGATGCTGAAGTGAGGCTTGGGGCTGGATCGCAGAGCGAAGGGGTTAGAGACAGGCAGGGGGTTACCAAAGCAGAAGGGCGGTTGAGATGAATAGCAGATAGGCTGGGTCAGTGATGGTGGAGGCGTTGACCATTTGTAGGATGAGGTTCGAGGTGAATAGCAGGTACCGAAGGCGTCTGCATCTGGGCGGAGGGCGGAAGCGTTGATCATGACAAGGATGAGCTGAGAAGAGGAGGGGGGTCCGGAAGACCGCGTGGGCTGGAAGGGTGGGGAAGCAGGCAGAGTCCTGAAGAGCTCAGGGCATGGGAGAGGTTGAGCTGACATAGCCAGTGTGTCCTGGGGAATGGGTGAATGGGCCAGGTTGTGGCAAAATTGATTGGGGGTGGCTCACTCTTCCTTAGCACCCATGGTGAGGGCACAAAGGGCTACTTCCAGGATGGGTTAGGGGATGCGTGGGAGGGGTTTGGCTATGTATGCGGCACCATAAAAGGGGAAGGGAAGGAACCAGAGGTGTTGCCATTGTCTTGCAAGGGAGTGAAGTGGAGCAAACAAATTAATGAAGCCTTGGTTCGAAGGGGGTGGTTGGTGGCAGCCAGGCAGAGTACCATTCAGCATTTCCTTTAGGCAGAGTCAGTTAGAAACAGGTCCGGTAGGAATGGTGGGCTAGCAGTGGGTGAAGATAGGACTGCAGGAAGCTGTAGGAGGTCTATAAGAAAACAACTTGGCAGGAGGTAAAATGATTATTTTTGAATGCCACAGAAATGCCTTCTGACTTTTGCCAGACTTTAGCACTTTTAAAAAATCTTATAATTAATGATAGCCAATTGTTCAAAAGCCTTTAAACTGAACTTAAATGATTTTTTTTTTTTTTTAAACTTCTTAGTTATTATTTTAAAGCTAGATGCTTCTTTTTCTAGCCACATTTGGCCTTATAGTATTGGCCTTAACTACACACAGCAGAAAAACTGGGGATTGCAAAGTCCAGAAATTCTCCAGGAAAAAGTTATTCCTGATGGCCATTTGAGAAATTTTTGGGGTTTACCATCCCCTACCTTTTTTGCCATGCTGATAGAACAAAGCTAGCTGAGCACAGGATTTTTGGCAGGATTTCACAGTTTATAGATGACGAGACTAAGCCAGGTAAAAAATTAATTGAAATTTTAAAAATGGATAAGGCTTTAAAAATTGTATTTATATGAAATGCAAAAATAACAAATAGACAGACAGAACAAACACGAAACACAACATTGTGGCCACTTTCACGCATAACACACACACATGAACAGACAAGAGGACTTATTCAAAATTTGCATTGGAAAAATTGACAAGCGCTTTTAAATATTTAGCCGGCATGTTTGTAAAAAAATTGTTAACGTAGCTGGAGTGGAACTGCTGAAAATAAATTTTAAGGTTTAGCTTTAACACAAAACATTTTTAAAACAATTGTAATTTAAAGTTGAAAACATAAAGTAAAATGTTAGCAGTTAAAATTTTGTTAAGTAAATTGCTTAGTGAGCACTGTAGAAGGAGTCTGCACTCTGAAGTATGATATCATTTGCTGTAAAGGAACAGGTTTGTTATAAATTGGTTTTACAGTAGAATAGTAAGACAGCTGTAAGAAAGTGTTAAAATTTTTATGATTAAACACAAGAGCATGAACTATGATTATTAAAGGTATAAAAAACTGACTTTAAAAAACAACTGTTTTTACTTTGAAGACTTAAAGTGAATAATTTGTAAAAAATATTAGATACCAAATTGACAAAATGTTTAGACATTATAAAATATAGTTAAAGACATTTGATGCATTTACACACCTAGAGCTTAAGACCAAAATTATTTTTAATACTTGTTAATTTGCTTATAAAATTTAGTTACTTTTATGATACTAATTAACAATATTATTTTAAAAAGGGCTAACCACAACATGAACAGAGACAACTTAAGATTAAACTTGGAAAATGCAAAATTATTTGTACTTACCTTTGAGTTTAAAATTAAGCTTGAAATTAAGAAAAGAAATAAAGCTACTTAAGGTTTAAGTTTATGAACAATAATTTATGAACAAATTTATTTAACTAGTTATCATATTGTTTTTGTTATTGAAATGGCTTTTATGCCACTATTTGAACTGCCTAACCACTTTTAAGGTTTAGATTATTTGGTTTAAGTTTTTCAAATGGCAATGCTATTTTGCTATATTTATATGCATTCAAAAGAGCTTAGGCTTAGCTTAGAGTTTTGGAATGTTTATACATTATTGTTAAGGAAAGCTGACCAACTTATTTTGCTCACTTGTATTATTTTAGTTCTTAAAAAATTAACTTTCTAAACATGTGCAGTAATTTTAACAAAGGAGTTTTGCTTTTTTTCCCAATGCAGAGGTTCTTAAAAACAAAGTTAAAAATGTTACAAAATGTTATTTAACTATTAGATTTGAATGGCAAACATGGGAAGGAAAGAGCAATTAAAAAGACAAAATATAAGAAATATTTAAATGCAGATTAAGGAGCCTAAGCTACTAAAAAATGCCCATGACATGAACTATTTTACAAACTTCATATACTTTTAAGATTAAAAATAATTTTAAAAAAGACTTAAATTTTAATATTTGTGTGTTTGTTTAAGTTTTAAAGCACGAAAAGGTTTTTTGTTTACTGATAATTTGTTATTACAAGTAACAGAATTATGACCTTGCTTTAAAATTTTTGAGAGGCATGAACAAGGGTGTTTATTGCTGTTATTTTCCTGTTGCTGTGACACAGACTTTGGAGAGTGACTCAGGCACAGAGCTGCTGACAAGCTAGGGTTTGGAAAATGTACACTGCGCCTTTAAAAGCTTAGAGGCCGAGCTTACAGCGCAGGGAAGAGAGAAAAAAAAAAAAAAAAAAACGGCGGGCTTTTTTTTTTTTTTTTTTTTTTTTTGCATTTTAGCTACATAGAAACTTAGTTTTAAAAACAGGTACGTCACCTTTGCGTAGGTTAAACTTATTATGACATTTTGTAACACATTTAAGACTTTTTAATTTTACCAACTGTGGCCTTTATACTTAGAAAAACATTTCAACTTAGGCATCCCAACTCAGGAAAAGGGAACAGTTGTAGCACCAGAGAGACAATTATAAAAGCCTGAGGGAAGATAGGCATTTGTATAGTAAGGGATGGGAGGTTTTCGCCCTGCTTGCTGAATTTTGCTGAAGCGGCCGCATGGCCAAGAGGGGGGGGGGGGGAGTAGCAAAAGTTTGTTGCCGCGTGTGGAACCGGGTTTAAGCTGGGATTTGGAAAATGGGCGCTGTCCCTTTAAGGTGAAGCCAGCGATGAGCTCAGAGATTAGAATCTGTGCTTGCTTGCTGGAAGGAAAGATTTTACTGCGGAGAAAAAGTTAACTTTGCAAGAGTTCAGCTTTTCAGCGGGGGAGACAGCGCCGCCCCCAATAGATTTCAATCAGGAGAGCGTGTAAGGGGCTGGGGTCACACGGCTTGAAACAGCTGTGAGGCTTTTCCAATTAAAGGCTTTGTATTGTTGCAATTGCTGGTTAAGGAGGGGAGTTGGTGGAACAGGGACGGAGCTGAAGCTAGGGAAGTGAAGGGCTGTTTAGGATTTTGCACAGAGGGTGCAGCGGCAGAAGTAAAGATGAAGGGTCAGAAGAGGAAGGAAACTGAGAGACAGAGTTAGAGCGAGAGGGAGCCCAGGAACACTAGATTTTTGGCAAACATCATGAACAAATATTAAAAAATTACAAATATCTTTTTTGGTAACCTCTATATGTCTGGCTTTCAACTCAGACTGTATATATTTAATGAATTTAAGTTCAGTACTCAAAGAATTACCCATGGTAGCGTATCCTATGGGTTAAGCCCCAAAAGCCAATCAGGGGCGGCGATCGGAACGACTGGAAAAACTGCAGTTTAAATATTTGATTAAGGCTAACTCGTTTCAACGCTTACCCTGATGAGGTAATTTCCGCGATTTACGAAGGAGCTCTAGACTCGCCGACCTGTAGTCGTTCGGAGTGTGGCGGTGATCTTCGAGCCCAGCGTTGGGCGCCAAAATGCAGGGTCCAGAAACCCCCCAGGGGGGACCCGGCCAGCAGGAATTAGCTGGGAAGGCTTCTCAGACGACTGCACTCCTATTTTGCTGAGTAGAAGAACAACCACACCTGTAAAAATCTGAGAGAGGTTAATAATAAAAGATCCAAGGCAGCGTCTCACTGCTCAAAGACATTTATTGAGGTGTAACCCCTTCTTTTATAGTGAAGGAGAAGGGGGCAGTACAAGGTGTTGTCAGTCATACTTTTGGCGCGAAGGCTCATAAGGAAGTGGGCAGTGGGCTAGGGGCTGGATGACCTTCAAGCTATGCTGAACGTGCTGTTTCAATGGAAACTTCTAGTGTCCTACTAGCTGCATTCCTAATTGCTTGACTATCAGGAAATGGTGCAATATGTGCTTGCCTAGTGATCTTGAACAGACAATATAGCATATACTTATTGATAACAGCCTAAATTACTCCGGAATGTGGTCTTAAGGAATGGGGCCTAGTTTCTGATAACTGGACCAGGCAGTTTTTTCTCTCCTCCGGGCTTATAGCTAAATTAAGTCCTGCAGCTACATTCTTTTCTCTTAGCTCAGAAATTTACAGCAAGATTGCATATTGCTTTTAGGTGAAAAGCTGGGCTATGGCAGAGAGAACAGCAAAATGTCCTCAAACAAGTCAGTCCCCAACACTATATATATATAGTATCTTGATTATGGAGCTATACTGCTTCTTACTCATTTTATTTTCCCCCTAAAAGTAAAAATCCTGTTCCTTTTTGTTGAAAAAAGTAAATCCTGCAGAGGTCAGATAGCATGGAAGTAGGGCATTTGCCTTGTATGCAGAAGGATGGTGGTTTGAATCCCGGCATCCCATGTGGTCCCCCGAGCCTGCCAGGAGTGTTTTTTTTTTTTTTTTTTTGGTTTTTGGGTCACACCCGGCAGCACTCAGGGGTCACTCCTAGCTCTAAGCTCAGAAATCACGCTGGCAAGCTCGGGGGACCATATGGGATGCCTTACCTTCATTCTATCTTTCCAGCCCCTGCTATATCTCCAGCCCCTTCAGGAGCGATTTCTGAGCATAGAGCCAGGAGTAGCCCCTGAGCGCTGACGGGTATGACCCAAAAACAAATAAACCAAAACAAAGTAAATCCTGTAGTAAAAGGTAACCTGCCTTGTATGTGGCCAACCTAGGTTCAAGTCCCTGGAACCACATATGGTCCCCAAGCACCACCAGGAGTGATCCATGAACACACAGCAAAGAATAACCCCTGTGCACCTAAAATTTTTAAAATTAAAAAAAAAAAAAGAGTCTGAGACTAAAGTGATAGTATACAGGTAAGGCAGGTAACCCTGCATGTGGCTGAGTTCGATCCCTAGTACCCCAAATGGTTTCCCAAGCCAGCAGGAGTGATCCCTAAGCATAGTGCCAGGAGTAAGTTCTGGGCAATCTGGGTATGCCCCCCCACCAAAAAAAATCGATATCTTGATCTTGGGGGCCAGATTGATAGTAAAGAGTAGAGTTTGCCTTTTACATAGCTGACCAAGGTTCGATCCCTATAGTCCATATGGTTCCCTCAGTATTGCAGAGTAATTCTTTATTTTTTCTTCTAAGCCTACAGCACCCAGTATTCCCAGGCAGTCTCCCATCCAAGTACTAACCAGGCCCGACCCTGCTTAGCTTCCGAGATCAGACGAAATCGGGTGTATTCAGGGTGGTATGGCCGTAGATGCAAAGAGTAATTCTTGAGTGCACAGCCAGAACAAACTACTGATGGGGCCAGAGTGATAGCATAGCAGGTAGGATGTCTGCCTTGTATGTGGGCAACCTGGGTTCAATCCCCAGCATCCCATATGGTCTCCTGAGCCTTCCAGGAGTGATTCCTGAGCACAGAGCCAGGAGTAACCCGAGTGCTGCCACTGTGGTCCAAAAACAAAAAATGAATAAAACGGGCTGGAGTGACAGTAAATGGGTCGGTATCTGCCCAGCAACCAGGGTCAGATCCTCAGCACCCCATATAGTTCCCCAGCATCACCAGGAGTCCTCAGAGTAACCCTTGAGCATCATTTGCCAGGTATGGCCCCCAAACAAATAACAGCTTAAATATAAGTATCAACTTGGTATTTCATAATACATGAAAATCAATGGAAAATCTTTGAACAATGCTGAAGAACCGGGCTTAAACATCCAAGATCCCAGACCCCTAATAGGAGCTACCCTTAATGAATTTGCTAGAATACTTCTATCAGGAAAGGACTGTTAAAGATTTAAGAAAACATGAAGATGGGCACAAAATATGTTCAGTATAGCTATTCATGTAAATGGGGGCAAAAAGAGGCAAAAATTATGCTGACTTCTGAAAGCATGACTGAAAATTAAAGTTAAATTATTACTAAATAATTGGGAAAGGGAATGTAGAATAAAGTAACTGAGGACGCCAAGATAGTGCTGACAGACCAGAGACAAGTAAGGAAAAGAAATGAAGACATCAGCAGATCCATGTGTAAGAGGAATGGCTGGAAAAACACAAACATCAGGAAACACAAGTGTTTCCACAGTGTTTGCTTTTCAGCACTTCAAAATGCTTTGGGTTCATACCCATTTCCTGTCCAGACCTAGAGTTCCCACATTTCTGCAAGGAACCGGGTTCTGGGCAGAAGGGGAACAGAACACTGACTGAAATGCCAGCTGTTAGGGTAGTCTGAGTAAAGGAGGAGCTTCCAAATTTCCCGCTCAAGGCTAATTATCTGGAAATTTAAAAAAGCAGCACAAGAGACAAAAGTACCAGAGTGCAGTGCTGGGGCCTCTAATCATCAAGGATGATTACAGAATCTGAAGTTCTGTTTTGAAGCTACAGCCAGTCCAGACTTTGTGCAATCCCTTCAACAGCCAGGAAAGACTGTCATGAACTAATCCAGTTAATAGTCAGATGACTTAATACTATCAAGGTCTTATCTGAACTGTCCCATCCACATCTGAGTGGCTGAGAACAGAACTGAAGACCACAGCAGGCCACTCCCACCAAGTATCCCTCAGTAAGCTCTTCTTTAATCAAGCCGGGTTTATTTCCCAGCAAAAAGGGGCTCAGTCATCTAAATTTTACCTTACACCCTCAGAACCTAAGAGGCCCCTCCAGTCTTCATGCTTTTCAATACTGCAGTGTAACCAAATCCCACAGCTGCCCTCAAGGTTACAGTATTCACTTGGCTGCTGTTAAAACAGCAGAACCTTTTTTTTTGTTGTTGTTTTTGGGATACTCCCTGTACACTCAGGGGCTACTCCCGGGTATGCACTCAGAAATCACTCCTGGCTTGGGGGACTATATGGGACGCCAGGGATCAAACCTTGGTCCAACCTAGGTCAGCCGCGTACAATGCTACGTTATCGCTTCAGCCCTATACCTATATTCTCTTGCAACATTCCTTTTGTCTAGTTATTAATATTTTCGTGGGTGTCCCTCCTCCTTCTATTCCCCATCTATATATCTAGTTCCACACACATTATAGTTTCATGACTAGGATGTGTTGGGAATGTTTGTTGTGTTGTTTCTGTGCTTGAGAAACATGTCCAAGACTTCTTTTTTTATGGGAGTGGGGCACACCCAGCAGCACTCAGGGGTTACCCCTGGCTGACTCAGGGGGACATACTGGATGCCAGGGATTGAACCTGGTTGGCTGCAGTATCCAAACGCCCTACCCATTGTACTATTACTCTAGCCCCTGTCCAAGACTTCTTTTTGTTTGGTTGGTTTTTTGTGTCACACCGGTAGCACTCAGATTACTCCTGGCTCTACACTCAGAAATCGATCCAGGCAGGCTCAGGGGACCATATGGGACGCCGGGATTCAAACCACCGTCCTTCTGCATGCAAGGCAAACACCTCACCTCCATGTTATCTCTCCGGCCCCATTACTTCTCTCTTGTCCATATAAACTTAATTTATATTGCAATAGCTGCACTGTTCATATATAAATATTCCAGCTTTATTTTAGATGTTTCACTATTATAAACAAAGTCCCATAAAACATTTATATATATAAAGGTATTTTTTAGACATGCTGATAAGTCTTCACACTGAAATCCGAGATCAGGAATGGGGCTCAGCAGTGACCACTTACATTAAAGTTTATCTCCCAGATATTACTGAGTCTTTGGGACTAGTTTAGACACCTACATTTCAATTTCATCTCCTTCCCCTTGTCCTCGTTACCTACAGTCCTTTCAAACCCCTCACTTACACATGATTTGAAATCTCAAATCATTTGCCAGTCCCATGAGAATTTAGAGAATATGCAATTCAGAACTGTCTTTTAGTAGAAGTGACCAAGATAAAATCCCAGTATACCAAAGGACTATGTGGAGAATCACTGGAAATCAAGTTAATTTCCTGAAGAATGACTTCTAATTTGTAGAAATCAACTCACCAATACATTCGCCAGTTAGCCTTGGAAGAACAAAAGAACCACATTGACCAGGATCCTGTCCAAGGATCTGGAGCACACATCAACCTGCCAAGGAAAGCTTCCCACTAATATGTCCAAAATCAGACAACAAATACTTACATAGTTCAAGCTCAAAGCCAGATCTTGAGCCAGTGTTAAAGATACTAGAGTGTCCCCAGGAGCAAGAGTCAGCATTAGATATTAACTAGGCAGAGCCAAAGATAATATAGGTGATAAGATGCTTGCCTCACATGGGGCCATGTTTTGAGTCCAGAACAGAGCGAGAAGTTAAGCATGCTCATCACTTGGTGGCCCCAAAAGAAAGAAAAAAGAGGGGCCTGGAGAGATAGCACAGCAGTAGGGTGTTTGCCTTGCAATGCAGGAGATACAGGATGAACGGTGGTTCAAGTCTCAGCATCCTATATGGTTCCCCAAGCCAGGAGCAATTTCTGAGCAGAGCCAGGAGTAACCCCTGAGCACCGCCAGGTGTGACATCCCCCCCCCAAAAAGAAATAAATAAGCAAAACTTATGTCTGACAATTCAAAGGGGAAGAGTATACTTTGGAGGTAATAGTTCAGATGCTACATAAATATGTGCAAGGTGAGGTAGAGACTATACACAATTCACATCATAATGTTAGTAGCCCGGTTAACCCCTCCCCCCCAAATACATACCACACCTACACACACACACACACACACACACACACACACACACACACACACACACATACACACACACACACACGATTTCAGGATATAGAACAAAGTTATGTTCATTCAAATCTCTCAGAACCATTCATTTGCTTACAAATTACAACTTTGGGAGGGGGTGTTTGGGCCACACCCGGTGATGCTCAGGGGTTACTCCTGGTTACTCCTGGCTTAGGGGACCATATGGGACACCAGGGGATCAAACCTCGGTCTATTCTAGGTTAGCCGCATGCAAGGCAAACCCCCACAGCTGCACCACCGCTCCGGCCCCTACAACTTTAAAAACAAACAAACAAAAATTACTGACTTTTCTTTTCTGTGCATCTCTGGGATACACACAATACCCGACACGGTGAATGTTGTTTGTTTTAAATAACCGCCACCTAATCCTCAGGCTAGATGTAGGGACATTAGCTCTATGTTTCTCCAGAGCTGTGGACAAGAGCTGTTCTATCCCACACCATGTCCCACACCTACCTTCTCCTAAGACCAGAGAAATCTTTGTCATAACTTCGAAGAAGATACTAATTGGAATCTAGTTTAAAGACCAGGAGTACTATAGAACATCCTATGACGCAAAGGGAGCACCCACAACAAAGATTTATTTGACCCAATTGTAAAAACAGCAATAATTGTAAGTACTATTTTTTTTCTTTGCTTTCTGGGCCACACCCTTTGACATTTAGGGGTTCCTCCTGGCTATGCACTCAGAAATCGCCATGGCTTGGGGGAACCATATGGGTCCCTGGGGGATCGAACCGAGGTCTGTCCTAGGTCAGCTGCGTGTAAGAAAATGCCCTACCACTGCACTACCGCTCCAGCCCCCTTTAAGTACTATTGAAAACAAAAACTGACCTTGGTCTCTGATGTTTAAAAAACATATCAAAGAAACCTACAATTTTTTTTGTTTGGTATCCTCTGACAATGAATCTTTTCATGGTAAAATACAATTCATGCTTAAGAAACCTACAGGGAATAAGTGATAGGAGTCAGATGAAGGGTGAAGAAAAAATTCTATTTGGAAGTCCATGGTGTGAAAAAGAAAATCAATACACAGGGAAGAATATGGATTGTTCCCACCAAAAGTGAAATAGACTCAGTCAGTGCCATTTATTTTTACATTGAACAGCCTCTGAGACTGTTTCCAGATGAGGTGTTGTTTTTTTGTTTTGTTTTGTTTTTGCATCAAACAGGTTCTTCCCAAGAACCTACTCACAAGAAAGACAGCATAATTCTGATAAAATAAAACGAATAGGAAGTTTACATCTGAAGAACAGATTAAAAACTCACCCAACACAAACCGCACCAAACACTCATCCCATTTAATTTTCTGTTACATGCTCTGAGGAAGCCAAGAACATCAGACCCCAAGGTAGCAATGCTCCAAGGTTCTGGCTCCTGCTCCTGCTATGTGACAGATTCATGCACACACACCCACATACATCACTGACCCAGGCAGAAGTACACATGCATGCACAGGTGGCCAGAGAGCCACGGGAGGGATGCGGGGAAGGGAATGAGCTGGTCAAGGAGCTGCTCTCCACTGGAAACCAGGGACCCAGAGAACCTGGTCACTGCAGGCTGAGTGAAAGTCAAAGGCTGAACACTGGATAAAAGCAGAATGTTCAGAGAAGAGACTGGAGTGATGAAGAGGGAAAGATGCAGGGGGTTTTGGGAAAATAGCCTCAGACGAGGTTTTTCTTTATTGGGAACTCGATGGACAAAGGGCCTATGACTCCAGTGATAGTCTGGGTCTGTAAAACTGCACCACAGCTTACCTCTGCTGCCGGTGCCCTCTCCCTAGTCTGAGGGAACACCCTCCTAGTTCTCACCATTGTCACTCTTATGGCCTTTCCCAGGGTACCACCCCACAAATGACCGCTCCTACACACACACAGATAGGTCCATCAAAGGCCACGCACAGAGAGCCTCAGTAACTCTTCTTGGTAGAACCAAAGCCAGAGAAGCCCATCACAGCTGCCATCTCATCATCCTCCTCAAATGTCAAGTCCTCCTCTGCTCTCCTTTTCTTCTCCTTCTGTTTTTCTTTCTTGTAGGCTTTGGCCTTTTCTTCCTAGGGCAGAAAATAAAGTCATGCACTCAGTTCAGACTCCTGAGCCAAATGTGAAAACACAGATGAGCTTCAAGATTCCCATGCTTAAAAGAAAACAGCTGAAAACAAAATTTTAAGAGCTGATGGCTACAGTGATGATTCTGAAGGACTAGGGGACTAGAGTTAAGCTAAAAGGCTTGAGGACAAGCCTCTAGAGAGTACTCCCAAATCATCTCTAGATTGTTTTGGTGGTGTATGAGGGATTGGAGGTGCCACAAAAGCACACATACTCTCTGGCTTATACTAGGGACATGTATGCTAGGAACTGTTTTAGCTGGCAAGTATGTATTATACTAATAAGGGAAACAGACATATAGAGATCAATAACTTGTCCCAAATTCAGTCAAGTAAATAAAATAAAAAAAATATCTGGGGCCAGAGAGATAGCATGGAGGTAAGGCGTTTGCCTTTCATGCAGAAGGTCATCGGTTCGAATCCCGGCGTCCCATATGGTCCCCCATGCCTGCCAGGAGCAATTTCTGAGCATGGAGCCAGGAATAACCCCTGAGCACTGCCGGGTGTGACCCAAAAATCACAAAAAAAAAAAAAAAAAAAAAATCTGACCTACAGACCGGAGCAGTGGTGCAAACGGTAAGGCATCTGCCTTGCCCAAGCTAGCTAGGATGAACTGCAGTTTGATCCCCCGGTGTCCCATATGGTCCCCCAAGCCAGGAGCAATTTCTGATCACATAGCCAGGAGTAACCCCTGAGCGCCACTGGGTGTGGCCCAAAAAACAACAACAACAACAACAACAAAAAATCTAACCTAGTCAGCCTGGTTCTATAGGCTTCTTGAGACAAGGTTCACTTGTCTTAGCTAATACTTCCTGTAGGAAATTAAATTATAACCCAAAGAGTCTATAAAAAAAGGTCACATATGAACCCATTTCCTTCACATAAAGTCCCAAACAAACTCAATAAAACATCCCTAATATGGGACCGAAGCGGTAGCACAGTGGTAAGGCATTTGCCTTGCACATGGCCAACCCAGGACAGATGGTAGTTCAATCCCTGGCATCCCATATGGTCCCCAGAGCCGGCCAGGAGCAATTTCTTTTTTTTTTTTTGTAGGACACACCCGGCTGCGCTCAGGAGTTACTCCTGGCTCTACGCTCAGAAATCACTCCTGGCAGGCACAGGGGACCATATAAGATGCTGAAATTCTAACCATGAAAGGAAATTCAGCAGGCTTAATGCCTCCCTGGGGAACAGGATGAAGAGACCCCCTGTGAGTTCTTTTTTTTTGTTTTTGTTTTTGTTTTTGGGTCACACCCGGCAGTGCTCGGGGGTTATTCCTGGCTGTCTGCTCAGAAATAGCTCCTGGCAGGCACGGGGGACCATATGGGACACCGGGATTCGAACCAACCACCTTTGGTCCTGGATCGGCTGCTTGCAAGGCAAACGTCGCTGTGCTCTCTCCGGCCCCCGGCCCCCTCCCCCCTCCCCGTGAGTCCTAACATAAAATTCATGACCACAGAGATGAGGGGAAGGACAGCAGAGCACTTACTTCTTCTCTGAGCTCCTTCATCCTTTCCTCAAAATCGTAATCTTTCTGTTTTTCTTCCATTTTTTTCTTATTCACTTCAAACCGTTTCTTCACTTGATCCAAGGTGGAACGTTCCACTCTCATAGACATGCCTAGGTTCCGCTGATCTGAGAGGGACAACCAAGAAGATAAATAAGATCACTGCAACAACCTCATCCCTCAAATAGCTAATTTTTTTTTGGTTTTGTTTTTAGGCCACACCCAGAGGTGCTCAAGGGTAACTTTGCTCTGCACTCAGAAATAACTTGGGGGTAGGGGGGCCAGAGCGATAGCACAGTGGTAGGGCATTTGTCTTGCACATGGCGAACCCAGGACAGACCCCGGTTCAATACCTAGCATCCCGTATGGTCCCCGAGCCTGCCAGGAAAGATTTCTGTGCAGAGAGCCAGGAGTAACACAACTGAGTGCTGCTGGGTATGACCCAAAACCAAAAAAACTTTTGGCAGGCTTAGGGGACCATATGGGATGCCAGTGAACAAACACAAGCCAGCTGGCTGTGCTATCACTCTGTCCCCCTAATTTCTTGACTTATTTATCTAATTTTGGTTTTGGGCCACAACCACAGATGTTCAAAGGTGAGTCATGGCTTTGTACTCAAAACTCACTCCTGGAAGTACTCAGGGAACTATATGGGATCCAGGAACCTAAATTTAGGAACCTAAATTCTAGCTGTACCATCTCTCCAGCACGTTTTCCAATTTATAAAAAGAAATTTCGGGACTGGAGTAATAGCACAGTGGTAGGCCTTGCACAAGGCTGACCCAGGACGAACCTGGGTTCGATCCCTGGCATACATGTGGTCCCCAAGCCAAGAGCAATTTCTGAGCACAGAGCCAGGAGTGACCCCCTAAGCGTTACTGGGTATGGCCCCAAAACAAATGAACAAATGAAACAAAAAAAGAGAAATCTTGGAGGCCGGAGAGATAGCACAGAGATAAGGCATTTGCCTTTCATGCAGAAGGACGGTGGTTCGAATCCTGGCATACCATATGGTCCCCTGTGCCTGCCAGTGGTGATTTCTGAGCCTAGAGCCAGGAGTAACCCCTGAGCACTGCTGGGTGTGACCCAAAAACAAAAACAAAAACAAAAAATAAAAGAGAGAGAGAAATCTCAAAGCAAGAATAGTACAGTAGGAAGGGTATTTCCCTTGCATGTGGTCAACCAGGATTCAATCCCTGGCATCTCATATGGTAGCCCAATCATAAACAGGAGTAATTCCAGAGTACAGAGCCACCACGAGTAACCCCCTGAGTACCAACTGGTGTGCCCTGCTCAAAAAAAGAAAGAGGTTCAGAGTGATGTTATTAGGACAGTGCTAGGGCATTTGCCTTGTATGCAGCTGACCAGGATGAACCTGGGTTCAATCCCTGGTATCCCATATGGTTTCAGAGCCTACCAAGAGCAATTTCGGAGCATAGAGCCAGGAGTAATCCCTGAGTGTCACCGGCTGTGGCCCCCACAAGACAAAAGCAAAACAAACAAAAACTTCAGGGGTCAGAGTGATAATACAGCAGGTACGATGCTTGCCTTTGCACACAGCCAACCCATGTTCAATCCCAGGTACCCTAGATGGTCCCCAAGCAAGAGAAGCAATCCCTGACCTCAAAGTCAGGAGTAAACCCTGAGTACTGCAAGGTGTGGTGAAAAAAACAAAAGTTACCCCAAAAAACTCTCATAATCTACACAGCAAAATAAAAAAAAAATTTTGGCTAAAAAGATAATTTTCTGGACCAGAGCAATAGTACAGCAAGTACAGCGTTTTCCTTGCATGCAGCCGACCAGGGCTTAATCTTCTTTTTCTCTTATGGTCCCCCCAGCTCCACCAAAAGTGATCCCTAAGCACCCTGAGCACAGCTAGTTATAGCCAAAAAAAAAAGTAGGGGCCGGAGAGATAGCATGGAGGTAAGGCGTTTGCCTTTCATTCAGAAGGACGGTGGTTTGAATCTGGCATCCCATATGGCCCCCAAGCCTGCTGGGAGCGATTTCTGAGCATAGAGCCAGGAGTGACCCGAGTGCTGCCGAGTGTAATCCAAAAACCAAAAACCAAAAAAAAAAAAATACATAAATAAATAATAATAATAATAAAGTAGATCACTAGGGATATTGAGTGATTTTCTTTCCACTTGAAAAGGAATAGGAGGCCATCTACATTTGGGAATCTCTGTTGCTGAAGCAACTGGAACTTCAGGACCACAAAACAAATTGCTTATAGGAACCACACTCCCACAATCCCACCTCCCACAATTTAGTCAAACTACCTCCAAGTCTTACGTTTCTTTCCATTGATATGATCCAGAAAATTGATGGAATCCTTCACCACACAGTCACAAACGTTGCAGTAGTATCTAGTAAACAGAAATAATGCTTTATGAAATCTGGTAATAAAGATTTTTATGATTTTTGTTTTATTTTGTTGGTTTTTGGGCCACATCCGATGATACTCAGAAGTTCATCCTGGCTCTGCATCAGGAATCTCTCCTGGTAGTCTTAGGGGACCACCTGGCAAGGATCAAATAAAAGTCAGCCACAAACAAAGTGAAGTGTCTTACCTATTGTACTATCTGTCTGACCCAGGAAAAATAGTTTTCAGTTAAAAAAGCAAAAAGAAGGGGCTAGAGAGATAGCATGGAGGTAGAGCATTTGCCTTGCATGAAGAATGGTAGTTCGAATCCTGGCACCCCATATGGTCCCCTGAGCCTGCCAGGAGCGATTTCTGAGCATAGAACCAGGTGTGACCCAAAAACAAAACAAAACAAGAAACAAAAAAATAGAAAAGAAGGGACCAGAGAGATAGCATAGAGGTAAGGCGTTTGCCTTGCACTCAGAAGGTCGGTGGTTTGAATCTCGGCATCTCATATGGTTCCCCAAGCCTGCCAGGAGAGATTTCTGAGCATAGAGCCAGGAGTAACCCCTGAGCGCTGCCGGGTGTGACCCAAAAACCAAAAACCAAAAAAAAAGAAAAAGGGCCAAAGTGATAGCACAACAGTAGGGTTTTCGTTGCATGCGGCCAACCCTGGACAGACCCGGATTTGATCCCCAGCATCCCATATGGTCCCCAATGCCTGGCAGGAGCAATTTCTAAGCACAGAGCCAGAAGTAACCCGAGCACCCTGGGTGTGGCCCAAAAACAAACAAAAATCACACACAAAAAAACCCCAAACTTCTATAACTTAAGTTTTTAAGAAAGGGTATATTCACCAACTGGAACAGGCAGGGCAATCCCATATGATCTGCATGCTCCACCAAGAATAATCCCTGAGCACAGAGCCAGAAGCTCTGAGCACCATGAGTTATGCTTCTTCTTTTTTGGTTTTTGGGACACACCCAGCAGCACTCAGGAGTTACTCCTGGCTCTATGCTCAGAAATCGCTCCTGGCAGGCTCGGGGAACCACATGGGATACCGGGATTCGAACCACCATCCTTCTGCATGGAAGACAAACACCCTACCTCCATGCTTTCTCGCTGGCTCCAGCTATGCTTCTATACCAAACCAAAAAAAAATGGCATTTCCTCAAGCCCCAAAACAACAACAACAATAATAATAATAATAAAAAAGTGCTATGGGGCCAGAATCCCAGTATCCCATATGGTCCCCCGAGGCTGCCAGAGGCGATTTCTGAGCGTAGAACCAGGAGTGGCCCCTGAGCACTGCTGGGTGTGACCCCCCCCCAAAAAAAAAAAAAGAATAGGCCTGAAGTGATATCATAGCAGATTGGCCATTTGCTTTGCCAACCTGGGTTTGACCCCTGGCATCCCATATATTCCGAGCCTGCCACGAGTGATTTCTGAGCACAGAGCCAGGAGTAACCCGAGTGCTGCCAGGTGTAGCCCAAAAACAAAAACATATAAGGATAGGGTTACCATTTTCAAGGTTATTTTGACAAGGCTCCAATACTTCCTAAAGCCAACGTAATTTGTTACACCTACTCTTGGCTACAGAGAATGATGAAAGTCACTCACCCGCCCATCTCAGATTGTGGGGTGGTTTTAGTAATAACAATTGTCTTCCCAAGCTTGGATTCCAGGTCCACTTTGTAGTCCCTATGTCGGAGAAGCTCCCGCTTGACTGGCTGCACTGGTTTTCCTGAAATATAACGGGGAAGGAGGATTCTTAAATACCAATTTCCTCAATTAGAAAGGAAAAGGCACAAAAACTAGGATCCAGAGAGGTCCTTTGATTTCTCTTTTGAAACCTAAAGCAGGGGGCAAAGCACTTCTTATTAACAGCTTTTCTCCACTTTAAATAGGTTGCAGACTTGAGGAACTTACTAGGCTGAGCATAAGTCCCCCAACCCAACCCACTCCCGGAAATCTCTGAGCACAGGGCCACCAGTGGGTCCTACACATAAGCAGCAATGCCTTTAGAAAAAACAAAAAAACAAAAAACTTTCTATTCACCTATTCAAACAATGGGAGATGCTCTTAAATTTTACTGTTATTTTCGAAAGAGTAAGTTTACAGTAAAGCTTTCAGACAACCAAAATACAACACAGAAAGAAACCTTCTGAAAGGTGGAAGTCTTTTCTTTATCCTTTTCAGTTTTTGGGTCACACTTGGTGATGCTCAAGGGTAACTCCTGGCTCTGTGCTCAGAAATCACTCCTGGCAGGCTCGGACTATATCGGTCGATACACATCTGGCTGATACACAGACCGCTGTACTATGTCAAGCCTCTGGAAGTATTTTTTAACAGGGACACACCTACCCCAAACCCTGTTACATAGCAAACTCAAGTTACAAAGAAGATAAAAGGGCTAAGTGTGTATGATGTGGAAGTAAAATGTACTCATTTGGAAACTGATGAGAAATTTAAAACTTTGCTTTTTCTAAAGTGGATCCTGTATGGTGGGAGAGTACTGTCTCCCTGGCATGGCACCAAGGCCAGAGAAGAGAACTGAGAACCATTGCAAAAAGAACCCCTCCTCTTTCTAGCAGCCAGAGAAAAGTTTTGGTGGGGAGAGAAATGCTTTCCCTAAAGTAATTTTAAGGGAAAGAAACTTCACTGTGCAGAAGCAGCACAGTGTGGTCCTTCATTACTCTGCTCGTAACAATCAGCTGCAATCTGTTCTGGCTTCTTTAAAGTCTGTGGAAGGGAGCCGGAGATATAGCGTGGAGGTAAGGTGTTTGCCTTGCATGCAGAAGGGCGGTGGTTGGAATCCCGGCATCCCATATGGTCCCAAAGCCTGCCAGGAGTGATTTCTGAGCGTAGAGCCAGGAGTAACCCCTGAGCGCTGCTGGGTGTGATCCAAAAAAACAAAATAAATAAATAAAGTCTGTGAAGGACACAAGCAACGAGGACAAGAAACGACAAGAAACAACAAGAGGGGCCGTGGAGGTGGCGCTAGAGGTAAGGTGTCTGCCTTGCAAGTGCTAGCCAAGGAAGGACTGCAGTTCGATCCCCCGGCGTCCCATATGATCCCCCCAAGCCAGGGGCAATTTCTGAGTGCTTAGCCAGGAGTAACCCATGAGCATCAAACGGGTGTGGCCCCAAAAACAAAACTAACAAAGAAAAGAAACAAGAGCAGAAAGCACCTCAAAACTTCTTTAGGATGTCTCTCCTCCCAACCCCCTCTCCATATAATATACTCTGACAAGGAGCAGGGGGGGTAAGCACACAGAGCAAGGGCTGGTGCAACTCGGCTCCCTCCCGCTCTGCCGCCCGCGAGGGCCCAAACCCACCATCCTTCTTTTCTCTTTCTTCCGTGAGCCTCTTCTCCGCGAGTTTCTCGTATTCATCTTTGTCCCACTTTCGGCGAAAGTCCAAGTTTTTCGTCTGTGGTGGTGGGGGGGTTAAGAAAAAAAGTGCTCAAGAGTGGTCGCTAAGAGCCGGAGTGATAGCACAGCAGTAGGACATTTGCAGATGACCTGGCATCCCATATGGTCCCCCTTGAATCTGCTAGAAGCTATTTCTGAGGGCAGAGCCAGGAGTAACCTCTGGTGCCACTAAGTGTAGCCCCACAAAACCAAAAAAAGAAAGAAAGAAAAAAAAGAAGGTTGAGATCTTCTTTGAAGCTGGAGAGATGGCATGGAGGTAAGGCGTTTGCCTTGCATGCAAAAGGTCGATGGTTCGAATCCCGGCATCCCATATGGTCCCCCGAGCCTGCCAGGAGCAATTCCTGAGCGCAGAGCCAGGAGTAACCCCTGAGCGCTGCTGGGTGTGACCCCAAAACCAAGACCTCCGGCGAGCTCGGCTTCTCGACACCTCCGACAGGCTGAGCCGGCCTTAGGACCTGAACCCGAGACCTCTGCGACTCCAGTAACTCCGTGCCAAAGCTTACGGGGCAACCCTTGCACACGGACCCGTGGCCCCCAAGAGGTGTGCGCCAGAGAGTCCAGGATATTCTGCGCCAAAGAACCACCCCACTGCCTCCCCCGAAATCGCCTAGCAGACAACACTTACCCCACTGCCCGACGCCATCTTCAACGCGATGTGAATGGAAAGCTGGAAAATGCCGTAAAATGCTGCGCTGAGCCGTAAAGCGAAATCGCAGTCCAATAAGCTCAGAACCTCGAGTTCTAAGAACGCTCGTGATTGGAGGGTTCTAAAACTGGCCCTTTTAGCCCCACCCCTACCCCGGAAAACGGCGCGTGCGCGGTAGAGGTGTGAAGCAACACGGAAGTAAGGGCACCACCAATGTTTTGGTTGTTGTTGGCAGGTTGTTTGGGTTTATTGGTTTTGTTTTGGTCTTGGCTTTCAAATGAGGCTTCCGGGGCGAAGAGATTTTGATCAACTCATCTCTTACAAGTGAATCTAGTTTTCTCTGATCTAGTAGGGTGAGCTCCGCATCTGTTAACATAAGTGTCTGAACCTTAAAGTGAAAGTGGTATTAGCTGAGGCTCCACAACACATAAGTTTTTTTTTTGTTGTTGTTTTTTGGGCCACACCCGGTGACGCTCAGGGGTTACTCCTGGCTATGCGCTCAGAAGTCGCTCCTGGCTTGGGGGACCATATGGGACGCCGGGGGATCGAACCACGGTCCGTCCTAGGCTAGCGCAGGTGAGACAGGCACCTTACCTTTAGCGCCACCGCCCGGCCCCGACACATAAGTTTTTACCTCCCAGATCCACATTTGAGAAATACTTGTGTTCTCTCTCTCTCTCTCTCTCTCTCTCTCTCTCTCTCTCTCTCTCTCTCTCTCTCTCTCTCTCTCTCTCTCTCTCTCTCTCTCTCTCTCTCTCTCTCCTCTCTCTCTCTCTCTCTCTCTCTCTCTCTCTCTCTCCCTCCCTCTCCCTCCTCTCTTTCTCTCTGTCTCTGTCTCTCTCTCTCTCTCACACACACACACACACACACACACACACACACACACACACACACACACACACACACAAATCGGTCCTGGCAGGGGGACCATATGGGATGCTGGGATTCGAACCACCGACCTTCTGCATGCAAGGCAAACGCCCAACCTCCCTTTCCAGCCCCTCACTTGCTCTTTTTTTGTTTTTGTTTTTGGGCCACACCCAGCGGTGCTCAGGGGTTACTCCTGGCTGTCTGCTCAGAAATAGCTTAGCTCCTGGCAGGCACGGGGGACCATATGGGACAACGGGATTCGAATCAACCACCTTTAGTCCTGGATCGGCTGCTTGCAAGGCAAATGCCGCTGTGCTATCTCTCCGGGCCCTCACTTGCTCTTTTTAAAAAAAAAAAAATTATTGAGCCCAGAGAGAGAGCACAGCGGCGTTTGCCTTGCAAGCAGCCGATCCAGGACCAAAGGTGGTTGGTTTGAATCCCGGTGTCCCATATGGTCCTCTGTGCCTGCCAGGAGCTATTTCTGAGCAGACAGCCAGGAGTAACCCCTGAGCACCACCGGGTGTGGCCCAAAAACAAAACAAAAAAAAATTTTTTTTTATCAGTGCTATCACCATTTAACTTTTTTCCTTGAATAGAAATCCATTGATAGTCATTCAACCTGTAAAGCACAATTTACAGCATTATTTGACTAAAAAATGGCAATTATCAACAACTCTTCAGTATGGTGAACTCTGATGGCTCAGGGTATTTTAACTTTCAATGACATGACTGTATCTCCAAATTGAAGATGAGTTAACAAAGAGAACCTGGAGCTTAAACTCCAAAATTGGATACAGAAGCTTCAGGACATTTACCAATAAAAAAAGGTTCCATTTACCAATAAAATTCTTCAGGGCAAACTCAGATGTGTTATTTATTTTATTTTATTTTTGTTTTGGAGCCATACCTGGCTCTGTGCTCAGAAAATCACTCCTGAGAGACTCAGGGAACCATATGGGATGCTGGAGATTGAATCCGGGCCAGCTGCATGAAAGGCAAACACCCTACCCACTGTGTTATTGCTCAGATGTTTATTATGGTCTATGCAAACCGAATCCTTGATAACAAATTATCCAAGCTACTACATTTAGTATTTTAACACATCCAGCTACTTCTAGAAAAATCCATTATAGCAGGGCATGGAAGCGTAAAAGTGATTCTGGCACAGAAAATGGTCACCAAAATATCAAAAGATCAGACCTCTAAATTAAATTTACCATTCATTATTATTAAACAGACAGCTCACCTTGCTATTATTTACAGTGAGCGTAGGTGGGTAGGGACATTATACATCCATATAGGTGCTTTTCTGTCCTTGAGATGGCATCTCTTGGTTTATATTGAAAAATATAGTAGAAAGCAGATTCTCCCTTTCCTTGCTATCTCTGAGAATATCCCTGGACAAGGACTGAATATGAATAAATTCCCCTAGAATCTTCTTCAGAAGCTACTTTAGCCAGGCTAAATATCTATCTTCTAATATCTATGCATTATAATTTTCTTTTCTTTTTTTGTTTTTCGGGCCACACCCTTTTGATGTTCAGGGGTTACTCCTGGCTAAGCGCTCAGAAATTGCCCCTGGCTTGGGGGGACCATATGTGACGCAGGGGGATCAAACCGTGGTCCTTCCTTGGCTAGCGCTTGCAAGGCAGACACCTTACCTCTAGAGCCACCTTGCTGGCCCCACATTATAATTTTCTTTACCTGAGGGCCCTTGCTCAGAGCTACCATCTTAGCACCAGTTAGTCGCATTCAGTAGAACTTCAAATCTGCCTCTGCAGTGAGAGTTTGTCTATTTTACTTTCCAGCTATCTATGTATCCACAAGACAATTGCTCACACAAATCCAAGAGTCATCAGGGCTATCTACAGTTTTGTACCCAGGAAGGATGGAGAAGGCAGAAGGCACTTGTCACCTCCCTGGCCAGCAGTTCGAGAGTCAGGAATTTGGCCCTCGATGAAGTTTTCATTTTTGTTAACAAAGAGCAGCAAATGATCCTCAGGGGAGAATCAAGATTCAGATAGTCGCTTCTGAATTTCAGCCACAAGGTTTTCCCTTTTAACAGCCACCTGTAATATAAGAACAACATTCATGTAACAAACTAGACTGACAGCATGTCCTTAGCTATTGCTTTTTTAGATTTATTGTACTGCACATATGCCCTCTCACTTCTGCAACCACTAGATAGTAAATGACTTCAATCTTACATAGAGAATATATGTTCTCAAGACAAAAGGGATTTGGGTCAGCGAGAGAACTCAAATGTCTGGCATGCTTTGGGCATTGGGATTTGATCTGTAAGGCCTTCCAAACAATCCTAAGTACAGCCTTGGTGGGCCTCAACACTGCTGGAAGTGACTTTTCCCTCCACACAAAAAGAAGACAGTCAAGAACTTGACATGTCTACTTTGTTGATCAGTTGCCCAGTTGATTAGTTTTTGTTCTTTTTTGTTTTTTTTTTTTGGGAGGGGGTCACACACGGCAGTGCTCAAGGGTTACTCCTGGCTCTGTGCTCAGAAATCGCTGCTGGCAGGCTCGGGAGACATATGGGATGCCAGGGATTGAACCTGGGCCCTACCCAGGTCATCTGCATGCAAGGCAAACACTCTATCACTGTGCTATCACTCCAGCCGCCCATAATTAGTTTATTGTGTTGGTTTCTTTCCCAGTAAGGTTTCATTTGTCCACCTTTCTCTTCACTAAGCAATGTTCACTGGCTATGAAGTTTCCCAGAGGTGGGTGCGCCTTCATCTTTATTACTATTAACCTTGGGAGCTTGTTCCTCAGTCAGATGATACGTTATTTTGTTGTTGTTCTGGTTTTTTTTGCTTTGTGCCTCACCGACAATACTTAGAGGTTACTACTGGATCTATGCTCAGGAATTACACCTAGAGGTTCTCGGGGGACCATCAGGGATGCCAGAGATTGTACCAGGGTTGGCCACATGTAACGCAAGAACCCAAAGCATTGTATTATCTTTTCAGACCCTGAATAATTGAGTCATTTTCAAAAAAAAAAAAAAAAATCTGGGACTGGAGCAATGGCGCAAGCAGTAGGGCATTTGCATACAGCTGACCTAGGATGGACTTCGGTTCGATCCCCTGGTGTCCCATATGGTCCCCCAAGCCAGGAGCAATTTCTGAGCACATAGCCAGGAGTAACCCCTGAGCGCCACTGGGTGTGGCCCCCAAAAAACAAAACAAAAAAATCTAAGAAATGTTGGAACCCTTTCTCTTTTTCTATTTCCTCTGGTCCCCACTCACCTCTTCCCTGCTGGCCACAGAACGAAGCTTGATGACTCCTTCCTTCAGCTCCTGCTCACCGATAATGGCCACCAGCGGAATCCCCGTATTCTCACAGTAGTACAGCTGAGTTAGTAGTTTAGGGTTGTTCTTATACAACAACTCTGCCTGAAATAGTCAATAGATTAGGGGCTGAGAAGTGGCCACACCACACTCAAGAAGTAAGTCCAAAGAAGTAATTAGCCCTCTTACCCTAAATGACATGCCAGTAAAGATTAGAAAGATTTTTTAATACTACCACTAAAAATAATAAAAGATATGTGATATAATTTCAGCATATCAGCTCTAACATACCTTGATCCCAGCATCCCAAAGCTCTGTAATTAGCTTCAACCGTTCTTGGAGAAAATTCTTCTGTGGTGTGGCTACAAATACTTGGGTCTCTGTGGTCCTTATCTTCTCACCGAAAGTCTGTAAGTGAAAGAAGTGGAAACTTTCTGGGGGCTGGAGAGATAGTCTATTGAGTAGGATGTTTGCCTTTTACCAAGGCCAACATGAGTTCAATTCCCAGAATCGCAAAAAATTTGCTCCTGGCAGGCTCAGGGGACTTATGTGGGATTGCCAGGGATAGAACTTGGGTCAGCTGGATGCAAGGCAAATGCCCTACCTGCTGTGCTATTGCTCTAGCCCTAGGAGTACTTTTTAGGTAGAGCTAGGAATAATCCCTGAACATCATCGATTGTGACCCCAAAACAAAAAATTAATTTCTTTTTTTTTTTTGGGGGGGGGTCACACCTGGCAGCGCTCAGGGGTTACTCCTGGCTCTACGATCAGAAATCGCTCCTGGCAGGCTCAGGGGTCCCGAACCACCGTTTTTCTGCATGCAAGGCAAATGCCCTACATCCATGCTATCTCTCCAGCCCCAAAACTAATTTCATGAAGTGCAGAGAATACAGTGGGTATGGTGCTTGCTTTGCATCTAGCTTACCAGGTTCAGTTTCTAGCACCCCATATTATTATCCAAGCACCTCCAGGAATGATCTCTGGTGCACTGCCAGGAGTAAGCCCTGAGAACTGTTAGATGTGGCTCCAAAACAATAAAAACAAACATCATAAAATGAGCTTCCCATGTCCCAACAATTTTCCAAAAAGGGAGAAAAGAAGCATCAGAAAATCAGACTGGGGGCCAGAGAGATAGCATGGAGGTAAGGCATTTGCCTTTCCTGCAGAAGGACGGTGATTCGAATCCCGGCATCCCATATGGTCCCCCGAGCCTGCCAGGAGCAATTTCTGAGCATGGAGCCAGGAGTGACCCCTGTGCACCGCAGGGTGTGATTCAAAAGCCAAAAAAAGAAAGAAAAAAAAAGAAAATTAGACCACTATGCCTTTAGAAACATAAGGGTATGGTATGAAGGTATGATATGAAGCTTACCACAAAGGGTCGTGAGTGCAATTAGAGAAATAACTACAGTAAAAACTATTATAACAATGGTAACGTGTGAGAAAAGTTAAAAAAAAAAAGAAACAAACAAACAAACAAACATAAGGGTTTTAGAGATTGAAGAAAAAGCACAGCAGATAGGGCATTTGCTTTCCACATGGCCAACCTGGGTTTGATCCCAGTATATCTTTTTTTTTTTTGTTTTGTTTTTCGGGCCACACCCATTTGAAGCTCAGGGGTTACTACTCCTGGCTAAGCGCTCAGAAATTGCCCCTGGCTTGGGGGGACCATATGGGATGCCGGGGGATCGAACCGCGGTCCTTCCTTGCTAGAGCTTGCAAGACAGACACCTTACCTCTAGCGCCACCTTGCCGGCCCCTGATCCCAGTATATCTTATGGTTCCCTGAACTCACCAGAAGTAATTCTTAAATGCAGAACCAAAAGTAACCCCTGAGCTCCACCCAGTGTGACCCCAGAAAAGCAAACAAACAAAAAAGAAATGCGAGAGTTTTAAAGGCTCCCTATTCTGCTTCTATATAGAATTTACCTTCATCCTCTGCTCCATTATGGAGAAGATTCGCTCTACTCCAATGCTTAGTCCCACACAGGGTACCTGGTAGCCAAAACTGCCCACCAGCCCATCGTAGCGCCCACCAGCAGCCACGCTGCCCACACTCAGGGCCCTGCCCTCGGCCTGAGCTGGAGGATGTAGCAGTACTGCTTCATAGATCACTCCGGTATAGTAGTCCAGGCCCCGTGCCAGGCTCAGGTCAAAGGAGATCTGTGGAGACAAGGCTATAATGAACCCCAGAGAAGATTTAGCACCATAGATCCCCTCAACTAAGCAAAAGGCCCACTCCCAACTTGGCTTACCTTCTCAGCAATTCCAAATGAAGTCACATATTCAAATAGCAACTTTAGATCCTCTAGGCCTTTTAGGGCCTGCTTATTCTGAGATAATTTAGGATCCTGGAACATTTGTTCTACCAGGGACACACCACCTAGAGACATGGGCAAAAAATTAACCAGCTATAGATTATTCAAATGTATCTCTAATGTACTAGTTTTCCTTTTTTTTTTTTTTTTTTTTTTTTTTTTTTTTTTTTGGTCCTTTGATCATACCTAGCTATTCTCAGGGGTTACTACTACTGGCTCTGTGCTCAGGAATTACGCCTGGCAACATTTAAAGGACCACATGGGACACTGGAGATTGAACCCAGGTAAGATAAGCCCTACCCACTGTACTATTTTTCTGGCCCATCCCATCTCTTTATTTTATTTATTTATTTTGGTTGTGGGGTCACACCCGGCAGTACTCAGTTACTCCTGGCTCTGCACTCAAAAATTGCTCCTGGCAAGCTCAGGGGACCACATGGGATGCTGAGATTCAAACCACCATCCATCTTGGATCAGCTCTGTGCATGGCAAACGCCCTACCACTGTTTTATCTCTCCAGCCCATCATTTCTTGTTTTAAAAAAACAATCTTGATTTTATAAGATCAATGTCTTCTCTGCTTCTACAATGGCCATCAGAAAACATAAAAGAATTACAAAAATCATAAGAGGAGGGGCCAGAGAGATAGCAGAGTGGTAGGGAGTTTGCCTTGCATGCAGCCAAACCAGGATGAACAATGCCGGGAGTCGAACCCAGGTCTGTCCTAAGTCATCTGCATGCAAGGCAGATGTGCTACTGCTGTGCTATTGCTACCACTGTGCTATCGCTCCAACCTAGAGGAAAGAAATTTAGACCAAACTCTGGAGCCAAGATCAGCAATTTTAGAAGTTGTACACTGTCGCCCTCACTCTGGTTCTGTCATATAGCTCTGAAAACCCTGGTTCTTACCATGACACTGGACATAGTCCCCGATTCTATCAGCCACTTCAGGAGCCAGGCCTCTATTTGCCACCATTTCATGTCTCACATCTTCCCAAGACATCTGTACAAACACCCAAACATCAGCTCAGCCCCTTCTCTACTGGGAAAAGTCAGAAACAAGTTAGGATATAAGGTCACAGCACTTTTCAGAGCTTGCCTCAGAATGTCTCTTCATTCTCAATGTCTTCTTTCCAGAAACAGCTGATTTCCATCCACTATCTCTTTCTTTCCATTCCATCCTTCCCCTTCTTCCCCTCTCCCTCCACTCCATTTCTGCCTCCAATCTGTTTTGTAGTACTAGTGATTAAAACTTGAGCCTCACACATGTGTGGCAAGAGTTCCACTGTTAAGCTGTACCCCTGGAACCATCATCCCTTTGTTTTCTAGAGGAATATTGATTTGTGGCGAGACTATTAGGGTCTACTAAAATCTGAATTCTTTGTTACCTTGTTGAGCTTGTCTATGGAGGAGCAGGTGGCATAGAACTTGCTTTCAGGAACACCACAGATGGAAAGTATCCCATCCAAAACCTGCCGATCATTGACCTGTGAACTCAATCAGAGTAACCTAAGTGCCTTATAGAAATAGATATCCAGGGGCTGGAGCGGTGGCGCAGCGGTAGGGTGTTTGCCTTGCAAGCGGCTGACCTAGAAAGGTCTGTGGTTAGATTCCACATATGGTCCCATATTTCTTTTTTTCTTTTTTTCGGTTTTTGGGTCACACCCGGCTGAGCTCAGGGCTTACTCCTGACTCTATACTCAGAAATCGCTCCTGGCAGACTTGGGAGACCATATGGGAGGCTGGGATTTGAACCACCATCCTTCTGCATGCAAGGCAAATGCCTTACCTCCATGTTATCTCTCTGGCCCCCTGCCAGGAGCAATTTCTGAGCATAGAGCCAGGAGAAATCCCTGAGTGCTGCTGGGTGTGACCCAAAAACAACAACAACAAACAAACAAAAAAAAAAAAAAACAAAAAAAAAGAATAAAAGGATCCATGGGACCGGAGAGATAGCACAGTGGTAGGGCATTTGCCTTGCATGTGGCTGATCCAGGACAGACAGGTTTGAATCCCAGCAACCCATATGGTCCCCTGAGCCAGCCAGAAGCAATTTCTGAGCAGAGCCAAGAATAACCCCTGAGAGTCCCCGGGTGTGACCCAAAGATCGCCAAAAATTGAAACATAAAAATAAAGGATCCAGGGCCAGAGTGGTAACACAATGGGTAGGATGTTTGCTTTACAAACAGTGAACCTGGGTTCAATCCCAGCATTCTATATGGTGCCCCAAGCCTGCCAGGAGTTATTTCTGAGCTTAGAGCCAGGAGTAACCCCTGAGCACCGCCAGGTATGGCCACAAACAAAAAAACAAAAAATAAAATAAAATAAAGGATCCAAGCCATGGAGTCAACATACTGAAAATTTAGACCCAAACTTTAAGAACCAAACTTAAGGGGCTGGAGAGATAGCATAGAGGTAAGGCATTTGCCTTTCATGCATTGGTTCCAATCCTGGCATCCCATATGGTCCCCCGAGCCTGCCAGGAGCAATTTCTGAGCATAGAGCCAGGAGTAATCCCTGAGCGCTGCTGGGTGTGACCCAAAAACCAAAAAAAAAAAAAAAAAAAAGAAAAGAACCAAACTTAAAAGGGTGCCTGTTATAATGACAGGCTGAAATTGATGGGAGGTGTGGGATGGACTCTGGGAACATTGGTGGAGGGAAGGATGACATTGGTGGTGGGACTGGTGCTAAAACAAAGTATGTCAAAAACTCAACTATGAATAACTTTGTAGTCACAATGGTTTTTGTTTGTTTGTTTGGTTTTTGGAGTAATGCTCAGGGGTCACTCCTGGCCATGCGCTCAGGAATTGCTCCAGGCTTGGGAGACCATATGGGACACTGGGGATCAAACCCAGATTCATCCTGGGTCAGCCACATATAAGGCAAATGCCCTACTGCTGTGCTATCGCTCAGGCCCCTGCAGTCACAACGGTGTGTGGTTTTGTTTTTGTTTTTGTTTTTTTGGGGGTCACACCCAGCTTCGCTCAGAGGTTCCTCCTGGCTTTACACTCAGAAATCACTCCTGGTAGGCTTGGGGGATCATATGGGATGCTGGGATTCGAACCACCATCCTTCTACATGCAAGGCAAACGACTTACCTCCATGCTATCTCTCCGGCCCCTACAAAGTTTTAAATTAAAAAAAAAATTGTTTACCATATCCTGAGGTACTCAAGGGTTACTTCTAGCTCTGTGCTCAGGGGTCATTTATGGCAGTGCCCTGGGGACTATATGTAATGCCAGGGATCAAAACTGGGTCAGCCACATGAAAGGCTAATACTCTACCTGCTGTTCTATTGCTCTGGCTCCCAAAAAAAAATTTTTTTTAATGAAGAAAAAGCAAAGAGAAGAATGAGGTAGAGAGGATGGAAGAGGCGGGAGAAAGAAGAGGGAGAGGAGGATGAGAAGGATGAAAAGGAATTCTGAGAGCTATTGGTTTTAGTGTGGGAACAACTATTGTTCCAACAAGTGTTTTAGAACCTTGAACACAAATCCAGACTTTTCACTCAGATCCCACCCTGGCACACCTTAATGAGAAAGTCTCCGAGTTGTAACCCACTTAGGATTTCACAGATGATCTTCAAACACTCAGCATCAGGGATCATGGAGTCATAATGACCAGCAATGTCAAAATCCTGCAGTGGAGAAACATATGGAGGAAAAGAATCATCACTGAACAGCAAGTTTCCAAATGTTCACCACCAGGTCTTTAAGGTCACTTACACATTGGCAGAACTCCCTGTAGCGGCCTTGGACCATGCTTGGGCTCTCTCGCCGCCACACTTTTCCAACTTGGTAGCGTTTCATGTTCTTCACTTTATTCATGGCCAGATAACGAGCAAAAGGGACCTTACATAAACAAGTTAAGGAAAAGGCAAACAGCATCTAAAGTCTAGTATCCTGACCTCAGGGAGGACATGGGTCTGAATCCAGTAGAAGAAAATAAGGATTGTGAGGCAAGAACAATAGTACAGTGTATAGGGCACTTGTCTTGCATGCAGACTTCCCAGGTATGATCTTCTGTACCCCATATGGACCCCTAGCTTGCCAGAAGTGATCTCTGAGCATAGAACCAGGAGTAAGCCCTACGTACTGCCAAATGTGGCTGCCTCCCAAAATTAAAAAGGTAGAATAAGAAACTTCCTTAGTTGAAAACAATCACTTTGGACAAGAACTGGGTGTTGAAGGAGATAAAGTGATATGCGTGATACCCCTTCAATAAGAAGTCCTCCAAATCACAGTGTCTAAAATTAAAAAATGAGAGTGAGAAAAAATGTCTACCAGAGGCAGGCAGTGGGAAAGGTCGGGAAGGAAACTGAGAACACTGGTGGCAGAAAATATGCACTGAAGAGTATTGGTTATTATATGACTGAAGCTCTATCAAAAACAACTTTATGGGGCCGGAGCAGTGGCACAGTGGTAGGGCGTTTGCCTTGTACGCAGCTGACCTAGGACGAACTGTGGTTCGATCCTCCAGCATCCCATATGGTCCCCCAAGCCAGGAGTGATTTCTGAGCACACAGCAAGAAGTAATCCCTGGGCCCGGAGAGATAGCACAGCGGCGTTTGCCTTGCAAGCAGCCGATCCAGGACCAAAGGTGGTTGGTTCGAATCCCGGTGTCCCATATGGTCCCCCGTGCCTGCCAGGAGCTATTTCTGAGCAGACAGCCAGGAGTATCCCCTGAGCACCTCCGGGTGTGGCCCAAAAACCAAAAAAAAAAAAAGTAATCCCTGAGCGTCACTGGGTGTGGCCCCAAAACCAAACCAAAACAAACGAAAAAAACCTCTGTAATTCTGTATCTGTGCCAATTAAAGAATTAATTTGGTTTTTTTTTTTTTTTTTTTTTGGTTTTTTTTTTTTTTGGTTTTTGGGCCATACCCTGTGACGCTCAGGGGTTACTCCTGGCTATGTGCTCAGAAGTTGCTCCTGGCTTCTTGGGGGACCATATGGGACGCCAGGGGATCAAACCGTGGTCCATCCTAGGCTAGAGCAGGCAAGGCAGGCACCTTACCTCCAGCGCCACCACCTGGCCCTAAAGAATTAATTTAATTTAATTTTTTTTTTGGTTTTTGGGTCACACCTGGCAGCGCTCAGAGGTTACTCCTGACTCTACACTCAGAAATCGCCCCTGGCAGGCACGGGGGACCATATGGGATGCCGGGATTCAAACCATCGTCCTTCAGCATGAAAGGCAAATGCCCTACCTCCATGCTATCTCCCCAGCTTTTCAAGAATTAATTTTAAAAATCTTTCCTAATTATAGCTCTAATCCAAAGGCTCAGCAGTGCTTGATATCCCATATATGCTGAATAGTATCAACTGAAGGAACCTCCTCATCTTTCAAAGTTCAGATACCTGTTAAAAATACTAGATTTTGGGGCCGGGCGGTGGCGCTGGAGGTAAGGTGCCTGTCTTGCCTGCGCTAGCCTAGGACAGACCGCGGTTCGATCCCCCGGCATCCCATATGGTCCCCCCAAGAAGCCAGGAGCAACTTCTGAGCGCATAGCCAGGAGTAACCCCTGAGCGTCACAGGGTGTGGCCCAAAAAAAAAAAAAAACAACTAGATTTTGGGGCCAGAGCAATAAGATAACAGGTAGGGCACTTCTCTTGCATGCAGCTGACCTAGATTGGATTCCAAGCACCCTATTTATCCCTGGAATCTGTCAGGAGTGAGTCCTTTTCTTTTTTTTTGGGGGGGGGGGGAGGAGAGAGTTATGCCTGCAGTGTTCAGGGGTCCTCTTTGCTTTTCATTCAGGGATAACACCTGGCAATGCTTGGAAGGAACCTTGCTTGAGTGGGGTCAAAGATGGAACCAGGGTTAACCACATATGAGGAAAGCATCTTTTTTTTTTTTTTTTTTTTTGGTTTTTGGGCCACACCCTGTGATGCTCAGGGGTTACTCCTGGCTATGCACTCAGAAGTTGCTCCTGGCTTCTTGGGGGACCATATGGGACGCCGGGGGATCGAACCGCGGTCCGTCCTAGGCTAGCGCAGGCAAGGCAGACACCTTACCTCCAGCGCCACCGCCCGGCCCCGAGGAAAGCATCTTAATCACTATACTATCTCTTTGCCACCAAAACAAGAGGTGTTTTTTTTTTAACTGAACCCCGTTAGTTTATACCCTGCTTTTACCCAAAACAAAGGGATTCCTTGCCTCCCCCCATCAACTTCCTTTTTTTTCACCAAGCCCTTTGACTTATAAAAGTCCACAAGGATAGATTCTTTTGTCTCTCCTGGTTGTTTAATAAAGAGAAGTTTCAGTTTTGGTTTGAAGCACATGCAGAGACCATGAGGCAGTAACTTCATGATTCTCTCCTGACTGGCTTGGTCTATTAATTCTTCATGGCTACCTGCTTCAGACCCCTTCATGCAGGTTTGGGATTACAGCATGTGGGGTGATTCTACAAACCCCACTTTAGAGGACCTGAAATTTGTGTTTCTGTAAGCATCCTTTAAGCGTTTCTGACACCAGTGACAGTCCTCCAGTCCATGCCCCACTAATACTTCATTTAGGAAACAATGGAGAGCCTCAGGGCTGGAGCAATAGCACTGTGACTGAAGAATTTGCCTTGCACACAGCTAAACCAGGTTTGATTCCTGGCATCCCATCCCTCGAGCCTGCCAGGAGCAATTTCAAAGCACAGAGCCAGGAGTACAGGAGCACAGAAAATAAGTGCTGGCAGTGTGCCCCCACACCAAAATAAAACACTGGAGATAAAGGTGACCACCACACAGGCTTCTACCATCCCAGAATCCCCCACTCCTATGCCAGAGAAAGCCCACTGGGCTGGTGAGAGTAATCTCAGATCCAGCACACAAAGGATACAGTAAGGTCATAGCGCAAAGACAAGAGCTCCCCACCATGATCCTTCAGATCATACATAAGCTGCGAATCCTCTCCATACTTCTCTGTGAGTATTTCCTATCGAGGTCAAACAGAAAGAGTCACAGTTTACAGGTTTCCAGCATAACAGCTAGGGGTAGATCAAGAAATATGGTGCTAGCATTTCTTTTTCCTCTTACTTTTAGCTCTAATGCTGGGGTGTCTAATGCCTTTGCTCCGTGACGTTTAAAGCAGCTGACAACCAAATCAAGAATTTTCTCCCTCACAACCATCTGCTGGGGACTAAGATCTCTGGTACCCTAGAAAACAAAAGCAATCAAGAGAAAACATTAAAAAAACAAGTTTATTTCAGACAAGCATTTAACTGCACCTACAATCTAAAGTCTACAGTTGAAAGTCTGCATTTGATGATCTCGAGCCCTATGCAATATCTCAAGAACTGTGAAAGTTTTGTTCATTTATTGTTTTTAATTAGTCTGAAAAGAGTCAGGAAGAGATTCACAGAGCAGCAGGCAGTTCTTCAAGGCATTCTAATGGGGCAGGACAGGGCAAAAGGAACTACCTTTGGGGTCTTGAGAGTAAAATTGCCTTTTCCCTGTTGTGGTTTCAGCTGGGATGTTATCCAGGCCTCTGCAACCTGCCAGAAGAAAGAAAACGAGGTGTTGTTCCCCTGACTGGCAAGACCAGCATGCTGCCCTGCTGGCCCTGTCAACACAACAGCACAGGACAGTGAAAAGACATAGGACCTCCCCCACCCCCTGCCACCACCAACTGTCCAGAGATAATGATTCATAGGGTCATCAGGTCTCCGTTCTGCTTAAAGAGGGAAAATAGGGCCTGAACTATATAGCACAGCAGGGAAGGCACAGCTTTGCCTGAGGACAACCCTGGTTTTAAATTCACCATCTCATATGGTCCCCTGAGCACCGCCAGGAATGAACCCTGAGCCTAGAACCAGAAATAACCCCTGAGCATTGCCGAGAGTGGTCCCAAATAAAAAAAAATATTTTTAAGTTCAAGTCCACAATCTACTGCAATTTTGAAATCCAAAGTCTCCAAAACATTACAAAATTTGGGAGGTACTCATTTAGGGGCAAATTCTAATGTGAGTTCAATCTACGTATGATCTTTCATCACTTTGCTTACTGGTAATAATATTCACATATTTAGCTTAAATTTTTAAGGTTTATGGAGCCAGAGAGATAGCATAGTGGTAGGGTGTTTGCCTTGCACGCAGTCAACCGGGACGGATCTGGCTTCTATCCCCAGCATCCCATGTGGTCCACTGAGCCTGCCAGGAGCGATTTCTGAGCTCAGAGCCAGAACGCCACCAGGTGTGCCCCCAAAACAATTTTTTTTTGTCTTTTTTGAGTCATACCCGGCAGTGCTCAGGGTTTACTCCTGGCTCTATGCTAAGAAATCACCCCTGACAGGCACGGGGTACCATATGGTATGCAGGGATTTGAACCACCGTCTTTTTGCATGAAAGGCAAATGCCTTACCTCCATGCTATCTCTTCAGCCCCTTTTTGTCTTTTTTTAACCACACCCTGCGATGCTCAGGGGCTACTCCTAGCTTTGCTCAGGACGCCTTCCAGACATGCTCAGGGGGCCATATGGGATGCTGGTGACCAAACTTAGGTCGAGCACATGCAAAGCAAGCGCCCTACCCGCTGTTCTATCGCTCCTGCCCCCCAAAACAAAAAAAAATTTTTTTTTGGTTTTTGGGCCACACCCGGTAACGCTCAGGGGTTGCTCCTGGCTTGGGGGACCATATGGGACACCGGGGGATCAAACCTCAGTCCGTCCAAGGCTAGCGCAGGCAAGGCAGGCACCTTACCTCTAGCGCCACCGCCCGGCCCCAAAACAAATTTTTTTTTTTTTTTGTTTTTTGGGCCACACCCGGTGACGCTCAGGGGTTACTCCTGGCTATGTGCTCAGAAATCGCTCCTGGCTTGGGGGACCATATGGGACGCAGGGGGATCGAACCGCGGTCCTGTCCAAGGCTAGCGCAGGTAAGGCAGGCACCTTACCTCTTGCGCCACCGCCCGGCCCCAACAAAATTTTTTAAAGTTTGAAGCCGGAGTGATGATAGTACAACAGATAGGGTTGTTTGCTTTGCATGCAGCACCTGGGTTCAATATCCGACATCCCATATGGTTCCCAAGTGATTCCTAAGTGCAGAGCCAGGAGTAATCCCTGAGCATCACAGGGTGTGTCTCGCAGACAAATAAGAATCATAATAACGTTTTAAAATTCAGGTTTGCTTGTTCTCAAAAATTTCGGGGGAGGGACTGGAGCGATAGTAACAATGAGAGCGCTTGCACAGGGCTGACCAAGGTTTGATACAGGCTTCCTATAAGGTACCAGAGCCTCTCTAGAGATTGATCACTGATAGCAGAGCCAGGAATAAGCCCAGGGCGACGCTGGCTGTGGCGCACCCCGCAAAAAAAAAAAAAAAAAAAAAAAAAAAAAAAATTCTGGGAAGAGGCTGGACCTTTATTTTTTTTATATATATATATGGCAGATAAAGTTATTTAACCTTGCAGTCTCCATTCTCTCAACAAGTAGAATTTTTTTGTCTTTCAAGTCTTTATTGAAGAGCAATGGCCCACCAAAGATTTAGATCATGTTGAAAGCAGCCACATCTATGGACTGTACGTAGTCCTCAAAAGCTGTGATCTGCTCCTCCAGCATGTCTGTCCCTATTTTATCGTCTTCAACCACACACTGTATTTGAAGTTTTATAATTCCATGTCCCACTGGTACCAGTTTCGAAGTGCCCCAAACCAAGCCATGGGTTTGAATGCTTCGGACGCACTCCTCCAACTTGGCCATATCTGTCTCATCTAGTAAGATGGAAGACTTGGCCACAAGTGCAGGCTTAAATCCTATTTGAATTCCATTATCTCCACAGTGTTTGTCGCACACGTCTATGCCTACTCGCCGTTTGGCTAAAAAAGAGGTATTGACTTAGGCAACAATTTCTCTCCCAGAGGAATGCAGCAACAGCCCCTTTTAGAGCAGTCGCAGACCAGTAGCTGTGGTGAGAATTTTTTTTTTTAAATCTCCGCCAACTAAAATATCTAAACCGCTCAGCAAGCTCAGTGCCGGTCCTGGCAACCCGCAAGTGCACGCGTTCAGCCCTGTCCATCCAGGCGGTGGACGGTGCGGCTCAGCCGGGCTCACCTGGCTCCGGGACCGGGCAGCCTGGATGCACACGGCGCGCGGGAGCCGCAGGAGCTGGCGGAGCAGCACCGCCCCGGCCCTCCCACGCAGGATTCCGAGCTGGGGCATCGGGCTGCGAGGCGCCGGCTTCCCGGAATAGGAAGCCAAGAATCTGGGGAACTGAGGCCGATCGGACCCCAAAGAGGGTGCAGGCAACTGAAGGCCAAGACCAAGGGCCAGGGAGGCGCTCTGCACCTCTAGAACTCGGTAGGCCAGCCAGCTCAGGTTCTCCCGGGATCCCTCGCACTTCCGGACACAGCCGGGAGCGACCGGAAGTGACTCTTGGGCTCTCCGGAACCGTTCTAGGCTGGGGGGGGGGGAAACAACTCGATAGCCGGAAGTCCTCCGAGCCTAGACTGCGGCGGGTACCGCCGAGCCACACCGCCCTGTCGGATCTGTACTTCGTGGCTGCCAGGATGGCAGAACGCGGAGCGCTGGAGGAGCTGGTGCGACTTCAAGGGGAGCGCGTGCGGACCCTCAAGCAGCAGAAGGCCGGCGCCGAACAGGTGCACCCAAGTACCAAAGGGGGAGCCAAACCAGGAGGGCCAGGCAGAATGGACTGTATAGAGGGAGGGATGTGGGAAGAAGGGTACAAATTGGGAGGAAGCACACTGGCTGGCTGGAGGTAACCCCGGCTGCGACCCAAGAGAAGCAGTGCTAGGCCGGGGAGACAAAGATCGGGCCCCAGATCTTGAGGCGGGAGGGAGACTTGAATGAATGGCGGAGGAGACAGGGAGTGGCTGGTGTTGACTGTCTCTTTCCTGCTTTGCCTCACCAGATCGAAGAGGAGGTAGCGAAATTACTGCAGTTGAAGGCACAGCTGGGCCCAGATGAAGGAAAACCGAAGTTTGTGCTCAAAACTCCCAAGGTAGGGCCCGGAGAGATAGCACAGCGGCGTTTGCCTTGCAAGCAGCCGACCCAGGACCAAAGGTGGTTGGTTGGAATCCCGGCGTCCCATATGGTCCCCCGAGCCTGCCAGGAGCTATTTCTGAGCAGACAGCCAGGAGTAACCCCTGAGCACCGCCGGGTGTGGCCCAAAAACAAACAAAAACAAAACAAACAAACAAACAAAAAACCCTCCCAGGGTAAATACCAGATGCTTATGGAAAAGTGAGATACATCCCACTCACAAAGATGTGTACGTCAGCTTTCCTGATCATGAAGTATGAGCATGAACCAGATCTGGCAGCCAAGTACGACAGACAAAAAGTCGCTTCTTGGGGCCGGAGAGATAGCATGGAGGTAAAGAGTTTGCCTTGTATGCAGAAGGTTGGTGGTTCAAATCCCGGCATCCCATATGGTCCCCTGAGCCTGCCAGGAGCGATTTCTGAGAATAGAGCTAGGAGTAACCCCTGAGCGCTGCTGGGTGTGACCCAAAAACAAAAAAAAAAAGTTGCTCCTGTTGCGAGAATGGATGGATTGCTAGGGTGTCAATCTGGGAGAGCTAATTGATGGCAGAACTAGGCCAGCTGGGTGCTAAGGGTGTCACTGCTACTCTTTCATTCAGTAAATATTTACTGAGTGTACCATGGTGAAACATATATAGCTTGCCCTCCTGGAGCTTACATTCCACTGAAGAAAAAAAATGTAACAAATTTTCCACTCCTGAATATGTGGTTTCAAATTGCCATTGGCGGTATACAAAAATAACAAATATGTTCTGAGAGAAATAATGGCCAATGTGGAGTCTAAGAAGGCCTCACGAAGTAAGTACTGGAGATAGTAAGGCAATTGCTTTGCCGGAAGCCCACTCCTGGAAACTGCCTGTGAGCCACCAAACGACCACCAGTGGTCCGTCTTGGGCTCAGAGCCAGAATAGCACCCCAAAGGGAGTGAGGTGCAGTTCTCCACTGAAAAGAAAAAAAATGATAGAGACCCACTTGGTTGCTAGGGGAAGATTGTGAGCTAAAGCAAAGAGATCCATGTAGAGAATGAAAACCCAAGCTGAGGAAAGAGCAGTGGTAATTTCTAGGAGCTAGAAAAAGATTTGTATAAGTAGAACCAAATAGGGAGAATAAAGTGGAATTACTATGGCAATTCCCACTCAGAATTTTAGTTCAAATGCCACTTTCTGTAAATTCTATAAATGGAATGATTTACTCTCTCATCTAGTTCCATTTACAGTTCAGGTATTTATCAGTTTTATTTACTGCTAATTTTTAGGTATTCAAGTGGTACATTTACCCTGAGAGCCTGAGTGCCTGAAATTCAATGAATGTACATGAAATTGAGTCCCTAAGAGAGTTACACTGAGATATCACCATTTTAGTTTAATTATTTGGACTCCTAAATTCCTGCATCCATTTCTTTCTAAGCAGACTCAATGTCAGGCTGGAAACACTGTAGCAGTTAGGGCACTTGCCTAGCATATGTTTGACCTGGTCTCTTTTTTGTTGTTTTTGGGTCACCCAGCAGTGCTCAAGGGTTACTCCTAGCTCTGTGCTCAGAAATCACGTCTGGAGGGCTCTGGGGACCATATGGGATGACAGGAATTGAACCTGGGTCTGTCCTGGGTTGGCCATGTGCGAGGCAAATGCCCTACCATTGTGCTATTGCTCCAGCCCCTGACCCAGTCTTTTTTTGGGGGTGTGTGTGTCACACCTGGCCTCGCTCAGGGGTTACTCCTGGCTCTATGCGCAAAATCGCTCCAGGCAGGCTCAGGGAACCATATGAGATGCTGGGATTCGAACCATAGACCTTCTGCATGAAAGGCAAATGCCTTACCTCCGTGCTATCTCTCTGGTCCCGTGACCCAGTCTCTTGAGCCCTGCCAGGTGTGCTCCCTGAGCAGTTAGGACTAAGCCCTAAGCACAACCAAGTGTGGTCCTAAAAGAAACAAACAGAAAAACAAATCCTTGGAAATAGCACTAAATTACGGGCTTAGAGGGATAGTGCTGCAGGTAAGATACTTGCCTTGTATGTGACCAAGCAAGATTCAATCCCTGATGCTACATATGGTCCCTGGATTTTGCCTTGCTTGAGCACAGAGGCAGGAGTAAGCCCAGATCACTGCTAGGTGTGGTCCAAAAAATGAAAAAAATACAGCTAGGTCTGGAGCCATAGCTCAGTGGGTATGGCACTTGCCTTGCATAAGGCCCACCCAGGTTTGATCTTCCAGCATCTCATATGGTCCCCTGAGTCTGCCAGGAGTAATTCCTGAGTGCAGAGCCAGGAGAAACCCATGATCATTACCAGGTTTCCTCCTCCCCTCAAAAGATAGTCTTGGTAATTAATAGGGAATTATCTGTGCTCTTATTAGAATTGGTTTCTAGGAAAAATCCAAGTTTCACAGTTTTTATTATAGATATCTAAACATTATACTTTGTTTTAAGTCCCATCCCTGATTCATTGGTTGATTTAACCCTAAGGGCACACGAGACTACAGTCCCCGTCAAATGGCAGTTCGGGAGAAGGTGTTTGATGTCATCATTAGCTGCTTCAAGCGCCATGGTGCAGAAGTGATTGATACGCCTGTGTTTGAACTAAAGGTGAGGGCCAGAGAAGGGGACTGCATGGTGGGAGAGTGGGTTTGTGGACAAGAAAAGGCATGACAAATACAGCAGGTAGTGCACTTACCTCATAGACAGCCAACATCATTTGGATCTCTGATATCCCATGTGGTCTCCTAACCCTGCCAGGGGAGATTCCTGAGTGTAGAGGCAGGAGTAAGCCCTGAACACTATAAGGTATTAAATAAGAAAAGGGTGGGGCCAGTTTGACTAGAGTGAGGGTGCAAAGGTGTGTCTCCTGCTGTGAAGAAAGCTATATTTGTGGGCCAGAGCGATAGTACAGTGGCAGGGTATTTGCCTTGCATGCACATATAAGAGCCCAACCTGGGTTCTGTTCCTGGCATCCCATATGGTCCCCTGAGCCTGCCAGAAGTGATTTCTGAGTGTAGAGCCAGGAGTAACCCCTGAGCGCTGCTTGGTGTGGCCCCAAAACAAACAAAAGCTGTATTTGCTCTACTGGGAAGGTGGATGGGACTGACTTGGAAGGACAGAACTACATTTTATTTAGCTTGACTATGACCGGTAGCTTCCTAATGACAAGTCTTAGAACAGTACGGCTCCATGGCACTTGAACTTGAGATGTTGACCTGCAGACCATATATAAAGTATGTGAGATATGTGAGAGTATGTGTATACCACAGGAAGAAACCACAAGCACAGATCTAGAAATAGCTCCTAAACCCTGCTGGGTGTGGCCCAAGAGACTATATGTGTGCATAGATGGATAATAATCCTGACTGGCTGAAGATTATAGCTCAGTGGTGGAGCCCAAGTAGGCGCTGGAGTGATAGTACAGCAGGTATGGTGCTTACCCTGTATGTGTCCAATCCAGATTTGATCCCTAGACACTGCCAGGTGTGATTCCTGAGCAGAGCAGAGTAAGTCCTTAGCTTCACCAATGTGGACCAAAAAACAAAAATTAATAATTTGCCCGAATATATGTACTGAAATATAAAACTATTTTTACTTATAATCATTTAACATTTGCTAGAGTAAAATTAGGAAGAAAATCCAGTGTTTCTCACCAAATAAGTTTCTCTTCCTTCCTTCCTTCCTTCCTTCCTTCCTTCCTTCCTTCCTTCCTTCCTTCCTTCCTTCCTTCCTTCCTTCCTTCCTTCCTTCCTTCCTTCCTTCTTCCTTCCTTCTTTCTTTCTTTCTTTCTTCTTTCTTTTTTTGTTTTTTTGTTTTTGGGTCACACCCGGCAGCTCTCAGGAGTTACTCCTGGCTCTATGCTCAGAAATCACCCCTGGCACCCTTGGGGGACCATATGGGATGCTCTACGCTCAGAAATCACCCCTGGCACCCTTGGGGGACCATATGGGATGCTGGGATTCAAACCACTGACCTTCTGCATGAAAGGCAGATGCCTTACCTCCATGCTGTCTCTCCAGCCCCTCTTTCTTTCTTTCTTTTTCTTTCTTTCTTCTTTCTTTTTTCTTTCTTTCTTTCTTTCTTTCTTTCTTTCTTTCTTCTTCTTTCTTTTCTTCTTTCTTTCTTCTTTCTTTCTTTCTTTCTTTCTTTCTTTCCTCTTCTTCTTTCTTTCTTTCTTCTCTCTTCTCTCTCTCTTTCTTTCTTTCCTTTCTTTTTTCCTTCTTTCTCTTTTCTTTTTCTTTTTTTTTTTTTTTTTTTTGTTTTTTGGTTTTTGGGCCACACCCGTTTGACGCTCAGGGGTTACTCCTGGCTATGCGCTCAGAAGTTGCTCCTGGCTTGGGGGACCATATGGGACACCGGGGGATCGAACCGCGGTCCGTCCAAGGCTAGCGCAGGCAAGGCAGGCACCTTACCTTTAGCGCCACCGCCCGGCCCCTTGGCTAGGGCTTGCAAGGCAGACACCTTACCTCCAGCGCCACCTACCCGGCCCCCTTTTCTTTTTCTTTCTCTTTCTCTTTCTTCCTTTTCTTTTTCTTCCTTTTCTTTTTCTTCCTTTTCTTTTCTTTTCTTTTCTTTTCTTTTCTTTTCTTTTCTTTTCTTTTCATTTCTTTCTGTTTCTTTCGTCTTCTAGCTCAGTGCTTAGGAAGAGGGCAGGGACCACTCCTCATGTCCTGGGAACTATTAAGTGCGCAGGATGGACCTGGCCCTCTCACAGGCAGGTCATGTACATTTGCCCTTTGTTTTCTCTGGTCTCTTTGGAGCTCATAAAAATGTTTCAGCTCTCATAAAATAGAAAAGTAGTAGGAAAAATACAAACATGAGGTCTTGTTTTTGGTTGTAACTATACCAAATAGGTAAACATTGGAGTAGAGGGTAGGGGGAATGTGGCCAGAGTGTTCAGCTCATCCTGTAATTGTTAAATTCCTCATGGTGACCACATTTCTTTATGTTTTCTTTAGGAAACACTGACTGGAAAGTATGGGGAAGACTCAAAGCTTATCTATGACCTGAAGGACCAGGGTGGGGAGCTACTGTCCCTTCGTTATGATCTCACTGTATCCTTTCTGGCTCGAGCTTTTGACACTGGAATGTGTTGGCCCTCCTGTGGTTGGGCCTATTTCTAGCCTCTGGTCTGTGGACAGTCAGACATCGGTAGAATCTAGTAATTTGCCTTTGACAATCAGAGATTTCCTTTAAGCTGAGAACAGGACATTGACTTAGACCAGGGGTCTCAAACTCAATTTACTTGGGTGATGCAGGAGGCAAAGTCGGTGTGATCCTTGAGTGCAAAGTCAGTAGTAAGCCTTGAACATTGGGGGGTGTGACCCAAACAACTAAAACAAAACAAAACGAAAAAGATTCCTCCAGGGCAGGGCCACAAAATGTTGTACGGAGGGTCGCAAATGGCCCGCAGGCCTTGAGTTTGAGACCCCTGACTTAGACAGAACATGGCCTGTTAAGTCTGAGTTCTGAGTGAAACCTTATGACACCTTATGTCAGGGCACAGTTCTGACTCTTGCAACTTCCCTGACTCGAAAAAGCTTCTCCCTGCCCTGTCCTGTGCATAAATTTCTTCTTAATAGACCAACAACACATTTCATTTCCTCCAAGCTCTGTCAGAGTCCAGCTGAGCCCTTTTCTGCCTCTGGGTCAGTGCCTAACCTTTGTGAGGTTCAGCAGAGCCTGAACAGTCACCATCATAAAGAAAATCACCTTCATCTTTCCTGGAGCTTCAGCTACCCATATGTTGATTAAATTGATTGTTTCAGATGTTCACAATGCTGTTACTCTTTTTTTGGGGGGAGGGTTGTTTTTCCAGTCTAGGGAGGGGTTCCACCCCAGGCTCTGTGGCCAAGATAATCAACCTTTAGACTGAGGTAGGAGGGCTTTTCTCCTTAACTCTTTGCTTTCAGGTTCCTTTTGCTCGATATTTGGCAATGAATAAACTGACCAACATCAAGCGCTATCATATAGCAAAAGTGTATCGGCGGGATAACCCAGCAATGACCCGAGGCCGATACCGCGAATTCTACCAGTGTGTGAGTATGTTTGTGGGGCAGGGTGGGCTCTGTCTGGAGTCAGTAGAAGTTAGTGAATATTCATGGTGTCCTGAGTAAGCTGAGTGTCCCAGAAATGCTACCTTACCAGTATCTTTGGTATTTTCTTTTCCTTTTTTTTTTTTTTTTTTTTTTTTTTGTGGCTTTTGGGTCACACCTGGCAGTGCTCAGGGGTTACTCCTGGCTCCATGCTCAGAAATTGCTCCTGGCAGGCACGGGGGACCATATGGGACGCCGAGATTTGAACCAATGACCTTCTGCATGGAAGGCAAACGCCTTACCTCCATGCTATCTCTTCAACCCCTATCTTTGGTATTTTCATGAAGATTTCATTCAGACCCTATGGGAAGGGGAGGGAGGACAGGAATTATTCTCTACACTGTACACATGAGTAACCTTAACACTCAGGAAGATCAGAGGAATGAGAGAGCCAAATTTTGTGCTAGAGAGACAGTACAGGGGTTATGGCTCTTGCCTTGCGTATGAATGATTCTCCTAGGCATTGTCTTGAGTGACTCCCAAGTAAAGAGCCAGGAATAAATAAATCCTAAGGACCACCTGATGTGGCACAAGTGCCACCCTCCCCTCCAAACAATGAAATGAGTTTGGTGATACAGTGCTCTTTGTATTAAGCTAACCAGGGCTGGAGAGAAAGCACAGTTGGCATGTAGGAGCCTGGGATCATTTCTTTTTTGTTATTTTTTGGGGGGGCACAACCAGTGGTGTTCATGGGTTTCCTGGCTCTATAGTCAGAAATCACGCTTGGCAGGCTCAGGGGACCATATGGGATGTCAGAGATCAAACTGAGTCAGTCTTGTGTAAGACAAACGCTCTTCCCACTGTGCTACTAACTGCTCTGGCCCCATGGGATGATTTCTTAGTCCCCAGCTGAGAGTGACCCCTGATTGCCTCGGTGTGGTCCCAGTACAAAAGATACACATATATTAGGATCACAGGAAAGGATGGGGAACTTGGATTTGCTGTGTCAAATTATCCAGATTGATGCAGAGTTTTTGAATGAACAGAGACAGAATAAGGATAATGTGTCACAGGAGAGAGAATAGTAAGGAAATGAAGGAGAACAATGGGATAGGCAAGTAGAGGGTATGGAAACTGGGACTGACTGGTGAGCAGCTCCTCAAAAGTGCCAGGATTTTCCCCAGCCTGATGAGTAGCCTTAGGTATGCTTATGAAAGGCCTCGGGAGAGGGTAGTGCTCCTAGATCTCCATGTAGGACCGAAAACCCTAGGACTGAAAACCCTGACAGCCTTTTGTGACCCTTCTTCCTGCAGGACTTTGACATTGCTGGGCAGTTTGACCCCATGATTCCTGACGCAGAATGCCTGAAAATTATGTGTGAAATCCTGAGTTCCCTTCAGATCGGTGACTTCCTGATCAAGGTCAGAGCTAAACAGTGCTGGGGGTAGGGGGTGTTTATATCTGGGCCTGCCCTCACACTGGATAAAGTGCTTGTGCAGCAGAACCAGAAGCTCAATGCTCTGGGCTCCTGGGCCCATGCAGAGAGACTTGCTCACAGCCCGCTTCCCTGCAGGTAAATGACCGGCGCATCCTTGATGGAATGTTTGCTGTTTGTGGTGTTCCTGACAGCAAGTTCCGCACCATCTGCTCCTCAGTGGACAAACTGGACAAGGTAATGGCCCATGGGCTTCTCTTCCACTGTTCCTGTTCAACCCTAATGAAGAACAGGATTAGGAGGATGAGGGCCCTGTCTCTCATATGACAGGAAGATCACCCCCCAGGTCATAGGCTCCAGGGCACTTTGTTCAAGTTCAACCTCCCCTTCATGATGGTCCCCACCTACTGGCTGGGGGATTCTGACTGGTCTATGTCTGCCCAGGTGTCCTGGGAGGAAGTAAAGAATGAGATGGTGGGAGAAAAAGGCCTTGCACCAGAGGTGGCTGACAGCATCGGGGTCTACGTCCAGCAGCATGGTAAAGAACAGACTGTCCCCTTGCAGCCCTGCCCAGCCCTCAGTGTTGAAGCTTATGTGTATGGGGGGGAAGTGTGGAAGGGGAGAAGAGTGTATGCATGTTGTGTATATGAGAGAAAGACTGGAAAGAGATGTGTTTGAAGGAGAGAAGGGAAGATAGTATGTATGAGGGAGAAGGGAATGTGTATTGCTGTGGGTGGGTGTGTTGCCATGAACAGGCATATTCCAGGCAGGCATGTGAAGCCCTCCTTTGTCCATCTAATACTCATTTCTGCTCAAAAATCTCTTCCCAGGTGGCATATCCCTGATTGAGCAGCTGCTTCAGGATTCTAAACTGTCCCAAAACAAGCAGGCCTTGGAGGGCCTAGGAGACCTGAAGCTGTTGTTTGAGTATCTGACACTGCTTGGTGTCTGTGACAAGGTGAGTTGGTTGAGGATTGCAGCCCTTCGCTTAGCCTCCTGGGGCATGGACCCTCATCTTCTGAGCCCCTGCTCTTCTCCTCACAGATCTCCTTTGACCTGAGCCTTGCCAGAGGTCTGGACTACTATACTGGGGTGATCTATGAGGCTGTGCTTCTGCAGACCCCAGCCAGGGAAGGGGAAGAGCCCATGGGTGTGGGCAGTGTTGCCGCTGGAGGGCGCTATGATGGACTGGTGGGCATGTTTGACCCTAAAGGGCGCAAGGTGCCTTGTGTGGGGCTCAGCGTGGGAGTGGAGCGGATCTTCTCTATTGTGGAGCAGAGGCTGGAGGTAAGTCCTAGGGGTGGGCAGAAGACAGTGACAGGTAGGTGTGGGTATCCAACAATCTATCTTCCTTGATCTCTAGGGGAAAAGGGGTGATGCTTTGGGAAGGGAGCATATTTGGCCCAAAATGAGAAAGAACAATTGCTGTTCTTCATTGAGTGCCACTCCATTCATGGCCAGCTTTATGGATCTCTGATCATTCTTTTTGCACAGAATCCTTTGCTCTGATCCCTGCTTCCCTAAAGGCTGTTGGGAATCTCCACTGGTTCATCCAAAGACCCAGATGATTTTTTTTAAATTTCTTTTTTGTTTGTTTTGTTTTGTTTTGGGCTCACAGCAAGCGGTGCTCAGGGTTACTTCTGGCTCTGCTCTCAGAAGTCACTCCTGGCAGGCTTGGGACCATATGGGATGCCGGGATTCGAACCACCATCCATCCTGGATCGGCTGTGTGCAAGGCAATCTCCCTACCGCTGTGCTACCTCTCTGGTCCCCCAGATGATTTTTTTTTTTTTTTTTTTTTTTGGTTTTTGGGCCATACCCGGCGGTGCTCAGGGGTTACTCCTGGCTGTCTGCTCAGAAATAGCTCCTGGCAGGCACGGGGGACCATATGGGACACCGGGATTCGAACCAACCACCTTTGGTCCTGGATCGGCTGCTTGCAAGGCAAATGCCACTGTGCTATCTCTCTGGGCCCCAGATGATTTTCGTGTTACAAAATTTTTAATATTCTGCCACTCTGTGGTAATGTTTTTTATGTGTTATCTAATAAAATTCTCACAAGTGTGCTCTGACAAGAACTACTTTTAGTATTTACATTGTTCAGACAAAGGGCCTAAAAGCAAATGATTTCCCCAAGATGAATCATGAAGGCTTCTAGCACTTAGTGGGAACTGTCTCTCTGTGATACTAAGCAGATGCCTTAACTCTGGCATCACAGGTCACACCAGGGAAGACCCTCACCACCTCACACTATCTTTTGTGCTGTCACTCTTAATGGCCTGTTTGCATTTCACCCCCAGGGGAGTATGCAGGTCACCGTAGGCCCAAGCTTCCATCTTTTTCTCTTGAGTGGAAACCACCCTTGTTTCCAAATTGAGGTTACTGTTCTGATCCAGAGTTGTGTTATAAGAACTATGCAAATTGTTTTCCAGAAAAAGAAGGGGCAACAGCAGCATTTTCCCCACACCCCATGGAGATGAGCTTAAAGTAATTACACATAACGTTCCCTTTGCCTTTTCTTCATGTTACTCATTTTGACCAGTCCCATATACAGGCTAGACAGTTCATTTCTCCTCTCTTCCAACAGTGAGTGCTACCATATGCCAAATTGACATGTTCACTGATTGGAGCCTGGTCTTAAGAGACCTGATCTAAGATTACTCTTTTTTTCTTTTTCTTTTTTGCCATACCCAGCAATGCTCAGAACACTGGCTCTGTGCTCAGCGACCTGTCCTGGTGGGGCTCTGGGGACCATATGGAATCCTGAGGAGCAAATTTGAGTTGGCCATGTGCAAAGCAAGCACCATCCCCACTGTACTATCACTCTAGCTCCTAACTCAATTAGTTCCTTGAAGGTGTAAAGGGTTTCCCAGCTCCCTAACTCTCATCTGTCCTGTCCCTAGGCTTTGGAGGAGAAGGTGAGGACCACAGGGACACAAGTTCTTGTCGCATCTGCACAGAAGAAGCTGCTGGAAGAGAGACTGAAGCTTGTTGCAGAGCTATGGGATGCTGGGATCAAGGTAGAGGAGGCAGCACACTTGGGAATGCTGGGCACAGAGTAAATCAGAGCTCCCAAACCTTGGCATGTGGGTTCCATCCTCAGCACAGCCTGGACCCTAGGAGTAGCACCTGAGCAATTCCAGTTGTGGCCCAAGCCTCCAAAAAAAGAAAGCTCATCCTCAGTCATGCTGCCGTTCCTCTTAAGTTCTTGGGGTGGAATCAGCAGAGGTCACCCTGAGGTTTCCTCAGGACTGCAAATCCAGCCTTCATTTTCTGCCCTGGTGCCCTGCAGGCAGAGCTGCTCTACAAGAAGAATCCCAAGTTACTGAATCAGCTGCAGTACTGTGAAGAGACGGGCATCCCCCTAGTGGCCATTGTCGGGGAGCAGGAGCTCAAAGAAGGAGTCATCAAGCTCCGCTCAGTGACCAGCAGGGAAGAGGTGAGTGAACTGGTCAGAAGGCTGAGGAATAGATTCTGCTGTGCTGGCAGGTCAGTGTCCACTGAAGACCTGGGCAGGTGGTTATAAGGGCTCCGTCTCCACAAGCACCACTTGACTTATGCTTCCCCAAGAAACACTGTCCGCCCTGCAGTGTTTGGCGTCCTGTTCCCAGTTGAGCCAATAGTGATGTGGAGAGGAAGCTGTAGGCCCTCTACAGTGGAGCAGACAGCTCATGCCACTTTCTAACCTCCTGGCCAGGTGGACGTCCGAAGAGAAGACCTGGTGGAGGAGATCAAACGGAGAACGAGCCATTCCGGGAGCATCTGTTGACCAACCAGCGATCCTCAGAGGAAAGCAGGTCCAGCGCCATGTGAGAAACTACAATGCCCTTTCACAGCCAGCAAGACCTGAAGAATGGCCAGAACGGAGACTTTTAAAAAATTATTATTTAATTGATAATTTGCATAGAAGGCCCAGAAGATTTAGTCCTGTCGATCCTCCCTCCCTGGGCCTGGCTGCAGGGAAGGAGCCTAAGATGGCCTCCATCTGCAGCGCCCTATAAACAGGAGCCATGTCCCACAAACATCGCCAAAGGTCCAATAAATGCTAAACTACTGGAGCCTGCTCCCATCAATGTTGCCAGTTGCTCTCGTCTTCCCCATCAGTTTGGGCCTTCCATTCGGACCACCAGCGGTGACAAAGGGGCTGACAGTGGGAGCCAGGGAAGGGTGCATATTCCCTGGCAAATTCTTAAGGAATGGGAGGCCCAGAGCTCTGCTGCAGGCAAAGCATTGGGTACCGCCGGATGGGCCACACCTGTGTTCGAGCCTCCGTCCGAGGTTCACGTGTAGGGGCGCCTCCGCCCAGCCCCCTGCCCCGGAGGCGGGGACGTGTTCCGGGCCAATGAGCGCTGCAGGGGAGGGTGGAGGGTTGGAGGGTCTGGAAACTTCCAGAGTGCGGGAGGAGTAGCGGGAGGAGGCTGGACGGGGTTGCCAGCAGCCCAGCAGGAGAGCCATGCAGTCCAAGCGGGAGTGCGAGGTAAGAGGTGGACGACACCCGGGGCTCCCCGCGCACCGGGAGTCGGGGCTCCAGGTTCCCCCGGTGTGGCGGGCGTCGTTGGGGACGATCCGCCATTCCCACCTGCCCTTGGGCCCCGCAGCTCTGGTGTGAGCGAGTGAATTCAGAGAACAAGGCGGCGCTGGAAGCCTGGGTCAGGGAGACGGGCATCCGCCTGGTGCAGGTGAACGGACAGAGGAAGTACGGCGGGCCGCCCCCAGGTACACGGACCCGGGCCCTTGGGGGGATGGGAGAGGAGGGAGGGTGGTGAGGAGCTGGATCAGAACCCCCCAAGGTCCTCTCCGGGCCCCGCCTCCCAGCACTTGGGGGGTTCTGTCTGCGCTCCCCACGCAGCCCCCACACCGCCCCTGCCGGGGAAAGGGGCCGGCCTCGGAAGTGCATCGGCTCTTCCCTGGGCCCCGGAGCCCAGCTCCAGTGCTCGGCACGCACTCGGCCCATTTCACGGATGCTTGCCAACAGCCCGCCCCACGCCTCTCGCGCAGGCTGGGTGGGCAGCCCGCCGCCGGCCGGGTCCGAGGTGTTCATCGGGCGGCTGCCGCAGGACGTGTACGAGCACCAGCTGATCCCGCTGTTCCAGCGCGTGGGCCGCCTCTACGAGTTCCGCCTGATGATGACCTTCAGCGGCCTGAACCGCGGCTTCGCCTACGCGCGCTACAGTTCGCGGCGCGGCGCCCAGGCCGCCATCGCCACGCTGCACAATCACCAGCTGCGGCCGGCCTGCTCGCTGCTCGTGTGCCGCAGCACGGAGAAGTGCGAGCTGAGCGTGGACGGACTGCCGCAGGCCCTGAGCCGGGGCGCGCTGCTGCTCGCGCTGCAGCCGATGGGGCCGGGCTTGCAGGAGGCGCTGCTGCTGCCCAGCCCGGGGCCCGCGCCCACGCAGATAGCGCTGCTCAAGTTCAGCTCGCACCGCGCCGCCGCTATGGCCAAAAAGGCCCTGGTGGAAGGTAGGGTAGGGGGTTGGAAGCGGCGGGAGGGCGGGGTGGCAGGGCCGTGGTTTGGGGCCAAAATGGCAAGAGCTTGGGGGTGAACAGGCCTGAGTTGGCAGTCTTTTATTATGCATTTGAGCTGATTTTTAGATTTATGGTGCCTTATCTCTGAACATTCAGCATCCAATGAGAGGCCAGAAAACTACATTTGAGACATTGACTTGCCTCAGGCAGGCCAACTAAGCCTTTTACCTAGTCCTTTTTATCTGCTGAGTCCCCCTTTTATCAAGGAAGAATATGCTTTCACAAATTGATGTGAGAATTTAACAGTACTTGGCACATAAAGCCTTCAACTATCTTATCCCAGGAAACTTGTAAAAAGGTAGCTAACACTACACCTTCTTATAAACAAACAAAACTGAAGAAGTCTTTTAACTGGCCCAAGTCACATCTCCAGGAAGTGGGGAAGCTGAAAAATAACACAGTGGGAATGGGAGGACCTGGTTTCATCCCCTGGACCTAGCTGGTTTGGATTACAGCAAGGAGTAATTCCTGAGCCAGGAGTGAGGCCTTAGTCACAGCCAAGGTGACTCACCCTCCATAAAAACCCAGGTCTCTGTGACACCCCAGGACTCCCACAGTATCTGCAGGCTTGGGCCTAGAGATTTGATTGCACTTGTCTCTCTTCCTCTCAGGGCAGTCACGCCTCTGTGGAGAGCAAGTAGCAGTGGAGTGGCTCAAGCCAGACCTGAAGCAGCGACTCCGCCAGCAGCTAGTGGGCCCCTCCCTGTCTTGCCTACAGCCAGAGGGCAGCCAGCTGGCCCTGGCCAGAGCCAGCCTAGAGTCTCAAGGAGCTCGGGCTGCCCTGCAGCTTCTGTGCCATCGGATGAAGCTGGGCAGCCCAGTGTTCCTCACTAAGTGTTTGGGTGCAGGCCACACTGGCTGGCATCGCTTCTGGTATCAGGTGGTGATTCCTGGCTATCCAGTGCCCTTTAGTGGTCTCATCTGGGTCATGCTGGCCCACAATGGGCAGGATGCACACGAGGTGGCCAAAGATGCTGTGTCGGCACGGCTGCTGGAGGCAATGAATGAGTCTGGAGCTAGCCACCTGCAGTTTTCTGGGGCTGAATTAGATACCATGGTTCATCAGTGACACATCTTCCCTGAAGACAGCCTGATCAAGGACGCAAAGCCTGTGTCGATCTCCAACCCAGCAGGCCTGGGCAGCTACCATCTCACCCCAAGAGCAGAGCTCAGGTCCTGTCCTAAGCTTGGCAGCCACTTCCTAAATGGGGATACCTTGGGTCTGGTTATACTGTGGGATAGGCCCTTATCCCCTCAGCCCAGGGTAGGGACTGGACTGGACCCCAGGGTCTTCCTTGGCCACTCTTTGAGACACACATATACCATGTACCCACACCCAGTTCTCCTTCCCTTAGTAGTTTAACATGAATCTTTGCTTTTGTTTGCCCTCTTTGTTGGCTTTTATTTGGAGGCTGGCTAAGCCAGAGGGTCAGAAATATCCCCTTTGTCTCATTAGTAGTAGCATTCCAATTGTTGGTTTATGTACAGTTTGGAGTTTTTCTATGCTGGTTTGTATTTATATTAAACTCGTGTTTGTTGTACACCTATGTCCATGCTGTCTTGTCCAGCTGTGGGCTTGCTTTCCACTGGTAGGGGTGAGCAGGTACTGTGAGGAATGCAGGTCCCCGACTGGCGGTGCCCCCATCTCCACAAAAGGGCGATATGATCAGAGCCTCTTGAGAAAGCTGCAGCTAGGGAAAGAACTCTGTTCTGTGAGGAGCTGTCTTGAATCCAACCTGGCCTCAGTCACTATCATCCTCACTCTCTTCCTCCTGTGTCATGGAATCCTGTCCCTCCTCCCTGAGTCCTGCAAAGAAGTCATCTGTGCTCCAGGCTTTGCTGCTCAAGGCCCGCAGTGGTCCTCCTTTTTTCTTGCGCCGACGGTAGTCATTCACCTCCACAGCCCGCAGCTGGGCCAAGTCCCAAAACTTTATGTGTTGGTCATGACCACTGCTAGCCAGAAAGCGGCCACAATGGGAGAGTGCCAGCTCCTCCACAGGCTCCCCTGCGTGCTGGCCCACAGTGCCTATCACTCGATTGGGCAGGATGTTCACAGCCCTGAAAGAGAAAGAGGTGGCACTGGCTGGATGTGCCTGGCCCTCCTGTGTGACCTGGGGACTGCTGGCTTCTCTTACCTGATGATGCCATCGGTGGAGCCGGTACACAGCAGACTCTCAGTGATAGGAACCATGCAGTCAATCGACTCAGCTCTTAAAGCAAAACGGTCACTTGTTGCCCCAAATCCATTCCAGTTGAAGAGGTAGATAGTACCTTCGCTGGAGCCACAGGCCACTTTCTTCCCACACTGCAGGGACATGGGGAAAACTACTTTTGTGGAGCTTTTCAGACCAGGTCCCTTGACTCCCCATTCCCTCTGGAACCCCATCCCCAGATATACTTTCATGATGGTGACAGAGGTCAGGTCTCCAGACTGAGGCTCTGAAAGCACTTCTAACCGGTGTCGCCTGATGTTGAAGACGCCAAGGCAGCCGTCCCCACTGTAGAGACAGAGCCACAGGTCTGGCCAGAGGCCTCCAGGAAGGGAGACACTACACTTAGCACAGGAGCAGAGAGCTTTAAATTGTACCTGGCTGTCAGGAGCAGTTTCTTGGCCGGATCCAGAGCCATATCAGCAATGTACTCCTCATGTTGTCGCATATCCATTAAGGGGCCCTCCTTCCGCTGATCCCAGAGCCGGATACCACCTGTGTCATCCCCAGTGGCCATAATATTCTTATCCACCAGCAGCAGACTGTTGATGGGGGCACTAGAAATACAATACAGATCTTACAGCATTTTTCATCCTTACCCCTCACCTCAATGTCTGGTTAGTCCCCTTACCTATGAGCTTTGGAAATGCGTCTTTCTAGTCGGCCCTGTTCTACATCTAGCACATGGATGGCCTTGTCCTTGGAGACAGTAACAAGTTCTGGGGGAAAAGGGACCCGGGTCATGGTGCTGCTCACTGCTCCCTATTCAACACCACATTGCTGACTGCCTTCCCCAGACACTTACGCTGCCCATCTGCAGAGAAAACCACTGCTCGGCAAGACTTGAGGTGGTGACCTGAAGACCAGAGTTCCTTAGTTTCTCCTTCTTGGCAGGAATAGGAAAAGCTGAGGAGACAGAAGCGTGAATGACCCCAGATCCCACCTAGAACACTTGAGCATAGAGACCAAATTGCCAACTTCTACCCACTAGGAATTCCTATTTGCACACCACCAAGCTCAATTAGCTTATTCATTTTTCCACATTTTTGGTTTTGGGGGTTTTTTTTTGGTTTTTGGATCATACTTGGCAGCACTCGGGTTACTCCGGTCTCTACGCTCAAAATTGCTCCTGGCAGGCTCAGAGGACCATATGGGACGCCAGGATTCAAACCACTGTCCTTCTACATGTAAGGCAAACGCCCTACCTCTATGCTATCTCTCTGGACAGACCCTGTGGTGTTTTTAACCACAATAAGGTCCTAAGGTCCTAGCACTTTCCCATAGTGTTGAGGATCAAACCTGGGGTTCCCACATGGAAAGTATGTGTTCCATCCCTGAGACTTGCCCCTTTCACATTCTTCCCACTGAGGACCCCAGACCACAGAGCCATCAAGATCACTGCTATAAGCACAGCACCAAGGATTAAGGTCATGGCTACACGTGGACAATTTCCAAGACACTAAGTCGCCTTGGAGTGATAGTACGGTACAGCGGATAGGGCACTTGCCTTGCAGGGATCCAAACCAAGTCTGATTCTCAATAACCCTTATGTCCTTCACGCAATGCCAGGAGTGATACCTGAAGCAGAGCCAATAGTAACCCCTGGGCTTCCTTCTTAGTTCCACCACCCCAACCCACCCCCGCCAAAAAAAAGTAAGCCAATAAGCCATTCTCTCAGCCCTATCTGGGTACAGACAGACCTCTAAAGACAGCAATCAGGATCATTTAAATGAGTGTAGATATCACTGAGGTTTGAACTGGAGGCTTTGCACTTGCCCAGAAAACTTTAAGCCACTAAGCCATCTCCCAGTTCTTCACGGGGGATCAAAAACAGTCAAACTGTCTGAATACCTCGGCACAGGTGGTGGCTCTGGCGTTTGAACTCATAATCTTGTATTTCTTAGGCAAGAGCCTTAAGTAATTAAACCATCTCCAGATTACCCATATTCCACTTTCAATTTTAAAAGAACACGAATGGGGCCCGGAGAGATAGCATGGAGGTAGGGCATTTGCCTTGCATGTAGAAGGATAGTATTTTGAATCCCGGCATCCCATATGATTCCCCGAGCCTGCCAAGAGTGATTTCTGAGCGTAGAGCCAGGAGTAACCCCTGAGCGCTGCCGGGTGTGACTCAGAAACCAAAAATAGAAATAATATAAAGTATTTTAAATATTAAATTTTAATTTTCTTCATTCAATATACATTAATTAAAAATATATCTGCACAGGTGACTTTTGAGACCTCTCCCCACCATCCAAAGGAAAAAAAAATCATTGTCTGGCCTGGGATGTTGCTTAAAAGTCTTGAGTTTGGTGCCCAGCATGGGACCCTAAGCACAGCCAGGAACTTCCTAAGCACAGCCAGGTTTGGCCCTGATCACCCCTAAGCACCACATTGACTGTCTACCAGGGGTCCTCAAACAGGGGGCCAGTTCACTGTCCCTCAGCCCATTGGAGGGTCTGACTATAGTAAAAACAAAACTTATGAATGAATTCTTATGCACACTACATATATCTTATTTTGCAATGAAGAAACAAAACAGATACAAATACAATATGTGGCCCCCAGGCCATAGTTTGAGGACAGCCACGTCAAGTATTAGTGGAAGTGTCCCTAAGAGCTCCTGAAATGCTTAAGATACCCCCAAATAAATGTAATGGGGGCGACCTGGAATTATACTGATAATACAGGAGATAGGATATTTGCCTTGCTCGTCACTGACCTGGGTTGGATCCCTGGGTTGGTCTTCCCCAGAGGACTTAAGAGATCCACCTAGGGGCCGGACGGTGGCGCTAGGGGTAAGGTGCCTGCCTTGCCTGCGCTAGCCTAGGACGGACCTCGGTTCGATCCCCCGGCTCCCCCGGCGTCCCATATGGTCCCCCAAGAAGCCAGGAGCAACCTCTGAGCTCATAGCCAGGAGTAACCCCTGAGCGTCACAGGGTGTGGCCCAAAAACCAAAAAAAAAAAAAAAAAAGAGATCCACCTAGGGCAGAAGTAAGACCTGAACATCACTAGGTGTGGCCAAACTCGTCTCACAAAAAAAGTTTAAAAAAGAAAAAGGTCAAGGGTACCGATCACCTACCCTGCTCCATAATCATAAGTTAAAATTAATGGGGCCGGAGCGATAGCGCAGCGGCAGGGCGCGTTTGCCTGGCACGCGGCAGACACAGAAGGAAACTCGGTTCGATCCCAGGCATGCCATATGGTCCCCCAAGCCAGGAGTAATCCCTGAGCGTCACCGGGTGTGGCCCCAAATCAAAAAAAAAAAAAAAAAAAAAAGAACAAAATGCAAAATGGTCTGTGTTACTTTTCAGAACACTGTTTACCTCGCCCCAATCATGGCTCATTAGCGCTGCAATCAACATTTTATAAACTCAAGCCAGAGAGATAGCATGGAGGTAAGGCGTTTGTCTTGTGGTTCGAATCCCGGCACCCCATAATGTGTCCCGAGTCTGCCAGGAGTGATTTCTGAGCGTGGAACCAGGAGGAACCCCTGAGCGCTGGCGGGTGGGACCCAAAAACCAAAGAATAAATACTTATAGAAACTAAAAGCTGAGATTTGTATCCCAGTCAAAGTTTATTGTGGAATAGGGCCAAGAAGTTTCCGGAAGGTCAGAGACGAGCAGCTGCAGGTCAAGACTAGAAATCGTGAGAGGTCCTTAAGGCAAAGGCGCCAGGTGCCGGCCAGCTGTGTGTGTGTGTGTTGGGGGGGGGGGGGATCGGGCAGGAACACGACGACTGAGTCCAGCCAGCTGCGTCTCCCGGCGCCTTCCTCCACGCCCGCAGTGTCCGGGGAGCCCAGCGCCGCCCCCGCGCCCACCGCACTCACACGAACACATCCCCGTCCACGTCCCCGGCCGCGAGGAGGTCGCGCGCGGGGTGAAACGCCAGCCCGCTGGCAGGCGCTTCCAGCACGAGGTCTTCCGGGGTGTCCCGGATCCGGGGCGAGCTTTCCGTGAGCTCGGGGTCCCCCGTGTCGCTCCCATCCTCCGCGTGCTCCATGAACCGCCGGAGCGGAGCCCGAGTCGCGTTCCGTTGACGTTCGAACGCTCCGCGAACAGCGGGTTCCGCGGCGCAGCGGGGCCGGAAGTGACGCAAGAAAGGTCGCACCCGGAAGTGTCGGTTGTTAGCTGAGTGTCTGGAGAGGGCTTGGGGGGGCCATGTCTTCAAATCGGTGATTTTCCAGTCGCTGTGATATTTGTTTGGGGCCGGCTGCACTGTCAGTAGCCACCTTGGAAGTTTTACATCGAGTTAGGACCCACATTTATGTGTTTCCCCGATTCTGATCTATGGTGAGTACCAGAAATATTTAATTCCTTCTGCCACTTGGAGGATGGATTCCAATCATCTGTGGCTCGATGAACCCCAACTATCAACAACCCTGGACCAGGTTGGTCAGGAAGCTAAAAAAAAAAAAAAAAAAAAATACCCACACCTGAGAATCTGGCTTGGAAACAGCAGGGAGCCCTCACACTGCTTAAGCTGCTTAGCATCTTCGTGGCCAAAATCATGCTGTCCTGCCTCCTCCCAGTTTGGATCTTAGTTTGGATGGAGGCACTAGGCAGGTAAGCCAGCACTTCTCAAAGCAACTGACGTGTTGCCATAACCCAGTGCTTCTCAATTATTTTCTGTCATACCCCCCTAGGAAGAAAACATTTTTTACGCCCACCCGTGCGACTGTAAGTAGTATCTTTATTTAAAAAAAAACTTTAACCTGCAAAACAAAAATATATAAAATAATATCTAAAATAATTTGAAAAACTTTAACCTGCAAAACAAAAATATATAAAATAATTTGAGCTGATTTTTAATCAGAGGTGATGTCTGGATGAATGGCTACAATGAGCACGTTTTGCAATGCATAGCTTTTCGAAGCGGGGTTTGAAGCAGGACACAGCAACTCTCAGCTCCAGAGACATTCACACAGAGCTTAGCTTGTTATGACTGTTTGCCAAGGTCAAACGCGCCCACTATTTGAGAAGCACTGACATAACCAAAGGTTCCTCAAAGATGGGAGCAATTTTAATGGTACGTGGTCTTGTGGCTCAAATTTCACCCAGTTTAAAATTATGCCTCTGCTTGTTCTAATTCCCTTAATCTGTCCTCAGTTCCCTGACTTTTAGAGACCGGAAAACTCTGACAAAAATTATTTTGTCTGATCAGAGGGCCTTAGTTATTTATAGGGGTGCTTCAAAACACTTGAAAGGCCCTCCAAATACAAGAACTCAGAGCAACTAGCCTTGAAAGTGCCAGATCACAAGTTCAAACCCTTGGATTACATGCATTGAGTTCAATTCTGGCAGCTCTTTCCAAGATTCCTCTGACAGCATAAGTGATTTATAGCTACATAACAGATATATCTAAGTGCCATAAAATGGGGTCACACCCTTGCTAAGCACCACACCACCAACCCCCCCCCAAAAAAACAAGAGACCAAAGGGGCCAGAGTGATAGCACAGCGGTAGGGCATTTGTGTTGCATGCAGCCAACCCAGGAGACAGTGGGTCCATTTCCGGCATCATATGGTCCCCCAAGCCTGCCAGGGGTGACTCCTGAGCACAGAGCCAGGAGTAACCCATGAGCGCCACTGGGTGTGACCCAAAAATCCAAAAGAATGACCATGACATAAACAGAAAGTGTAACCTGGTGAGTAGCAATCCACAACTAGAGTATAAACCTGTGAACTCTGGCCAAATGTGTGAGCAGAACTTAATACAAATCCCAAGAAGCAGGACAGCAAAATCTAAAAATGTGTGAGCAGGGGCTAGAGTGATAGTATAGCATGTAAGGCGTTTGTCTTGCATATAGCCAACCCTGGTTCAATATCCAGCATCCCACCCATATGGTCATCAAAGCCCATTAGGAGTGATTCCTGAATACAGAGCCAGGAATAATCCCTGAGCAACATGTGTACCCAAAAGCAAACAAACAAAAAAACGAACATTACAGTACGTGCTCGCTTCGGCAGCACATATACTAAAATTGGAACGATACAGAGAAGATTAGCATGGCCCCTGCGCAAGGATGAAATGCAAATTCGTGAAGCGTTCCATATTTTTTTCTGATCTATATAATGACAAACCAAAGAATGACATATTTGAAAGTAAAAAAAAAAAGAAAAGAAAACGAACATTACACAAAGCCAAACATATGTGCAACCTTGATTGCTTCAAAGGAAATGAGAAAGTGAGCTCATGAGAAGTGAGTGATCCCTGAGCAGAGTAGGAATAAAGCACGAGTACCACCAGATGAGGCGCAAACACCAAAAATAAAACAAATAGAAAGGATGAGCCTTAGGATCTGACAGTCTATTAGGCTGACCCTAGTTTATAGGAGTTCTGATAGGCCTAAATGAACATGGCGATTGAATCAATCAACTGATTGATTCATCTGTCTATCTCTTACCCATCAGTAAGCTCATTCTTCCTTTTTCCCCAGGTACCACCCTCCTCACTAGTAAATATACTCTTGCAGTCTAGGAATCTAATTCTCAGGAAAGCACTGAGCTTTCTTTTTTTTGGTTTTTGGGTCACACCCGGCAGTGCTCAGGGGTTATTCCTGGCTCCAGGCTCAGAAATTGCTCCTGGCAGGCACGGGGGACCATATGGGACGCTGGGATTCGAACCGATGACCTCCTGCATGAAAGGCAAACGCCTTACCTCCATGCTATCTCTCCGGCCCCAGCACTGAGCTTTCTAAGTGTGAAAGCAGGCCTGACTGCATATAATCAGTATAACTGGTATCTCTCTTGATGCTTCAGAATAGAGAAGATAGCAAGTTAAATAAATTGTCTTTATTTACTTTATTTACTACTCCTGGAGATGTTCAGAGTTCCATTAGGGCCACTATCAGAAGTGCTAGGGGAAAGATGGCAATGTGAAATCAGGGATTGGCCCTAGGGCCTCACACTCAAGGCATGTACTTCACCACTTGTGTCCCAAGTTAACCAATTTTAATGGATCCAAATAATTACACAGTAAGAGTTTACAAACATTCACAAAAACAAAACAAAACAAAAAAACAACCACCTCTACTCTTCTGGAAACTGAAGAAAGAGTAATAGGACATACATCCTTGTTTGTAAATATTCTTTTTACAAGACACTGGAGATTAATATTTTGGTCTTTTGACCTCAACCCTGCAATGAGAGAAGAAAAGAGTCAAATCAATATACTAGGTGGTTCCCAACATTCCACAGAGCAATAATAATAAGGCTACTCACCCATCAGCTTCCATTTTCTTCCTCTTCTCAATGATCTGAAAAAATTCAGAAACATTTAGAGCTGGTAATTAATTGTATGGCCTTTTGAGACCCAAAATTGACCTCTTTCTTATTCCCATGGCCCACCAATTCTCCTCCCACCTCCTGCCCCACTCCACTCCACTCCACTCCACTCCACTCCATTGGTCAGTGTCTCCTCTCAGCCGAGCCAATATTATATGGCCTACTGAGGCCCAAAATTGACCTTTCCTATTCCCATGGCCCACCAATTCTTCCCCCACCTCCTACCTTCCACTCCACTCCATTCTACTCCATTCAGTGGGTCAATGTCTCCTCTCAGCCAAGGCCCTCCCATCTAAGAGGTAGATTCACTTACTGCACTAATCTTCTTCCACTGACGATCAAGTTCTGCCTTGTCATTTGTTTCCTTAAAGCGCCTAGTCTTTCGCCCTTCTGACATCTTGATGCCATACTGGAATGCAGCTCTGAGAAAAAAATTAGTTAGGGGAAGAAGGCATCAGATATTGTTTAGCAGTAACAAGTAGTTCCCAGGAACAAACTGCTTCCAGAGAGGGGACAATACTATGTAATCTGTTGTAGGTTTGTCTACTCCATCACCAGCCACCCCCCACCCCTCACTCCCAAGGTCATAGTAGCAACTCACTTGGGCAAAGCCTCTTTGTTGTTCATATATTCACTGTATTCCTCCTGGGTGTCAAAGTCCCAGCGGCCTAAAGGGCCCTTCTTGTTACCCTATTGCAGAACAAAATAGCAGATGGGGAAGGAAGAGACATCAATGATAATGAAAATCTAGCTGTCCTTGATTAAAGTCAGGGTCTAACACATTTATTCATAAGTCCTACCTAATAAATGCTTACTATGTACCTAATATGTGCTAGGCAATAGTCTAACCACAGGTGCTGGTGTAATGGTACAGTGGGTAGGGCATTTGCCTCGCTCATGGTCAGCTCAGGTTCAACTGATCCCAAGCACCCTATATGATCTGCTGAGCCCACCATGAGTGATCACCGAATATAGAGCCAGGAGCCATTAAACAAAAACAAAAAAGATTATAATCACTAAATATGTATCTTACACAACTATTCTAAAATCTCTATTAAGGGTCAGAACTATAATACAGTGGGTAAAGACAACATAGGTTCCATCCCTGGTGCCCAGAGCCACTCCAGGAGTGATCCTGGAACACAAAGCCAGAATAAGCCCTGAACACTGCAAGGTATGCTGTCTACCCAAAAAAACAAAAATAACTATATTAAGAAGGAACTATACGGGGCCAGCGAGGTGGCACTAGAGGTAAGGTGTCTGCCTTGCAAGCGCTAGCCAAGGAAGGACCACGGTTCGATCCCCTGGCATCCCATATGGTCCCCCAAGCCAGGGGCAATTTCTGAGCGCTTAGCCAGGAGTAACCCCTGAGCATCAAACGGGTGTGGCCTCAAAAAAAAACAAAAACAAAAACAAAAAAAAACAAAAACTATACTTTTCTTGGTTTTCCTGGTTGAGGAAACTAAGGCTTAAGCAGTAAATTAGCAAGGAGACCAGAGTGATAGTACATCAGGTAGGATGTTGCCTTGCATGCAGGTCAATCTGGGTTTGATCCTTAGCATCCCAAATGATCTGCCAAGCACCATCAAAAGTAATTTGAGTGCAGAGCCAGAAATGACCCCTGAACATTGCCATGTGTTAATCAAAAATAAAATGAGCAAGGCCACAAAAAATGGCAAAGCCGTGATAAAAACACTCTAAGACAGAATTAAATCATAATCCTAACATTTACAATAAACTGAGAACAAGGATAATGGAAATGGAACAGAATTTTGAAACAATTTTTGTTCTTTTGAGGCTAGAGTGATAGTATATAAGTGAGTGCTTTCCTTGTATGAAGCAAATTCAAGTTGGAGCTCCAGCACCATATACTGTCCCCTGAGCCCTGCCAGGAGTGATGTTTGAGCACAGAGCCAGGAGTAAGTCCTGACTTCTGCCAGGTGAGCCACAAATCTATTCTTCTATTTTGGTTTTTCTTTTTTTGAGATGTAAGAGGGAGGGTACTGGAGACTGAATCTAGGGCTCATACAAATGAAGCAGATACTCTACAACTAAGCCTCATCCCTCAATCATGTTTCTGTTTTTTTTGGGTAACACCTGGAGGTGTTTATAGCTTACTCCTGAATCTATATTCAGGGATCACTCCTAGAAGGTTCATAGGACCGTATAGGGTGCTGGGAATTGAACCCAGGCCTGCCACATGCAAGGAAAGCACCGCACCTGCTGTACAACAGCTCTAGCCACGTTTTTATTTTGAGAAAAATAAAAGAAAATTCAATCCTCAATAAAATAGTTATTTTGCTAAAGACTCAATTCTTCTGTCCTGCTGAAGGATAGAAATCAAAGTTTAGGGCCCGGAGAGATAGCACAGCGGTGTTTGCCTTGCAAGCAGCTGATCCAGGACCAAAGGTGGTTGGTTCAAATCCTGGTGTCCCATATGGTCCCCTGTGCCTGCCAGGAGCTATTTCTGAGCAAACAGCCAGGAGTAACCCCTGAGCACTGCCGTGTGTGCCCAAAAACAAACAAACAAACAAAAAAGAAATCAAAGTTTAGCACACAGTAGAAAATAAAATCTGGACTCACTTGATTTTGTGTGTCCCTCCCCCCCCTTGTTTTTTGCTTTGGGTCATACTTTGCAGTGGGCAGGGGTTACTCCTGGCTCTGTACTCAAGAATTATTCCTTGAAGTGCTTGGGAGGCCATATATGATGCTGAGGATCAAACCTGAGTAGCATGTTGATCAAACATGCAAGCCGAATACCCTACCCACTGTACTATCTCTCAGGTCTCTTGTGCACTATTCTTCAGGTAGGACTGTTTACTTGGTTCTCTACTCCTATGCACATTAACAGTTGTACCTTTTGGGCAGCATACAAAGCATTCTCAGCCCTGAGGAGGGCTAGAAACTGAGCCCAAGGCTTCATACATATGGCACATGTACTCTAGTCACTGAGCTGTATGCCCAGCATTGGGCAGTCTCTTAAAAAAAAAAAAATTAATCCGGGGCCAAAGAGATAGCACAGCAGTAAGATGTTTGCCTTGCAAGTGGCCAACACTGGACAGACCCTGGATCGAATTCCAGTATCCTTTATGGTCCCCCGAGCCTGCCAGGAACAACTTCTGAGCAGAGCCAGGGGTGACCCAAAAACCAAAAAAAATAAAAAAATAAAAAAATAATCCATTCTGTCCCCACAATGTTTCTGTTCCCTTTGCAGCTGAGGCAGAGGAGGCCTAGTAAGTGAAACACACATTAGAAGAGCAAATAAGGGATATGTATTAAAGAGTAGATTCCCAATCCATCCTCCAGCTCCAACCTGGTCCATTTTGCTGTAATCCACTTCCTCATCACTGTCCACAGCCATGTCATCCATTCTAAAAAATAAAAAGCAACAACAGGTAAACACAATATACCCACACATTTTGTGCATATGTTACTTAAGATGCAATACCCCTAGATAGAAACCACCCAGATAGTTTTTGCATTTAAAACTAATAAAACAATCCTCATGTGTAAAGTGTCTCTGGGGCCAAGCAAATCAAATTTCTACCTTATCACCCAGCTTTTTCTCAAATCACCCCAAGTTTCCTTCTTTTTGAATATTTGGGCCGCACCAGGTGGTGCTAAGGACTGATTTCTAGCTGTATTCATGAATTAGGAGTTAGGGCAACAATGAGATGCTGGGGATTGGACCCAGGTCAGCTGCATGCAAGCTATCTATTGTACTATTGCTACCATCACCCCACCGCCCCATAGCCTCCTTTTTTAAAAGGATCCCACATACGTGGCTGGGTAGCATTCAGCATAACTGTTGGACATCCCAAAGAAATCTCCAAGCTGCTTCTTGTCCTCTGGCTTCTTCAGCTTAAGCTATGTTAAAGAAATTTAATTGTATCTCTTACAAAAAAAACTTCAAGCAAGTAAGGCCAACACCTAAAATTCCTCACAGAAAAACTCTTCAGGTAGGACTGCAAACCTCTTAGAAAAGGCATCAGGTTGGGGCCGGGTAGGTGGCGCTGGAGGTAAGGTGTCTGCCTTGCAAGCGCTAGCCAAGGAAGGACCGAGGTTCGATCCCCCGGCGTCCCATATGGTCCTCCCAAGCCAGGGGCGATTTCTGAGCACATAGCCAGGAGTAACCCCTGAGCGTCAAACGGGTGTGGCCCAAAAACCAAAAAAAAAAAAAAAAAAAAAAGAAAAGGCATCAGGGGCCAGAGTGGTAGCACAGCAGTAGGGCATTTGCTTTGCATGCTGCTACCCAGGATGGTCCTGGGTTCGATCCCTGGTGTCCCATATGGTTCCCCAAGCCAGGAGCAAATTCTGAGCACAGAGCAGGAGTAACCCCTGGGTGTCACCGACTGTGGCCCCAAAACAAAACAAAGAAGGGGCATCAAATTCAGCAGAAGGAAAAAGTGGGATGGCCAGGAGGTGAAGAGTGGGAAATGGGGAGGTGGAACTGTTCTGTGGAACACAGTACATAAAAGGATATGATTCGGTGCCTTCCCAGCCAGTGGACCCAGAAAACTTTTCATTGATGGACTTGATTAAATCCTTGGCAGATCCAGGCCCTAAAGGAAAAATTCTATTCAGGCTTTTAAACTAAAAACTCACAATCGCTTCCCATCAACATGTTTTCAACCTCTGGCATTCATCACCTTTTCTTGCAGTTCTGGGTGGGATCAAATCCAGTCTCACACATGCAAGCCAAGCACTCTAGTTCTGACCCATGTGCCCGGTCCCTTCGTTACATTTTTTAAAGCAACCAAACCTTTTTTAGATCACAGAATTTTCATCACATTTTAACTAATAATGACTTACTCTGGCTGAAATGGAGTAGGGTGTCCAAACCATGTTTTAAAATTGCTTCCTGCCCTCAGAACCCTACTGCTAGAGGAATTCTATGTAAGAGACCAAATATGATCGATTCTGCACAGGACCTTGGAGGGAACACCAGACTCATAGTTTCGTCTATCCTGTAAAGTAAGATTTGGATTTTCTGAGAACTTAGGTGCCAAACTGCCAATGCTGAGGTCAGACCGGAGAAATGTAGGACAAGAATCAATGGATGGATATAATACACCTTTTTGGGCACAATCCACTGTTGATGTAATAGTAATTGGACTTGGATATGCCCCCTATAATAGGCAACAGTTTGGGGGTATAGCACCTTCTTCCACCCCTTCACCTTCCCCTCCCCTCTCTCTTGAACCTGGCCCTCTCTGGCTGGTGAATTACTACCTCTATCTCTTGGGGAAACACCACCACCACCCCTGCACCTGCAGACTTCAGAATGAGACTGGAATAAAAGATACTTAGTCTCTATCTTTCTCTCCTGGGCAGCCGAGATGAGGTCCCAGGTGACTACTTTTTGGCTCCCTGGGTGGTGACCTCACCCCACCCGGCAGTCGGGTCCCCTGGCCCTTGCAGCCTTGCAGCTCTGCTGCTCTTGCAGCCTTTACACCCACCTTTGTCAACATCCATGGGCTAGAAAGAAAAAGAAACTTAGATGAGTGTCACCATGAAGGACTCCATTCATCCCTCCCCCAGACTGAATTAATTCCCTACCCACCATTCCCAGGATGGTTCCTACACTAAATTAATTGCCCCCAGTTGCTGCTGTGGAGCCTTGAGTTGTTTACATAGTGGAGAGAACTTGAACCTGCCTGGGCCAGCAAAGACAGGTGCTCAGGTACCTGATACCAAGGGCCCACATATCACCTCATCATCCACTTTTGGCTTTTCAAAGTAGCTATGTCTCTTCTTTTCCTCCTCTCTCTCACGGTCTCGCTCCCGTTCTCGCTCCCGCTCTCGTTCTCGCTCCCGCTCTCTGTCACGATCTCTGTCCCTTTCACGATCACGTTCCCGTTCTCGATATCTCTCCCGCTCTTTGTCCCGTGGTGTCTTGGTTGTGGAAGGTACGTAGTCTCCAATGTCTTCAAATATACTAGGCAAATAGCAATTAGATGTCAAACTCATAAATCCCTATTTTCCTTGGCCACTTCTCTAGATTCTCCTATCAGGCCTTCCCCAGATACAAAGGACAAGAAACAGAGGCTGATCCCCACCATCTCGAGTCAGTCAGTGGGGTTGGGTACATACTTCATGTCAGCCTCGGGAGGTTTCTTCTCTTCCAGCTTCCCTAAAACATTTTAAAAAGGGGGAGAAAAACACTTCTGAATTAATCACACTAAAGAGTTACAGCATTTGCTTTGAATGCAGCTGACACTGGTTCAACCCCCAGAACCATAGTCTTCAGAATACCACCAGGTATTGCACCGCCCACCATCCAAAAAAAAAAAAAATGGGGCCAGAGAGATAGCACAGCAGTAGGGCATTTGCCTTGCACGCAGCTGATCCAGGATGGACCTCGATTCGATCCCCAGCATCCCATAAGGTCCCCAAAGCCAGAAGCGATTTCTGAGCACATAGCCAGGAATAATCCCTGAGCGTCACCGGGTATGGCCCAAAAACCAAAAAAAAAAAAAAAAGGGGGCCGGGAAGGTGGCGCTAGAGATAAGGTGTCTGCCTTGTAAGCGCTAGCCAAGGAACGGACCACGGTTCGATCCCCCGGCGTCCCATATGGTCCCCCCAAGCCAGGGGCAATTTCTGAGCACTTAGCCAGGAGTAACCCCTGAGCGTCAAACGGGTGTGGCCCAAAAACCAAAAAAAAAAAAAAAAATTAAATAAATAAAAAAATAAAAAATAAAAACAGGGCTGGAGGAAAGTCAGCATATAGTTGAGCAGGGTTTGATTCCCAGAACCCCACCATATAGTCCCTTGAACACCACCATTCTTGAGGACAGAGCCAAGAGCATTATGGAGTATGTCCCAATTCCCCCCACACCAAAACAAAAACAAAAACAAGGGGGCCGGAGAGATAGCATGGAGGTAGGGCATTTGCCTAACATGCAGAAGGACAGTGGTTCGAATCCCAGCATCCCATATGGTCCCCTGTGCCTGTCAGCAGCAGTTTCTGACATAGAGCCAGGAGGAACCCAAGCGCTGCCAGGTGTGACCCAAAAATCAAATAAAAACTAAAAAATACAAAAATATGGGCCGGAGGGGCCGGGAAGGTGGTGCTAGAGGTAAGGTGTCTGCCTTGCAAGCGCTAGCGTAGGACGGACCATGGTTCGATCCCCCGGCATCCCATATGGTCCCCCCAAGCCAGGAGCGATTTCTGAGCTCATAGCCAGGAGTAACCCCTGAGCGTCAAACGGGTATGGCCCAAAGACAAAAAAAACAACAACAACAAAAAAAAAAAACACGGGCCAGAGCAATAGCACAGCAGTAGGGCATTTGCCTTGTGCACCACTGACCCAAAATGGACCCAGATTCAATCCCCAGCACCCTATATGGTTCCCTAAATCTGCCAGGAGCAATTTCTGAGTGCAGAGTCAGGAGTAACACCTGAGTGCCACCAGGTATGTCCCCCCAAAGTAACAAAAATCACATTAAATTTATTATATTCTCTCCTGTTCTCCTGCTATAAATGCCTTTTAATTTAGTTGTTTAGTTTTTGGAAGGGGAGTACTCAGGGGTTACCCTTGGCTCTGCACTAAGCAATCATTCCTACTGACTCCTGGAGGAACATATAGTATGACAGAGATCAAACCCAGGTCAGCCGCATGCAAGGCAAGCGAATTACCCTCATAACTTTCTCTCCACCCCAATTCAATTTTATTTTATGGGCAACACATGGGGGTGCTCTGGGCTATTGGTGCTCTGGGATGATTCAGAGCCAAGGATCAAAGCCTGGACTTCTGTAGACAAAGCACAATCTTATCTATTGAGCTCTCTTTTTTATGTATCTAGTTACGGTGGGGAAACTTGGGGCCACATTTAAATGTGCTTGGGGGCTATTCCCAGCCCCTATACTCTGGAGTCACTTCCAGAGTGGGAAACTAAGCAATGTGGGATCAAACCAAGGTCTACTACATGCAAGATAAGCACTTTAACTCTCTCCTACTCCATACATGCCTGTTTTAAACCTTTTTGCTTAGGAAATAAGACAATGAAAGTGACTCATTCCCTCCTCAAAAATGAACCCACTGCTTCCTAACAAGTCAAGCGAAGAGCCTGGATGCCATCTCCTTGCCAAAGTTCCACTATTTCTAATTTTCTCTGCTCCCTAGAAAGAAGCCTTCTTATATAATACAGAAAGAAGACTCCAAAAGACCTCAGGTCCACCCTAAAATGCCAGTCTAGGAACAAGGTTTCTCTCCTTAGCCTTCCATAGTACCTTTATCTTTCTTCTTGAGCTTCTTGTTACGAGTGCCCTGCCTCAAGTAGGAGAGGATTTGTGTGAGCTTGCTGATGACAATGTCATTTGTTGTCAGTGTGGTCTGGGCCTGAAAAACCAATAAAACAATAATGTTAGCCTTGAAAACCCCAAGAAACAAAATGTTAGTCTAAAGAAAAGAAATCACCATTTATTCATTCACTCAATCACTTAACAATTAAAGAATGAGTTCCAATTTACTAGACAAGATAGAAAGAAGTATTATGGAAGGACATTGAGACAAATGAAGACTTTAAGATACAAGAGTAAATCTACAGAATTGAAGGAAGCCAGGATAATGAAGAAAAGAGTAAAGTGGCTGCAAAGACCAAATGGTACAATGATTCCTAAGTCACAAAAAAGATGCTGGCTTTAGGGCCAGGGAGATATCCCCAAGAGCTGAGAGTACATGGTTTGCATGCAAGTGCCCTGGGTTTGATCCTTAGCACTATTGGTTTCCAGAACAATGTCCTGGAATACTAAATAAGCACTACTGAGTATGGCCTGAAATTAAAAACAAGGGGCCAGAGAGATAGCACAGCAGTGGGGCATGAACCTGGTTGGATTCCTGGCATCCTATATGGTCCCCCAGCCTGCCAGGGGAGATTTCTAAGTACAAAGCCAGGAATAACCCCTGAGAGCTGCCGGGTGTGACCCCAAAACTTAAAAAAAAAAATTAAAACAACAATCTTGGGCGGAAGCAGCAGCACAATGGTAGGGTGCTTGCCTGCAGGTGGCTGACCCAGACAGACCTCGGTTCAATCTCCAGCATCCCATATGGTCCCCCAAGCCAGGAGCAATTTCTGAGCACATAGCCAGGAGTAACCTCTGAACATCACAGGGTGTGGCCCAAAAACAAACAAAAAAATCTTGGCATAGAGTTTATGGTCCCCTGAGCAACTCCAGGAATGATTCCTAAGCACAGAACCAGGAGTAAGCCCTGAGCATCACCGGCTGTGGCTCAAAAACAAAAAAAAAGGTCAGAAAGTGTATCCTGAAATGAGTGCTCAATCAAGTATAAAACTTACTTATAACGAAGAGCACACAGAGAGATGGGAGAATTAATGACTAAAGAGTATGAGGGTTCAGATCACAGGTCAACCCTGGTTCAATCCCAGGAACTTCATGGCACCCCAAATTTCATGTCTCTATTTCTGGAGACCACCAGCACTGCTGGTAGGTGGCCCTGGTTACTTCCTGCATTGCAAGGCCTAAGCAGTGTTCCTTCCTTGCAGTGAATGCCAGTCAAATCATGCCTTCTGAATGCCAGTCAGGCCTCCAGAGCACTACTTAGTAATGCTCAAAAAGAAAAAAAAAAAGTGTGACAGGATGTGGCTCTCTTGTATAGATGAGGTTCAGAGTTCCACTCCAGGCACCAGAAGGTCCCCCTGAGACTGCCAGGAATAATTTCTTTTTTTTTTTTTTTTTTTTTTTTTTTTGGTTTTTGGGTCACACCTGGCAGTGCTCAGGGGTTACTCCTGGCTGTCTGCTCAGAAATAGCTCCTGGCAGGCACGGGGGACCATATGGGACACCAGGATTAGAACCAACCACCTTTGGTCCTGGATCGGCTGCTTGCAAGGCAAACGCCGCTGTGCTATCTCTCCGGGCCCAGGAATAATTTCTAAGCACAGAGTCAGGAATAATCCCTGAGGCACAGCCAATGTGACCCATAAACCAAAATAAATTAAATAATTAAAAATATATTGAAAGAGGGGCTATCACAGCAGTAGGGCATTTGCCTTGCATGCTGCTGACCCAGGAGGGACCTGGTTAGATTCCCAGTGATCCCCAAGCCTGCCAGGGGCGATCTCTGAATGCAGAATCCAGGAGAGACCCTTGAGCGCTGCTGCATGTGGCCCAAAACCAATCAACCAATAATTAAAATTTAAAAAAATGTATTGAAAGAAAACCTGATTGGAAGTAAGGAAACTAGGAGACTCCTTTAAAATGTTTTACCAGGACTGGAGAGAAACACAGCAGCAGGATGTTTGCCTTGCATGCAGCTGACCTGGGAAGGACCTGATTTGATTCCTGGCACCCATATGGTCCCTAGCCTGCCAGGGGCGAATCCTAAGTGTAGAGCAAGGAGTGACTCCAGAAAGCCACTGGGTGTGGCCCAACAACCAATCAATCAAGTTTAAAATAAATAAATAAATAACCTGTTTTACCTAGAGATACATCAGGTAAGGCACTTGCCTTGAATATGCTAACACAGATTTGATCCTGGAATTCCATATGGACCTCCAAGCCCATCAGAAATGATTCCTAAGTGTAGATCCAGGAGTAATTCTGGAGTAGCGGCAGTGAAGACACTGCCCCCCCCAACAAACTAAATAAATTAATAATAATAAAAATTTGGGGGGGGGCCGGAGATATAGCATGGAGGTAAGGCATTTGCCTTTCATGCAGGTCATCAATTCGAATCCGGCTTCCCATATGGTCCTCTGTGCCTGCCAGGAGCAATTTCTGAGCATAGAGCCAGGAGTTTCCCCTGAGCACTGCTGGGTGTGACCCAAAAACCACAAAAAAAAAATAAATAAATAAATTTTTTTTTTCACTGAGCTGGATAGGGAGATGGTTCTGTAGGCTGTAGATCATGTTTTGCATGTTTAGGCCCAAGTTCAATTTCCAGCACTCTCCCAAGTACTGAGTTGGGAGTATCATGAGGATGCCACAAAAATAAATTAATTAATTAAATATCAACAAAAGCTGTAGCAAGGGGGCCAGAGTGGTGGCACAGGTGGTAGGGCATTTGCCTTGCACGCACTAACCTAGGACAGACTGCGATTTGATCCGCTGGCATCCCATATGGTCCCTAAGCCAGGAGGGATTTCTTTTTTTTTTTTGGTTTTTCGGGCCACACCCGTTTGATGCTCAGGGGTTACTCCTGGCTATGGGCTCAGAAATCGCCCCTGGCTTGGGGAGACCATATGGGACGCCGGGAATTGAACTGTGGTCCATCCTATGCTAGTGCTTGCAAGGCAAACACCTTACCTCTAGAACCACCTTCCCGGCCCCTTATTGTGTGTGTGTGTGTGTGTGTGGTTTTTGGATCACACCCGGCAGTGCTCAGGGGTTATTCCTGGCTCCAGGCTCAGAAATTGCTCCAGGCAGGCACGGGGGACCATATGGGACACCGGGATTCGAACCAATGACCTCCTGCATGAAAGGCAAACGCCTTACCTCCATGCTATCTCTTTGGTCCCAGGAGGGATTTCTAAGCCAGGAGTAACCCTAGAGCATCACCAGGTGTGGCCCAAAAACCAAAAAAAAAAAAAAACTGTGGGGCTGGAGATATAGCATGGAGGTAAGACATTTGCCTTGCATGCAGAAGGACGGCGGTTCAAATCCCGGTATCCCATATGGTCTCGTTCCCCCCTCCACCACCGCCACCGAGCCTGTCAGGAGCAATTTCAGGAGTAACCCCTGAGCGCTGCCGGGTGTGACCCAAAAACCAAAAAAAAAAAAAAAAAAACAAGCTGCAGCAAGGGCTAGGATTGTAGCCCAGTGGTAGAGCTCTTGCCTTACAGGTGTAAAGCATACATCCCAAATACTCCCATAAAGTAAAAAAAAAAAGACATGACGGGCCCGGAGAGATAGCACAGCGGCGTTTGCCTTGCAAGCAGCCGATCCAGGACCAAAGGTGGTTGGTTCGAATCCCAGTGTCCCATATGGTCCCCCGTGCCTGCCAGGAGCTATTTCTGAGCAGACAGCCAGGAGTAACCCCTGAGCATCGCCGGGTGTGGCCCAAAAAACAAAAAAAACAAAACAAAACAAAAAAAAGACATGATTAGTAATAAGCTAACAAGAAACAATGGCTTAGAATGGAAAGCTATTAATGTAATTGGAATGAAGTGAATGAACGGTGTAACTCAGAAGGTAAGAAATAGACAGTACTTGGGAGATGAGAGTCAGGGTAGAATCACAGCTGAGGCTTGTGAGACTCTCAGGACTGCAATGACTCACCTCCATGGTGGGGCAATCAGCCTTGCTTCGGATAAGAGTGGTGGGGATATCTGTGTCTGCATACTCATCATCTAGGTCCACCACATAAGCCATGCGGCCCGGCAGGAACAGCTCATTCCTCTCATAGGCTTTGCTCTTAAAGAGCATTCGGTAAACATTACGGCCTGTACAAAGAGCAAAGAACAAGGCCTGATGAGAACCTTCCAGGATAACAGTGCTTTTGACTAAACAACTACCCAGAAAGTGAAATGCAGTGCATGCTATGCTTTATTTAGGTTTAACATCCCTATGAAGTGGGAGTTATTTTTTCTGTTAATTGATTAAAAAAACAGTTAAATTATTTACTCAAAATTATATAACTACCAAGTGATACAACAAATGGGACTAGGCAAACTAACTCAAAAGCCTGAACTCTGATCCACTCTTCTACAATGACCTCTCAAAGGTATAATCAAGCTTCAATTGACTATAATAGATTTACTATGTACTATAATCTTGGTAATAAAAAAATTACAAGTTCAATATAAAATTCATATTAACTATATTGTCTCCCAATAATCCCATAAGATACTTTGCATTTTGTTTTAGTTTTAGTTTTAATGTCACACCCAATGATGCTCAGGAGTTACTCATGGCAGTGCTTTGGGGACCAAATGGGATGCCAGGAATCAAACCTGTATTGGACACATGCAAGGCAGTAGTACCCTACCCATTGTACCATCTCTTCGTCTTTTTTTTTTTTTTTTTTTTTTGGTTTTGGGTCACACCCGGCAGCGCTCAGGGGTTGGCTACTCTTGGCTCTTTGATCAGAAATCGCTCCTGGCAGGCTTGGGGACCACATGGGATGCTGGGATTCAAACCATTATCCATCCTGGATTTGGCAGAGTGCAAGGCAAATGCCCTACTGCTGTGCTCTCTCTCTAGCCCCATTAACCCTATTTTTGAAAATAGACAGACATGTCCTAAGAAGTGTAAGATTCTAAAATCACATGCCTAATATGATTTAATCTTCAAATATAGGCCTCTTAGAACAGTAGATTCTGAATTTGTAATCCCTAACTGTACTCATTTTAATGCACAGGCTCCAATCTGCAAGAATTTCCAACAGAACTGAGGAGACATTGAAAACAATGTAATGAAGTCCATGTTCTGAATTCTAGTTAAGTATTTTATAAAAACAGCAGATAAGGGGAAAAAAGGGAAAGAAGATTGAAGTAAAGAAGTATTATCTGGGCCCGGAGAGATAGCACAGCGGTGTTTGCCTTGCAAGCAGCCGATCCAGGACCTAAGGTGGTTGGTTCGAATCCCGGTGTCCCATATGGTCCCCTGTGCCTGCCAGGAGCTATTTCTGAGCAGACAGCCAGGAGTAACCCCTGATCACCGCCGGGTGTGGCCCAAAAACCAAAAAAAAAAAAAAAAAAAAAAAAAAAAGAAGTATTATCATGGGCCCGGAGAGAGAGCACAGCGGCATTTGCCTTGCAAGCAGCCGATCCAGGACCAAAGGTGGTTGGTTCGAATCCCGGTGTTCCACATGGTCCCCCGTGCCTGCCAGGAGCTATTTCTGAGCAGACAGCCAGGAGTAACCCCTGAGCACTGCTGGGTGTGGCCCAAAAACAAAAACAAAAACAAACAAAAAAAAAAGAAGTATTATCATGGGAGCCGGAGCAATAGCACAGCAGTAAAACATTTGCCTTGCATGCTGCCAACACAGGACAGACCCTGGTTCAAATTACAGCATCCTATGGTCCCCCAGGCCTGCCAGGAGCAGCTTCTGAGCGCAGATCCAGGAGTAACCCCGAATACCACCAGGTGTGACCCCCCCTCCCAGAAAAAAAAGCCAGAACATTAAATTCCCTACAATTTGACTACAATACACGGCCATTACTGTAGAAAATACACTTACCTAAACGTGTTTTAAATTCAATTTTGTTCTCAGGATCTTCATCTTTCCTGAGAGGATTAAAAAACAACACAACTAAGTTTAGTCTTATTCTTTTTTATTTATTTTTGGGGTTTTGGGCCACACCCAGGGATGCTCAGGGGGTACTCCTGGCTATGCGCTCAAAAATCGCCCCTGGCTGGGGGGACCATACAGGAGCCTGGGGATCGAACCGAGTTCTGTCCTTGGTTAGCGCGTGCAAGGCAAGCATCCTACAGCTTGCACCACCACTCACCACTTAGGCCCCAGGGACTATTCTTTTTTTTTTTTTTTTTTTTTTTTTTTTTTTTTTTTTTGTGGTGGGGGGTTTGGGCCACACCTGGTAGTACTCAGGGGTTACTCCTGGCTCTGTGCTCAGAAATCACTCCTGGCAGGCTCAGGGGACCATATGGATGCCAATTACCATCTGTCCTGTATGGCTTCATGCAAGGCAAATACCATACCTGGGGCTCTGGCCCCAGGGGCTAACTTCTTTTTTTGTTTTTGTTTTTGGGCCACACCCGGCAGTGCTCAGGGGTTTCTCCTGGCTGTTTGCTCAAAAATAGCTCCTGGCAGGCACGGGGGACCATATGGGACATCGTACCAACCACCTTTGGTCCTGGATCTGTGCTATCTCTCCGGGCCCTGGGGGGGGGGGGGGTTAACTTCTTAATTCTCCAGCTCTCCCAGACATTGACCTACTTGGTTTCCTTCTGAGGCTTTTCCATTAGTTCTTCCTCTTCTTTCTCCTTGCTGGCAATCTCAGCTCGTACCTAATAGGAAAGCATGTAGGGTTTACACATTTATGTATCTGTTGTCTTTTTGGTTTTTATTTCTTTTTTGGTGAGGGGGTGGTTTGGGGTCATATTTGGCGGTGCTCCTGGCTTTTGACTGGACCATGCACTGTACCAGAGATATGATCGAAGTCACAGCAAGTGCCTTGCTTACCTCCTGTACTATCTGGTCCCATAACTGTTACATTTTGGGGCCCCTGAGCAATGCTCAGGGGCTACTCGTAGCTGAGTACTCAAGGAACTAAGTAGTGTTAGGTATTGAATATGAAAAGCATGTGGTACGATGCTGATATCTCCCTGATTTACAACAGGTTTAATCTATTCACCTAATATGTATATTTACTAAGCCACCACCTAAACATCACCTGTCATATTAACAGGAACTAACAGCACAATACTAAATAATATAACAAACTTCTGAACACCCTAATGGAGTTTAAAGCAGGAGACAGATAAATTAAGCCATTTATAATTACAGCAGGAGCAGAGGAGATGGCTCAAGAGGTTGGATTGCAGGTCTTGCATGTAGAGCCTGTGATTCCACCCCTAGCACAGCCTAGTCATCCAACACCATCCCAGTAGCAACACCTAGCACTGCTGAGTGTCACCAAAAAACAAAGAAAATAATATGCAGTGAGAACCTGTATTTGATTCCCGACAACACATGGAAACAAAAACAAATAAACTTCAAGATAAAATGGTTGTATGTGAATGGCTATGAATAGAAGAGTTTTGTATAGATCTACAAAGTGAAAAGTGGGAAGTGATCATGCTGATCTCCCCAAGAAAATAAAATTAAGGTTGAGACATGAAGAATGAATAGTAGTCAATCCTACAGAGGGTACACCAATAACCTTTATTTTTTTTGTTTTGTTTTGTTTTTTTGGGGGGCCACACCTGGCAATGCTTAGGAGTTACTACTGACTCTACATTCAAGAATCATTCCTAGCAGTATCCAGAGAATCATATGATATGCAAGAGATAGAACCTAGGTAGCCAAGTGAAAAATGAAAAAGATCCACCTTTTGAAGGAGGGCAAAATCCAAGCCTTTCACCAAATGGGTGTGTTCCATGTCACCACCCAAGAATTTGGACTCCTGGATCAACTGTCTTCTTTTCTCAGCAGCTGATTTGTCCCTGCATATGAAAGGGATCACATTAAAATAGTCCTTTCTGGATGTCAAACTGGGACACTGGGAGAAACACTCCCCAGACCACTTGGGACTCACGCCTCAGCAGTAGGGCCCACAGCCCTGTAATTTGCTGTGGTGCTGATGAGCTCAGTTTCCTCATAATCTTTGTTCACTCCATCTCTCCGTTCCTTGGCCCGGTCCCGGTACTTCTCTGCTAGCTCTCTCTCTCTCTCAATTTCTTGCTGACGGAGCTTTGCATAATAACTGTAATCAGAGAAATGAAAATGAGTGGCTATCCCAACTGTTCACAACTGTGCAACTTCACACAACTCAGATGGTGAGTACTCAAAAGACCTGACAGAATCTTTTTTTTTTTTTTTTTTGGTTTTTGGGCCACACCCGGCAGTGATCAGGGGTTACTCCTGGCTGTCTGCTCAGAAATAGCTCCTGGCAGGCACGGGGGACCATATGGGACACCGGGATTTGAACCAACCACCTTAGGTCCTGGATTGGCTGCTTGCAAGGCAAATGCCGCTGTGCTATCTCTCCGGGCCCGACCTGACAGAATCTTGAGCCTCTACACTGAAAGAACTACGAGATATTCCAGCTCACAGATATGCTGTTCCACTGCTACCTAGGATACTCCATCTGTGACTTATTCCTGGATATTTGCTCAGGGATCATTCCTCATGATGCTTGGGGAACCATATGCAGTGCCAGGTCACTGAACAGGGTAAGCCAAATGCAACACAAGTATCCTAACTCCTATATTATCTCTCTGGTCCAATTTCAGAACTTTTTTTTTATTTTGTTTTTTGGGCCATACCTATGACGCTCAGAACTTTTTAATACCACTTAACATGCACGACATTATTGAAGTATAAATTTTGGTAGCCTAAGTTAACTCCTATAGCTATTAAGAAATTAAGAATTTGGATCCAAAGAGATAGCATGAAGGTAAGGTGTTTGCCTTGTATGCAGAAGGTCGGTTTCGAATTCCGGCCTCCCATATGGTCCCCTGAGCCTGCCAGGAGCAATTTCTGAGCATAGAGCCAGGAGTAACCCCTGAGCACTCCCGGGTGTGACCCCAAAACAAAACAAACAAAAAAAAATCATAAATTTTTAAAATTTGTATTACTTTACAAAGTTAATCAGGAAATAAATCATTCCTGGGCCATAGAGGTGGCACAGTGGTAGGGCATTTGCCTTATATGCAGCTGACCTAGGATGGACAGCAGTTCAATCCCCTGGCATCCCATATGGGACAATTTCTGAGCACATAGCCAGTAGTAACTCCCGAGCATCACCAAGTGTGGCCAAAAAAAAAAAAAAAACCATTACTTGCTAGTCCACACACGAGAAGTAAAAAGTAATGTACAAAGTTCAGAGAGTTTAGCATCATATAAAGATCGTATTTAATAGAATTCAAAATGGGACCAGAATGGTGGTGCAAGCTATAGGGCGTTTGCCTTCCAAGCGCTTACCTAGGATGGTTGATCCCCCGGCATTCTGTATGGTCCCTTAAGCCAGGAGCAATTTCTGAGCACATAGCTATAAATAACCCCTGAGCGTCACCAGATGTGGCCCAAAAAGCAAAACAAAAAAACAAATAGAATCCAAAATTTCTTTCTTTCTTTCTTTTTTTTTTTTTGTTTTTTGGGCCACACCCTTTTGATGCTCAGGGTTTACTCCTGGCTAAGCGCTCAGAAATTGCCCCTGGCTTGGGGGGACCATATGGGACGCCGGGGGATCAAACTGCAGTCGCGATCTTTCCTTGGCTAGTGCTTGCAAGGCAGACACCTTACCTCTAGCGCCACCTCGCCGGCCCCAGAATCCAAAATTTCTTAAGTAATTATAATGTGTCAGGCAATAATGCCTAACATGTACAATCAGTTTATCCTCATGACAGCTAGAGAGATAGCATGGAGGTAAGGCATTTGCAGAAGGTCAGTGTTTGAATACCTGAGCGCTGCCAGGTGTGACACCCCCCCAAAAAAAGAGTCCTCTACTTCCACTCTACTACATATATATATACATGTACACACACACACACACATACACACACACACATACACACACACACACACACTTTCCCCTGAAAAATAAAAGTATCATTTAAAAAATAAAGAAAACCTTGCCTATGACCTGTCTCATCCAACAAAATTCATCTTAAAACCTAACATTCTTCCATTCTTATTTCACCTTTTCTTTTTTCTCCTCCTTGCAGCTGGATCTTCATCCTCATTATACTCCCTTGGCATCCTAGAAAAGAAAGAAATTTACTATTAATAAAATATTGTCAGACCCTTAACCCCAAAGGGAATGGCTTTGAGACAAAAGAAAGAACTAAACAGAGTTTTAATCATCAGAGACCCATGTCAGTTTTTGTATATAAGTGGCTCTGACCTTAGAAATATCACAACTACCTTAGGACAATTTAAAAAATTCCCAGGGTCAGGGCCGGAGAGATAGCATGGAGGTAAAGTGTTTGCCTTGCATGCAGAAGGTCGGTGGTTCAAATCCCGGCAACCCCTATGGTCCCCCGAGCCTGCCAGGAGCGATTTCTGAGCATAGAGCCAGGAGTAACCCCTGAGCGCTGCTGGGTGTGACCCAAAAACTAAAAAAAAAAAAAAAAAAAAAAAATTCCCAGGGGCTAAAGCGATAGCAGATAGCAGAGTGAATAGGGTGTTTGCCTTGCATGCAACCAACCCAGGTTCAGTTTCCGGCACACCATATGATTCCCCGAGCTCCTCCAGAAATGACCTCTGAGTACAGAGCCAGAAGTAACCCGAGCACCACTGGATGTGGCCCAAAAACAAAAAGAAAAGATATATCCCAGGGACCAGAAGGTAGGACATTTGCCTTGTACACCATCAACCTGGGTTCATTCTCCAGCAGCCCTTAATGTCCCTTAAGCACACCAGAGTAATTCCTGAGTGCAGAGCCAGGTGTAATCCCTGAGAATCATCAAATGTGGCTCAAAAAACAAAATATTTTTTTAAAAAACAATAAATATCAGGACTGCCAGTACTGGGCTGTTCCCCAATGATCAGTGCTCTGCAATGCTTGAAATTGTACCAGGAAAGACACAGATTTTATAATTAAAGACATGCTCCAAAAATAAATAAATAAATATATAATACACAAAAACTGGAGCATACAATGAATAGCATACATCTCACCCAGATTTAATCCCCAGAACCCCATATGGTCCTCTGAGCCCACCAGAAGTGATTCCTGAATGCAGAACCCAGAGTAACCCTTTACTCTGTAATGCCAAGCACCACTGGTGTGGCCCAACCCACTACTGCCCCCCAAAATAAACCCCCAAAATTAGTTCTCCAGCTTTTCCACAGGAAAAACAGGCAACAGAGTGGATCGCAATGGAACTTACTCATGATGACGTGATTTAGAGGGTGGTGCAGAAGTAGGTGCAGCCCTTGGGGTCATGAGAAGTTTTCTAAAGTCTTCATTGGTGAGCTTAGATCTAGAAGGCAAAGATGTTAAAAATTAGTTCCCAGAGATCTGAACTTTCCTGCCACAATCCGTCATCCCTTAAAAATGTATGCCTGCGTCAGATTTGTCTCCACCTCCACATGTCAGGAACACTTCCCAGTTGCTAAGCAGATCCCTGTCTGCTGTGGTGCTAAAAGGACCAGATGAGAGCCTCAGCAGCTTCTCAGCCCCATGCTCCTTGACCTCACTTGTTCCGAGCCACAACCTCCAAACTAGCTCCATTTCTAGGGATATCGACACAGCAGCCAAATTCATTGGTCTAGGGCTGCCACAGTAGGGGCACAGTAGTGGCTGGCTCTGGAACTGGAACTGGAAATGGAACTGTATTTGGAAGCCTCATCATCGGTTATGCCAGGAACCCTTCCTTGAAGTAGCAGTTCTTTTCCTATGGCATTCTGGGCTTTGCCCTATCCGGAGGCCATGGAGCTCTTTTGTCTGATGGTGGCCTTTCTCATCCTCTTCGCCATGTGAAGAAGCGGAATCCACCTCCTATAGCTATTTCTCCTGTATCTCTTCTGCCCTATATGTTCATCTTCCTGAACTTCCCCAGGCTGCCTGGGAAAAATGGTTGGTTCAGGGTTTGACAGAGAAGACAAATACTGTATTAATAAGAAAAAGAAAACATACTTCCACATATGAGGTTCTGAGATTTATGCCCATTACTGTCCAACAACCCTTGGTACCAATTCCAACACACAAACGTATATATTTTAATGATCAGGGACTATTATAAATCAGTGTGTTTGAGTGCAGCTGACCCGAGTTGACCCCTAAAGCCCTAAAAGGTCTCCCAACCTCTGCCAGGAGTGATAAATGAACACAGAGCCAGAAGTAAACCCTGAACTTACGATAGGTATGGCCAAAACACAAAAAGTTTACTAATCAAATAGATATTGGAATCAAGAAGATGCTTAAATACTGATATATAAATAAAATAAAATAGCCTATTTGAAAGGCAATTTGGCAGCATTTACTGTTAGTTAAGTATCTATATGCTATAATCCAGCAAATGTGTTCAGTTTTTTTTTTTTTTTTTTTTTTTTTTGGTTTTTGGGCCACACCCGGCGATGCTCAGGGGTTACTCCTGGCTGTCTGCTCAGAAATAGCTCCTGGCAGGCACGGGGGGGGGGGGGGGGGCATATGGGACACCGGGATTCGAACCAACCACCTTAGGTCCTGGATCGGCTGCTTGCAAGGCAAACACCGCTGTGCTATCTCTCCGGGCCCAAATGTGTTCAGTTTTATTTAGCTTAAGCAATAACTAACTTGTGTATAAGAAGGCCTGCAGAGGTCAAAGCAATAGTACAGCAGGTGGGCATTTGTCTTGCACACAGATGACACAGGTTCAATTGCAGCATCCCATATCGTTCTCCCAACATCACCACTAATAACTTCTGAGTGTGGAGCCAAGATAACCCCAGGACATCACCAGATGTGGCCCCCAAAACAATCAAACAAAAAAAAAACATTAATAACAAAATCTTAGAAATAATTTAAGTCCCATAAATTCATAAATGGAATCCAAATTTTGTTTCTAGCCATATTGGTGGTGTTCAGGTCATCTTTCCTGGAACTGCACTCAGGAAGTATCCCTGGCAGTGCTTGGGGGACCATATTTTGTTTATATATTCAGGGAATCTCAGGAATTGAGAAAGGGTTTCCCCACATGCAAAGCCTGCACCTTAACCCCTGTACTACCTCTCAAGCCCCAGTACTAAGTAATTCGAACTGGTCTATTGACAATGATTTCTTTGACAAAAGTCAAGACCAAGATTCCTGAGCACAGAGCCAGGAGAAACCGCTGAGCAGTGCTCAGTGTGGTGTCCCCCCCCCCAAAAAAAAAGTTAAAAAAGAAAATTTCCAACAAATATAAATAGCAACTTTTAAAAGACTATTAACTCTCCGTCTCCCCTCTAATTCTATCATGCAGCTGAATTAACCCATTGAAATCACAGAGAGATAAAGAGCACGCTGTTTAGATTTTGACTATCCATGCTCACAAAAAAAATCTCTTCACCATCATCACCCCCCACTCTACTCACAGCCAAGATAATTTTCAAGAACCGATCACCGAGATACTCACTGGTGGAAGGAGTGAGGATCGTCCACATCGTGGCCATCTGGGGCCAAAGGATTGGAAAACGGCTCGCCTAAGGAGAGAGAAGAAAAGATTGACACTAATTCAGTCTTTAATCCTGTGCAAAGCTTTTCTCCGTCAAAGTGACTCTAATCTACTAAGACAGAAAGGCAAGAACAGCGACGGTATAATAAAGTAAGCGCAACCGAGGAAAGACACTAGGAACAGCGGGAGCCCAGAAAAGGGAGCCCCTAAAACCGTCCTAGGGGCAGTAAAGCATGTCACGGAGATGACATCTGAGGTACTCCAATAGATAGACTAGCAGAATCCAAGATAAAGGGAAGGCGGGTCTGGAGAGTCAGGCAAAAGAACTCCTTTGGTCATTTGCAGCAAGAACTAGGCTTGGGAACAGTCAGGCGCCCAGGCCTAGCCGGGGGAAAGGGCTTCCTAAGGCTGCAAGAGTCACAAGACGGCCCTTCTCCATCCTCACTCAATCCCACACTCACCAACAACACCGATATAAGCAGAGAAGGGCAGAAGGCCCGAAACTTACTATCTCGCTCGGGCATTTTGTCCGCGTCCTTTCAGCGCCAGCAGCAATGAACCCAACCACAACAACCCGGTGGCAACAGAACTCTACCCACAATACACCTCAGCAACCAACCCACAGTTCCCTGCGCTCAGCGGCCCTTCAGAGCCCACCCATTAAAGAGGAAATTAGAACGCTCTCCGGCGACGCTTCCATAAGATTGGTCAATTTGGGACACGCCCCCTCAGGGACAGCTAATCAACAGCTGCCCTCTAGAGCCCGCCCATTCACGCGGAAACTAAAGCGAATTCCGGCGATGCTCCCACAGGATTGGTTAGTTTGGGCCACGCCCCCTCAGGTACACTTAATCGATTGGTTCGGCTTTTTTTTGGGAGGGGGGGCAGAGGTTTGGCGTGGGCGGGGCTCAGAGCTAGCGAAGATGGCGGCGGCGGCTAGTCGCGGTCTCGGGGCCAAGTTGACTCAACTCCGTGAGATTCGAATTCACCTCTGTCAGCGCTCGCCCAACAGCCAAGGCGTCAGGTGAGACGCCGCGTGTAAAGGGGGCTGCCGGGGTCATAAACTCGACCTCCCTGGTGGTGTAAGGGAGGCTGGCACCTAGTCACCGTCGTGTCCTCTCTCCTCCCACAGGGACTTCATCGAGAAACGCTACGTGGAGCTGAAGAAGGCCAACTCCAATCTGCCCATCTTAATCAGGGAGTGCTCCGGTGTGCAGCCCAAGCTGTGGGCCCGCTTCGGTGAGCGTGGCATTCACGGGTGGTTGACCCGATGGAGGTTCGAAGAGATTCAAGGTCACACTGCAAGAGAATCTGGCTTTTGCAGTTGACCTTATTCGCAGTAAAGCAACTCAAGGGCTGTGGATACCCTTTTTTTTGGGGGGGGGGGTGTATTTTTTATTTTTAATATTTTTATTTAAACACCTTGATTACAAATAGGATTGTAGTTGGGGTCAGTCATGTAAAGAACCCCTCCCCCCTACACCAGTGCAACATTCCTATCACCAATATCCCCATCCCACCCCCGCCTGTACTTCACTCATTCGTTCACATTGTTATGATAGTTCTCAATGTAGTTATTTCTCTAATTGCACTCATCACTCTTTGATGTGTGACTCTTCATGTCGTGAGCTGGACCTTTCAGCCCTCCTCTACTTGTCTCTGAGAATTATTGCAAAAATGGCATTTATTTTTCTTAAAACCCATAGATGAGTGAAACTGTTCTGCGTCTTTCTCTCTCCCTCTGGCTTATTTCTCTCAGCATAATAGATTCCATGTCCATCCACGTATAGGAAAAGTTCACATCTCAGGCAATAGCCTTTTGGAGCTGAGCGAGCCCTGCTTAGAGAGGAGGAGGTGCCAGTTTGCAATTGACAACCGACCTGAGATAGGGGGAGAACTGATGCTGTTCATTTTCCAGCAATTAGAAGTATAGGACCTTCCAAATCATATGTGGATACAGTTGGTCCCGGTAGAGTGTGAATCTCAGTATATGCCTAAAATCGGGCCCGGAGAGATAGCACAGGGGCGTTTGCCTTGCAAGCAGCCAATCCAGCACCAAAGGTGGTGGTTCGAATCCCGGTGTCCCATATGGTCCTCCGTGCCTGCCAGGAGCTATTTCTGAGCAGACAGCCAGGAGTAACCCCTGAGCACCGCCGGGTGTGGCCCAAAAACAAAAACAAAAAAATATATGTATATATATATATATATATGCCTAAAATAAGAAGTCTGTGTTGAGTACTTGACGCTAGGCTTTATGCTAGATATTCACCTGCCTGAGTTTCACTTAATCATCAAATAAAGGGGCACATTCTTTTTTTCTCTTATCAAGGGCGGAGATGTGGCCAGAAGGCACACTTTTCTTGCTGGAGGCCTGTGTTCAGTCGATCCCCACATGGTCCTGTGAGCACTTGGGTGTCACTGAAAACACAAAACTAAGGACCAGAGCTATAGTACAGCAGGTGTTTTGGCTATGGTACAGCCACCTGTGGTCTAAAAACAAAACTAAAAGCTTTTGTTTTTTTGGGTCACACTCAAGAGGGGTTACTCCTAGTTCTGTGCTCAGAAGTCACTCCTGCCAGGTTCCTGGGACCATATGGGATACCAGGGTGTGAACCCAGGTCCACTGCATGCAAGACAAACACCCTACCTGCTGTGCTAAGGCTCCAGCACCACACAAAAAAGAGACTAAAACAACTCCCTTCCCATTGTGACCTCAGAAAATGAGTCAAAATTCCAGTTGAACTTAGTTTCCTAAATTTGTTAAAGACCAACTAAATAGGAGTCAGAGAGATAGCACGGAGGTAAGGTGTTTGCCTTCCATGTGGAAGGTCATTGGTTCAAATCCCAGCATCCCATATGGTCTCCCGAGCCTGCCAGGAGCGATTTCTGAGCATAGAGCCAGGAGTAACCCCTGAGCGCTGCCGGGTGTGATCCAAAAACAAAACAAAAAGGCCAAGGAAACTGTAGGCATATCAAGCCACCTTGGTCAAATCTTTTTATTAACCTTCCTAGCATAACAGGACTGACTTTATTTTAAAGGCTTGTTAATTTTATACTTATTTGGGAAAATGGAACTCACAAGTACATATAAAATCAAAAGTGCTCACGGATGATTCCTGGTTCTGCTCAGAAATCCTGGGGTATTCAAGGGGCCATATACGATGCCAGGGATCGAACTCAATCAGGTTCACCCACATGCAAGGAAAGAGCCTTACCTTATACTCTGTCCATCCCCAGTATCTTTAGTAGTTACCACTACTCCCTTTTGCATGAAAGGCAAACGCCTTACCTCCATGCTATCTCTCCGACTCTATTCAGTTGGTCTTTAACAAATTTAGGAAACGTAAGTTCAACTGGAATTTTGACTCATTTTCTGAGGTCACAATGGGAAGGGAGTAGAATCTTAGTCATTTTTCTTTTTTTTATAGTTCAGTTTTTATTATTTGAAGAGAATTTTATATCATTTCTAAAATTGCATACATCTGATCTATGAGCATTACATATGTGTACATAGGTATATATATATATATTTCATGGAAGTGATGATAGGTAATGCTGCAAAAATTATATGACAGATTCTTAACTTTAATCATGTGTCAATTTATAGTAAGTAAAAGTTATAGCTGCTTTTTTTTATTTGTTTTGGTACACACCTTATGGTACTTGGGGCTTACTTCTGGCTCTCTCCTCAGGTGACTTAGTCATTTTTCTCTTCCTTCAGCTTTTGGCCAAGAAAAGCAAGTCTCTTTGAACAACCTCAATGCTGATCAGGTAAACAAAGCCCTGCAAGATGTGCTAAGTGGCAAAGCCTGAAGCCTCCAGAGAGGATTAAGAGCACCAACCTCACAGCTTCTCCACTGGATGAGTAAAACGTGGAAAAATGTATTTATTTTCCTGTTTGTATAAAGCTTGTGCTCTAAAAGAATGTCTCAGGATATTCTTTTTCTCACTTCCACGTACCAGCCTTTCCCTTGCAATCATGAGGCAAAATAATTTACTATAAAAATAGAACTTTATTCTATTCCATTCAAAAGCTGCCTGCCAAAATTGGAGGGAAGAGATGGAGGGTCCCCAAAATAAGCAGGGCTCCAAAAATAAGCAGGGCACACCAAGCTCCCTCTGGTCTTCTCTGTTCAGTGTTGAAATAAGTCTTAGGAGGTGTGGAAGAAAAGAACAAAACTTAGGCTTCTGGGCAAGGAAACTGGAGGAGCAAAGGAGGTAGGATTGGCATGAGTGTCCAAGAAGCAAGATCACTGGTGAAGAGCTTTCTGCAGGAGAACTTGCACACGGTCCTTAAGCTGTACCTCTGCTTGATGTTTTTCTAGGGCCTGTTGCCCTGAGTTCTGCAGGAAGGCTTCGCTAGCCTGAAGGAAGACAAGAGTCAGTACTTGGGTCCTTGTGTGCAAATACTTTACTCCCACAGCATTAAATTATCCAGACCTCTTCTTGAAAGGAGTGAATTCCCAAAAAGGACATGGAGATTTTAAACTGGAACCCACTTTGGCTAGCATCCCAAAGAAATAGCTATAGCCAGGACTAGAAAAAGAAAAGGAGCCATGATAAGACCAGAGGTTTCAGAACTGGAGTGTGTGGACCAGGGCCAGAAACCCACCTCTGGCCTATAGAGAAATAGTAGTTGTAGCAGCTCCAAACTTTGGCCAACTACTTCAGTATCAGAGAAGACTAAGATGTCCAACAAGGCTGGCAGCAGGGGCCCAGGCCACAGATGCTGGCAGTAAGCAGGTCCCTTCTCTGCAATGTTGCACAGAACTGTGAGCACCTGAATAAATAAGGCAAAAGATAAAGATAATATTGTTAGGCCCAATACACGGAGTGCTAACCAAGCCCTTTAATGTGCATGTCTGAAATCCCTCAGTATTGCTATTTCCAATTACAACTTCCTTTAGGAACTCAAAGCACCACGCCTGGTGTGGCCCTGAAGCCAGCCATACCACACCACCTGCCAACTCTCTTGAACCTTCTGAGTCTTGAGCCAGGCTCCTCCTAATTTTTTGTTTGTTTGTTTTTGTTTTGGACCATACCGAGTGATGCTCAGGGGTTACTCCTGGCTATGCACTCAGAAATCACCCCGACTTAGGGGACCATATGGAACGCCGGGGATCAAACACCAAGGTCTGTCCTGGGTCAGCACGTGCAAGGCAAACGCCCTACCACTGCGCTATTACTAAGGCCCCTATCCTAGTACTTTAAACACCACAATTTATAATTCTATTAATTTAGCTTCATATATGTAATAGTCCCACACCACATCCAGCAGAAGAATGTCATTTTCCTCCACCCCTTACCCACCCCTGCCACACTTTAGCAACCACATTTGAAATCCAGTGACAACCCCAATACCTACCAGTACACGCACCACATTAGATACTGGTAGTAACTGCAAGAGGGGCCCAACCAGGTTCAGGGAGAGCAAAGAGGTACAAAACGAAGGACTGTTTGCTGAAAGGGAAATTGTCATGGTAAAGTCTGAAATCATGCCATGCCAACCCTCTTCCCTCCCCCTCGGTCCATCCCCATCACTCCCCTAGGCAGTGATGCTGACCAGTAAGGTTATTAAGGAGCCAAAGGCCTTCAGGAAGTAGGCCGGGCTGTTTGTGGAAGAAAAACTGCAAAAGCAGAAATAATGCGGCCACGATACGCTCATCTCTGAGCTGTGTTTGCCCTTCCACAGATTCTGCTGCTGTCTCTGTTAGCAAGTTACTCAGACACCGAAGCACAGGACATGCCAGCTGCAGAGAGAAGTGAGGAGTTACTGGTAGATGTATAGGAGGAATTCCCTGCCCACCAAAGGCATGTCCTCACCTACCAGCTCCAATCCTGCATTGTTGGTTCTTTGGACAGCCTCTGCGACATCCAACAGCAGCAGCCCCAGAGTGGACAGAGCCCCCTGGCTGATGAGCAGGGAATTGTTGACCTGGCTGGACAGTAAGAGGCAAAAGACACAGATTCTGTCTCTCCCACCTAGAATGATCTCCGTCTGGGCTAACCTGGGCTCTGAGAGGCCCAGGGAAGGAGGAAAACTCATGACAGCAATTCCAGTAACCTAAATGAAAATGTGTCATAGCAGGGGCCCCTGGGGCAATATGTGATACTTCCCCAGAAGATCGCCATTACCTGCAGATGAGGTAGTGAAGGCACCAGGCAAACTCCACAGCCACCCCAAGATTCAGTTTTGGGCCAGGTTTCAAGAGTTGCAGCATGTATTGAGGAAGACTGGATGCCAAGACGGAGCTGTAGCAGAAGCAGAGATGTGAGTAGGAAGCACAGCAGGGAAGATGCCTGTGGTTCTGACCAACACTTAAAAGTGGGTGGGTAGAAGCCGGGAAGGTGGCACTAGAGGTAAGGTGCCTGCCTTGCAAGTGCTAGCGTAGGATGGACCGCGGTTTGATCCCCTGGTGTCCCATATGGTCCCCCCAAGCCAGGAGCGATTTCTGAGCGCATAGCCAGGAGTAGCCCCTGAGTGTCAAACGGGTGTGGCCCAAAAACAAAAAAAAAGTGGGTGGGTAAAGTGTCCAGACCCAAACCGTTCCCAGCCAAACAGTAGAGTTTAAGTGAAGTAGCCACATACCTGGAGATAGTTTTACTTACGGGATGATAGTCTCCGGTGCTTCCTTGGCCTGTAGGAGCTGGGACAAAGCATATCCAAGGGCTTCCAGCACAGGTAGGTGGGGGGACTAGAAGATATATTAGGATCTGACTAGAAACTGGGCGCTATGATTTCCTGTGCTTTCTGCTTTGGGAGACTGGAGCTCTCCTCTCAAAACAAGTTGATTGTGAGTACGGTGGGCCCAGAGGGGGAAGCAGAAGTGAACACTGACCTGGACACAGGCAGCCAAAGCTGGAATAATGCCCTGTGGCAGGAGCTGCTTCCTCACAGCTTCACTCTCCACAACCAGGTTGCCCAGTGTATACAGGCAGAGCTCCTGAAAGAGGGACAACAGAAAAACTAGGCTAGGAAAACGGGAGTGGGGAATCACAGGTGTCAGAATAGCTGTGAGATCAGAAGAATCTTTTTCTTCCCCAAATCTGCCAGCACAAAGTAGATTCCAAAAGCTGACTTTGAAATACAAGTCAAGAATAAAGTAGGAAGGTACAGGGCTTACTATGAAGTCTGAGCTGTGCCCGGAGAGGTAGGTAAGAAGATACGAAGTGGCCGGTAGGCAGGCCTCTGCCACCACACTTTGTTCAGAATGTGAGAGCTCATGAAGGCACCTGGCAGCCTCAAGCTGCAGTAGGGCATGGTTGCTGGTCAGGAGCCCAAGGAGAGTTCGTATGCTTCCCTCCAGCCTACAGAAGCAAATACCAGAGGTCTGCTCAGCCTGTAGTCATCCCGTCAACACTCCTCCCTCCCTCAGGGCCCAGGCCATCCATTCACACCACACACACTGACCCGATGAAGGTCTGCTGTGTCTCAGGGTGCTGCAAACCTCGCCGAAGACTGATCAGAGCACACTGTCTCTCTTTTTCCTCTGGCCCCCGTTGGGCCAGCTGCAGGAACTGCCGGATCTAAAAACCAGGAGGGACAGGGAGTGATGGTAAAACACATTTGTCACAAGAAAACAGAAAAAAAGAAAAAACCCACATTTGTCACAAAGCAAGTCCTAGACACTGAAGTGTGAGTACAGCAGGTAAGGGTGTTTGTCTTGAACGTAGCCAACTTGGGTTTGATTCCCAGCAACTCAGATGGCTCCTTAAAAATGACCCTTGAGCAGGGCTGGAGCAGTGGCGCAAGCAGTAAGGCGTTTGCCTTGCACGCACTAACCTAGAACGAACCATGGTTCAATTCCCTGGTATCCCATATGGTCCTCCAAGCCAGGAGTGATTTCTGAGCGCATAGCAGGAGTAACCCCTGAGTGTCACTGGGTGTGGCCCAAAAACAAAAAAATGACCCTTGAGCAAGGAGTAAGCCCTAAGCATCACTGTGTGTGGCCCAGAGACAAAAAGAAGAAAAAAATAAAGCAAGTCCTAGTTAGCTTAACGGGCTGTGCCTGTGTTGGATGCCTAAATATTGTATTTAGCAGCCTAAATACAATCAATATGGTCCCTAAATACTACTTGGTAAGTATTTGTAAGTATTTGCTTTGCAGGGTGCTGGCCCTGCAATCATCCATCAATCTGTGTCATTGACAGTGTGTCACTGACTCCCTGTGTTCCACCAAGAGTGATCCTTGAGCACAGAGCCAGGAGTAAACCCTGAGTATAACTGGGTATACCCCAAAAGACAAAAACAATAAATGCTAAACATGTACTACATATCAAATACTAAAGCCATCTGAGTTTTCAGTGAGAACAACTAAAACAGGACTTAGATTTCCTTGAATTTAAAGTCCAGTTGGGGGCTGGAGGGAGATGATTGCAGGGCTAGAGCCTGGAAATACCTGGCTAGCAGAGACCCTGGATTCAATTCCTGGCACCTCATGTTCCCCAGAGCAGCACTGGGACGGGACTGGTAAGCTGTGTCAGGCCTAGTGCCGAGTGGTCTCAAGGTTCCACTGAGTATTTACTGGGAGCCCACTCCAAAATCCCCCAAATGCAGACATCTGTACTCCATTCTCAGAGAATTAGGTTCAGGTGATCCTGGGAGGTGACTTAAACCATTCTTGGCCAGGAAATTGGTTCAGTGGTTGAGAGAATGCCTTGCATGTGCTAAGTTCCTGGTCCAGTCCAGGAAACAATAAAGTCAAGGGCCCTGTACTATAGACAGCACAGGGGTGAAAGTGCTTGTTTTTATGCAGCCAACCACAATTCAATTACTGGCACTACAAGTTCTTCTGGGCATCACAGGGAGCAATGAACCATGATGTGCCCCCAAGAAAGCAGGGTACGGCCCAAACAAAAGGAAAAAGGTATAAGGAAGAAAATGGAGAAAGCCTAGCTGCAGAACAATTATAAACAATTAGTATGAATGATGTTGTGCAAATAACTTGCCAAGATTTACTACTAAAAGGCCTTTTAGGACCCACTAATGCAAAGCTCTTGAGACATGAAAGAGTGATTTATTTTTCCAGGAACTAAAAGGGGGACAGTGTGTGTGGCTAGGAGGAGAAAGCAGATAGGTTCAAGAGTCAGAAGAATTTAGACAACTTTATAGGTCAGAGGCAGGACTTTGGTCAGTGTCTTTTGTTTTGCTCTGGTTTTCTTTTTTTTCCTTGAGGTTGGGAATGTCCACTGCACCAGGATCCTCTGCCTGTGGTCATCAGTTCCCATGTGACACAGATCCCTTAGAGTTATGTATGCACATACTCATGGTGACATCTCTGCACTCCTGCTCTCCAAGGTTTTGTTTGCTTATTTTGGGGGAAGGGTGACATCCAACAGTGCTTAGGGATCACTGGTGAGGAAGGTGTTCAGAGGACCTTAGGTAGTGCCTGGGGTCAAGCCCAGGTCACTGCATACAAGGGAAGTGGCAACCTGCTGTACTATCACTCTGGTTGCTGAGGTTTGGGGTTTTTGTGTGAGTCACACTAGGCCTAGATATGCTTAAGTGTCACTCCTGATAGTGCTCAGGGGACTATAGGTGGTGCCAGGGATCAAGCTCAGGTCAGCTAAAATCAAGGCAAACGTCATACCCACTGAACTATTGCCCCAGCCCCTGGTTAGATTTTTAAAAGGCACGTGAATGCTATATGGAGAATGAACAAGGTTGGCAAACTTAGTTGCAAATGACCTATTTGATGGCCCCTGTAAATACACTAAGGGTGGTAACTGTGCCATAAGGCAATATTCTTGGCTCCCAGAGAGAATTCAACAGTACGCTTAAGCACTGCTTTTCATCCAGGAGATTGAGATTGGACCACATAGACCCTTGAGTAAAAATTATGAACAAAGGAGGACTTGAGCAGTAATAATACAACAGGCAGGGTTCTTGCCTTACATGTGGCTGATCCCGTTTGATCGGGGCACTGAGCACCAACAAGTGTGGTACCAAAACAAAACAAACCAAAATAAAAAATAACACCCAAACAACAACGACAAGGACTCCAGCGCTCTTCAAAAGCTTAAAAAATGGGGCTGGATGGGGCCGGAGAGATAGCATGGAGGTAAGGCGTTTGCCTTTCATGCAGAAGGTCATCGGTTCAAATCCCGGCGTCCCATATGGTCCCCCGTGCCTGCCAGGAGCAATTTCTGAGCATGAAGCCAGGAGTAACCCCTGAGCACTGCCGGGTGTGACCCCCCCCCAAAAAAAAATGGGGCTGGAGGGGCCGGAGAGGTGGCGCTAGAGGTAAGGTGTCTGCCTTGCAAGCGCTAGTGTAGGACGGACCGCGGTTCGATCCCCCGGTGTCCCATATGGTCCCCCAAGCCAGGAGCGATTTCTGAGCGCACAGGAGTAACCTGCGACGAAACGAGTATGGCCCAAAAACAAAAACAAAAAAACAAAAATGGGGCTGGAGAAATAGCACAGCGTATCCAGGACAGATGGTGGTTCGAATCCCAGCATCCCTATAATCCCCGAAGCCTGACTGGAGCGATTTCTGAGGGGAGAGTCAGCAGTAAGCCTTGAGCGTCGGATGTGACCCAAAAACAAAAATAAAAATAATAAAAATGTGGGGCCAGAGAGATAACACAGCGGCGTTGGCCTTGCAAGCAGCCGATCCAGGACCAAAGGTGGTTGGTTCGAATCCCAGCGTCCCATATGGTCCCCCGTGCCTGCCAGGAGCTATTTCTGAGCAGACAGCCAGGAGTAACCCCTGAGCACCGCCGTGTGTGACCCAAAAAACAAAATAAAGTGTGCAGAATACTTGCTTTGCGCAAGGCGAACCCGGATTCTATACCCACCACCCCCTGTGGTGTACCGAGCCTGCCAGCAGTGATCCCGAGTGCAATCTCAACTGAGTCTTGGAAACAGAGTGTGGCTTCAAACAACCTAGCAATAACTGGGGGCCGGAGAGCTAGCATGGAGGTAGGGCGTCTGCCTTGCAATGCAGAAGGACGGACTGTGGTTCGAACCCCGGCGTCCCATAGGCCCCCCAGCCTGCCAGGAGCGATTTCTGAGCGTAGACCCAGGAGGAACTCCTGAGAGGAGCCGGGTGTAACCCCCCCCCCAAAAAAAAACAAAACACCCTAATAATAAATAATAAACTAAAGCGTGGGGGTGGAGACTGGGCGATCGAGCAAGCACAAGCAGTGGTGGACGAGTGGGCGTGGGGGCCAAGGGCGGGAGGTCCCCGCGTCGGGGGTCGCCCTCACCTCGCTTGCCCCCAGGGCCGGGCCGGGGGCCGCACTCTCCCCGTCGGCTTCCTCCGCGTCCTCGCGCAGCAGCCTCTTGCTCACCAGCTGCCGCTCCCGCCGCGCCTTCCTCAGAGCTGCGGGCGGCCGGGCGGGCCGAGGCGCCGTGAGCGCGCGGGTCTCCCACCCGGGCCCCCGCCACCGCCCAGCCGCCCGCACGCCCCCGCCTGCCCGCACCGGCTTCGCGCTCCCGCCGGCGGCGCCGGAGCTCGTCCACCCCGCACCCCGCCGGCCCGGGGCGACTTCGCCGCCGGGCCCACATCCTGGCGCCGGAAGCCACCGGAGGAGCCGCGCGGGCCGGAACGCGCAGGCGCGGCGGAGGGCAGGTGGGCGGGCCCAATGAGAGTGCAGACGGGAAACGGGCTCAAGGTTAGGGCTGGGATGGAGATGGGTGGAGGGAGCTTCTTCAAGACTAGACCGATGATTGCTTTTTCTTTTCTTTCTTTTCTCCTTGCCCTCTCCAGTTCCGGGAAAAGAAGTAATTCCACTGAACCTGCACCTCAATAAACAATTTTTCCACCTTGATGCCCTTTGCACTCCCACCACCCTGTGGGAGCTTTCAAAGTTCTGAACTCTGGATAAACACTGAACTACATGATTTGAATGTTCACCACAATGATCTCCATTTTATCAGTGAGGAATATGCAACTTTTTTTTTTGGGGGGGGGTCACACCCGGCAGCACTAGGGCTGCTCCTGGCAGGCTCAGAGGACCATATGAGATGCCGGAATTCGAACCACCGTCCTCTGCAAGCAAGGCAAACGTCTAACTTCTATGCTATCTCTCCAGCCATGAAACAAATATTTTAACTGTTCTGCATACAGGGATGTAGGGATGCAAAACAATAGGGTAGTGGTAAAAGAAAAAAAAAAAAGAGGGAAAAAAAGAAAAAGAAAAAAAACCAATAGGGTGGGTTTGGGTCACACCCACTGGCATTCAGGGATTACTCCTGGATCTGGGCTTGGAAATAACTCCTAGCAGGCTCAGGGGGACTACATGCGGTGTTGGGATTCGAACCCTGGTCGTCCACATGCAAGGCAAATATCCAACAAAACAATTTATTATGTTGAATACTATAACTTCTAAGTACCGGCTGAGAAACACTAGGTCCAGGGGCTAGAAAAGTAGGACAAGCTGACTGGATTCAAGCACTACAAGGTGTGATCCCTGAGTCCAGACCTAAGTGTGACCCCTGAGTACTTTTGGGTGTGTCCCCCAACAAAATAAAGAATTTTTACAGGGGCCTGGTTGAATAGTGTAGTGGCTTAGAAAGCCTGCAGTGCAAAAATATAGCCATGAATTCCATTCCCTGGTGTCTATCACATGCACTTAACACAGTGTTGTCAACTCTGCAGTTTGAGCCTGGTGTTAAGTCCAGGAGAATGATGCGGCCGTTCAAAGACACCAAGACCACAGTCTCATGCAAAAGCAGGGGTTTATTTTCTTACAAGCATATGCAGGGGCTGTGCTAGAATCCAGCATAAGCCAGAAATTGCCAGCCCCGAGCCATGAGCTTACAAGCTGTATATAGCATTTCAAACAATAGAAAGTTACAGTAGATTGATTTGCTTTAGGAAGTACATGATTTGCTCAATCACATTTTTGCAAGGTGCAGGTGCAAACTTACAGGGTTAACATGACCAGGTTAGAACCACGTCAGAACAGAAAGAAAGTTGAACTGTGGGGCCGGGTAGGTGGCGCTGGAGGTAAGGTGTCTGCCTTGCAAGCCTAGCCAAGGAAGGACCGCGGTTCGATCCCCCGGCGTCCCATATGGTCCACCCAAGCCAGGGGCGATTTCTGAGCACATAGCCAGGAGTAACCCCTGAGCGTCAAACGGGTGTGGCCCAAAAACCAAAAAAAAAAAAAAAAGAAAGTTGAACTGTAACTGGGTCTACAAGTTCCCACAATTGTGAAGGGGGGTAGGTAGGTGATCAGGGCAGTCAGGGAGCTCAGGGGAAATTTTTCCTTTACACTGGCAGTTTGTGATTCCTGCTACCACAAATAATTTCCAGTTGCCCAAAAACCAGCTATGTATAAACACCACAAAGTAAAAGTTTTTTTTTTTTTTGTTTTGGTTTTTGGGTCACATCCGGCAGCGCTCAGGGGTTACTCCGGGCTCTGTGCTCAGAAATCTTGCCTGGCAGGCATGGGGAACCATATGAGATGCTGGGGTTCGAACCACTGTTTGTCCTGGATCAGCTGCGTGCAAGGCAAACACCCTACCGCTGTGCTATCTCTCTGGCCCATGAATGTTTTTTCTTGTTTAAAATATCATTGTGGGGGATCGGAGAGATAGCATAAAGGTAAGGTGTTTGCCTTGCATGCAGAAGAACGGTGGTTTGAATCCCAACATCCCATATGGTCCCCCAAGCCTGCCAGGAGTGATTTTTGAGCACAGAGCCAGGAGTAACCCCTGAGCGTTGCTGGGTGTCACCCAAAAACCAAAAAAATAAAATATCATTGTGGGAGCTACAGAGATATTGCAAATCTAGTATAAGGACACTTGACTTACTTGAGCACCCGATTTAGTCCCCTGATCCCTACCAGGAGTGATGAACCCAGAGCCAAGAGTAAACTTTGAGCACAGCCAATATGGCCCCAAAATAAACAAAAAATAAATAATTGTGGGACCAGAGAGATACCACAGTGAGTAATGTGCCTGCCTTGCATGCAGCACACCTGGGTTTTATCTATTACATCACTTATGGTTCCCCAAAGCACTGTCAGGAGTGACTTCTGAGCTGAGAGTTGGGAACAGCCCCTGAGCATTGCCAGGTAAAAAACTCAAAGGCTTTGAAGAAGCAGATAATCGTCAAGATTGTTACCAATACTATAGCTCTGTGCAAAAGGCTTTACCCATAGACAAGCAGGTATTTTTTTTGGGGGGGCCACACCCAGTGGTGCTCAGGGGCTACTCCTGGCTCCACCCTCAAAAATCGCTCCTGGCAGGCTTGGGGGACCATATAAGATACTGAAAATCGAACCCGGGTCCATCCCAGGTTGGCTGCGTGCAAGGCAAACACCCTGCTGCTGTGCTATCACTCCGGCCCTGACAAGCAGTTTTATTATCTCCATTTTACAAAGCTCAGTAATTTTTTTTTGTTTTGTTTTTGGTTTTTGGTTTTTGGGTCACACCTGGCAGCGCTCAGGGGTTACTCCTGGCTCTATGCTCAGTCGCTCCTGGCAGGCTCAGGGGACCATATGGGATGCCAGGATTCGAACCACCGTCCTTCTGCATGCAAGGCAACCAACCGACCTACCTCAAAGCTCAGTAATTTGAGGCATAGAAACTAACCAAGTTTCATAACCCTCATTGTAAAACTGAGAACAGAGGTGAGGGAACCCAGCAAAACTCAGAGAATAATCCCATTTGTGCTCAGTGTTCACTCCTAGTGGTGCTGAGAGAACCAAGCTGTGCCAAAGAGAGAAGCCTTGTCTCTGAGCTACTTCCCTGTCCCAGAAGATGGATTCTAAGCCTGACAGCCCTCAGCAAAGTCAATGTGTTTAATTTATATTCTCACCTTACTTCTACCAGGAAAGACCCTGGTATTGCCTTGGGACAAGGCTCAGTCATCCATGCAGACCCAAGAGGATACACAGAGAACCAATGTGATCTGATGACTCCTACTTTGGCCTCCAGACAGATGTGAAGCAACTTCTAAAAAATAGGGGAAGTGAGAATTCAAAGGTGACGCATGTAGTTCTTTTCCTAAAAATCTAGAGGCACACACTGTGAGGATTGTTTTAAAAGCAGACTCTACCTTGTTTTCTGGGACGTTCCTTTTTTCTTGGAAATACAGGTGAGTTATTAAGTAATCCTTATTCTCTTTCAACATAGGTCCTGCCCTTTCCTCCTGGGATACAGGAATTATGCTGTGGAAAATGCCAGGGTAGTGGAGAGTTTGATACAAGATAGAAAGTTGTTTTTAAAATCCTGTTTTTCGGGGCTGGAGGGATAGCATGAAGATAGAGTGTTTGCCTTGAATGCAGAAGGACGATGGTTTGAATCTCAGAATCCTATATGGTCCCCAGAGCCTGTCAGGAGTGATTTCTGATTGTAGAGTCAGGAATAACCCGAGTGCTGTTGGGTGTGACCCCAAAAACCAATAAATAAATAAAATAAAATCCTGTTTTTCTATTTCAAGGGAAGAAAATGGGAACTAAGAAACTGACAGAGTTGGACAATGTCTCTGTTTAAGGCTACTTTATTTGGAGGGGCTTTGGGTCACACCCCCCAGTGGTATTGAGGGATCATCTAGAGCTGTGGGTTTTTTTTGTTTGTTTGTTGTTTGTTTTTTTAGGGGTTTTTTTTTGGATTTTGGATTTTGGGTCATACCCAAGTTTGAACCCAAGTCTCCTGAATACAATGCATGCCTTTCTAACTTTTTGCTATCTTCCCAGTCCATAAGAAAGGTATTACTAGGGTCAGAGCAATAGTAAAGTGAAAGGGGTGGAAGAAGGGAAGGAGAGAAACAAGGAGGGAGGGAAGGAGGGAAGGAAGAAGGGAAGGAAGGAAGGAAGGAAGGAAGGAAGGAAGGAAGGAAGGAAGGAAGGAAGGAAGGAAGGAAGGAAGGAAGGAAGGAAGGAAGGGAGGGAGGGAGGGAGGGAGGAAGGAAGGAAGGGAGGAAGGGAGGATTTTATTTCAGGGGTTGGAGGGTGGGAAGTGGAAATGGTAGTGGTCAAACATTTGCTTTGCATATCTGAGATCCTGTATGGGATACACCCAGGCTCCCCAGGAGTAGTTGCCTACAGCTTCACAGATGATGGAATTATAAATTAGATGGGGATTATCTATTTGCCATAATCAAAAGTAACATTTTCTTTACTCCACAGCTTCTTTTTATTCCCCCCGCCTCGTGTGAAAGGCTGCAAAGAGGGAAGGTTTTTTAAATAGTAATCAACAAGGTTAAACATCAACAAGTCAGAAGAAAAGGGAGGAAAAAGGGAAGAGGAATTGTTTTTCTCAGACCAACTTCCTCCTGTTCATCCGGGTTGTAGCCCTAGTCAATAGATGAGATTCGCAATTTTTTCCACGAAGTAAACACTCCAGCTGCAGGCATTTAGGACTTGGGCAGGGAATTGGGAGTCTGGACTTGGGGATTGGGGTAATTCATTATCCAGCCCAGCCACCAGATCCCAGATAGAAAAGCACCACAACCACCACCAGCCCAAAGCAGGATCCTTCCTCCCCTCTCTTATTACAAAATCCCTCCCTCTCATTGCAACATTTCTCAGCAGATAATGTATGTGGGGAGGGAGGTGGAGAGTGACCAGGCTTCTGAGGGGAGGCAAAGGAGTGTCATTGCAGTGTTATAGGAGGTCTCCAAGAGTAGTGCTGAGGGGCCGGAGAGATAGCATGAAGGTGCCAGGGCGTTCGCCTTGCATGCAGAAGGACGGTGGTTCGAATCCCGGCATCCCATAAGGTCCCCTAGGTTTGCCAGGAGCGATTTCTGAGCTTAGAGCGAGGAGTAACTAACCCCTGAGCGCCGCCGGGTGTGACCAAAAAAAAAGTCATCGTGCTGACTCGTGTGTTACGCTCCTCTACAGGAGAGAAGTCGAAGCGCCTGGCCAGCTCCAGCATCGCTGCGACGCTCCGCGGACCGGTCCACCATGGTGAGTGCATGGGAATTCCTCGTGGAATCAATCCAGGACAGGCCGAGGAGGACACACATCCCTGATCTCTGGTTCTTCCCAGGTGCCCGGGCTGTGCCTGTTGCTCCTGCTGCTGCCCTTGTCGCTGCCCGTCGCTGCGGACGAAGAGGAGCCCTGCGAAGTGGACGACGACGACTTTCGCTGCTTCTGCAATTTCACCGATCCGGAGCCCAACTGGTCGAGCGCCCTGCAGTGCACGGTCGCCGTCCAGGTGGAGATCCGCGCGGGCGGCCGCAGCCTGGAGCAGTTCCTCAGGTACGCCGACACCGACCCGAGCCAGACCGTCGACATGGTCAAGGCGCTGCGCTTGCGACAGCTCACGGTGGGCGACGCGCGGGTCCCGGCTCGGCTCCTGGTGGGCTTCCTGCGTGCGCTCGGGCCTTCCAAGCGCCTCAAAGAGCTGACGTTCGACAACCTGGAGGTCACCGGCACTTTACCCCCGGAGCTCCCGGAATCCGCGGGGCCGGCGCTGTCCACGCTGCGTTTCCGCAACGTGTCTTGGGCCACCGGGTGCACTTGGCTCTCGGGGCTGCAGCGGTTGCTCAAGCCCGGCCTCAAGGTCCTGAGCATCACGCAGACGCCCTCCTCCGCACCCTCCGCAGCCTGTGAGCTGCAAAACCCTTTCCCGGACCTCACCACCCTGGAACTGGACGGGCATCCCTTTCTGGACCCCCAAACCGCTAAGCATCAGGGAGCCCCGATGAACTCCGGCGTGGGTCCATCCTGTGCAAGTTGGACCTTAGCCTTAGGGTTGTCGGGAATCGCCGTGCAGGTTCGGGGCCCGCGGGCCTAAGGGGGGAACGGCCGGCCAGGGGGAGGGGGCCTGATGGCTGGGGAGGGGGTTCACCGGGAAGTCTCGACCCACTAACTCTTACTCCCATACTTATTAAAATCTTAATCGCCTCCACAGGTGGTTGTCTGCCTTTTAGCACGGCACTGTGCTGAATAGGGAATCTGGGGGGGTCAATCCCACTTGCGAGTTTCAGAAACCTATTTGTGGCGCCAAGAATGGGGGAGTTGCATGACATGAAGCTCACCACATAGAGTGATGAGTGCAGTTAGAGCAACAACTACACTGAAAACTATCATAACAATGAATGAATGAGGGAAGTAGAAAGCCTGTCTCGAGTACAGGGGTGGGGTGGGGAGGAGGGAGATCTGGGAAATTGGTGGTGGGAATGTTGCACTGTTGGGGGAGTGTTCTTTACATGACTGTAATCATACAACTAAAATATTTTTAATCACGGTGTTTAAATAAAGATAATTATAAAAAAAAAAAAAAGAATGGGGGCCCGGAGAGATAGCACAGCGGCGTTTGCCTTGCAAGCAGCCAATCCAGGACCAAAGGTGGTTGGTTCGAATCCCGGTGTCCCATATGGTCCCCCGTGCCTGCCAGGAGCTATTTCTGAGCAGACAGGCAGGAGTAACTCCTGAGCACCGCTGGGTGTGGTCCAAAAACCAAAAAAAAAAAAAAAAAAAAAAAAAAAAAGAATGGGGGAGTTGGGGTGGTGGTGGAGAGAGCACAGCGCTAGGGCGTTTGCCTTGCACGCAGCTGATGCAGGACGGATGGTGGTTCGAATTCCAGCATCCCATATGGTCCCCAAGCCTGCCAGGAGCGATTCTGCGCGCAGAGCGAGTAACCCCTGAGTGCTGCCGGGTGTGACCCCTCCCAAAAAAAATTTGGAGAGTTGGGGCAGGCCTGAGCTATAGCACAGCGGTTAGGGTGTTTGCCTTGCATACAGCCAACCCAGGAAGACCTGGGATAGATCTCCAGCATCCCTTATGGTCCCCCGAGCCTGCCAGGAGCATAGAGGCAGGAGTAACACGTCGCTGGGTGTGGCCCAAAAACCAAAAACAACGACAAAAAAGAATTGGGGAATTGAACACGGACATGGTCGCCTGCAGATCAAGGGTCTTACCTGATTTTTGTTTGTTTTTCTGGTTTGGTTTAGGTTTGAGGGACACAGCTGGTGCTTCCTCCTGACTCAGCACTAAAAAATCACCCCTGGTGGGGATTGGGGGGTCTATGTGGGATGCCTGACTGGGGATCTAACGGCGGGGGTGGAGGATGGGACAGACAGTGTAAAAGGCAAGCACCCTACCTGCTGTACTATCGTTCCAGCCCACTCCTATAGACATTTTAATGACAAATGATAATTTTTCAATATTGCTGATTCTCCATGTACGAAGAGGAAATTTTTTAGTTCATGTGCTGCCTATATTGTGCCAGGCCTGTTTAGTTTACTTAACTCTAGTGGGGATGCATAGGACAATGTTATGCCTTGGAGAAAATTTGAGTCTTCCGAACACATGTCCAAGAGACATTTAAGCAATTTCTCCTTCCCAAGAGCTGCTGATTCTTTTTATATGTGTTTGGTTTTGGGGCCATCTCCACTGGTAGTTGGGGACTCAAGATTTCTGTCCTATGTACTAGACTCTCTTCCTGCAGTGCTCAGGGGACCTTTCAGTGCTAGGGATGGAACCTGCCCTCTGGCATTCAAAGCAACCTGCTCACCAGCCAGTTGAATTACTTTGTTTCTTTTTTTTTTTTTTTTTTTTGGTTTTTGGGCCACACCCTGTGACGCTCAGGGGTTACTCCTGGCTATGCGCTCAGAAGTCGCTCCTGGCTTGGGGGACCATATGGGACGCCAGGGGATCGAACCGCCGTCCGTCCTAGGCTAGCGCAGGCAAGGCAGGCACCTTACCTCCAGCGCCACCTCCCGGCCCCTGAATTACTTTGTTTCTTATGCAGAAAATTTAGAAGAGTTCAGGATTTCAATTTTTTTTTTTTTTTGGTTTGGTTTTTGGGTCATACCCAAGAGCACTCGGGTTACTCCTGGCTCTTCGCTCAGAAATAGCTCCTGGCAGGCTCAGGATACCATATGGGATGACGGGATTCGAACCACCGACCTTCTGCATGCAAGGCAAACGCCTTACCTCCATGCTATCTCTCCGGCCCCCAGAATTTGAATTCTTACTGAATTTCTAAATGATTACATTTTTTTTTAATTTGGTCACCATAAATTACAAAATGATTCATGATTGGGTTTCAGGCTTACAATGTTCCAACACTGATCCCCTTTACCAGTGTCTGTTTCTCTCCACCAATGTCTCCAGTTTCCCTCCTACCAACCAGTCTGCCTCTCTGACAGGAACTTCTTTTTTTTTAGGGGGAGGGTCACACCCAGCAGTGCTCAGGGGTTACTCCTGGCTCTACACTCAGAAATTGCTCCTGGCAGGCTTGGGGGACCATATGGCATACAAAGCAAATGCCCTACCTCCATGCTATCTCTCCAGCCCCCCCCCCTTTTTTTTTGGTTTGGGCCACACCCAGTGACGCTCAGGGGTTATTCCTGGCTATGGACTCAGAAATCGCTTCTGGAGAGAGGGAACTAGTGGGACACAGGGATTCAAACCACCACCGTTTGTCTGTCCTGGATTGGATTGGCTACGCGCAAGGCAAATACCCTACCACTGTGCTAATCGTTCTGGCCCCTACAACAGGAACTTTTGAAATATATTTTTGGCACTTTTAAACCTTTGTTTCTTTTGGGGGGCATGTTGGACTACACCCAGTGATATGAAGGCTTTTACTCCTAGCTCTGCACTCAGAGCTATTCCTGCACCAGAAATTTCCTGGTGGTGATAGGGGAACTACATGGGATGCTGAGAATCGTACCCAGGTGGGCCTTGTGTCAGTGCCTTATCCATTGTACTACCCTAAACCCTCGTTTCTTCTCTTAGAAGTTAGGCAATATAGGTGAGAGTCAGGGAAAATTAAGACACTTTCAGGGACCAAGAGTGCAAAAGCAAGGCATCTTGAATATGACCAACCCACATTTGATTCTCTGGTAATACAGAGAAAGGAGTAGTCCCAAAGCATTATTTATTGGTTGTAGCCCCACTCCCAAAACCTTTCAGTAAATGCCATATGGTTAAGTAGTGTGGGCTGAAAAAGATCAACTAAGGTGGACACTGAGGGTACAGCAGGGTATAGAGGGTGGAGGAAGGTATATGGGCCACTTTTGGAAGTGTTTTTTTCAGAAAAGGAGCAACTTTCAGACTTAACTAGGTGATTTCATTTTCGAGGGGAGGGGGTGATAGGAATGTGGGAATAAGACCACTAGAGGAAAAGAGACTGGAGGTACCAGGAGGTGGGTCTTGAATAATGAAAAAGTGTGGCCAGAGGGTGATGGCAGTGAGGGGCAGAGATGTGGGAGCTTGGGAGGATACCAAATGATGACAGAACAAAGAAAGGGCTTAGTTGCCAGAATAGAATCCAGAATGACACATATGTGACAATCACCACTCAGCTACATCTCTGGTCCCTGAGAAAAGGTTTTAAGCAGAGTCGCTATTCGGTTAAAAAGATATTGTGTGTTCAATCTCTGCCTCTCCCCCCCCCCCAAAAAAAGGGGATGTTTTTATTTTTGGGCCACATTTGGCAGTGCTTAGGGATTATATATGACTCTGCACTCAGAAATCACTCCTGGTAGTGCTCCCAGGACCATGTGGGATGCCAGAGATTGAATACAGGTTGTTGGCCACATGCAAGGCATATATCCTACTAGCTGTTATATCTCTCTGACCCAAAATCTGGTTTTTAAATAAAAAAAAAATCTGGCTTTTTTTTACTTGGTATTTCTAAGAAGTTGACAGGAAGGATTCAGTCAGTCAAAATTAGAGGTGGGGTTGCCCAAGGATTTAGCAACTTGTGCTGATCTAAGCAACCTTTAAAAATATGTTCTAGATAAGGAAGTGAAATAAGTGGAACTGAAATAACAGATTCCCTCTTTTTTTTTTTTTTTTTTTTTTTTTGGTTTTTGGGCCACACCCGGCAATGCTCAGGGGTTACTCCTGGCTGTCTGCTCAGAAATAGTGCCTGGCAGGCACGGGGGACCATATGGGACACCGGGATTTGAACCAACCACCTTTGGTCCTGGATCAAACACCGCTGTGCTATCTCTCCGGGCCCACAGATTCCCTCTTTTTCATGATATCCTGTGTGGCATGAGAAAGTTTTAGCTGTAGGATTGATTTTCTGAGTCAACACCACTCTTCCTATACCTTCATTTTTTTTGTTCTTCTATCATCTGGAATGATGCGACAACTTTTCTTTTTCTCAGAAATCTTTCTTCTTTCCCTCCCTCCCTCCCTCCCTTCTTTTTTTTTTTTGGGGGGGGTTTTTGGGTCACACCCGACAGTGCTCAGGGGTTATTCCTGGCTCCAGGCTCAGAAATTGCTCCTGGCAGGCACGGGGGACCATATGGGACGCCGGGATTCGAACCGATGACCTCCTGCATGAAAGGCAAACGCCTTACCTCCATGCTATCTCTCCGGCCCCAGCCTCCCTCCCTTCCTTCTTTCTTTCTTTCTTTTTCTTTCTTTCTTTTCTTTCTTTCTTTCTTTCTTTCTTCTTTTCTTCTTTCTTCTTTCTTTCTTTCTTTCTTTCTTTCTTTTTTCTTCTTTCTTTCTTTTTCTTTCTTTCTTTCTTCTTTCTTTCTTTCTTTCTTTTCTTTCTTTCTTTCTCTTTCTTCTTCTTTCTCTTCTTCTTTTCTTTCCTTCTTTTCTTTCTTTCTTCTTTCCTTTCTTTCTTTCCTTTCTTCTCCTCCTTCCTTCCTTCTTCCTTCCTTCCTTCCTTCCTTCCTTCCTCCCTCCCTCCCTCCCTCCTCCTTCCTTCCTTCCTTCCTTCCTTCCTTCCTTCCTTCCTTCCTTCCTTCCTTCCTTCCTTCCTTCCTTCCTTCTTTATTTTTGGGTCACACCCGGTGGTGCTCAGGGATTACTCCTGGCTGGCTGTCTGTCTGCTCAGAAATAGCTCCTGGCAGGCACGGGGGACCATATGGGACACTGGGATTCGAACCAACCACCTTTGGTCCTGGATCGGCTGCTTGCAAAGCAAACGCCGCTGTGCTATCTCTCCAGGCCCTTTACTTCCTTCCTTCTTTCCTTCCTTCCTTCTTTCCTTCCTTCCTTTCTTCCTTCCTTCCTTCCTTCCTTCCTTCCTTCTTTCCTTCCTTCCTTTCTTTCTCTCTTTCTTTTTCCCTCCCTCCCTCCCTCCCTCCCTCCCTCCCTCCCTCCCTCCCTCCCTTCTTTCCTTCCTTCCTTCCTTCCTTTTTTTTTCTTTTCTTCTTTCATTCTGTGGGATTTATATATTATGTGATTATTCGATTATTCTCTATTTGCTATTATTCCTCTCCCACCCTAGGTGTGGCCTGCCTCTTGTAAATAAAAGCAGGGGTCTGAGGAAGGCAGACACTCATTCTTTGGTCCTCCACTAAGCTGCTAAGGAGCAGAAGGCGGCTTGTGTGGTTGGATTCCTTGCTTGAATGTTGGATTTCCTGAGCTCATTTTTGCACCTTTTCACTGTGTGGATTATTTCCTGTGTCAACATTTGCTTCTGTGTCTCAGCAGATCTTTGTTTTGGAGTCTGGGACTCCGCTTGCACTGAACCTTTCTTTACCCTCATCCCCTCACCTGGTCTAGACCTCTTTTGGCTCAGGGTTCTAAAGACCTAGGAAATCAGCATATGCTTCCCTCTGTGACCTCAGAAAGGGAGGAATTAAGACTGTCCCTAGAGTCTAGACTGTCTCTAGAGACTAGAGCCTGTCCTTAGGCCAAGTTCTCAAGTCCACAAGTACTCGAGTTTCATCTTTTCTTTTTCTCATGGTGTTACCATGTTCAGTTGAATATGACTAGGGAACCTGGGCAAACTTACAGGCTGCTATGGCCCATCTCTGGACTTCATTGTGCCCAAAGCACAACCACTTCACCTGACAACTATTTTGTTTGGTATCCACATCCAGTTGTTTTCAGGGATCTTACTTGGTGAGACTCTTGGGCCTTGTGATGTGCACAGGATCTGATAGGGGTTATCACAACCTCCCTAACATTCATAAATATCTTTCTCCATCCCCTGGATGAAAGTTTAGTTTAGTTGTTGCTGGCTGTTTTAGTCTCCAGGAATTTTTGTATTTTCACTCAATTACTTGCTCTCATATTCTCATTCCGTAGTCTTAGGCTTTCTAGAGTGAATTTAGGACAGATACCCGAAGTGAACCTTAGAGAGGGTTTGTCATCTCAGCACTGTCCCGCAAGCATTGTGAGAACCATCGACTAAAGTGGGGACTTAGTACATTTAGATTTTCTGGATTCTCTTGAAAGAAAGCATATGATACTAATAAGGCTTTGGAAGATGAGGTTTAGCAGCTGACTTGCACTCTGCCAAGTTTAGGTTCCAGAGAGAAGTTCAGGTCAGCTGTGAAAAAAGGCTCTAACCAAGGTCTAAGAAAGATGTGACCTCCATCATCCATCTCCAAAGATGCTTACTTTTTTACTACATCAGTGGATGTAGTAAAAAACAAACAAACATGGTTTTGCCACAGAATTGGGAGTTAGAAAAAGCAAGTTAAACTGCCTCCCCTTTCCTAGTCTGAATTTGAGTCCCATTTAGTTTATAGTCATTGGGGGTTCCAAGCCCTGTTGTGTCAGTGTTCTCCCAAGGGACAAGTAGAAAAACTTTTTCAATAGGATGTGAACAAGGAGATTAGGAGCATCATACTGCCTTGCTTTTCTGCAGCTCGGGAAGTATAAGGTAGAAAATGACTTCATCTCTGGCAAGAGATGTAACAGGAAGAATTACAGAGATAGTGGCCAGGCTACCCTGTTGTGCAAAATGGCCAGGTGCCCAAGTGCAGAGATTCTGCCCTATGACCCTCTATCATAACCCCTTTCTCCCCTTTAACTGATTTAATAAGTCAGCTAATATACTTCCCCTTTGTGAACTGCCATCTAGGGGCATTTGGTGCAGCAGGCATCTTGCATCTCAGCAATCTATGGGGACGAAATCCTTCATGAAAGGAAGGCGGGCACACGAATGCACGAATATGAAATATGAAATAATGAGACCACACAAAATAAATTGTATGGGGACCCGAGTCTGCAATAGACGTAAAACAATTTTACTTTTCAAGCTGGAGACATATATGTATTTTTGCATATATTTTTGCATCTTTTGTATGCAAGGTATTTTCATGCTGGGGAATCTTAGGAGAAGGAAGACAATGATAGCAGGCCCTAGAATATACATATCAAAAACTAGCCGATACAGGTGAAAAGAATCCCCAACTAAAAGGTAAGGAAGTGACATAAGAGAGTGTTCTAGTTTAGAAAAGATGTTCTTCTAACAAAGGATGAGAAACTTGTTCTGCTACAGTTTTTGCAGCTGGCAGGAATAGTAAAATGCAAGAAAGATCTGAGCTGTTTGTTTACTACCTAAAAGCTGAAAACAGAAAAACAGGTTGCAGGTAGCTGGCTGGACTCTTCTTTGAGTTGCAAATTTACTTTGCCAGTGGGGAACTTTGGCAGTACTGAAAATTTCCCTGAGTATACATTGACTGTGGCCAAATTTTGGCCTGTAGCTTTGCAAAAAGTCAAATGATAAGAGATATTTAATGTCACCACTACATCATGTATTTCAGAAATATAGCCAGTGATCCATGTAGGGGGTATGATTAACGTCCACCAATGGGCCTGCTGACTAAAAATTTCTTGGGGAAAAGTAACAGCTTACTGCACCAGGAAAGCCAATAGACATGTCTGGTGGGCTAGCTTCCCCTATAATGGAGACATCTAGCTGCATGACGTGACAAGTTGGACCAAGGCAGGGTAGGGGGGAAGTTCTAAGACGGAGCCTGCGGTTTGAGGGGACCTGCTGGTCTGGGAGCCCAGAGGGCCGGGCTGGCCTACCCATGCTGCAGATCCTGAGAGAATCTGCCTTGCCTAACTCTTAACTGCTTGCTAACCCTGTTGTTTCTTCTACCGTTATTGTTTTCTCTCTCTCTCTCTCTCTCTCTCTCTCTCTCTCTCTCTCTCTCTCTCTCCCTTTTTTTTTCTCTTCCCCCCCACTCAATTGTTGGGGGTAGATTAGCCTCCAACACCCCAGGATGTAAATCCTGTGTGCCTTGTGTGGCTTCCTGGAGGGTCCTCAAGGGCAGTTACATGTGTGATGAGGGATGTGGATGGAGGCAGTTGCACCCAGAGGAAGCACTGGTTCCTCACATGTCCTGTCAGTCAGATGTGGGGAAAACTGCCTCAGTGTGTTTCATGTTTATCGGGCGAGTTTGGCATTTGGCACTGAGTTAGAACCAGATGGGTAGGAATATATCTTGACCACCAGCGTGGTGGGCAACTTAAGGAAACTGCACTCATGTGTCTCTTCTCTGTCTTATGCCATGTTGGATCAGATTGTGACCTGCCAGATGGACTTGTTGGTGACCCTCTTAAGCAAACCCCTTTATTGGAAGACTGATTCTGGTTCTTAAAATGGACAAGTTTGGGGAGGATGTATGGATCCCTACTGGATTCCTTCCCATCCTCCTGAGCCTGATGAGGGGGACTCCTGAGCTCAGAGCCATGACTAAATCCTCAGCACCACTAGGTGTGACCCCCAAAAGCCTAAACAAAAATAGATCACGGGGCCAGAGAGATAGCCTGACGGTAGGACAGTTGCCTTGCATGCAGAAGGACAGTGGTTTGAACCCCGGCATTTCATATGGTCCCCTGAGCCTGTCAGGAGCAATTTCTGAGCACAGAGCCAGGAGTAGTGCCTGAGTGCTGCCGGGTGTGATCAAACAAACAAACAAAAATAATGGAATGATTAACTCCTTGCAGAGTGTTGTATGTGCGCGCACGCGTGTGCGTGTGTGCGCAGGATCTATTGTTCATCTCAATGTGAAGTATGCACTCAACTCCTTTAGCTATCTCTGCCACCTCTTCTGTTATTTCAAATTTGAGGTAATGCCTTGTGGTGTCCTGGGATACCACTAGAAGAAGAGTACTCAAAGGGTATTCTCATGGGAGACAATCTGTGCTGGCAAAGAAAACCTAGCCTGTGGCATGCAAAGTATACACAATAGCCCCTTGAGCTGTTTATCTGACTCCCTAGACTGACTAATCTTGTTTTTGTTTTTGTTTTTCGGCCACACCCGTTTGATGCTCAGATGTTACTCATGGCTAAGTGCTCAGAAATTGCCCCTGGCTTGGGGGGACCATATGGGACACCAGGGGTTCGAACCGTGGTCCTTCCTTGGTTAGCACTTGCAAGACAGACACCTTACCTCTAGCGCCACCTCACCAGCCCCAACTAATCTAGTTTTTTCACTTTATTTACACAATGATATTTAGCCCTGGCATTTGTTGGCAAGATAATATCAATGGAAAAATGAAGTTAAAAGCCTGTTGTTTGGAAGAGATAGTACAACAAGGATGGTGCTTGCCTTGCATACTTACTGCTTTCTGGGATTTGAGCCTCCCAGTAGTGAATCCTGAGCACAGAGCCAGAAGAAAGTCTGGAGCACCACCGTGTGTAGTCAATAGGAAAAAGAAAGCTGATGCCCATCACTACACTGATTCCTTCAATGTTAAACATATTCATGGGCCCGGAGAGATAGCACAGCGGCGTTTGCCTTGCAAGTAGCCGATCCAGGACCAAAGGTGGTTGGTTCGAATCCCGGTGTCCCATATGGTCCCCCGTGCCTGCCAGGAGCTATTTCTGAGCAGACAGCCAGGAGTAACCCCGAGCACCGCCAGGTGTGACCCAAAAACCAAAAACAAAAAAAAAACATATTCATATTGTTACTATTGCCCACTCTTATATAAATGCTATACTGATTTTTGTTTTGTTTTATTATCCAGGGGTGTCCATAGGGTTACTCCTGGCTCTATGCTCAGGAATCATTCCTGGCAGGCTTGAGGGAACATATATGATGCTGTGGGGGTCAAACTGGGTCATCCGTATGTATACAAGGCAAGTGCTCTACCTGTAATACTATCGCTCTGGCCCCTAAATGCTATACTGGATGTTGATCTTTTTACTGTAAGGGATCCACAGTGAAAAGCCAGGTGGTTATGTTGTGATATAATGAATCTGTCTGGCCTTTATCTCCAGTTACTGGTTCAGAGCTTCAAAACCTTTGGAATTCCCTGAGTGACAGGACTTTCTGACTTATGCTAAGAGAATGTCCTGGCAGGTAAACACAGTGAAGTATTTGGACTCCTTGTGGACAGAGCCCCTGCCCTCTGTCCCCTTCCAGACTTTGCTCTGTTCCTCATGTAAAGCCTTTATATTATAATAAGAAGGTAACCATAAACAGTGTTTGGAGTTCTCTAAGGCATCCTATGGAATCCCCTTGGAGTGGGACCTGACAGCCATCTTGTGGCCAGCTCTGAAAAAGGTCAGTCTTGAAGGTTCTGCATTTTAATTTGTGGGTGCTGCAGGAAGTTAGTATTAGAACTGGACTAAAATACAGCAACACCCGTTTTGTGTCAGCGAGCTAGAGTCATACAGCAAAAGAAATGCTTTCCTGAATTCTGGATGTTGTCCTAGAGCAGTGGTCGGCAACCTTTTTTTTTTCAACTGAGCCAAATCTCGCCAAAACCACGACTGAAATTTATTTTGAGAGCCACACAGGGCACGCACTGACAGAGGCTAGGAGCAGGGTCCTGACTCCTGGAGTGGCCGCCCGGCACACAGAAGAGCCAAATTCAAAGTGGAAAGAGCTGCAAGTGGCTCGCCAGCCGCAGGTTGCCGACCACTGTCAGACCTAGAGTGTTATGGTTTGAGTTGACACCCGAATCGGCACTGAGAGTCAGAGACCACTTCCGATAATGAAAGATGCCAAAGGGAGTTTAGTTGGCTAGCGGAGGTCCCATCTCATCCAACTAAGCGAGGGATTCTTCGGAAGGACCCCGAGTCAAATCTTTAAGTAGTTTATATAGAAATCACAAGCAGTAACAGTACAATCATTTCATTGTCTAGATGTCTTAATTAATCACTGATTTTTCTGGCTCAACTTTGGTTGTCAAAGGACACTCAGATTTTTTTTTTTTTTTTTTTTTTTTGTTTTTGTTTTTGGGCCACACCCGGCGATGTGCAGGGGTTACTCCTGGCTGTCTGCTCAGAAATAGCTCCTGGCAGGCACGGGGGACCCTATGGGATACCGGGATTTGAACCAACCACCTTTGGTCCTGGATCGGCTGCTTGCAAGGCAAACGCCACTGAGGACACTCAGATTCTAACCCTGGCCTTCAAGGGATACTCTGATTCAAACTTTTGTTGTCAAGGGAGCCTTTGGTTGTCAAGGGAACCTTATCAGATAGAACATTCCAAGCTCACTCAACCCCTAGTTTCTTATTCCTGGAGAGCACCAACTTTGGTTTTATTTCTGAATTAACTCTCCCTGTCTCAAGAAGACTGCTTCACTGAAGTAAGTGATTGAACCCAGGGGCCTTGGTTCTTACAAGATAATGATGGAACCTGTGCAAATAGTGAGGCACCTTAAAGTATATATAGGTAGTAAGGATGGAGTTTAAGGAAGTAAGGCGGGGTGGGGGCAGAGCTGGGGAATCCCTGAGCTTGAAACTAGTGTCCGAAAGAAAGGCAGCCTTTAGGATGTGATTGAACTGTTTGGTCAAATTCGGGGTAGTTCTCGACAGTCATTTCATGCCCGTTTAGGATGATAAAGGGGTCTGGAGACAGCTCAGTGGGCAGGCACCTGCCTTTGCGAGGGTGAGGCTGTGAATTTGATCCCCAGGTTTGCCATGAATATGCTGGGTGAAGGACCAGCAGCTCTGCTCCTTGGGATCCCTGATGCCATTACAAAGTGTGCCACCTCTAGTGCTTGGCAACCAAATGCTTTCCAACGCTTGGTTTTTCACACTTGGTTCACACATGCACAGTCATGAGTATCTGACATCCGGTTATCATGTTACATAACAAAAACAAGTAACAAAAGAGATCCAAGGAGGGGCCAGAGAGATAACATGGAGGTGGGGCATTTGCCTTGCATGTAGAAGGATGATGGTTTGAGTCCCAGCATCCCATATGGTCCCCTGAGCGCTGCCAGGTATGACCCAAAAAAACAAAAACAAAAAGAAAAGAAAAGAGATTCAGGAAGGTAGCCCAAAAGACTGAGGTATATGCTTTGCATGCAGGAACCCAGGTGTGATCCATATTACCCTCCCAAAAAAGGAAAGGGATAATATACATTTTTAAAAAGAAAAGGGCTGGAGCGATACCACAGAGGTAAGGTATTTGCCTTGCATGCGGCCAACACAGGGTGACCCCGGTTTGAATCCGGCATTTCATATGGTCTCTGGACCCTGCCAGGAGCGACTTCTGAACACAGAGCCAGGAGAAAACCCTGAGCATCACCAGGTATGACCAAAAAATAAATAAATAAAAGAAAATATAATAGAATAAGGTACTAAACATGGATAAATCTTTTTTTTTTTTTTTTTTGTGGTTTTTGGGTCACACCCGGCAGTGCTCAGGGGTTATTCCTGGCTCCAGGCTCAGAAATTGCTCCTGGCAGGCACGGGGGACCATATGGGATGCCGGGATTCGAACTGATGACCTCCTGCATGAAAGGCAAGCGCCCTACCTCCATGCTATCTCTCCAGCCCCAAACATGGATAAATCTTAAAATATTGTGCTAAGAGAAAGAAAAAAGTTAGCATATTGTGGGCTGGATAGTACAGGGTGTAGGGCATTTGCCTTGCACAAGGCAAACCACCCAGGTTTAATCCTTGGCACTACATGTGATCCACAGAATACCATTAGGAATGTTCTCTGAGCACAGAGCCAGGAGTAAGCCCTGAACACAGACGATGAGCCCCCTGAAATAATCCATTGTGGGGTACAGGAGACATACAGGGAGTAGGGAGCACCTTGGTACAATCCTCAGTACTACATGTTATATAAACATTGTGGGCTATAGTCCCTGGAACACCCTGGGCACCCTTATTCCTGCAGGCCAGAGCAGTCTCATCTTCAGGTCTTAGCACTGAAATGCTGGCCCCACTGAGTATCAGTAGGTATGGCTCCAAGGACCATTAAGAATTGCTTGGGAGGGGCCGGAGAGATAGCATGCCTTTCATGCAGGAGGTCATCGGTTCCAATCCCGGCGTCCTATATGGTCCCCTGTGCCTGCCAGGAGCAATTTCTGAGCCTGGAGCCAGGAATAACCCCTGAGCACTGCCGGGTGTGACCCAAAAACCACACACACACACACACAAAAAGAATTGCTTGGGAGTGCTCTCTCTCTCTCTCTCTCTCTCTCTCTCTCTCTCTCTCTCTCTCTCTCTCTCTCTCTCTCTCTCTCTCTCTCTCTCACACACACACACACACACACACACTGGGAAGAGTGAGGAAACAGAACAGATCTGGCCATGAGTTCATAACTGCTGAAGAGTGAGGAAACAGAACAGATCTGGCCATGAGTTCATAACTGCTGATGCTGAGTGTCTGGAAATTTATTATTCTATTGTTCCTACACTTACCTATGGCATCTTCTAAGAGAAGAATTGCATGCAATGTTCTGCATCAGTGACTGTGACTCTTATGCACTTTGATCAGGTGCTGAATTATTAAGGGAAGCCTGAGAAGTAGGGAGAAGGGGCTGCTGGGAGCTCTGGAGGTTCTGCTCAGTGTTCACTGACCATGCTGGCTGTGGTGTTAGAAGTAGAACAAGGGAGAAGGCCAAGTAGGACCCCCCCTCCCATTAACTCAGTCAGGAAAGGATGAAGGGGTCTTTTGGAAGAGAACAGTGGTTTAGCCATTTCAGGCTGGGAAATGGAGGTCAAGGTATAAGGGCAGCACTGATGGGCCCTGGGGGTCCATTTCCCTTGGGAGAGCTAATTTAAAGCCACCTCTTCTCAGGCTCTCAAGAGATTGGCCACTCCACATTCCTTCTGGAGGGGCCCCAGAGCATCTGCTTGCTTCAATCTGGGACTGAGGAGACTTCGATAGAGGGAAGATGGGCTGCAGGTGGGGCAGGTGGAGAAAGAGAAGATGCAAATGACAGTCCATCCCCCACACGCCCCCAGGAGCAACGCCTCACCTTTGATAGAGTCCTGGACGCCGCTGCAGCTCAGGTAGGGGTTCTGGGTGGCAGGGAGGAAGGAGAAGGTAGTCCCCAGCCTGGCTTCTACAAGGGGCGTGGGATGGGGAATGTCTCCCTGCAGGAGGCAGAGCAGGAGTTGCTTGCCCAAGTCCGACCTGCACTGAGTTCTGTGAGCTGGGGGTACAGCGTGGCCCTGCTGCTTCGGGGTCGGGAAAGAGAAGCACCCCGGCTTGTACCTCAGGTGAGTTCCAGAGGAATCAGTCACCTAGGCAGGTGTTGCCTGCTCTAGGAATCTTTTAGAATCTTCCCTCTCTGTAGTGTACCTGAGACCCTGGATCTGGGTGTAGCTACCTGAGACCCACCCATTTCTTCGAGGGGTCTTGGGAACTGGATATTAGGTGTGACCTTACCTGCAAGACCCGGCCCATTCCTGGGAGGGGTCTTGGAATAGGTAGATAAACCCTGGAGCCAGGGGATTAGGGGTCTCTTTGCCCTGCTGCGCTCTCTGGCTTTTGGGTCGTTGCCTCTTTTGGTCTTGGACCAGGATGGAGGCCAAAGGGAAGATGGCTGAAAGGGTTAAGACGCAGGGTAGCCTAGAATGGCTGAATGCTTAAAAGGTTATGAGATAGGCCACACACATGTGGTGAATAGGGCATGAATAAAGTTAATGCTTCCTGATGCCTGCCTGTGAGTGAGTGATTTCGCCTTTGACCTGGGCCTGGGACCCGCCGGCTGAATGGGGTTGCGAAGCCACGTGGCCTGGGATGGCAAAAAGAAATCCATTGCCATCCATCGCCATCCAGCCCCATCCTTAATTATTTGATACAACACCTCTCCAGGCTAGGAGCCTCTCCTTGAGGAACTTCCAGGACATTGTGTGCAGTTAGTGAGAGGGCAGGGAAGGTGGGTGAGAACCAAATGGGGCACAGTAAGGGACAGGACGTGTGGAAGGACCAAATATCCAGGGAGGTGATTTTCGACAGGCCTGGGTGATACTAATAATGGTTATTGTGAAAACCTTGTTTTGTCCCTAAGTCAGAAGAATTTTCTTTCCTGGCCTCTTCCATGACCCCCCACCAAGCTTCCTCACCTACAAGTACATCACAGGTCCCATTGAAAGCAGCTGTTCCCCTGTCTGCTACTGAGCAAGTTCTTTGCTGTCTTGGATGCCAGTCCATGGCACTGGGACAGATCCATCAAGCAGGGACAGATCAGTCCTTTCTCACTCTCCACTTCAGCTGCTGCAGGTACTGTTTGAGGAAACTTCCGTGGGCTCTGTTCCTGGGCTGAGCACCTTGAGCCTGGTACAGGTGAGGCAGGGAGCTGGCCAGTCCCTGAGGAGTGAACCTGAGTTTGGTGGGCAGTTGTGGGGCCTGATCTCTCCCTACTCTGCTTCTCTCTTGAGTGAGTCTACCCTATTGGGTATCCCCTTTATTCTTACCCAAAGTGGTTAAAATTGTTTTTGGGGTGGGGGTGTGTTTGAGTTTGGAGACCACATCCCACAGTGCTCAGAGGGTCATTCTTGGTGGTGCTCAAGAGGCCCTAAGTGGTCCAAGTGGGGTTAGATGCATGCAAGGCAAGTGCCTTAAGTCCTGCATCTTCTCTCTGGGCCCCACATGACTAGAAGAGGGGCCTTGGTGGGAGGGTCCAGTGTGCAGGAGTCCAGGGGAGGCCCGGGTAATGAGGTAACAGTATGTGTGCTTGTGTGGTGCAGCTCCGCAGCAATGGGAAGGCCTGGGACCTGCTGTCCCCTGAGGCGAGGGAGCTGTCGGTGCTGCATGTGGCCCCTCTGGGCATGTGAGTATCCTGGGCCCAGTAGGGTTTGAGGGACTTGTTTCAGACTGGCTGATACCCCCAGTCAAGCCCTGGGAGGGTTCTTCTCTCTGATACTTGAGGGAGGGAAATCCTGGACTTGGGGTCAATCTTACAGGACCCCTGCCCTTTCCCTTTCATTCTCTAACCCCATGCTTTCAGCTCAGTGTTACTCTTCTTTTGGGAGGCACATTTAACAGTGCTCAGGGATTACTCCTGGCTCTGTGCTCAAGGATAACTACTGGTTGTTCTCAGAGGGCCATAAGGGCTGCAAGGGATTGAATGCTGGTTGGCTGTGTGCAAGGCAAACACCCTACTGACTGTGCTAATAATGCTCTGGTCCTGGGGTTGGAGAGATAGCATGGAGGTAAGGCGTTTGCCTTACATGCAGAAGGATGGTGGTTCCAATCCCGGCATCCCATATGGTCCCCCGAGCCTGCCAGGAGCGATTTCTGAGTGTAGAACCAGGAGTAACACCTGAGCGCTGCCGAGTGTGACCCAAAAACAAACAGAAAATGATAATAATAATAATGCTCTGGTCCCAACGTTTCATGTCCTCAGCATCTCACTGAGCAGAACTTCAGCTTCTCTGTAAGACCAGTGAAACCAACCTGCTTGTTTCTCTAATTGGTCAGATAACAAGGATAAAAATAAGGGGTGAGAGTGATAGTAAGGTGGTAAATACTTGCCTGGTATGTAGCTGACCCTGGTTCAGTCCCTGGCATTCCATATGGTTCTCTGAGCACATCCAGGATTGATTCCTGAGTGCAAATCCAGGAAGAACCCCTCAGTACCAACAGGTGTTAGATCCCCACCCAAATAAGGGGACTGGAGCAATAGTAGGGTGAGTAAGGCATTATTATTACCTACGGCTGATCCTGGTTCAATTCCTGGCATTCCATATTGTTCTGAGCATTTCCAGGAATGATTCCTGAGTGCAGAGCCAGGAGTAACACAAACAAAACAAAACAAAATAGCAAAGAAGAGAGGCATTGGGAATAGAGTCTTGAGGATGGTTCTCCCAGGTTCTTGGGGCCTCTCTGTACTTCTCATGTAAAGGTTCTGGGAAGTTAGATAAAACCCCAGGTCTAGGCCACTGAGTTCAGCCTCTCCTTCTTCCAGGGTGGTTGAAGATGCCAGAGAAGTGGAGGTGTCTGACTCAAAAATGGCCTCTGAGTTGTACTTGCAAGCCTCAAGGGGTGAAGGCAGGTGAGGATAGAGGACACTATTGAACCCCTCACTCCCCATGGTATGTAGCCTCAGCTCTGCTTTCCTTCACAGGGACTGCTCTCTGCTCTCCCTCACCATGTCCTGTCCACGATCTGACCCTTCCATAGGGTCTGGAACCCAGGCCATGTGGCAAGGAGCCTTGTGGATCCTGCAACTCCCAGAAGCCCAGTAAGTCTGATTGTTGAGGGAAGGCTTAATAAAAAGGAATGAAGAGGAGGCCGGAGAGATAGCACAGAGCGGCATTTGCCTTGCAAAAAAAATTTGAGCCGATGGTTTAAATCTCGGCATCCCATATGGTCCCCCGTGCCTGCCAGGAGCTATTTCTGAGCAGATAGCCAGGAGTAATCCCTGAGCACCGCTGGGTGTGGCCCAAAAACCAAAATAAAGGGATGAAGGGGCCCTTCCCTTTCACTGTAGAGGCCAAAGCCAGGCTAGTGGCTTTGTTCCCTCACAATGTGGTAAGAGGCATTAGTGGAACTATCATATCCATGTGCACGTACATATCAATGTTTTATTTGTAATATATGCATACACAAATATATAATTGATCCAGTATTATAATATATAAAATATAGATAGTAATAGATTATAATACACAAATATATAGTCTAGTCATTTGGAGGAGGCCCACACTTGGTGGTACACAGGCTTTACTCCTGGCTCTGCACTCAAGAGATCTATCCTGTTGGGTTCCAAAGACCATATGGAATGCAGGGAATCAAATCCAGGTTGGTGGTATGCAAGACAGGACCGTACCCTATACTATCTTTTCAGCTCCCCAGCCATGTCTTTTTGTTTTGTTTTGTTTGGGGGCTAGAGTTTACTCCTGGCTCAGCACTCAGGAATTACTCAGGGGCAGTACTAAGGGGGCCAAATAGGATGCTGAGCATGTGCAAGGCAAACATTCTACCAGCTATGCTAACTTTCTAGCAGCAGAGAAAATTTAAGATTATCTCATGATCTCAGTTTTTTCAAAGCAAACAACTGGACATATATATTTGTGACTTTCTTGGCTTCCTCATATATGTGGCAACTTTTCAAAGCTCTTATTGCATCAAAGTCTTTCTCCAATTTCCCTCCCAGCCTATCCAAGTATCTGTTGTTAGCCTCAATTGTTATCTTTGTTTTTCATTTTGCATTGTTTTCAGTGACTACATTATGCATCACTGCCCTATTCTGAGTTCCAGGTAAAGAAAAAAATGGGAAACCCTACCAGCTGTGCTTTGAGAAATCCCAGGAAAACAAATGAACAAATATTATTGCTAAGAACATGATCTACTCTGCACATTTCAGAAATATGATACTCCATTGAGAAGTGTAGTTTTTTTTTTTTTTTTGGTGGGTGTGCACACCCAGTGACGCTCAGGGTTATTCTTGGCTCTGTGTTCAGAAATCGCTCCTGGCTTGGGGGACCATATCGGATGTCAGGGATCGAACTGAGGTCTGTCCTAGGTCAGCTGCATACAAGGCAAACACCTTACCACTGTGCCACTGCTGAAGTGTAGGTTTTTGTTTGTTTGTTTTTGTTTTTGTTTTTTTGTGGTTTTTGGGGCCACACTCAGCAGATGCTAAGAGCTTATTTTGGTGGAGCTTAGTGGACCATGTATGAATCAAACATGGCAAAGCAAGCACCATATTTTATGCTTTTTTTGGGCCACACCTGACTGTGCTCTGGGGTTACTCCTGGTTCTGCACTCAGAAATGACAGGCTCCGGAGACCAAATGGGATGCTGGGGATTGAACACAGGTCAGCTGAAAGCAAGGCAAAATCCTACTCATTGTGCTATTTCTTTGGCCACCAAGCACCATACTTTTGGGTCACACACAGGGGTTACTCCTGACTCTGTGCTCAGTCAGGAATCACTCCTGGCAGGCTCAGGGGACCATATTTGGTGCTGGTGGTCAAACCTGGGTCAGCTTTGTGCAAGGCAAGTGCCCTATCCTCTGTACTATTTCTTTTAGGCCCAATCTCTCTCACTCTCTCTCAGCATATGTGTATGTGTTTAAAAATCACAAATATAAATTTGGTTTTAGGGACAAACATTTTTGTCTACATTTTTAAGTTCAGTTGTTTATTTTTTGGGGGGTCACACCCAGCAGCACTCAGGGGTTACTCCTGGCTCTGTGTTCAGAAGTTGCTCCTGTCAGGCTCGGGGGACCATATGGGATGTCAGGATTTAAATCACCATCCTTCTGCAAGCAAGGCAAATGCCCTACCTCCGTGCTATCTCTCCGGCCCCTCAGCTGTCTTTTTATAACTCTTATGTTTGCATTCTTTATATATTCTGGACATAAGTCTTTTTTGAGATATATCAGGTTTTTTTTTTGGCCACACCCAGCGTTGCTCAGGGGTTACTCCTGGCTGTCTGCTCAAAAATAGCTCCTGGCAGGCACGGGGGACCATATGGGACACCGGGATTCGAACCAACCACCTTTGGTCCTGGATCGGCTGCTTGCAAGGCAAACGCTGCTGTGCTATCTCTCCGGGCCCGATATATCAGGTTTTTAATATGAGAACATACTCTTTGCATCATTTATTTATTTTGTGGTTCCAGGTAACCAACCCTGGTTTTCTGTTAGGCATAAGCTCTTTCACTGAGGCAACTCTCAGCCTAATTTTAGTTTTGGGGACCACACCCAGCTGTGATGGCTGCATGTAGGGCAAGCATCTTACCTGCTATACTATTTCTGCAACTCTCCCACCTAATTTATATGATTAAAAAAAAATAATTGGGGCCCAGAGAGATAGCACAGCGGCGTTTGCCTTGCAAGTAGCCGATCCAGGACCAAAGGTGGTTGGTTCAAATCCCGGTGTCCCATATGGTCCCCCATGCCTGCCAGGAGCTATTTCTGAGCAGACAGCCAGGAGTAACCCCTGAGCACCGCCCGGTGTGGCCCAAAAACCAAAAAAATAATAATAATAATAATGGGGCCGGAGCAGTGGTGCAAGTAGTAAGGTATCTGCCTTGCCCACGCTAGCTTAGGATGGACTGGGATATGATCCCCCAGCATCCAATATGGTCCCCCAAGTCAGGAGTGATTTCTGAGTGCATAGCCAGGAGTAACCCCTGAGCATCACTTGGTGTTTCCCAAAAACCATAACAATAATAATAATAATAATAATAATAACAATAATAATAATAGTAAAATTGGGCTGGAGTAATGGCACAGTGGGTAGGGCATTTCAGCCAACCCTGTTTCACTCACTGGCATCCCGTATGATCCCCACTTTGTGGTCCTTGTATGTTTCTGGCCTGGTTTAGATACCTGGCACCATGCTACCAAGAGTGATTCCTGAGCACAGAATCAAGATGTAAGCCTAGAATGTTGTGAGGTATGGCCCAAGCCCTTGCTTCCCAAACTGAATCAAACTACATATCTACACAAAGTTGTCAATTGTGGGGCCTGAGCAATAGCACAGTGGTAGATTGTTTGCCTTGCATGTGGCCAAACTGGGATGGACCCAGGTTTGATCCCCGGCATCCCATATGGTCTCCCAAGCCTGCCAGGAGTGATTTCTGAGTGCAGAGCCAGGAGTAACCCCTGAGCACTACTGGGTGTGGCCCAAACAAAGAAACAAAAAATTGTCAATTGTCTGGAAGAGCAGAAAAAGCAGCATGAAGCTAACAAGTCCACCCCGCCCCCCAAAAAAAAGGGTCGCAGAGATAGCATGGAGGTAAGGTGTTTGCCTTTCATGCAGAAGGACGGTAGTTCGAATCCCGGCGTCCCATATGGTCCCCTGTGCCTGCCAGGGGCTATTTCTGAGCATGGAGCCAGGGGTAATCCCTGAGCGTTGCCGAGTGTGGACCCCCCCCCCAAAAGAAAAAAAACAAGTCTTCCCGTCAGTGTGTCTTGAGCCATCTCTCTCCAGAGGACATGGTCTTTTTTCCTCCCTCCCTTGGGCAGGAACTGCCCTCTGCTGCAGGTGCTGGCTGGTCAGGTTGGTGAGGAGGAAGAGAAGAAGGAGGGCTCTGTGCCTTGGATTGTCTCTTGTCTCCTGGATGGAAACAACTACAGTGGCCTACTTCTTCGTGTGGACCCTCAAGGTGTGCCCCGGAGAGGCTATCTGAGTCCCTGGAAGTTCTGGAGTCTGTACCTTGGCCTGGCAAGTCTCCCTTAAATAGCACAACCCCAGCCTTGCTCAGAGAGGGATACGATTCAGAGAGGTGTCACGGCAGAGAGGCAGGTCTGCTACCAAGCATTTTCACTCTGAAGATACACACAGGTTCTTACCACATTACAGCAGCAGGGATCACAGATGGATGAGGAAAAGAAAGAAGTAGTTGCTAGATGAGAAAAAGGAAAACCAGAAAGGGAGGGACAAGTCTATTTGTCTATTTTCTTTTTTTTTTTTTAATGTTTTTCTTTTTGGTTTTTGGGCCACACCCGGCGGTGCTCAGGGGTTACTCCTGGCTGTCTGCTCAGAAATAGCTTCTGGCAGGCACGGGGGACCATATGGGACACCAGGATTCGAACCAACCACCTTTGGTCCTGGATCGGCTGCTTGCAGGGCAAACACCGCTGTGCTATCTCTCCGGGCCTATTTGTCTATTTTCATTCACCCATTAAAAATCAAGCTGGCACATGTGTTGCCTGGGTATCTGGTGCAAGTCACCCATATCTCCCCCATTAAGATGTGTACTTTCGGGCCCGGAGAGATAGCACAGCGGCGTTTGCCTTGCAAGCAGCCGATCCAGGACCAAAGGTGGTTGGTTCGAATCCCGGTGTCCCATATGGTCCCCCGTGCCTGAGCAGACAGCCAGGAATAACACCTGAGCACCGCCGGGTGTGACCCAAAAACCAAACTGGTCTTGTTTCACTGTATGTCTGAAACCCAACTTTAAAGGACTTTGTATATCACAATGGCTTAACTAAAATAAAAAAAAAAAACTTAAATTAGTTATATATTAACAAACAAAAAAAAAGATGTGTACTTTCATATTTTTTATGCTGGCTAGTACTGAGGTTCTCTCCACTTTTGGAGAAACCCATGCTCTCTTACTCTCTCTTTTCTTCTTTCTTATTCACCCCTCCCTTTCCTCAGTACCACCAAATAAAACCTGTATTTTTTTCACTTTGAAAAAAAAAAAAAAAGGGCCCGGAGAGATAGCACAGTGGCGTTTGCCTTGCAAGCAGCCGATCCAGGACCTAAGGTGGTTGGTTCGAATCCCGGTGTCCCATATGGTCCCCCGTGCCTGCCAGGAGCTATTTCTGAGCAGACAGCCAGGAGTAACCCCTGAGCACCTGAGCCGGGTGTGGCCCAAAAACCAAAACAAACAAACAAACAAAAACAACAACAAAATCAGTCTCTGTGAAATAAGACATTGCCAGACCTAGGGGATGTCAAGTAGAAGACCCAGATAGAATAAAAAAATGATCGTGGGGGGCCGGAGAGATAGCACAGCAGTAGGGCATTTGCCTTGCTTGTGGCTGACCTAGGACAGCCCTGGATTCGATTCCCAGCATCCCATCTGGTTCCTGAGCCTGCCAAGAGCAATTTCTGAGCACAAAGCCAGAGTAACCCTGAGCGCTGCTGAGTGTGGCCCCAAAACCAAATATATAATGAATGGCTGGAGCAAAAGCACAGCAAGTAGGGCGTTTGCCTTGCACAAGGTCAACTCTGGTTTGATCCCCAGCCTCCCATATTTGAGACTTCCAGGAATGATATCTGAGCGCAGAGGCAGGAGTAACCCCTAAGTGTGACACCCCCCCCCAAATTAAAAAAAGAAAACAGAAACAAAAAATAAATTATGACCATGAGCTGAGGATTGTGTAAGTTGGATTTCCCACTTAGTATATACCTGAAAACTTCTATAATATGAGAGTGGTGGTGGGGAATCTGGCTTTTGACCTCCAGAATGAACAAGAAGACATTTGTCGGGGCCAGAGCGGTGGCGCAAGCAGTAAGGTGTCTACCTTGGCATGCTAGCCTAGGACGAACCGCAGTTCATTCCCCGGGCGTCCCACATGGTCCCCCAGGAACGATTTCTGAGTGCATAGCCAGGAGTAACTCAGGAGTAACTCTGAGTGTCACTGGGTATGGCCCCAAAACAAAAACAAAACCAAAAAGAAAAATGATATTTGTTCAGCCATAATTCTCCCACACCTTGTCCTGAGCCAAGCCTTATGGAGTCAGCCCTGTCAAGGATAAATTACTGAGAGTGGTCACAGGTTTCTCCACTAGCCCCTGTTTTAAGAGTGTCAGACTGGGTTTGTTTCTCAGCATGTTTGACCTCTCTGAATTTCAGTGGTCTCATCTGGGAATTGTGAAGGGAGGCAGGATAAATGGGACTTGCTGCCTCAGAGGACACTGTCCATGAAAATATTTAGCTCAGTGCATGAAGCACATGGAAAAGTCTAATAGTTGTACACTATCACTGTAGACAGAATTAGGAACAATAGGCAGTGAGGCAAAGGAGAGGCCCAGAGGATTGGAGCATTGCTTTCCAGGAAAATCCTCAGGTTTGATCCCTAGCACTGCACAGTCCAGAAATACCATTGGAAATGACCACTAACCCAGAGCTGCTGGGTATGGCCCAACCCCTCTCCCTCAGAATTAAACTTTTTTTCCCTAAGCCACACATGACAATGTGCAAGGCTAACTTGGTGGGGCTTGGGGGATCATATAGGGCGCTGATCAAATCCTACTTGGTCATGTACAATAGAAGTGCCCTATCACACTATACTATTTCTCCAGCTATGAATTTAAATGTTAAGAAATTTAAAAGTTAAAACTAAAAAAAGACTAAGGGGCCGGAGAGATAGCATGGAGGTAAGGTGTTTGCCTTGCATGAAGAAGGACGGTGGTTCAAATCCTGGCATCCCATATGGTCACCCGAGCCTGTCAGGAGCGATTTCTGAGCATAGAGCCAGGAGTAACCCCTGAGCACGGCCAGGTGTGACACAAAAACCAAAATAAATAAATACATAAATAAATTTAAAAAATTAAAAATTTAAAACGTGTAAATTACAAAAAGAAAAAAAAACCATATGTGTGTATATATATATATATATATATATATATATATATATATATATTAGTCCAAGTGTGCTCTGGGGTCCAGAGGCAGGAATAACTATTGAGTTTCTCTTACTAGGCAGCTCCCTGAGCTTTCTCCAGGCTGCTCTTTGGGGGGCCACGTTGAGGCGGAAGCTGGCAAAAGAGGTAAAGCCCACCCTGTGGGATCCAGAACAAGAGGCCCGGGGTCGTAGGGTGGGCCTGAAGAGCCTGCGTTCAAGTCTCCTGGGGGACACTCTGACCTATGGTGGGCTCAGCCAGCTGGCCAGGGCTCTGCGGGAGCTGCAGGTAAAAAAGAGGAAGCCCCCGTTCAGTATCGATACTGCAAATCAGAGTGTCTAAGGGGAGGGAAAAAAAAAAAAAAGGAAGTGCGTATGTGATGGGGTGGGAATGATAGCAAGGCTTTTGCCTTGCACATGGCCAACACAGGACAGATCTGGGTTGGATTCCCGGCATTTCATATGGTCCTACAAGTCTGCCAGGAGCAACTGTAGAAAGTAGAGCCAGGAGGACCCAAAGACAAGAAAGGAAGGAGGGAGGGAGGGAGGGAAGGAGGGTGGGCCGGAGAGATAGCATGGAGGTAAGGCATCTGCCTTTCATGCAGAAGGTCATCGGTTCGAATCCTGGCATCCCATATGGTTCCCGAGCCTGCCAGGTGCGATTTCTGAGCATGGAGCCAGAAGTAAGCCCTGAGCGCTGCCAGATGTGACCCCCCCAAAAAAAAAAGAAAGAAAGAAAAAAAGGAAAGGGAGGGAGGGAGGGAAGGAGGGAGGGAGGAAGGAAGGAAGGAAGGAAGGAAGGAAGGAAGGAAGGAAGGAAGGAAGGAAGGAAGGAAGGAAGGAAGGAAGGAAAAGAAAGAAAGAAATGAAGAGAAAAGAAAAAAGAAAGAGAAAAAGATGAGGCCTGGGTGGTGCCTGGGCCATTAGGGCCTTGAGACCTGCCTTGAGTCCTCTCTCCCTAGGTGGTAAAGGCCTGGAGCCAGCGTATAGTAAACTGGATACTCAGAGCTGAGGCAGGGGAGCTGCAAGAATCACAGGTATGTCTTCTTACCCCACCTCTCAGGAGCCCCATCTGTGTCTAATCACAAATGCCCGGAAATCTTGATCCTAGTGGAGATTAGAATCTGCTGGAGAGAAACAGTTGCCATGATCACATGATCAGTGCTTGGACAGGTTATCGACACAGACTTCTGGGCACCTAAGTTAGTGTTGGCAAGAGAGGCAAGGAAGTCGATTCCTGAAGGAGGTGGCCAGTAGATCTGAGTGAAGAGAAAATTAAAGGCAACATTGCCGGCCGGTGAGGTGGCGCTAGAGGTAAGGTGTCTGCCTTGCAAGCGCTAGCCGAAGAAGGACTGCAGTTCGATCCCCTGGCGTCCCATATGGTCTCCCCAAGCCAGGGGCAATTTCTGAGCGCTTAGCCACGAGTAACCCCTGAGCATCAAACGGGTGTGCCCCCCCTAAAAAAAGAAAAAGGCAACATTACAGAGGTATGTGAGAGCTTAATCCCTTTGAATAAGTGTAAGCAGCTCAATTTACTGGCAAAGAGTTTGCCAGAAGAGGGGCCAGAGAGGTGGCGCAAGCGGTAAGGCATCTACCTTGCCCACACTAGCCTAGGACAGACTGCCGTTTGATCCCCCAGGGTCCCATATGGTCCCCCAAGCCAGGAGTGATTTCTGAGCTCAGAAGCATCACTGGGTGTGTCCCCCCAAAACAAAACAAACAAACAAAAAAAATACACGTTTGCCAGAGAGAGAGAGGAGAAGAATACAGAGGGAAGTAGGAGGAAGTAGCAGTCAGGTCAGACAGGACTTCTTAATTTTAAGATGTATAGACTGTCTAGAAGGGGAAACTGCAGAAGTGTTTTGTTGTTGTTATTTGCTTGTTTGGGGGCCACACCTGACAGTGCTCAGGGTTTACTCGTAACTCTATGCTCAGAAATTTACTCATGGCAGGATAAGGGACCATATGAGGTGCCGGGAGATTGAACCTGGGTTGGCCATGTGCAAGACAAATGTCCTACCCACTGTGTTATTGCTCTGGCCCCCCAAAAGTGTTTTTATTTTGTTATTTCATTTCTTTTTAGTTTGGGTTAGATAGTTATATTAGTGCCAAAGTATATGGTATTGATATACCGAATTACTGTACCCCACCCCACTAAGTGCCCACAACCATCCATCACTGTTCCCATTTTACCTCTAGTCCATCAATTAATTACCCCCTATCCTCCCCAGTGCTAGTAATCAATATTGTAACCCAGGACAACGTTTTTTCATTCTTTGATATTGTCTTTTACCTTTTTTGTTTTTGCTTTTGGGCCACACCTAGCAGTACTCAGGGATTACTCCTGGCTCTGTGCTCAGGAATCACTCCTAGCAGTGCTTGGGGACAATATGTACTCCTTGGGATCAAACCTGGCATGCAAGGGAAGTGTCTTACGCACTGTACTGTCTTGCTGCCTCCTTTCTCTTGTTTTATCTTACTATATATTCTGTACAAGTACTTCGTTTTTGTTTTTGGGTCACCCAGTGATGCTCTGGGGTTACTCCTGGCTATGCGCTCAGAAGTCGCTCCTGGCTTGGGGGAACATATGGGACGCCGGGGGGATGGAACTACAGTCTGTCCTAGGTAGTGCCACCGCGCCGGCCCCTGTACAAGTATTTTAAACAGGGAAGGAATTGCTCCCACTTCACAGGTGAACAAACTGAGGCTCAGAGAAGGAAGGAATTCAAACTTAGCTTTTGGTTTTTCATGTTATTTTTGGGGTGGAGTAACCACACGTGGCAATGTTTAAGGCTTACTCCTGGCTCTGTACTCAGGAATTACTCCTGGTGGACTCAGTGGACTATAGGGGATGCTCTGCATTAAACCCGGGTTGACCACATGCAAGGCAAATACTGTTGCTATGGACCTAATGATAATTCTTCAAACTTGTTTTTGGGGCTGGGATAGTACAGCAAATAAAGTGCTTACTGTGCATGTGGTTGGCCTGGTTTGATCTTCTGAACTCCATATGGTTAGTCATGCCCCTGTTCTGGGAAGAAGGCTGTGAACTACTAACTCTCACCTTCTCAGCAGATGACAGATGTGGCAAGTCACAGCCCAGGCCTTCTGGGGCAGTCCCAAGGTAGGTTGAGGGCTTAGGGTACTTGGGGACTTGTCTTTGGCATATGCTTAACTGAATTTTCTACCCACAGCAAGAAGAAGAGCATCTCTAGGACATGGTCTCTATCAAAAGCATCCTCCCAGGGACTCCGAGGAAGAGGTGACACCCAGTTACCCAGAATAACTGAGAACATTTAGTGGAGTGTCACAATTGCACATTCCATCATCTATGTCTCTTGCCTTCTTTGCCCCATGCCAGGGACACTGACTCTCCAGTGGAGCAGCATGAGAATGGGATGTTGTCCTGATGGGTTGGATTAGGGGTATCGGGTCTGCAGGGCCTCCATGGAACCTATTGGCAAAACCAATACTTCTCCAGTTGCTGTTCATGGCCTCCAAATTTTTCTCTAGGCTTATAGGCTCTTCCAAGCCTGTAAGGTCCTGGATGGTTTTGGGAACAGATCTGATCAGGGGGTTCTGTGGAATATCCCAAAGTTGTGGACACACATGGGCTTCTGGGTGGGCTTCTCCTGTCCTCACACTACCTGGTCCCAGCAGGCCCCAGATGTGGCCCTGCAGTTCTTCCTGGCCCAGACCCAGAGGCAGAGACTTCGAGAACAGCACCAAGTTTTGATTCAAGAGGAACAGAAGAATTTGAAACAGGAGGAGATGGCAGATGACCAGGCTAAAAGTCTTGTGGCTGGTGAGGAGGTAAGAGGTGTCCAAAGGGGACTTGAGGTTTCTTATAATGAGCCAGGATGTCCCAGGAGCTGTCAACTATCACTGACACAGCTTCTCTTAAGGCCCTCATGATCTGTGGACAAACAAAGGAATTCTCAATGAGAAGTGTGATAATGCATGGGCTTGTGGGAATAAAGAGGTGTATCTAACCTTAGTTGGAGTTGACTCTGGAAGTGGCACCTAAGCAGATATAATAGGACAAAAGAATCAGGCCAAGGAATTCACTGAACCTTGAGCTCTGCAAGGCAGCCTATGTTCCATACAGACACACTCACTACTGAGAATCTGTCAGGACAAAGGAAGGAAAAATAGTTGTGCGTAGGTGGGGCTGTGGGCTGTAAGGTGTATTGAGAGGATAGAAATGTATGAGCCAAGGGCCAAGGGGACTAAGTGCCTTTCAGCTGAGTCTGGCAGCTGCAGGGTCAAAGGTAAAGCTAAGACCAGAAGAGACCAGGCCTCTGAACTTGGGCTTTTAGCCTGAGCATGATGAGAACTTTGGAAAGCCACATCTCAAATCCTCTTCTCAGCCATGTAAACTGTAGGTTAGTTAAATGCTGTTCTAACCTGTTGATTCTACATTTGTAAAATGGCAACTGGCCCAAAGCTGTCATGGGAGAAAGCTGGAAAATACACAAAGTTTAGGGTTGGGCTTAAAGGGCTGGAATTTGGGGCCAGAGAGATAGCACAGCGGTGTTTGCCTTGCAAGCGCCGATCCAGGACCTAAGGTGGTTGGTTCGAATCCCGGTGTCCAGTATGGTCCCCCCTGCCTGCCGGGAACTATTTCTGAGCAGAAACCCCTGAGCGCTGCTGGGTGTGGCCCAAAAACCAAAAACCAAAAAAAAAAAAAAAAAAAAAAGGGCTGGAATTTATGCTGTGCATAGAAGCCAGGGGTTTGAACCTGTCCCCCAGCACTCTAGGATTGGTTCCTCCTTCCCTCCCTCCTTCCCTCCCTCCCTCCCTCCCTCCCTCCCTCCCTCCCTCCCTCCCTCCCTCCCTCCCTCCCTCCCTTCCTTCCTTCCTTCCTTCCTTCCTTCCTTTTCCTTCCTTCCTTCCTTCCTTCCTTCCTTCCTTCCTTCCTTCCTTCCTTTTTTGGTTTTTGGGTCAGGCCCAGCGCCTCTCAGGGGTTATTCCTGGCTCTGTGCTTAGAAATCGCACTGCTCCAGCCCCCGTTTTTTCCCTAAAGGTACTCAAGGCCCAGCAGAGATGGCACAGGGAGCAGATGGTGCTGAGACTCCAGCTGGAGGCAGTTCAGGTGGAGCGAGACACTGCGGAGCAGGACCTGGCTGCGCTCTATGAGCTGCATGTGCGGGCTGCCCGTGCTCAGACACGCCATGTGCTGCAGGTGAGTGAGCAGGTCAGGTCCTGCCCTGGCTCAGAGGTAGGGGGGCTGCAGCTGATAGACCTCTTTGTGGGCACAGGTGTTCCAAGCCTGGAGAGGGCTGTGGGTAGAACAAGCTGCAGACCGAGAGCACCACCACCGCAGCCTGCTGGCAGGAGTCCTGCAAGATGCTATCAACCTGGCCACACAGAACCAGGAGTTACAAGTCCAGAACTTGCAGCTTAGTGGGGTGCAGACTAGTCTGGGTGTATCCTGGCCTGCGAAGTACTCTGAGAATCAAGAATCCTTTGGTGACAGTTTCCTTCCTCCTCATTCTTCAGGGTTCCAGGAGAGGCAGTTGGGACACTGTGACCATGCTAAGACTAATGACAGTTCATGAGTAGCACCTCTGGGCTGGGGCAAGTGCTGAACAAGCTTGAGTGCAGGAGCCTCTGGTTTGATTCTTGGCATCACCTGGTTCCAAACTGGAAGTAAACCCCAAGCACAGAGCCCAGGAGTGGCCTCTGAACCCCACTTGGTGTGCCCCCCCCCAAATAAATAAATAATACCTTTTAACTAGAACAAGTTGTCCAGTCTCTGCTAAGCACCTAATAGCCATTTTAGTTAGCCTTTCCAGAACCCTCCACACAGTCTACGTGGATCTTTTCCCCCCTTTTTTGGTTTTTGGGCCACACCCAGCGGCGCTCAAGGGTTACTCCTAGCTCTGTGCTCAGAAATTGCTCCTGGTGGGGCTGGAGAGATAGCATGGAGGTAAGGCGTTTGCCTTTCATGCAGAAGGTTAGTGGTTCGAATCCCGGCATCCCATATGGTCCCCTGAACTTGCCAGGAGCGATTTCTGAGCCTAGATCCAGGAGGAAACCCTGAATGCTGCCGGGTGTGACCCCCCAAAAAAAATTGCTCCTGGCATGCTCGGAGGACCATATGGGATGTTGGGTATCAAACCTGGGTCAGAGGCATGGAAGGCAAATGTCCTAACCACTGTGCTATTGCTCTGGTCTCAGTACAGGATCTTTTTTTTTTTTTTTTTTTTTTTTTTTTTTTTGGGCCACACCCGGCCTTGCTCAGGGGTTACTCCTGGCTGTCTGCTCAGAAACAGCTCCTGGCAGGCACGGGGGACCATATGGGACACCGGGATTCGAACCAACCACCTTTGGTCCTAGATCGGCTGCTTGCAAGGCAAACGCCCTGTGCTATCTCTCCGGGCCCAGTACAGGATCTTTTGATTGTCAACAGTTTGCATAGACAAAGGTGGTCCTCCAATTTTTCTACTGCTTAGCAACAAAGACCTGTCCCATTACTGGCAGTGGCCTTATATATCTCTGTAACTTTTGCAGTGATTATTCACTTCAAGCTATTGTTCCTAATGGAAAGACAGTTACTGTGGTAGTGAAAGCTGTTTGATATCCGTAAGGGACAAGCAGTACCACCAGAAGATGAATGCTCCATTATCAGCTATTACTAGAGCCTGTCTGCAGGAAGCTAGTAGTTCACAAGATATGGTGGGTATCAGAATCCTTAGCTTATCACAAAATGAGAAACCTGGGTGCAGGTCTGTGTGGCCCCAGCCCTGAACTATCAGTCCTGAACCCTACCCACTCTGGGAAGGCCTCCCCTCAGAGAGAGAGAAGACAGAGAGATGTGGGGTAGGGTGGGCTGGGGATGCAGTGAACACATACTTTCCTTGATTCCCAGCACCCATATGCCTCCTGCATCCCAAGATTTTTAGTTCTACTCCTAGACTGCTTCAATAGATCTGGGGTATTGCACACACAAGGAACTCTTGAGTGATCTCTCAAGGCTTCTGGGACTGTTTTATTTTGGGGGGGGGTGAGTGGGTGGGTATAACACCTAGTGATGCTCAGGGCTAACTCCTGGCACTGTACTCAGGAAATGCTCTTGGTGGTGCTTGTGGGACCATATGAGATATTGGGCATATACAAGACAAATCCCTACCTGCTGTGTAAATATTCTATAAGGGACCTGGGCTCACATGTGGACTATGTCGGCAGGAATATCAACAAGGGAAGTAGAGGAAATGACAGTAGAAGGAACCACTCTGAGTTTCAAGTCCATGTCTACAATTTGGCAAGATGGACTTAGTACTTCTATACCCAATTCTCTCTCCAAATTCCAAATCTGTGTGCTTCAGGAAGAAAGACAATGCTCTTGACTTCATGGGCTTTTTTTTCTTCCCTTCTTTGGTTTTTGGGTCACACCCAGCGCACTCAGGGGTTACTCCTGGCTCTGAACTCAGAAGTCGCTCCTGGTAGGGTTGGGGGACCATATGAGATGCCGGGATTTGAACCGGGGTCTGTTCTGTGTTGGCTGCGTGCAAAGCAAGCGTCTTACTGCTGTGCTGTTGCTATGAACCAGGGCCTTTTTTTTTTGGAGGATGGGGGGTTATACCTGGCAACACTCAGAGGTTACTCTTGGCTCTGTGCACAGAAATCAACCCTGGCAGGCTCAGGAGACCATATTCGAAGCCAGGAATTGAACCACCATCAGTCCTGGGTCAGCTGTGTAAAAGGCAAACGCCTTACCATTGTGCTCTCTCTTCGGCCACCTCCATAAAGCCTTTGAAATAACATTGCTGTTAATACCAGAAGTCTTTCCTCCTACTTTATGTGACTCAAAGAATATTAAGATATTCAGAGTACTAGAGGAATGCAATTCAGCTGAAAAATTATGGAACAATGGGTAGGAACACTTTATTAAGACTTTATTGCTCTCACATTAGACACTGAGTTATACACAATTCTTTGCATGTGCTCCCAGGTAACTTATATGGAGTTTCCCAGAGCTGCTGGGAGCTGAGATACTGTTGGGCAAGGTCAGGTCCCAGGATGGGAAACATGGTACCTCCTAGGAGCCACAGAGGGCAGTGGGCTTTGAGAGGGACCCAGGGATAAGCAAAGAGGTCAGGGGTATAGACTTAAGCCAGAGCCCAGGGGCAACAATCCCTGAGATGAGTCAAGCCCCAGAGTTCTGGGATTCTGGAAGGCTGGGTATGGAGCAGCACTGTGGGGGGGGGGGGGGCAGGGGCAGTCTTTCAGATGCTCACAAAAGGAGTTTGGCAGAGGGGCCTGGGTGAGGGATGTATAATCTGTGGCAACCGGGCTTTTCTGCAGGATAGTGGGGGTGAGGATCCCTCAGGGGAGTCATGCACCACAGTTGGGCTAAAACAGCCAGGACCTAGGCAGGGGTGGTGGCTCTGCTGGGGTGACCATAGAACCAGAGAAAGCCAGGAGCGCCAACTGCTGCCCATGGCCTAACTCCATCTCTGCAGGATGCGCCCAAGAGTTGCATCTAACACGGTCAGACCATTTTTCAGGTATTTGTGCTCCCCCAGAACATGTGTTTGTGTGTCTGTCCATCAATTTTGGGTTTTTCTACTAGGGAACCCTCATTCACTCACCTCCTCACCTCTTGAGACAGACTATTCTCACATCCCCAGCTTTTCTCACAAGGCACTTGTTACAGGGCTGATGCAGAGAGGGGAGACTAAATGATAAGAGGCAGAAGTCAGGGCAGAAGTGATCAGGGGCTAGCGGCTGCCATAGTAGAGATGCACAGCCAGGCCAATGAGCAGCGTGGCCAGGAAGAAGGCCGCAGTGAGCTGCAGTCGCAGCAGGGCTGCGGAGAGCACAGCATTGACCACTAGAGAGCAGGACACAACGAAGAGGCGTGTGATGCTACTGCCGTGCTTCATGATGGCTGACATGAGCAGTCCGTTCACGGCCTGGCTTAGCACCATGAGCACTGCCCAGCCTGAGAAACCCTCCAGGAGGCTTGGGCCTGGACTGCTGCCTGCGTACAGGCCGAGGTTCAGAAGCACACCAAAAGTGTAGAGGAAGAGGTTCTGAAGGGCCAAGGGCAGTCGCTGGCGCTTCATGATCAGTTCTGTATACACGGACGACAAACCAGAGATGATGCAATACAAGATGAGAAGCAGCAGTCCCAGGGGAGTGATGTGCAGGGGCATGGGGCTGGCAGCTCCTGCCTCGGTGGACCTAGGCAGGATGCTGCCAGGATCCTGGAGGCCCCCAGCTGCATAGCAGGCCCCTGCTGCCATAAGCAGCAGCAGGGCTAAGCCCTGTCGTGCAGAGAGGCGGCGCCGGAGGCAGAGACAGTAGAACAAGGCTGTGCTTCCAATCTTGAGATTGCTCAGCACCTGGTAGGTGCTGGGATCCATGTAGTGCTGCAGATAGATCACCAGGTTATTGTTCGCGCCATAGAGCAGAGCTGATAGTGCAAAGGGGGCAGCCAAGCGCCAGGGTGGAGGTCCCCGTGGCCATGTCTGCCAGCCCATCAGGAGGGAGAAGGAGCACAGGAGTAGCTTGGTCAGCTCCGTCAGCAGCACGGCCGAGGAAGGCTGGAAGGGCACGCGGCCTTCCACATGGCATAGAGCCAGCAACGGGGCATGGGCACCATACATGGTAGTGGACAGGAGTAGCATCAAGGTCCAGCGGGCCTGCCTGTGACGGCCCAGGCTTGGTCTACCCCCGTCCTCTACACTCATGCCCACACCAGACTCTGGGTGGTCTGTGTAGCTAGCAAGGAGGCAAAAAATACAGTAAGTAATGTGTTTGGAGGAAAGTCAAGTTATGGAGTCAGCTCCCAGGAGGGAAGAGCTGTGGCACATTGCCAGAGAGAACACTAAGGGCCAGTCACCTGCAAAAGCCAGTCAAAGCTGGAAAAGGACTGGTGGCCCTAGAGGCCGTAGACTTGGGGCGAGTCCCATGGATTAGGGAGGGAAAGCATCCTCGCTGCTTGCACTTTACACATTCTGCAAGGAGGGACAAGGATGAAGGCAGCAGGAAAGTTGGAATAAGCAAACGGGGTGACAGTGAGGGAAGCCAAATACGCCATGTGTAGTCGAAAGGCCTCCTCCGGAACAACCCAGCTGCTCATCTCACCGCCTTCATGAGATTCAGAGCTAGTCAGGACCCTTTCGCAGTGACTGCAGATAGTCCCTCAATGTCTTCTCCACATTGGGCACAGCATATGCCTGAGCTGCGTAGATGCCAGTGCAGGTACCCACGGCAAAACCCAATACAGCAGAGGCTCTCAGTTTGGCCACCACATAGCCAGCCAGGAAGCCCTTGAGGAATGGGGAGGACAAGAGCGAGCCATTCTGTGGAAGAAAACATAGGGCAACTCTGAGCAACTATCTTCCCATCTCTTTTCAGAAACTATTCAGGTTAGGCTTTGAGCATCCCCCACCTGCTTGCTTTGGAAAGCTAGTCTTCCTAAAGACCTTCTTCTTTTTTTTTTTTTCCGGGCCACACCCATTTGATGCTCAGGGGTTACTTCTGGCTAAGCGCTCAGAAATTGCCCCTGGCTTGGGGGAACCATATGGGAGGCCAGGGGATCGAACCGCAGTCACCATCTTTCCTTGGCTAGCTCTTGCAAGGCAGAGCTTACCTTACCTCTAGCGCCTTACCTCTAGCGCCACCTCGCCGGCCCCAACCCAAAGACCTTCTTAAGGAACCAAGGCAGAAAAAAAAAATCCAGGAGTCATGACTACACAATCTTAGCATTCTGGAATTGGAAGGCTCCAATCACAGAACCCGACTGCCACAGGCCAGAGAGATGTCCCGAGGAATATATCCCCTGACCGCTTCTCCAAGCTGTTTTAGCAAAGCTCCCATAAGACTGATGCCACAATGAACTGCTTTCACCCCTAACCTTCATCCTGCTACTTCCCACCATTGGGCTTTGCACACGCTACCTTGAACATTACCTCATCCCCTCTTCACCTGTTAAACTCTAAGACTCCAGTTCAAGTGTCAATTCTCAGGTTAGCTTTTCTTTGGGGTCACAGAGTAAACAGGGTCCTTAGTAACTGTTTGTTGAACTAATCTTTGCCACTGTGCCATCAAAACTGCACAGTATCCAGTCACTGTTGACAGGGGCAATGAGAAGGTTCATCTTACCTGACCCACACCACTGCTGACTTCGTCTTCCACGCGCCGCTGCAGGTGTTCTAACTGATTCTTGAGGAATGCCAGGTCCTTAAGCTTGGGCAGGGAATCCTAGGACAAGGGAGAAACTGGCTCTAGGGGACCGACCCAGCTTCATGGCTTGCTCAAATCTACCAGAGGCTAAAAAACTCAGCCTATAAAACCTCTTTGAGATGAGAGGTAAAGGCAGGCACTGTAAAGGGCAGAATTCACACAAGGGCCTGCAAGGGCAAGAAAGGTGGGATCAGGGGCCGGGCGGTGGCGCTAGAGGTAAGGTGCCTGCCTTGCCTGCGCTAGCCTAGGACGGACCGCGGTTCGATCCCCCGGCGTCCCATATGGTCCCCCAAGCCAGGAGCGACTTCTGAGCTCATAGCCAGGAGTAACCCCTGAGCGTCACCGGGTGTGGCCCAAAAACAAAAACAACAACAAAAAAAAAGAAAGGTGGGATCAGCAACAACGTCTTATGATTGCCAGGAATTTTATCAGACAGCAGGTAAGAGGAGGCAGAAAGACGACTAGGGAAAAGCTTTTTTCAACGAGGAAAACATTTTTGGGTTCAATATAAACCACCAAAAAGCAGTGACCAGTCTTGCTCATAGGGTCCTAAGGTCTAAACAGAAGTTCCCTGGACGTGTTGCTGAACTTCCTTACCAACGGTGAGTAATGATCTGAAGGCTTTCCCTTCCCCAGACAAGTTGGGAGCGATTCTGATTTCTGCCCGAGAGTGGCTCCCTTCGCAAGTCCCTCACCCCAACTCCAGGGCCATCCATCCCAAGCTGGACGCGTGGGGCGGGGAAGGGCAGCGAGAACTAATGAACTGAGATTCCGATTTCACCTTCGTATGAAATTCAGTGGATGAGCAAGGGAGTGGCCGAAGGGATGTGAATGTCCCGGGGGGTGGAAACTTTGGGGTTCGGGAACTTGAGTAGGGAAGTGTGTCCGAATGAAGGAACACCAACCTCACCCAAGTGGTCGGCCACTGCACTACACTATCCCGTGAGGCAGTCACCAAGTGCAAAAGTTTGTTTCTAGGAGAAACAAGGGGCAGCTCCGCTCCCGAGCCACTTCAGGGCCGACTCAGCCCAGAAGGAACATGAAGCGAACTCAAATGCCCCGAGAGACGGCAGGGCGCCTCCCTACAACACACTCACCTTGTCATCCGCCATCTTCCCCGCCGAAGTTACAGCGCAGTCGCAGGCGCAGGCGCAGTCCGCCTCTTTGGTGGCAGGCGTTGAGGCCATTTTCACTGAGGGCAAAAGTACTTCCGGGGCAACTTCAGGAAGGGCGGAAGCGCCCTCCTGCTCCCCGGGGACCCGGCGGTCGCGGCTCGGGCTTCGTGCGCGTGCGCACCATTCGGGTGCGGTGACGTCACTCGTGCGCAGCGAGTGCGTTCGCCGGTGCCGCCGATGAGCTCATAGTTGCGCGGTGATGTCAGTTTCGCTCTTACCGCGGCGCCTCCCTCGGAAGCTCGCAGCCAGTCGGGTTCCCGACGCTTGTTTACTCGCGCCGCTCCGAGGCGGGCCGAGCCGCTCGAAGCCGTCCCTTCTGCCCTGCGGACTCCGGCGAGGAGAGGCTGGGCTCGTAGGCGTCGCCGCTTAGAGGTCGAACTGGGCTGAGAGCGCTGGCCGGCCGAGGGAGATGCTGGGCAAGGATTACATGTTGGCCATCATTCTGGTCAACTGCGACGGTGTGCTCCCGGGACCCCTTGGGAAGCTCGTGGGCTGAGGGAAGGAGGGGAATGAGGAGGGAGCTCGAAAGGCCACTCCAAGGCTCCAAGTCCGGAACGGGGTACGTCTCGAGGTGACTAGTGACTTGGTTACTGGACCGAGACTGGACTCCTTTGGGATGGAGGGTTGTTACACTTGTTATTCCGAACCCCCTTCAGCCCAGTGTTTATTCTCATCCCATGCTCCTGTAGATGATTTGTGGGGAGACCAGAATCTGGAGGGGGAGACAGGTCTGCCTCCTGGCTGGAGGAAGATTCGCGATGCTGCTGGTACTTACTATTGGCACGTACCCAGCGGTAGCACCCAGTGGCAGCGCCCAACTTGGGAGCCCGGAGATGCAGAGGACCCGGGCGCGGTAGGTGAAGGAAGGGAAGAGGGGGCCTGAGTCTAAGTAAGAACCTAAGTCTGCTATTACACTAATCCCCCTCTTCTCTCTACAGAGGACTGAGGGGATTTGGGGATTTCGGCCCCCCAAGGGGAGATCTTTCTCCAGCCTAGAGAGCTCACTGGACCGAAGGTAACAGCACTAGGACAGGCAAAATGAAAAGCTTAGGGAGAGGTCTCCAGGCTGTCAGAGACAGCTGGACCCTGTCTGTTTTCCAGCCCGCATTCTGGAATCTGTCCCATGTTTGGAATTTTCTTTCTGTTCTTGGCACTGTCCCATGTACTTGCATTAGTATCTGCATGCAAGGCAAGCACTCTACCTCCTGCACTATTGCTACACCCCCCTTGAGTTTTTTCTCTTTCCAAGTGCTGTTCTGTGCTGTCTTCTTAGAGCTGATCTAACATATTTTAGAATTTGACTGTTCTAGGCGCTATCCGTGTAGATTTCATGTTTGTGTTTTAGAGTTTCTGGTCCACATTTTGAGTCCTTGTTTCTATTTACAACCTTTATTCTGCATTCCATGTTCAGAATTTTCCTTCAAATTCTAAGCCACACTTTCTTTTTTTTTTTTTTTTTTTGTGGTTTTTGGGTCACACCCGGCAGTGCTCAGGGGTTATTCCTGGCTCCAGGCTCAGAAATTGCTCCTGGCAGGCACGGGAGACCATATGGGGCGCCGGGATTCAAACCGATGACCTACTGCATGAAAGGCAAATGCCTTACCTCCATGCTATCTCTCCGGCCCCTAAGCCACACTTTCTTATATTTATTGAATATGTCCTGGACCCTGTCCTGCTGATTGTATATTTTGGGCACTATAATCAGTCTTATTCTACATCTTATGTCCACCATGTATTCTAAGCCTTGCCAGGCATTCCCTCTGGAATACTTGAAGAAAAGAACCTCTTACCATATCTGCTCTGTTCTAGTAGCTCTCTGACCTGGTATGGTGAGGAATCGTGCACCCAGAATATGGAGCCAGGAGCTAAGGTAGTGACTTGGACCCAAGAGTCAGCCTGAAGTATTGGGAGGATAGAAATGGGGGGAAGGTCAGGGCAGAGATTGGACAGAGCACTTGTGATCAAGGTGAGAGAGGAGGTATGGGAGGGTTAATATGTGTTGAAACTACGGCATTCCATTCTGCTCAACTCAAGGTCCTCTTCCTCCCCTTTCCCCCCAATAAGTGTTTTGCGGTTCGCTCTCTGGGCTGGGTGGAGGTACCTGAAGAGGACCTAGTACCAGGAAAGAGCAGCATCGCCGTCAATAACTGCATTCAGCAGCTGGCTCAAACCCGAAGCCGGACCCAGCCTCCAGATGGGGCCTGGGGTGAGGTGAGCTGATTGGCCCTCTAGGTGTTCGTAAAGGGCCCCTTCTGGGATTGTTTTCCCTGAATTGGCCTTTCCCCACCTTCGGTTATCTTCATCTGAGCCTGGCTTATCTCTGTCTTGGCAGGGCCAGAATATGCTAATGATCCTGAAGAAAGATGCCATGAGCCTGGTGAACCCCCTGGACCACAGTCTGATCCACTGTCAGCCTCTGGTGCACATCCGGGTGTGGGGTGTGGGCAGCTCCAAGGGCCGGTGAGGATCCTTCCACCAAGTGAGAGTTGCTCCTCCCCCCACCGTTGCCTGTGATCCCTCACCCCCAACAGATGCTGATCCCCTGTACTTGAACCCCTGGACACAGTTCTCCTGACATGGACCCAAACTCTGCCTCCCCTGCCTGGTCTAGTCCTGGTTGGGGAGGGTGGGCCCAGCTCAGCAGGGACGGATGGGGGAAGAGTCTGAGAGACAGGGCTGATTCTGTCCTGTGCTCCCACATGCTTCTGGAACAGTGACAGGTGAGTGACAATGGATGTCTTGAGCCCCAGCCCAGACCCTCTGTCATCCTTACTAGAGCCTTTACCTACCTTCCCAGTGTCCTGCAGGCTCCATGATCCCTGCTCCTACCAGCCTCTGTCCCGCTTCATCTTTGCCCTGCTTTATCCCTGTTCCAATCCCTCCATCTGTCCTTGCCAGAGACTTCGCTTTTGTGGCGGGGGACAAAGACAGCTGTATGCTCAAGTGCCATGTGTTTCGATGTGATGTTCCTGCCAAGGCCATTGCCAGTGCCCTGCATGGGCTTTGTGCCCAGGTAAGGGTCAGGAATGGGGCAGGGACATGGGCAGGGAGCTGGAACTGAAGATTCCAGGGTATAGTGGGCTTGTGTAGTGACAGTTGTGGCACCTCAGTTCTCTGCTCCCTGTGCCTGTGTTTTAGATCTTGTCTGAGCGAATAGGGGCCAGCGGTGGTTCTTGCTGCTCCCCAGACCCCATTTCCCCAGAAGACCTACCACGACAAGGTATGGCCAGAAAGCTGCTGCACTGTAGCCAACTGGCTACTTTGGTGCAAGATGAGGGGAGGTGTCCTGGTTATTTACTACTTCTCCAGAGACTCTGAGGTGCCCTGGCCCCATAGATCCTAAGACCTGAACCGGACAAGCATCTGTGGCCTTTCTTTTACTCTCTCCAGCTCTCTGGGAGGGTTGGAGAAATGAGAAAGAGAATGACAGAGACAGAAACAGAGAGAGAGGGAGACGTTTGTGTGTGTTTCAGTGGAACTTTTGGATGCAGTGAGCCAGACAGCTCAGAAGTATGAGGCACTCTACATGGGAACCCTGCCGGTCACCAAAGCCATGGGTGAGCACTAAATATATAGGCATGGGGCAGGGCGGACAGCCCTCTGCAGAGCGTCCCATGGGCCTCTGTGGTCTGAATGTCCCACCCTGGTCAACTCTGGATTCTAAGCTCAGCCTCATCTTTTCTGTTCTCATCACTCTTGAGTTACAAGTCATTGAGAAGGGGCTAGACACTACCTGCGGTCCCTTCTTTACATCTGGGAGATAGCATGATGTACATGTCCCTTCAGGCATGGACGTGCTGAATGAGGTCATCAGTACCCTCACCACACGAGGAGATCGGGAGACCTGGGTCCCCACCATGTTCAGTGTGTCTGACTCTCTCATGACTGCACGTCCTATTCAGGTACTCCAGACTGGGATCGGGAGAGGTGGTTGGGAATACTGAGAGGTCACTGCTGGTGTAGGCTAAGCTCAGTGGCTCTTGTTGGTGCTGATCTTTGGGTGACTAACTCTGGTGTGGGCAGGCCGAGGCTGGTTCGGAGGAGGAGCCACTGTGGCAGTGTCCTGTGCGCCTTGTGACCTTTATTGGTGTTGGCCGTGACCCACACACATTTGGCCTCATTGCTGACCTGGGCCGACAGAGCTTCCAGTGTGTAGCCTTCTGGTGCCAGCCCCACGCAGGGAGACTTTCAGAGGCGGTGCAGGCTGCTTGCATGGTGAGTTAAGGGTGTGATGGGTACATGGGCTTAAAACTGTCTGATACTATGTCTACCTGCCTATATTTACACACTGGAACTGGTGTGCCCTCTGGATGGAATGGCCATTGTCATTCTTTTTTTTTTTTTTTTTGTCTCATATGGTTTATATCCTGGCATGTGTGGGCATTTGAGTGTAGGACAATTTCTTTTTTTATTTTTTTTATTTTTTGTTTTTGGGCCACACCCAGCGGTGCTCAGGGGTTATTCCGGCTGTCTGCTCAGAAATAGCTCCTGGCAGGCACGGGGGACCATATGGGACACCGGGATTCGAACCAACCACCTTTGGTCCTGGATTGGCTGCTTGCAAGGCAAACGCCACTGTGCTATCTCACCGGGCCCGGACAATTTTATTTTGTAAGATGATGTCACTCATTCACCCAGGAAGTGAGTGTCAGCAAGAACCAGGTATACTTGACCCTGGAGTTCATTGGTTTGGGTATATAGTTATTGATCTTACTAACTACTTAGGGCAGAACAAAGGTGGTTCAGAAAGAAGATGTGTGGGGGCAAGAGCGATGGTGCCGCAACAGGGCCTTTGCCTTGTATGCGGCTGACCCAGGACGGACCACAGTTCGATCCCCTGGTGTCCCATATGGTCCCCTAAGCCAGGAGCAGTTTCTGAGTGCATAGCCAGGAGTAACCCCTGACCAGCACCAGATGTGGCCCAAAAGTTAAAAAAAAAAAAGGAGGGGGAGGGTGACGGAGTGATAGTGGTAAGGCATTTGCCTTGCACATGGCCAACACAGGATGGACCCCTGTTCGAATCCCAGCATCTCATATGGTCCCCCGAGCCTGCCAGGAGCGACTTTTGAGCACAGAGCCAGGAGTAAACCCTGAGCAGTGTCAGGTGTGGCACAAAAAAAAAAAAAAAAAAGAAAAGAAAATGTGGGGGCTAGAGCATTGGCGCAAGTGGTAGGGCATCTGCCTTGCATGCGCTAGCCTAGAACTAACTGCAGTTCGATCCCCCGACATCCCATATGGTCCTCCAAGACAGGAGTGATGATTTCTGAGTGCATAGGCAGGAGTAACCCCTGAGCATCACCAGGTGTGGCCCAAAAACCAAAAAAAAAAAAAAAAAAATGTGTACTCCATGGAGACAGGTTCAGAAAGTTTACCTGAATAGGTGATAACAGGTCTGGGGGTGTGGCTCAAGTGGTAGATCACTAGTCTTGCATGCCTTTGCCTCCATAATACCCCTGGGTGTGGCCTGGACAACAATTAAAAAAAACATGATTAAAAAAACTTAAGGACTGGAGAGAGAGTATAACATGTAGAGCACTTTCCTTTCACATGGTTGATCTGGGTTCTATCCCTGGCACCTCACATCTGCCTGCCTTCCTCCCTGGCCCAGCCCCATGTTCCGTGAGTACTACTGAGTATGGCTCCCAAACTAAAACCAGCTAGTTGAAGATCCAAAGAGGAAATTCAGTCAGATAAAGGGGCGTGGGGCAGAAGTATAGGGAATCCTAGGTGTGAAGCTGTGAATGTGGTTAGTGTCTTGAGTATCTGAAAGAAAAATATTCTGGAGCTGGAGAGATTGCTTAACAAGCTGGCATGTACAGGAAGCCTGGGTTCTATTCCTGTGTCATGATCCTCTGAACACCTGACTGAGAGTAGCCACAGAGTACTTCAGGGTGTGGCCAATAAAAGCCAAAAGGCAAAAAGAAAATAACATGTCTGGAGTGTCTAGGGGATGGAGTGAGAGTTGAGGCCAGAATGAATGGGGAAACCAGATTTTGGAAGAACTCGGGTTAGGGTAACATTAATTTATCCCTATTTCTTTTGAGCCATTGAAGAGGTTTGAATAAGGGTGAAGTCAAAGTGGGAGGATTAAAAGTCCGCTGAAATTATAGGAAGGGTCAAAGATTTGGAAGACCTAAGAGAAGTATTGGGAAGATCTATTTGGAGTTAGCAAGTGAGCACATCAAGTGATGTGGGCTGTTGATGAATGGGGTTTGGGCTATAGACCTGCTTGACCAAGGAATCCAAGGATTAGTTCATCCCAGTGAGAGATCAAGGAGTAAGCATGTGGTAGGTTTATTTATTTATTTATTATACTTGTTTTTTGGATCACACCCAGTGATGCTCAGGGGCTACCTCTGACTCTGCACTCAGGAATTAATCCCGGCAGTGTTCTGGGAACTATGGAATGCTAGGGTTCTAACCTGGGCTGGCAGTGTGCAAGGCAAGGACTCTACCTACTGCACTGTTGTTCCAGTTTCAACATGTTTAATAAGAACATAAGCTCTTAGGAATGAACCCTACTTCTACCTTTATTTTTGTTTTCTTTTTTTGTTTTTGGGTCACATCTGGCAGCACTCAAGGGCTACTCCTGGCTCTATGCTCAGAAATCGCCCCCAGCAGGCCCGGGGGACCAGATGGGATACCAGGATTCGAACCACCGTCCTTCTTGCATGCAAGGCAAAACACCCTATCTCCATGCTATCTCTCTGGCCCCTACTTCTACCTTTTTATTTTTAATTAAATTCTACCTTTTTTTTTGTTTTTGTTTTTGGTGACATTGATGAGTCATGTATTCTCTTTTGGGAGAACAGTTCTTTTTTATGAAATGGACACTCAGGCAAATAATACCTGAGAAGTGACTGGATTAAATTAAATGACAAAACTTTTGCTTTTGGTTTTGGAGTAATACAGGGGTGGGCTTATTCCTGACTTGGTGCTTGGGGTTCCCTTTCTAGTTCCATCTGGTGGTGCTTAGGGGGAAAGCCATGTGATGCTGGGATTGAGCCCGGGCCTCCTGCACACAAAGCTTGTGCTTGGCCCTTTGAACTACCTCTGGCTCCAGCAAGTTTTCATTACAGTATCCAGCCCTCCTAAATCCTCTATAATTGTCAAGTTTTGCTTTTGTTAGTGAGCTGCCTGGGAGTGTTGCAGCTGTGGTGACTGTCATGTCAGACTCAAGCCTTCCTGCAGAAGCTCTCAGAGCTTCGAAAGGAACTGGAGCCTTACATTCCTCTTCTCCCTAGGTGCAATACCAGAAGTGTCTTGTGGCCTCTGCAACTCGAGGCAAGGCCTGGGGTGCCCAGGCCCGTGCCCGCCTTCGGCTCAAGCGGACCAGCTCTGTGGACTCTCCAGGAGGTCCCCTGCCCCTCCCTTTGCTCAAAGGAGGGGTTGGGGGTACAGGGGCAGCCCCTCGCAAGCGGGGTGTCTTCTCTTTTCTTGATGCCTTCCGGCTGAAACCATCTTTGCTCCATATGTCCTAAGTTGAAGATTGGGGAAGAGACTCGGTGCATTTCCAGCTCTACCCCTTCATTCCCCAGGTCCTGTGGCCTCTCATTCCTTTTAGCCTTCTTTGCCTGTCCCTCAGACCTTTACCTATCCTCTATTTATTGCCCCATTTATTTATTAGACGACTGAAAGGCCCAACAGCACACCTAGACCCATGGCTTCTTTTCCCCTGGGTCCCTATGTACCTTGCCCCTGTCCAGCCTTGGACAGTTGGCTCTACCTCAGCAACACTTTATAGCAAAATGAGTACAAATAAAAAACCCTCAGACCTTACTGGGTGTGAGTATATTGGGCCTGGGACAGGATTGGTAAGGGGTTAACAGTCTATGGGAGATATTTGTGTCTGCTTGGTGATTGCCTGTGGACACATGGGAACATGGGTGTGATAGGAACTATATTTATGGAATGAATAAAAAATTTCCCAGGGCTTTTCTGTTCCAGGTATGGTCTGGTTATCAGAGTTTTAATAAAAAAGTTGGGGGGCCCCATCTTCTGAGACTTAGAAACGGTGGAGTATAAGAGTTAAATAAGATAGAAGATAATATTTAGTACAACTAAGAAATTTCAGTGTTGTGGGATTTCAGGAGAGACAATATTAAGCCTGATACTCATCTAAGTGATCCTATGCTTCCTAAAGTGACATGAGTGCTGAAGGAATTTTTTTTGTTGCCGCTTTTGGGCCACATCCAGCTGTGGTGGGGAACCATACCAGGGATTTAACCCGGATTGGCCACGTTCAAGACAAACGAACTTCCGGCTGTGCTATAACTAGCCCGAGTATTGAAGGAATTTTCACACCCACTTTAAAGATATAAATAAAGGAGGCAATGAAGGGGAAGTTCTAGGGGCTACACCCGGAGAAAAGCAAACGGGACGGAGCTTTCGGTGCTCCTGGGACTGGCCAAATAGCTCAGAGGGCTAGAACACAGGCGGGACTGACACTCGGGCTCAGTCCCTGGTAGCGTGGCACAGCGTAGTACCGCTAGTACTACTCAGAGTCCTGTAGATGTGCTATTCTCCCCACGTCCCCCCCACCCCCCTTGAGAATCAGCTGAGATGCAATCGCGAATCCCCCGGGAGCCCCTCGGTGGCTCCAGGCGCTTCCCAGTCGCGCAGCCAGTTTGGGGCGCTGTTGCAGCAGGCCGAGACGTGGCCGCCCCGGAACTGACGCGCTCCCCCGCTGCCGTGCGGAAGCGGAGATGGCGGAGCTGTATGTGAGGCCGGGTGAGCGCGCTCTGCCAGCTGGGGTCCCCGCGCGCAGGTCGGGGTGGGCGCCGCGCAAGGTCTGAGCCCTTCCGACCTTCGGGGCCTCTCTCACGTGTCCCCTCCCCTCCGCAGGCAACAAGGACCGCGGCTGGAACGACCCGCCCCAGTTCTCCTACGGGCTGCAGACCCAGGCCGGTGGGCCCAAGCGCACGCCCCTTACCAAGAGAGTCGCCGCTCCGCAGGATGGATCCCCCAGAGGTGCGTGGGAGCCGGCAGGGCCAGAGGAGCTTTCTCCTAACCTAGAGGATACATATCCTCTGGGAGTCTCGAGACTCGGGATTCGCAGGCCTTTATCTCGCTTAGGTTTTGGTGATTTTTTATTCGCATTCACTTCACATTTTGCTTCCAACCTGCTCTTTCTCCAGACTTTAACGGTAGTGGATCCACTGGTCTTCACTTGCACTTGGCCTTCAAAGAAGCATCTTAGCCTGAAGGTGCTAATCATGTAATCAGTTTTATCTCTTAATAACTAAAGGATCAGGCACCGTTTGAGGGTAAACTAGACGGTCTTAGCGTTCACTACATACTTTAGGAGCAAGGGTAGTCTGCAGCAGAATGAAACTGATGTGTTAGGTAAGTTAGGTGATCGAGGGCCAGGCGTTTAAGCTAAAATCTGATGAAAGCAAATCAGCAGATCAGGTGCAAGAGCATCTCAGACATTGGAAACAGCTGGTGCGAAGGTTGTCTTACAGACACATTGGCAAATTTAGCTAGTGGCTAGCTGAGAGGTGGACAGGGGTCAGTTTATAGTGAGTTTTGCAAAGCAAGATAAGTTAGTATAAAGTTGACAGCCATTGAAAAGTTGAAGTAGAGCCTTTTCCTCTGAGCATTTCTAATGGCAATAGGTGGGACTTTGGCCCAGAGAAAGCAGCTTAGATTTCACATTACTAATCACACACTGGGAACTCTACAGATGTATGGTAGAAATCATGGTTTCAGTATTTTATTGTTGGGTTTCTGGGGCATGTGGTGGTGCTCAGGGATCCTAATAGGGCTGGGGGACCAAACATGGTACCAGGTCATTGCTTGCAAGGCAAATGCCTTACTGGCACTAATACACTGGCCCTAAATCATCATGTCTTTAATTCCTTTTTGTTTTGGGGTCACACGATGGTCAGGTATCATTCCTTATAGTGGTCAGAAAACCATAAGGGGCTCTGCGGATCAAACCCCAGGCCAAGTGCCCTACTGCTTTGTAGGACCCTTAGGACCAAATCATGGTTTTTTAACTTTGGACCTTTGACATTTTGGGCCTGACAAATCTTTGTTGTAACCAACTATAATTACTATATATTACTATATATAAACTATATATATGTATACATACATACATACATATATATGTGTATATATACATACATATATATGTGTATATATATATAAACTATCAAGTTTACCCACCAGATGCCAGTAGCCCTAAACAACTCTGCCAAGTATCTCTAGACATTTGCTTTGGGGCAAAATCTTCTGAACTCAGTGTTCATGCATATTAATCATGTACTTCAAACTTTTAAGCAATCTTCCTGACCCATGATTTATATGGTTAAAAAATTATGTTTGCTGACATTGAAAACAGATTTTAGGAAAGTAGAAGACAAACTAAGAGTCATTCCATTAATGGACATATTTGACATACAAATGAATAAGACTCATATAAGACGAGTGTTTGAATAGAAATTAGCAAAGGCAACTATGAGTAAGAAAAAAAAATTAGGGGCCGGGAAGGTGGCGCTAGAGGTAAGGTGTCTGCCTTGCAAGCGCTAGCGTAGGACGGACCACGGTTCGATCCCCTGGCGTCCCATATGGTCCCCCCAAGCCAGGGCAATTTCTGAGCGCATAGCCAGGAGTAACCCCTGAGTGTCAAACGGTGTGGCCCAAAAACAAACAAACAAAAAAACAAACAAAAAAGAAAAAGAAAAAAATTAAAACTATGCTGGATCGATGCCCGCATTCTCCACCAAAAAACAAAACAAAAACTCTATGCTGGGAGAGTTAATTTTTATTCAAGGGCGACAGATGCTATTAGGGGTTAAGTTAGAGAAAAGGGATCATTACTTAGCCTTGACATGCAGTGTTCCTTTAGTAAGAGTAGTCTGTGGAATGTTGAGCACAAAAACATGATTTTGAAGAGAATGACTTTAGAGAACTCATTCAAGAAATTTGGCTATGCAGCATATGTGACAAGAAGCAGGGGCTGAGTGATGGTGCAAGCCATAAAGCATCTGCCTTGCGCACACTAGCCTAGGAAGGACCGCGGTTCAATCCTCTGCTGGCCTATATGGTCTCCCAAGCCAGGAGCGATCTCTGAGCTCAGAGCCAGGAGTAACCCCTAAATGTCACTGGGTGTGGCTGAAAAACAAAAACAAAAAAACAAAAAAGGCAGTATTAGAAGTGGGGCTGTGAAATAAGCAAGAGTGGCTTCTATTTTGGGAGGGTTTTGGGTCCACGTTCAGAAATCACTCATTGGCAGGCTAGAGGGACCATATGGCATATGGGATGCCAGGATTCGAACCACCGTCCCTCTGCATGCAAGGCAAATGTCCTACCTCCATGCTGTCTCTCTGGCCCTGGCTTCTGTTCTTTGAGCACAGTCAAGAATAAGTTCTGAGCACAACTTAGGTGAGAGGCACCACAACGGAAATAAGTAAGCAGTAGGGCGTTTGCCTTAGATGCCGAAGGATGGTGGTTTGAATCCCGGCATCCCATAAGTTCCCCCGAGCCTGCCAGGAGTGATTTCTGAGCGTAAAGCTGGAGGTAACCCCTGAGCGCTGCCAGGTGTGACCCAAAAACTGAAAACCAAAAAAAAAAAAAAAAAAAAGAAAAACACTATTATTTATTCCAAAGCCCCTGGTGGGTTTGGATTTCTTTCCATTTCAGTGACTGCTCATATTACTTTCTTCATTACTGGCATTACTAATCTGTTTATTATAATTTATCAGGACTTTTTCTCCTTTTTTAGACACTGATCTTTTCCTAGTACAATTCCTTCAGTTCTTTGAAGTTGCATTTGTCTCATTCAGTAATTCCTAACTCTGAGCACTTTTTTCCACACACTAATTTAGCAGCTGTTTGTATTCAAAATCATAAAATAGGCACTAATTATTTTGCAAACTCAGAACCTTAGTTCAGAGGTTAAGGAGTAACCTTAACCTAGTAGCCAGAGAGATAGTTCAAGGGGCTAAGGCACTTTTTTTTTTTTTTTGTTTTGGGTCACACCCGGTGGTGCTCAGGGGTTACTCCTGGCTGTCTGCTCAGAAATAGCTCCTGGCAGGCATGGGGGACCATATGGGACACCGGAATTCGAACCAACCACCTTTGGTCCTGGATCGGCTGCTTGCAAGGCAAACGCAGCTGTGCTATCTCTCCGGGCCCGGGGCTAAGGCACTTTTATTGCATGTGGTGGACTCTGGTTTGAGTCAGCATATAGTCCTCAGTGCTCCTCTAGGAGTAAGCCTTGGGCACTGCTATAACTGCTCCCTCCCCACACTGCATTTGTTAAATGTCCGCGTGGGGTAAAATAGGATAAACTAAAAGATATCACCTTAGAAGCGCTACCTTGGACACGTTTTGTCCTTCCCATTTTTTGGGGAGGAGGGGAACCTTTGGTGCTCAGGGGTAATTTCTGGCAGTCCTCAGTGGACCATTTGGGATGCTGGGGATTGAAACCGGGTCTGCATTGTGCTAGACAAAAGCCCTATCTGCTTTACTATCGTTGCTCTAGTCCCTCACATAGTTTTATTTGTGGCATGTTAAAGAATTTGGTAATGTTTGCCCATCTACCTTTATTAGAATTTAAGCCAAGTTCAAGAACTTTATCATTATGGCTACTACTCTGTACCACCTGCCTCGCACATTGTCTGGCAACCATCAAAAGGGATTTCATCTTTTGAAGGAATGCACTGTTTCAGAGAGTAGCTCTTCTTAGATAGGATGAAGTTAAGAGATGAGTTTACCAATGTCGATTGATCCCATCTTTGCTTTTCAGTCCCCCTCACCTCAGAGACTTCTGGAGCACCTCCCACGGGGCCTCCACCTCTTTCAAGTAAAACTTCCAAGCTTCCACCTGTGGGTGGCTGTCCTGCCTCCAGTGTGGAATCTATAAATTCCCCAGTCATTGAGCATGAGACTGTGCTGGAAGATGTACTGAGACCTTTGGAACAGGCATTGGAAGCTTGTCGCGGTCAGACAAAGGTAAGCCCAGAGAAAGGTAAGCCCTGGAACAACAGTAGATAGCATGGAGGTAGGGTGTTTGCCTTGCATGCATGCAGGCAGATCTCCTGTCCCAAGAGATGAAGGTATTGCTCCCAGATGCTCCCAAGAGCCTACTCTTGGTTTCTCTGAGTTCTATCCTTTAGCTGTTTTGCATAGATTCCTTCAGAATCTCCTACGGACTGTTTAGAAAATGAACACAGAATTTCAAGGGGCTCATAGGACTTGACAACAGTGGTCACTGCAAAAACACTGTAGAAAAAAAGTTGAAATGCACTCTTTAGTGAGGAGGACCTTTGCCCATTACCTCTGTTCCTTCTAAGGCCCCAGTCCCCCCAACTTGGTTCTCTTCAGATTTGTTTAAGATCCCTGGAGACAAGGAAACTGAGGAATCCCAAAAAAAAGTAAAATTCTTCAAGTAATTTTCACCTCTTATCTGTAAAGTAGCACAAGAGAATGAGTTTCTGAAGGTTTGAGAAACAACATTATGTATTTTTTTTTTTTTTTTGGGTCACACCTGGCAGTGCTCAGGGGTGACTCCTGGCTCTACGCTCAGAAATCGCTCCTGGCAGGCTCGGGGAACCATATGGAATGCCGGGATTCGAACCATAGACCTTCTGCATGCAAGGCAAATGCCTTTACCTCCATGCTCTCTCTGGTCCTTTATTTTATTTTATTTTTATCTTTCTTAAAAGACCTAGATTGGGGGTGGGGGTGAGAGAGCACAGTGGTAGGGTGTTTGCCTTGCATGCAGCCAAATCAGATGAATGGTGGCTTGAATCCTGGCATCCTATATGGTCCCGTGCCTGCCAGGAGCAATTTCTGAGTGCAGAATCAGGAGTAACCCCTGAGCACTGCCCAGTTTGACTCCAAAAAAAAAAAAAAAAAGACCTAGATTGGCTCCAGAGTACTTGCCTTGCATGCAGCCTGCCTGGGTTCAGTCCTTGGTATCTCAGATAGTCCCCCAAACCTGCCAGTAGTAACTATCCTGAGCACTGCCTGGTATGTGCCTGCTACCCTCAAAAGATCTATAGATGCATGTGTCTCCCCCATCCCCCATTCCAAGTGGTGCTCAGGGAAACCATATATGGCTGTGTGCAAAGCAATTGCCTTAACTTCTGTATCTCTTTTTTTTTTTGATTTTTGGGCCACACCCGGCGGTGCTCAGGGGTTACTCCTGGCTGCCTGCTCAGAAATAGCTCCTGCCAGGCACAGGGGACCATCTGGGACACCGGGATTCGAACCAACCACCTTTGGTCCTGGATCGGCTGCTTGCAAGGCAAACGCAGCTGTGCTATCTCTCCGGGCCCAACTTCTGTATCTCTTAGCTCTAGGCCTCCAATATATAGATATATTTGGGGGGGTGTCACACCTGATGTTGCTTAGGGTTTATCCTTGGCTTTACACTTAAGAATCACTTCTAGTGGTGGGCTTGGGGAACCATATGTGTACTGGATATCAGTATTGGGTACTGCACATCAGTCAAGTGCCCTAATCACTATACGTATAACTGCTCTGGCCCCGATCCTTTTTTATAGATTTCCAAGTGGTTCCTCAGAACTCTTAAGGTTAATTGTGAGGTTTCTGGGTCATAGAATACAGGTTTTACCAACTGATGGAGTCGGGTTTTCCTATCTCAGAAGCAGGTATGTGATGACATCAGCCGACGCCTGACTCTGCTGCAGGAACAGTGGGTTGCAGGGAAACTCTCAGCACCTGTGAAGAAGAGGATGTCCCTGCTGGTGCAAGGTGTGGCTTGGTCCTTTTTTGCAGCTCATAGCCTTGTTCTGTGATTGGCACAGTTGGGACAGGTGTTGGATATCGTAGGTAGAGAGGGAAGGAAGGGCACTTGCTTCTTCCTCTGGGCTGCAAGCTCACATCCTTTTTTTCCTCAGAGCTTTCGAGTCATCGATGGGATGCTGCAGATGACATCCACCGCTCACTTATGGTGGATCATGTGACTGAGGTCAGTCAGTGGATGGTAGGAGTTAAAAGATTAATTGCAGAAAAGAAGAGTCTGTCTTCAGAGGAGACCAATGAAGAGAAACCTACTGCCATAGCTGAAGAAAACGAGACCATACCAGGTGTCCAGCAGGCTTTGTAAACTTGGAAGTTCACCATATTCACAACACACCATCTTCTTTGCCTTGGCATAGGAGCCTTCTTTCACTTGACGCTCATATTAAACCTGCCAGGGCTCTTACTCATCTTTGGGGAAAGAGGCCACACCTGGCCATAGGGAGGTCTCATTCCCAAAACACACATTTCAATAAAATTAATGACAGGCCCTGGCTTAAGAGAGATGTAACCCTTCCTGTGCCATACTGGTTTCTTCTGCTCTACATATACCTTATAAACCTGTTCTTCCACTTGTCTTAAAGGCATGACCAGATTACAGTTTGTTACTTTCCCATAAATTAGTCTTCAAAAGCATATCTCTCGCTGGGCTGAGTAGTCTGAACTTGGGTTTCAATTCAGCATGTAAACTGAGGCTCCAGTTATCCTGGGATGATTTTGCACTCAAGACAATTCCCTTATTTGTATGTGTCACTTTGGAATTCTGCCAGCAGTACAGAGATTAGAGCCAAACTGTAAAAACAGCGAAAAAAGACCCAGATTCCTGATATGACATTATTACTCTTATTTTCTGAGTGAAGGGTGGGTAGGTTCATGATTCCGACATACCAACAAGCTGCTCCCTAACTTTCCTTCTAACCCTCTAAAAACAATCAGGTGGAAGGGGCCAGGGAAGTTTGTATAATGCTGAGAGGGCACAGGTTTTCCGTAATGAATGAAGGGTTGATACTTATAGGCAGAAAATAGAAAATGCAAAGACAGAGTGGAGAAGTTTGAAGATTGGGCAGTGCCACTTTTTTTCCTGTTTTGGAAATAGGGAGGGACTGCTGGTTTCATTCTAGGAATGTCACTTTCTGGAAAGGCTGGAGTATTCCTTACAGGAGTCAGACTATTGTTGCTTATAGTTTGTAGTTCTGGTAGCCTGCCACAACAATCTGTTGTGAGCTCTAATTAATGCTGGAAATATGCTCCAGGGAAGCGGAAAGTAAACCAGAGGCCTCTAAATTCAAGGAGGGCTTCAGCTGTGTGGCTATTATAAAGATTAGCATTGAAAAAAACACAAGCCAGTGCGTTTCTTTTAAAGTTTACTAAGCAGTCAGAAGGTGACATATTCTGTCCCAGTTCCAGTCCCAGCTTTAGTCCATGAGCACGGAGGGCTGTGGATCAGGAGTGCCTACAGGTCAGAGATAGTTGAGTGAAGGGCATGGCACATTGCCCACTCTTATCTCTGGCCAAGCTGCCTCAGAAGGGAGGCTCAGAACCAACAAGTCACTCCCAGATAAGATGAGGCCAGGAGGCCTTTGGATACCTCAGAAGAGGTGGTGGCAGCAACTGCAGGAGGGATCCCTATTTCACTCCCACATAGGGTCAATCTGCACCGGGTTAGATGTCCATTTCAAACTGTGCGTCATCTGAAAAGAAAAGGCAAGAAAACTTGTTGCATGTTGCAGGCTTAGCATCATTGTGCAAACCTGTCTTGACACTGAACCTACAACTCAATGGGCATTTGATTTTAGGTTCCGTTGTCTTTCCTTACCGGGTATCTCTTCCTCTGTCTCCTTCTGCTCCTTCAGTTCCTCTAGCTTGGAGGGTGGAACTGTTGGAGTTGTGACTCCTGGAATCTGAGGGAGACAGCAAGGGGGTGTCCGGGCAATGGGTGAGTTCTTGCACTCTAGCAGGAACTTTCGGTCGTAGATGATCCTGGTGCCTGTTAAAGGGTAAGGGGACTCGGTAAGAAGCAGGCTGGTCCTGACCCAGAAATCATGTTTCCTTATTCAAGGTTTGCTGGAGGGGAGATACTCTGATGATGATGGTTGTAGCTTAACACTGTATACCTGAAACATTTCTATTAATAGTATTGTAAATCAGTGCCTAAATTAAAAAAAAAAAAAGGTGATGCTATGTAGCAGAGGTGGGATAAAATTTTTGGGTCTTTTGGAGTAGAGTGATTTTTTTTTTTTTTTGATTTTTGGGCCACACCCGTTTGACGCTCAGGGGTTACTCCTGGCTATGCGCTCAGAAATCGCTCCTGGCTTGGGGGGACCATATGGGACACCGGGGGATCGAACCGCGGTCCGTCCTACGCTAGCGCTTGCAAGGCAGACACCTTAACTCTAGCGCCACCTTCCCGGCCCCTGGAGTAGAGTGATTTTTAATTGGTTATTGTAACTTATCTTTGTTTAGTTTCTATAGGGCAGTGCTCAAAGCTTACTCTTAGCTTGGTGCTCAGGGATAATTTCTGGTGGGCTTGGAAATCAACACGGGGAGTCAAGGGTGGAACCAGGGTCAAACATGTGCAAGGCAAGTGCCTTACCTGTTATACTATCTTCCTGGCCCCAGTTACTGTCATTTTATTTTTATGGTTTTGGGACCTCACCCGGTGACACTCAGAAATCGCTCCTGGCTTGGGGGGACCATATGGGACACCAGGGATCGAACTGAGGTCTGTCCTGGGTCAGCGGTAAACAAGACACAAGACAAAGGCCCTACTGCTGCGCTATTGCTCAGGCCCCTGTCATTTTAAAATGGAAGTGGTGCACACTAGTTTGGTGCAGGCTACGCTTGCGGTTTAGAGTTGCTTCACAGGCTGCCTCTTTGACCGCCAAGCTTGCAGCTCTGGCTTAACTTAAGGCTGCTTCCTAAAAAGACTGTTGATTTGGAAATCTCCTTTGGCTAACAGGTAGTAGGCCCTCGCCCTTCAGCCAGGAACCAAATAGCTAGCAAGGCGTTTCCACCTAAATTCCCTTAGCCTTCAGGAAGGAGCTGTGTTCCGTGAAACACAGGAACATAATGTTCTTAGTCCTGACCCCTCCTAAATGCTATCAGGCTCAGTCCAGCCTACAAGAACTTTGTCTTCAGTGCCTAGCCCAGTTCTGGCCCCTCCCCATCGCCTCCACGTGGCAGGAACCCCATGTTCTGGGAGCCATGAAACCATGACTACGGGCAGTATGCCTAAACAAACAGTAAGCCCAGTTACCCTGCCCAACTATTGACCAACTAACTACACTCCAGCCTCTAAAGCTAAGGAAAAAACATTCAGAACCCAGACCAAAGAGGGATTTCAGTCTACAGTTACCCCGAAAACGAAGCTTGAGGCTATCTTGCATCACCTTGAACATCAGGGACCTGGGCCTTAGCACCAAACAGCCCCCTCCCTCCCCCGCTCCCCAGCCAATGCTACGCTACAACCTGCAGAGGAGCTTTGATAAGCTTAAGGCTGCAGGCACACAGAAGCCACGCAGCAACTTGCAGACCCCAAACACGCCCCGGCCCCCTGACCTCCCGGGGTCGTCGCATAAAGCGTGCCCCCTGGCGTGGTGCTGTAGCAGTCGGGCAGCCGGTCCCTGCCCCCGGGAATCGGGCAGCTCGTAGACGTGGACATAGCGAAGGCGACGACCAAGAAGACCAGCGGCTGGTGCTGAATGCGCCGAGCAGAGCGCGCGGAGTCTAAGGCGGACTCAGTCGACCACGTGTGGCCACAGCACCACCACCAGGAAGACGTCACGCCCGGGGCGGGCCCCTGTCATTCACCCGATGATCCCGCCCCACGCGCAAGGGAGCAAGTCCGGGCTAGCAGAAAGCTGGAAGGAGTCCAATGTCCTGCACAGTTCCTCCCGACTCAACTGCCAGCCTGGCAGCGCTGCGATCCTTGGGCCAGTAGCTACCTACAATTTACAGCTGGGTGCTGGGGGAGGTGAGGCACAGTGACGCTACTGACACACACTCCCCAATTCCTTGGCAGGGGGGACAGTAAAGGCTAGAGTGGTTAAGTCGCTAGTCAAAAATCCTGCATCTTTTGGGAGGGGAAGCTGAAATTCAAATTCTGTTACTGAGACCTTTCAATTACAGGAAAGACAAGGTGTAAAGTGCCTCGATGGGGCAGGGCTAAATCAGGGAGGGAGATGGGCTTCTTTTGGACCACAACTGGGAGTGATCAGGGGTTACTCCTGGGGGGTTTAAAAATCCTACTATGGAGTGAGCATGTATGCTCAACATGGTAGTAGTGCATGAAGCTTCGGCTCCTGAAGTTGGGCCTTCTGGAATAAGGAATAGTTGGGACTCATGAAAGGGTAAGTAAAGGTGGTGGACTGAAGCTTACTCTGACCTCTGGCATGACTCACCTCAAAACTAAGGAAGAGCTGGGAGGCTGGTGAGAGAGCCTGCCTTTTTTTTTTTTTTTTTTTTTTTTTAAAGCAAGTAGGAAAAGGGCTTAGAATCTGTCCTGGAATTTTGATATAGGCAGTGATATGAAAGGAGGCAGGAGAGGCGGTGATGGAGTATACTAAATCTAAATGCATTTGACTTCTGGTTTCTTCAATTATGTTTTCCCCCACCTTCCTAAATTAAGTTATTGAATCCCTGAATTCATCTATCTGTCATTATCATTTCAGCTCTTGGCTTCGCTTATTTTTTCCTTAACTTTTATTCTGGTTTTTGTGCCACCCCTGGCGAGCTCAGGGGTTACTCCTGGTAGGCTTGGGGTTCATATGGATGCCGAATATCAAAGCCTGGTTTGCAAAGCAAACGCCCTATCTGCTGTGCTATTGCTCCAATCCCATAATTTTTCTTTAACTTATGAAAAATAAGTTTTAAATTCGAGGTCTGTAATTAAAAGCCAGACAATACAATATATCAAAGGACAAAATTTCCTGATGCTCAAAATATAGTCAAAGGACTAGAGTGATAGCAGTAGGGTATTTGCCTGGCACAAAGCCAACCTGGGTTCTATCCCCAGCATCCCATATGGTTCTTCAAACCTTCCAGGAGCAATTTCTGAGAGCAGAGCCAGAGCACCACTGGGTGTGGCCTAACCGAGCCCAAAACAAACGACCCACTTTGATTACTAGTTTCCTATACAGTCCCCAGGAATCTACTAGGAGTGATTCCTGAGTGCAGACCATGAGTAAAGCCCTGGGCACAGCAGGGGGGTGGATGGGGACACCCCCCCCAAACCAAACAAAAAATGGTTGGCAATATTTTCCAAATCAGATCTTGAAGTCCAGGCTTCTTCCCTTTATTTGAGGTTAAATTTTAATTGATGGTTTGATGCTTTGGGTACTTATAACTACCTATTCCTTTTTATCTAAGAGAGTAAAGGAGAAGGAACCTGCTTATTCACAAATTGCAAAAACCTGAGATGACTAGGAAGTGGTGTCCGCTTAGAATCCCTCATCAAAGGCCAGGGTCCATTGGGAAGATGTCACAACCTGTCATATTTCTTGGTAAAAGAGATCTAGGGTTAGTTAGGGAACAAGATGTTTTTCACATACTATTTTCCTACAGGCTTGTTTGACAGTTCTTGGTTTTACAATGTGGTCCAAAGGTCTTAATAGTGGGGCAGAAAAAGTTTACTAAGTACTCCACTCTATTTGACTTAAACTATAATGGAACCAATTTGTTCCACTAGTTTTTTTTTTGTTTTTTTTTGTGGTTTTTGGGTCACACCCGGCAGTGCTCAGGGGTTACAACTCCTGGCTCCATGCTCAGAAATTGCTCCTGGCAGGCACAGGGGACCATATGGGACGCTGGGATTCGAACCGATGACCTCTTGCATGAAAGGCAAACGCTTCACCTCCATGCTATCTCTCCAGCCCCTGTTCCACTAGTTTTGAGATCAGAGAATTTGTTCAGACCTGACAAGTTGTTCCAAACCCTGAGATTTCTTACCTCTGGTTAGAAGAGGTCACCATTGACTGTCCAACTCTTTTCTTCGGTCTGGTTAGCTGAGTTGATGGGATTTCCCCTTTGAGAGCAGGGACGGAAGGAAGCAGACTGGCCTATAAAAGGGCAAGTCAGCACACTGTAGCCACAATAGGTTTAAAGGGTCTTAAAGCATGAATAATTTTATTGGTAGTGGAATTTTATTACATTCAATAATACTTGAAATAAATAGATCCAGAAGCCTTGATGATAGTTTTATTCTTTGAAAAAGCTGTTATTCTCATGGGGTTGGTGCTATGCCTCAGTTGAATGTTTTTAGTGACTTGAAGGCTCACAAAGAGTGTGCATGTTCAGTTTTCTTCTGCCTTTGCTAAAATCAGTACTGATCACCTAAATAAGGCATTTGATTCCATGTGAGAACCACAGATAGGGATTTTCAAACGTCAACAATGTAAACATTCTATCAGTTTCCAGTGTGTCCATAACATATTCTCAGTTGTAGAGAAAGAGGAAAATAAAAGTTAGATCTAGGAAACAAGAGGGATTGGGGGTGGAAGTTGTGCCAGGAATTCAACCCAGGCCTCACACATGCAACTCAAGTGTTCTACTGAAGAGCTAGAACCCCAGCCTTAGCAAACTTAGTCAATTATGTGAAGCCTAGGAAAAGAAATGAGCTGCCTAGAGTTAACTCAACTGGTAGAAATAAATAGAATGTACGCTACTGACTCTTGCTCTGCTGTTTCCCTGCTGCCTCCCCCCCATATCCCTTGTATATTTTGAAAGTAAGTTCTTACCTGAGCTAGGCTTAATCCAAGTTTCAGGTTGGTAAAATAGCAGTAAAGTAATGCCAGGTAGAGGCAAGACAGAGGAAGAAGAGATTACAGAAGGCAAAACGGGGTGGGGAATAGGCTACTAGGATCCAAACAGTCAAAAAAAAAAAAAGAAAAAGACAGTTGTGGTAAAAAAAAAACACAAAAAAAAACCAACACAACATATATATATGGATGGAGGGATGCTACATACTTGTATGTGAACACTTCCTGTTTCTTTCTAACCTTTCTATATTTCTTTTTTTTTTTCGGGAATGGTGGTGGTGCTCAGGGGTTACTTCTGGCTTTGTGCTCAGAAATCTTTCCTCACAGGCTTAGGGGACCATATGGAATGCCAGGGATTGAACCCAGGTAGGTGCCAAGTCAGTGCATGGAAGGCAAATGCCCTACCGTTGCGCTATCACTCTGGCCCCTAAATTTCTCATATATACCCCACTCCCTCTTTTCATGAATTCTAGTTCTTGACCTGAGACTAAATTTCTTTATTCTGTGATCCTCAAAGAATCAATGACAGGATTAAATTTCTTTTAGATAACTCAGATGTTAGAATGTAGAATAAAATTACTTTTTGGTCCCACCAAATAATTTACTTAATATTACTTACTAGCAAGTTTCATCAAGAGTAGCTTTATTCCTTTTACTAATACTCATGCATTTTGGTTAGTAATAAGTGAAAACAATACTTGCAGGTGGGATCTTTTATCACCCTCATGGTAATGGGGCTCTTGAGAGTACAAGAAGTTATCAAGTAACACAAAGGTAGTAGCTTCAACACTTGTAACGTTTTTTTTTTGTGTTTTTTTTTGGGGGGTCACACCCAGCAGTGCTCAGGGGACCATATGGGGCGTTGGGATTCGAACCGATGACCTCCTGCATGAAAGGCAAATGCCTTACCTCCATGCTATCTCTCCGGCCCCACTTGTAACGTTTTCAAATCCAATCAAAACATAGTAAGAGGGGCCGGAGAGATAGTATGGAGGTAAGGCATTTGCCTCGCATGCAGAAGCTCAGTGGTTCGAATCTCAGAATCCCATATAGTCCCCTGAGCCTGCTAGGAAAGTTCTCTGAGCGTAGAGCCAGGAGGAACCCCCGAGTGCCGCAGAATGTGACCCAAAAACAAAAACAAAACAAAACAAAAAACAACAAAAAAACAAAAACATAGTAAGAAACAAGCTTGAAGAAATTGCCTCATGGGTTAAATTACACGAAAGACTGGAGAGATAGTAAGAAGGTAGGGCACTTGACTTGCATATAGCAGACCCAGGTTCAATTCCTGGTACCTCCTATGTTCCTTGAACCAGAGCCAGGAGTAACACCCGAGTACTGACAGTTGTAGGCCCCAAAATAAAATAAAATAAAATAGAAAGACAAAGAATCAGGTTATGTCTAGTGATTCAGAAAATAGTAGAAAAGTATTGTTTATATGGTTATGGTCCTAGATAATTAATTTTTCTGTGCATCTTTTTTTTTGATGTACTTTGGCTTTTTTCTATCAGCCTAAAACGTTTTCTTTTTCACACTGCTTGTATGTAAGAGCAGGAGATTCAATTATTCTAAAACATAAACAAATAAATAATTGTTCTTGTCAGTAGTTTTTCGTTCTCTGTTGCATCAGATTCTTGGCATAGTCTATACTTTGGCCAAAATGTTCTTGTTTAGCCTGTTAAAAATATTTACTTTCATACTTGCAACCATGGAACTAAGCCCAGTCACACATTTATAAATATTACTCAACTGATTCAACAATACAAGATAGAGTAACCCTGCCTCCTCCTATGTCTTCACCTAAATAAAACATCTATAACCAAATTAATCTTTAAATTAAAAAGTCAAAGGGAACCTTAAATTGATGTTCCTTAGTTTGTTTAATCTGATTGAAACCATATTGTTCTTGTTGACATAGGCATGATACATAAAGAACTAAAGCCACACAGAGCTTGTCTGCTGAAGTTAGACAAGACTCATATGGGCTTGAAACTCCTATCACATAAAGTAATATTGTAGAGAACAAGGAATGTTTAACACAGAATAAGAAATAGCTTCACAGACATTTTCAGGGCAGCCTATGAATGGACACTGAGGTGCAAAATGTGATAAACCATAAAACCGATATAAAACAAGTAATAGTTTTAACAGAACCAGATTGGATGGTACTTGTATGACCACTGAAAGGATCACACCCAACTTCTAAACACTGTTCATCTTTTTATTGAATATTCTGGTAAATATTTCACATTAATACAGGCTACATTAAGTAGAGCCACTATATGACAAGAAATTTACTCAATGTTTTCCTTTTACGTATGTAAACAAATGTACATGTATTTACCACCCTAAAAGGTTGAAACATGTAATCATCTAATTTTCTTTTGCATACAAGTAGCATTCAGTATGTTTAGCCAAAAGCACTAAATTCGAAATGGCTAAATTAGCCAGAGAACATAATCAATAGTCAGGTGGATAGGAAATCACATTGTTCTTAGACAATGGTCAGTCATATTTCATTGCTAAAGCCTCAGAGAAAATTTCTTAGTTAGGCACATTAAAAAAAAAATCCCCCAGGGTTCTTCCAAAGTCATAGGTTTCTCAAACAAGGCTAAACAGTAACTTAGTTGACATATTTGAGATGCATGTTTCCAATATGAGGTGCCCACGTGCCCGGCCAAATCTGAAAAGGGGGAGGAAAAATTGGAATTTCTAATTAGGAATCTTTAGACATTTACAAAATGAATATATAAATGCAATGGCAATTCACTGTTTTTGCCTAGGAAGAATATATAAACAACAAAATAAAATATTTGGTAGCATTTTGATATTGACAAACAATTCAGATCAAGGTGGTCAGGTGTTATCACTTTTGATAGTCAGAACTTGGGACTACTCAAGGAACATTAAATCCATTTTACCTGTTGGGCATCAGTGCATTCCGTTGAATTCTGAATAACTTTTATCATAGGGTTCCAAGCAGGATCTGGATTGTGAAGTCCATTAAACAGAGGGCCTCCTGGAACATCAGCAAGCTGAGGATGTGAAGGTATAATGGTGCCTCCATACATGGAAATTGGTAGTCCCTAAAATAGAAAAGTTTAATATGAGTCATTATAAATGATAATCCAGAAAAGTCAGTTTATATCTAATTAACCTTCAATCAAATAACTACTGTTAAATTATCTGTTAAGTTACCATAGGTTGTTGCAAGATCAAAATGGGCTATTATGCATTCAGCAGTAATTTTCAACAAAACAACAACAACCTCTAATATCAAATCATGTATTTGGGCTTGCCTTCAAGCCTGTGTTCTCTCTTGATCATGTCTATCACTTGGATTTTTTTGCTTCTTATTTCCACTTTGGAGAAGTCTATGTTCTCTCTGGAACACACACTTCTCCTTTTCTCTCCCCTCTTTCTAAATAACCTTTTTTTTTTTTTTTTTTTTTTTTGTTTTTTGGGCCACACCCGTTTGACGCTCAGAAATTGCCCCTGGCTTGGGGTGACCATATGGGACGCCGGGGGATCGAACTGCGGTCCGTCCTATGCTAGCGCTTGCAAGGCAGACACCTTACCACTAGCGCCACCTTCCCGGCCCCCCTAAATAACCTTTTTTTGGTTTTTGGGCCACACCTGGTGAGACTCAGGGGTTACTCCTGGCTATTTGCTCAGAAATCGCTCCTGGCTTGGGGGAACCATATGGGACACTGGAACTTGAACCACTGTTCCATCCTGGATTGGCTGTATGCAAGGCAAACATCCTACTGCTGTGTTACCAATCCGGCCCCTTCTAAATAACTTTTAATCAAAAATATCTTTTTTTTTGGGGTCACACCCAGCAGAGCTCAGGGGTTACTCCCGGCTCTACGCTCAGAAATCGCCCCTGGCAGGCTCAAGGGACCATATGGGATGCTGGGATTCGAACCACTGACCTTCTGCATGGAAGGCAAACCTTACCTCCATGATATCTCTCTGGCCCCAATCAAAATGATATCTCTCTGGCCCCAATCAAAAATATCTTGCAGAGTATGGAAATAATACCCAAAGACAATAGAGAACAGGACAAGCAGGGCTGTTCCATATTAGGAATTTGCTAAAAAAAAAAAAAAAAAGGGGGAATGAAGTTGGAGCAGAGAAGGGACCACTATAACAATGATAATTGGGGGCTGGGTGGTGGCGCTAGAGGTAAGGTGCCTGTCTTGCCTGCGCTAGCCTAGGACTGACCGCGGTTCGATCCCCCGGCGTCCCATATGGTCCCCCAAGCCAGGAGCGACTTCTGAGCACATAGCCAGGAGTAACCCCTGAGCGTTACCGGGTGTGGCCCAAAAACCAAAAAAAAAAAAAAAAAAAAAAAAAAAAAAAAGAATGGTCATTTCCAATTATCTTTTTTTTTTTTTTTTTTTGTTTTTGGGCCACACCCGGTAACGCTCAGGGGTTACTCCTGGCTATGTGCTCAGAAGTCGCTCCTGGCTTGGGGGACCATATGGGACGCTGGGGGATCGAACCGTGGTCCGTCCAAGGCTAGCGCAGGCAAGGCAGGCACCTTACCTCTAGCGCCACCGCCCGGCCCCGGAAATGACCATTCTGGAAAAGCAATGAGTGCTGAAAAGAGATTAAATGATATACATGGTATCTCTTCAGGAATAGTACTGCAAACCAGTCTCTCTAAGGGGGAGATAGTAAGAAGGGGTGAGAGGGAAAGGAGGAGGGGGAGGAGAAGAAGAAAGAGAAGGAAGAGGGAGAGGCGGAAGAGGAGGAGAAGAAAAATTTCTGCCATAGAAGCGGGGGTGGGGTGGGGGGTGGGGGGGCTTGGAAAGGAAACATGGGACAATTGAGGTGGGAAAAATGCACTGATGAAGGGATGGGTGTTGAACATTATATGGATGAAACTAAGTAACTACTTTGTAATTGTATCTCATAGTGACTCAAAAATTTAACTTACAAAAAACAAAACTAACACCTTGTTTGGGGGGGCAGCCCAATAGCACAGCCAGTAGGGTACCTACCTTGCATAACACCTGGATTTGGGACCTGGCATCCCAAATGGCCCCTTGAGTCCACCAGGAGTGATTCCTGAGTGTAGAATGAGGTGTAACCCGAGCACTGCCAGGTGTGGCCCCAAAACTAACAAAAAAAACCCACTTAACCAACTTTTATGAGCACGAAGCTCTCTATGTAGACAAGAGGAATGTAGACAAAGCTTACTGCCAACTCTTTCTATTTTTTATAGTTAAAAAAAATTTTTTTTTTGAGGGTGGTGGTTTTAGGTCACACCAAGTGGTGCTCGAGTGCATTCAGAAATCATTCCTGGAGGACAAGAGAGGACTGTATGAGGTGCTGGCAATCGACCCAGCTCAGCTGCATGCAAGGCAAATGTTCTCTATTCACTGTGGCCCTTCAATTCCCCCAATCCCCTTTTGAGTGAAAATCTGGCAGTACTCAAGTTTATTCTGGATCACCCTTCCTGCTTTACTCTGGCTAACTTTTAAGAAGGGCAGAGGTCTCCCTCCGAGTTGTGGCAGCAAAAACCAAAATTTCACGATTGTTTGAAGACAAACTATTACTATACTCTTAAAACTGGGCTAAATTTCTGACAACGCCATGGAAACAATCTAGTTATACTAAATGGGAGATTTCAATACAAACTTTATAAATATTCCTTATTGAGGCCAGAGCAAAGGCACAGTAGTAGGAAATTTGCCTTGCAAGCGACCAATCTGGATGGACTCGGGGGTTTGATCCCTGGCATCCCATATGGTCTCCCGAGCCTGCCAGGAGTAACCTGAGTGCCACATGTGACCCCAAGACAAAAACAAACAAAACCCAAATCATTATTTAAAATAAAAAAAGCATTCCTTAGCATGTGACTGTATGGGCTTATTGGCTGGCAAATTATTAAACAATTTACAATGTTCGTTAACTCACTTTAGAAAAATCCACAAAACTGCTTGTCATAGGCTGATGAAAAATGTTAGAGGGAGCAACCATTCCAGAATCATCTCTTTCCATTGGCTGATGTTGGGAGAATGTGCTTGGGTCTGATAACTGTTGATGCATTGGATGGTTTCCTATCACAGACTGTGACCAACCTGATAAACCTTCTGGAAAGAAATGAAAACAGGATTTTCTTTCTATTTTTTACAATGAATTTAATGAAATAATTTCTCTTAAGACTCAGGTAGCATTCATGAAAAGCTCTGCTTAAATAAAGTTCAGGGATCCAGGATATGGCTGAATAATTAAGTGCATGTTTTGTTTGCAGGAGTCTGTGTTCAATTCCTTGCATAGCAAAATACAGAGCAACCCTAAAAACCCTGGAATATTGGGTAAAGTATTCTAAAAATCCCAAACACACTGTCATATCTCGCTGCTGGCAGGCCCAGGGCATCATATGGGATGCCAGGATTCGAACCACCATTGGTCCTGCTTGCAAGGCAAATGCCCTATTGCTGTTGTATCTCTCCGGCCCCTAAAATCTTCTACTTCTAATTAACTCTATTTTATGTAAATATACATCTTATATACTATATATATACACATACTCCAATTAAAATTCCAGATTCTAAGAATGGACTCAATTCTTATATATTTTTGCTTGTTTTTGTTTCACCCAGTGATGTTCAGGGATGAGTCCTGATAGGGCTTGGAAGACCATATGGGTCACTGGGGATCAAATTACAGTTGACCATGTTCAAGGCAAACATCCTACTGTCTTACTCAAGTCCCTCAATTTTAACACTCTTTGCTCTCCTTCCAGACTATTTTTTGTTACTGATGATCAAACAGGCAATCTAGCACATAAATCATATCCCTGGTTGTAAAGTACAGGAGTTATACTTAAAAAAGAAATTCAAAGGAATCCTACTTAATCTTTTTATTTTATTTTATTTTTTGACCTAAAACTGGCCCTGTGCTTATAGGTCATTTCTGGTGGTGTTTGGTGGGAACATATTCAAACAGCCCAAATGCATGCAAAGCAAGCACATTACCTGCTAGCCAACCCTCAAGGCAAAACCCTACAACTTATTTGAGATATTCCTCCAGAAAGAGTAAAGCAAGGAAACTACCTGACATAGCATTGACACCAAATGACCATATTCCACTGTGTCCAACAGGAGCAACAAAACTGGTTCCCACAGGGGCTTGTGCGACAGATCCTCCTTGCCGAATCCGGGCTAGCCTCTCTGTTCCAATGGGAGGAGGGATCTTTCGATCCTGACTGGCAGTGCCTCCTTTTGGTTGGCCCAATGTTGGTGGGGCAGAAGTAGCTGAAAGAGGTGAAGATGATCCCGAAGAAACAGATGGAATAGGAGAGTCACCTGGTGGCAAAATATTTCTCTATTGTTTTATTACATATAAAAATTATAATATGAGAAACCTCGTTGGGAAAGTCTATTCCACAATATTAAATTCTGAGAATATATAAGATCATTCAAATGAAAATATTTAATATCTAAAAACACCCTGTACTGCTTATGTCTATATGTATAGTCTAAGAAAAAAATTCCAGATTAAACTAAATATTAGAAAGGCCATATTTTCTGTCTTATTCTAGTTTTCAATAATCTTCTCAAAACATATTGTCAAATTTTAAATGAAATGTGGTGATGACTAAATAATATGATGATGATAATATTTGGGAAAGCAGTTGGTTGTATTCTCTACTTAGTTTCCTTTTTTTCCTATAAGAAAACTGTGTTAGCAAAGCCTTGTAGGACTCAATGACTTTATCTCCTTTTGTGTGTGTGTGTGTGTGTGTGTGTGTGTGTGTGTGTGTGTGTGTGTGTGTGTGTGAGACCCAGTTGTAGGACTCAATGACTTTATCTCCTTTTGTGTGTGTGTGTGTGTGTGTGTGTGTGTGTGTGTGTGTGTGTGTGTGTGTGAGTGAGACCCAGTGGCGTTCAGGAGCTACTTTGACTCCATGATAGGCTATAGGGGTTGCTTGGGAGCTCCCAAATGCAAAGTACACACTCTGGATCTTTGAGATATCCCACAAGTTCCTATGGTTTTGTCTTTTTTTCTTTTTAACGGATAACAACTTTCCAATCAGGTATCCCTTTGGTGGGTCTTAGGAGACTATATGGGGTGCCAGGGCTGGCTATTTGCAAAGCAAACATCTTAACCTGCTATGTAATTGATCCCTGGTTTTGTTTCTTTTCTTTTTTAAATAGTAATTCATATCTTTATTTAAGCACCATGATTACAAACATGCTTGTACTTGGGTTTCAGTTATATAAAAGGAAACCCCTTTCACCAGTGCAACAGTCCCATCACCAATGCCCTTCACTTCCCTCATCCCCCACCCTGGTTTTGTTTCTTTATTTATTTTTAGATTTTTGGTTTTTGGGTCACACCCGGCAGCACTCAGGGGTCACTCCTGACTCTACGCTCAGAAATCACTCCTGGGATGCTGGGATTCGAACCACCATCCTTTCGCATGCAAGGCAAATGCCTTAACCTCCATGCTATCTCTCCGGTCCCCTGGTTTTGTTCCTTCATGAAACTCTTAAGTAATGGGTAATTTTTTTTTTTTCTTTTGATCACAACCATGGTGCTCAGGTCTTACTCCTAGATCTGTGCTTAGAGATTATTCCTGGCAGGCTCAGGGGACTATTATATGGTGTGCTGGGAATTAAATCCAGACTGAATGCATGCAAGGAATATGCCCTACTTGCTGTACTTTTCTCCAGCCCAGTCATAATGGGTAGTTTTGTCAGGAGGGTGGGTTAGCACTCACTACCTTATGCTGTTCATTAAAAGAAAAAACTTGACTTCTCTTCATGTCTTAGTTAAGCGTAAATTGCCCAAAAAAAGAATATTCTTACTTATACATAGAATTTTTTCTAAATTGTAAAAATAAGTAATCAATTATACCCAATTGACCAGATACAAATATTTAGCTACTTTAAACTTAAATTATTTCACAATACTTTCCCCAGAGGGGTATAATATGATTTACAGTACCTCTCTTCTGAATCCAAGACCAATATGAACATTTCTGATTTGGAAGAATTAACTTGACCCTTCTCAAATTTCCTGTCCTCCAAAAAAACGACAATGTTTGACATAACTGCAATACAAACCTTGAGTCATCTGCATACCACTTAATTTACTAAAGTCATAGTATAGTTTCCCTGAAACAAATGATTTAAAAACATATTCAAGGTTTTAAGAAAGCTCCTTCATGATTCCTACATGAGTTTGTAGCGCTTGTCCAAGGATGAGGAGAAAAATGCTGTCTGTTGAAACTAGGAGTCCCAACAGGAGCTGGCCCTTGCAGGAATACTCGAGTTCCTGGGATGCTGGAAAAACTTGTCAGAGGAGCAGAAGAGGAAGATGGGGAGCTGCCTGATGGGTCAATAGATGGTAACCCTGAAACAAAACAGGTCCAAGACATCCACTTAGCCAAGGCTTTAAAAATTAAAAGTCTAAGGTTTACTTAATTCCTTTTTTGGGGGGGGCTCCATAGATTAACTCCAATATCTCATCATGAAAGTTTATACTTTACATCTAAACGGCATAACCCGTTCCTTAATTCCCACCTCCCATTTTTTTGGTTTTTAGGTCACACCCAGCAGCGCTCAGGGTACCATATGGGATGCCAGGATTCGAACCACAGTCCTTCTGCATGCAGAAGGCGAATGCCTTACCTCCATGCTATCTCTCGGGCCCCCCATAATTCCCTTTTGTTTTCTATTTTTTTTTTTTTTGGTTTTTGGGCCACACCCAGCAGTGCTCAGGGGTTACTCCTGGCTGTCTGCTCAGAAATAGCTCCTGGCAGGCACGGGGGACCGTATGGGACACCGGGATTCGAACCACTTTTGGTCCTGGATTGGCTGCTTGCAAGGCAAACGCTGCTGTGCTATCTCTCCAGGCCCCATAATTCCCTTTTTAAAATAAAGCAAGCAGTTAATGTTTGTAGGTCACAACAAAGTGAATATTTTAAAGCCCAAACCCACTTTTATCTTGCAGTTCAGTAGTATTAATTATGAAAAACCGTCCAGTGTTTGAACATGGGGGTAGGGATGAAGTAGATGGTTCTCAACATAGAGATTGGGTTCCAGCCTTGCACTACAAGGATCCCTAAACACAATGGGAAAGACCCTCCACCAACTCTCAGCACCATGGAGTGTGGTCCAAAACAAAACATAAATGAAGAAAGGCAGCCATCTAGTGCAATGTTCCAGATCAGTGCAGGCCCAAAGATATTCAAGAAGGTCGCAGATAAAAATCAAGTGGATCATGGGGACTGTATATGTTAAGGGAGCCAATCTATAAGGGCAACACAAACCATGGTCATAAAAGAAGTTTGACAAACACTATTTCAATCTAAAAGTTTATGTCGGAGGGGCGGGAAGATAGCACAGCGGTAAGGCGTTTGACTTGCATGTAACTGATGAACACTGGTTTGAATCCCAGCATCCTATATGGTCCCCCATGCCTGCCAGGAGCGATTTTTGAGCGCAGAGCCAGAAGTAACCCCTGAGTGTCGCTGGTGTGACCCAAAAACCAACCCCCCTCAAAAAAAAACTTTCCACTAGAGAGAACAAGTGCAAATGAGATATGTTGTGATTAAATGGTATTGGTCATTAATGTCTTTGAATCTTTTGTGGAAATCTCAATATATAACTATTTATTTATACAGTTACAGTAATTTCCTATGGATGACAACAAAACCAATGTTTTCCTTTTTAAGGAGGAAAAACATACAATTAAGTAAATTTCAGTATTTTACCTGATTCATATGAAAATTATATCAAAATTTCTATCTAGTATGAGAAAATTTTAATTTAAGTTTCTGAAATTCATAGAAGTCTTCCCTCCCTCTCCCTCCCCCTTCATCTCTCCCTCTCCCTCCCCCTTCATCTCTCCCTCTCCCTCTCCCTCTCCCTCTCCCTTTCTTTGTCTTTTTCTTTCATCAAATCTGGCTGCACTCAGGATTACTCCTGGCTCTGCACTCACGATCATCCTGCAAGCTCAGAGGAGACCATATAAGATGTTGGGAATTGAACCCGGGTTAGCTGCAAAGTGCCTTACCTGCTCTACTATATCTATTGTCTAACTCCATATTACTCTTTTTTTTTTTTTTTTGTGGTTTTTGGGTCACACCCGGCAGTGCTCAGGGGTTTTTCCTGGCTCTGTGCTCAGAAACTGCTCCTGGCAGGCACGGGGGACCATATGGGACGCCGGGATTTGAACCGATGACCTTCTGCATGAAAGGTAAACGCCTTACCTCCATGCCATCTCTCCGGCCCCTCCATATTACTCTTGTTTCTATGAACATGTGCAAACATAGGAGAATGCTGGATCATATGCTAACTCTGACATTTCAAAAAATTTCAAACTGTCTTTCCTAAATTGTATCATTAAAAATTTGAGGTTTCAGATTTCTCCTTTCTTCTCCTTAACCCCTCCCTCTCTCTGTTTCAAACTCTGGGCCTCACACAAGAAAAGTAGATCACCACTTAAGTCACATTACCAGCTTCTTCTTTCTCATCATTGTGTTTGTGTAGTTGTTTGTGGCCTACACTTGGCAGGGTTTATTCCTGATGGAGCTCAGGGGAACATACAGGGTGTCAAAGACTGAACAGTGGTTGGCTGTATGTAAGGCAGTTGGCCTATCCAACTGTACTATCTCTCCATCCCAACCTCTTCCTTCCTTTTTTATGGGGAGGGGGGAGAGTAACTCCCAGTTGTACTCAGGGGTTACTCATGGGTCTGCACTCCAAAATTACTCCTGACAAGCTCGGGAAACCATATGAAATACTGGGGACAAGCTGCATGCAAGGTAAACAAGCTACCAATGTACTATATTGCTCTGACCCCTTCTTCCTCATCTAAAGTTTTATTATTTTGGGTGAAGAAAGCTAGTTTTTATTGAGATTTATTTAGAAAAATGCACTTCATGTAGGACCTTGCACACAGGTGACCCAAGTTTCATCCTCAGCATCCAATATGGTCCCCTGAGCACTGCTAGGAATAGGAATGACCCCTAAGCAGGCTGAGCGCAGATTAGCCAAAAGAATTCTTTTCTTTTCTCCTCTCCTCCCTCCCTTCCCCCATCTCTCTTCATTACTCCTGGTTTTGTGTTCAGAAATCGCTTCCGGTAGGCATGGGGGAACATGGGTGCCAGGATTCTAACCACCATCCGTCTTGGATCGGCTGTGTGCAAGACAAACACCCTATTGCTGTGCTATATCTCTGGCCTGCAATCACAATTTTGTAACTGCAAGACAGGAGAGGTATGAGGCCTGGATTCAATTCCTTTTAAAGAAAGCAACAAGGGCCGGACTGCAGTTCAATCTCCCATCATCCCCCAGGCCAGGAGTAACTAACCCCTGGGCATCATCAGGTGTGCCCCCAAAAAGCAAAAAAAAAAAAAAAGGGGGGGGGGAGCCGGAGAGATAGCACAGCGGTAAGGCATTTGCCTTTAAACAAGAAGGGCGACGGTTTGAATCCTGGCATCTGGTATAGTTCCTTAAGCCCGCCAGGAGCGATTTCTGAGCAGAGCCAGGAGTAACCCCTGAGCAATGTCAGGTGTGATGCATTAAAAAAAATAATAATAAAATAAAATAAAAAAGAAAGAAAGCAACAAAAGAAACTACATGAGCAATTAAACAATGTCAAGTTTACCAATAACAGGTGCTGGAAAGGTTAAAGATTAATTCTTGCTTTTAAAAAATCACAGGGCCAGTGAGGTGGCGCTAGATAGAGGTAAGGTGTCTGCCTTGCAAGCGCTAGCCAAGGAAGGGACCGCGGTTCGATCCCCCCAAGCCAGGGGCAATTTTCTGAGCACTTAGTCAGGAGTAACCCTTAGCATCAAAGGGGTGTGGCCAGAAAAACAAAACAAACAAACAAAATCACTACATTTTAATCAGCAATAAATTTGGTGCTCTGGACATGAATAAATGTCCTTACCGTGTTTTCTTCAAGATTAAACGGTGGGGGAGAGCCCCGGATTGTTAGCACAGTGGTAAGGCATTTGCCTTGCACCGCAGCCAATACAGATCCTGGCGTTCCATATGGTCCTTCGACCCTCCAGGAGACTTTTGAGCGCATAGCCAGGAGTAACCCCTGAGCGTCACTGGGTGTGCCCCCAACAAAACAAAATTAAAATGGTTAACTTCCTTGACTTTCTCTCTCTTTCCAAGAATTCATAATCTGCACATTTTATGTTGTAAAAAGGGTTTACTGAATACTGACTATGAGGTGCTGTAGAGACAGTGTAGTGGGTAGGCCATTTGTCCTGGATTCCAACACCTGTACTAGACCTATATGGTTCTAACCTGGAAGCTTACCAAGAGTTATTCCTGAGTGCAAAGCCTGGTATAGGCTACGGTATTCTAAATTCATGTTAGTAAAGCAAAGAATTAAATGTCTTTATAAAGCTTGAGCTGGGGCAATAAGTCTTTATTTTACCCTAAGGTACTTAATATTTGGTGCTAGGAATCAAGCCTCTGTTCTCATATATGAAAGATACATAGTTTACCACTGAAATGAATCTATAATCCTCACAATCAGGTTTTTCTCAAAGGATAAAGTTAAAATAATTACCTACTTATAGAAAAGGAGAAAAGCCTAGAGAACATTTTGACTATAAATGATCTCATTTAGCTTGTATTTCTACTTGAAAGTATGTTGCAATGGCTATGTTTTCCTGAAAAGTACAAGTAAATGGATTCTCCCAACCCACACCCCAGTTCAGGGATTACTCAGGAATCATTCCTATTGAGGTCCTGTGAGACCATATTGTGGTGCCTGAGATCAAACTTGGGTCAGCTGGGTACTAGGCAAGAGCCCTACAACTGTATTTTCTCTCAGCCCCATAAATGGGAACTTTTTGGGGGGCGTTTTGGACCACACCTGACAGTGCTCAAGGATTACTCCTGGCAGGCTTCGTGGATTCCTATAGGATGGTCAGAGAACGAACGTAGTCAGTCCTGGGTCGGCCACATACAAGTCAAATACCCTAGTGCTATGCTATCACTCTGGCTCTAAATGGAAAGAAACTTTTAAATGAAAGCTGAGTCCTATAGCCATACTCGTAAACGTACACATTCTAAACACAAATCAATTTTATAATTAGCAAAAAAAGAAAAAAAGGTTTCTACCTAGACAAAAGATGTACAATAACATTATTTCTTTTGTTTGTTTTTGGGGGCTACACCTGACAATGGTGAGGGGTTACTCTGGCTCAGAACTCAGGAATCGGTGGGGCTTGGGGGATCATACGAAATGCCAGGGATTGAAGTTGTGCCAGCAGTGTGCAAGGCAAAACACACTACCTGCAATATTCACCTCCATGCTATATCTCTCGGCCCCATAAAGTTGAATCTTTTAAAAATTGGGCCCGGGAGAGATAGCACAGCGGCGTTTGCCTTGCAAGCAGCCAATCCAGGACCAAAGGTTGTTGGTTCGAATCCCGGCGTCCCATATGGTCCCCCATACCTGCCAGGAGCTATTTCTGAGCAGACAGCCTGAGCACTGCCGGGTGTGGCCCAAAAAACAAAAACAAACAAACAAAAAAAACTGATTAGAAAAAAAAAAATTTTTAAAAATAAGGGGCCGGAGAGATAGCAAGGAGGTAAGGGCGTTTGCCTTTCATGCAGAATGTCATCGGTTCGAATCCGGCGTCCCATATGGTCCCCTGTGCCTGCCAGGAGCAATTTCTGAGCATGAAGCCAGGAGTAACCCCTGAGCACTGCCAGGTGTGGACCCAAAAACCACACACACACACAAAAAAAAAACAAACAACAAAAAAAAACAACAACTTGGGGCCGGAGGTATGGACTAGGGCATTTGCCTTGCATGCAGAAGGACAGAGGTTCGAATCCCCGGCATTCCATATGGTCCCCGAGCCTGCCAGGAGCGATTTCTAAGTGAGGAGCCAGGAGTAACCCCTGAGTGCTGCCAGTGTGACCCAAAACCCCCCCCCCAAAAAAAAAAGAAAATAGCACAGCAGGTAACATGCTTGCCTTGTATGCACGGACTTGGAACTACATTCATACAAACAGGCTCGCCCTAAGTGGTTTCTGGGGTCATAATTGGGAGTAAGCCCTAATTCACTGGCCAGGTATGGCCCCAAAATGAATTGAAAAAATCCTACCCAAATTACTGGATTTTTTTAGTTCCAGTTAATGTAAATAAATAATAATAATAATAATTATTATTATTATTATTTTGGGGGGTCAGACCTAGCAATGCTCAGAGTTACTCCTGGCTCTATGCTCAGAAATCATCCCTGGCAGGCAAGGGGACCATATGGGATGCCGGATTCGAACCACTGTCCTTCTGCATGCAAGGCAATGCTTACCTCCATGCTAACTCTGCGGTTCTGTAAATAAGATATTATTAAACAACAATAATATTCAGTTTAAGTGTTTCAGATTAAAAACAAAGAATATGATCACAGACAGATTACTGAACACATCTATACCTCAAACTTTGTAAATTTGAGAAATGCAAATAAGTCACTATGATTTAAAACAGCTGCTATAAAATTATTTTTTGTAATGTCAGAGCAATATGAGATTACGCTCTGCAAGTGAGAGAAAGTGATATAATCCCAGGGGACTTCATGGTCACCCAAGCACTACCAGGAATCATCTCTGAATCACTCAGTGTAGCCCCAGAAATAACAAACACAACAAAAAAAGAGACATGGGGGGTGTCGTCTGGTGGCGCTAATGTCTGCCTTGCAAACGCTAGCCTAGGACAGATCACGATTCGATCCCCTGGACTCCCATATGGTCTCCCCAAGCCAGCAGCGATTTCTGAGAGCATAGACAGGAGTAATCCCTGAGTCAAAAGGGTGTGGCCCAAAAAAACAAAAACAAACAAACAAAAAAAAAACAACCAAACAACAACAACAAAACTAAAAAAAAAAAAAAAGGGGGGCCAGAGAGATAGCAAGGAGATAAAGCATTTCCCTTGCATGCAGAAGGATGGTGGTTCAAATCCCGGCATCCCATATGGTCCCCCTGAGCCTGCCAGGAGCGATTTCTGAGCACAGAGCCAGGAGTAACCCCTGAGTGCTGCCGGGTATGACTCAAAAGACAAAAAAAAAAAAAAAAAAAGAGAGAGAGACTTGGGACCAGAGTGATAGCATAAGTGGTAGCTTTTGCTTTGCACACGATGTGGTAGACCTGGAAAGACCTGGGTTCAATCTCTGATTTCTCATTTGATTCCCCAAGCCTGCCTGGAGAAATTTCTGAGTGCAGAGCCAGAAGTGACCCCAGAGTACCACCGGGTGTGGCCCAAACACCCCCCCCCAAAAGACATGCATTCCTGACTTGAATTTGAATTTTTTTTTTTTTAGTTTTGAGTCACAGCTGTGGTATTCAGGTGATCATATGTGGTGCTGGGGACTGAATCTGGGTAAGTAATATTCAAGGGCAGTGCCTTAACCACTATACTATCTTTATGACTACTCTGAAATTCTAAAAAGTATCCAAACAGATTTTGAAAAATAGCATTTTACATCATTCTAAGAAAATGTGATTGACAAAAAGAGATATGACCTCCTGCTGTCCTTATAAAGGATGGAAAGATCATGTAGAAAAGATAAAGCAACTTGGGGCTGAAGTGATAGCATAGTGGCAGAGCCATGCCTTGCATGCTGCCAACCAGGATGGACCCGGGTTCATGGTATCCCATGTGGTCTCCTGAGCCTGCCAGAACCATTTCTGAGCACAAAGCCAGGAGTAACCTCTGACCGCTGCTAGGTGGTGACCAAAAATTATAAAATCAATAAAACAACAAACAAGCGATAGCACAGCCGAAGGGCATTTGCATTACACGCAGCTGACCAAGGATAGATCTGGGTTCGATCCCTAGCATCCCATATGGTCCCCAACCCAGGCGTGATTTCTGAATGCATAACCAGGAGTAACCCGAGCGTGTGGCCCCACAAACAAAACAAAACAAAATAGCAAAAAGCTATCTAATAAAATAAAACTCCAAACAAACAGAGAAAATATAAAGTAACTCTAATGAGTTACTAATAAGTTAACTCTAATAAGTTACTAAGTTAGTTTTTTTTGGTAGATTTGGGGATTGATCATCATGATATATGCAAAGACCAATGTTCTACTATTGACTTACACCCCTAATCCCTGACACAACTTTAATTTCTTAAAATCATATATAATTTTGTACAAATCAAAGTCTTCATTATTATTTCAGATTAATTGTGCTATTAAAGCTTCAAACTGAGGCACAACAATAATGATAACTTACCAACAGGACTAGTAGAAACTCGCTGGGAAGGTGGTCTGAAGCCAGGGGCCTTGGAGTTGTCAGGATGGACGTTTTCCAAGTGTCCAAGTACAGAGTTACCCAAGAATGCTGACGAACAGTGAAAGAGGCATCGGCAGCAACTCGTGAGGACAGTGGACCATCTCCCCAACCCTGGTTAGCAGGTACCTGAGATTGCTCTCAAAGAGACTACTGAAGTGATTGAAAAGTGTGGCTGCTGGGCCAAATGTAGGTGCTAACGTCTTATTTGCTGGGTTAATGTGCATCTGAGAACCATTCATGATGTTCATGGGCTGAGGAGAGCTGCACTGCAGCTTGTGGACCTTGAGGTGGTGTTAAAGGTACTGGATTTGTAACAAAAATAGATTGGGGATCCTGGTGTATAGTTGCATTTGGTACCACTGAGTAAAAAGAACCTCTTGGCTGCATCCGATGAGAAACTCGAGGAGCTGGTACAGCTAACTGAGGTAAATTACTGGTATCTCTGATTATCAGCAGCAACCAATCTGGGTGATGCCAAAGTCAACGAAGCAGGTTCTGAGTTAGATGCAAAAGGCATTGATGTAGGATTTAAATCGAAACATTGATGGGCTGGTGCCTCCTCCTGTGTGTTATTAGAGGCTGGAGTAGGACTACTGGAAGGATGAGTTTCTGGAGCCGCTGGCGTGTTGCTGGAAGAGCTATTGCAACTGTTTGTAGTTGAAGACGGGGTACACAGGTTTGCTATGGGCTGGTCCTGTGTAGATACTTTCTCTTTGGTTGGTGGCATGGCAGAGAAAGACTCTATCTTCTGTGAAGAAAGCTGAGCTTGAGATGTATTTGTGGGTAAAAAATGTGGATAGGAACTTGCCCACAAGACACAGGTGCAGAGGAGACAGAAGGCATGGAACTGCAAGTGCTTGCCACAGAAGAAATCACTGTTGCAGGAGGACTTGTTTTACGGCACACAGGCAAATAAGTTGCTTACTGACTGATGAAGGAGTCCGGGTATTAGTCACACACAGTTGCTGACTAGCAGCAACCTACAGAGGAGACAGTAATAGGACAACTAGCAGTAGCTAGTCCAGCAGACTCTGAGGGTAAAACAGTGCCATTCTGGTTAGGTATCCGGCCAGTATTGGTTATGCTTTTGGGAGAGCTATTGGTGTTGCCAGGATTCACAGGTCTCACTGGGAATGGTCCCCAAGTGTTAGGGGAGGGTGAAAAGGTCCCTCCAAATCTGGGCCATGGGTAAGGCGAGGATGCCGGATCTGTTGCATAGTTTTGTGCAGCCAGCAGGGCAAAATGAGGATGGGGGATAGGCTAAAGGTAGAGAAACTGGGAAAGAAGAACGTACATTGTTGGTACATTCTTATTAAGTTTGTTAGTGGGCTGGAACGTAGATAATGTTTGTTGCTTGTGAAGTTACAAGAGTTGAAGCACCCAAGGGAAATGCATTTTTATTGGAAGCAGCTGTGGTTCCTACTCCAGATGAGAAGTTTGCATGAATGGACTTGGTGCTAGAAGGTGTTCTGATATGGTTTTTAGGAATCAAGTCTTCCAGTTCCTTAGCAGGATCTTGAATAAGTGCATTGATAAGTTGAACTGCGTATCTTGTTGACTCTGTACCACCCCTAGGGAGAAAATTGGGGGAGGGGGGGAAGGAAGATTAAAAAAAAGTTACTACAGTTTTTACCTAACTCCCAATAACGTTTCGAAAGAAAAACAAAATATGTATTTCATAATTACCTAATTGTGAATCATTCTTTCTCCATTTTTATCTTTTTGTGCTTATCTACATCAATATGAGGCACCGGTAACATCTTGTATTGCAGTGATATTGCATCCTCCTCTTCCCATTATCCTGGAAACCACAGAGGCTGGAACAGACAGCTTTCTTTGACCTATGAAATAAAGACTACATGTAAATCTATGAAAAGAAACTTTTTCTTTTGGTTTTTGGGCCACACCCAGTGACGCTCAGGGATACTCCTGTGGCTTTCTGCTAACAAAAATCGCTCCTGGCAGGCATGGGGGACCATATGGGATGCTGGGATTCAAACCAACGTCAGTCCTGGGTTGGCCGCTTGCAAGGCAAATGCCCTACCACATTGCTATCTCTCCGGCTCCTATTTATTTAGGTTTTGAAGCTACATTCAGTGGGCCACAGGGCCTCATAAATTATTCTATTTATTAAAAAAAGTAACTTTGGGCCAGAGAGATATGCAGAGGGTCATTGGTTCAAATCCAGCATCCCATATAGTCTCCCGAGCCTGCCAGGAGCGAGTTCTGAGCATGGAGCCAGGAGTGACCCCTGAGCGTTGCTGGGAGTGACCCAAAAACCAAAAACCAAAAAAAAAAAAACTAACTTTGAGGGATTGAACAGACAGTTCCAATGGCTTATGTGCATGCTCTGCATGCATGAGACTTTGAGTATGATCCCACCAGGGCACTGACAGGCTTGAGCATCAAACTGTCAGGTCAAGTATTATCAGGAAAGGCTCCTGGTTTTCTCTGATAGCTGGAGTGACACTATCCTCCCAATTAAAAAAATAAAATTTTATTTTATTTTTGTGCCACACCCCCGGTGACGCTTAGAGGTTACTCTTGTCTATGCGCTCAGAATTCACTCCAGCTTGGGGTACCATATGGGACGCTGGGGGATCGACCCGCAGTCTGTCCAGGGTCAGCCGAAGAATAAAATTTTAACTTTGGGCTTAGGACATGTGTTCAATGGCAGAACACATGACTTCAACGAGTAAGGTCCTAAGTTCAATCTCCAAAACCAATAAATCAATCTTGAGCACCATTAAATAAATCAAATGAAAAAACCAACCAAAGAACCCTAATCACTCACATTTAAATTATTCATTAATTTAACTGGGTAACCTGTATATAGTTTATAAAAGTTAAGATGAGGGCTTAGGGATAAGGCTCCATTGTATAAGTCCAATCTTTCATGTCTGAGGACATGACTTCTATTCCAAAACCCTCCCTGCCACCCCTAAACTTAAGGGCTAGGGGTCCTTAAACTTTTTAAACAGGGGGCCAGGTCACTGTCCCTCAGACCATTGGAGGGTCTGACTATAGTAAAAACAAAACTTATGAACGAATTCTTACGCACACTGCATATATCTTATTTTGCAATGAAGAAACAAAACAGATACAAATATAATATGTGGCCCGAGGGCCTTAGTTTGAGGACCATTGGGAGAGTACAGGAGGAATAAGTATTACTTTAGTGGTCATCTCTGGTTTGATCTTCAGCACTGCATAGATCACCTGAACACAGACCCAGAAGTAGCCTCTATACACTACTGCCCAGTCACCAAGGTTAAAAAAATTCAGGACAATGGGGCCGCTGAGGTGGGCACTAGAGGTAAGGTGTCTGCCTTGCAAGCACTAGCCAAGGAAAGACCACGGTTTGATCCCCCAGCGTCCCATATGGTCCCCCCCAAACCAGGAGCAATTTCTGAGCACTTAGCCAGGAGTAACCTCTGAGCATCAAACAGGTGTGGCCCCAAAAACAAAACAAACAAAAAATTTCAAGACAAATAATTCCTAAATTCCTACCCTTCGTACAACTTCTTTCCATCCTTCTTCTCTTTTTGTCCCCTTTTTAGGGCTAGTCAGATTCACCTTTATATTTGGAGAACTTAATGGCAATGACACTGACTTGTAGTTACTTGATAAAGGATTAGAGTTACTTCACCATCAGGTCTGAAAGTGAGAAAAATTCTAGTAAAAGATACATTTTAAGATGAAAACCCTCAAATAAAACCTGCATAAAATGATAGAATACCTGAATATAAATTTTTCATTTTTATCAAAATTTAGAACAAGAGATGAGGCAGAATCTATCATTGATCTTAGTATTAAAATTGATTCAAAACTAAAAAGTTGGAAATAGATAAAATTGTGGTATATTGTTATACTATCTATGTTATTGTGCTACAACTGGGAGTGCTCAGGATCATATGGAAGTGTTGAGGACTTGAATCTGGGTCAACTCTGTATGAAGTGCTTTCAACTTCAAAACAGAATTATAAAAATTGCTATTTTTTCCCACAAAATTTATTTCATAACTAAACTAGGAGATATGAGAGAATTTCAATTTTAAAATATTAAAGGTGGGATAACATGGTAGGTTAAACGCAGATTGTGTTGGGAAAACGAATTTCAACTTCTAGTCTAAGACATGAAAAAGGGTAAGATGGAGATTAACAAATCAGAATAATTTACCTTGCTTGAGTTTTAGAAATGGCAGCATTCATTTTTTCTTCTTGGGAATGAACAAGCACTGAGGGATATTTTTTATCACTAGAGGAATTCATATCCACAGTGAAATTTAACTCTTGGCTTTTGCCACCGCTACTACTCTCGCTGTTGCAGTCTGTACTGTCCAAGTTATCTGAATCACTATTTCCTCCTGCACCACCACCTCTGGGTTCTCCATTTATTTTATTTTTATCTGCTTTTTGCTGTGTTAAAGGTACATGCTGCTCCGATAATATTAAATGTGTAGTGGGAGGGGTGTCTTTTGTTTTATTCTTCTTATTTTTCCGATTGGTGCTGGGGGTGGTCACCACACTGGCTCTTTTTTTTCCAAACACATTTGTGAATGTTGCAGATGTTGCAGAAATTCCAATTGTGGTAGTAGTAGTTGCACTAGGAGGTTCTATGGGAACTTCTTGCTCCACTAAAATTATCAAAAAGGATGAAAATCACATTTAGAACTTCAGATAACAAATGTTAACAATATTCCCTACCACCACATTTGGGCTACTCTCAGGTAGCCTGGAGGAGAATGTACCAGTGATCAAACCCGGGGTTTCCAGTTGTTTTTTTTTCCCAGTTATGCAAAACATGTACTCTAGTCTTTGTTGTTAGTTTTCGGCCACACCAGGAGGTGCTCAGAGGGTTTACTCCAACTCGGCACTCAGAAATCGCTCTTGGCAGGCACAGGGCCCATGTTGGCCACATGTAAGGCAAACACCCTACCAGCTGTGTTATTGCTCCAGCCCCTAGTCTTCTAAGCTATTTTCCTGATCCTAAGACATTTCCTAGGGGCCGGACGGTGGCATGGAGTGGTAAGGTGTCTGCCTTGCTGGCGCTGGCCTAGGACAAACTGCAGGTTTAATCCCCCCGGAGTCCCATATGGTCCCCCAAGCCAGGAGTGATTTCTGAGCGCATAGCCAGGAGTAACCCCTGAGTGTCACCGAGTGTGGTACAAAAAATAATAAAAATTCCTGGGGCCGGAGAGATAGCATGGAGGTAAAGCGTTTGCCTTGCATGAAGGTCAGTGGTTCGAATCCGGCATCCCATGTGGTCCCCGGAGCCCTGCCAGGGGCGATTTCTGAGCTTAGAACCAGGAGTAACCCCTGAGCACTGCCGGGTGTGATCCAAAAACCAAAAAACCAAAAAAAAAAAAAAAAAAAAAAAAAAAAAAAGGAAAAAAGAAAAAAAGAAAATCCTAATAATCTACAATAATGCAGTCAATCATGTCATATTCCCTTTTAATATATTATAGTAAAGAGACCAACTACTGCTGTAGAAAAAAACATATATCATATTCTGTTAAATTTTTTTTAAATATATATACTAGGGGCCAGAGCAATAGCACAGAGGGTAGGGCATTTGCCTTAAGTGCAGATGACCTGAGTTTGATCCCCAGCATTCCATATGGTCTTTGAACTGGCCAGAGAGCCAGGAGTAAGACTGGTGCCTAGGCTGTGGCCCCAAAATCAAAACAAACAAAAAACAACAATATATAGACCATAAACATTTTTAGGGTTTTGTTTTTGTTTTGGGTATTGGGCTCATTTCTAGCTCTGTGCTCAAATATCACTATTGGTGGGTGAACAGGGAACTATATGGAGTGCTAAGGATCAAACCAGGTCAGCCTCATACAAGGTAAGTGTACATACATAAACTATCTCTGTCTAGTTTCATAAACTACTTTTTGGGGAGGGATGAGAAGCTTTTTGAGTGGCTAATTGGCTCTTTATTAAATAAAGAATCACTGTTGGTGGTGGCCAAAGGACCATATGCAAATGCTCTTTAAACCAGGGGCCTTGGACTGAAGAGATAGCATAGAAGTAGTGTGGTTTTGCCTTGCATGCAGAAGGACAGTGGTTCGAATCCTGGCATCCCATATGGTCCCCTGAGCTTGCCAAAAGTGACCCAAAAACCAGAAAACAAACAAACAAACAAAAAAAAAACCAACCAGGGGCCAGTGGCATATAAAGCTTTAAACCTTGTATAATTATCTCTTCGGTCCATAAACACTCAAAATATCCAAAATGCTAGTCTTTTTTTTTTTTAAGCCTACAGCACTCGGTATTCCCAGGCAATCTCCCATCCCATACTATACCAGGCCCGATCCTGCTCAGCTTCTGAGATCAGACGAGATTGGGTGGTATGGCCGTAGACAAAATGCTAGTCTTATGAACAGTTTAAAAAAATAATTTATTTTAGGGGCCCGGCAAGATGGCGCTAGAGGTAAGGTGTCTGCCTTGCAAGCGCTAGCCAAGGGACGGACCGTGGTTAGATCCCCCGGCGTCCCATATGTCCCCCCCAAGCCAGGGGCGATTTCTGAGCCCTTAGCCAGGAGTAACCCTGAGGCATCAAACGGGTGTGGCCCGAAAAACCAAAATTATATATATATAATTTAAAAAATTTATTTTGATTTTTTTTGGTTTGTAATTTGGGGGCCACAACTGCTGTGTTCCAGTCTTAAGAGGCGATTTAGGAAGGCTCTATGGTATTCTAGGGATTGAACCTAGTTCTGTTCCATGCATAGACAATTAGTACCAGCCTTACCATATGTACCACACTCTGGCCCCTAGTCCTTTTATGTGTTAGATATTTAAGATGAGCAAAATTATTGGCTTACAATCAGTAGCGTTAGACTATAAAATAATAGCTCTTTGTGAGGGTGATAAGTCCTCTATAGGTTTATTTGAGAAAATGGTTCTTTCTCTATACCCCAATTGAAATAAAAGGACAAATATTAAAATAACTATGGAAATTTCTTTCTTTTTTGGGGGGGAGGTAATCACACCCTGTGAACACTTGGGGGGACCATATGAAATGCCAGGGGATTAAACAAAGGTCCATCCTGGGTCAGCCACTGCTCTGCACCCACCCTGTAGACCTTGCAGACTGTGTGTGTGTGTGTGTGTTTTCCATCCTGTGTGTGTGTGTGTGTTTTCCATCCTCTGTGTGTGTGTGTTCCATCCTGTGTTGGCTGTGTGTGTGTGTTTTCCATCCAGTGTGTGTGTGTGTGTGTGTGTGTTCCATCCTGTGTTGGCTGCAAGGCAAACACCTTACCTCCATGCTATCTCTCTGCACCCCTCTAGCAAATTTCTTTCTTTTTTTTTTTGGTTTTTGGGGCCACACCCGTTTGATGCTCAGGCGTTACTCCTGGCTAAAGAGCTCAGAAATCGCCCCTGGCTTGGGGTGACCATATGGGACGCCGGGGGATCGAACCTCGGTCCTTCCTTGGCTAGCGCTTGCAAGGCACTTACCTCTAGACGCACCTCACAGGCCTCTCCAGCAAATTTCTTACTATATAGAGAATAACTTAAATTACAGCTGAACTTTAAATATATGTCTATTTCCCTCCTTTTATATTTTTATCTCTAGGTAGGAGAAAAAATAAAGTATTATTTGTTGTTTTCTTTGGGCCCACAGTTGCTAGTGGCTCTGTGCTCTGGAATCATTACTGGTAGGGCTACAGGGACAATAGGGCATACTTGGTATGAACATGGGTTGTGATTCAAGACAAGTGCCCTTCGGTGAAGGGATAGGTTTTGGAACATTTGATGACTGAAACTCAACTATCAATAACTTTTAACTCTGTATCTTATTGTATTTAAACACACACACACACACACACACACACACACACACACACACGTTCCAAATCCACTGTACTATTGTTTCAACTCCTAAAGCAAAATATTTAGTTAGTAATGTTTACTATGAAAGTCAACTTCATATTAAAGTAATAATAGATAGAAATACTCAAAATGAAGTTGATAAACAGGCAAACATTATCACTAATCAGACCATAAACTAACTCATACCATCTTCGTCATTCTCTTCTTCATCTTCATCTTCTGGAATTTCTGAATTTTCCTTAGGTTTGTTTTCTTCGTCTTCTTCTTGCTTTCGTTTCTGTTCCTCTTTTTTCTTTTTTCTCTTTTCTTTTCTTTTCTCTCTCTTAGCAGCAAGAGCCTGTTTTCTGCTCTCCTCTCTTGACTGCAAAGAAAAAATATAATTTTACTGAAAATGCAATGTATTTTTTCTCCAACATGCAGTATTTAAAATACTTTTTAAGAAAATTGGGGCCAGAGCTATAGCACAGCAGATAGGACATTCGCCTTGCATGCGGCCATCCTGGGTTCAATCCCCAGCATCCTATATGATCCCCCAAACATGCCAGGAGTGATTTTTGAGCTCAGAGCCTAGAGTAACCCCTATGTGTCACCAGATGTGGTCCCAAAACAAAAAAAACAAACAAGTTTAGGGAGCAAGCTTCTGGGCTACACTTCAGGCACTGTACTTGGGGGTTGCTCCTAATAGTATAGTAGTATTCTGAGAAAACAAGTGATATCTGCGTGTGTATGTGTGTGTGTGGGGGAATGTTTGTCTCCTGCACACAAAGCAAGTGTTTCAAATTTTTTGTTTGTTTGTTTTTGGGCCACACGCGGGATGCTCAGGAGTTACTCCTGGCTATGTGCTCAGAAATCACTCATGTCTTGGGGGACTATATGGGACGTTGGAGAATAGAACCACGGTCCTAGGTCAGCAGCTTACAAGGCAAACAACCTACCACTGCACCACTGCTCCGGCCCCAAGTGTTTCAACTTTTTTGAGCTATTGCTCTAGACCTGAAATTACTTGTTGTGGGAGTGATCCATAAGTTGTGCTAGATACAGAGACATCCTAAAAAATTCTCAGTCAACCAGGAAAAGGGTTCAAAGGCAGGCCATAAGATGAACTACTGGTTGGTCTTGTGGTGACAGAGATTACCAAAGTCACGTATGCTTGTATGAACATCACTCTCAAAACTATTCATAGGGCGGAAGCGATAGTACAGTGGATAGGCCACTTGCCTTGCAGGTGGCCAACCCAGATTTGATTCCTGGAATTCAATAGGAACCCCAAGTATTAATCAAAAGGAGTGATTCCTGTGCAGAACCAGAAGTAACCCCTGAGAATTGCCAGCTATGTTCCGAAACTAACCAAAACAAACAAGTCACTGAATTTAAAACTTTAAAGAGATGAATTCTGGTATGTGAAATGTCTCACAAAAGTTGCTTAAAATACATTTATGTATCATGTTTATTGAGATAATGATATTACCAAGCTCTTTTATAAAATACAAATTTCACTTTAAAAATATTGAAGAGGAAGGGCCGGAGAGATAGCATGGAGGTAAGGCACTTGCTTGCATGCAGAAGGTCAGTGGTTTGAAACCCGGCATCCCATAAGGTCTCCCGAGACTGCTAGGAGGATTTCTGAGCAGAGAGCCCCAGGAGTAACCCATGAGCGTTGCCAGGTGTGACCCAAAAACCAAAATCAAAAACCAACAAACAAAAAAATTGAAGAGGAGGGCCCGGAGAGATAGCATAGCGGCGTTTGCCTTGCAAGCAGCCGATCCAGGACCAAAGGTGGTGGGTTCGAATCCCAGTGTCCCATATGGTCCCCTGTGCCTGCCAGGAGCTATTTCTGAGCAGACAGCCAGGAGTGACCTCTGAGCAATGCCAGGTGTGGCCCAAAAACCAAAAAAAAAAGAAAAAAAAGAAAAAGAAAAGGCAGAATGAAGCGTCCAGGCCAGTGAGTAAACACTCTTTTTAAGATTCCTCAGTCCTGGGCCGGGAAGGTGGCGCTGGAGATAAGGTGTCTGCCTTGTAAGCGCTACCAAGGAACGGACTGCGGTTCGATCCCCCGGTGTCCCATATGGTCCCCCCAAGCCAGGGGCGATTTCTGAGCACACAGCCAGGAGTAACCCCTGAGCGTCAAACGGGTGTGGCCCAAAAACAAAAAAACAAAAAAAAAAAAAAAAGATTCCTCAGTCCTGGGCCCGGAGAGATAGCACAGCGGTGTTTGCTTTTTGCCTTGCAAGCAGCCGATCCAGGACCAAAGGTGGTTGGTTCAAATCCGGTGTCCCATATGGTCCTCCATGCCTGCCAGGAGTAATCCCTGAGCACCGCCGGGTGTGGCCCAGAAACCAAAAAAAAAAAAAAAAAAATGGAGAGGAAAGGCCAAAAGAGACTTGGTGACGAATAAGATTATTTTATAATCTTGTGTGGCTTTGTTGAGAGTGATCTGAGCAGCTCTGCTGTCTGAGATCCTTGGCACCTCAAATAATTTCCAGCAAAACCAATCGGGTGTGCAAGCACGTCAACTAAAGATGTTACCTAACAAGCACAAATTTAAAATATGTGGAAGCACTGTGCCCAGGGGTACAATTTTAGCAAAACATAGTATGTGCAAACACAATGAAGAAAAAGTACCCAATAGGTATATGTTCAAAACCAAGTATGTGTATAATTCCCCTCATAAACAAATTAAAAACTTCAATAGGGTGAAAGAAAAAATAATACTGGGGCCCGGAGAGATAGCACAGTGGTGTTTGCCTTGCAAGCAGCCGATCCAGGACCTAAGGTGGTTGGTTCGAATCCCGGTGTCCCGTATGGTCCCCCGTGCCTGCCAGGAGCTATTTCTGAGCAGACAGCCAGGAGTAATCCCTTAGCACCGCCGGGTGTGGCCCAAAAACCAAAAACCAAAAAAACAAACAAAAAAAAAAAAAAACAAAAAAAAAAAATCCTTGGGACTCTCCAAGAACAGGACTTGAGGACCTTCGTGCTAGTGAACACTCCACCAGGGCTTTAAAGTAGAAACATAAAGGGGCCCGGAGAGATAGCACAGCGGTGTTTGCCTTGCAAGCAGCTGATCCAGGACCAAAGGTAGTTGGTTTGAATCCCGGTGTCCCATATGGTCCCCCGTGCCTGCCAGGAGCTATTTCTGAGCAGACAGCCAGGAGTAATCAATCCCTTAGCACCGCCGGTGTGGCCCAAAAACCAAAAAAAAAAAAAAAAAAAAAAAAGAAAAAAAGAAAAAGAAAAGGCAGAATGAAGCGTCCAGGCCAGTGAGTAAACACTCTTTTTAAGATTCCTCAGTCCTGGGCCCGGAGAGATAGCACAGCGGCGTTTGCTTTTTGCCTTGGAAGCAGCCGATCCAGGACCAAAGGTGGTTGGTTCAAATCCCGGTGTCCCATATGGTCCTCCATGCCTGCCAGGAGCTATTTCTGAGCAGACAGCCAGGAGTAACCCCTGAGCACCGCCGGGTGTGCCCCCCCAAAAAAGAAAAACCTAAAGTAGGAACATAAAGGAACAGGAGGGAGGGCAAAGTTGGCATTTCCTTGGTTCCTGGTACTTCCACACTGCTTGAGAGAGGAGAGTGGCAAAGGAAGGAGCAGGGGCTATGGGGCCAGAAAGTTGTTGCCATGTTTTTGTAGTGCCGAGGATTGTAGCTAAGTCTTAGGTAAGCAAGATATCCAGTTGACCACAGAGACATATCCCTGATACCAAATTCAGATTCCCTCTGGTAGAGCAATGCTTGGCCATTCACTTGGCATGTGGCTAACCCTGTTTCAATCTCCAGCACCAAATATGGTCTCCAGAGCCTGCAAGGAGTGTCCCGTATGGTCCCCCGTGCCTGCCAGGAGCTATTTCTGAGCAGACAGCCAGGAGTAACCCCTGAGCACCGCAGGGTGTAGCACCCCCCCAAAAAAAAGAAAAAAAAATAACACTGACAAGAGGCTATTATAGAATTTATTTTCGGGGCCAGAGAGATTACACAGCGGCGTTTGACTTGCAAGCAACCAACCCAGGACCTAAGGTGTTTGGTTCGAATCCCAGCATCCCATATGGTCCCCCGTGCCTGCCAGGAGCTATTTCTGAGCAGATAACCAGGAGTAACAACTGAGCATCGCCGGGTGTGGCCCCCCAAAAATCAAAAAAAAGAATTTAATTATTTTCCTACTTAGGTCACATATTATTAAATACATTTAACTTTTGCTTAATTCAGTACTAGAAATATCAATTTAGTGAACATAGCAATAATTGCCTAGTATAATTAAAGTTTCAAGCAAAAAGAAAATACCATATTATATTACATAAGTTTATCCAGACTCAGAAGAAATGTCTCCATATAATACAGTTCTAATAATTTAACGAGGCAGTTCCCTCAAAAAATATTTTTGTTTGTTTTATGGCTTATACCAAGTGGTACTTGAGCTTTACTCCTGGCTGTGTGCTCAGAACCATTCTTGTCAGAGTCAATGGATCATATGGGATGCTGGAGATCAAGACAGGGATGGCAGTGTGCAAGGCAAATGCCCTACTCATTGTGCTATCATTTTAGCCCCGTATTTTACTTTTAATTAAAGATTTGTTAACCCTATATATAAATTAGAAGGGGGGGGGGGGCAGGAGATATAGCATGGAAGTAGGGTATTTGCCTTGCATGCAGAAGGACAGTGGTTTGAATCCCAGCATCCAATATAGTACCCCAGCCTGCCAGGAGTGATTTCTGAGCGTAGAGCCAGGAGTGACTCCCGAGCCCCACTGGGTATGACCCAAAAATCAAACAAATATAAAACAAACAAACAAAGAAAGGGGAAGAGACCAGAAAGACAGCACAGGGTAGGGCATTTGCCTGACATGAAGCCAACCCAGGACTGGTGGTGGCTCAAATCCTGACATCCCATTTGGTTCCCCGAACCTACCAGGAGCGATTTCTGAGTTCAGTCAGGAAAAACCCCTTAATCGCCCCAAGAAAATCCAGAGTAGAGGTCATTAGAAAAATATTTGAATAATGAAGTCAGAGCGGTGGCGCAAGTGGTAGGGCATTTGCCTTGCACGCGCTACCCTAGGACAAATCCCGGTTCGATCTCCTGGTGTCCCATATAGTCCCCTAAGCAAGGAGCAATTTCTGAGTGCATAGCCAGGAGTAACCCCTGAGCGTCACCAAGTGTGGCCCCCAAAAAACAAAACAAACAAACAAACAAAAAAATGGGGGTAGGCGGGCAGAGGACTAAAAAATTCCATATTCTGGGGCTGGAGAGATAGCATGGAGGTAAGGCATTTGCCTTGCATGCAGAGGATGGAAGTTCCAGTCCCAGCATCCCATATGGTTCTCTGAGCCTGCCAGGAGTGATTTCTGAACGTAGAGCCAGGGGTAACCCCTGAGCGCTGCTGGATGTGACCCAAAAACCAAAACAAACCAAAACAAAAAAACAAAACAAAAAAACAATCAAAACACCCATATTCAGCTAATAAAAACTTTTTTTATAAAAACTCTGATGGCATAAGAACAGAATGACTAGAAAACTGCTGATCATGTCATTCTGAAGTTAAAAAAAAATCAATATATATATATGTATATGGAAGAACTTTAAAAGTAATTTAACTTCATTTTTTCTTTTTTTTTCACTGATATCACTGGGATTTACAAAGTCCTTCATAGTTGGATTTCAGATATACAGTGAATCAGGGTCATTCCTACCACTAGTGTTGATCTCTCCCCACCAATGTTCCTCAGAATTCATTTAATACCACCACCCTTGTCCCCTAGGGTGCCAGTTTTATTGTTTGTTTGTTTTTGGGCCACACCCAGTGGTTCTCAGGGGTCACTCCTGTTTCTGCACTCAGAAATTGCTCCTGGCAGGCTGGGGGACCATATGGGGTGCCAATTGAACCCGGGTCCATCCCAGATCAGAAATGTGCAAGGCAAATGCCCTATCACTGTACTATTGCTCTGACCCCATCTGGCCTGCTAGTTTAACCGGACCATTTTAAGTTGTTATAGTTTGGCTGTCTTGTTTGGGTGTCTAGACCCTACAACTCACAACTTTAACCATGTCTGTTTTTTGTAGGCTGAATATTTATAAAAATGGGTAATTTGAGTAAGGAATTATATTCTTTTGCTTGTTATTTTTATTTGTCAAAGCACCTCCATTAATAATTATAATAATTTAAAATAAACATAAAAATTATACTACAGTGCTGTCTTATATTCTTGCATCAATAACTTTTTTTTTTTTTTTTTTTTTTTTTTTGTTTTTGGGTCATACCCGGCTGCGCTCAGGGGTTACTCCTGGCTGTCTGCTCAGAAATAGCTCCTGGCAGGCACGGGGGACCATATGGGACACCGGGATTTGAACCAACCACCTTTGGTCCTGGATCGGCTGCTTGCAAGGCAAACACCTCTGTGCTATCTCTCCGGGCCCGCATCAATAACTTTTACCAAACCTTTAAAATTTAGGGAACTAAGATTTTTATATAAGTGATCAATTTTTTTTGGCAAAATTTAAAGAATTTTTAATTAGATAAATTTACCACATTTACCTTTTCCAGGTCAAGTTCCTTTAAAAGAATACTTGCATTCTTATTTGCTTCTGCAGCCTGTTGGTCTTTTGCCTTCACAATGGTCTCAACACACTGATGACATTTTTTTAACAGTTCCTAAAGTTGAAAAAGAAATTATCAGTATGGGAACACAACATAAAGAGGTCCCTCTCAAAATCAAATAATAAGAAAAAAACCTCTGAGGCCAGGAGATAGCTTAATTTGAACCCTGACACCAGATGGCCCATGAGCACTGCATGGCTGACCAATAAACTATACCCACTCCATTTGGCCATGTACTATCAGCAGTAGCCATAGGGTACTGACCACTGCTTTGGATATTTCCTTAGGTACACTCTCAAATACAAGAGCATAATACCTTTGAGATGATAGGCTTACAGCTCAAACAAGCTAAAATTTCAAAAGTTAAGCTACTCACTGAGGACTAAAAGAATGAGTGGTCAATGGGGTGGGGGGTATGTGTGGCAGGCCAGGGGAGATAGTACAGTGAGGAGGATGCTTGCCTTGCACATAGCTGATCTAGGTTGAGTCGTTGGCACCCCTCTAAGCCTTATCAGGAGTGATCCCTGAACAGAGTCAGGAGTAAACTCTGAGCACTGCTGTGTGTGCCACCCTCCATGGAATATGGTCATGAGTTCAAATCCCTCTAGCCCCACATAAGCCAAAAACTACACTGGAATCTCTACTGTTTGCAAACACCAGCACTGAAATTTCTGGCTGTAGCACTCAGATGTGTGTAAGCTACTACTAAGGGGTAAAAATGCCCGAATGAACAGCAAAATAAGATGTGCAAATATTAAGGATATCCTTTGTCTAGTAACTTGTCAGTCATTTGTAGGTCTTTTATCAGAATTCTAGTGCTTAAAAATTAATGTTCTTAGATAACTTTCTAATGTACAATAATGATTTAGTAATAAACTTTAGCTTCAGTCACTATAATTATGGCCTGTATAAGGAAATTTCTCAAAATAACATGAAAAGTATTATAGCCATCCTCTATTTTGTAAATGTAACTAAAACAGAAATATTAGATCAGTCTGTAAAAGAACAGGTTAATTGCAAATGTTGGCATATAAGCACAAAGAACAAAAATGTGCTTTAATAATGTATTAAACATACCTTATCTGTAATTGTTGCAATGTATCTCATGCATTCTATATCAGAAGGAAATTGATTGACTTCTTTCACCAAATATTGAACAACTTTTACATGACCCTGTAAGGAACAAGATAAAATTACATAAAGGATTCTTGTCAAAGTTTGTCGAGATGCTTAAAAACGTAAAAGTAAAAGGTATAGTGATTCTTCCATATTGCTTGATAAGTAAAAACTTCCATTATAAAAAAAGTTGTTGAGCTCATAGATAAAAAGATAAATACAATATGCTCAGGAATATAGAAAGGAACAAAAAAGATTTTTCTTTTTTTCTTTTCTTTTTTTTTTTTGGTGGGGGTCACACCCAGCAGCGCTCAGGGGTTACTTCTGGCTCCACACTCAGAAATCCCTCCTGACAGGCTTGGGGGGCCATATGGGATGCTGGGATTCGAACCACTGACCTTCTGCATGCAAGGCAAATGCCTTACCTTCATGCTATCTCTCAGGCCCCCAAAAATAATTCTCTTAAAGTGCCCACTTGCAAATGAAAACAGAAAAACTTTGGTAGAAAATAGCATCTTTAAAGGGCCTGGAAAGAGCACTCAAAAACCGTATCTGCTGCCCAGTACCACAGGGAGAAAAAATATTTCCTAAGTGGATCTTCAGGACTAGCTTCCAGCATTCCCCCCCCCCCCAGCCTGGGATTCTGGTGCCACCTCTGGTGAACTGATCAGTGTTCCTACTACCTCGCTCCACAGAAATCCTGCATTCACCTGGTGGTGACTCCAGTCTGCTAGCTGCTGCCACCACCTCCCTCTCCACCACAGCCTCCTTTACTACTGGACCAGTACCCCTCCTCCCTTCCCCCCAACGCCCATTTCAGTAGCCTGCTCCTTATGAATTATCATTTTAAGCTCTCCAATTTAGAACCAAAGAGAAAGGGAAGGTCCACAGATATATAGTTAATACACCAAGATCAATTAATCTTTCTTAACTAATTTCAACAAAAAAAATTTTTTTTTGTTTTTGTTTTTGGGCCACACCCAGCAGTGCTCAGGGGTAACTCCTGGCTGTCTGCTCATAAATAGCTCCTGGCAGGCACGGGGGACCATGTGGGACACCGGGATTCGAACCCACCACCTTTGGTCCTGGATCGGCTGCTTGCAAGGCAAACACCGCTGTGCTATCTCTCCGGGCCCTCAACAAAAAATTTAAGTTAGTAAATTTTATCCCCCTCTCCCATCCATCAAATACCTTGCGAAATGCTGACATCAGAGGTGTGATTTTCCGATTATCTGCTGCATCCACATCAGCACCTGCTTGCACTAGCAACTGCACTACATCAAAGTGCCCACCATTGGATGCCAACCAAAGTGGTGTGTTTCCCTTCTTATTACGAACATCAATATGAGCACCCCTATAAAATCAAAGAGTATTATGGTAGTTTTATGTGAAAGAAGGCTGACATTTTCTATTATCTTTTCCAAGTGGGAAAGCAAATAACCTGTTATCAAAAAATGTCATTGAAAACAATTTAAGTAGCATAAATGCCATTTAAAACAATTTAAAAGGATCAGATGATGTTATAGAATCTATAAATATAAAATGTATTTACCTATTAATAAGGAGCTCACAGAATTTGTAGTGACCTTTATCTGCTGCTATTGTTAAAGCAGTATCTCTTGAGGAAGGCACAGGAGGAGCATTGACATCGGCTCCTTTATCCAGGAGAACTCTTCCAACTTCTGCATATCCTCCAGAAGCAGCTTCCATCAAGGGGGTTAGACCAGTCTGTTTAAAACAAAATTGTATGCAAATAAATGAATTTAATTTTATTACAGTGACTAAAGCAATAGTATAGGGCAGGGTGGTAGCTTGCAAGCAGCTGAACAGGGTTCAATCCCTAACATCCCAAATGGTCTCCCAAACCTAACCAGAAATGATTCCTGAGCATAGTCAGGAGTAATCCTGAGAATTGCTGGGTGTAGAGTGGCACAAAAACAAAATTAAACAAACAAAATCATAAACAATTTCTAAAGCAATTGACTGAATTATAATTTTTTCTCATAAAAGAGATAAGGAAATATTTTAATAAACTGTAAGTAACTTACAGTTTTAAGTAAAACTGTAAGGTTCAGTTGGATGTGAGAGACTTAATTCGCTTAAAATACTACTACACACTGAGCCATTGTGATAGCACAGTTGTAAGGCATTTATTTTGCACGCGGCTAACCCAAGACAGAGCTGGGTTTGATTCCCCACATCCCATTTGGTCCCCAGAGCCTGCCAATATCGATTTCTAAGAACAGAGCCAGGAGTAACCCGAGTGCCGCCTGGTGTGGCCCCCCAAAAAAACAAAACCAACAACATGAAAAAAACAAAACAGCAGTGTTTGCCTTGTAAATCTAGGACCTAAGGTAGTTGGTTCGAATCCCGGTGTCCCATGTCCCATATGGTCCCCCGTGCCTACCAGGAGCTATTTCTGAGCAGACAGCCAGGAGTAACCCCTGAGCTGGTACCACCGGGTGTGGCCCAAAAACCAAAAACAAAAAAACAAACAAAAAAAAAAACATAAGAAAACATACTAACACAGAATCAATTTCCTCCTGCAAGTTCTATTCTGTTATAAACAAAATAACCTCTCACAAAATATTAAAATGCGATTGAAAAGAAAATTAAGAGATAAATCCCATGACAAAATTTCATACAGAATATATTTTTAGAGTATATTCTAAAATATTTGGAATGAATTTTCACTCAATTATTTGGGAAGCAAACATTAAAATATCATTTCATGGGGCCGGAGAAATAGCATGGAGGTTAGGCGTTTGCCTTTCATGCAGAAGGTTGGTGGTTTGAACCCCGGCATCCCATATGGTCCCGAGCCTGCCAGGAGCGATTCCTGACCATAGAGCCAGGAGTAACCCCTGAGCGCTGCCGGGTGTGACCCAAAAAACAAAACAAAACAATATGTATATATCATTTAATTACTGGGGCTTAAGAGATAGCACTTTGGGTACAGTGCTTACCTTGCATGCTGCTGACATGAATAAAATCCCTAGCATCTCCATGTGGTCCCCCACCCTAACTGGACAGGAGTGCTTAATACTCCTTAAGATATACTTAAGCAACACCAGGTATATTCTAAATATTTCAAACAAATAAATAAAATGTCATTTCACATTTTATGCATCTTTATTTTACAAAAATGGCCAACATTATTGCAAAACATATTAACTACCTTTTTTTGAGACATACCTAGCAGAGCTTAGATTTAATTTTGACTCTGTATTTAAGGATCTCACCTGGCAAGATTCATGCAACCATATTTGGTGGCAGGGACAGAAGCAAGGTTACTCCTGGCTCTGCATACTGGAATCACTGGTGGCGGTGGTTTGGGATGCTGGGGATCAGCCCAGGTTAGCTGTGTGCAAAGCAAATATCCTACCCTCTGTACTATCACTGTGCCCCATCATTTCTTCGTTTTAAAACAAATAAGCTATCTTGCTACATGCAAAAGAAAAAAAACACCTTTATTTATTTATTTATTTATTTATTTATTTATTTATTTATTTATTTTTGGTTTTTGGGCCACACCCGGCGGTGCTCAGGGGTTACTCCTGGCTGCCTGCTCAGAAATAGCTCCTGGCAGGCATGGGGGACCATAAGGGACACCGGGATTTGAACCAACCACCTTTGGTCCTGGATCGGCTGCTTGCAAGGCAAACGCCACTGTACTATCTCTCCAGGCCCTATTTATTTATTTTTGGCCACACACAGTGACAGTCAGGGGTTACTCCTGGCTATGTGCTCAGAAATCGCTCCTGGCTGGGGGACATGCTGGGACGCTGAGATCGAAGCGAGGTATGTCCTGGGTCAGCCGCGTGCAAGGCAAGCGCCCATACCGCCCATACCACTGCGCTACTGCTCCAGCCCTCAGATCTCTTTCTAATGTCATGCACAGACGTCTTATCAAATTGAATTAAAGACCTGGATATTAGACCTGACCCGTAAGTCACACTGAGGAAAACAGGCAGAACTCTCCATGACCCTAAAATTAAAGGTATCTTCAAGTACAAATTACCACTGACTAAATAAGTGGAGACAAAGATGAACAAATAGAACTACAATAATAAGCTTTTGTACCTCAAAGGAAATGATGACCAGGATACAAAAACTGCCTACAAATTGGTGAAACTATTCACCCAATATCCATCTAATAAAGGTTAGTATTTTTAAGATATAAAGTACAAATATATAAATGGTACAGACAGAACTTAATAAGAAAATCAAACCCCAACATAACATAGGGAAAAGAAAAACTTCCTGAAAGTAAAAAATAGAAATGGCCCAAAGACATATTAAAAAGTACTCATTATTAATCATCAAGGATATGCAATCAAAACAAGGAGCAATTACCTAGCTAGAAACAGGCACACATTAAAGAGTTGGGGCTGGAGTGATAGAACAGTAGAGAGGACATTTCTCTTGCATGTGGCTGACCCAGGTTTGATCCCAGGTATCCCATGTAGTCCCCTAAGCACCACAAGGAGTGATTTCTGAGTGCAGCGCTGTTGGGTGTGATTCCCAAAACAGAATAAAATATACGAAAAGATAAAAAGAAAATGGACAACCAGTGCTGTTGCAGATGCAGGGGGAGAAAGAGACTCTCATTCACTGTGGGAATATTGACTGGCTCAGCATTTGAAAAACAATATGGACATTACTCAAAAAACTAGAAATTGAACACTCATATGACCCAGCAATACCACGCCTGGAAATTTATCTAGAAGTCCAAAAACAATTCAGAAAAGGCATCTGCACTCCTATTCATTGCAGTGGTAAAAAACCTAAGCCACATTTTTTTCTAGTGTTCCAAGTACTGAGAGTTCTAAAAAAATTTAAAACACTAATATTCTAATTCCTTTCTAAATATTTGTCAAACTAATATGATTTGTCATAAAATTTTTATATAAGTAACAATTTTGATTATTATTTTTACCAATAGATAGCAAATGCCTTAAAAATAGGAGTTCTTGGGCCCGGAGAGATAGCATAGCGGCGTTTGCCTTGCAAGCAGCCGATCCAGGACCAAAGGTGATTGGTTCGAATACTGGTGTCCCATATGGTCCCCCGTGCCTGCCAGGAGCTATTTCTAAGCAGACAGCAAGATGTAACCCCTGAGCACTGCCAGTGTGACCCAAAAACCAAAAACTAAAAAAAAAAAAAAAAAGGAGTTTTTTAAAACTCTAGGGTCAGAGAACAGAGCCATAGCACAGTAGGCAGGGCATTCACGTTGCATGAGATTGACCCAGGTTTGATCCCTGGCATCCCACATAGCCTTGAACCAGCCAGGTTTAATTTCTGAATGGGGAGCCAAAACTCCTGAGTGCCACCAGGTGTGGCCCATAAAGAAAAAAATAAAATAAAATAATAAATAACCACACAAAACCCCAAAAAACTAGAGTTAGGACAAGAGATAAAAAAATAACAACAAAAAAAAAAAAACAAAAACAAAAACAAAACACAAAGGGGCCGTAGAAATAGCATGGAGGTAGGGTATTTGTCTTGCCTGCAGAAGGACGGTGGTTCGAATCCGGGCATCCCATATGGTCCCCAGAGCGTAGAGCCAGGAGTGACCCAAAAACAAAAACAACAACAACAAAAACAAACAAACAAAAACAAACAAACCAGTTAATACATCTGCTCTATGGCACCAATGGTACCCAGAACAGGGTCAGATGTGTAATGCTACACTTCCCATGAAAAATCTAGGGCTATGGATGTAGCTAAGTGATAGAATACATACTTCACATGTATGAGACTCTGGCCTTGATCCCTAATATACCCCCTCAAATACACATATTCCAAAATAAGAAAAATATAAAAGAACCTTTATTAAGTGTCATGAATGTTGATAGTGCAAACAAAATTTCTCAATCCTGCAATGGGGCATCTATTTTTTATTATATTTTGCCCTGTCATACTCTTTTCCAATAGGGTAACTGCTTAACATTAAAAAAAAAAAAATCCTTAAAGTTGGGGCCAGCGAGGTGGCGCTAGAGGTAAGGTGTCTGCTTAGCAGTTAGATCCCCCTGCATCCCATATGGTCCCCCCCAAGCCAGGGGCAATTTCTGAGCGCTTAAAGTAATACACGCAGGTTGAAACACCATGCTATTTCTACTAGGTCCATATCTGAGATACTTTAGGAGTCATTAAATGCTTACCTTTGCTCTATGTTCAACATTAGCTTTTCGGTCCAGAAGCAAACTCACTACTTCTGCACGGCCTTGAAAACAAGCCAAGGTGAGAGCTGTGTTCCGGTTGGTCTCTATTTGAGCATTTATATCTGAACCCATATCAAGCAGCAGTTTCACTGCAGGAACATGTCCATTCATTGCAGCCAACATCAGGGGAGAAATACCTAGTTTACTCCCAGTCCTAAAGGTAGAAATGCACTTAGAAAGTTAAAATAATATGCTACTGCCTATAATCATTAAAAATGAAAATGTTAGGCAGAGAGATAGCTCAACATGCTCAGTACTTGCTTTGTATGAAGTACTTGTAAATTTGATTCCCAGAACCACATGTTGTCCTGATCACCACAAGAAGCAATACCTACCACACCTCTAGGAGTAGGCCCTGAACATGGCTGGAGGTGACCCAAAAACAGACAAAAGGAAAACTTTTCAGTTTAAAAAAAAAAAAATAAATGAATGTATTTTGTTCAGGTTATTAAAAAGTAAGTAAACCACAATTAAAAACACAATTCAGGGGCTGGAGAGGTGGCGCCAGAGGTCAGGTGTCTGCCTGCCTTGCAAGCGCTAACCAAGGAAGGAAGGACCGTGGTTCGATCCCCCGGCATCCCATATGGCCCCCCAAGCCAGGGGCAATTTCTGAGCGCTTAGCAAGGAGTAACCCCTGAACATCAAACAGGTGTGGCCCAAAAAAAACAAACAAAACACAATTCAGAGGCTATAGACTTCAAACTTTACAAAATAAAACGTTATGTTTCTTTAAAAACTGTCATCTTGGGTGGGGCCGGAGAGATAGCATGGAGGTAAAGTGTTTGCCTTGCATGCAGAAGGACGGAGGTTTGATTCCCGGTATCCCATATGGTCCCCCAAGCCTGCCAGGAGGATTTCTGAGCAGAGAGCCAGGAGTAAAACCCTGAGCACTGCTGGGTGTGACCAAAAACTCAAAAAATAACAAAACAACAAACAACAACAAAAAAAACCCTGTCACCTTAGTGAAATTGTAACATTTTTGTTTGTTCTATTTTGTTTTTAGCTTTTAGTTTTCTTGAGTCTGGGGTCATATACTCAGAGCTTACTTCTGGATCTGCTCAGGGATCATTTCTGACAGAGGTTGAAGGACCTTGGTGTCAGGGACAAAACCAGGTCAGCGGTACGTAAGGCAAGAGCCTTACCTGCTGTTTCTGGCCCAAGCAGTCATTTTTTAAAAAAAGTATAGAACAGGGGCCGAAGGACAGTGGTTTGAATTCCGGCATCCCATATAGTCCCCCAAGCCTGCCAGGAGTAACCCTGAATGCTGCCACTTGTGGCCCGAAACCAAAAAAAAAAAGTATACAACAGTAACGTTTGACTTTCCAAATTTACAAGTGGATCTGTACAAATATTTAGAGAAAGACACTTAACCCCCAAGGTCATCATCACAAATAATAAAAAATGAAGAGGTGATAAATACCTTGAATTAATTTCTGCCCCAGCATTAAGCAGAATCTTAATGATATTAACATATCCTCCAGATGCAGCAAGACTCAGGGGTGTATAATCAGACACATTCCTGTGTTCTTTATTTGCACCTCGTGCCAGGAGCAAGTCTACCACCTAAAAGGTAATGAATAAACAGAAAAATGCAGTATATGAAATATTTAACTAATAAATACAATCCCTAACATATATTAAGGTCTCAACTGGAGTTCCAGTACACACACAGATATATACAATGGATAACACACACATATATGTGTGTATATGTATATATAAAAATGAAACTTTAATTAGGTAAGAATTCAAATATTAGCACTAGAGAAATGAATTCAATTTTATATCGAAGAATCCAAAGCCAGAAATCCCAATTATGGTGAATGAATATGTTTTCCCTTCCAGACATCAATGTTGAATGACTGCAGTAGAATTTGAATGTGTTTGTAAAACATGGAAACAAAGTGTTTGCCAATAGATTAGCTAAGAAGATGTATACAATGGAATTCTATTCAGCTATATTTAAAAAAGGGACATTCTGCTATTCCTAACAAAATGAAAGAGCAAGAGAATGATGTGAAGTAAATTAAATCAGAAGGAAAAGACAAGTATTGGTTGAGAATATGTAAGTACATAAAACTGACGAAGAGACAAAAGACGAACCAGTGGATACTAGTAATAAAACGAAAAGGTTATTAAGGGTTTTACTATTCCCATGAGACTTAATATAAGGAACAAAGAATGCAAATTTATTTTTTTTATTTTTTGGAGTAATTTCTTTTAGTTTCGTTTTGTTTTGTTTTTTAGGGCCACACCCGATGATGATCAGGGGTTACTCCTGACTATGTGCTCAGAAACAGCTCCTGGCTTTGGGGAACCATATGGGATGCCTGGGATCTAACCAAGGTCCATTCTGGATCAGCTGCATGCAAGGTAAAAAAGCCCTACCGCTGTACTATCACTCCAGCTCCAAGAACAAAAGTTTAATCACATATATTGCATATATATATTGCATATACATATTTAGAATACAAGAAAATTGTTTACAAAATTAAAATATTAACATACCTCCTGACGTCCACCAGAACACGCCAATGAAAGTGGAGTATCCTTAGTTCGTTCAGATTGTGCTTCTATATCTCCACCTTTATCCAAAAGTATTTCAACAACCCCAACATGCCCTGCTGTTGCTGCCAGGATCAGTGGTGTGAAACCTAAATCAGAAAATAAAAAATTTAAATTTCTTCCTTTATTAACTGCTTTTTAATACTGTTGTTTTAGTAGAAAAGTACTCCATGGTAGGTATTTGAAACTATTCCCAACTTCTCTCTTTTTGTTTTTAATTGAATATGGGTGGGGATGGCATAAGGTTCATGGGATAAAACCAGGACTGCGTACATAAGACTGAGTCACATCCTGACCCCTCTAAACCATCATATTTTGTTAGTAGCAAAAGCCCAAAAATACCCCCCCCCCAAGAAAATGTTAAGTAAAGCAATTTTTTTTTTTTTAATTTGGCCACACCTGGAGATGCACAGGGGTTACTCCTGGTGAACTTGGGAGACCATCAGGAGTACTGGGGACTGAATGTAGGCTGATCAAGTACATAGTGAACAACCTACCCAAGATACTATTTCTCCAAATCCAGAAAAGCAAAATTTTAAAAATCTATACTCATGATGAACTTTGATACCTGTGTCTATTCTTTAAAAAGAAAGACAACTGTAATTTGCTATATACTTCACTAATAATATAGTCTAATTTCTACTGCTGTTTTGGGGCCACATCCTAAGATGCTCAGGGATATACCTAGCTCTGCCCTCAGTAATCACTCCTGGCATGGGTGAGTGGATCATAAGGGATGTCAGGGAACTCGGGTCAGCTGTTTGCAAGGCAAGCACTATTACTCTGGCCCCAAAAAGGTATAACTTAGAAAACATTTTAGGTAAACTGGTTCTGTAAATGAACAAATCTGAATGTTCCTAACTGAAAGTCTAATTTTTTTTTTGGACGGGGATATGATGTTGGGTATCAAATCCACATATGGGACGTCATGTGCTTTACTGTTAAGTGATGTCTATTGAATTAGACTATAATAGAATGATGGAGAAAAGAACTGTTTCCCCAAATGACTCATTTAGCATTTCTCATTGAAATGTCTTACCTTTTTTATCTCTATGCTCAATTTTTGCATCTCTTGCAATGAGAACAGATACAAGTTCTTCATGACCACCCGCACAAGCCAGTGTTAATGCCGTGTCATGATTGCTCTCAGTCTAGTTAAAAACAAAACAAAACAAAACGTTTTTAGGGAGTTCATTATAGATGTCAATTGAAGATCATTATTTTTAACAATGAATGTGCAATAATTTTACTTTTCAAACAAAATCAGAACGCAAACAAGTTTTAATAAAGCCATCTACTCACATGTGCATCAATGTCAACTGAAGGATATACAGGGGGCATGGACTGAGAAGCCACATTGCTTGGAGACTGCAAACAGGGTTCAGGTGTAAGACAATCTGTGGCCTGGGAGGAACTGTTTGAACCAGTGGGCACTCTGCTACTCACAGCTGAAAAACATTATTCAAACTGCTGAATTATACTAAAAAGAGTTAAGTTATTAGAGTACAGAAAAACATAGAAAAAAATTTCTATAAGCAGTAATATAATGTAGTTAAGTTATAACCTCTCAGTTCTATCAGAGACTTAATAATTTGGGCAAGTAATTTAAACTCTTCAAGTCTCAGTTTTTCTTGTATGTAAAGAGTCGCGCCTCGTAAAGTTGTAGGAAAAATTGCTTAATATAATGTAGGTAAAATAACTGCACAATACCTTTTACTAAGTTTATAATACAAAAAGGAGTCTTTTAATAGGGAAATAATTTGCAATTAAAATAATTAAAAATAGCTTGCAATTAAGAAAGAGACAAAAATATCCTGAGGACAGATAAGGGGGGAAAAAGAGGAAGAAAAACATGTTAGAATACTTCTCACACAGAGGAAAGTATGTGTTTTAAATATTCATTACTTAATCTGAAAGTCTGTACAATGAAGTATCTGAAACAACTTTTTTAAAGTTATTTTAAAAACTATTAGAATTTTATTTGGAGGGCGCCGGAGAGATAGCATGAAGGTAAGGCGTTTGCCTTTCATGCAGAAGGTCATCGGTTCGAATCCCGGCACCCCATATGGTCCCCCGTGCCTGCCAGGAGCAATTTCTGAGCATGGAGCCAGGAATAACCCCTGAGCACTGCTGGTGTGACCCAAAAATCACAAAAAAAAAAAAAAAAAAAAAAAAAAAGAATTTTATTTGGAATCACAAAAATATCTGGTTTTGTAAGAGATACAGGAGATAAAGGGATCCATTTTTAGAGGAACATTTTAAGGAATCAGTCTTGGAAAGACTCAGAGGGTCATATGGGATACCAGAATTCAAAATCATATCAATTGTGTGCAAGGCACTACTCACTGTGCTATCACTCTGACCCCACATTTTAATTTTTCATAAAATAAATTATATAGCGTGGGGGGGGCGGGATGAAATAAAAATAAATTATATAAAAAATTAAACTATTTGGTACATGTGAAGTGCTCAATAGAGCGACATTTTTAAGATTTTCAGTAATGTTTGTCACTGTGTTGAGAAAATATTACTATTTACTCAAGAATAAAAAACATCCAAAAAAATAAAGTCACTAATATAGAAAAACTACAAAGAAAATATAAGCATTTAAAATATTGGAGAATTTGTTTCTCTATAATTTCTGTATTCCGATGGAAGATTTTATTCCTAAGTATAAATGACTAAGTTTTGAATACTACTACTTCTTTTGGTTTTGCTTTAGGCCGGTTTTAGGCCACATCTGGCTCTGCTCAGGACTATGATTCACTCTAGGAGTTACTTGGCCAACCATATGTGGTGCCAGAAATGAAACCAGGGTTAGCCATATTTAATGCAAGTTTTTTTGACCCTATATTATCTCTCTAGTCCCTCTAGATAGGAAATTGACTATCCTTTCTCTATAATAATTTTTGCAGTATAAATTTTTTTAAATTGACACGACATAATTATTTACAAACAGGAATATTATCTATTTAACCTATAAAAATGAGCAAAATAGAAGCTGCTTTAAAATTACTGACATTAAAAGTAGATCATAGTTGGGGCCGGAGAGGTGGCGCTAGAGGTGTCTTCTGCCTTGCAAGCGCTACCGTAGGACGGACCGAGGTTCGATCCCCTGGTGTCCCATATGGTCCCCCCAAGCCAGGAGCAATTTCTGAGCTCATAATCAGGAGTAACCCCTGAGTGTCAAACGGGTGTGGCCCAAAAACCAAAAAAAAAAAAAAAAAAAGTAGATCATAGTTGATTAATATCGCCTCAAAATAGTATTTGAAAACAGCATTAGGAAAAAATATAAATACTGGTATATTGCCCTCTCTGGGACAGATATTAACAGTGGAATCAGTTATTAGCATATGCCTAATTAAAAAAACTTACTTTCCTAGGATTCATTTTGTTTATCATATTGTCTCTGCTATCATTAAAGATATTCACATTTTAAAATTATTTTGAGTAGTGAGCTAGTAAGTGATGTTATATTTCTTTAGAGTTAGGACTTAAAAACATCTTTTCTGTGTATTTTACAGCTTTTTTACCAAAAATATAAAGAAAGCAGTTACTGTAATAATCCTAAAAAATATTTTTCTTAAAAACAACAATAACAAAAACTAATTTTCTGCCATGCAATGATGATTAGGAACATTCTGTAGAAGTAACTTGCATTACTCATATATAAAAAGATATAAAGATAAAACTAAAAATAGCAAAGAATAAATAGTACACATGGAATAAAGTATTTATTAAGAGATATTAAACTAGGATTGTGACATTTTTATAAATCTAAACACATTTCCTAACTCTAAAAATGTTTCTGAAAATGACTGCCAAGTCACCGTATAATTCAAGTTTATGTTCAGAACTAAGTATTTATAGTATTCTAGTTAACCTTTGTGAAATTTAACATCACTTTGTAATCAATATGGAATATTACTAGGTAATAATCCCCATTAATATGTGTACATACATTATATTAAGATTTTAAGAAAATTCTTTAAGTGTTTTATACAATAGAAAGTTTTATTACTTTCATATATTTATAATATTGAACATTAGAAATTATTATTTAAGATGATAATAAATTCCCTAAAAAAAAAGTATGAGGATTTCCTTTTGATTTCCCTTTCGAGGGTGAGTCTCCCAAGCACTGCTCAGGGAACTAGGACCACTCTATATACATATCTTAGGAAAAGGGCATAAAGTACCTAAGATGGAACTTGAGGAATGTGCTGAAGCAATTTTAGCAATCTCCCCTGCCTCTTGTTTGTTTGAGGCCATGCCTAGCTGTGCTCTGGCCTATTGCTTTTGGTGCTCTAGGGTCTATAGTGGTACTGGAGACTAAACTCATATCAGCTGTGTGCAAAGAAAGTGTCTTACTACTATTTGATCACTTGAGTACCCAGACCTCCCGATTTTTATTTTTTAGCAAGATTATTTTTGTTGTTTATTATTTTTTTGAGCCACACTCGGTGTTGCTCAGAGTTTACTCCTGGCTCTAAACTCAGTAATCTCTTGTGATGGACTCAGAGAATCATATGGGATACCAGGAATCAAACTCAGGTTGGCCACGTGCAAAGCAAGAGCCATACCTGCTGTACTATAACTCTACCCCCCTCATCTTTTTATTACTAAACTTTTTTGGGGTTATGTTTTGGGTCATACCCAGGGTGATCAGGGGCTACCTCTTGATAGTGCTGGAGACTGAATCCACGTATTCCACATGTAAGGCATGTACTCAGTCAATTGAGCTCTCTGACCTTAAACATTTTTAAGGAGAGGAGCCTCCCAAGGAGGTCCTGAGAAGGCAGTGTTAACTGAATTCTGGTGATGAGCCAGGGTAATAAGACCCAGCCTGCATGATCCTGGGGACCTCCATGTTTGCATATGGTGTTGCACCTGTTATTTCTTTGTTTTGAAGACAGACTGATAAATAAAAAGCATGAACTCCTCCCAAGACCTACTCAAATATTATTAAATATCGAATCCATAGCCTTTACATTTATGAGGCACACCCTAGCACTGAGAAACATCTCCGGCTAATAGGAATTAGTTTTAAAGGAGCTATCTATAGTAATAATGTGCTAAGAGTAATGAAGCTGTAGTAAATCTTATATAAATATCAAATATTAATATAAATGAAGCTTATTTAGTAGAAATTATAAGTCTAAGTAAATATCTGAAATTTAGAACTTCAATTTGAGTAGGTTTATACATATTACACCTAAGATTCTTTTTTTTTGGGGGGGGGGGCCCCCACACCCATTTGATGCTCAAGGGTTACTCCTGGGTAAGCTCAGAAATTGGCCCTGGCTTGGGGGACCATGTGGGACACTGGGGGATTGAACCGAGGTCTTTCCTTAACTAGAGCTTGCAAGGCAGACACCTTACCTCTAGCGCCACCTCTCTGGCCCTACACCTAAGATTCTTTCTTTTTTTTTTTTTTTTTTTGTGGTTTTTGGATCACACCGGCAGTGCTCAGGGATTATTCTTGGCTCCAGGCTCAGAAACTGCTCCTGGCAGGCACGGGGGACCATATGGGACGCCGGGATTTGAACCGATGACCTCCTGCATGAAAGGCAAACGCCTTACCTCCATGCTATCTCTCCGGCCCCCACCTAAGATTCTTAAAGTGAATGCACTGAGTTTAATCCTGCACTGACTAGCAACTTAATTTCCCCCAAACTACAAATATTCAACAGAAAAATTGGTAGAAAAAAGACCTATTTTACAAAATTATTATAAATACCACATTAGATAAGTGTACATAAAGAATTTAGCACAAAGCATGGTGCTTTATAAGTGCTTAATAAATGTAAATAAATTGATATGGATTTCTTTTTTTTACCACTCAGACCGCATCCTCTTGATATGGATTTCTAATCAATCTTAATATAAATAAAAATCATACCAAATGTTTTTTAAAATGCTCAATGCTGTTCTAACTTTTAAAGTATATTGTTTATAGGGATTGTACAGAGGGTAGGGTGATTGCTTTGCATGCAGCCGATCTGATTTTGATCCTAGCGTCCCATATTGTACCCTAAGCACCACAGGAGTGATTTCTGAATGCAAAGCCAGGAGAAATCCCAGAGCATTGCCAGATAAGGCCCTAAAACATCAATAAAATTGTTTCAGTTCTCCAGACCTTAATTCTGAACTGAGAATCACATGCAATTATGCTAACTTTTAAAAGTACAACATTTTCTTTCAGAAGAAAAAGACAAATATTCTTTCAATTTAGTTTACAGGGTACAAGCAATAGTACAGCAAGTATGGCACTAGCTTCACACATGGCTGACCCATGTTCAATCCCCAGTATCCCATCTGGTCCTCTGAGCCCATGGAAGTGATTCCAAAGAATAGAGCCAGGAATAACCCCTGAGTATTGCCAGGTATGGCCCACACAGCAAAACCAAAACCAAAAAAAATTCACAGTAGTCAATTTAGTTTACATACATCTGGGACAATAACAGGAGTAACATGTTAAAATAAGTCATGATGTCAGCAATTGTATTACATATATATAACCAGACTCTATGACAAATCTATTAACTGAGCTGGCAATAAACAACAATATTCTTAAATTTAAGAGAAACACTCACTATTATAAATAGTCTAAAAGCAAAATTGTAATGTGCACCAATAGCATCTTGTACATTAATTGTCAAATACAAGGGATGAAAATTAAATTTAGTTTAGGCAGTTAATTATCTTTGGTCTAGTTCAGGGGTCTCAAACTCAATTTACCTGGGGGCCGCAGGAGGCAAAGTCGGGGTGATCCTTGAGTACAAAGTCAGTAGTAAGCTTTGAACATTGGGGGGTGTGACCCAAACAACTAAAACAAAACAAGATTCCTGGAGGGCAGGGCCACAAATGTTGTACGGAGGGCCGCAAACGGCCCACAGGCCGAGAGTTTGAGACCCCTGGTCTAGTTTATTGGTATATTGATATATGATATATATTATAAAATCAGATATGGGTCTAATTCATGTCTACTTTTTTACCTACAATTAGAAAAATTTGGAAAAACTTGGAACTAAATTTTTTACATTTTTGAGTTATTATTTTGAACAAACTGCTATACAATTTGACACATATAACTCATAAAAAGAAAAAATTTCTACTTATTGGCTGATATACATATGTATTGTTTTTAAAGTCACACTAGGCAGTACTCAGCACTACTCCTGTCTCTGTGGTAAGAATAGCCCCTTGCTATTTAAGGGACATGAGATACCAGTTATTGAACTCAGATGAACAACACTTATGTGTAAGTTCAGTCCACTGAGTTATCTTTCAGGAAGGACTTAAAATGTGTATTAAAAAGTATTAACTTGGGGCCGGAGAGATAGCATGGAGGTAAGGCGTTTGCCTTTCATGCAGGAGGTCATCGGTTCGAATCCCGGCGCCCCATATGGTCCCCTGTGCCTGCCAGGAGCAATTTCTGAGCCTGGAGCCAGGAATAACCCCTGAGCACTGCCAGGTGTGACCCAAAAACCAAAAAAAAAAAAAAAAAAAAAAAAGTATTAACTTACAACTAGCAGTGATCAGTAATGTACACTTTGTATAATTATGATCTAGTCATAAAAATGTTATTCCCAGGTCATAAATTTCATCATTATCCATACTCTTTTTTTTTTTTTTTTTTTTGGCTTTTGGGTCACATCCGGCAGTGCTCAGGGGTTCCTCCTGGCTCTATAATCAGAAATCACCCCTGGCAGGCACAGGAGACCATATGGTATGCCAGGATTTGAACCGCCGTCCTTCTGCATGAAAGGCAAACTTTGCCTTACCTCCATGCTATCTCTCCGGCCCCTATCCATACTCTCTCTGTTTGTTTTTGAACTGGACCTGGCTGTGCAGAGGGATCACTCCTGGCAAGCCATGGGGGAATATAAGCAGTGCTGGGAATAGTACCTGAGGCTACTGGGTACAAAAAGGCACCTTCTTTATTGAACTCTCTCTGACCCCACTAGCCATAATCTATGTCCAGATGGAAAACTGAGACTACAAATCAACATGTTAATTCATAGTTTGACAAATCTCAATGCTAAGTAATCAACATTAATCTTACGTGTCTGTGGATTAAATTTTGGGGGGGGGCCACACCCAGTGATGCTCAGGGGTTACTCCTGGTTATGCGCCCAGAAATTTCTCCTGGCTTAGGGGACCATATGGGACGCTGGGGATCGAACCGAGGTACGTCCTGGATCAGCCGCATTCAAGGCAAATGCCCTACTGCTGCACTATCACTCGGCCCCTGGACTAAATATTTTTTAATTAAAAAATAACTCCTTAAAATATTTCTAGCACTTTTATTTTCTTGAAGAAAAACCAAAACAGTTCTTCTCTGTAGATAGTACCTTTTACATATTAGAGGAGCTTTACAGCCAGTATAACAACTAACCACTGGAAGTTATATACATGTCCAATATAACCCCAATTTATCTTATTCCACATTTTAAAAGATGCAGTAAAGATTAGGAAGACTAAAAGCTCACAAAAGAAGAAAGGAACTGTGATAGCATAACTGGAATGGGATGGGAGGAGAGGAGAATATGACAAGAGGAAACAGACAACAGTAAGGAAAAAAAATGTTGCAATCAAGAGACAGAGGACTGGCCTGCCTTTGAATATCACTCCAGCTACATCTTAGTTCTTGGTCTTCATCCACTGTCAACAGCCATTCTGGCTGCATTTCTGAACTGGGCTCTCATGGAGGTGATACATTCACCAGCCATCTTTAGGAAGGTAAATGATTAATTGCACTCTTTTCCCACTGCTGCAAGGACAATGAAAGGGAAAGTAAACTTGTGCACCTCATTTCATATCTACTTGTAATTTTCCACACAACAATAAACAGAAACAGAAACTTTAAGGTTCTTAGTCCCTTGCTATTTTGTTTCTTTGCTTACAGGTGTGGATGTTTGTATGTTTGTCTTTCTGTGTGCATTCATCAAGACAAATTTAAAGTCAGCAAGATAACGATTTCAAAATTTTTAAAATATAACCAAAACTATTTTTTAACAAGAAATGATTTATAATTCTTTTCTTTTTTTTCTTAATCCCCCCCCCCAATTCTTTTCTATAGAATACTTTTTTTTTGGTTATAAATACTTAAATTAATAAAAAGCAATGTGATTTAGAAGGATGATTTTCAAACATGAAAATAACTAGCAGGAAAGTTTAATATGTTATTTTATGTGAATATCTCTAATACCTAAGAAATGACTGTAAGATCATCTACCAAGACACACAAAGGATAGTTTTAATACCAAAAGTCTAAACAAAAGGATCAAGACAACTTTACTTCTTTGCCCTTGAAATGGTTAACAAAAAAAGGGGGGGAGTTGGGGGGAGGGAGGATAGTGACACACTTCTCTGTTAGTACTGTTAAAGCTTAGTTGAATTCACTTCCAAAACATATGAGTAATTTTGCAGAGATAGTTCTAAAATAAAAAAGTACAGAGTTGGTATTTTGGGAGGTTTATGTAAAGAAGTTGAGTACACATATTAAAGAGAAATCATACAGTTACTTTCATTTCTTAACCCACCTGCTATCAGGTCATCAAGGGTGTCGGTAAGCGTCTGGGCTGGAGTTGCAACCATTAGTCCGTCTGGTTCTTGAACTAACAGCCCCTGATCATGTCCAGTAATAGCAATCTGAGGCTGTCCTATAATCTGATGATTACCTGATACTTTTTGAAGATCAAGAGAGTTTGTCGTATTAGAACCTAAGTCACTGGAATAGTTACACTGGGATGATAAAGGCTGGACTGGGGCAAAATTAATTTGTTCTCCTGATGGTGGAGACTGTTGTTCATCATCAATATCATTATCTTTAAATAAGATTGTGTCAACCAGAGGTAACTCTGAAAAGTGATCCTCTGGGAGACTACCATCTCCTTCCCCTTCTGGGAAGACTCCTCTATGAGAGCACTGCTGGTGTAGAGATACTGTGTCTTTCTGACTTTTGGTTTCCAAGTATTCTTTGGTAAATTGCTGCTGTGTTTTCATTTGCAACTGCCTTTCCACTTTCTGCAATTCTTTCAGTATTTTCTTCTTCTTCTGGACTTGTTCTTCTCTGTTCTTTTTAAGTTCTTCTATCTTATCTTTGTTCAGAGGTTCACCTTGAATTAGCTCCAATGATTTAAGCTGTGCTTTTTCAATAGCACTAATTCTTTGTCCCAGTTCATTCAGCTTGCCTTCAGTCTCCTCTACTATGCATTCCAAAGGCTGGTATGGGTGAAAAGGTGGCAGTACGTCCTGATCTGCTACCTGCAGGGAACTGGACTTCTGCTTGGATGTACCTAAGCACATGAAAAATGTTTGAAAAAGTGCCATGCTAAAAAAAAAAAAAAAAAAAAAAAAAAAAAAGAAAGAGAGAGAAAGAAGGCAAAACCCCCCTCCCATACACATATGGACCTCCCTTCCAAACCCTTACAACCAATGTAACATCAGTGGTAGAGAGATTAAAGACTAAACTCATCTACTACATACAGCACACACTGTTTTTTTGCAAATTCAAATATAAAAATTTTAAATGAACCTAATCTTTAGGAGAGGAAGATTATGAAAATGAACAAGGGCCAAGAAAAAGAGGATCAAAGAGGAAAGAATCTCAAAATTAATTTTATATGACTGAACTATTTTTTTTTTTTTTTTTTTTGGTTTTTGGGTCACACCCAGCGGCGCTCGGGTTACTCCTGGTTCCCTGCACAGAAATCGCTCGACTGGCTAGGGGGAACATATGGGATGGCGGGATTTGAAATACTGTCCATCGTGAATTGGCTGCATGCAAGGCAGCCCTACTGCTGTGCTATCTCTCCCACCCCTATATGGCTGAACTTTTTAAAGAACATAAAATCGGGGTCAGAGAAATAGTATGGAGGTAGGGTGTTTGTCTTGTATGCAGAAGGACGGTGGTTTGCATCCCAGCATATGGTCCCCCAAGCCTGCCAGGAGCGATTTCTGAGCGTAGAGCCAGGAGTAACCCCTGAGCGCTGCCAGGTTTGACCCTTGCCCCCACAAAAAAAAAGAACATAAAATCTAAAACAGTATGATTTTTGTGCGGTAGACCACATCTGGTGATGCTCTGAGTTACTTCTGGCTCTGCAATAAGTGATCGTCCCTTGCCGAAGAAAGGGGATCATATGGGAAGCCAGGGATTGAACCCTGACTGGCTGCGTGCAAGGTCAGTGCTCTACCGCTATACAACTTCTCAAACCCCATAAATTATATTTGTTTGTTTTTGTTTTTCTTTTCAGCAACACCATTGATGCTCAGGGGTTACTCCCGGCTATGAGCTCAGAAGTCGCTCCTGGCTTGGGGGACCATTTGGAATGCCAGGGGATCAAACCGAGGTCCATCCTAGGCTGTTGTGCACGACAGACACCTTACAGCTCGCGCCACTGCTCTGCTCCCACATAAAGCAATATTAAAATAATGCTAAAGATACCATTTGTGTTGGTTTAACTACCTAAAGCAGTAGGTTACCATTATTAACTGTGTATAAATTGTAGATCAAAGTGGGGGATGTTTTCCAAGTAGCAAATGATTTTCTAATATTAAAATAAATGTGAAATCATAGTTCAAAACTCTTTTTTGGATAAAAGGCAGGGGGTGCACATCCAACTTTCCTTAGGGTTTACTCCTGACTCTGCTTAGTAGTCACTCCTGATGATATTCAGGGACCTTATGGAGTGCCAGAGATTTAAACTGGGTTGGTTGCAAGGTAAATCACCTTAACCTATGGACTGTTTGTCCAGCCCCAGTTCAAAATTTTTTATTATTTTTATTATTTATTATTTTAAATTTCCACTAAGAGACAGTAGAATGCTTGCCTTGCATGAAAATGACCTGGACTCAATCCCCAAAAACCCATTTGGTCCCTTAACCTGAGCCAGGATAAATCCCTCAGGATTGCCAAAAGTGACACGAATACTAAGAAGGGCTGGAGAGGTAGTTCAGCAAGCAAAGCACTTGCCTTTACATCCAGCAGACCTGGGGTGAGATCCCCAGTATCTGCTTATGGTCCTCTAAGCCTGACAGGAGTGGCCCCTGAGTACCAAACCAGAAGTAAACTCTTAACAAAAATGATGGGAATGGCACAAAAACAAATTCATTTATTTAAGACTTTTATATGTAAAATATTCTATTAAACTTATAATGAACAATTACTCTAAATTTTATTTAGTTATTTATTTTGACCACACTCTGTGATGATCAGGAGTTACTCTTGGCTCTGCACTCAGGAATCACTCCTGGTCAACCAGGTAAAAGGCAAGAGCCCTATCTGCTACACTATCACTCTATTTGTGAAAGTATAAGAGAGAGACAATACTTCCTAAGACAAAACAGACTTCCTACATAGACTATCAGATATTACCATATTTTCCGGCATATAAGACGAGCCCCTAATTTTGCAGTTAAAACATAGGTTTAGGCCTATATTCGCTGTATCAGACAGAACGTTCCTGTGCTGCAACACAGTGCCAATTACAACAAGCAAAGATTCAAAGGTTATACTGTAATAGACTTCCTCTTTGACTGGCCAGTCTGAGCAGGCTTTTTATAGTGTAGATTCGGGTCCAAAACATTGTCTAATTTGCATGCAAAAAAAGCCTGCTTGGATTGGCTGAGCTAGAGAGGTGGACCAAGCAGCCTTGCAGTGATTGGTCCCTTATCATAGGCACCTTTTCTGGCAATTCCCTGGTTGCGTCAGTTAATCTCCCCCACGACATGAAACAAACAACACCCCATCCTCGGACCCTAGCACTGAACACGGTTAGCTTTTGCCAGAAGTGGCCCCCAGATCTCCTGAGTACTGTTTGGGAGCCCCCAAGAAAGAGATTTGGAAACTCTGCGGTCTGATTGTTTGTTTGTTTGTTTGTTTCATTTAGCAGCATACTGAATCATTTTTCGGGATGTACTCGGCGTATAAGACGACCCCGGAGGGTTGACTTTTTTTTTTGTTTCAAAAGTCGTCTTATACGGAAAATACGGTAACAATGTATGCTGCTAATTCCCCTTGAGACAAAACAATTTTTCAAACACAAAAAGGAGGAAATACGCAATAAACAAAAGCTACTATTTTATACTTCATTTATATCAACTCTATGGAGAAAAGGTAAGTCTAAAGATAGTAATGATGGTTAAGTCAGTTGTGAGGATAAGAATGGTTCACAAATAAGTATGAAAGATCTTAATGAGTGATGAAAATCATCTAAGTCTAGATGGCAGTGATCATACAACTCTAAAATTTACTAAAATTATACTGTACATTTAAATGAGCTTTATATTTTGTAAATTATAAACAAAGCTCTTATAAAAAAACTGTAAAAAGATGATGCATTCAAAATTATTCTTAATTCCAAAGGGAAAGAGCCACCAGTTATATCTGAAAATGTTTTGAACTTCAAGACAAAAAAGTAAAAGGCGAAAGGGGGGAAAAAACACAGATTAAACTGATTCCTCTCCCTCTCCCTCCCAAAACAGGAGGTCTCAAATATCTGCAACTTGTTAACCAACAAGGGGAAAAAAATAGTTTCCATATACTGTCCCCAGCAACGTCAGAAAAATCAGTTCTAAAATCATTGCACATTAAGAAATGGAATTATTAGTTAAAAGCAAACTTTAGCAAGACACATTATTTATATTCACTCATATATATTATCAAAGTAGTTGAAAAAACTATCTGCTCAGAGTAAAAACTTTTAGTCTTGTGAGGTAATTGTGTGATTATTTTTTTTCTTTCTCTGTTTTCCTTAGTCAAACAAGATCTATTTTATTAAATGAAACTTGGCTAGAAAGATGTGAGAAAAGAGAAAGAATGGAAATAACATGTCCAAGAGAGAAAACAGGCTTCTCCAGAGTGGCAATAAGCAAGCAAAGAAACAGAGGCAAGTAAGCAAAATAACATATTTAAGGAAGAACAAAGGTTTGATGTACAAGTCTGATTATTTTTTAAGATTAATTATGAGGATTAGTATAGTCAAACTACCTAACAATAATAAATAGGTAAGAAAAGGACATGGGTCAATGGTTAAAACTGCTGGAAGAGGGTGGCACCTACGTGATTAACTGCTATAAAAAAAGAATGTTTGATAAACCTGCCAGAACAGCAAAAAAGGCTTTGTTTTATTCTATTGTTTTGGGGGCACACCTGAATCTACTCTCAGGGTTTACTATTGGTGGGCTCAGGTTATCGTGTGGATGCTAGGGATTGAACTTGGGTCAGTGACGTCAAGGCAGGTACCCCACCTGCTGTACTTGCTCTGGCACATAGAGTCCTTTTAAACATCTATAAATTTTAAAATACTCATATAGCTGCTGTGAAATTTATATTTAAGATTAAGGAAGATGTGGGCCAAAAAGGAGGCAAGGGCTTTTAAAGCTCTGCTTTGCATCTGAAAGACCCATGGGCCTATCCCCAAATACTATTGTACTGCTCCTTTCCTACTGTTCCAAAATAAGATTAAGAATAACTAGGCAGGCATGGGGGACCAAATGGGATGCCAGGATTCCAACTGCCATCTGTCCTGGATCGGCTATGTGCAAGGCAAACACGCTACCACTGTGCTATCTCTCCAGTCCCCAGATTAAAAATTTTTATAAACAGTAAGATGATCCCAGGGAAAATTTGAATTTTGAAGACTTAATAACAGATAACAGAATGGTCTAAACATGTTAATAAAACCAAAAGGAAGTAAAAGACTCTGAGAACCACAAAACTACTAAGACTAATTTAGGTTGCTTTTTAATTTTTATTTTTTTGGTTTTTGGGCCACACCAGCGACACTCAGGGGTTACTCCTGGCAGGCTCAGGGGATCATATAGGATACCAGAAATTGAACCGGAGTCTGTCCTGTGTTGGGTACGTGCATGACAAATGCCTTTTACCTTACTATTGTGCTATTACTCTGGCCCCAATTTAGTTTTTTTGAGTAAAGATGGTATTAGTCGTGTGTGTGTGTGTGTGTGTGTGTATTTATGAGGGTGGGAGAAATCAGAGGATAATGAGAAAGATGATATTAGTCGTGTGTGTGTGTGTGTGTGTGTGTGTGTGTGTGTGTGTGTATTTATGGGGGTAGGGAGGAAATCAGAGGATAATGAGAAAGATATTAGTTGTGCGTTTGTTTATGGGGTTAGGGGGGAATCAGAGGATAATGAGAATGCACGAAAAGCATTTCTTTCCTCAGATAGACAAAGAGACTAAGTTTAAATATCTATAACCATAGAGTGGGATTTCCTAGAGATATGACAAATATCCTTTCAGGTACAAAATTTTCAGTGAGGAAGGTAGTAGTAAAAGATGAGAGAAAATGAAGAGTTTTATGCCCTACAAATATCTCCCACTGTTCATACAAATAACATATGGTTACATATGGTAACATAGTATGACATATCAGACATAAACTCATTTTAACACTGATTTGGATTCTATACTTCTACTTCCTCACCTTTCATTTCTCCTCCATTAATAAACTAGAAGGAAACCATTCTACAGAGAAAATTTATTTTATAACCTTTATTATTTTAGATATCGAGGGAAAGGGGGATACATATTAGACAATTACTTAATTTGTTATTTAAATAGTTTAATTTTATTATTGTGTCTATTTTAATTCACTGTGAAATTAAAAAAGTGACCAATGGAAAAAATAAACAGGCATGAAAGCTATATTTAGATTTACGTTTCCTTCCTGATTTTATTTATTAAACCAGGTCCTATAATTTTCTTGCTTTGTTATATCACTACATTGTATCTTGCTTGTCTGTATTTAATGTCAGACTTAGCAGCACTCAAGGCTCACTCCTGACTCTGTGCTCAAGGCTCATTTCTAGCAATGCTATGTGACCATCTGTGGTGCCAGGAACTAAACTGGTTATCAGCCTCAACAAGACAAGTAAATGCTCTAATACTTTGCACCATCTTCTTACTAGACAATTTTTTGAGCCACACCAAGCACCCTCAGGAGTTACACCTGGCTCTGCACTCAGAAATTGCCCCTGGCAGGCTCAGGGGACCAAGAAGGATGCCAAAAAGCAAAACCTGGGTCTGCCCCAGGTCATCCGCATGCAAATGCCCGACCACTGCACTATCACTCTGGCCCACTAGACAATTTTTGTTTGTTTGTTTGTTTTTGGGTAACATTCGGGATGTTACTCCTGGCTCTACACACACAAATTGCTCCTGGCAGGCTCGGGGGACCATATGGGATGCCAGGATTCGAACCACCATCCTTCTGCATGAAAGGCAAACACTCTACCTCCATGCCATCTCTCCGGCCCCTGTTTTATTTTTTTTTTTTTAAGTTGATTTTTGTTTTTGGCCGCATCTGACAATGCTCAGAGATTACTCCAGGTTCTACATTCAAGAATTACTCCTAGTGGTACTAAGGGGCCCATATGGGATGCTGTAGATGGAACCTGGATTGGCCACATGAAAGGCAAGAGCCCTACCCACAGTACTTACTGCTCAGGCCCAGTAGAAAGCAGTATTTAAAACCTCAAATTTGGGACCAGAGAGATAGCAATGAGGTAAGGCAACTTGCCTTGCATGCTGAAGGTACATGATTTGAATCCTGGCATCCCATATGGTTCCCTGAGCCTGCCAGGAGCGATTTCTGAGCGTAGAGCCAGGAGTAACCCCTAAGCACTGCCAGGTGTGACCCTAAAACCAAAAACCAAAAACCAAAAAAAAAAAAAAATTAAAAAAAAATTAAAAAAATTTTTAAATTTATTTTTGGTTTTTGGGTCACATCCATCAGTACTCAAGGGTTACTCCTGGCTCTGCACTCAGAAATTGCCCCGGCAGGCTCAGAGGACCATATGGGATATTGGGAATAGAACCACCATTGGTCCTAGGTCGGCTGCATCCAAGGCAAATGTCCTAACACTGTGCTGTCTCTCTAGCCCCTAAATTTTAAATTTAAAATTTAGATTTTAAGCAGTATTCCCAACTGAGTTTTAACTTAAGGGATGGGGATGATAACGTAGAATGAAGAATGGCATTGTATCAAATGTAATGTAATGTATATTATCTAACAGTAGTTACATTTGGGTAAGTTCTGCATATTGTATTCTGGATTTCAATGCAAGTCATTACTTTTATTTTTTTTTGGTGGACTTTGGGTCATACCTGGCTTGTGCTCAGGGAGTTATAAGGGATGAAAGATGTTGAACCCAGTCAGCTGCATGCAAAATAAGTATCTTACATGCTATACCATCAATCTGGCCCCAAAATAGGAATTTTTAAAATGTAAATATAAATACTAAAAAATACTAAAAACAGAAATAAAATGTTATATAAAATGTGAAAAAGTAACTGTTGAAGTACCACAGAGAATAAAAACATTTACTATCCTAATAACATATCAACACACATGTAATAATGTCTTAGAAGAAGCAAAAGGCCAGTATTATTGTATCACTGAAAGGAATATATTAGAGACATAAATTAAAAAAAAATTGGGGTGGAGTCCCCACACCCAGGATCCCATTTGGTCTCTAGAGCCTGCCAGAAGTGATTTCTGAAAAAAAACTCACTACCCCACATTTCAATTTACTTAGATATTAAACATAAATTTTCCTTTCTGCACACAATTCTCTTCTAATTTATTTCTTGGTTATTTTGAGCTTCTGGCAGGCTCAGGGGACCATATGGGATGCTGGGTATTGAACCCAGGTCCATCCTGAGTTGGCAGCATGCAAGGCAAACAAATACCCTACTGCTGTGCTATCACTCCCAACCATATTTGTTGAGATTAACAGCACTTTTGAAAAGTCTGAATATTAGGAATCCAAAATTTAATTTCCGTTATTTCTGAACTTAATAGTTAATAGTTCAGAAATGGACTCCACTGACAAAGGCTCTGAATATTCTAAATAAATGTTTCTCAACTATTTTCTCACTGTGGCCCCCTTCTGATCTTGTTTCCTTTCTGTTGCCACCCATTGGCTACCTTATGTGGTTTTTCCCTTTGTTCTTTTCTTTACCTTTTTTTTGTGTGGAGGAGAGAGAATGCTCAAAGTTTTTTTTTTGTTGTTGTTGTTGAGGGATCATTCCCAACAGTGCTCAGAACACCACACTGAGGCTGGAGATAGAATCTGTGCCATTCAAGTACAAGGCAAGAGCCTTACTCACTATACATCTATCTCTCTGGCTTCATTTGATAAAAATTTCTACCTTTCATCAAGTGATTGTCTTGGAAAATCCTGGAGGCCACAGAGAGCAGCCATATGGCAATCCAGCTGAAAAATATTGTTTTAATGGCTAAAATTAATATAACAGGGTGGGAAGGTGGAGAGGCACTCAGATCCCACTGTGGCTCTGCTGAGGCTCAGAAGGAGACAATATATGGTACCAGAGATTAAGCCCTGGTCTC